>NC_083424.1:7105375-8326486 GCF_020745735.1 Hemiscyllium ocellatum
GAGAGAGGGGGGCCGTGTGTGTGTGAGAGATGGGGGCCGTGTGTGTGTGAGAGGGGGGGGGGGAAAGGGGGGCTGTGCCCGTGTGTGGGATGGGGAGGAGGGGGGTCTGTGTGCGTGTGTGGGTTGGGGAGGGGGGGGGGTCTGTGTGCATGTGTGGGATGGGGAGGAGGGAGCGGCTGTGTGCGTGTGTGGGAGAGGGTGGAGAGGGGTGGCTGTGCCCGTGTGTGGGATGGGGTGGGGTAGGGTGGGGGTCTGTGCACGTATGTGGGATGGGGAGGAGGGGGGGCTGTGCGAGTATGTGGGAGAGGTGGGTTGTGCGCCTGTGTGGGAGAGGGTGGTGAGGTGGGTTGTGCGCGTGTGTGGGAGAGGGGGAGAGTTGGGTTGTACATGTATGTGGGGGGGTAGGAGGGACCTGCACAGGTGTGTAGATGAGTGAGGGATGGGTGTGTGGATCGTGGGGAGAGGGAGGTTTTTGGGTGTGTGACGGAGCGAATGTGACAGCACGCGTGCAGGTTTGTATAGTGTGATGGAGTCACCTGTAGTATGACATGAACCCAAAATCATGGTTGAGGCCATCCTCATGGGTACCACACTTGGCTATCAGCCTCTGGTCGGTGACTCTACGTTGTTGTGTATCCCAACGTCCAACTCGGAGGATGTTTATGTGAAGATCTGAGGCCAAATGCCCTTGACAGCTGAAGTATACCTCCCATGGGAGGGGACATCCCTGATTGGCGATTGTTGTTCAATTTCCATTCATCCATTGCCATAGCATCTGAACGGTTTCACCAATACACCATTCTTGTCTGCAGCGTATGAGGTAGACAACATTGGCAGAGTCACTTGAGTATCTGCCGTGCATGTGCTGGCTGGAATTCCCATGTGTGATGGTAATATCCACGTTGATGATCTGACATGTCTTGCCATGACAGGGTTGTAAATATTGTGGTCAATGTTGTCCTGAAGCTTGGGTAATTTTCGACAAATGATGGTCTGTCTAAGGTTTGGGGGTTGTTTGAAGGTGAGAAGTGGAGGCAGAAGGATTATCTTGACGAGGTGCTCGTCACTCATTGATAACATGTTGAAAGCTGTGAAGACCATGGTGTAGTTTCTCCATTCACAGAAGGTACTGGACGACAAAGTGTATCCCATGTCTGTCTTCTGAAGAGGTTGTTTGGTTTTTCACTATAGCTTATCAGAACTGGTGAACGATGAGTTGAGCATTGTATCCCATTTTTATGAAGGCATCCTTTAACACCTTCAGGTGTCATCGTGTTCCTCCTCATCTGAACAGATCCTTTGTATTATAGGGTTTGTCCCAAGGGGGTGGCTTTTTTAATAATGTTTAAGATGGAAGCTGGAAAAGTGCAGCGTCATGAGGTTATCCGTAGACTTAGAGTGAGGTATTGGCGATGTCTGTCCTTGACAGGGATGAGTGTGTACAAGAATGAGACTGCTTCTAAAGGGTGGTCCATGGTAAGTCTGAAACTTGTTGCTATCACTATGGAGTTGTTTCAGTGATTCCTCGCCAAGAGTTCAAAGGAAGTAAATTTTGTCAGTATATATTCAAACAGACCCCACCACCAGAGAGATATTTCCCTCCCCACCCCACCCCACCCCACCCCACCCCACCCCCCCACCCCACCCCACCCACCCCACCCCACCCCACCCCTATCCATTTTGCATACAGACATTTCCTCCACGCTCCCCCGCAACAACAACCCACCCTCCACTCCCAGCAACTTCCCCTGCCACCACAGGAATTGCAAAACCTGCGCCCCCACCTCCCCCCTCACCTCTGTCGAAGGCCCCAAAGAAGCCTTCCGCATCCATCAGAGTTTCACCTGCACTTTCACACATTTCATTTATTGTATCAGTTGCTCCCCAATGCGGTCTCAGTGGGGAGACAGGACACCAACTTGCAGAGCGCTTCAGAGAAGATCACTGGGACACCTGCACCAATCAACCCTCCCACCCCTTGGCTGAACACTTAACTCTCCATCCCACTCTGCCAAGGACATGCAGGTCCTGGGCCTCCTCCGCTTTCAGCACCATGTTCTCGACTCTAATCTCCAGCAGCTGCAGTCCTCACTTTGTCCAAAATGCATTGCCTGACCTGAAATGTCACTTTATACACTGATAAAACTTTGTTATCTCAGGGCAGTTCTGGGAAAGAAATTCTGGGACTTGCATTCTAATCAGCCAAAACCTGCATCTCCTAACTGATTAAAAATTTAATATGAGGGAATGAGCCATTTTTGGTTTGTTCAATGCATTCATAACAATTGTATGACCCTTTGAGCTCTTAATTATAAATTCTGTCTAATGCTTCCTCTCTCACTGCACCTGATGAAGGAGCAACACTCCGAAAACTAGCGTTTTCAAATAAATCTGTTGGACTATAACAATGTAGATTTGCACTTAGAGATCATTATCTAATGCTTTCAAAATTCATACATTCTTTTTAGGATTCGAGCAAATTAGTCTTTTGATCATTATGATTCTCAAGTTAAAAAGCAACACTGATAAAACCTGAAAGCAGATGAATTGCTCTCCCTTGTGACAGAAAATGTGTACCACATTTGTAGAAGACCAAAGGACAAAGAAATTGTTTAATTACAGTTCTGTGTGTTGTGGATTTGAGTCAGAAGGGAAGGGGCAATTCTGACTTTGTACCTCAGCTTTCAGCCTCGTATCTTGCTTACCCTTCTCCCAGCAAAAGACTAGCTTAAGACAAAATCCTTGCTTCAATCTACTTGAGTGTTCAAAATCAAATCCCTCCTGTATTCATTGCCTGGAAAGTTTGAATAATGTTTTAGTTGTCCTCAACAAACTAGATGTATTTCTCTCCTATAACTGTTGTTTTTAAATAATTCAACTGACCACTAGTACAAAGAAGATCTTTTGGGGAGTAAGAGTTTTACTGTCAGTTTTACTGTAATCTTTCAAATCCCACCCAAAATTGTCAGCAACATTGGCCAAGATTATTGTCTTGCTTATTGACAAGACTACTGTGTTTTACCCTTTAAATTATATTTGTATTTAATAATTCCACTTATTTTAAATCAGAGGATAATCATACTTCAATAAGTAGTTTTTCAAATGTTTTTCTTTCAAGGTAGCATAATTCGATGTGATTTATTTTCTTGAAGTTGTACTGAATGCAATTGTCTGAAATTACATTAAGACGCATGTCCTCATAAGAGCAAGTAATGATTTTGTTTTATTTTAAAACTAACTTTTCAGCATGCTGCTGATGTTGCCATGCTACCAGCAGTAAAGGTGATTCAGAGTATTTGTAAGTTTTGGCAGCTTAAAGCTGCACAGACGAGCCCTGAAATGCCTGTGGAATAAGTAAATGGCTTTCAACTCCAAGCTCATAATGCGCTTTTCCAAGTTAAACGAATAGCTAATGGTAAATTACAAAGCCGTGAATTCCTTCAATGTCCAGTGGATGTACTTCATTTCGCAATATTGCTGTCTGCTCTTATGGAGACAAGTGGTATCTTAGCTATCTCCTTTAGAGGTAGACTGTGTGTGTTTCTCATTTCCCCAGTTTGTTTTCTGCTGGGATGACTCATATGGTTCTCTTCTGTCTTTAGATACCAGCCTGTTGATATCATTCAACCAACCAATCATGTATTGTCAGCCTCAGTCGGGAATTCTGATTGGTGCTTTGTCACAGGCATCTCTGTTACCTCCACCAATGAGTCCTCACGTAGAAAACCACCACAGCATGACCTGCAGAAACAGGGAATGCCAGGTGAATATTTGGAATTTCTTTTTCCAACTGACTGGCCCACGGCCCTTGTGTTTCTTTTTTCTCTTCCAGAGCATGAACTGCTGAGGCAGGAGTTGAACAACCGCTTTTTGGTTCAGAGTTCCGACAGGGCAGGGTCGCTGGCCCCGCCACCATTCTTGAGGGCAGAGTATCATCAGCATCAACACCAGCATCAGCACACGCATCAACACACACATCAGCACACGTTTGCTCCTTTTCCTGCGAGTCTGCCACCGACTCCACTCATGCCGCCCACTGCACCATCTATGGTGCATCCCCCAGGCAGAAAAGTGAGGATAAGTAGAGCATCTCTTGACTCCCCTCTCCCCTTACAAAAAAAACATTCCACCTCTTTTGCCATAGTGACCACTGGTTGGCTAATGTGGTTCTTAAAAAGAAAAATACCAGTGGCAGTTAGCTTTATATTTTGAAATTCCTGTGCTATCTTTGGACCATACAACCATTTAAGGTGGAAGGTCACATGTCTGTATTGAGATTATTTATATACATTTCAGTAGAGTACAGAAGGCTTCAGACTATTAGCAGTGACCAATTATTATTTAAAGAGAATAGGATCTTATTATTTTCCTAATTTAAAATACCCCAAACTGAGACCAGTCAGAAGAAAAAATAGTCCAAAACTTGATAAGCAACAGTTACCTGAATTTCTATCATGCATTTAATATAGCATAACATCTCAAAGTATCTGATAATGCTTTAAAGTGTTGTGTGGTCAAAAGATTGAGAAATTATTAGTCCTTTCTCAGCCTGTGAACACGTTTTGTTTTGTTTTGTTTTTTGCAGGGTTGTGAGTTTAAATTGAAATGCACTAAATTATAATTTATTGGTTTTTATTCATCAATATAAAATAATTGAACATGACCTTAAATGTATGCTATACGAGCATTGCATCCTCGCAAAAGTGAAATACCACGGTAGCCCAGTGTGGAAGAATGAAGTATAAATATATCCACCCTGCTGATATATATATATATATATATATATATATATATATACTTTCTGTGAACTGAAAATAGTAGGAGTTCGATAACATCTAACACACCAACACTATTGTTCTTTGTAATCTAGAGTTAAGAATGTATAATTAAAATCGTCTAAGACCAGATACCCATAGAACTTTGGTCATTAATGCTCAGTCAGTTGTTATTTCTTTACTTTGAACAGTATTAGAAAACAGTTAACTTAATTTGTTGGGATTTACACACCAGCTCACCATAATGTTTGGTGAAGCTGTATATACGTCTACTTGTGTTTAAATATAATATCCAAATTTTCCAAAAAGAGATCATGAAGAGAAACATTTTAACTGCTTGTGGCAGAATGTGTTTTCAATTTTTTTTTAATGCAAAAAAAGTACCATGTGGTCTAATTACGGTCATAAAGAAATGTGCATATAATCTACCTAGTGTATATTTTTGTGATTAATGTTGTTTATGCTGACTAAGTGGCAGACATCTGGTAATGGCTATAATTAATGAAATTATGCATGTGTTCTGTATACATAGTTATTACATTCAGCAGCAGCTGCCATGCCAAATGGTTGTGTGTGAAGATTTTCCATTTCTTAATGTCCCCTAATTGTTTAAAGATGAAATATGTAAAAGTAATTATTAAAAGCTGTTTATCGATTTTGTTTCAAGAATTGTTAGTAGTTTGTGCCAAGTTAAAAATGATTCGCAGCCAATATCGATTATTCATTAGCCTATTCTAACTGTACATCATGATCAGAAGATGTTTAATTTATTTTGGCAGCCTCACAGCTTTACAATGACAGTGATTTAGATGTTAGGCAAAATAAATCTATTACAACTTGTTTTTTTTTGCTCTTCCTTTCAGTTTGAAAAGTATACACCAAAAATAGAAAATCCTTTCTATCGACATTCTAGTGTGAGTGTCCTTTTTTTTCGAGAGCTTATTGTGCGTGTGCTTCAGTTCACACCCACTTTTTAAAAATATAAATGTTATCTTGATCAAGCATCATTTCACGTGTTAAACTTGGCATTTCAACTCTTGTGGTTTCCAGTGCATCTGCAGTTCATCAAATTAGCCTCAATTTGCATTTCTAACAGTAACTGACCAAATATAGATTAGGTGATTTTGAATTGTAAATTGAAGGCTGTATGTGCTTTTAACAGTCTGTCCCTTTGGGTAGCTAAAACCGAAATTTTGTCACTGTATGTCCAGGGCTTACTTGATTGATAGCAGAGGCATTAATCTCACATGTGCAAATCAAGTGTTTCCTTGTTCATTGCTAGCAGCTTTAGTTTGAAAAGCATTACATTTTTGGAGCACTTTCCCATGAAATGCAGAAAACAGATAGTTGTTTACTTGTTTAGATTACAAATACAAGTAAAGGATGCAGCTGTCTAAAAACTATGTTACTGAATTGCTTTTCTATGTTAAAAAGATATCTCACTTTATTGGGCTTCACTGAAGATGAAACTCTTCAGCATTGGGGATAGACATGATGCAGGTTCACAGCAATAATTTAATTTGCCAATATAAAATTGACGGGTGCTGGCAGGAGAAAACATGCTCATTGTAACGGGATTTTTTCCAGTCTTCAGTGAAGTTGAAAATGTAATATTAGATGCTTCAGGAAAAAGACTAGCTTGTGAGTCTTCCTGTAAAATTGTTTTAATGTTGCGTCTTGTAAGGGAAAAGTTGCAGACAATTAAACACTTTGCCATATCTATCAGTGAAATGTCTACTATAATATTACCTGAGATAGTTTTTAGACAGTAACCAGGTGTAAATAAATTGATAGATTTGTTCAAGTAGGTAAAATGCATCTTTAAATTGTTTACACTTGGCTTAAATGTATAATGTGCACAATGTGACTGATTCTCATTCAGAATCTAATTCTTCAAATCTTTTTGATTTTAGTTCTTCCCACCGTATGCTCCAACAGTGCCAGGCATGCCACCCATGATTCCGCATTCAGGTCCTTTTGGGTCACTTCAGGGAGCATTTCAACCTAAGGTATGTAAATCTGTTTGGGTAATTGCTAAAACTGAATTGTAATATGTTTCGCTGATAATGATAGAAGCATGGAAATGGGAGAATGGAAATGCCGATTCTCTTTTCTTCCTGCTCCTCCCTCGGTTTTAATATGAGTAAATCACATTACTGTTGAAGTGTTGAAGATTTGTCATAACTGAGCAACTGTCTGAGAGTATTAAAGGAAAGTTGCAGTGAAGTGTACATTTATAATTATTAAACAGTTTATTTGCAGTTGAGCTTTGCTACATGCTTTCTGCATAACCTTTGTTAAGAAGTGGGTCCTGTAAACCTGCTGTGATTGATGTGGTTAACCTATGATTATACCAGGATCAGTAAGTACAGCATTTTCTAGGCACAAAACTGTGGGAAAAAAAATGTATCTGTCAAAGGCAGACCAGTTTGATCTGCAAATTTCCACATAATTTACATGCCAACTTCAGTAGACGAAGAGGCCCTGAGGGTAAACTGCAGAAGGTTAATAATACTTGACCCATCTTTGGAGTCAAAAATCCTGTAGCTGATGCATTGTAATGGTAGGAACCATTTCAAATGAGCAAATTACCTTGTTCTGTAGAGCAGATGATTTTTTTTTTGCCCTAAAGGCCTAACTTGCATGTGCTTATGCTGACTGAGCACAATGCCTTTCACTGGGCTGCCATGATCAGTCAGGGTTATTAAGATTGCCTGGGTCGGCGCTGCTGAGTGCTCTTCCATTTTTCAGACTGAAGCGTCTGTCACTGAGGTAGGGGGGAGACAGATTACCTCAGTCAGTTTCACTGTCTTCGCATTCCACTTTGCTGAGCCGGGAGTCAGTTCGAGGCATAACAGGTTATTCATTATCTGACTGCCATAGTTGTAGGCAAATAGCAATGTCATGGGCAATATGTAGTATTCTTAACTCAAGGTCACTGGAAACAGATCATGATGAAACTTAAAATTTTCAGTCATATATGATTAGTGTTGAAACTTTTTAAAATGTTTTCTTCCAATTTTGAAATAAAATCTCATAGAACGATAAATTTAAGCATTCAAGTGCAGTAACTTCTTGGCAATCTGCAGAATGAGCACTGTTATCCATGAATGTACTAAACAAAAAATAATAATTATCTGAAAGTACTGTAACTCAGTCAACCATTTAAATGACATCATATCCTATAAAGTAATGCTTAAGCTCTTCAATGCTTGCTGAGTAAACTCTAAAATAAACTTTGGAAATATTTTTATTGGCTGTGACATTTTAATATTTCAATTTTTGTGCAAGTTCCTGATTTGTTGTAATTTCAGAAGTGTTCAAATGTCAGTACAAAGTAAGATATCATTCAGGGAAACAAAAACAAAATGCTGGAAAAATTCTGCAGATCTAGCAGCATCTATGGAGACAAAACGGAACAATGTTTTGGATCCAAAGATCCTCCTTAAGAACTGATCGTAGCTAGGATAGGGTTGGTAAATATGCTGAAGATGGGGCATGGAGAGGGGGAAAGAACAGGTAGAGGTGGAGCCCAGAGAGAGAGCGAACAATTAAGCAGATAAAGGAAGAGGCAAAGATCAGTATGGGTAAATAAATATCTGCTAATGGTGACCATTAGTGACTGACAATGGGTTATTTGTGGCAGCAACCTATTTAAAACAAAGCCTGGTGTGTGGGTTTCTGGGGAAGAATATGGGAGAAGGTGTTCAAGCTCTAAAATTGTGGAGGTAGACCAGCAGGAGGCTGGAAGAAAACTTCCTCTGTCTTCTCCAATGCCACAATGAATCGGACCACAAATTGGAAGAACAACACCCTACAGCCCAGAGGATTCAATGTTGAGCTCTCCAATTTCAATTAACCTTCCACCCAGTGGGTAGCACTGTTGCCTCACAGCACCAGGGACCCAGGTTTGATTTTAACCTTGTGTGGAGTTTGCACATTCTCCCAGTGTCTGCGTGGGTTTCCTCCAAAGATGTGCATGTTAGGTGAATTGGCCATGCTAAATTGCCCATAGTGTAAGTTATTCGTCAAGGGTAAATATAGGGAATGGGTTTGGGTGGGTTACTCTTCAGAGGGTTGGTGTGGACTTGTTGGGCCGAAGGGCCTGTGTCCACACTGTAAGGATTCTAATTCCCACCATCCTATGAATCCCTTTCATCCCTCTAACTGACCCTTCCCTCCCTCTAACTGACCCTTCCCTCCCTCTAACTGACCCTTCCCTCCCTCTAACTGACCCTTCCCTCCCTCTAACTGACCCTTCCCTCCCTCTAACTGACCCTTCCCTCCCTCTAACTGACCCTTCCCTCCCTCTAACTGACCCTTCCCTCCCTCTAACTGACCCTTCCCTCCCTCTAACTGACCCTTCCCTCCCTCTAACTGACCCTTCCCTCCCTCTAACTGACCCTTCCCTCCCTCTAACTGACCCTTCCCTCCCTCTAACTGACCCTTCCCTCCCTCTAACTGACCCTTCCCTCCCTCTAACTGACCCTTCCCTCCCTCTAACTGACCCTTCCCTCTAGCTGCCAACCGGATTTGTTTCTCCTATCAATCAACTAGGTCGCATCCACCTCCTGTATTCACTTATCACTACCTCATTACTCAACCTCTTCCCCCATTGCCGCCACCTCTATCTGCAGCTTTCCCCACCCCCAGTCCTCAAAGATTACATCTGAAATGTCGACTTCTCCATCTCCTGATGCAGCCTTACTTGCTGTGTTCTTCCAACCTCCTGCTTGTCAACTTTGGATTCCAGCATCTGCAGTTATTTTGTCTCTATCTAAAATTGTGAAACTTGGAATTGAGTCCAGAAGGCTGCAGAGTTACTTGCACTGAGCTTTGCTGGGTACTGCAGCAAGCCTGAAATGGAGATGTTGACCAGGGAACGTGGAGGTGTGTTAAGCAGTAAGCACCTGGAAGCTCAATCGTCATCACAAAGAACCCATTGTCAGCCACCTGCCTGGGCAACTGCTTTTGGGCTCCACCTCCACCTATCATTTACTCTCCACTCCACGGTCCCCAACCCATGTTGTGATTTAGCGTATTCGTGGGCGGCACGGTGGCACAGTGGTTAGCACTGCTGCCTCACAGCGCCTGAGACCCGGGTTCAGTTCCCGACTCAGGCGACTGACTGTGTGGAGTTTGCACGTTCTCCCCGTGTCTGCGTGGGTTTCCTCCGGGTGCTCCGGTTTCCTCCCACAGTCCAAAGATGTGCGGGTCAGGTGAATTGGCCATGCTAAATTGCCCATAGTGTTAGGTAGGGGGTAAATGTAGGGGTATGGGTGGGTTTCGCTTCGGCGGGTCGGTGTGGACTTGTTGGGCCGAAGGGCCTGTTTCCACACTGTAAGTCTAATCTAATCTAATCTAATCAAACTTTTCCTAACTATAACCAGTTCTGAAGAAGGGCCATAGATCCCGAAACATTAACTCTGCTTTCTCTCCATAGAACAAAGTGAGGACTGCAGATGCTGGAGATCAGAGCTGAAAATGTGTTGCTGGAAAATGTCTGCTGCGCTTTTCCAGCAACACATTTTCAGCTCTTTCTCTCCATAGATGCCAGACCTGCTGGATTCTCCAGAAATTTCTGTTTTTGTTTCTGATTTCCAGCATCTGCAGTTCTTTGGATTTCTTAGTCATTCAAGGAAAAGTATTTCTGCAAATTTATCAAAATGTAACTTGCAGGGAAATTCTAAACTTAGGACAGAACATGTGATTCTATATAGTGACTATTATAAATACAGTCCTAATTCATTAAAACACTGCACAGTTCTGGCCATGAACATTTAGTTTATTGAATGCTTAGTGAACTCAATTTGTTGAAGAAGGCGATTGAGTCCTGAAGGTCCCATATGCCCTACACCTTACACATTGGCCTTCAGAGTGAATGTCCTTGTGTCAGTTTCACAACATAACATTCCAGTTATAAGAAACTTATGTACAGACAGATGTTGAAAAAAAAAATGACTTGCTTTATATCTTGCCTTCAACAACTTCAGGATATCCCAATGCACTTCACAAATAATTAATTAGTTTTGAAGTCTGTCTCTGTTAAAATATTGTGGTTTCTGTTTGCATAATTTCCTTATGGTAGCATGTATTCTTGACAAGTTATAAATTAATATTTTTCTGTGTACCTTTTAGCAGTCTTGGGTTTTTCAGGAACATTACCTGAAATGACATTTATAACTGTTAACACAATTTTGATAGCTTCCCCATGAATATTCTCATTTTAAAGGTTATAGCAATAATGACCATCACAATACTACAATATGATTTTACTTTTGCATGAAAACAAAGAGCCTGGATCTTGTGTCAGATCACAAGGGAAAAAAACAGCATTAGGACATTTGGCCCATCAAGACTGCCAATAAGTAAGATCACGGCTGATCTGATTGTGGTCTCATATCTACTTTCCTGCAAACATCAACCATCACCAAACCATACCCCCCACTGGTTTCCCTTAAGGATTGAAAATCTTACTCAACATTCCATGACCCACCCTCCACTGTTCTCTGCGGAAGATAGTTCCAAAGATTAACAACCAAGAGAACAAATTCTCTCTTCTTTTCTGACATCAGCAAGAAAAACCTTATTTTGAAATTGTGCCCTCTAGTTCTATGTTGTCCCACAAGATGGGGCATCCTCTTAGCATTTAGGAAGGGTGCTGACTTGAAAGAAATTCTCCCACAAATATCCAATGATTTCTGGACCCTTCTCCCTTGCCCAGTAGCAACCCCTATAACCAAGTTTCTCTACACAGATGCAGCCAGTTCTTTGAGTTTTTCCAGCAATTCTGTTTTTGTCCAAGGAGATATCTTGGCCTCTGGTAGAAGTGATTTCAGCAAGTAATCACATTGAAATGATCACACACAGCAAAGCAGGTTAAAAACACTTAGCATCTTTCACATTTGATTTAAATTTTCAGTTTGTAAAACAATTATGATTCAATTTATGTAGAAGTTAAAATAATAAACTTTGTAAGAGATATAAAAGCATTTTTAAAAAATATTTGGGATTTTTAATCAGTATGGAAAGATGTGAAATACCACAAATATAAACTTACTTTTGAGCTCATTGGGGATGTTATGCAATTATGACATCATTGAAAGCCTAGTTGTACCTCATGCAACAGATTAGAGTAGATTCCCTACAGTCTGGAAAGAGGCCCTTCAGCCCAACAAATCTACACCGACCCGCCGAAGAGTAACCCAGCCAGACCCATTCCCTCGGACTAATGCACCTAACACTATGGGAAATCTTACATTGACAATTCACCTGACCTGCACATCTTTGGACTGTGGGAGGAAACCAGAGGAAACGCACGTAGACACAGGGAGAATGTGCAAACTCCACACAGACAGTCACCCGAGGCTGGAATCGAACCCATGTCCCTGACGCTGTGAGGTAGCAGTGCTGACCACTGAGCTACTGTACCGCTCTACAAGTTTTAACTTCTTAAAAGCTTTTTATGCAAGAATAATACCATAAAAGTAGACTTACCTTTTTTCACTTCCCGCTCAGAGAGAACAAACTGCAGGAACCATAACAACACACTTTTTGGAGAAGTATAAAATCACTGGCAATAACTTCTGGATTTCTGCATTATTCTGTGCATCCACAATTTCTGTCAATTTCAGTGAGACAGTGACCATGATGATTTTGCTGAAATTGGCCAGCTAAATTTGACTCATGAAAAGTAGGAAATTATGTAAAGAGGAACAGATTGGTTTAATAATTTTTAAGGAATTCCTTCTCTTCCGGAATTATTCTGTGACATTAGATGCTGGAAGCTGCGAAGGTAACTCCCTTCCATCCACCACCTCTGAGAAGTGACTGACCTCTGCACCCAGATGACAGGCAGAGTCAAAGTTAAGAACTTTGTATTTAAGGGATACATTAATATCTCCTCCTATATTTTTGGAGTTCAGTGTAATCATCTCAGAAACTAATCTCTTCATACTTGAGTATCTAAGAAAGCTACACAAAGTATTCACTTTTCATACATTCAGTGGCCCAGTGGCTTTTCCATGATTTTGTGACCTTTTCTTTGCATGTAGTAATTTCAGTGGACCAAACCACTTGTCATTAATTATGTGAATGCGGTGTTGTCTTTCCCCAGACTTCCAATCCAATTGATGTAGCAAGCAGGCAAGGAGCAGTTCCTCACACTCTACTCCAGAAGGACCCCAGGGTAAATGAACTAATAACTTTCAATCCTGAAATTTTCAGTCAGGACCTCATTACGTGTTGAATTTTCATTTTTATGCAGTTAACCTGCACAGCTCCAGAATTCCTAATACCATCAAGTACATTTTTGATTCATTTTACAACTTTGTTCTTGATGCTTTTGCATTTGTCTGTTTCACAGAATCTAAAATATTCCCACTGTTAATACTATTACAAGCTCATTTCTATCAAGTGCTCTCTGAGCTTGTTAGATTTATCATCTCCCTTCCTATTCTAAATGAACTGCTTCATAACATCTTCATGTGGCATTTTTTCATCAAAAACCACTTCCTTGAAAGATTTGGAGGAGCCAGTGTTGGACTGGGGTGGACAAAGTTAAAAATCACACAACACCAGGTTATATTCCAACAGGTTTAATTGGAAGCACTAGCTTTCGGAGCACTGCCCCTTCATCAGGTGGTTATGCAGCAGGACCATAAAACACAGAATCTTTAGCAAAAAGGTTACAGTGTCATGAGGCTGAAATATATTAAACAAACCTAGATGAAGTCTTTTATCTTTTCGAATGGTTTTGCTAGTTTTGGTTCGTTAATATATAAGTCACATTCTCAAGATAACTTGAGGTTTTCTAACAAAATATGTCATCTCATAGAGATGTACAACATGGGAACAGACCCTTCGGTTCAACTCGATCAGACCAGATATCCCCCAACCCAATCTAGTCCCACCTGCCAGCACCCGGCCCATAACTCTCCAAACCCTTCCTATTCATATACCCACCCAGATGCCTTTTAAATGTTGCAATTGTTCTAGCCTTCACCACTTTCCCTGGCAGCCCATTCCACACATGCACCAACTCTGCGTGAAAGTGTTACCCCTTAGGACTCTTTTATTTCTTTGCTCTCTCACCTTAAACCTATGCTCTCTAGTTCTAGACTCCCTCACCCCTCAGAAAAAACTTTGTTTATCCTATCCATGTCCATTATGATTTTATAAACCTTTATGAGGTCACCCCTCAGCCTCCAACCTTCTAGGGAAAATAGACCTAGCCTGCAATCCTTCAACCCTGGCAACATCCTTGTAAATCTTTTCTGAACACTTTCAAGTTTCACACAATCTTTCTGATAGGAAGGAGACCAGAAATGCACGCAATATTCAAAAAGTGGCCTAACCAATGTCCTGTACAGCCGCAACATGACCTCCCAACTCCTGTACTAAATACTCTGACCAATAAAGGAAAGCATACCAAACACCACCTTCACTATCCTATCTACCTGCAACTCTACTTTCAAGGAGCTATGAAACTGCAGTCCAAGGTCTCTTTGTTCAGCAACATTCTGTAGGACCTTATCATTAAGTGTATAAGTCCTGATAAGACTTGCTTTCCCAAAATGCAGCACCTCACATATATCTAAATTAAACTCCATCTGCCACTTCTTAGCCTATAGGCCCATCTGATCAAAATCGCATTGTACTATTAGAGATAACTTTCTTCGTTGTCCACTACACCTCCAATTTTGGGGTCATTGTTGTGGTTCTGTTCGCCGAGCTGGTAGTTTTTGTTGCAAACGTTTCGTCCCTTTTCTAGGTGTCATCCTCAGTGCTTGGGAGCCTCCTGTGAAGCGCTTCTGTGCTGTTTCCTCCGGCATTTATAGTGGCTTGTCTCTGCCGCTTCCGGTTGTCAGTTCCAGCTGTCCGCTGCAGTGGCCGGTATATTGGGTCCAGGTCGATGTGTTTGTTGATAGAATCAGTGGATGAGTGCCATGCCTCTAGGAATTCCCTGGCTGTTCCCTGTTTGGCTTGCCCTATAATAGTGGTGTTATCCCAGTCGAATTCATGTTGTTTGTCATGTGTATGTGTGGCTACTAAGGATAGCTGGTCGTGTCGATTCGTGGCTAGTTGGTGTTCGTGGATGCGGGCTGTTAGCTGTCTTCCTGTTTGTCCTATGTAGTGTTTTGTGCAGTCCTTGCATGGGATTTTGTACACTACGCTGATTTTGCTCATGTTGGGTATCGGGTCCTTCGTCCTGGTGAGTTGTTGTCTGAGAGTGGCTGTTGGTTTGTGTGATGTTATGAGTCCTAGTGGTCGCAGCAGTCTGGCTGTCAGTTCGGAAATGCTCCTGATGTACGGTAGTGTGGCTCGTCCTTTGGGTTGCGGCATGTCCTCGTTCAGTTGTCTTTCCCTTAGGCATCTATTGATGAAATTGCGCGGGTATCCATTTTTGGTGAATACCTTGTATAGGTGTTCTTCTTCCTCTTTTTGCAGTTCTGGTGTACTGCAGTGTGTTGTGGCCCTTTTGAATAGTGTCCTGATGCAACTTCGTTTGTGTGTGTTGGAGTGGTTGCTTTCATAGTTCAGGACTTGGTCTGTGTGTGTGGGTTTTCTGTATACCTTTGTGCTGAATTCTCCGTTCGGTGTTCTCTGTACCATCACGTCTAGGAATGGGAGCTGGTTGTCCTTTTCTTCCTCTCTCGTGAATCGGATTCCGATTCACAAGAGAGGAAGAAAAGGACAACCAGCTCCCATTCCTAGACGTGATGGTACAGAGAACATCGAACGGAGAATTCAGCACAAAGGTATACAGAAAAGCCACACACACAGACCAAGTCCTGAACTAAGAAAGCAACCACCCCAACACACACAAACGAAGTTGCATCAGGACACTATTCAAAAGGGCCACAACACACTGCAGTACACCAGAACTGCAAAAAGAGGAAGAAGAACACCTATACAAGGTATTCACCAAAAATGGATATCCGCGCAATTTCATCAATAGATGCCTAAGGGAAAGACAACTGAACGAGGACATGCCGCAACCCAAAGGACGAGCCACACTACCGTACATCAGGAGCATTTCCGAACTGACAGCCAGACTGCTGCGACCACTAGGACTCATAACATCACACAAACCAACAGCCACTCTCAGACAACAACTCACCAGGACGAAGGACCCGATACCCAACATGAGCAAAATCAGCGTAGTATACAAAATCCCATGCAAGGACTGCACAAAACACTACATAGGACAAACAGGAAGACAGCTAACAGCCCGCATCCACGAACACCAACTAGCCACGAAACGACACGACCAGCTATCCTTAGTAGCCACAGACACAGATGACAAACAACATGAATTCGACTGGGACAACACCACTATTATAGGGCAAGCCAAACAGAGAACAGCCAGGGAATTCCTAGAGGCATGGCACTCATCCACTGATTCTATCAACAAACACATCGACCTGGACCCAATATACCGGCCACTGCAGCGGACAGCTGGAACTGACAACCGGAAGCGGCAGAGACAAGCCACTATAAATGCCGGAGGAAACAGCACAGAAGCGCTTCACAGGAGGCTCCCAAGCACTGAGGATGTCACCTAGAAAGGGGACAAAACATTTGCAACAAAAACTACCAGCTCGGCGAACAGAACCACGACAACGAGCACCCGAGCTACAAATCTTCTCCCAAACTTTGGTGTCCATCTGCAAATTTACTAACATTACCTCTTATGCTGAAATCCAAATCATTTATATAAATGATGAAAAGTAGTGGACCCAGCACTGATCCTTGTGGCACTCCACTGGTCACAGGCCTCCAGTCTGAAAAACCACCCTTCACCACCACTCTGTCTTCTCCCTTCGAGGCAGTTCTGTATCCAAATGGCTAGTTCTCCCTGCATTCAGTGAAATCTAACCTCGCTAACCAGTCTCCCATGGGGAACCTTTTCAAACACCTTACTGAAGTCCATATAGATCACATCTACCGCTCTGCCCTCATCAATCCTCTTTGTTACTGCTTCAAAAAGCTCAATCAAGTTTGTGAGACATGATTTCCCACGCACAAAGCCATGTTGACTATCCCTAATCAGTCCTTGCCTTTTCAAATACATGTACATCCTGTCCCTCAGGATTCCCTCCAGCAACCTGCCCACGACTGATGTCAGGCTCACCGGTGCATAGTTTCCTGGCTTGTCCTTACCACCTTTCTTAAACAGTGGCACTGCGTTAGCCAACTTCATTTTCCGGCACCTCACCTGTGACTATCGATGACACAAATATCTCAGCAAGCAGCCAAGCAATCCCTTCCCTAGCTTCCCACAGAGCTGGAGGGTGCACCTGCTCAGGTCCTGCGATTTTTTCCACTTTTATGCATTTCAAGATATTCAGCACTTCATCTCCTTTATAATATGGACATTTTTCAAGATGTCACCATCCATTTCCCTACATTCTATATCTTCCATGTCCTTTTCCACAGCAAACACAGATGCAAAATATCTGTTAGTCTCTTTTCCCATCTCCTGGGTAAAAACAAGGACTGCAGATGCTGGAAACCAGAGTCTAGATTAGAGTGGTGCTGGAAAAGCACAGCAGGTCAGGCAGCATCCGAGGAGCAGGAAAATCGATGTTTCCGGCAAAAGCCCTTCAGGTACAGAGGCAGGGTGCCTGCAGAGTGGAGAGATAAATGAGAGAGAGGTGGGGGTGGGGAGAAAGTAGCAAAGAGTACAATGGGTGAATGGGGGTGGGGATGAAGGGGAGTCTGTTTCATGACATGGTGGAAGAGCTTCAGGGCAGAGGAGATGACCTGGGGGTTGCAGTGAGAGAGAGAGACTCACTGAGATTCTTGTAGAGAGAGGAGGAAAACTTCGAGGCAGGCATTCTTGCAAGAGGATTCGCAGTAGGGTTAAAATCAACCTGCTCAGCTCAAACAATGTATTAAAGGTGTCTGTGTGAGTGTGTGTGTGTGTGTGTGTGTGAGAGAGAGAGAGAGAGAGAGAGAGAGAGAGAGAGAGAGAGAGAGAGAGAGACAGGGAGAGTGTAGTGCAGTGGGATCACGTATAGTGTGAAATGAACCCAAGGTCCCAGTTGAGGCCATTCCCATGTGTTTCTGAACTTGGCTATCAGACTCTGCTCAGCCACGTTGTGTCGTTGCTTGTCTCAAAGCCCACCTTGGAGGATGGTCCACCTGAAGGTGTGAGGCCGAATGTCCTGGACTGCTGAAGTGTTTCCCAACTGGGAGGGACGATTCCTGTCTGGTGATTGTTGTGCGGTTTCCATTCATCCATTGTTGTAGCATCTGCTGGGTGTCACCAATGTACCATGCCTCAGGGCATCCTTGCCTACAGTGTATGAGATGGACAACGTTGTCCGAGTCACATGAGTACCTTCCACATACACAGTGGGAAGTGACCCCACGTGTAATGGTAGTGTCTGTATCAACACTCTTGACTCGTCTTGTGGCTGCGATGACAGGGCTGTACAGTGATGTGGTCGATGTTGTCCTGAAGGATGGGGAGTTTGCTATAAGCAGTGGTCTGTTTTAAGGTTTAGTGGTTGTTTAAAGGCAAGAAGTGGAGGTGTGGGGAAGGTTTTGGTGACGTGCTGATCCTTATTGATAACGTGTTGCAAGCTGCAAAGACCATGGCATAATTTTGTGGCTCCCAGGCAGTAATGGACAACGAAGGGTACCCTATTGTTTGCAACCAGTGTCTGTCTCCTGAGGAGGACTTATGGTTTCTTCGAGTGGCGGTCAATGAGTTTCTGTAAGGGAGTGGGTCCCTGGTGTGAGAACCTATGTTGAAGTCGTCTTGAAACTCATTGTATGGGGACCCCCAGCTTCGACTGCAACACTACAGATTTCTTACAGAAACTTAGTACCCACGGACAAGTCACACCAGGAACATTCCTCGTCACAATGGATGTGTCAGCACTCTGCAACCCCCACAATGACGGCATCGTGGCAACAGCCTCAATACTCGACACCAACAACTGCCAATCTCCAAGCACCATTCTACACCTCATCCACTTCATTCTCAACCACAATATTTTCATCTTTGACAAGCAGTTTTTCTTCCAGACACATGGAACAGCCATGGGGACCAAATTTTTACCCAAATACATTGCCAGGTTGAACAAGACTTCTATTCTGCACAGGACTTTCAATGAACACTATATAAACCAGATATATTGACAACATATTCTTCCTCTGGACGCCTGGCAAGGAATCACTGAAATAACTACAGAGTGATATCAATGAGTTTCATCATCAGATTTACCATGGACTACTCTTTAGTATCTGTCTCAATATTGGACACGTGCATCTCCATCAAGGATGGGCACCTAAGCACCTCACTCTACTGCAAATCCACGGATAACCTCACAATGCTACTCTTCTCTAGTTTCTACCCTAAACACATTAAAACAGCCAGCCACTATTGACAAGCCCTACGCATACACAGGATCTGTTCAGATGAGGAAAGTGACGTACACCTGCAGGTACTCAAAGAGGCCCTAATAAGAACAAGGTACTATGTTCAACTCATCAACTGCCAGTTACGACGTGCCACGCCTTCACTTAGTCATAAAGTCATAGAGATGCACAGCTGGAAATAGACCCTTCGGTCCAATCCGTCCAAGCCGACCAGATACCCCAACCCAATCTAGTCCCGCCTGCCAGCACTCGGCCCATATCCCTCCAAACCCTTCCTATTCATGTGCCCATCCAAATGCCTTTTAAATATTGCAATTGTACCAGCCTCCACCACTTCCTCTGGCAGCTCATTCCAAACTGCCAGTAGGGTACTGGTTGGTTCGGCGGGAAAAGAACAAGTGGAGGACTTTGACGCCTTCATGATGGGGGATGGAGGTGTACAGGGACTGGGTGTCCATGGTGAAGATAAGGCGTTGGGGGTCGGGGAAGTGAAAATCGTGGAGGGCGTGGGTGATGTCCCGAACGTAGATGGGGAGTTCTTGGACTAAGAACGTAGGTGGGGATTTAACCTTCCACTGACACCCTCGACTGACTGAACTGGTCCTCACTCTAAACAACTTCTCTTTCCAATCCTCCCACTTCCTCCAAACCAAAGGAGTAGCCATGGGCACCCGCATGGGCCCCAGCTATGCCTGCCTCTTCGTAGGATATGTGGAACAGTCCATCTTCCGCAGCTGCACTGGCACCACCCCCCACCTTTTCCTCCACTACATCGATGACTGTATCGGCACTACCTCGTGCTCCCACGAGGAGGTTGAACAGTTCATCCACTTTATTAACACCATCCACCCCGACCTCAAATTTACCTGGACCGTCTCGGACTCCTCCCTCACCTTCCTAGACCTATCCATTTTTATCTCGGGCGACTGACTCAACACAGATGTTTACTATAAACTGACTGACTCCCACAGCTACCTAGATTATACCCCCTCCCACCCTGCCAACCCCCCCCCCCCCCCACCCCGTAAAAATGCCATCCTATATTCCCAATTCCTTCACCTCCGTCGCATCTGCTCCCAGGAGGACCAATTCCAAACAACCCAGATGGCTGCCACCTTCAAAGACCGCAATTTCCCCTCGGACGTGGTTGACGATGCTATCCACCGCATCTCCTCCACTTCCCGCTCCTCCACACTTGAACCCCACCCCTCCAATCACCACCAGGACAGAACCCCACTGGTTCTCACCTACCACCCCACCAACCTCCAGATACATCGTATCATCCTTCGTCATTTCCGCCACCTCCAAACAGACCCCACCACCAAGGATATATTTCCCACCCCTCCCCTATTTAGCATTCCAAAAAGACCACTCCCTCCGCAACTCCCTCGTCAGATCCACACCCCTCACCAACCCAACCTCCACTCCTGGCACCTTCCCCTGCAACCGCAAGAAATGCAAAACTTGAGCCCACACCTCCTCCTTTACTTCTCTCCAAGGCCACATGGGATCCTTCCATATCTGTCACAAATTCACTTGCACCTCCACACACATCATTTACTGCATCCGTTGCACCCGATGTGGCCTCCTATACATTGGGGAGACAGGCCGCCTACTTACGGAACGTTGAACGCCTCTGGACACCCGCACCAACCAAACCAACTGCCCGTGGCTGAGCACTTTAACACCCCCTCCCACTCCGCCAAGGACATGCAGGTCCTAGGCCGCCTCCATCGCCAGACCCTGGCAACATGACGCCTGGAGGAAGAGCGCCTCATCTTCCGCCTAGGAAACCTCCAACCACAAGGGATGAATGCAGATTTCTCCAGCTTCCTCATTTCCCCTCCCCCCACCTTTTCTCAGTCCCAACCCTCGGACTCAGCACCACCTTCTTGACCTGCAATCACCTTCCCGACCTCTCCGCCCCCCCCCCTCCGGCCGATCACCCTCATCTTAACCTCCTTCCACCTATTGCATTCCCAAGGCCCCTCCCCCAAGTCCCTCCTCCCTACCTTTTATCTTAGCCTGCTTCGCACACCCTCCTCATTCCTGAAGAAGGGTTTATGCCCGAAACATCAATTCTCCTGCTCCTTTGATGCTGCCTGACCTGCTGCATTTTTCCAGCAACACATTTTCCAGCTCTGGACTCCCAGACCCCAGGGAAAAGACTTTGTCTATTTATTCTATCCATTCCCCCCCATAATTTTGTAAACCTCTATAAGATCACCCCTCAGCCTCTGACATTCCAAGTAAAACAGCCCCAGCCTGTTCAGCCTCTCCCTGTAGCTCAAATCCTCCAATCCTGGCAACATCCTTGAAAATCCTTTCTGAGCCCTTTCAAGTTTCACAACATCTTTCCGATAGGAAGGAGACCAGAACTGCACACAATATTCCAACAGTGGCCTAACCAATGTCCTGTACAGCTGCAACATGACCTTCCTGTACTCAGTACTCTGACCAATAAAGGAAAGCATAATAAATGCCTCCTTCACTATCCTATCTACCTGTGACTCCACTTCCAAGGAGCTATGAAACTGCAGTCCAAGGTCTCTTTGTTCAGCAACACTCCCTAGGACCTTACCATTAAGTGCATAAGTCCTGCTAAGATTTGCTTTCCCAAAATGCAGCACTTCGCATTTATCTGAATTAAACTCCATCTGCCTCTTCTCAGCCTATTGGCCCATCTGGTCCAGATCCTGTTGTAATCTGAGGTAACCACCTTCGCTGTCCATTACACCTCCAACTTTGGTGTCATCTGCAAACTTACGAACCATATCTCTTATGCTCAGATCCAAATCAATTATATAAATGACAAAAAGAGAACCCAGCACCGATCCTTGTGGCACTCCACTGGTCACAGGCCTCCAATCTGAAAAACAACCCTTCACCACCACCCTCTGTCTTCTACCTTTGAGCCAGTTCTGTATCCAAATGGCTAGTTCTTCCTGTATTCTGTGAGATCTAACCTTGCTAACCAGTCTCCCATGGGGAACCTTGTCGAACGCCTTATCGAAGTCCACATAGATCACATCTACTGCTCTGCCCTCATCAATCCTCTTTGTTCCTTCTTCAAAAAACTCAATCAAGTTTGTGAGACATGATTTCCCACTCACAAAGCCATGTTGACTCTCCCCAATCAGTCCTTGCCTTTCCAAATGCATGTACATCCAGTCCCTCAGGATTCCCTCCAACAACTTGCCTACCACCGACGTCAGGCTCACTCGTCTATAGTTCCCTGGCTTGTCCTTACCACCCTTCTTAAATAGTCGTGCCACATTAGCCAACCTCCAGTCGTCCAGCACCTCACCTCCAACTATCGATGATACAAATATCTCAGCAAGAGGCCCAGCAATCACTTTTCTAGCTTCCCACTGAGTTCTAGGGTACACCTGATCAGGTCCTGGGGATTTATTCACCTTTTCTCGCCTTCAAACAGCCACCAAATCTTAAACAGACCATTGTTCTAGCAAACTGCCCAGCCTTCAGGACGATATCAACCACAACATCATCCAACTCTGTCATGGCAACAACTGCAAGACGTGTCAGAGTGTCGACACGGATACAGTCATTGCACATGAGGACACTTCCCATCATGTACACGGCAGGTAAAAATATGACTTGGGCAACCTTTTCTGTCTCATACACTGCAGGCAAGAATGCCCCGAGGCATCGTACATTAGCGAAACCGAGCAGATGCTATGACAACAGATAAATGGACACAGCACAACAATCACCAGGCAAGGGTGTTCCCATCCAGTCGGGGAACACTTCAGTAGTCCAGGACATTCTGCCTTGGACCTTCGGGTGACCATCCTCCAAGGCGGACTTCAGGACAAGCAACAACGCAATGTGGCTGAGCAGAGGGCTGATAGCCAAGTTCAGTACCTATGAGCATGGCCTCAACTGGGACCCTGGGTTCATGTCACACTACAGGTGACCCCACTGCACTACACACTCCTCATGAATGCTGGTGTGCGCGCGCACACTCTGTGTGTGTCTCTCTTTCTCTCTCTGTCACACACTAACACAGACCCTCTCTCATACGTGCACACACGCACCCCCTTGTCTTTTCTCCCATTGCACACACTCACATTTACACACTCTCTCTGTCTCTCCTGCATGCACACACACATACATTTATAGGATGAAACTCTATTTGCGGAATTATATTTTATTTAACTCAAAAATGCAGAGTTTACAGTCAATCGATGTAAGATTCTGTATATCCCAGTTTAAAAATAGAACTAGTTTGATACAAGATTGGGACGTAGATAGACTTTAACCTCACACCTTTAATGCACTGTCTGAACTGAGATGACACATTATGTTAGAAAACTTGAAGTTATCTTGAGAATGTGACTTAAAAGAAATTCTGTGATTTTTATATTAATAAACCGGAAACTAGCAAAACCATTCTAAAAGATGAAAGACTTAATCTAAGTTTGTTTAATACATTTCAGCCACGTGACATTAACCTTTTGCTATAAATGGTGTTTTATGGTCCTGCTGCACAACCACCTGATGAAGAAGCAGGTTTTTAAAGCTAGTGCTTCCAGATAAACCTGTTGGTCTATAACCTGGTGTTGTGTGATTTTTAACTTTGTCCTTGAAAGACTGCATCTTAGCAACAGTATTTGAGAAGACTCTCTGATACTGGTTGCGCAACAAGGTGAAATCCTGAAACAAGATCAGGCTTAATCATTGAATCTATTAAACCTTTGTTCATTGGCCCTTTCTCAAACTTTGATCCCTAAAACCCCTCATTCTGTCATTGTCATAGCAATGACTTCATTCTGTTTAAAGCCATATTGCTAATTAACACAACAGCACAAGCAGATGGGAAATCAGATTTGGTTTCAATGGCAGTTTGCTGTCTACTTTCATTTAAAGGTCTAGGTTTTATTTGAATATAGCTTTAGTACCTGAATTTGGCCCATTTATACCGTGCCATTAATTCAGTGTCAGTAGATATCTAATCAAATGTAAGATTCAAATATATCCAGAAGACGCAGAACCCTGACTTGCAGTTTGGTCAGAATTTGTCCAACATTAACAAAAGATCATTGTAGGTCAGTAATGTGTGTATCACAAGATATAAACCTTTCTTTAGGTCACAAAATTGGCAACTGCTAGCCAACAGTGATCAATCATGTTATTTTCACCTCAGAAGTTGTCCTATGTGACATTTTGCAGCTTTCAGCAGTTTTGCTTATTGGGTTGTTTCTCATGCATTTTTTTAATTGAGTAAACATTGAGTGAGATTACATTCTAAGTCAATTATTTAGATGTATCTAATATTAACCCATATCTTGATTTGAAAATGAATGTCTACAAAATAATTTAAATATATGTTTTTGAATTTCAAGAATTGGCAGATATTTCAAGCAGTAAGCATCTCATTTGACTTAAAACATCAATTCTGTTTCTCTCTGCACTGCTGTCAGACCTAAGTATTTCAAACGCTTATATTTTGATATTAAGAGATGACCTTTTAAATGGCTCTGAAGTTTATGTTGAGATCTCAATAAATCAGAATTCTACAAGCCATTTTTTGAGTTATAAAAAACTTTAAAATCCAGTGAGATTATTATAATCTGAAAGGATCATGAAAAGGCAGGATTTGCATTTATTTGTGGCTTTCATAACCCAATCATTCCACTGACAGTTAAGTACTTTGAAATATGTCGCTACTGTTGTGATGTGGAAGTTGCCATTTTAGGCACAGAAAGGTTGTAAAGAATATGAATAGTACTAATATTTCATTTCACTACATGGAGAAAACCAGTGGGAATATTGTGCCTTTTGGGTTTGTGAAAAAATGCATAGTTGATTTTAATACATGTGAAAGGCTATTTTGATCTAGTTTAGTTAAACTGAAAAAATGTTCTTATGTTGACAGATTCTGATGGGGACAATAGATACAACTGTACAATCAATTGAGTTAAAGCTTTGTTAATGCTGGTTGTTGAAAATGTTCAAATTTCCAATAAATAAGTGAAGTTAAAACACAGCTGTGAAAACAGAACTTGTTCTCGCCCAGGCAGGGAGTTAAGAGAGCAGAGAACTTTAGCAGTTTGTGGTACCTGACTCTGAAATCAGTTTATAACATTTACCACTGCACAGTTCAGTCAGTGCAACAGCTCAGGTGATTTGTTGCACGCACACAGCAGTCTCCTTCTGTAACAAAAATGAAATGAAAAGTAAATATATTTTGCAATCTATTTAGATCAGCTAATTCAAAATTAATCAGGATGATTAAATGAATTCATTACCAAGAATAATTTTTTTTTTTTTAAAGTGACCATTGATAGTAAACACAACAATGTACCATATATTTTGACCAATGGCGAGGATTAGCAGCGACACACAGCAAACATAGATATTGTGCTATTAGTTTAGCTTCTTTGTGAAAATGTTTACATTATTTTGCTGTCTCTAAGTGCTGTTAAAGAAAAAATGTAATTTTACTGATGGTGACCTGAAAATATGAAAGTTTTTTAAAAAAAGAAACATGAGTTTCATGTAAACCAAAAGTTCTTTGAAATTGCCACTGAGTGATAAACTCACGTTTGGGTGAGTTTATTGCATTAGACGCTGACCAAAATCTCGTTAATTTATCCAATAAGGTTTTATATTGTCAGTTCCCATTTAAAATTTTGCTTCTATTAATATAATTGTGCAACTTTTCTGTCTTTTCTAGCAGTTGTCAGATCCATACAGGCAGTCAATAAGAGTAAGTGAGATTAACTTTTTGTAATGGTTAATTGTCTTATGAATAAACCTTGCACTTTATTAATTTGGTTTGTTTCTGTTCCAAAACATCTTGTTTATAATAGAATGTTTGAAAGTATGCACAATGCAAGTCCCAAGTTTATTTTTTGCTGACATTGTTTACAACTAATTTTAATACCAGTTTGTATGGTTTTGTCTAAAATTTAAGTGGGCACCTCAAGCTGCCTACTGCCTTTTTTTTATCACTTCTGGCAGAATTATTCGATTATTGTACTTCACAAAAACAATTCATTCTGCTGTTTCACGCTGATATATGAATGTTCATGCACCTGATTTCAACTTTATGTTCTAAAAGAAACACAATGTGAAGAGTTATTTTTCTTTTCTCCATCTGCCTGGGAGTTGTGCTTCATGCCTGCGGAACCTTTAAGTGGGATTTCTGACACGTTTCCATGTTGACACATTATGGAAATTCTAATTAGATACTTCTTTGGGGGAAGTATGTACTTTGAAAATTTTCAAGATAAAAGGGTAATTTTGAAACTGAGCTTTGTTTTTAAATTGAATTCGGTTTGTAGATAACCTGAATTGTTGAATCAGATTTTTACGATTCCAATTGGCCTGACATGAGCTTAGGAAAAATTCTGAAGTATGAAAATCACCATCATTTATTTACTGCTAAACAGACCATGGTATATCTAATTCAGTCACTGGTGTAAGGAAATGGCAAGCTTAAATTATTTCTGAATGTTGTAAAGACAACAACTCTTGTTCTTTGAAAGTTATGGTAAATGTTTAAATAAAATTAAAGATTTCTGTAATCAAATAACTGTTTGCTCTGGTGGGTTGTGCAGTTGGTAATAATGTGTGCATTTCTGTAAATATTATTTTGTCAGTGTGATTAAGTAATTTGGAGCAAATTAACGTAGTGCTGGTTTTCCCTCCATAATGCTCTAAATGGATAAGCACAGCAAGTGTGTTCATATTTAAAATTAATACAGAATATTCAAAATGCATAGTTTCATGATTCTATGTGCCTTTTTGCTTAGTCCCAAACAAATAAATTATATAAACTTTACTGAACCTGTCCTATCTCCTTTCTGTGATCTATGTTGGGGCCCAATTCCAAATCTTATTTGCTTTTTAAGCATCATTTGAGTGTTTACGTGGTTACCCACACATCAAAACTTTTATTCCTGTAGTGATGCATTCATTGTGAATGCAATATTTCTTTGAAACCTATTGAAGTTCGTTTGCTTTCTGGCAACAAAGGATGAGAAATGAAGGCGTTATCTCAAAGTTCTGACTTCAAAAATCTTTGTGCTTCAGCAAGGCTTTCTATCTTCCCTCTGAACACTTCTTTGCAGACTGCAATTGAAGGCCAAGGGGAAAACTTATGGATCACTTTGTTTTAAAAAAAAATCAAGACATCTATTTTTGACATGGTTTCATCCATGAAGAGTTTATTTGTTTCATTTGTGTTTACTGTTTTCTTCCAGCTCCCACTCAAAAGGGTAAATCTACCTCAAAAACCAATGGGCGTAAGTATATCTTGAGTAAAAGTATTAATTGAGACCCCAGTTTGCCTGGGGATGAGTCCTAGGCCAGGGATTCCATTTCATAGAAGTCAGGTTAAAGGCTGTCCTGGAATTATTTTGCCTCTTTGTTTTTGGATTTCCAGAAAAATTCTTCAAAGCATCCTTCACTATAAAATTTACTGGACTTGATAGCTAGACCTTGAATTTGATGGCACCTGGTATTTTTGTGGTCACAACTTCAGGCTCTTTGGGGCATTTCCAAATTAGCCTGCTCACTCTTTGGTTACCTGAAGATCTAATTCATCTTTTCTTCCCCTCTTAATTACAAGAGAATTAATGATAGAAGCTCGGAATACATACAATTCTGACCGCTATTATCTTCTATATTCTTAAGCTTGACCTGCTCCCGACTTGCTCCCTATTCAGCCAAGGATAGTCAGTAATCCTGCTGAATTCTTCTACTCTATTGTTCATAAAATATACTTGTAAACTATTCTTTCTTTTTGATGGGGGTCAGGGTGGGTTGGTTCACAGCTGTTGGCTTCTCTGGCTGGTTTGTGTACACGTTTGGGCCATGATTAGGAAAAGTGAACTGTTTTATTTATCTTTTTCCCCTTCCACCCTACACTGTCACAGAAAAGGAAGCAGATTGTAATAATGGTAATTGGCAAGCTTTCGCTTCTTCACTACCCAAATAATAAGCTATTATCTATCGGTAGAGATCTTTACAATCATGATGCAGAGAGATTCAAATTACTTCAACCAATATGCAATTTGTTAATGATAAGTACTGAATGCTTTGGTATATCCATTGCCACTGGGTAAGCAGTTAGTGTGCCCTTGCACTATATTTAGATATTCTGGAGTTCAGGAGAGTGTAATAAATAAGTAGTATGCTTAAGTGTAGTATTTAGTCTTGCACAGATGTCTGTGATTTATTGAGTCTGCTACCTTATGCTTGCTAGTGCTGTGATCTGGAAATAATAACATTGATGGCTTGGCTCTCAATAATAGAGACAATTCAGCTGTGTACTGTAATACCTTGGCTGCCTTATCTAACGCAGACATGTGCACAGACTTCATTTTCATTTCATGCCCCTAGTATCCAAATATCATTGGGATCGTGAGATAATCATTCTTTAATTCTAAGCCCTCAAGGATGAGGGAGACCTAAGATTCTACCTTATGGGTTCATGTATTAACAGTCTACTGCTGTACACATTGGAAATTCAGTCAACTGTGAAGACAAGACATTGGTCAGTTTATCATAAGGAATGGATAAGCAGGTTATGGAATATGTCCCACTATTACTGACTTCTATTCCATCTCAAAATAATAACGCATCACCCTGAGAAAAATCAAGGGTCATTCAAGAAGAATTGTCACCCAAATATGTGTTAATTTTGAGAAAGATAACCATAGAAGTTGCCTGGAAACAAGCCATGACAGACTGCTCCTAATATTAGTGTTGCATTTTGGACCTGCCTTTCATGAGATGTAGCCATGACACCATCAGGTCGTTTTACAATCTGCTATAGTTCCTAGTCAAATTCTTCTCATTCAGAAAGAAGTGTCAAAATAAGCTGTGGCATGAGCAGAAGATTGTCCACCATAGGTGCAGTAATTCTTATTCTTCAAGTTCTCCTTTGCATAACAAATTTCCATTGCCTGAATTAGTGAGGATGCTCTTAATCAGGCTTCTTACTTTCAACATGGAAGATAAGCAATCTCTTGCTGAAAATGAAGAACCGAGAACGTAGCTGTACTGTTTCTGATTCAGCTGAAATTTAAATTATGATTTCTTCAAATAAAAGTAGCACTTTTATAAAATCAAAATTGTATTGTCATCTACATGTATCATCTTGGCATTCCACTCCTAAATGTGCAGTAAGTCAGTCCAAATCTCATGTGCAAGGTGCATTCTATCTCCTGATTTACATATCCTTGTTCTGGTGTACATCTGTTTATTTGTCGAATTAAAAGCAGTTTTACCATTGGATTGAAAATTTTTTTTATTCATACGGATTACCTCACTTTAAATATTTGCTTCAAACTTTGCAGCATATATATTTGGGTACACATCATTTAGAAGGCTTCTTATTAAGTGCTTTGCATTTTGTTTCAGTAAGCCTATAAACGTGCATGTTTTTGTTACTGCAGTTGAAACATGTCTACTAAAATGTATTGCGTCTTGTGTCTTACAGAAACCTGGGAAATGGTGTGCCGTTCATGTGCAGATTGCCTGGCAAATCTACCATCACCAGCAAAAACTGAAGGTATTTAAAAAACAAACCTTCTCAATCCCAGAATTGACCATTTTTGTTTTCTCTTTTCCCAAAATATTTTTAAATGTCAGTTTAAGTGATTTTTTTTTCTCTTTATCCTTTCGTGGAATGTAGGAATCACTGGCAAGGCCAGCATTTACTTTATATCACTATTACCCTTGAACTGAATCATTTGATAGATTAATGGTAAATGTAGGGGAATGGGTCTGGGCAGGCTGCTCATCAGAGTGTCAGTGTGGACTTGGTGGGGCGAAGGACCTGTTTCCACACTGTAGGGAATCTAATATAATATAAAATATTTCAGAGTGCATCTAAGAGTGAACTACATTGTCATGGATCTGCCAATATATGTAAGCCAGACCAAGTTAGGACAACAGATTTCATTCCCTAAATGACATAGGTGAATGAGAATTCATTGCCTCATAGTCAACCTTACTGAGGATAGCTTTCAACTGACAAATTATTCATTGAATTTAGACTCCATCAGCTGTCATTGTGGGTTTTCAACCAACAGTTTCATATTATTCGCCTGAACCTCCACATTACCAATCCATTATGCCATCATATTCCCCAAAATATAATCAACATCAGAAGCTCCCATGTATGTTAGAATTTTGGCAACGTATGTGAGCCATTTAGTCTCACCTCCTGTCTTCTCCTCCCAAGCAGACGAACAATGTTTTTAAATAATTCTGTCCAAAATTATTAGCTGAAATCTCCTTTTTGGAAGTGCACTTAATTAAAAGGCAATCAACAGGAATACTGTTTACACAAAAATTAATTTTTCAAAAGGAGTTTTTCACATTCCCTGAGGAACTTCCCAGCTCCTATCTCCCATTTTATCAAGACAGAAAGCATCTTCAGCCAGTTTATGTTATGAAGCAATTGGTTACTTTTGGTGCATGATACTGAAGAACTTTGTTGTACTTTTAAAGCAACAAATGCCGATGGACCATCACAAACTTGAAATAGGGGGCAAGCTGGACCTGTTTAGTCGACCACCTGCACCTGGAATATTTCCTGGATTCTCATATCCACATGACCTGGCCAGGCCCCTCTTCTCAACCACAGGTATGTCACCTGATGACATGAAATGTTTATTTCCTCTTCTCTTAGATTATACTTCATTCATGCTGAAATGCGCTGGAATGCACAACAATAGAGGTGATTTAATTGGAACATAGAAAATTTGTAAGGGAATTGGCAGGGTAGATATTTAGAAAATGATGGCCAAGAATCAACAGCATAAGGACACAATTTCAAAATAAGGGATTGGCCTTTAGACCTGAGATGAAAGGTCCGTCACTGGAATTTTGTACCCTTTAAGAGTAATGGATATTCATTTGCTGAGTATATTCGAAATAAAGGTCGATAGATTTTGGGGTGACAAAGGGAATTAAAGAATATGGGTTGGTGGAATTGTAGTAAAATATCACATGTTCTTTGTTGTTTGGCAAAGCAGTTTTGAATGCATTTTGGGTTTTTTTGCCTAATCATAAGCTCACAGAACCCAAGAGAATGGATTAGTGCATTTATCTTTCTGACACCTCATAGTACAAAGGAATGGCAAGTTTCAACTTGGAATGGCGTTCTTTGGGTTTCTCATTGCTCCTATTAGTAAAGTACCCGATGGTTTTATTGTCCGACCAAGAAATCAGCAACTTTTTCAGAAAGCTTGTTTGCTAAATGTTGCATCCAAACTAGATGATTGAACTGTGGAGTTTATTTGGTGTTTGAGATCCCACAGCATTGTCATGGTCCTGGTTTTAGGTTCCATCTCTGCTTGATACTTTAAATCATTCCAAAAATCTTGTAATCGATATCTTTAGTTTTAGGTTCAACCTCTTAGCAAGTGAGAATCGATCTAAACTTCATCTTTTTCTGATCTTACTCATGGCACTATAATATATATATTAATTTTACACCTTGGTCTGAATTAAATCTTTAAACATTAATGAGTGTTTAGACTAAAGCTGATTTCAATTTAAAATAATGAGCCATCCTTACTTTGACAATACAGATTGGACTTTGTTGGCAGCTATCCTGCATAGATTGGTAATTCATCCAGAATTTCAGTGCACTCGGTTCCACTTGCCTATCGGTCTGACCCCAAGAACAACTAAATCAAGATCCTTCTCTGAACACCTTTGCCCTAATCCTACCTCTGTCGTCCCATTTCAGCCCTTACCTTCCTGAACTTCCTAACCCCTTCCATCTCACTACTTATCACTTCTTTCAATCATCTTTCCTAAAGTATTTATCACTGCCAGCATGTCAGGTGTATACTACACTAAAGCCTGATGACGTAGATGTAGTTCACTGGATATTTGATGAAGGTTTCCTGGAAGTCATCAAAATATAGAGATTCAAAACGTTAACTAAATTACCATCAGATGAAATGTTCACTGTGTATTGTTTTTATCCCCCTGCTGCTGACACATTGAAAAACATCTCACTCCTTCCAGGCACTGCAGATGTGCTGATATTTTTGGTATCCTAGTAGATATGTGTTAACTTTGACTAGCTGTCCAGAAGACAGATGGTTGGCTGCCCAGCCAATACTGTGTTTGATAACGTACTGCCACTTTGCAGCATTTCCTTTTGTTTCTCTGGTGGATCTTCATTATCGCCTTGTTGGTGTCCTGTGCATTACAAAAGTTTGTAAGTGATCTCATTTAAAACCCGTCACTCGGGTTCTCATCTGTTAGATGTGTCCAGAGATCTTGGCGGATTGGAACATGACAGTCGTCATCAGTCATTTGGAAGGAGAGTAAAAGATATGTTTCAATGGATTTCCAATTCAACAGAAAGCTGCCTCCTGGGTTGATGATATAGTAATAATTTGAACTATATGTACGTGTTCACTGAAATGACCCCATGTATCTCTATTCTCTGATGACTTGTTAACAGTATTGATGGATTGTTGCTTTCAGCTTTTCTTGACTCCTTTATCCTTCATTTAACCGTGGCTTTTTTTTTTGTCCTTTTTTTGTAGGTAATGCACATCCAGCTGCAACCACCTTTGGACCTCCACCTCATCACCACAGCAACTATTTACCCACTGGTCACCTGGCAGGTGAGAACTGTGGGCTGGGGAAAGGGGCTGAGTGAGTGAATGTTTACAAATATGCAACCTTATACTTGGGTTTGACAAAGCAATTGCCCACACTGCATTTAGTCACAGCTAAATAAAATTATGATCAGGTTTTCTTTCACTTCACAGTTCCCTCAGCTGCTTTCTTTTCTAGAAGGGATACTATAATAGTGCCTGTCGCAATTCAGCGGGTTGCAGTACCTTGTGATATCACTGCTATTTCCTGGTTTTAATAACGAAAGCTCCACTTGCGTTTCAACATCAATTTATAAGGTGCCAGTTCACTCTTTTGCAGCTACAAAGTCCACTCCTTGGACTTAAAACCAACTTTGCTGTTTTTTAAAAAACGGCTTATTTCACTGAGATGGAAAATTCTGCATTAATGACACTGCAGCCTGAAGGCAACAACTAAGCAGAATCTTGCATTGTTCTCTCTGCCTATTAAAATTCATCTGGTCATTGATATAGCTGATTGAATAAGTTTGAGTCATAATTATGGAGGACTTAAGGGACTGAAGTTGGGTAGCCTTGACAGAACCCAACATGAACATCTGTGAGCAAATTATTACTGAGTAACTGTTGCTTAATGGCACTGTCGCAGATGCTTTTTGCTTACATTACTGAAGATCAGGAGTAGGATTATGGGATGGTAATTGGCTAGGTTGGATTTGCCTTGCTTTTACTAAGCTGACATACCTATGTAATTTTCCACGTTGTTGAACAGATCCCAGTATAGTAGCTGTCCTGCAGCAGTTTGACCATGGGAGTGACCAGTTCTGTAACACAAGTTTTTTTTTCCAAGTCTGCGTGAAATCAGTCTTTCTTGGTCCCTGAATACAATCTGACTGTCAATGTTTGCTGGTTCCAAACCTTCGACAAGACTGGCTATGGTTCTCAAACTCTTTTTTTTGTTGAGGAATCCCTTTTCAAATAGATTAGCGATCTCAGATTAGACCATAAAACACACAGGAGCAGAAGTTAGGCCATTCAACCCATTAGAGTCTGCTCTGCCATTCAATCATGGCAGATGAGTTTCGCAACCCCATTCTCCTGCTTTCTCCCCATAACCCTTGATTCCCATGACAATCAACGACCTATCTATCTCTGTCTTAAATATACTCAATGACGTGGCCTCCACAGCCTTCTGTGGCAAAGAATTCCAAAGATTCACCACTGTCTGGTTGAAGAAGTTTCTCCTTATCTCTGTTCTGAAAGGTCTTCTCTTTACTCTAAGGCTGTGCCCTTGGGTCCTAGTCTCTCCTACCAATGGAAACATCTTCTCAACATCCACTCTGTCCAGGCCACACTATATTGTATAATTTTCAATTAGATTCTCCTCCCCCACCACCAACTCCCCATCCATCTAAACTCAATTGAATACAGAGCCAGACTCCTCAAACGTTCCTCAAATGTTAAGCTTTTCATTCCTGGGATAATTCTCGTGAACCTCTTCTGAATCCACTCCAGGGCCAGTACATCCTTCCTGAGATATGGGGCCCAAAACTGTGCACAATACTCCAAATGTGGTCTGACCAGACCCTTATAAAGCCTCAGAAACACGTCCCTGCTTTTATATTCCAATAATCTCAAAATAAATGCCAACATTACATTTGCCTTCCTAACTACTAACTCAACCTCCAAGTTTCCTTGAGAGAATCCTGGACTGGAACTCCCAAGTCTCTTTACATTTCAGATTTCTGAATTTTCTCCCCATTTAGAAAATAGTTCATGCCTCCTCCTCTTACCAAAGTGCATGACCACACACTTTCGCACATTGTACTTCATCTGCCACTTTTTTGCCCATTCTCCTAACCTGTCCAAATCATTCCTGCCGCCTCAATGCTACCTGTCCCTCCGTCTATCTTTGTATCATCTGCAAACTTAGCCAGAATGTCCTCAATTCCTCCATCTAGATCATTAATGTATAAAGTGAAACATTGTGATCACAACACTGGCCCTTGCGGAACACCACTTGTCACCAGCTGCCATCCTGAGAAAGACCCTTTTATCCCTACTCTCTACTTCCTGCCAGACAGCTAAGCTTCTATCTACCTTGCCTATAACACAATGGGCCATTATCTTACTCAGCACATTTCTGTGCAACACCTTCTTGAAGTCCAGGTAGATGACATCCAGTAGCTCTCCTTGGTCAAACCTGTTCATGACCACCTCAAAGGATTCTAGCAGACTCGTCAGGCAAGACCTCTCCTTGACAAAACCTGCTGATTTTGCCTGACTTTACCATACATTTCCTAGTATTCAGAATTCTCATCCTTCACAATGGACTTCAAAACCTTACCCACCACCGAGGTTAGGCTACTCAGCCTGTAAGTTTCTGTCTTTTGCCTTACTCCCTTTTTAAGCAGAGCAAGCGATTTTCGAGTCCTCTGAAACCCTCCATTGCTGAAAGGTGCAAGTACATTGCTCAATGCAGTCTAAGGCTACTGGGAAAGATGTAGAGGCAAATCTGAAACGAAATTATAAATAAGTACAAGCATTATAGAAAGGTACAACGAAGGACTTTAAATACTCCAAATATAGGTTCAGATAGTGGTTATATTAAGGACAAATGAGATAAAGCATTCTTAGATTGTGTTTAGGAAAGTTTTCTAGAGCAGTATATGTACAGTCCAATATGAACAGCACAGTTAGACCTGGTTCTCAGGAGCAAGGTGATACAAATTGATCAACTATTAGTAGGGGAACATGTAGGGTGAAGTGATCATTGCATCATAAGATTTAGAACAAAGGTGGAAAAAGGAATGGGCAATCCAGAATAAGAATAGTTAATTGGGGAAAAACCAACTTGAATGGGGCAAGACAGAACTGAACCAGACACACTGGAGTAGAAGGTTGGCAGGAAGGCCTGTAGCTGAATATTGAGCTATTTTTAAAGAGATGGTTTGGATACGGTCAAGGTATATTTCCTCAAAAGAAAAGGGAGGGCAAATAAATCCAAAGCTCTCCTGGATGAAAAGAAGTTACAATTATGATAAATCATGCACTGACAAGAGTCAAATAGCAGATACATATGAGAACCAAGTTGAGTGCAAAAACCTCAAAAGAGAAGTGAAAAAGCAAATAAGAGAAGCGAAAAAAAACTAGCGGTTAATGTAAAGGAAACGCCAGACTTCTATAGGCCAGTAAAATTCTGTATCTTATTATTGTGTTCTCCACAATCACCTAATGGAGGAGCAGCACTCCGAAAGCTAGTGCTTCCAATTAAATCTGTTGGACTATAACCTGGTGTTGTGATTTTTAACTTTGTAGACCCCAGTCCAATACTGGCATTTCCAAATCAAGATTTTATAAACCTCTATACGGTCACCCTTCAAACTCTTCCGCTCCAGTGAAAAATGTCCCAGTCTCTCCTTATAACTTAAACCCTCCATTTCCAGCAACATCCTGGTAAATCTTTTCTGAATCCTCTCCAGCATAATAATGTCCTTCCTACAACAGGGCAACCAGAACTGGACGCCATACTCCAAAAGAGGTCTTGGGTAGTAAAAGGAGGAATAGGGCTCATTAAGAACTAAAATAGACATTTATAGATAAAAGAAGGAAGCACATCTGAAATATTAAATGCATGTTTAGTATTTATCTTTACTAAGGAACCAGATGCTACCCAAGTCATTTGACAGAGAAGGAAACTCAGTCACGGAAAAGGTTCAAAATTGATGAAGCAGTGATATCAGATAAGCTGTTAATACTTGGAATTAACAAAGTACCTGGACAGAATGGAATGCATCCAACAATATTGAAGGAAACAAGAACAGAAATTATATAGGCACTGGCCATAATCTTTCAGTATTCCCTGGACACGGGGGTGGTACCAAACAGCTGGAGATTGCAAATATCATGGCCTTGTTTAAAAAAGATACTAAAGAAAAGCCCAGCAATTACAGACCAGTTAAAGTAATGGAAAACCTTCTGTAGAAACAGTAATTTGGAATAGAATTAAGAGTCAATTGGGCAAATATGGGTTATTTAGGGAGAGTCGCCATGTATTTCTTAAGAGGAGTTCTTTGAAGAGGTAGGACAAAGAGTTGATGAGTGTAATGCTGATGATCAGTGCACATGCCAGATTTTAAGAGAAACATAATAGCTTATGGAATAAAGGGAACAGTAGCATTGTTGCTGAGTGATAAGAAACAGTAACCAGTGGTTAAGAGCCATAAAAGTAAATGTGATGTGAGAAGAAATGTTTCCATCTGGCAAGTAGTTCAGGTTTATAATGCCCTGCTTGGGATTGTGGTGGAGAAAGGTTAAATTGAGACCTTCAAAAGGGACTTACATGATTATTTAAATAGAAATACTCTGCAACATTTATGATTTGGAGATGCTGGTGTTGGACTGGGGTGTACTAAGTTAAACATCACACAACACCAAGTTACAGTCAAAAACAGATTTATTTGGAGTCACTAGCTGTTGGAGCGCTGCTCCTTCATCAGGTGGCTGTGGAGTATAAGAACTTTAGCTATTAATTCTGTGTCTTACTTATACTCCACAACCACCTGATGAAGGAGCAGCGGTCCACAGCTAAAGCTTCCAAATAAATCTGTTTGACTGCAACCTGGTGTTGTGATTTTTAACACTCTACAACATTATGGGGAAAGGCCAACAGCATAGTGTTAAGTCAGTGTTTATTCAGACAGCTGGTGCAGACAAGGTGGGTAACATGCACTGCACAATAACAATTCCATGATTCTTCAAATACAGAAATAACAGCAAGCGGAAACAAATTGCCTGACGGAAAATAATTCTATGCCGCTCATTTTTAGCACTTCACCTTTTAAACAGGGAGTATTGTCTGAAACTTATGATTAGATTACTTACTTTAGTCCAACAGGTCCACACCAACCCGTCAAAGAGCAACCCACCCAGACCCATTCCCCGACATTTACGGGCAATTTAGAATGGCCAATTCACCTAACCTGCACATTTTGGGATTGTGGAGGAAACTCACGCAGACACGGAGAGAATGTGCAAACTCCACACATGAGAGTCGCCTGAGGCGGGAATTGAACCCAGGTCTCTGGCGCTGTGAGGCAGCAGTCTTAATCACTCTGCCACCATGCCACCTGTGTACATAGAAAATGCTGTGTTGCGTGATTCTATTGTGATAATCACAAATATCTTCGAGGGAGGTTAGCTTCAAGGATAAAATAGCTCTTTTACCTAAACTAGCATGTACAAAAGAAACATAGTCAGTGTAGTTGTTAATTGTAATCACATCAATTTTCGGTATAGTTTTCATGAGTTCTTGTCAAATGAGTTAAAATGAAACTTTATCATAGTAAAACATGCTTTCTAGTAGATTTTCTGTGTGGCAAGTGAGAGTAAAATTATCTCTTAAATATCACACTGGAGCATTCTTTGAGTCTGGTGTGAATAAGAAACCTCAAACAAATTGAGTGTAAAATCCTAAGGACTTGGTGTTCTATTTTTTTCTTTATCAGTAGTTGGAAAATCTAGTTTTAGGATATGAAAATAAATTTAACAGTAAAGTCTGGATATTTTCAGTTGGTTTGAATAAATGAACAGAATTAGAATCTGTACAGTGTGGAAACAGGCCATTTGGCCCAACAAGTCCACACCGACCCTCTAAAGAGTTTCTCACCCAGACCCATTCCTCTATCCTATTACTCTACATTTCCCCTGACTAATGCACATCGCCTACACATCCCTGAACACTGTGAGCAATTTAGCATGGCTAATGCACCTAACTTGCACTTCTTTGGACTGTGGGAGGAAACCTGAGCACCCAGAGGAAACTCATGCGCACACAGAGAGAATGTGCAAACTCCACACAGACAGCTGCCTGAGGCTGGAATCAAACCCAGATCCCTGGCGCTGTCAGGCACCAGTGCTAACCACTGAGCCACTGCGCAGCCCACAGATGCAGAACAAAAACACCTGTTCTCAAGTCATTGGACTTTAGTTTAACTAACCTAAAAGCCTGCTGTTTTACTAGCTTGGAAAAGTTTGCACGCGTTCAGACAGGTTTTATTAGGCAGTTAGAAACAAGATGCTGCCTGGTATTAAAGTGAACTATTTATACATCAAACCTTCTAAAGGAATGGTCAACACCAGTTTACAATAAATCTCGCAGTCAGTCTGCAAAATTAAATGCATGTCCTCAGACTTCTATGTCTTTTATAGCAATGGCTGACTGCTTTTTTAAATCCATGTCATTTTACAGATCCATTCAGTCGAACAAACACCTACGGTGGCCTTGGAAACCTCAGCACGAGTGCCTTTGGAGGATTAGGCAATCCAGCACTTGGTTAGTGGACATTTGTATTGTAAATCTAAAGTATCATTATTCATTGTGTTGTCCTAACACTTTTTTTTTCAGATAATATATTTATTTAGATTGGTATTATCACTGGAGACCCAGGTATTTTCTCCTTTAATGTCTCTCACTTTACTCTGGTCAAAGGGTGACCGTGAGTACCTGCATTGGGCCCAGTTATGCCTGAATCTTTACTTGTTCCAGTCCAATAGTGGCCCCCATCCACAACTCGTTCTCTAGTACGTCAATGACATCATCAGTGCTGCTTTCCCCTCTCATCCGGAATGGGAAAAGTTATTTCACTTACAATTGCCATCCTGCTCTCACTTTCACCAGTCCATCTCTGACTCTTCCCTTCCTCGACATCTCTGTTTCCATTTCTGGGGATAGGGTGGCCAACAATATTCATTACAAACCCACCAACACCCATATACTCCCATTGACTATACACACACACTCTGCTTGCTGCGAAGACTTTATTACATTCTCCCGGTTCTTCCATCTCCACCATACCTGTTTCAATTATGCCAACTTAGACAAGGAGGCCTTCACAATGTCCACCACCTTCCTCAACCAAGGATTCCTCACCACCATTGTTGACAGGACCCTCAGCCATGTGCGATCTATCTCCTGCGCTTTGGCTCTCACCCTGGTCTTCCACACAGCAATAGAGGCCTGTTATTCTCACCTACCAACCCACCAGCATTCGCATCCAAAGGATCATTAGCCACCATTTCTGCCACCAGGATGCAGTCACCAGACAAATATTCTCAACTCTCTTGTCAGCCTTCTGCAGGGACTGTTCTCTCTTGGACACCCTGGTCCACTCTTCCTCCACTCCAAGCACCTTCCCTTGCAGTCACAGGAAGTGTTACATCTGCCCAATTACTTCCTCCCCCCCCCACTATCCAGGGCCACAGACATACCTTCCAGGTGAAGCAGTGTTTTACCTGCATTTCATTCAATCTAATCCACTATTTGCTGCTCACAATGTGGGACCTCTGTACTTTGCCAAAGCACAGATTGGATGAAGGCTTGCAGAACACCCACGTTCTGTCCACAAAAATGGCTCTGACCTTCTACTTCCCTGCCACTTCAACGCACCACCCTTTTTCCTGGCTAACATCTCTTTCTCAGGCTTTTTGCAATTGCTCCAATGAAGCTGAAAGAACAGCACCTCATTTTTCACTTGGGAACCCTACCGTTTTCTGGACTCAAATATCAAGTTCAATAATTTTAGGGGTGGCACACTTCTTCTCCCATGTTCTTACTCCAAACCCAACATACCAGGCCTTGTTGTAACATGGGCTGCTGGTCCCCATTAGCAGCCAACCACTTTCCCAGGCTGACATTTACCCATTCCTTTGTCTGTCCAACTGTTGTTCTCTCTCTCTCAGGACTCCATCTCCACCTATCATTTAGTCTTTTCCCATTCTCCCTTCCCATCTTTATCATATATATACCAACCTTTTTTCTAGCTACAGTCAGATCTAAAGAAGAGTCACTGGACCCAAAATGTTAACTCTGCTTTGTGTTCACAGATGCTACCAGACTTGGTTTTCCAGCAATTTCTATTTTTGCCCCAGTAATGTTCAGGAGACCTGGATTTGAATTCTGCCATGGCAAATGAATTGAATTCAGTAAAAAAAATCTGTACTTAAGAGTCTAATGATGACTGTAAATCCATTGTCAATTGTCAGAAAAACCCATCCAATTCCCTAAAGTTCTTTCGGGAAGGAAATTGCCAGCCTTCCCTAGTCTGACCTGCATGTGACTCCAGACCCACAGTAATGTAGTTGACCTTTAACTGCCCTCTGTGCAATTAGGAATAGGCAATAGATGCAAGCCCTAGCCAGTGATGCCCTTATCCCATGAATGATTTTTACAAAAAGGAAGGAGTGCAATTACTTGTTTTGACTAGCTGTGGCAGTTTGCCAATGTGTTTTCTTCACGTAGAAGTTATCTATCTTAATAGGCCATTAACACACACACACACACACACACACACACGTCCTGCTGACATCTTTGCCAAGTCCCTTTAAAAAATCGGAAGAATGCAGCTGATGATGTGATAATGTTGCATTGCTTATCCCATTTTCTAAATCTGGCAATTATTGCTGTCATGCAGATCATGCAGGAGCTGCCCCGGCAGCGTGAGCATTCTTTCTCAATCAATAGTACAGACATCAGACTGAGTTTTTACACTTGACTCATTAAGGGACTTGAACCATCTTGGTGTAACATAGACATTCAGGCTTCATAAGTGCAAGCTTCCACCAGTATTGCTATATGATGGCATGGAGTATGCAATCAATATCCAAATCCAGCTCCAAGTGTTTTTTTTTGGCTTGGCAAAACAGTACATCATAGAATCTTGTCCATCATGTGATTTTAAGTATTCCACTTTATTTGTTTGTTTCCCATATATTCTACTTGCCTAGCTTCCAATAGCATGTTTGGTCACAAAGAAGCTCCAGGAATACAAAGCCTCAACAATGCTCATGAACCGTGGAACCGTCTCCATCGAACTCCACCTTCATTTCCAACCCCACCACAGTGGCCAAAGCCAGGGGAGTCCGAACGAAGCTCCTCGGTAACTAATCACGACAGAGACCGAGATTTGGAGAAAAGAGAATCTTCACTTAAAAGTGACAGAGAGAAAGAAAGGTACGTGCCTAACTATATCATCTTATTCAGTGGGAGTTCTCTATCAGTAGCGTTCCCTGTGTGAACACATTCTATCTACTTCACTTCGTGTTATAGGATTGATTTTTCTTGATCTGAGCATCTTCCTCCATAGACTAATGGTTCTATGCACATCAGGTTCTGATAAACATTTTCCAATTCATCATGTGAATAAGAACATGTTACAAAGAATTTAATCATCAAGAACAAATTGATCCAATGTTTGAACAGTGTTTACTGTTGCTGTTGGAAAGAGTGCTGTGCATATGGACTTGCTGCACTGGGACAATTTTGATTGCAATGGGACTTACAGAAAGACACAGGATGCCCTTCTTCCCTCACACCCCACTGCATAATGAAACAGCCACGATCTGAAATTTCCAGCAGATTGTAATATTCAATCATAGTTTGGATGCCAATGCTAATAGGATATCCTGTCAGTGGACCTGTATTTTGCAGCAAACCAATGCGCCAAACCAAGTTGTGGAACGTTAATGCCCACATTTATTTGTAATGTGGAAGATGATGTCACCCATAGATAAATAATCCCTTCATTTGTGTTTATTTTGCAAGGGGGATGGGCGACACAAATCATTAAAGAATCAAATGTAAAATCAGTTCTAGAATCCCACATCTTTGGGAGTCTTAATTTGTCTGTTCATTATATTAGAATCATTGAATTTTACAGCACAATGAGCCTGGTCTGCCTTTCATGCCTGTGCTAATTCTTAGGAAAAGGTATCAATTTAGCCCTGCAAATATTTCTTTTCCTAAATCACTTTTGCAAATTATTGTTGAATCAGCTTCCAAATTTCTGCAAAAACATTACAAGTCATTGCTTAAAAAATATTCCTTATCAAATATCTAAACAGTTTGTTATTTCTGACTTAAAATGAATACCATTATGTTTTGTTGACTGAATCGAGCAAACATTCAGTTATAATTCTGCGATTCTATGAAAAGACTTTTCAGCTCTGCGTAATTGTCAGAAAAAAAGCCTCTTTTGATATATGCAGCTGTCCATCAGCATTGCAAAAGAGATAACATTAAAGTTCTATGTATCGATCACATGCAACGTTTCACTTTAAAAGGTCCCATTGACCTGTGAGATATTTCCAGAATTTCATATTAAAAATGATTTGCCTACAAACTTTCCAAACTTTTCAGATTAGCTAGATTTGAATAACCGATTACCAGACATATTTGTTTGCAGTACCGTGCAGTTTAAAACATTGGCATGTTTTTCTAGGGACGGAGTGGAGAAAAACAGGCACTCCAACCGATCATCACCAGCATCTGCCCCAGTCAACCATCAAATCAACAACCTCATCCACAGCAACAGCCGAAGCATGAATGATCCAAACAGGCACCACAGCAGCACTGAGCGAGATCGGTCAAAGGAGCTGGAGAGAGAGCACACAGACCCACTGAGAGAGTTCCCTGGTACTGAGCATAAAATCAAGGAGAACCGGTCACCAGTAAAAGATGGGCAGAGCCATGAGAGACGATTACCTGAAGAAAACACAAAACCAGTTGTGAGGCCCAATTCTCCATACAACAGAGGTGTGCTGAGTGAAAGCATGAAGCTCAGCAATTCAGTGAGCAAAGACAGCGAAAGGAAATCAGAGCCGTCCTGTGACCTCCAGAAAATAAAGAACGATGTAAAGATAAAGGAAGAGCGAAAGGAGGATAATGAGGTGATGGTAATAGGTTCGGACTCATCTCAGCATCCAAGGAACAATGAGCCACCTCACCACACATCCATACACGGACTTTCACTGGGTCATTCTATGGGGCCCATGCCCATCACAATGAGCAGCATCCACCAGATGAACAACATGAACGTGCTGGACCGTGCACGAATGGTAACACCTTTCATAGGCATGAACCCGCTGGCGGGAAGAGAACGACTACCCCACCCTGGATTTTCATGGGATCCTGTCCGGGATCCTTTACGAGATGCATACCGGAGCTTTGATTTGCACCGCAGGATGGAATTCCCTTTACGCACAGATTCCATGCACCGGTTCCCAACATCAGCTGGTTTCTATGAGCATGATCGGTCATTTAGAGACAGGGAGCCTCATGACTACAATCATGAGCATGTTCTGGAGGTCAGACGTGAACAGGAGCGCTTACGACACACAGATGAAAGAGAACGTTTGCATCTAAGGGAAGAATTTGACCGTGCTAGGTTACATGCCTTGCACACATCTGCTATGGATAGTCACTTGGCACATGTGCCGTCCTTTATGCCTCATATAAGTGGAATGCACTACCCAAGGCTAAGTCCATCCACTGCCAATCACAATGGTATTTTGAACAGGACCCCACCAACTGCAGCATTGAGTGCTCCACCTCCTCTTGTACCAGCAGGCAGTGCACGGTCTGTCTCTCCCCGGAGGACTACACCACTCACTAACTCAGAGTCCCGGGACTACTCACCTTCTCGTAATCCCAAAGAAGTTGAGGCAAGGTAGTTCTTGGACCTGGTGACGGCTGTCCTGTATATGAGATCCTTTGATTCAAATAATGCACTGCAACAAGAAGAGAACCCTGTAAATTTATAGAATTGAAGCACAGTTGAGAGGGATATAAAGTCTGAACTTTGATATCAGAAGATTGCTTATAATTGGAATTAATATATTATCAATTATAAATCTCTAGATTTCTTTGTGCAGAGAAGAATTCTGAAATCATGTTTGTACATTTTTCCAATATTTGAAATCTAATTTGTATGAATTTGTAATTTTATTATTTCACTTCAATTTGTTTGCTTTTCAGTTTGTGTTCTGTTTTTCAGCAGTTACAGGCCTCGGACTATTTTAATAATACCCAGGGTTTGCTATTGGTATCATTAATCAAGATACCAATTTACAATGAATCCACTGTGATGTTTCTTATTGAGGCCAAAAATGACTTTATTTGCTTCCCAAAAATGTCTGTGTATTCTGAGAAATGTACAAATCTGAATTTGTTTTGCCTTATTAACAATTACAAGATATGCAGAACAGGTCCTTGTGGTTCGTGTACAAATGTAAATACTCTGTTGATACTCAGAACATGCTAATTAAATTCTTTACTTAGGTAGCCTTTATAAAGGGTTTCTGAAACCAGAACAGCTCACTGGATATTTGTAGCACAGTTATTCCTATAGTGTCATGTGGAAGTGTGCTTGAAGCTCAGTTTCAGAGAAGCATATTCAATTCAACTATGCAAGAACCGCAGGCAGGTCTTTCACAAAGGCTGCGCTACCAAACTAATGGCAACATACTGTGGGGTGGGGGAAAACTACTGTGTGCAACAGTGGAGACATGTAAATCCATTAAGCAGACACAATACAAGAGGGAGAGACAAAAACTGTTGGACCAATTAGGCACCCAGTTCAGAGAAAGGTTTTATTTCTCGATCCACAACACAGACAATGTATTGGGAGAAATTCTTAGTGGCTGACAAGGACATTCAGTGTGGACCTTGTGTAATTGTGCAGTGTTTTTATGGAATCTGTATACAAAACAAAGTAGTATTTTAGGATCAAATCTCATGGTAACATTTCTAATAAAATACTGTTAGCAATGAAGTGCTTAAACAGGTCTTTCTTGCAGTGTGGTTCTGACTGAACTACTCTGTCTGATTCTTCATTTCTTGGTCATATGTAAATTTTGCCATGTTTTACTTGCTGGACAAAAAAAGCAGCATCTGTGTTTATATATCTGGGCTTTTACTCTGTAGTTACTTCATACATCAGCTGCCATTTCTTTCTTTCTGCTCTGTACTTTGGTTTCTGTATTTTAAACAGACTTGATTCCTGTAGATCAATGAGACAAATACAGCATTGATTTTGAGACAAAATGGTTGTTTGTTTGTTGTGTCAGAGGTCATACCAATTGAACTGGTTAACACCACCACTTGAGTAGTTGATGCAAAATTGTTTTGACAATCCCTACAGAGAAGCTGTATGCCTGTGGCAATGCTTTTTTTTGTGATCTCCAGCTGAGACCTATACAGTCAGTAGTTACATTATTGGATCAAGTTTGAAAAAAAAAACCTTCACAATCTACACGGGGCCTTTGTTTCCCTGTTGGTTCCCAAGCAAAAATCTGTTTAATATGAAAATATCTCACTGGTTTACTTATTAGAGGATGTGATACATTGTAATTCTCACTGCAATTCTATCCATGCAACTTATTTGGGTCCTATCATCCAATTAAAGCATGGCAAGCTCATGAGGTTAATGTTTTTTTCATTCATAAAATGTGAATGTCACTGGCTATGCCAGCTTTACCCATCCCCAAGGGGACACATTTAAAACTGAAAAGAATTCAGTGAGCAGTTTAACAACCACATTGCTGTGGTCTGGAATAGTGTAGACCAGACCAGGTAGCATGGTTGGATGGTAGATTTCCGTCACTGAAGGTTGTTAGTGAACCAGCTGACGACAGTTGACCATAGGTGCTTAATTACCATTCTAGTAGCTTTAAATTGCAGATTTTTGCAAAGAAGCTGTGCCATGCTTTGTTTCATTGTATTCCGCACTTGTTTTCTTTCACATTACTGTGTATTTGTACTTAGACTTTATTTTCCCTTCATTTTGTTACAAGTTTGAGTTTGTTTTCTTCTTTGAAAGTTTGTTCAAGCCTGCATTCATGGAGTGAAGAGTTGTTTGTGAAATAACTGCTTGTGATTTTGATGTGTTTTTAATTTTGACAGAAGGGTTTTACTGATTAATACTATAAAGTGAACTTTTACACACTATAAAAGTCTAGAATATAGAGCCCCTGACAGCACATTTGTCAAGAGAGTGTAGACTGTCTTCAGCCATGTAGACCACAGATTTCTTAAGAACATAAGAAATGAGAGCAGGAGTAGGCTATTCGGTCCCTCAAGCCTGCATTGCCATTCAACAATCTCATGATTGATCTGCCCAGGCCTCAACTTCTCTTTCACACCAGCTCAGTCTAGCTGTCAGTTACCTGATATTTCAAAAATCTCTCCACCTCCTCTTTAAATATTTCCAGTGATCAAGATTCCACAATTCTCTAGGATACGGAATTCCAGACATGCACCATCCTCTGCACCACAGAGGGCCCTGCCACAGATTCTCATATATATCAATAAGACCAAGTCATTCTTCCAAACTCTTGATGAATGAAGACAAAACCTGTCTAAACATGCTTGATAATTCAACCCTTTCATCACAGGAATCCACCTCATGAATCTCTTTTTAATAGGTGCACCAAAACTGTACACAGTACTCCAGGTGTGGCTTCCCCAACACCCTGAACAGTTGCAACAATACTTCCCTTTTTTTAAAAAGGTTCCAAACCCTACCCCCCCCCCCCCCCCCCCCCCCCCCCAAAGCAATAAAGGCTGAAATTCTGTTTGCCGCCTCAGCATGCAGTTGCTGAGTAGCTATCTTTGTGTTTCATGCACAAGAACACTCTAATCCCTTTGGACTGTACTTGTTTGGAGAGTCTCCCAAAAAGTATTTAACATTTTCCAACCTTAAATTTTGTCTGCCTTCTCAACCTACTTATATTGCCTTGAAGATTTCTTACATCCTCATCATAATATTCCCTCCAATCAGCAAATAAGAGATTCAAATACCCGTCCTCCAAGTTATTAATAGAGGTAGTAAATAATTGAGGCTCTATGACTGATCCTTGTAGTACTTCACTAGTTAGGTCTTTCCAACTAAAAAAGGACCTGTTAATTCCAATTCAGTCTTCTGTGTGTTAACCAATTCTTAATCCAAGCTAATACATTAGCCCCAATGCCATAAGATCTTGTCTTGTTTAATACCTTTTTATGGCTCCTTTTGAAAATCCAAATATCAATCTACCCTTTTATCAACTCTGCTTATCATGGCCTCAAATTTGTCAAACATAATTTCCCATTCATAAAACCATGCTGACACTGGTTGTGTTAAGGTTTATTTTAAAATTACCTGCCTTTACTTTCTTAATAGTGAACACTAGCATTTTCCTAACAACAGATATTAGGCTACAGTTTATTGATTTCTGTCTCTCCCTTTCCATAAACACAGCAGTTTTCCAATCTTAGATCATAGAATCCCTAAAGTGTGGAAGCAAGCCATTCAGCCCATCAAGTCCATACCAACCTTCTGAAGAGTATCCCATCCAGATCCACCCTCTTACTTTATTCCTATAAACCCCACATATCTCATAGCTAGCCAACCTAGCCTCCACATCTATGGACACAATGGACAATTTAGCATGGCTAATCCACCCAAACCAGAACACCAAGACGAAAGCCACGCAGTCGCCCAAAGGTGGAATTGAACCCAGGACCATAGCAGATAACAGTGCTAACCACTGAACCACCATGTTGCCCCAATCTGCTGGAACCCTCTCAGACTCCTTTGAGTTATGGAATATTTTAACCAATAACTCCACTATCACTGCAGCCACTTACTATAAAACCCCCTAGATGCAGGCCATCAGGTCTTGGTAACTTGTTTGCTATTAGTTTTTTCCAACAGTAAAGGTTCAGTTGCCATAGTCTTCCCAGACGATAGCACTGTTCTCTCATTAGACAGAGATGACTGCTGGTAGTTTAATCTGAGAGAGACCACACCTGAAGTAAGGACTAAGACTAAGAAAGAGAATCCTTCATGATAACCTCAGGCACTTTGGGAATTGAACTCATTCTGTTGGTATCACTCTGTATTGCTAATAGAGCCCCCCCCCCCGCCCCCCAGCCAATAGTTTGCCCCTGTGAAGGAAACCGTTACAAGATCTATCTTCCCATTAACACCTTGGTTACCTGTTATCTTTTGGATATTTATCGTCTCCTACACCATGAAGACCTGTGACAAATAATGGTTTAAATTAACTAAACTTTCCTTGTTCCTATTACCAATTCCCCACTTGTATCCTCCAAGGTTCCCACACTTAGTTTAGGTTTTTAGTCATCCACTGCTGGTTCCTAAAAATAAAATCCCAATCTTCTGACCTACTGCTAGTCTTCGCAGCTCTCATAAGTCTTAGTTTTTGTTTATAAACTCTCCTGGATCACTTTTTGTTAACCACGAGTGGTTCCCCCATCCCAAGTCCAATTTTTTTTGACTGGAATAAACTTTTACTGAACATTATGAAATGTCTGCTTAAAGGTCAGTTTCTGCACATCTACCATCTTTCCCCTTACTCTGTTTTCACAACTTGCTTCAGACAACTGTTTCTTCATATTTGTCCTGATTAAGAGAGGACACTAATCTAAGACTCAAGTTACTCCCTCAAACTGAAGTTCTGCTATGTTGTAATCACTCCCCTTAAAGGATCCTGAACTACTTTTAAAATAGCTTACTCCCAGGTGACTTATGCAGTACATTGCTCTAAGAAGCAATCCATGATGAATACTAGGTTTTTGTCCTCCACATCACCCTTGCATAGCTGATTTGTCTAGTCAATATGCAGATTAAAATTACCCATCTTACACAGTTCCATTATTTCCTGATGTATACTTTGTCCTAATTGATAGGGTCCTGAAGAGTTGCCTCAATGACTCCCATCCATGACTTTCCCTGGCCATTCCTTATTTCACCCAAACCACTTCCCCATCATAATTTGTTGCACTTGTATCACAACTTACAAGCGCATGGATATCATCCGTAATTAACAAAGCTACCCCACCTCCATTTCCTTTTTGCCTATTCTTCTGTAACATCAAGTACCCTGAAATATTGAGTCCCCTTGGTCATATTTTATGCTGAATTTGTTGATCTAAGATAACAGCAGGAGAAAATGCTGCAATGAGCCCTGAAATTCCTGAGTTAGAGAAATACTCTGAGAAAGTGAGGACTGCAAATGCTGGAGATCAGAATTGAAGAGTGTGGTGCTTGGTCAGGCAGCATCTGAGGAGCAGGCGAATCAATGTTTTGAGCATAAGCTCTTCAGGAAGATGAAGAGCTTATGCTTGAAAAGTCAATTCTCCTGCTTCTCGGGTGCTGCCTGAGCAGCTGTGTTTTGCCAGCACCACCCTCTACAACTCAAATACCCAAAGGACTCAGATTTAGGTTGGATAATGACAAAATCAACATAAGGAAAAATCTTTTTACACAGCAAATGGTTAGGATGTGTGTGTGGTGGAAGCAGATTCAATCGGGGTTTTGAAAAGGTATTAGGATAAGCATGTAGAGGGATTTTCAAAGGAAGGGCAGGCCAATAGGCCTAGCTGAATTGATCTTGCAGAGAGCCAGCTCAGACACATTGGGCCAGACAGCCTCCTGTTCTGTCAGCATTGTGAAAATTATAGGACTGTCAATAGAAAAATCATTACTTGTAAAAACTATCCATCTTACATAGTCATGAACTGTGCTTCAGAGCAGCATTGCAAGAAATTTTCAAATGTTTGCATCTCATTTGAACATGAAACATGATCCATCAAAGGATAAATTGAACATTAAAATGTCAAACCTTTCAAATTGCACTTAAATATGAGAAGCAGCTCATCATAAACAAGCTATAACTCCGTGAATCTATATAAAAAGTTTTAAAAGGCTAGCATTCTGAAACATTTTTCAACTACAAATTTCACACTACATATAAACATTGCAAAATCTCAGTTAAGCACAGCAGAATGTAGAAAATAGGAGCTAAAGCAGGCAATTCAGCCCTTCAAGCCTGCACTGGTATTCAATATGATCATGGCTAATCATTTAAATCGGTACCCTATTCCTGCTTTCTTCCCATTCCTTTGATCCCTTTTAAGAACTACAACTGTTTCTTGAAAACATTCAATGTTTTAGTCTCAACTGCTTTCTGTGGAAGTGTGTTTAACAGGCTTACCACTCTGGGTGAAGAAATTTCTTCAAAAATGTTCTGAATAAATAAACTTGGGCAATATTAGAAAGTGAGATGAATGTTTTTCAGTAGCACCTCTCTTAAAATTTAATTGAAATGCTTTTATGTATTTACTTCAGTTCTATCGGTACCTGAACTTCAACAAATAGGAACAGTGAGTAACCAATTCCACATCACTTTTCTAATCGGAAGTAAGGCTCCATTTCAGCTGAGACACTGAATCAAATGTAATCTAGCTTCACTGTTCTAAATCACATTTATCTTCCAAAATATATCTGAACTCTCTGCTGCAATTCCAATTCATGTTCTTGCCCCATATGTTTTATGAATTTTAGTCGACTTGTTCAGGAGTGTCATGACACACCTCTGGACCACCCAGGTCTTTTAGCTTAAAAGGTAGGGACACTACCATTGTACCACAACAGTCCTTCACATATCCCTTATAGGTGTTTTTACACACCTCTGAAATAGGTGGTGGTTGAACTCAGGCCTTCTGGCTCAGAGGGAGGAACATTGCCATTCCACAATAGTTGACATATCCTTTTATTTTACTTATCCATTGCTTGATTGTGTTTGATAAAAGTCAAAACTTTTCATCATTTTGCTCAACATGACAATTCACAAGATATAATTCAAGGAGAAAATCAACATTTATACTTGCTGGCAGTGCTGATTGGTTGGCAAATGGACTCTGACTAGGAGAGGCATTGGCATGGGAATTCATCGGTGAACAATGATAGACAATACAAATGTTGGTTTCCTCCTCAACTTGCCATTCTTATGACTTGTCCTAATGAATGCAAAGTGATAAACTGTCTTACTTTTTCACTAACAATAAGCAGACTTCTCACCTTACTGTTATAAATACAGGAAATGTTAGAAGAAAAAGGCCTACCTTCAATGTTATTTTGACACCTAGGTTTTACCATGCTAATCCAATGAAGTTGTTCACAAGTCAGTGATCAATCTCTGTCAATTAGTTTACAGCAGACTGAGACTGAGGTTAGGAAGCTTCAATGATGGGACTTTTAAGAACTAAGTAGCTAATCCTCTTAAGCAACTCATACCTGCCATAGATCATTCATCAAACTCAACATATACTGTATCCTGAAGATTATCTAAATTTCACTGAATACTTTCATATGAGCAGTTTTCACTAAGTTTCAAGGGAGCCTGTTCCTTAAGATTGACCACCCACTCACTGAAGCACTTAACCCTGATATTAATTAAGAGTATGGAGGTCATCGGAAAACCTGTCAAGGTTGAGGACATGGGAGTTAAACTTAACAGCAAGCCCTAATAATTTGATATGTGGCTCAATCTCCGATCAGAAAACTAGCAGTGAGAGACTACTGGGACATTTTGTGACTATATACAGGAATCATGAGGAATGAATGAGTGAAGAATCAAAGCTTGGTGAAAAGGAGAGAAAAACAATGTCAGGGTGATGATGTGGCATGTCGTTATTTGAAGGGTTCTTTGGTAGACTGAGGAAGGTGTTACAAACCTCACCCATAAGGAATGCTTTAAAAGGCACTTGTGGTACAGTCAGTTCCTGTCTTATATCCTGCTGGGTTTCCTGTACCTTTGAAAAGCCAGTCAGCAATTCTTGAATTTAAATTATTTCCCTATTTTAATTTTTTTTAAATGAAGTACTGCACTTTTCATTAGTTGAATATTGTTGAAAAATGTTCAGTCGTCCGAATGTTCAAATGATTCACAGGTTTTTTTCTTTCTCTATTAAAGCTGTTTTATTTTGCAGTTTTCTATTTGCAGTAGTTCAGCACCTGAATGTCTTTGTAATGTCTTTACTTAGTGATTATCAGTGGGTTATTTAACTTTTAATGACTTTACACACTTTTCCCAGCATAGCTTGAATTATGGAAAACCTCGTCAAACAAAAGGAAGATCTACACTTCTAATGTATCTTTTGCAGGACGTGGGTTTGAATTCAAAAGAATTCAGGGACTCTTGTGGTGCAAAATAGGTTAAATTTTAAAAATGTTTAACAGCTAATTGGATACTTCGAAGTACCTGTCTTGTTATGCATCAAATTTGAGATTAAGTGACTGAAGTTGATTTGTTTTGATGGAATATTTTAATTTCTTCTCTACTTGTGAGGATGGCTTTTCTGGCAATTGAGGAATGCAAAGATGGTTCCAAGGATGGCAGGACTGATGTACATTGAGAGACTGGATTGGTTAAAACTATATTCATTGGAGTATAGACAAATGAAGGGGAGGGTGACCCCACGCCCCCCCACCTTGAATTTTAATAGGCTCCTTCATAGTCTAACAGGATTACAAAGAATAAACTCACGAGGATGTTTCCAATGACCAGGGAGCCCAGAACCAAGGGTCACAGTCGAAGGATCAAAGATAAGAGGCAGTTCTTCACCCAAACCGTGGAGAGCCTTTAGAAACTGTGCAGTTCTTGGGACTAAAGTAATCAAAGGACATAGGAATGAGGCAGGAACAGACTGGTGGACTGGATGATCAGCCATGACCATACTGAGTGGCAGATAAGGCTTGAAAGGACAAATGGCTGATATGTGCTCCTGTATTCTATGTTTCCATGTTACTTGTCAGGCTGAATAATGAGAAAGCAAAAACTTCCTTATTGTGATCTTCATTTGGGTTATCCAATTACAAGTTAAAACTCTTAAGCAGTGGATATCATCATCTCTGAGGAGACTGATCCTGATGCGCATTTATGCTTTTTCAATCAACCAATTTTCATGCAGCATTGATGGGAGCGTTGATGAATCCCAGAATCCAACTCTGGGATATCATGACAGCTCAGTGGTTAGGACTGCTGCCTCACAGCACCAGGCTCAATTCCAGCCTCAAGTAACTGTGTCGAGTTTGCACATTCTCCTCTATCTGTATGGGGTACCTCCGGGTGCTCCAGTTTCCTTCCACAGTCCCAACCATGTGCAAGTTAAGTGAAGTTGGCCATGCTAAATGGTCCATTGTGTCCAGGGATGTGCAGCTAGGTGGATTAGCCATAAGAAATGCAGCGTTATAGGGATCAGGTAGGCCCTTCAGAGGGTTGGTGTGGATTCAATGGGCTGCTTACACACAGTAGGCATTCTTTGGTAAAAGGTATCCATAAACTTAATGCAGCGTTTTATTATGCTTAAAGCCTCTCCTGACAAAGGCTTTGAGATATTCAATGCCCATTTCAACCAAGAAAATCAAACGGAATCTGAAGTGTTTACAAAGAACAGCACTTTCAACCAGGCATCATTCCTTATAACTACATGATCCTTTGAACAGTCAGTGCTGTTTGCTATGTAAAATGCAGATTCTTGGAGTAAATACAGTAGAATTACGACTCGGTTGATATGTTTGCTAAGGAGCAAAATTATAAGAGTGAATTGATGAGAAGTGCAATTCAAATCACAGTTTTCAAAGAGGACAGGTTCATCCATCAAGGTCACTTATTCACATTTATAGCCACACTGCAACTGGTAAGGCTGAGATTCACTCCCTATTCCATTTTCCAGAGTTGATTATAATACATTTCAATTCAATGCAATATATTGTTTTTATGGCAATATATTCCAATCTCTTCTGTATAGCTTAATGAATTGTACCGGGACTGTCTCATTAATGTATGCTGAAGCTTTGGTCTGGTTGTTTTAATACACATGAAGTAATACATTAATGTAATTTATGCATATAGAAAGATTATTTTTCTCACTAATCAAAGTTTGCTCAATTTCTGAGACAGAACAATATTAATGCATTTGTCCAATATATTGAACAATATAATCATGTTACTATTTTAGCAACTTTGAAAACAAAAGAAACCTGTTAGGTAATAAAACAACAGCTGGCACTACAGAAAAAAATTAACCCAAAGCCATTTGATCAAATAAGATTAAGAGACGGTCTTATCTATGAAGTGGGAAGTAGGTGGTAGGATTGAGAGTGAATTTCAGATCCAAGGTCCAGAAAGCTGATTGTAGAAGAGAAACTTAAATCTCGGAATTTTACTCCATTTTAATATTATATGTAGCATGAAATATTGTAAATACTCTAAGTTTAAAAGTGACTCCAAATAATTTGTGTCCACTGAGCATGAACCTGTATTTATATAGTTCCTTGCTTCAAGATCCTTCATTGGAGCATTATCTCAGGGATAGGGCAGAAAAGGCAAGCAGTCTGTACAGAGAAATCGAGTGCTCCTGGTCAGGCAATTAAGAAAAAGCTGTCAATTATGGAGGTCTTCGAGCTAGAAGCTAGACAGGAGGCCATGGAGGGTTTTTAAGATGAAAGAGTTTTAAATTTGAGGTAGTTTTTAAAATGGGGTTAATTTAGTTCAGGGATTATACAAGTTAGCGTAAGGGTGGTAAGTTTACACAATATGCTGAGGTGGGAGACAGGCCAGGAGTACCTGTCAAATCTAGAGGTAACAAAAATATGAATTAGCATTTGACAGCAAATGAGCTGTGGTAGGCAAAGCTACAGGGCAGAAATACGCGTTCTTAGAGATAGCACAGATTTGTATTTGTAAGATAAGGTTTAGGGTCAGAGATATCAAAATTGGCCACCAAATGAAAACAGTCCCACTCAGCTTGATGACAAGAGTGATCATGGAGGAAGAAGAAATGGCCAACAGTGTCAAATGCTGCCAAGACATGCCTTGGAGCATACAGCATGTTCTTCCGGTGAAATAGTATTTAGTTAATGCTTCTCATTGCTTTCTCAACCTATGAAGGGGAGCCTGGTTTCATGCAGTTGTTGATCTATCAATTTCCACAAGCCAATTATGCACTGTCATCATGGTGCATAAAGCAGCTTAATTGTGTAAAGATTTATCAGTATAATTCCAATATTATCACACCTTTGAAACTGGTTTAGTGTTTGTTATAAGGGAGAATGAATTTACACAAAGCAATGTGTTTTATTACAATGGGTAACAATTAAGCCTTTTATATTTGTTAACATTCTGGCATGTATAATTTTTAAAAAGTACTTGCCAGATTGCTTCATGCCCAGTAGTTTGTTTGTAATAGGAGAAAGTGAGGGCTGCAGGTGCTGGAGATCAGAGTCAAAAAGTGTGGTGCTGGAAAAGCGCAGCCGGTCAGGCAGCATCTGAGGAGCAGGAGAGTTGGCATTTCAAGCATAAGCTCTTCATCAGGAATGTGTCGACATTTCGAGAATAAGCTCTTCATCATTCCTGATGAAGAGCTTATGCTCAAAACGTTGAATCTCCTGCCCCTCGGATCCTGCCTGAACAGCTGTGCTTTTCCAGCACCACACGTTTCAACTCTGGAGTTTACTTATTATGTCAGCAAAAGAACAAACACCAGTGACTGGAGAGCAGAATCAGGGGTTTATAACATGCTGGTTGATGCTGACACCTTTGTTCACAATAATTTTTTTAAAACTTTGTTCTTGCTAAGTTTTTCCATGTAGCTAATCTGTAGATTTATACCAAATGATTTGTCTTCTGCTCTTGCATGATGGAAGATGCTCTTTTTTTCATGATACAAGACTGCTGAAAGGGTGACTCCCAAAGTGGAAATCTCTGCCGATCTGCTAATTCAGTCCTGGATCACAGCAAATTGGTGTGTCAAAGCCATCTCTCAACCTCTTCTATCGCACAAGAAATTCAGAATCGTATTCCCAACCAGTTCCCTTGTTGACATGCAACCTTTAACAAGATCATAACTGATCACAACGCTTGTGAATGAACACTCAACATTAATCCTGATTGTGACACAGGCATCCATCAATCTGCAATAATCACATGATATCATTTTGCTACATCTAGAAAGCAGCAACAGGAGGATTATCTGCTTCAAATAGGAGAATGTTGAGTGTAAAATGAGATTGTGAGACTCTGCCAATTACAGAGCTAAGCTAACAGGGCTGTGTGAGAAAAGGGATACGTTGCATGAATTTGACTTAGCTTGAGACCTTGTCCAAAAAGGTTCTTCATATTTCTAGGTTACCAGGTTGTAAATTTCAGATGTGCAAATTTCAATTTTCACAAACTCTCAGTTGATATCTCACAACTTCTGTTGACTGTGGGTCTCTAAGAAAATCTTGAAATCCATGTCTTAACTGCCCAAGATATTCTTAACTATCTTAATCTTACTTCCTAGGTTGAAGTGTGCTCTGTTGTTTAAGCAAACTACAGGTTTGTAATATTATTCTGCATCCAAATCATTCTCTCATTTCAACTTCCACTTCTGAGTCTGAAGATTTTGTTCAAGTTCCATTCCAGAGATTAAGCACAAAAAAAAGTCTATCCTGATTGTGTCGGTGCTTGTTGCATTGTCAACTTAGACACTTTCGAGTTGGATGTTAAACCTAGGCCCTGTTTGGCCCATCAAGTGAATATAAAAGATCCAATAGCACTGTATAAAAACAAGTGGTAAGTGCTCTCTAATTCTATGATAAACATGACTCAAGAACAGTCCTTGATAGCACTACTGTTTGAAAGACCTTATTAAACAGAAAATACTACTTAGCAGGTGAGGAAGTAGCTATGGAGAATGAAACCGTTAACTTTTCATCAGAATCCCAAAACAAAGAAACTCCTAACTTGTAATGGACAGGCTTTGGGGAGTAAGGAGTTTTGTTACTTGCTGCAGTATTCCTAGCCTCTGACCTCTTGTCATCACTGTGTTTATGTGGCAAGTCCAGTTGCATTTCTGTGGAAACCCAAAATGTTGGTAGTGGAGAATTTGATAATGGTAACACCATTGAATGTCAAGGGGCGGTGATTCGATGGACTCTTATGGAGACGGTCCTTGCCTGATATTTATGGGGCAGCAGAGTGGGTCAGTGATTAGCACTGCTGCCTCATAGCACCAGGGACCCGGGTTCAATTCCACTTTCGGGACTTTCCACCTCCACCATCTGTATGGAGTTTGTACATTCTCCCTGCGTTTGCATGGGTTTCCTCCCACAGTCCAAAGTTGTGCAGGTTAGGTGGACTGGCCGTGCTAAAATGCCCACAGCGTCTAGGGATGTGCAGGCTAGGTGGATTAGCCATGGGAAATGCAGGATTACAGGTGGGTCTGGGTGGGATTCTCTTCAGAGGGTCATTGTGGACTTGATAAGCCAATAGACCTGCTTCCATTGTTATGATTCTCCTCTTCCAGTAAGTTGTTTAATTATCCACTATCATTCAAAATGGAATTGGTGACAGTGCAGAACTTAGCTATGATCTGTTGGTTGTGGAATGGTTTAGTTCTGTCTATCACTTACTGCTTTTGCAGTTTGACACACATGTAGTCCTATATGCTAGCTTAACCAGGTTCATATCTCATTTTTAGGTCTGGTACTGCTACTGACATATGCTCTTGCACATTCCATTGAACCAGGGTTGGTGGTCATGGTTTAGTGGGATATGCCAGGTCAAGAGGTTGCAGAGTGAGCTGGAGTACAATTTCGCTGCAGTTAATGACCCACAGTGCCTCAAGCTTGCCCAAAGTCAGTCCTACTTAGCCCGATTAATAATGCCACACAACATGATGGAAAGTAGTAATGTAAAGGCAGGACTTGCTTCCAAAAGGACTGTGAGGTGGTCACTCTTGCTGATACTGTCACAGACAGATGCATTCACAGCAGGCAGAGTGGTGAGAATGAGATTGAGTATGTTTTTCCCCCACTTGATTGGTTTCTTCACCATTTGCCACTGACCCAGTCTAGCAGCTATGACTTTAACGACCTGGCCAGCTGCTGAGCCACTCTTGGTGGTGGACACTGAAATCCTTGACCCAAGTATATTTTGCATCCTTGCCACCCTCAGTGCTCCCCCCATCTGTTGCTCAACATGGAGGAGCACTGTGTTATCAGTCAAGGGAGGAATAGCAAGAGGTAACCTTGCCTATGTTTAACCTTGAGCCATGAGGTTCCATTGGATCCAGAGTCAATTTTGAGGGCTCTCAGGGTAATGCCTTTCTGACCATATACCACTGTGTCACCATCTTTGCTGGGTCTGCCCTGTTGGTGGGATAGGATGGAATGGTGCTGGGAAGTTGTCAGGTATGATTGCATGAGTATGACAATGTCAGGCTATTGCTTGACTTGTCTGTAAGGCAGCTCGCTTATTTTGGCACTATCTGCCAGATGCTAGTAAAGAAGGCTTTCCAATTTCAAAAGGGATATTCCTGCCATGGTCTTTTCCAGGTACCTACATTGATATTAGGAGGTCCATCAGTTTAATTTCTTTACTGATATTTCAAAGTGATTGATACAACTAAATGGCTTGCTCAGCCATTTCAGAGAGCATTTGAGTGTTAACCACATTGCTGTGGGTTTGGAGTCACATAGATGCCAGATTAGGTGAGCATAGCACACTTTCTTCCTTGAAGGACAGACATTAGCAAGCCAAATGGTTTTTTTTCTTATTTAGTGGTCAGCAGTAGATTCTTAATTCCAGTATCATTTTATTGAATTCAAATGCCACCATGTGCCATGACAAGATTTGAACCCAAGTACCCAGAACATCAGCTAAACCTCTGTATTAACAGTCTAGCAATAAAATCAATCAGCCCTTGCTTCCCCTTGTGATGGTATATAACAATGTCGATATAATCACTTCTAATGAAGTTCCCTCCAGCACCCAACAATTAATTTCAGATGGATGCTTGATAGTATCTCACCAGGTTCCCAAGGATCGTAAGCAATATGGTCTCATCTACATTAGGTTCTATGGTTAGTACTGCTGCCTCAGATCGCCGGTTTCCTGGGTTCGATTCCAGCCTCTGGTGAATGTCTGTGTGGAGTTTACACATTCTCCTCATGTGGATTTCCTCTGGGTGTTCTGGCTTCGTCCCACAGTCCAAAGATGTGCAGATGGCCTGAAATGCAGAGTTACAGGGTTAGGGTAGGGGAGTAGATCTCAGTGAAATGTTCATGGGAGGGATGATGTGGACTCAATGGCATGCTTCCACAGTGTAAGAATCACATTCTATGATTCTCAAAACTGGAGTGATGAAATGCAGACTGGGTGAGCATTCTAGGAAATACATCTGTTCTTTCCATAAAAAAATCAGATGTCTGCCACTTCCTCACATGATTGTGATCCCACACCAATAATTCTGTCTCAGGCCTGTTGCAGTGCTCCAAGACCCAGCACACGCTTGAAGACACTGCAGCCTCGAGGACTCAATCAGGCTGTAAAGTTATTGAACTGGATGTTATATCCTTTCATTTTTTTTTAAAACTGATTCCCACATCATGGTCCTCTAATGACACAGATTGTATTCACCACAGCCTATCCATTCTCTCCTATTCCTAGCTCTCGTCACTCAGTAAGCCAGGACTGAAGAGAAGCTGCATGTCAAAAATCCTCCTGTCTGTCTACCCCTTTCATATCTCTCCATGAGTTCTGTCTCCACTTATATGCTCACCACCAGCACTGTTCTGCTTCACCCCAACCATCTTTAGCACAAATTCCACTCTTCCTGGCTGCTATCAGAAATTTGTGTTTTTGTTTCATTAGTTTATAGTTTGGCATTGCTGGTGGAGGCCAAGATTGCTGTTATGATAATATATGCTTCTACCTGGGCAGAATTTAACTCCAATCCAAGATGTGGGACATACTTCAGCTGTTTTGCATTTCCCAAATAAGACCCATACTAAATCTTTTCCTTTTCAAGTGTAATGCATAAAGTATGTCTCTGTACTGTAGTAATCTGTTGATAGTAATCCCGCATTTCTGAACTTTGCACGACAGCAGCAAAAGTAAGCTCCTCTTTTCTCTCTTCACAGCTTAAGGGCTCTCACAGTTTTGGAATAGACATCAGGTGCTTGGATGTGAGGAAGAGAAAGATGCTTTCAATTTACTTTGTAACTGACTTTGGCTCCAGTCTGGGTGGCAAGAGCCAAGATCTTTACAAACCAGCCTGAAAAATGCATAAACATAGGAACAAATTACTGTAGATACTGGAATCTGTACAACAAATGTTGGAGAATGCAGTGGGTCAGGTAGCATCTATGGAGAGACAACAAGCTTCGCTTCATTTGTTGTTTTCGTCTAAAAAAATGTATATCTTCCCCAAGTCTTAATGTCAATTAGATCAATCAAGAGCAGGCCATTATGGAGTCATTGCTGCTTTCACCAGATTAAGCTGCTTTTTTCAGCCTTCCCATCAGAATTTGTGAAACAGCTGTCAATTACTGACTTACTGCACCTTCAACAGACAAACTATTAAAACGGTCTTGGAAACTCGTTTGATTTATAAATAATTAGTCAGTAGATCTTGTTGCCCGTTTGTTTGGTAGATCGGATATGTCGTCATATACCACAGAAAGGGTTTGCCTCACTTCAGGATCTATCCTTAGTTTTTGGATTAGTGGTGCTGGAAGAACACAGCAGTTCAGGCAGCATCCGAGGAGCAGCAAAATCGACATTTTGGGCAAGGGCTTTTGCCCGAAACGTCGATTTTGCTGCTCCTCTGATGCTGCCTGAACTGCTGTGGTCTTCCAGCACCACTAATCCAAAATCTGGTTTCCAGCATCTGCAGTCATTGTTTTTACCTAGTCTATCCTTAGTTTGCTGAGCCATCTCTTTTGGAGAGGTGGGGGTGGGGTTTGGACTGGTCCCACTACTCTTGCAGGAATAGGAAAAGTCAACCAAGTCTCCAATTGCCTGACTGCTGTCCCCTGACTCTTTGTAGGATAATCAGAGTGTATGTGTAAGGGGTATGTGCCTGAGTGGGAGGATGGGAATGCATGGGAGTGGTTGTATATCTGAGCACACATATGGGTGCGTGTATGTGGTGTACATCGGGGTGTGCTAGTCTGTGTAAAACCAGTGGATAAGTGTAGGAAAAGACAGTGATCCATCATGTGGCTGAACAGCTCAATGGTACTGAATAATTAACATCCAACACAAAGACTGTCATTTGGTAACCCCTCTGTTGCCTTGATCAGTGCCCCTTTGAGGGACATGTATCTTCAGGGCAGGAGAGTGGAAATAGTAGCAAAAGTTAGGATATTTGAACATTCACTCAGTTAGCCAGCAACAGACTTCTGGCCAGTTATGTTCTTGGATTCGCTGCACTGAGGAATGTAAACATAGGAGCTAATCTTCTCCAAACTCAGTCCCCACTCCATCAACCTACCAACAATAGCAGAGCCCTGTATACCCAATAGCTGATTAAAAGCAAAATGCCTCAGATGCTGGAACTCAAATAAAAACAAAAGAAAAATCTCAGCTCCAGCCGCATCTGTGTGGAGAAAAATAATGTTTTGAGTCCAGTGATTTTTCTTTGGAAGTGAAAAGGACTGGAAAATAATTTGTTTCTATGAAATTGATGTAGGGGGAGGCAGAGCAAGTAGAACAGGTAGTGAGGGTACCCAGAGCAAAAGTCTAGGTTAGCATTAATGATTGTGAAGAGATTTAGAGGTAACATTGGTGTCCATGATAGGTGAGTAGTTTTTTAAAAAATCTGTTGGCACAATGGCTCAGTGGTTAGCACTGCTGCCTCACAGCACCAGGGTCCCAGGTTCGATTCCAGCCTTGGGTGACTGCCTGTGTGGAGTTTGCACATTCTCCCCGTGTCTGCGTGGGTTTCCTTCCACAGTCCAAAGATGTGCAGTTCAGGTGAATTGGCCATGTTAAATTGCCCATAGTGTTAGGTGCATTAGTCAGAAGGAAATTGATCTAGATGGGTTCCTCTTTGGAGGGACAGTGTGGAGTTGTTGGGCCGAAAGGCCTATTTCCACACTGTAGGAAATCTAATCAAACAAGATGTTGAGGTATACAGATGTAAAATAGATGACTGTTCATGCTCTGAGGGATCTCAGTAGTCTGGCTGTCATTTCTGAAACTACCTCTACCTTACCGTACATCAAAGAAACACAAGTAAACAAGACTAGTTTAATGACTATATTAAGTCATTTAATATACATTGTAAACAGTTGCAGTCCCACCACTGATGCTTGTGGATCACCACTGATCACAGGTCACCGGTCACCAAGCTAAAGAAGAACCCCCTGTACCCCATCGTACCTGCCAATTAGCCAATTCTCAATCCATGCAAATATGCTACCTCTAACATTGTGGACTCTTAACTTATGACAGTAAAAAGTGAGGTCTGCAGATGCTGGAGATCAGAGCTGAACATGTGTCGCTGGTTAAAGCACAGCAGGTCAGGCAGCATCCAAGGAACAGGAAATTCGACGTTTCGGGCCAGAGCCCTTCATCAGGAATGAGGAGAGGGTGCCAGGCAGGCTAAGATAAAAGGTGGGGAGGGGCGATGGAGATGTCCAAGGAACAGGAAATTTGACGTTTCGCGGCGAGATATTGAACAATTCTTCCGCCGCCTTCACCTCTGTGCCTACTTTTACAACCAAGACTCCCTCTGACGACCCCTTCTCCCGCCTCCAACACACCCCATCCACCTGGACACCCCGTGCTGGCCTCTTACCCGCCCTCAATCTATTTATAGCCAACTGCCGCCGTGACATTAACCGACTCAACCTGTCCACCCCTCTCACCCACTCCAACCTCTCACCCTCAGAACGTGCAGCCCTCCACTCCCTCCGCTCCAACCCCAACCTCACCATCAAACCGGCAGACAAAGGAGGCGCGGTAGTAGTTTGGTGCACCGACCTTTATACCGCTGAGGCCAAATGCCAGCTCGCGGACGCCTCCTCCTATTGCCCCCTTGACCATGACCCCCACCTCCCACCACCAAACCATCATCTCCCAGACCATCCATAACCTCATCACCTCAGGGGATCTCCCATCCACCGCCTCCAACCTCATAGTCCCACAACCCCGCACCTCCCGTTTCTACCTCCTGCCCAAAATCCACAAACCTGACTGCCCCGGCCGACCCATTGTCTCAGCCTGCTCCTGCCCCACCAAACTCATCTCCGCATACCTCGACACGGTTCTGTCCCCTTTAGTCCAAGAACTCCCCACCTACGTTCGGGACACCAGCCACGCCCTCCACCTCCTCCATGATTTTTGTTTCCCCGGTCCCCAACGCCTTATCTTCACGATGGACATCCAGTCCCTGTACACCTCCATCCCCCATCACGAAGGACTCAAAGCCCTCCGCTTCTTCCTTTCCCGCCGCACCAACCAGTACCCTTCCACTGACACCCTCCTTCGACTGACTGAACTGGTCCTCACCCTGAATAACTTCTCTTTCCAATCCTCCCACTTCCTCCAAACTAAAGGAGTTGCCATGGGCACCCGCATGGGCCCCAGCTATGCCTGTCTCTTCGTAGAATATGTGGAACAGTCCATCTTCCACAACTACACTGGCACCACCCCCCACCTTTTCCTCCGCTACATCGATGACTGTATCGGCGCTGCCTCGTGCTTCCGAGGAGGTTGAACAGTTCATCAACTTTACCAACACCTTCCATCCCGACCTCAAATTCACCTGGACTGTCTCAGACTCCTCCCTCCCCTTCCTAGACCTTTCCATTTCTATCTTGGGCGACCGACTCAACACGGACATCTACTATAAACCGACTGACTCCCACAGCTACCTGGACTACACCTCCTTCCACCCTGCCCCCTGTAAAAATGCCATCCCATATTCCCAATTCTTCGTCTCCGCCGCATCTGCTCCCAGGAGGACCAGTTCCAATACCGTACAGCCTAGATGGCCTCCTTCTTCAAGGACCGCAGATTCCCCCGAGCCGTGATCGACGATGCCCTCCACCGCATCTCCTCCACTTCCCGCTCCTCCGCCCTTGAGCCCCGCCCCTCCAACCGCCACCAAGACAGAACCCCACTGGTTCTCACCTACCACCCCACCAACCTCTGTATACAGCGTATCATCCGCTGTCATTTCCGCCAACTCCAAACGGACCCCACCACCAGGGATATATTTCCCTCCCCTCCCCTATCCGGGTTCCGCAAAGACCACTCCCTTCGTGACTCCCTCGTCAGGTCCACACCCCCCACCAACCCAACCTCCACTCCTGGCACCTTCCCCTGCAACCGCAGGAAATGCAAAACTTGCGCCCACACCTCCTCCCTCACTTCTCTCCAAGGCCCCAAGGGATCCTTCCATATCCGCCACAAATTCACCTGCACCTCCACGCACATCATCTATTGCATCCGCTGCACCCGATGTGGCCTCCTCTATATTGGGGAGACGGGCCACCTACTTGCAGAACTCTTCAGGGAACACCTCTGGGACGCCCGGACCAACCAACCCAATCACCCCGTGGCTCAACACTTTAACTCTCCCTCCCACTCCACCGAAGACATGCAGGTCCTTGGACTCCTCCATCGCCAGAACATAACAACACGACGGTTGGAGGAAGAGCGCCTCATCTTCCGCCTGGCAACCCTCCAACCACAAGGGATGAACTCAGATTTGTCCAGTTTCCTCATTTCCCCTCTCCCCACCTTGTCTCAGTCGATTCCCTTGAACTCAGCACCGCCCATCTAACCTGCAATCCTCTTCTTGACCTCTCCACCCCCACCCCACTCCGGCCTATCACCCTCACCTTGACCTCCTTCCACCTATCATATCTCCATCGCCCCTCCCCCAAGTCCCTCCTCCCTACCTTTTATCTTAGCCTGCCTAGCACCCTCTCCTCATTCCTGATGAAGGGCTCTGGCCCGAAACGTCGAATTTCCTGTTCCTTGGATGCTGCCTGACCTGCTGTGCTTTAACCAGCAACACATTTTCAGCTCTTATCTTATGACTTAAGCTTTTGTTACGTACCTTGTCAAACACCACTTGTAAGTCCAAATACAATACGTCTATGGTTCCTCTCTCTCCAATCTGGTTCAGACTTCCTTGAAAATCAATAAATATATATTACTATATGTAGAGTAATAAATTAATTAGACACTATTTCCTTTTCATGAAGCTAAACTGACTCTGCTGGATTATATTTTGATTTTCCAATGTTCTGAAATTATAACCTTTATAATTGATTCCAACAGATGGCAGACTAATTGTCCTATAGTTATCTACTTTTTGTTCCCATTTCCTTTTTGAATAGGGGTGTCGTATTGGTAGTTTTCTAATTCTCTGGTATTTCTCCAAAATCAATGGATTTTTGGAAAATTACAATCAATGCAGCCACTATCTCTGTAGCTTCCTTCTTTAGAATCCTGGGATGTAAGCTATCAGGTCAAGGGGACTTTTAGCCCCTTTAGTTTGTCTAATACTACTTCACTAATGATGGTGATGGTACTTAATTCTTCTCCCATATTCTTTACTGTCAATGGGATGTTTGAAGTATCTTCCACCGTAAAGACTGATGAAAGATTAGCAAATGAGAAACCAGCAAGGAAGGCAGTAGAATAACAGAATCTGAAATATGGCTTACAGATCGTTTGCCTTATGACCTAGGGTTCTAGGTCCAAAATATCTGATCCACGCAAAACTTGCATTTATATACCTGCTTTCCAGCTACTTACAGCTTCAACAAAAAAGAAATTCATTTATGAATTGTGGCAAGCAAATTACACTTTGCAAGAATCCACAACCAGTATCAAGCTAGCAACCAGATAATTTATTTTTTGGAACTATGACTCATTTGTGGAGCTTGGAATTGGCCAAGATATTCTTCAAAACAGCACTATAGAGATGGCACGGTAGCTCAGTGGTTAGCACTGCTGCCTCACAGCACCGGTGACCCAGGTTCAATTCACGTCTCAGGTGACTGTCCATGTGGAGTTTGTAAATTCTCTCCGTGTCTGCGTGGGTTTCCTCCCAAAGTCCAAAGATGTGCAGGTTAGGTGAATTGCTTATGCTAAATTACCCATAGTGTTCGGTACATTAGTCAAGGGTAAACATATGGTGGGTCAAACTCTTCGGAGGATCGTTGTGGAGTTGTTGGGCCTGTTTCCATACTGTAGGGAAACAAATCTAATCTCACTATAGGATCTATGAAGTTAACGCCAGAAAGGAGACAGGATCTCAGTTTAACAACTCTCATCTTAGATGGTATTCTGGATGGAGACTCCAAGCCAAAGCCCTTTGAAATAGAGGCAAGTGTGTTACCCACTGAACTGCCGCTAAGCCTATAAGGCAAGTGTTGATTGAAGGAGTTAGACAAAAATCACAAATTACAAATGTTCAAAAATCAAAGCAAATATTCTATAAAGCCAAATAATAAAAACAGCGACTGATTGATTGACCAGAATGAAGAACAGTTTCAGTCTTGGCTATGAATTCCACACATCTGGTGTCAATTGGGTGTAGATGATTTGTTTGTTGAACTATTCGTTGGAAGGTTCTGTGTTTGAATGTTGCAGCCAAGGAAAAGCTGTCTCAGCATCATGGGAATTCAAGCATAACCACATTCAATATCATAGGGGAGCAATCAGAACTTAGCCAGCGAGATTGGAGTTTATTGAATCATTCACTAAATTTACATTCATCGCAATTTCACCATGTTTCCTTCAGCCATTAGACAGAAACATGCAGGCTGAAAAAAATCAAACCTAAACCAACTGTAGCCAAGTGGGCATAACTCATTGTTGATCATCGCCCCTGTATCCACCCTCTCCTCACTCCCCATCTTACTGTCCAGTTGTCCTCCTCCTTCTCCCAATTCCATAAAACCATAACACACAGCAGCAGGATTAGCCCAATCGGCCCATCGAGTCTGCTCCGCTATTCGATCATGTTCTCAACCCAATTTACCTGCTTTCTCACCATGACTGTTGATCCCCTTAATCATTAGGAACCTATTTACCTCTGTCTTAAATACATGCAACGATACCCCTCCACAATCCTCTGTGGCAATGTGTTCCACAGATCAACTATCATCAAGCTAAAGAAATTCCTCCTCATCTCAGTTCTAAAGGGTCATTCCCTTCATTCTGAGGCTATGCTTTCGAACATTTGTCTTTTCTACCAGTGGAAACATTTTCTCCATGTCCACTCTGTTCAGGTGACTCAGTAATTTTGTCAGTTTCGATCATCCTTCTAAACTCAGAGTACAGACCTAGAGTCTTCAACTACTTCTCAAACAGCAAGCCCTTCATCTCCAGAATCATTCTTGTAAACATCCTCTGGGCATCCTTCAAAGCCAGCATATTTTTTCTTATACACAGGTCCCAAATGTCGTTTGACAAAAGCCTTATTACAGTCTCAGCAATACTTCTCTGCTCTTGTATTCGAGCCATCTTGAAATAAATACTAACATGACGTTTGTCTTCCTTACACCAACTGACCTTTATGTTAACCTAAAGAATTCTAAACTAGGTCTCCCAAGTAACTTTGTGCTTCAAATTTCCAAAGCCTTTCCCCATTCAAAAAATAGTCTATGCCGCTGTTCCTCCTACCTCATACCTTCCTATGTTGTATTCCAACTGCCACTTCTTTGCCCACTTGCCTAGCATGTCCAAGTCTTTCTGTAGCCTATCTACTTCCTTGACACAAACCTAAATGGAGGAATGGGTAGTTTTACCTGCAAATTTAGCACAATGTTCTGAGTTCCTTCATCCAGGTCATTCACGTATTATGTGAATAATTGTGCTCCCAACACTGACCCCTGTGTTATCCTGAAAATTATCCCTGTATCCTGACTCTCTGCCCTTTGCCAGTCAGCCAATCCTCTATCCATGCCCCTAACTCCATGGGCTCTTTTGTTAGTTAGCAGCCTCCTGTGAGGCCCACTCTCAAGGTATTCTCAAAATCCAAACAGATATGTCCACTGGCTCTCCTTTGTCTAACTTGCTCATTACCTGCTTAAGGAATTCTAATAAGATTTATCAGGCATGGTGTTGCCATGGCGAAAGAATAATACTGCTATCCTATTTTACCATGAACTTCCAAGTACTCAGCAATTTCATTTTTAATAATAGATTCTAAAATCTTACCAACATGGGCCGAGGAGTGGTAGAAGGAATTTAATTTCAATAAATGTGAGGTTTTATCTGTTTGCAAACTAATTTTCTATCAATCTTGACACACTACTCCCAATCCCATTAATTTTACACATTAATCTCAAGTGGAACTTTGTCAAAAAGCCTTCTAAAAGTCCAAATAAAAGTCCAGTTACTGGCTCCCTGATCAACTCTACTCAAAGAATTCCAGTAGCACTGTCAAGCATAATTTCCCTTTTACAAATCTCTGCCAAGTGTGTGTGATTCTACCACTGTTTTCTAAGTTCCTCACTATAAAACCCTTGCTAATGGCCTGTAGCACTTTCCCCATTACTGACATCAGACTGATTGGTCTATAATTCTGTTTTCTCTCCACCTCCCTTTTTAAATAAAGGGGTTACAGTAGCTGCCCTCCAATCTACAGAAGCTATTTCAGAGTCTAAAGAACCTTGAAAAACGACCACTAACGTATCCACCATTTCTTGGGCCACTTCCTTAAATTCTTTGGGATGTAGATTATCAGTACCTAGGGATTTATCAGCTTTCAATTCCATCAATTCCCCCAATTAATTTCTCTATTAATTCATATTAGATTAGATTAGATTCCCTACAGTGTGGAAACAGGCCCTTTGGCCCAACAAGTCCACATTGACCCTCTGAAGAGTAACCCATCTCCTTCTGACTAATGCACTATGAGCAATTTAGCATGGCAAATCTACCTGATCTGCACATCTTTGAATTGTGGGAGGAAACCCACGCAGACACGGGAAAAATGCGCAAACTCCACATAGATAGTCACCCGGGGCTGGAATCAAACCCAGGTCCCTGGTGCTGTGAGACTGCAGTGCTAACCAATGAGCCACCGTGCTGCCCCTATGTGGAAAGGGAACAAATTAAAATGAGAAAATATAGGGTGAAGAACAAAAAAATATTTTTTAAGCTTTAAATGAATTCAAGCCCCGATACTTTCAGAGGTTATTAATACTGAGTCTGTATGGTTTGTGTTTGAAGTCTGAACAAACTTATCTACCATCAGTGCCTGATATCTCTCACTATCTGTATTTGGATGTCTTGTCTGAATAGACTTGCTGCTGGTTTAGACTGAACAACACTCCCACAACTGATAGTGGCAGATAAGGTTTTGTTTCAGTAAAGGTAGTTTGTTTGTTTGAGTCCTGCTTATGAAGGCCAACAATCTGCCTTTGATAAGGAAAATACAAAGCATCAGTTATAAGCAGCCTCTTAAGTGTTCCATTCAACTTATTAAACCTTCTGGAGAGCCCAGTAATTTCTCAAAAGCCCCTCATTTGAAGTAATTACACACAGTTGAGCTTCTGTCTTTTACCCACCTATTAATATCTGTTCCTGAGCAAATGCTTGACCTTTTTTCATGTTATCAGTTGTCAAAGCGGTGATTGAGAGGAGAAAGTCACCCGTAAGGATGTGCTTGAACTAAAAAAGCAGCAGCAGAATGTTTTCCTAGCAGCACCTTCCACCAGACATGAGCCTTATGGCCCACCAAAGTTTTACAACTTAATCTGAAGAAAAGTATTTGCCTTTATGATTTGGAGGTGCCGGTGTTGGACTGGGGTGTACAAAGTTAAAAATCACACAATACCAGGTTATAGTCCAACAGGTTTATTTGGAAGTACTAGCTTTCAGAACGCTCGCTAGTACTTCCAAATCAACCTATTGGACTATAACCTGGTGTTGTGTGATTTTAAACTATTTGCTTTTAACAGTTGAATTACTTAATCCTGTGTGTGTCATTTGCAAAGCATTTCCACAATGGTTCAACACCATGAGAAAGAACCACAGTGCCATCATGTGGTAACTGCTGGGAGTCCAATATTGGCTCAGCCACAGAACCCAGATGGTGCTACATTGAATTTCACACCAGGGTCAATTAGATAAAGTCAACATGAGTCTTCACTCTACAACCGTAATTACATTGCTACTATTTATCCTGGTATCAAAAGGTCATAGATTTGGGACCCAATCTACAGACCTGAATGTAAAATCTCAGCCAATACTCGAGACGAGATACTGTCTTCCGGACATGTTGTTAAATCAAGGAAGCATCTGCTTCACAAGAGTTGGAAAAGAAATTATGATCTGGCAATTATTATATTGTGGTTTGTAAGATTTTACTGCACATATATAGGTTGCTGCATTTCCTGCATTACTTCAGTGCCTAGGTTTTCAAAGTATTTAGTTAGACATGGAAATAAGAAAAATGGCCCCTCTCAGCCACTGGACATGTCAAACTTTTTTTGTGTTGAACCCTAAAACTGGAACTTGAAATCAGAGCCTTTTGATTTGAGATCAAATTGCAAACCATTGAGTTTTGACTAAAGCACTTAGAAACTCCCTGAGATTAAAAAATGCAAGCATTTTTTCTCTTTACTCAAATAATTTAGACAAAGAAAGAGTATTAGTCTAACTTTAGGCCTATGATAGCTCATTCCTGATGAAGGGCTCTTGCGTCGACTCTCCTGCTCCTCAGATGCTGCCTGACTTGTTGTGCTTTTCCAGCACCACACTCTCGACTGTGATCTCCAGCATCTTTAGTCCTCACTAATACGCGATGATATGTTTATTTCTCTCTGTTCTGGAATCTTGACATGCATGTTAGCTGCTATGTTTCCTACATAAATCAAATAACATTTGCCTTCCTACAGATAACATCTGTGAAACTGAGTTAATGCTGCAGATCAATGACATTCCTTCAGAACTGCAACACGTTAGATATGTAACCGGTTTTAAACAGCTTCGGAGTGCAGGGAAAGGGTGGGGGTTGCAGGTGGACAAGATAATGACAACGCACCAGAAAGGACAGAAGGGAGGAATGATTCAATTTTTTTTTTAAAGAGTCAATGATACAACTCCTAGGAAAATATTCCTATTTCTTGTCCAATCATGCCACCTGAGAAGGCAGGTACACCCTTCATTTAACATCACATCTGAAAGCTGGCACATCTGACAGTGCAGTATTCCTTCAGTATTGTACTGGGAAATGTCAGTATAGGGTATATTTTCAAGTCCTTGAATTTAAAATAAAATCAAACTTCAGGCAGATTACTCCTCAAACTTTCCAGCAATTCTCCTGTTGCAGATGGGTGTCTGAACTTTTGAGAAGCAGCATTTGAAAGAGTAGGTCAGGAGATTAGGAGAATCCCCGTGAAAATCCTACTCGAGTCATTAAGTTTGAAATGGCAAAAGATAGAGTGTGATAATGAGGGCGGACAGGTCAGCAAATTGGGCAGGGACAAGGTTTTCTGAACTTTGACACGTTATGCGCTGCACAAAATTGATAACTGATTTTTAACATGGCGTGTAATTAATGTTGCTAGTTTATTCTTTACAAGAAGAAATGAGGATCCAAAGGTGAACACAAGTGCAATAAGGTTTCAATAAATTAAATCATAGGGCCCACCCACAAATTTGTGCTAAGCAGAGCATTACAATAGCCAATTTAACCCAATTTACCTAAAAACGCACTGTTCGTTTAAAGAAAGTACAAACCAAACCAGAGTAATATAGCACATGTGAAAGTGTAATTTCAATTTGTTTAACCTTACAATGATGTGACCTTGTACAGTGAAAGGCATTGATAAACATGAGATTCTTTCCAAAGGGAGAAAGGCAGTGACTTGATGGTATTATTGCTAAATGATTAATCCAAAAACTCAGCTAATGCTCTGGAAACCCTTGTTCGAATTCCACCACAGCAGAATTTGAATTCATTAAAAGAACCGTGGAATTTAAGAATCTAGTGCTGACCATGATATTATTGTCAATTGTTGGAAAAACCTGTCTGGTTTAATAATGTCCTTCAGGGAAAGAAATCTGTCATCCTCACTTGGTCTGGCCTAAATGTGACCCCAGACCCACATCACCGTGATTGACTCTCAGTTGCCCTCTGAAATGGTTGAGCACGCCATTCAATTGTACCAATCGCTATGAATTCTCAAAGAAATGAAACCAGATGGATCACCAGGCAGGGACCTAAGCATCAAAGAAGACAATAGCAGAAGCAGCCCTATCAACCCTGCAACTGCCTCCCTACTAACATTTGGATGCTGATTTGGAGAGCTGCCTCACAGACTAGTCAAGCAACAGCTTGACACACCCACGGAATTATCCCTTACAGACAATGGATCAACCACCACCATCACCATCCTGGAGATGTCCTATTCCACTGGCAGGACAAAGCCAGCATAGATGGGAGCACAGTGGTAGACCATCAGGTGGGAGTTGCCCTGGGAGTCCTCAACTTTGATTCTGGACCCCATGAAGTCTTGTGGCCTCAGATTAATCACAGGCAAAGGAACCTCCTGCTGGTTACCATGTACTGTCCTCCGTCAGCTGATGAATCAGTACTGTATTGAACAACACCTCATAGAACATACAACATGGAACAGTGCAGTACAGGCCCTTCAGCCCTCAATTTTGCGCCAACCTGTGAAACTAATCTGATGCCCACCTAACCTACACTGTCCCTTTATTATCCATATGTACATCCAATGCCCATTTAAATGACCTTAATGTCAGCGTCTACTACTGTTACAGACAGGTAGTTCCATGCCCCTACTACTCTGAGTGAAGAAACTGCCCCAATAGCTTTAAATTGAGGGGTGATAGATTTCGGATAAATATGTCACCTCGTGTTATCCTTCACTATCCGAGGAGAAGACTCTCACTGTCCACCCTATCTAACCCTCTGATTATCTGATACATCTTGATTAAGTCACCTCTCAACCTTCTTCTCTCCAACGAAAACAGCCTCAGTTCCTTCAGCCTTTGCTCATAAGACCTTCCCTCCATACCAGGCAACATCCTAGTAAATCTCCTCTGAACCCTTTCCAAAGCTTCCACATCCTTCCTAAAATGCAGTGACCAGAACTACACGCAATACTCCAGGTGCAGCCTTACCAGTGTCTTGTACAGCTGAAACATGACCTCGTAGTTCCCAACCTCAATTCCCCTACTAATAAATGCTAACACACCATATGCCTTCTTAACAACCGTATCAACCTGGGTGGCAACTTTCAGGGATTTATGTACCAGGACACACAAATCCCTCTGTTTATCTACCCTGCTAACAATTTTATCATTAGCCCAGTACTCTGTATTCCTGTTGCTTCTTCCAAAGTGAACTATCTCACACTTTTCCACATTAAACTCCATTTGCCACTTCTCAGCCCAGCTCTGCATCGTATCTATGTTCCTCTGTAACGCACAACTTCCTTTGGCACTATTCACAACTGCATCTACCTTAGTGTCACGAGGAAGCACTGAGGATAGTAAGGGCACAAAACATACTCTGGGTGGGGGATATCAATGTCCACCAAGTGTGGCTCGGCAGCTCGGGATCAGCTGCTAGACTGGATCTGCAGCAGATGGTGAGGGAATCAACAAGAGCGAAGAACATACTTGACATGATCCTTACCAATCTGCCAGCTGCAGATGCATCTGTCCATGACAGTATTGGTAAGAGCAACCACCACACAGTCAATGTGGAGGTAAATTGTGTTGTGTGGCAATATCACCATGCTGAATGGGACAGCTGAATTTGAACAGACTGGCCTTCCATGAGATACTGTGGGCCATCAAGAGTAGAGGCCTGTTTCCACAATATAGGGACGCTATAATTGAACTCCAGGACAATTTGTAACCTCATGCCCAATATATTCCTCATTGAACCATTACCATCAAACCATGGGATCAACCCTGGTTCAATGGACAGTGCAGGAGGACATGCCAGGAGCAGACCAGGCATAACTGAAGATTAGGTATCAACCTGGCGAAGCCACCAAGCAGGACTACTTGCATGCCAAACAGCTTAAGCAACAAGTGACAGACAGAATTAAGCGATCCTTCAACCAACAGATCAAATATAAGTTCTGCAGTCCTGCCACAGGACTGTGGGACCACTGGAGGAGGCAGCTCCACAAATGTCCCATCCTCACTGATAGAAGAGTCCAGCACATCAGCATAAAAGATAAGGCTGAATCTTTTGCAACAATCTTCAGCCAAAACTGCTGAGTGGAATGATCCATTTTGGCCTCCTCCAGTGGTCCCCAGCATCACAGATACCAGTATTCAGCCAATTCAATTCACTCCATGTGATATCAAGAAATGCCAGAGGAAGGAAAGAAGGGGAGGTAAGAGAGGAGGGGGAGTAGCATTTCTGAAAAGGGATAGCATTACAGCTGTACTGAGAAAGGATATTCTCAGAAAACACCATCCAAGGTCGATATTTGGGTGGAACTGCGAACTAAGAAAGGGATGATCACCTTATTGGGATTGTATTATAGACCCCTAGTAGTCAGAGGGAAATTGAGAAACAAACTTGTAAGGAAATCTCAGCTATCTGTAAGAATAATGGGCTGGTTAGGTAGGGGTTTTTAACTTTCCAAACATAGGCTAGGACTGCCATAATGTTAAGGGTTTAGATGGAGAGGAATTTGTTAAGCATGTACAAGAAAATTTTCTGATTCAGTATGTGGATGTACCTACTAGAGAAGGTGCAAAACTTGACCTACCCTTGGGAAATAAGGCAGGGCAGGTGACTGAGCTGTCAGTGGGGAAGCACTTTGGGACCAGCGACCATAATTCTATTAGATTTAAAAATAGTGCTGGAAAAGGACAGACCAGACCTAAAAGATGAAGTTCTAAATTGAAGAAAGGCCAATTTTGACAGTATTAGGCAAGAACATTTAAAAGCTAATTGGGTGCAAATCTTCGCAGGTAAAGGGATGGCTGGAAAATGGAAGCCTTCAGAGATGAGATAACGGGATTCCAGAGAAAGTATATAACTGGCTCAAAGGTAGAAGACAGAGGGTGGTGGTGGAGAGTTGTTTTTCAGACTGGAGGCTGTTAGGTAGGACTAACACGCAGGCAAATGTAAGATGGATATAACACTAAAATGTTAGATAGAAATAGCTCTCAGGCTGATGTGGCCAGGGGGGCCCCAGAGGGGGAAACAGACACGAGGTCTGAGGGAGATAACTGAACCAGTGGAAAAGTACTGAAAGAACAGTAAAACTTGAAAAAACAGAACAAAGGGGGCCATCTGGTACATAGCAAGTTGAGCTAACTGATAGCCGAATAAGGCATGGTCGAACACTGATAAGAGACTGGGGCCAATGACGAACTGTAGAACCGACCATTACCAAATAAGGGAACGGTGCAGGAATAAGGGGGGTATAAGAATAGACAACTTAGAACAAAGGGTTAGAACGCCTTCTCCAGCAAGCCTGATACCTTGCTGTAACTCGATTCTCTCTCGAATAAAGCAGTCTGTTTCTTAGAATCTGACCCGGTGTCTCATTCCTCCGAAACGAACGCGGGGACGGTAGAACCGTCTTAACAAGGCCTGTGACCAGTGGAGTGCCACAAGGATCGGTGCTGGGTCCACTACTTTTTGTCATGTACATAAATGATTTGGATGCGAGCATAAGAGGTACAGTTAGTAAATTTGCAGATGACACCAAAATTGGAGGTGTAGTGGACAGCGAAGAGGGTTACCTCAGATTATAACAGGATCTGGACCAGATGGGCCAATGGGCTGAAAAGTGGCAGATGGAGTTTAATTCAGATAAATGCAAGTGCTGCATTTTGGGAAAGCAAATCTTAGCAGGACTTATGCACTTAATGGTAATGACCTAAGGAGTGTTGCTGAACAAAGAGATCTTGGAGTGCAGATTCATAGCTCCTTGAAAGTGGAGTCGCAGGTAGTGAAGGCGGCGTATGGTATGCTTTCCTTTATTGATCAGAGTATTGAATACAGCATTTGGGAGGTCATGTTGCGGCTGTACAGGACATTGGTTAGGCCACTATTGGAATACTGCGTGCAATTCTGGTCTCTTTTCTATTGGAAAGATGTTGTGAAACTTGAAAGGGTTCAGAAAAGATTTACAAGGATGATGCCAGGGTTGGAGGATTTGAGCTACAGGGAGAGGCTGAACAGGCTGGGGCTGTTTTCCCTGGAGCATCGGAGGCTGAGGGGTGACCTTATAGAGGTTTACAAAATTATGAGGGGCATGGATAGGATAAATAGGCAAAGTCTTTTCCCTGGTGTTGGGGAGTCCAGAACTAGAGGGCATAGGTTTAGGGGGAGAGGGGAAAGATATAAAAGAGACCTAAGGGGCAACTTTTTCACGCAGAGGGTGGTACGTGTATGGAATGAGCTGCCAGAGGATGTGGTGGAGGCTGGTACAATTGCAACATTTAAGGGGCATTTGGATAGGTATATGAACAGGAAGGGTTTAGAGGGATATGGGCCAGGTGCTAGCAGGTGGGACTAGATTGGGTTGGAATATCTGGTCGGCATGGACAGGTTGGACCGAAGGGGCTGTTTCCATGCTGTACATCTCTATGACTCGATGTTAGGGTGAAAGGAAAGGCCGGTAAGTATAGGGAATGCTGGATGACTAAAGAAATTGAGGGTTTGGTTCCGAAAAAGAAGGAAGCATATGTCAGGTATAGACAGATAGATCAAGTGAATTCTTAGAAGAGTATAAAGGCAGTAGGAGTATACTGGAGGGCAATCAGGAGGGCAAAAAGAGATAGCTTTAGCAAATAGAGTTTTCGAAGGAGAATCCAAAGGATTTTTACAAATATATTAAGGACAAAAGGGTAACTAGGAAGAGAATAGGGCCCCTCAAAGATCAGCAAGGTGGCCTTTGTGTGGAGCAGCAGAAAATCGGAGAGATACTAAACAAGTATTTTGCATCAGTAATTACTGTGGAAAAGGACATGGAACATATAGAATGTAGGGAAATAGATGGTGACATCTTGAAAAATGTCCATTTTACAGAAGAGGAAGTGTTGGATGTCTTGCAACACATAAAAGTGGGTAAATCCCCAGGATCTGATCAGGTGTACTCTAGAACTCTGTGGAAACCTTGGGAAGTGATTGCTGGGCCTCTTGCTGAGATATTCGTATCATCGATAGTCACAGGTGAGGTGCCAGATGACTGGAGATTGGCTAACGTGATACCACTGTTTAAGAAGGATGGTAAGGACAAGCCAGGGAACTATAGACCAGTGAGCATGACATCGGCGGTGGGCAACTTGTTGGAGGGAATCCTGAGGGACAGAATGTACGTATATTTGGAAAGGCAAGGACTGATAAGGGATAGTCAACATGGCATTGTGAGTGGGAAATCATGTCTCACAAACTTGATTGAGTTTTTTGAAGAAGTAACGAAGAGGATTGATGAGGGCAGAGCAGTAGATGTGATCCATATGGACTTCAGTAAGGCATTTGACAAGGGAGACTGGTTAGCAAGATTAGATCTCATGGAATACAGGGAGAACTAGCCATTTGGATACAGAACTGGCTCAAAAGGTAGAAGACAGAGGCTGGTGCTGGAGAGTTGTTTTTCAGACTGGAGGCCTGTGACCAGTAGAGTGCCACAAGGATCGGTGCTGTGTCCATTATTTTTCGTCATTTATATAAATGATTTGGATGTTAAGAGGTATAGTTAGTAAGTTTGCAGATGGAGGTGTAGTAGACAGTGAAGAAATGTAGCTGAAAATGTGTTGCTGGAAAAGCGCAGCAGGTCAGGCAGCATCCAAGGAACAGGAAATTTGACATTTCGGGCACAAGCCCTTCACCAGGAATCCTGATGAAGGGCTTATGCCCGAAACGTCGAATTTCCTGTTCCTTGGCTACTGCCTGACCTGCTGTGCTTTTCCAGCAACACATTTTCAGCTCTGATCTCCAGCATCTGCAGACCTTACTTTCTCCAGTGAAGAAATGCACCTCAGATTACAACAGGATCTTCATCAGATGGGCCAACGGGCTGAGAAGTGGCAGTTGGAGTTTAATTTAGATAAATGTGAGATGCTGCATTTTGGGAAAGCAAACCTTAACAGGACTTGTACACTTCATGGTAAGGTCTTGGGGAGTGTTGCTGAACAAAGAGACCTTGGAATGCAGGTTCATAGCTCCTCGAAAGTGGAATCGCAGGTAGATAGGATAGTCAAGGTGGCATTTGGTATGTTTTCCTTTACTGATCAGAGTATTGAGTACAAGAATTGGGAGGTCATGTTGCAGCTGTACAGGACTTTGGTTCGGCCACGTTTGGAATATTGCGTGCAATTCTTGTCTCCTTCTTACCGGAATGGCTAGTTCTCCCCGTATTCCACGAGGTCTAATCTTGCTAACCAGTCTCCCTTGTCGAATGCCTTACTGAAGTCCATATGTTGTGAAACTTGAAAGGGTTCAGCAAAGATTTACCAGGATGTTGCTAGGGTTGTAGGATTTGAGCTATAGGGAGAGGCTGAACAGGCTGGGGCTGTTTTTTCCTAGAGTGGAGGCTGAGGGGTGACGTTATAGAGGTTTACAAAATTATGAGGGGCATGGAAAGGATAAACAGACAAAGTCTTTTCCCTGGGGTGGTGGGGGAGTCCAGAACTAGAGGGCATAAGTTTAGGGAGGGAGGGGAAAGATATAAAAGGGACCTAAGGGGCAACTTTTACATGCAGAGGGTGGTATGTGTATGGAATGAGCTGCCAGAGCAAGTGTTAGAGGTTAGTACAATTGCAACATTTAAAAGACATTTGGATGGGTATATGAATAGGAAGGATTTGGGGGGATATCAACCAGGTGCTGACAGGTGGGACTAGATTGGGTTGGGATATCTGGTCGGCATGGACGGGTTGGGCCGAAGGGTCTGTTTCCATGCTGTACATCTCTATGACTCTAAGACTGTAAGAGTTTCTTTAGATATATAAAAGGGCCAAAGAGACGCAAAAGTGGACACTGGTTCGCTGGAAAATGATGCTGGAGGGTGACGAGTGGGGAACAAGGAAATGACTGAGGAACTGAATAATTATTTTGCATCAGTCTTCACGGTGGAAGCCATGAGTAATTTCCCAAAAATTCAAGAGAGTCAGGGGGCAGTGCTGAGTATGGTGACCATTACCAAGGAGAAGGTGCTAAAGAAACTGAATGGCCTGAAGGTGGATAAATCACCTGGACCAGATAGACTACAGCCCAGTGTTGTAAGGGAGATAGCTGAAGAGATAGTGGAGGTGTTAGTGGTGAACTTTCAGGAATCACTAGGACAGGTAGAATCCCAGATGACTGGAAAATTGCTAACCTGACACCCCTGTTTAAAAAGGGGGTAAGGCAAAAGATGGAAAATTACAGACCAATTAGCCGAATCTTGGACATGGGTACGATCATGGGTAACATTGTGAAGGATGAGATTTATGAATACTTGAAAGTGCATGGTAAAATAGGGCAAAATCAGCATGATTTCATCAAGGGTAGGTCATGCCTGCTAAATCTTTGAGGAAGTAACAAACAGGTTAGACCAAGGAGAACCAATGGATGTTGTCTACCTAGACTTCAAGGCAGCCTTTGACAAGGTGCTGCACAATAGACTGCTGTGTAAGATGAGGCCCCATAGTGATAGGGGCAAGATGCTAGCGTGAAGAGAAGCTTGGCTGTCTGGCAGGAAGTAGAGAGTGAGGATAAAAGGATCTTTCTCAGGATGGCAGCTGGTGACAAGTGGTGTTCCGTAAGGCTCAGCATTGGGATCACAACTTTTCACTTTAAACATTAACAACCTAGATGACGGGACTGAGGACATTCTGGCTAAGTTTGCAGATGATACAAAGATAGGTGTAGAGGGACATGTAGCATTGAGGTGGTGAGGAGACTGCAAAAGGATTTGGACAGGTTAGGAGAGTGGGCAAAGAAGTGGTAGATGGAGTACAATGTGGGAAAGTGGGAGGTCATGCTCTTTGGTAGGAAGAATAGAGACATGGACGTTTTTTCTAAATGGGGAGAAAATTCAGAAGTCTGAAGTACAAAGAGACTTGAAAGTTCTAGTCCAGGATTCTCTTGAGGTAAATTTGAAGGTCAGGTCAGCAGTTAGGCAGGCATAGAACATAGAACAATACAGCACAGAACAGGCCCTTCGGCCCACGATGTTGTGCCAAACATTTGTCCTAACTTAAGCACCTATCCATGTACCTATCCAATTGCTGCTTAAAGGTCACCAATGATTCTGACTCTGCCACTCCCACAGGCAGCGCATTCCATGCCCCCACCACTCCCTGGGTAAAGAAAATGCAATGCTGGCATTTTTTTTGAGAGAGCTTGAATATAAAAGCAGGGATGTACTTCGGAGGCTCTACAATGCTCTGGTCTGGTAATATTTGGTGGATTGTGCCCAGCTTTGGCCCTATAATCTCAGGAAGGATGTACTGGTGCTGGAGCAGATTCAGAGGAGGTTCACGAGTACGGTCCTAGGAACAAAAAGCTTAACAAAAAGGAACGTTTGAGTACTCTGCTTCTATACTCTTGAGTTTTGAAGGATATGGGGGATTGAAACTTAGAATGGCCTGGACAGAGTAGACGTTGAGGAGATGTTTCCATTGGTAGGAAAGACTAGGACACAAGGGCACGGCATAAGGATTAAAGGAAGACCTTAAGAATGGAGATAAGGAGAAACATCTTCAGCCAGAGAGTGGTGAATCTATAAGATTCACAGAAGGCAGTGGAGGCCAGGTCATTGAGTGTATTTAAGACTAAGATAAATAGGTTCTTGACTGTAAAGGAGATCAACGGTTACGGAAAGATGGCAAGAGAACAGGAATGAGAAACATAGCCATGATTGAATGACAGAGCAGATTTGAAGGGCTGAATGGCCTAATTTCTGCTCCTATGTCTTAGGGTCTTCTAATCTTCTGCTCTTATAATCTATGCCACAACTATCAAAGGCAAGAGTCCTGTATTCCTTAACTAACGTATGAACTTATCCTGCCACCTTCAGGCATCTGTGGACAACCTATTGAAAACCTCTCCGTTTCCCTGTGTTCTGTCATTCATTGAGTATTGCTTTGTTGTCACCTTTCTTCGAAAGTCCATCACCTCACACTTATCAGGATTCAATTCCACCTGACATGATCTGCCAATTTGGCCATTCTTCCTAAAATGTAAGACCTTCTTTCTCACTATTAACCAGCTGGGCATCTGGAAACTTACTTATCCTCCCGCCACATTTTCTTCTATATTGTTTTTATAGATATATATATAATATGTCTATATATATATATTTTCATATTCATGAACAATAAGGGATACAGCAGTAATTCTGTGATGTGTCACTGGACACCAGTCTCCAGTCACACAAGCAGACTTTACCACCACTCTGTTTCATAGCAATAAACCAATTTTGGATCTAACTAGCCAAATTCTTGAAAAGTGGAGCTATCCTCCAGTCCTCCAATACCTCCCATGTGGTCAGATAATTAAAATTTTGGGTGAGAGCTCCTGTAATTTCGCCATCGTCTCTCAAAGCAGTATGGGATACAATTCATTTGGTCCTGGGGATTTGTCCACTTTTAAGTCCACCAAAATCTCCAATACCACCTCACTCCCAATATCTAACTGCTCAAGAAGCTCAGTCCCTCTTCCAGAATTCTGCACTTTGTCCTCCTTCTCCAAAGTGAAGGTACATGTGAAATACTCGTTTAACACGCGACCAATGTTCCCCAGCTCTGAGCACAGATTCCCACCTTAGTCCCTCATAGGCCCTACTTGTTCCCCAGTCATCCTCTTTCCCCTGGAGGATGAAGAATGGAGGATTGTCGCATCCCAAAGGACATCCTGAATGGAGAGCTTGCATCCAGGAAGAGACCCACTGGGTGTCCCCAGCTGCACTACAAGGATGCCTACATGAAGGCGCTTGATATTATTAGAGTTCTGGGAAAGGCTTGCAGCTGATTGCACGAGATGGAGAAGCACCCTGAACTAACACTTCAAAACAGGGGAAAAGAAGCTGAGGAGCGCTGCAGCAGACAAGCAGGCATACAGGGAGGGGTGCAGCAGCTCTAGCAGATCAAAAACCACTTACAGATGTGACCTCTGCCACTGGGACTGTCACTCCAGCATTGGTCTCTTCAGTCACAAGCAACATTGCTTCAGGGAAGCAGGAAGCTTGAACAACGAGGATGCAACCCATGGTCAGCCATGGCCGAAAGGGGCTTCACTCACATCACATAACTAATCTTAACTTCCAATGTTTCTTCATGACCTCTGTTTGCTCTCTTAAGATCCTTCGTACTTTCTTACATCCCCCTGCACTTTCTATAATCCATGAGGGCCTCCATTGATTTGGTCTGTTGGTACCTGTTCTTTCTCATCCAGTCCTATATATTCCTGGACATCCAGGGTTCTAGTTTGACCACATCCTACCTTATTTTCATAAAATCTGCCTTCCTCCAATCCAAAATGTTTCTTTGCAAACCATCTTTTGCCTTTTCCATAACAAACTTACAACATCTGCAGTTCTTTCACTTTTTAAAACATATGTTGTAATCGCTATCACTAAAATGTTCTCCCATTGCCACCTTGAACACCTGTCTAACTTTGTTCCCCAAAATTACGTCCATCACTGCACTGTCCCTTGCTGCATATCCTGCATGTTGTTATAAAAAGTTCTCCTGAACACATTTAAAGAAACCATTTATGCTATGACATCCAAATTAATGTTGGAGAAGTTCAAATCTCCTAATTACCCCATTGCTTTTGCACACTTCAGTGAATTGTGTACATAATTGGTCCTCCATTGTCTGTTGGCTGTTTGGGGGTTCTATAAAACTATGCTCTTTCTATTTCTGAACTCTACCCAAATGCCTATTTTGAAGCCCCTTCTAATTTATCATCTTTCCTTACTACAGTAACTGACTCAATTAATGATGCAACTTCACCTCTTCTTTTACACCCACATCATCCTGCCTGAAGATCCTACATCCAAGAATGTAGAGTTGTCAGTCCTCCACCTCCTTCAACCACGTCTGTGATGGCAACATCATAATTCCACAAGTCAATATACACCCTTAACTTATCTGTCTTACTTATAATACTCTTAGCATTAAAGTAGAAGTCATAGGACCTCACTTTAATCCCTTCAGACTCAACATGGCGGAACCCCATTTGCCTTGACTAAAATATCCTGTGTCCCCTTCCTCTGCTGATCTACTTTAAAATTCCTCAGTGATGGAACAGAGGTTCAGATCAGGCATGAAATAATTGAGTGATGGAAAGGAGTCCAAAAGATCTGAATGGTCTCCACCTATTCCCATGTTTCCATTAAATGGCAACTTATCTTTGGAAGCATTTCAATGGCTATGAAGTGATTTGGGTAATATGCATTCCGGAGAAAGTGAGGACTGCAGATGCTGGAGATCAGAGCTGAAAAACGTGTTGCTGGAAAAGTGCAGCAGGTCAGGCAGCATCCAAAGAGCAGGAGAATCAACATTTCAGGCATAAGCTCTTCTTCAGGATTCCTGGTTGTGGAATTGTACTATGCACAAATAAACTAGTGCATTTCCTACATTAAAATGGTCATGTAGTAGTTAGCACTGCTGCCTCACAGCTCCAATGTTCAAATCCACCCTCAGGCGATTGTCTGTGTGGATTTGCATATTCTCCCCATGTTTGCATGGGTTTCCTTTGATTAGATTAGATTACATTACATTACATTACTTAGTGTGGAAACAAGCCCTTCAGCCCAACAAGTCCACACCGACCTGCCGAAGCGCAACCCACCCAAACCCATTCCTCTACATTTACCCCATCATCTAACACTACGGGCAATTTAGTATGGCAATTCACCTAACTTGCACATTTTTGGTACATTTTGCACCTTCCCCTGCAACCGCAGGAAATGTAACCTCCACCCCCGGCACCTTCCCCTGCAACCGCAGGAAATGTAACCTCCACCCCCGGCACCTTCCCCTGCAACCGCAGGAAATGTAACCTCCACCCCCGGCACCTTCCCCTGCAACCGCAGGAAATGTAACCTCCACCCCCGGCACCTTCCCCTGCAACCGCAGGAAATGTAACCTCCACCCCCGGCACCTTCCCCTGCAACCGCAGGAAATGTAAAACTTGCGCCCACACCTCCACACTCACTTCCCTCCAAGGCCCCAAGGGATCCTTCCATATCCGCCACAAGTTCACCTGTACCTCCACACACATCATCTATTGCATCCGCTGCACCCGATGTGGCCTCCTCTATATTGGTGAGACAGGCCGCTTACTTGCGGAACGCTTCAGAGAACACCTCTGGGCCACCCGAACCAACCAACCCAATCACCCCGTGGCTCAACACTTTAACTCCCCCTCCCACTCCACCGAGGACATGCAGGTCCTTGGACTCCTCCACCGGCAGAACACAACTACACGACGGCTGGAGGAGGAGCGCCTCATCTTCCGCCTGGGAACCCTCCAACCACAAGGTATGAATTCAGATTTCTCCAGCTTCCTCATTTCCCCTCCCCCCACCTTGTCTCAGTCGGTTCCCTCAACTCAGCACCGCCCTCCTAACCTGCAATCCTCTTCCTGACCTCTCCGCCCCCACCCCACTCCGGCCTATCACCCTCACCTTGACCTCCTTCCACCTATCACATCTCCATCGCCCCTCCCCCTAGTCCCTCCTCCCTACCTTTTATCTCAGCCTGCTTGGCTCTCTCTCTCTTATTCCTGATGAAGGGCTTATGCTCGAAACGTCGAATTCTCTATTCCTGAGATGCTGCCTAACCTGCTGTGCTTTGACCAGCAACACATTTGCAGCTCTTTGGACTGTGGGAGGAAACCTACGCAGACACGGGGAGAATGTGCAAACTCCACACAGACAGTCGCCTGAGGTGGGAATTGCACCCGGGTCTCTGGCGCTGTGAGGCAGCAATGCTAAGCACTGTGCCACCGTGCTGCCATAAAGCAAATATTGAATTCAAATTCCACTATTACCATGCTGGGGTTTGAACCTGAGCCACAGAAATATTATCTGGATTTCTAGATTAATAATCTAGCAATAATACCACTACACCATCCCTCCCCAGTTTTAAAAAATAATGCTGAACATTGCACAATCAGCAGCAAACATCCCCACTTTAGAATTTATGATGGAGGGAAGGTAATTGATGAGGGTGCTCTCGTTTCCTCCCACATTATAAAGATGTGCAGATTATGTGGATTGGCCCTACTAAATTGTCCATAATCTCCAGGAATGTGTAGGCCAGGTGGATTAGCCATGGGAAATCTAGGGGTAGGAGGTGGGACTGAATGGGATGCTCTTCAGAGGGTTGGTTTGGACTCAATAGGCAGAATGGCCTGCTTCCACACAGTAGGGATTCCATGTATGTCAGTGGAATGACGTCACCTGCCCTGACAGATTCAATTGCACCTGCACCCACAGTCACCACTGCAAACGTCAAATCAGTTTTCTTGAGGCTGAACCTACAGAAAACGACTTGCCTGAATGGTGTCCCGGGCTGTGCACTCAGATTGTACACGGACCAGCTAGCAGAAATATTTGCAGACATTTTAACCTCTCCTTGCTATGATGTAAGGTTCCCACCTGCTTCAAGAAGACTATCATCATCCTGGTGCCAAAGGAAAATCAGGTAACGTGTCTTAATGACTACCATTCTGACATCCATCATTCTAAAGTGCTTCGAGAGGTTAGTAATGGCACACCAATTCCAGCCTCTCAGATTGCCTTAATCAGCTACAATTTGTCTACAGTCACAATAGGTCTACGGCAGACGCCATCTCCCTGGCCCTACACTCATCCCTGAAACATCTGGATAACAAGGATACCTACATCAGACTCCAATTTTTGACTTTAGCTCCACCTTCAACACCACAATTCCAATAAAACTGATCTTCAAACTTCAAGACCAGGGGCCTCCGCAACTGGATCCTTGACTTCCTGACCCTTAGACCACAATCATAAAGAAAGGGCAACAACACCTCCTCCACAATAATCCTCAACACCACTGCCCAGCAAGACTGTGTACTCAACCCCTTACTATACTCCTCATATGTGTACTATACTCCTCCTTACTATACTCATTGTGGGGCTAAATTCAGCTCTAACTCCATTTACAATTTTGCTGATTACACCATTAGATCTCAAATAACGACGAGGCAGAATACAAGACAGCTTAGTGGCAATGATGTAAAGACAACAACCTCTCCCTCAATATTAACAAAATGAGAGGGGTGGTCATTGACTTCAGAAAGCAGACGGGCTACTTTCTGTATCAATGGAGCTGAGGTGGAAGTGGTCAAGAGGTTCAAGTTCCTAGGAGTAAATATCATTACGATCTATTCCGGTTCATCCACGACAACACCGCAACCAATATAGCACATCAATGCCTCTACTTCCTCAGAAGGCTAAGGGAATTCAGCATGTCCGCAATGACTCTTACTAATTTTTATAGATGCCCCACAGAAAGCACCCTCTCTGGATACATCACAGTTTGATTTGGCAACTGGTCTGCCCAAGACCACAAGAAATTAGAGTTGTGAATACAGCCCAGTCTATTAGGAAAACTAGCCTTCCTTCCACTGACTCCACCTACACTTCCGCTGCCCCAGAAAAGCAGCCAAAAGCCCCTCCCACCCTAGTTATACTCTCTTCTATTGGGCAGAAGATACAGCAGTTTGAAAACATATACTCCAGCCTCTTCCCCAGACTTATGAATGGACCTCTTCTATATTAGAGTTGATCTCTCCCTGCACCTTCTCTATAGCTTCATATTATATTCTGCATTCCGTGCTATTATCTTAATGTACTTAACATAAGATGATTGATCTGGTTAGCACGCACTACAAAACGTTTCACTGTATCTCGATGCGTGACAATAACAAATCAAATCATATCAGCTGGTTATATAAAAAGAACTTGCATTTATATAGCACCTCTCACAACCAATGGGTATCTCAAAGCACTTTTTGTATGACCCTAAAAAAAGAACTTAAACCCAAAGCCTTTTGACTTAGAGGTAGAGATAAAACTCAAACTACTGAGTCATGGTATAAGGCACTTTGAGACATCCTAAGAAACAGAAATACAAACTCTCTCTTTCTTTAATACATAAATAATTTAGACAAAGAAAGCTTTGTTGGAGTCAGACTAGCACCAAACGATATGGTCATTTCTCTCATTTAAATTTTTTTGGAGATCTTGCTATGCACGTGATGGCTGTCAAGTTTCCTACATTAAGCAAACTGAAATTGCATTTCTACAGGCAGCATCTGTGAAACTGAGTTAATCCATCAAGATAATAAACAATTCTTCAGAACTGCAAGATGTTTGGAAGGCCACTGGATTGCCATTTTGCAAGATACAGTATTGATCATTAGATTTCATAGTTTAGTGAGAGTTTGAGAATGATACAAACTTAACTATATTCCGACATGTGTCTGAGCTGACGATGGTGTGGCCTCCGTTGTGCTCTCTTGATACATTACAGTAAGATTAGGCTTTGTTATCAGTTTTCCACTACTTTTATTGTCCTGTGAACGTGACTATCTCCAAACATCCAACTCGGAATATTTCCCACTAAAAGCTCTCCTAACAACTGTGGGATGATAATAGTTCTCCTAAGTAAATTCTACAAGGTTTTAATTTGTCATTTATGAAGCATTCCTGTTACAGTCTTTTGAAATGGAAATTAATAGGCTATCAGAGAAGAATACAGAAGACCTAAGGATTTTTTTCTGGCAAGAAATTCTGCCAAACTGAAAACTTTGCTCCAGGACCCAGAACAATATTAATAATCTCCAAAAAGCTAAGTTTAAAGGTAACTTGTGAAGATTAGTTTTAAATAACTACATCTTAACTCTCATCAGAACATGGACAATTTATATGCCTGGAGCCAGTTTATTATCCATTAATCTGAACATGTTTGTGCTGTTAACTACGCGCGTGTTGATAGAATTTGTGTATCAGTTGCGGTTCTGAAGCAATTGAGAGATAGTTTGGCTGTTAGAACTGAAGGACTGGGGGTAGCCACCCACAGGCAAATGGAGATGGAAATGAAAAATGTTGGATTGCTTGATTGTATCAGGTGTGGCCAGTTGCAACCTCTTTTTAGTTATTTGAAAAAACCTTCTCCAGTTCTTTTGGCTGCGCTTCACCTCCAAGCTCTTGATCTTTGAGCATACAATGCAGAGGATGCAGGCAGGTCAGAGGACCTCCTTGTGGGTCTGGTTAAAGTCACCATCAACAGGTCCAAACAGCAAGCCATAATTTCCAACCGTCTTCACCCCCTGTTGTGGTTCCGTTCGCCGAGCTGGAAGTTTTTGCTGCAAACGTTTCGTTCCCTGGCTAGGGAACATCATCAGTGCTATTGGAGCCTCCTGTGAAGCGCTGCTTTGATGTTTCTTCCGGTATTTATAGTGGTTTGTTCTTGCCGCTTCCGGGTGTCAGTTTCAGCTGTAGTGGTTTGTATATGGGGTCCAGGTCGATGTGTCTGTTAATGGAGTTTGTGGATGAATGCCATGCCTCTAGGAATTCCCTGGCTGTTCTCTGTCTGGCTTGTCCTACGATGGTAGTGTTTTCCCAGTCAAATTCATGTTCCTGGTTGTCTGAGTGTATGGCTACTAGGGATAGCTGGTCGTGTCGTTTTGTGGCTAGCTGATGGTCATGGATGCGGATTGTTAGCTGTCTTCCTGTTTGTCCTATATAGTGTTTTGCACAGTTCTTGCATGGTATTTTGTAAACTACGTTGGTTTGGCTCGTGCTGGCTAATGGGTCCTTTGTTCTAGTGAGTTGTTGTCTGAGTGTGGAAGTTGGCTTGTGTGCTGTTATGAGTCCTAAGGGTCGCAGTAGTCTGGCTGTCAGTTCTGAGACGCTCCTGACGTATGGTAGTGTGGCTAGTCCTTTTGGTTGTGGCATGTCCTCGTTCCGTGGTCTATCTCTTAGGCATCTGGTGATAAAGTTGCGTGGGTATCCGTTTTTGGCGAATACCTTGTATAGGTGTTCCTCTTCCTCTTTTCGCAGTTCTGGTGTACTGCAGTGTGTTGTGGTGGTTCTTTTAAATAGAGTCCTGATGCATCTTCGTTTGTGTGTGTTGGGGTGGTTACTTTCATAGTTTAGGACTTGGTCTGTGTGTGTTGGTTTCCTGTGTACCCTTGTGGTGAATTCTCCGTTGGGTGTTCTCTCTACTAACACGTAGTCAGCGGATCCAAACACTCCATACAATCAACACAGGAATTCTTGGACATCATCAGGAATACACACATAGACAAAGAAGAAACCATGGTATCATTCGACGTGACGGCACTGTTCACATCAATTGACAAAACCCTAGCCAGAGAAACAATAGCCAACCTACTGGACATACATAACAGAACACAGGAGGCCGAACCTATCAACAAGGACGGCATACTTAAACTACTAGACCTGTGCCTCACCACACACTTTACATTCAACAATCAGATATACGAACAAATCAACGGAACACCCATAGGATCACCAATCTCGGGACTCATAGCAGAGGCAGTTATGCAAAGGTTAGAACATACAGCCCTACCACAAATCCAACCCAAACTCTGGATCAGATACGTCGATGACACCTTTGTAATCATCAAAAACACAGAAATAGAAAAAATACACCGAATCATCAACGCCACACTCACAGGAATACGATTCACGAGAGAAGAGGAAAAGGATAGCCAACTCCCATTCCTAGACGTGTTAGTAGAGAGAACACCCAACGGAGAATTCACCACAAGGGTACACAGGAAACCAACACACACAGACCAAGTCCTAAACTATGTAAGTAACCACCCCAACACACACAAACGAAGATGCATCAGGACTCTATTCAAAAGAACCACCACAACACACTGCAGTACACCAGAACTGCGAAAAGAGGAAGAGGAACACCTATACAAGGTATTCGCCAAAAACGGATACCCACGCAACTTTATCACCAGATGCCTAAGAGATAGACCACGGAACGAGGACATGCCACAACCAAAAGGACTAGCCACACTACCATACGTCAGGAGCGTCTCAGAACTGACAGCCAGACTACTGCGACCCTTAGGACTCATAACAGCACACAAGCCAACTTCCACACTCAGACAACAACTCACTAGAACAAAGGACCCAATAGCCAGCACGAGCCAAACCAACGTAGTTTACAAAATACCATGCAAGGACTGCACAAAACACTATATAGGACAAACAGGAAGACAGCTAACAATCCGCATCCATGAACATCAGCTAGCCACAAAACGACACGACCAGCTATCCCTAGTAGCCATACACTCAGACAACCAGGAACATGAATTTGACTGGGAAAACACTACCATCGTAGGACAAGCCAGACAGAGAACAGCCAGGGAATTCCTAGAGGCATGGCATTCATCCACAAACTCCATTAACAGACACATAGACCTGGACCCCATATACAAACCACTACAGCTGAAACGGACACCCGGAAACGGCAAGAACATCCATCAACAGACACATCGACCTGGACCCCACATACAAACTACTACAGCTGAAACTGACACCCGGAAGCGGCAAGAACAAACCACTATAAATACCGGAAGAAACATCAAAGCAGCGCTTCACAGGAGGCTCCAATAGCACCGATGATGTTCCCTAGCCAGGGAACGAAACGTTTGCAGCAAAAACTTCCAGCTCGGCGAACAGAACCACAACAACGGACACCCGAGCTACAAATCTTCAACCAGTCTTCACCCCCTCTGGGGATATGTTTGTGTCTTTGGAGAGGGAGTATATGGTGTCCCCAACTCTTGAGACCTTTTGAAAGAGATTGGCATCAACTGAATGCTTTATTTCACCTTACAACTCTATTTTTATTTAGTCGCTTCCTTCTCTCCATACCTTTCCCTCACTTTTGTTAACATTACACAGCCCCTGACAGGCTTTGCATGTAAATTTAATGGCACAGTGGCTCAGTGGTTAACACTGCTGCCTCATAGCACCAGGGACCCAGGTTCACTTCCAGCCTTGGCAACTGTCTGTGTGGAGTTTGCACAATCTCCCTGTATCTGTATGGGTATCCTCTGGATGCTTCAGTTTCCTCCCACAATCCAAACATGTGCAGTCCAGGTGAACTGGCCATACTAAATTGCCCATAGTGTTAGGTGTGTTCATTAGGGGTAAATGTAGGGAAATGGGTCTGGGTGGGTTACTCTTCTGAGGATCAATGTGAAATTGCTGGGCCAAATGGCCTGCTTCCACACTGTGGGGAATCTAAACTGCAATTGATTCAGAAACACAGGTGATTTAGTGGTGGAGGATAAAAAGGAAAAAAAGGTGAAAAAATGTGTATCTCTGGATATAGAAAGAAAATCAGTTTGTCAGCAAGAGAACATCAAGCTAAAAAATTCACCCATGTGTTTGAGATTTTCAGCATCTGAAATGTTTTGCATTTTGTTCCTTTGTAATTTGAGAACAGGGCAGTTCCAAGATTTGAAATGTCAATACCAGATTGCAAATTAAGCAATACCAGGAAGCAGCAAGGAAGATAAGATTACTTCATAACTTACTAAACAAAATCCACTAGAGGCATTGATTTGTTTTGATTAAATGAGAGATACTCACAGCACATGCAATTCATAATAACCCTTTATCCCAAAAAAAAATGAACTCATACCCAAAGTATAAACAAACTCAACAGCCAGAAGGGTTAAGGTTTGTGTTAAAATCAATAATTTATAGGTTGCAGAGTAATGGACAGAGCAAGATAATGATCATGGTCTGAATTCTGATGCTTAAAATTAACAGTAATAACAAATGTCAACACCTTATAAGTGTGTGTGTGTGAGAATATGTCAGCAAGTATATATTTTAGTGATTATGCGTGTTTTCTCAAGTGTGCATTTATGCATGTCAGTATTTGTATTTTATGTTTGAGTATATCTTTGTATTTTGTGTCCTTGTATGTATCAGGCATGTGTCAATATGAATGTGAAATTATGAGAGAGATAATAACCTTTTATTTCAAACTAATTGTTTTAAATATGATAAATCTTGGATAATTCATTAACAAACAAGATTTTCTGGTGTGAGACGACATTATGTAAGGCAGGAAGTTAATTGGACTGATTCTTTTTTTAAAATCAGGTCTGTATACACATTTTAACAACTACAAAACTAAAATACAGCAGGGCCAAAGGATTTGCAAGTTCGGCAGGTCTGAAAACTCCTTTATGCTGAAACCACAATGAACTGCTCCAGTTCAAGTTGTTTTTAGATCTGGATGTAGTTATTCTGTGTGATTTACAAATTCAATCACTTTCCCACAATATCCTATTGTAGACCAGACTGTAGAAGGATTCTGTATAAGATATTTTTCCCAAAAAGCAAAACTCGCATCTGACAGGACACTAACTACTAACTTACAGACTACCTGAACTGTACAATTATACAACATAGAGCATTACAGCGCAGTACAGGCCCTTCAGCCCTCGATGGTTCTACAGGTTGGTGCAACAATCTGAAGCCCATCTATTCTACACAATTCCATTTTCATCCATATGTTTATCCAATGAGAATTTAAATGCCCTTAAAGTTGGCATGTCTACTACAGTTGCAGGCAGTGCATTCCACGCCCCTACTACTGTCTGAATAAATAAACTACCTCTGACATTTGTCCTATAACTATCACTGTTTAAAACTATGTCCCTTCATGCTAACTATCACCATTCAAGGAAAAAAGGATCAAATGCCTCACAGAAATCCACATACACCACATCAACCGCTTTAACCTCATCCACTTGTTTGGTCACCATCTCAAAGAACTCTAAGGTTTGATAAGCATGATCTACCAGTGTTAGTCACAAACCATGTTGACTATCCCTAATCAACTTATTCTTTCTAGCGGATTATAAATCCTCTCTCTTATAACCTTTTCCAACAACGGAAAGGCTGTTCAACGCACTGCTCCTGTACTGCTGCTTTGGTACTATCCAATCACCATTCGCCATAACCCTGTGAATTTGACTCTTAAGCAAAGTCGAATAAAAAGATAAAAGCATTAACCAGAACAAAAAAATTATTCTTCTGAACTCCAATAAGTATAGGCCCAACCTACTCAATCTCTCCTCAAAAGAAAACCCTACATACCTAGGATCAATCTGGTGAACACTTTCTGGTCTGCCTCCTATACTAATACATCTTTCCTTAGATAATTCGACCAAAATTGTTGACAGTTCACGGGTATGGTTTAACTTATGCCTTGTATAGGTTTAACAAAATTCCTCTATTTTTATACATTATTCCCTTTGAAATGTAGGCCAACATTCCACTTATCTTCCTTAGGGCTGTATTTGCATGCTAGCATTTTGTTACAAGGGCTCTTAAATCTCTCTATTCTGTGGTTTTCTACAGTCTTTCTCCATTTAAATAATACTCAGCCCTTCTATTCTTCTAGCCAAAATGCATAACCTCACATTTTCCCATATTATATTCCATTTGCTAAGTTTCTGCCCACTCACTCAACCTGGCACTAACCTGTATCTTAGTTCCAGTTCTCTTCTCATTTAGAAGTATTAAGTCATGTCTACATTTAATACCATGTTGGCAAAAAATCTCAGTCAGTTGATTCTTCATCGTGAATGGTGTGAAAATAGAATCCTTAAACATGAGAATAGGGTGACAGGGACAAGAGGAGAATGTTCAGCCCATCAAGCCTGTGCTCTCCTTCAGTGAGATCATGGCTGTTCTGCAATCTAACTCCACATTGACTAATTGATTTATTGTCAGATATACCGAAGTACAGTGAAAAGCTTTGTTTATAAGCACTACAGGTAGATCATAGTAAGCAAAGATGTACAGAACTAAAACACTTCGAGGCATATGGGTTACATTGCACAGGACATGGACAAAATCAGTTAGCAAGATCAGCATTATTTGAGGCTAGAGAGTCCATTTATCAGTCTAACAATGTCCAAGAAGCAGCTGTTCCTGAACTTGCTGGTGCATGTGTTCAGGCATCAACTGCCTGACAGAAGAGGTTGTAGGAGAGCATTACCAGGGTGTGATGGCTCTTTGACAATGTTGGCAGCCTTTCTGCTGCAATGATCTATGGAAATAGAGTCCATGGATAGAAGGTTGGCTTTCATGATAGACTGGGCTATGCACACATTCTCTAGCTTCTTACAGTCCTGGGCAGAGCAGTTGCCATACCAGGCCATTATGCACCCAGAAAGTTTATTTTCAATTGTGTATCCGCAGAAGGGTGAGGGTCCTTATGGACATGCCAAATTTCCTCAGCCACCTAAGGAAGAGTTGTTATTGTGTCTTCTTGACCGGCGCATCTACGTGGGAAATCCAGGACAGGTTGTCGGTTATCATCACTCCCTTGCCTTATATGTCTTAATATACTTGTTTCAGGGCTGAGGTCACAGCCTCAGCGTGAACTTTTGAACTGAGAGGAGGAGGAATTTCTTCAGCCAGAAGTTAATTAATCTATGGAACACTGCCACAGAAGACTCTGAAGGCCAAATCATTGAGTATTTAAATACTGAAATAGATTTTTGACTGGTAAGAGGATCAACTGCTACAGAGAGAAAACAGGAGAATGGGGTTCAGAAACTTATCAGGCATGATCAAATGACAGAGCAGACTCAATAGGAAGAATAGCCAACTTTTGCTCCTCTATCTTATGGTCTCAATGATGTTCTTTTTTGAACATGTCCTCTGAATGAACACAGATAAATCACTGATGCTATTAAAACAGTGTCATTATTCAGACAGTTATAGCTGGATGCAAAATAGGTTTTCAAAATGAAAAGGTTTATATAGATGGAATGCCCAAAGATTACAGTTTAACTGCATTGCTTGGCAAAGAGGTTGGAATGCTCTGTTGTCCTTTAATTCTCAAAAATATATTGTGTGTTAAACTGAAAATCAACCTTTTCGGAGATGTTATAAATGTATATGGGATGTGTACTGCCCATTTGAGAGTGGGTCAGGTGACCCAGGGATATCTGGGTCAGAGTCATAGCCCACTAACTCTGTGCTTCCGTCATCCATAGAAGGAAGGGAGGAGATCAAACGTCACCGGGACCCTGGAAGTGGTGTGTGCTGAGGAGGTAGCATGATAGACAAACCAAAATGTCAAGGGATTGACTGCGAGGGAATTTGGGTTGCAACTGATGCCAAGGAATAAGGGTACTCACCAGGGAGCAGGCCAAGAGTGGCAGCTGAGAAAGGACTCATGCTGCAGCTAATGGTTGAAAAGGTGAGTATTCAGAAGCGGAGAGGACTTGGGTCGCGAACAGCTACCTAGACTCGAACGGAGGAGAATTCCTGCCAGCATGAAAACAAGCAACAGGCCAATGTGCAACAATGGGACCATTTGACAAAGTGACAGAAAGTTGGATTCTGTACATTAAACATTTTAATGCTTACTTTGAAGGCAAAGTAGCTGAAGACTAACTAGTACTTATTTTCCTGAGCAGCATTGGGAGCAAGACCTTTGCAATTCTAAGGAATCTAGTGTAACCAAAGAAACCAGTGGAAAAAGACCCGCAAGGAACTGAAGTATTGGAAAGTCATTTTGCACCAAAGCCACTGATAATCATGGAACATTTCAGTCTATCGCCCAATTTATGGTCACCTTAAAGAGGTTTGCAGACATTGCGAATTCAAAGGGTTCTTCCAGGATGCCTTGCGAGACAAGTTGATTTGTGGCCTCCAACATGAAAACATTCAATGAAAGTTACTAACAAAGACAGACCTAGATCTTAAGGCAGCTTATGAAATGGCTACGTCAAAGTAACAACGCTGGGTGTCAGTGCCCTAGTACCAACTGCGGAATGCCAGTGTGGCAAATGTGGCTGGAATAAGGCTTCCTGTTGGACTCGAGAAGCCCAGTGCCGAAATGAAAGAAAGTGGGCCATACTGTGAAAAATTGTCAGTTACAGCCCGAACAAGAGACAGGATGTCAAAAAGCAACAATCCTGAGGACGAGGCAAAAGATACATATCGTCAACCAGACTGTAGGCAGCGAGCCAGTTGGATCTGCAGAAAACGCAGAATGGCCAGAGTCAGCAGAGTTTCGGTTAAACATCCTGTCGGTACAGGGTGAAGCTGATCATTTCTGGGTTCTTACCAAATTACAGGGGAAGACAGAATATAAGACTGAAACGGATATGGGTGCAGCAGTGCCTGAATCCCAAATTAGTCTACAGTGAGAAATTAAGTACATTACCATTGAAGCCTGCCCAGATTACACAATGAGCATTCACAGGAACAAGTGGTGCCATGAAGGACTATGTACTAGTGGAAGTATGTAGTTAAGGGAGCACTGTGCAGTACTCCCACTGTATGTGGTAAAAGACAGATTTAAAGCAGAATTGGGGCCTGGTTAATAGGCTGGTGTACTCAAACATGAGCTTGCAAGAAATCCTGGACAAGTATAAAGATCATATGGTTCAGTGGTTAGCACTGCTGTCTCACAGCACCAGTGACCCAGGTTTGATTACACCCTCAGGCAAATGTCTGTTGGAATTTGAACATTCTCTTTGTTGGAATGGATTTCCTCCAAGAGTTCCAGTTTCGTCCGACAGTCCAAAGATGTGCAGGTTAGGTGGAGTGGCCATGCTAAATTGCCCAAAGCATCCAGGCATGCGCACGCTAGGTGGATTAGCCATGGGGAATGCAGGGTAACAGCGATATGGTTTGGGCGGGGGGATACTTTTCAGAGGGTTGGTGCATTCTCAATGGGCCCAATGGCCTGCTTCCACACTGAAGGGAATCCTTACAGTGCAGGTGCCTTCAAGGGAACGCTGGGGGAAATAAAAGGAGTCAAAATTAAATACACCTGATGCCAGAGGCCTCTCCCAAGAGTCGGAAGGAACATCCAGTACCAGATACCATTCAGTCTAACATGGAGATAGAACTGTAATGGAAAAGTGGAACCAGTAACCACCACTCCAAATCATTCTGGTCTTAAAAGATGGCACAGCAAAGATCTGAGGTGACTTTAATTTTATAATCAACCGAGCCTGGAGTATAAATCAATACACACTTCCACTCATAGGAAACTTATTCAATGGACTGGTAAGGGAAAGAAATTTTGAAATGGATCTGTCAGAGGCCTACTTACAGATTTGGTGGGGGCATTATGAAGGAGTCTCCATGTGAGTCTCATGTGACACGACATGCAGAGAACCTTTTCGTTACAAGCACCTTCCTTTCAGCATCAAGTCAGCACCAGCTCTATCTGGATAATATTTTGACGACTGGCTCCTCCGAAATAAAGCATTACAAAAACCTCTATGAAACTCTAAAATAATTGCAAGAGCACAGCATACAAGTAAAAAGGGAGAAATGAGTTTATTTTACAAGGCCATGCAATTGATGCCAAAGGACGACACGAGGTGCCCTAAGAAAACAGAAACCATCACATGGGCCCCTAGACTAGAGAACGTGCCTCAACCAAAATTTTTTTTGGGGTCTGTCAATTATTATTTCAAATTTGTCTCATTTTTAGCAACTGTACTAAAAGCCTTGTATCAGTTGCTAAGGAAAAGGCAGCTTTGGAAATGGACAACGGGCGGGAGGTGGTTTATGGGAAGGTGAAGCAAGGCTTAAAAAGGTCATAAGTGTTAAAGCATTTCGACCCAAAGTTACCACTGCAGTTAGCACATCACACTTTGCCTTCTGGGGTTGGTGCTGTTTTGTCACAAACAACTTACTGAGGAAAAGGCACATTGAGTTCACACCGAGGTCACTAACGCGGTCGGAAGAGAATTATGCCCAAGCCAAAGAAAGAAAGATTGAGTATCATTTTCAGCATTAACAAGTTCTCCCATTTCCTTTAGGGCATGCACTTCATGCTGCTGACCATCCACAGGCAGCTAAGCTCCACTTTTGGCCCTTTTACGGGAATATCAACAGCAGCAGCTCCCACAGAGATGGGCACTGGCTCTGTCAACCTACTTCATATGAAATCAGAAACCAACAAGCAAAGAAGCATAGTAATGAAAATGCCTTGTCAAGGCTGCAACTATAGGGGAATACAGATGTTCCTGAATGGGACTTGAATATTATGTACTTTTCCCAAGAAGACAAGGTATCAGTGTCAGCAAGTTGAGAGCAGAACACTACTCAGAACAACCCAGTTTTAAACCAAACAGCAGATCTAGTCCCAAGAGGGAGGACCAGTCAGAGTAACCACCCAGAATTATGCCCTTATCTGTACAGGTGACAGTTTATTGTGGGGAATGAAAGTGGTAATTTCTCTCCCATGAAGAGGAAAGGTGCTAGAATAAGTACATCAAGAGCATGTGGGCATGAAGCAATTTTTAAAAATAGCCAAGAGTGACTTTGGTGGCCAAATGTGGGCTCCCAGATTGAGAAGGTGGCAGAATATAGTCATAGAGTCCTACAGCAATATAGCACAGAAACAGACCCTTCGGTCCAACTCATCCATGCTAACCAGATATCCTATATAAATGTCCTATCTACCAACACTTGGACCACATCCCTCTCAACCCTTCCTATTCATATATCCATCCAGATACCTTTTAAATGTTGCAATCGTACCAGCCTCCACCACTTTCTCTGGCAGCTCATTCCATACACACTCCACCTGCTGCATAATAGCGTTGCCCCTTATGTCCCTTTTAAATCTTTCCCCTCTTATCCTAAAACTATGCCCTCGAATTCTGGACTTCCCCACCCTGAAGAAAAGACCTTGCCTAATTACCCTATCCATGTCTCATGATTTTAAAAACTTGTATAAGGTCACTCCTCAGCCTTTGACACTCTATGGAAAAGTGCCCCAGCCTATTCAGCCTCTCCCTGTTGCTCAAATCCTCCAACCCTGGCAACCTCCTCGTAAATCTTTTCTGAACCCTTTCAAGTTTCACAACATCCTTCCTATTAGGAGGGAGACCAGAATTGCACACAATACTCCAAAAGTAGCCAAACTAATTCCCTGTACAGCCAAAACATGACCTCCCAACTCCTATACTCAATCCACTGAAATCTTGTGAATTTTGCATGTTAATAAGGCAAGTGCTACCAATGTGGTCCTTTCATCCATGGGAATGTCTTCAATCACCATGGCAGCAGATTTACATAAATTTTGTGGGACCCGTAGAAAGACAGATGCGACTACAGGTCCTGTATTCCCACGCCAAGTGGCCCGAGGAAGCAGCTATGAAGTTGGTATCAGCAGAAGCAACAACAAAATGACTGGAAGAAATATTTGCCAGGTTCAGGAATCGCAACAAGGCATGAATGAAAAGTTCCACAATTTGTAGCAAGAGTTTCAGGAGTACCTGGAATACCACAGAGTCAGACAGGAGAGATTGGCTCCGTATCTCCCATTGATAAATGGCGGGTGGAGAGAGATTTATACGAACCCTGATGCAAACTTTAAAAACCTCCCAAAAGGAGAGGTTCACTAGGACAGCAAATCAACAAGTTCCACAGCGTGTACCATAACACACTACTCACAACAATGCAGTGCTCACTTGTCCTTAATGTTCAACAGCCAGCTAAGGACCAAGTTTGATTTGCTGAGCAGAAGGAACCAGAGAGATAGTACAGAATAATGAAAAGGGACAGATAACCAGGAGGGCAGGACACTCAAAGTCCAAGATATTCCAAAAAGGAGAAACTATCTTGGCCAGAAATTATATATCTGAAGAAAAATGGGGTGCAGTGACAGTGGTGATTCAAACAGAACCATTGTCTATGTAGTGCAGACCAGGGATGAGCTGTTCTGGAGAAAACACACGGACCAACTGGGATTGTTAGCACGTCTTGCATGTTTTAGTAAATATTCCTTTACACTCCATTATATATTTTGGCTGTGATGCCTGTATAATATTTACTATTGTTGGATATATGTTCATCAATGGGAGTTTTTGAAATAAAGGGGGAGGACTGTTACGTATGTAGTTACAGGTGCATGCTACCCCTTTAAGAATGAGTCAGGTTACATACAAAGGATCTTTGGAATAGTCTAGATTTGACTGTGTAATTGTAAAAATGTGTAATAAATTGTTCCTTTTTCAAGTGTTACAGGCCAATCTTGTGGTCAATTTATAAATTGGCCTAAATATAAAAAGGTATATTTTTAAAATATACATAAAATTATAAATATAAAAATACTATCACTGTACCACAACAGCCTGAAATATAGTAGGTGATTTTACTGAAACAACTTTTAGATATTTTTGATCAACTTGATCAGAAGTGTTATGACAGTTCTTGACCAGGTGAGACTTGAATTTGGGCCTGTTGGTTCAAAGATAGGGATCCTACCAATGTAGATATTTTCTAATGGAACTATTCAGAGGAGTCCACAGAAGCACCATCTCTTTACGCTGAGAGATGTAAAAGTGAGTATATATTTAATGTCAAGGCTTTGTCGCTATAAAATATGCTCAGCCTGACAAAAAAGTACATCAATGTATTGCATGTGATTAATTTCAAAAGCAAGTGGAAAGAAATCTGCACAGGGGTAACCCAGCGCTGCAAATAAACCTCTGCCAGAAGCCTATTTCAACAGGATAAACTAGAAGAGTAGCCATGTGTACCATGAGGCTTTCCACGGTTACCCAAAAAATGGTTTTGGAGTTCTGCTGACCAAACTTAGTGGCTTAACTGGGCCACTAAGTGATTCTTTGAGAATTGTATTGGAGGAAATATCAATTTCGCTGAATTTTACTTTTTAGTTAAATCCAAGTTGTGTCAAATTGAGGAATTTCCACCATGAGGCCAAGCAAGACTTCTCACTTGTATCTTATCATACAAGCCTCAATGACTACCTACCCTGCCCCTGTAACATCACTCGTCCAATTGTAGATGCAACTTACTATGCACCATCCCTAAAACAACTTGCCAATCAACTAGATATCCACTGGAAAACCAGCATCCTTTGCATCCATGCAATCTTTGAAAGGCTTCTATGCACCCAGACAAGCACTAGCATTTTTAGGCTACATTGCTCGATCATGGACAGTTCTAGCAGATGTTGGGAAAGGGAAGATGGCACCACAATTATCCGACATGGAGTTGGAAGTACTGGTCATAAGGGTGCTGGAAAGGAGGAGGTCTCTTCCTGGAGGACTGGTAGAAGAGGACATGCCACCACATGCTAGCAGTTTTGTCAGAAGTCACTAGCCTGGTCAATGCCAAATCCATGGTGCTGAAGAATAATCAGTGGTGTTCTGTTCTTGAGACCCAGATCCACCAGGTGCCATACTATACTCTTTTCTCCAATTCTTTATCCTCCCTGTATCTCTGCTACTGAACCAAACTCCCACCAAGGTTCGTGCTCCACAACTCTCACAGTTGCCTGCTACATTTTCCTCACCTGCTTCACCTCAAATCCCAACATCTCACATCACTAACTCAACAATCTACTCACCCAGGACACCTTCCATCTTCCTGCACCAGAATCAGCAGATGCCAACTACTTTCATTTATTCAATTTCTCCTTTTCTCTAATGAGGAGGAACCAGGGCATAACTTGGTTGAAGAGCAAATATGGGTGAAAGGTTGCTCAACATAACGCTCCTCATCTTTACAAAGAGAGAATCCTGACCCTCACAGAAGAATCCTGGGACATTCATGTCCTTCAAACTGCGTATGTACCACTCTTCATTCCACTTCAACTCTCAACTTTAATCCTGCTGTCAGTGTCATTCATTCCTATTCCTACATGCTATTCCTAACCATTGGTTGCAATGCCTTTTCTTTTGTTTTTGTTTTGCAGGTATTATCAGCATGTACACAATGCCACTACAGGGAAACACCTGCCTCCCTTGAAGCTATCTTCTCAGCCTCTGAAGACAAGAGCACAGAGGCCTCAGAGAAAGCACTGGCAAGGCTGCCTACTGTTCACCACACCAGCTCATATACTGACATCTCAGCAGGCACAATCAGCTTAGAAAGTGAAAGAGAACAACCTGGTGTGCACTTCACTGTGACAGCTCTGCAGCTGGGACTCAGAACTGCCAGAGACTAGGCAGAAGAGGGTCCTATGGTGTCAGCAATAGGAGAAGTAGACAGTTAGGCAGGACACATTGACCCTCTGCCTGGAAGATGCAGTGGTACAGCAAGAGAAATAATTGTCTGACTTCCTCTGTGGACATGTTCATGGCTGCTCTGAAGAACCAGGCCCAGCACCCTTGTGATCTGCTGGAAAGACATGGACACTGCACTCCATCACTACAGCTTGGACAGTGCAGTGAAACTATCACATTATAACTGCCCCGTGTCATTGATTGCTGCTGCTTTTTGAAGTTTCTCATAGTGGCTCAGTGGTTAGCACTGTTGCCTCACACCAACAGGGTCCTGGATTCAATTCCAGCCTTGGGCGATTGTGCAAACTCCACACAGACATCCTCCACGTGTCTGCGTGGGTTTCCTCCTGGTGCTCCGGTTTCCTCCCACAGTCCAAAGATGTGCAAGTCAGGTAAATTGGCCATGCTAAATTGCCCATAGTGCAAGGTGCATTAGTCAGAGGGAAATGGGTCTGGGTGGGTTACTCTTCGGAGGGTCGGTATGGACTGGTTGGCCCATAGGGCCTGTTTCCACACTGTAGGGAATCTAATCTAATCTTAACTTTGCCCTCTACCAACTGATTAATTGATGTCAGCATGTTCTGCGCATGTCACTGCTTTTTCCACACATCACAGCGCTTGAAAGTGTTTTCACTAAATAATGTCTTTTGGGAAGAATGAAATGTAAATAACCCAACCATTCTTGGGGATCCAATGCACGTTGCCCAAACTGAGTCACATGTGCCTCTACCTCCCCCTCCAAAAAGCATACCTAAGGCCCCAACTTCCACTTTCAGCAAACCCTCAATCCATCAGATTTAATATTGTTGCATAATGCACCATAAAAGCTCAAGGTCTGTGTGCTCTCCCAGAACCCCGTAAACCAGGAAATCTAAACTACGGCTCAAAATGTTACAGGGCTCATGGACATAGTAGGAAATCTCATCAAAATGTATACAACTTGGTCAGGAAATAAAACAGATATACCAACAAATCGTAACGCCGCGCAAAATTATTCTCCACATGTGGGGACCGACATAAAAGTACATCACCAACAATCCATCATGAAGACCGGCGGATCCTAATCAGACCCAAGACAACTCAAACCGAACCAACCACAGCCATGAACGGTCCAATCAAGGCCAACATCCCAACCGCCGCACAGCAACATGCGATTTAGGCTGACACAAACCTCGACGCTACACGATCCCACCACCATGGATGTCAAGCCCGACACAATTGCTGTACCATTCTTTTCTTCAAACGTACAATTAAACAAGATGCACTGTCAGAAATGCACATGCAAACCAAGAAACAATTCTCAAAATCACACGACATCAGGTTACAGTCTAACAGGTTTGCTTGGAAGCAATACCTTTTGGAGCATTGTTTCTTCAAGCAGCGAAAGCTAGTCTTCCCAAATAAACCTATTGGACTATAACCTGGTGTGTGATTTTTAAGTTTGTACACCCCAGTCCAACACCGGCTCACCTCCAAATCACAACGACATACACACCTTCGTTGCCCCATCGTGGACCGAGCCGTTGTCATTTCGACACAACATGGCGCCGACCACCTGCCTTCTTTTTCCCGCGATATGCTTCCAGAACATCAAGTTGACAGGAGCTCCCGCCAATTACCGGTCCTCATTGGCCAGTCTCGTCCGCATCTGCCGTCCAATTGGCCAAGACAACTGACAATCAATCCGTGGGCCGAATAGGGACTTACACCTGCGACCTTCGTTCTTCCTCAGTTGTTTAAAATCTGATTGTCTAGGGCCGAGGAAGAATGGAGGTTTTCCAGTTGCAGTTTTTAGGATTACTTGGAAAAGTAACTCTTATAATCTTGATGGATAGATTCAACGAACTGTGTAAATCCACTATCAGATTTTCATGTACATGTATCTTAAATTGTATCCAATATTTGATCAAATCTCTGCCCCAGGATTGTAAGATTATAAACAGCTGCAGAAAAAGGGCTTTCAACCTATCTAGTCTGCTCTGACATTCAGTGAGATCATAGCTGATCCAATAGTGCACAATTCCACTTTCTTGCCTTTTCCCCATAACCATTACAGGTTGAAAAACTGCCTGTCTTAGGTTTGAATACATTTAATGACCAGTCTCGATAGCTCTCTGTAGTAAATAATTCCACAGATTTGCTATAACCTAAGAGAAGAAATTCCTCCTCATCTCTGCCTTAAATGTGCAATCCCTTATTCTGAGATTATGCCCTCTGGTGTTAAACTCTCCCACCAGCAGAAACAACCTTACCATAGCTACCCTGTTAAATCCTTTAAGAATCTTATATGTTTCAATAAGTGGTCTTGTGAGAAACGAAGCTCACTGCCGAATAATTTTAGTCCGAGTCAAATTCCAAAGTAGTCTTTACTCATAGATTCTTGCAAGCCCGGGTGACCACAAAGTAGGCACACTTCTGAATAATGTTAATGCACATTTATACAGTTTTCTACGGCCTCTCTGTACCTCCCCTTTTACCTCATATGTGACAGTTGTATTGCTCTGTGCAGCTGCTAATCTAATTGGCTTACCACATCTGTCTGTGGCCTGTTGTTAGCTGAGTCTTATTACTTTTGCTGACTCAACATTGGGTCTTATCACTTCTGCACACTGAGTCTTTATGACTTCTGAGTACCTGACTTCTGCAGAAGCAACACTTAGACACATTTTCCACAGTCTCTCGTTCTATAATTAAATGACCACAAGCACAATCTGTTTAGCCTCTCATCCAAGATGTTCCTCCATACCAGGTATCAGCTTAGTAAACTGTTTTTGACTGTCTCCCGTGCCAGTATATTTTTTCCTTATTTAACGGGACCAAAATTGTTCCCAGTATTCCAACCCTGTGGTTTGACCAGTACCTTGTACAATTTTAGCAAAACTTCACTATTTTTATATTCCATCTCATTTGAAATAAAGGCCAACATTCTATTTGCCTTTCCTATTACCCAGTGAACATTGTGATTTATGAATGAGGACCCTGAAATCCCACTGTTCTGTGGCTTTCTTGCAGTCTTTCAATGCTATTAGTTACATCCTCAGCAAATTCCAGTAGATTTCTTAAGCATGCTTTTACTTTCATAAATCCATGGTGACTCTGCTGGATCCTGCCACTATTTTCTGAATGCTATTAATATTAATTCTTCTATAATGGATTCTAGCATTTTCCACACTACCAACATCAGGCTGAACTGTCTATAATTCCCAGTTTTCTCTATATCTCCTTTTTAAAAGAGCAGTTACATTAGCTATCTTCAATCTGTAGGAGCCATACATAATCTCTAGCATCTTGGAAGATGACCAATAATGCATCCACAATTTCTGGAGCCACTTCCTTAGGAGCTCTGGGATGTAGATTATCAGGGCCTAGCATTTTACTGGTCTTCAATTCCATCAATTTCCCCAACACCATTTCCCTACTAATACTGATTTCCATCAATTCCTCTCTCTCTTACTAATACCTGTTGCCCAACATATCTACTGTTATTTGTGTCCTCCTTTATGAACTCAAAATCTAAGCATCTGTTTAGTTGGCCAGCCATTTCTTTGTTCATGATTATAAATTTTCATTTCTGACCATCAGGGATGTACATATTGTCTTCAGCAGTCTGTTTCTGCTCACATACCTATTGAAGTTTTTACAGTCAGTTTTTATGTTCCTCATGAGCTTACCCTCATAATCCAGTTTCCCTTTCTCAATCAATCACTTAGTCCTCCTTTTCTGAATTCTAAACTGCTCCCACTTGTCTATTGCTTTTTCTGACCGATTTGTAAGCCTTTTTCTTGGATGTAATACTACTTATAATTTCCTTCATAACCTTTGTTTGGCCACCTTTCCCATTTACTTTTGCGCTAGACAGGAATGGACAATTGCTGATTTCACCTGTGTGCTGTATAATGTTTGCCATTGCCTTTCCACCATCATGCTTTGAAGTAAAATTCCCCAATCTGTTATAGCTGTGGGAGAAAATACTGGTCCCGGCCTCCCCATGACATGGCCACAAAACAGACAACATAACATGATGGAACTTAGCCACTAAAGCCTACCCACAATGCTTTAAATTGACCAAACCAGCCACCCCAGACATCATACATACTTCAGAACATGACTCACCCAGCCCCAGACCAAAAGGACATACTTCTTCAGATTAACTGATACTGACCCTTACACTCCACAATAGCCTAGCACCTCTGATGTCCTTAGGGCACAGCTGCTCCTACTAGGAGTCAAGCCTTCACAAAGGGTACCTAGACAAGGAGGCACCAGAGATACTTCGCTCACCCCCTCAACAATACAAACACATTGATACCAGGGTGAAGTTAAAAATCACACAACACCAGGTTATAGTCTGACTGGTTTGATTGGAAGCATACTAGCTTTTGGAGCAGCGCTCCTTCATCAGTCCAACACCAGCATCTCCAAATCAGACCAGGATGAAATCCACTAACACCTACTCCAGCCAAGGATTGGAATCTCCTGAGTCAATTAAGAAACTCATTGTCAGACACCAGACACTCAAATCTTTTCAATGAATGAACTTTATTTCTCTTTGTTGTCAACTCACACCATTGTCTCATAACTCACACTTCATTGTTGTAAGGATATAAAACTCCACTGTATTCTCTGTTCAGGAAGCTGTGGTTCTTTCTGAACAGCCTGTCAGTGATTGTTTCAGTGGGGTTAAGTCTCTTGTGCGATATTACTGTTTGTGAAATAAATCCTTGTCAGTTCTCAGTCCAATCTGTGTGTTTGTGATCTCTGATTAATTGGGCTAAATTCTCCAACAATAGTCAATTCATATCATCTTACCATGTATTTATATTCAGGATCCCAGTCTCAGAATCAACTATGTTAGTCTCCATCCTTGATGAGGTATTCCACTATATTAAGGTCGCCAATCCCCAATGTGCCTCACACAATGCAACTACCAATTAATCTTTTCTCACCACACAATACCCAGTCTCAGGTGGCTTGTACTCTAGTGGGTTCTTCAACGTACAGTTGGTTCTGCTATAATGCATGTTTCTTCAACGTGAATTGAATTTAACGCAATTGAAGAATTTAGATTGTTATTGTCGAACACAAACTTTCCTTACCTGTATAAGGCATAACATGATTGTGATTCCATTAGTTTAAATGGCACAGCTATTGCATGATTTTCTTTTAATGCGAGTTTTTCTGCCTTCATGTTTTCACAAGACAGCTCTTGGAGACAAGTGAACAAAGGTCCAAGGTCGAATGTCCTAGACTGCTGAAGTGTTCTCCGAATGGGAGGGAACACTCTTTACAGGGAGTTAACACCTTCAATACCTTATCTAGGCCAACATGGCCATTCTAAAAGGCTACGACAACGGATGAATAGGCACCACACAACAATCAACAGACAGGAGGGTTCCCTCCCAGTTGGGGAACATTTCAGTGGTCCAGGACATTCAGCCTCGGACCTTCGGGTGACCATCCTCCAAGGTGGACTTCGGGACAGGCAGCAGAGAAAAGTGGCCGAGCAGAGGCTGATAGCTAAGTTCGGTACCCATAGGGAGGGTCTCAACCAGGACCTTGGGTTCATGTCACATTACAGGTGATCACCATTGCACTACGCACACACACAGATATTCCTACACACACGCACTCTCACATAACACAGACACAGGTACACACAGATATGCACACACACCCTTATAAACACACACACATGCACCCGCTCACAGACTTAAGACACTCTGCACTCACTACACACACACACTTTCTCACACTCACAACCCCCACCCCAGACAGACAAACACACACACACACACACACACACACAGACAAAGATCCACATGCACACATATATTTTGTGTGGTGAATTTGAACTTGCAGAGTTACATTGCACTTTGCTCAAAAACTGCATACATTCATGTAGAACTCTGAGCTCAAAAACTGCATGAATTTATGTAAAACACTGTTATCTCACTTTTTAGATTAGAATCAATCTAAACATCAGGTCATAGACAAAGAACACAGGGGGCTAACACCTTCAACATATTGTCTAGCTATCACCATTGTTAACAGCTAACCCAAGAATGCAACTTTTAAAAAAGGGTTTTGTGATTTACACATGAAAGAAGTGAAACTATCACTGTATTCTAACAGATGAAAGGCTTAACAGACAATCAATTTTTCAATGTATAATTTCAGTTACATCACACTGCAAATTTTTGCTATCAATTCTGTGTTACGATCGAGCCCTCCACAATCACCTGATGAAGGAGTGTCACTCTGAAAGCTAGTGTGCTTCCAATTAAACCTGTTGGACTATAAATCTGATGTTGTGTGATTTTTAACTTTATACACCCCAGTCCAAGACTGGCATCTCCAAATCATGAATTCTAAAAGATGAGAGACTTAACAAACAATTCAGGTCTTTTTCAATATATAATTTCAGTTACATCATACTGGAAACTTTTGCTATAAATTCTGTATCTTACAATCTTATTCTCCACAATCACCTGATGAAAGAGCAATGCTCCGAAAGCTAGTGCTTCCAAATAAACCTGTTGGACTATAATCTGGTATTGTGTGATTTCTAACTTTGTTCACTTGTCTCCAAGAGCTGTCTCATGAAACATGAAGGCAGAAAGGCTTAAGTGATGCTGGAAGACCATTCATGAGGAATATGCTTGGATGGGAACTTTTGCAGCAACAAGTTGAATTTCAAAGAGCCTTAACCAAGCATAAAGAGCATCTTTTGAGATGAACTCAAGTATTGCACAGGGAAAGAAGCAAAAACTTTGATTTTACTTCCCTGCTATTGATTTCATTAAAATGTGTAGGGGGATGGGGTGGCATGGTGGCACAGTGGTTGACATTGCTGCCTCACAGCGTCAGGGACTTCTTGATTCTAACCTCGGGTGACTGCGTAGAGTTTGCGTGGGTTTCCTCCCACAGTCCAAAGATGTGCAGGTTAGATAGACTGGCCATGCTAAATTGCCCATAGTGTCCAGGGATGTGCAGGCTGGGTGGATTAGCCAGGTAAATACAGTGACTGTGGATGCTGGAAACCAGATTCTGGATTAGTGGTGCTGGAAGAGCACAGCAGTTCAGGCAGCATCCAATGAGCAGCGAAATTGACGTTTCGGGCAAAAGCCCTTCATCAGGAATAAAGGCAGTGAGCTAGAAGCATGGAGAGATAAGCTAGGGAAGTGTGGGGTGGGGAGAGAGAGTAGCATAGAGTAGAATGGGTGAGTGGGAGAGGAGATGAAGGTGATAGGTCAGAGAGGAGAGGGTGGAGTGGATAGGTGGAAAAGGAGCTAGGCAGGTCGGACAAGTCATGGGGACAGTGCTGAACTGGAAGTTTGAAACTAGGATGAGGTGGGGGAAGAGGAAATGAGGAAGCTGTTGAAGTCCACATTGACGCCCTGGGGTTGAAGTGTTGGGTGGATTAGCCATGCAAGGTTACGGGGCTGAGTATGGGTGAGATGGCCTCTATCTGCACTGTAGGAATTTTATTATTCTATTCTGTGGCGATAAATAAATATGTCAGTGCCCCTCTCAAACTGCACCAAGAAGTGAAGATTTTTTTTTGTCGGGCGGTCTGGGGACTACGTTCACTTTCAGGTGTCGAAACAGAAACTGTTCTGGGAAAGTAACGTAAAGTCACCATCAGGTTGCTATTACTGAGAGAGGGATGAACAACGGTGAACAAGAGTTCTGAAGAAGGGTCATTGGACCCGAAACATTAACTCTGATTTCTCTCTGCAGATGCTGTCAGACCTGCTGAGATTTTAGCAGCAATTTCTGTATTTGTCGTTAAATGTGGCTAAAGCTGACGGTCACCACACTTCAGGTGATGGGGAGAGGAAAGTTCGTGCTGGTAACCTCATCCCTACGCTGTTGATATTACTTTCCATCGCATAGCCGTCCGCCCCACCTCGTTAATGATCCCAAACTGTGTACCGGCAACAATGTGGACAACTCCTCCATTCAGCCACAGGCCGTCCTGATGCCGCAATCCCAGGAGGTGCGGTCTGGCAGCAGCAGAGAGCCGGGGCTTTGTACGGGAGGGGGCAGAGAGGGAAGGCGCGGCTGACGTCAATGCGGTGCGCATTGGCTGGGTGCCTGATGTGATTGACGTCTTGCTTCGCCATTCCGAAGTGTCGGATGTGCGCGCGGTCAGCCAATAGAGGAGGGGAGGGGTGGGGCGGGATGTGAGGGGCGGGGCCTGGGCTGGTGCTTTCCGGTTATGGGGTGGGTGTTGTCTGTGAGGCTCGCCCTGTCAGCTGTTAGAGGGGGGGAGGGGAGTGACACTTCAAGGCCGGCTCGGCCTGGTGAAAGGGGGTTCTTGTGAAGTGGTTGCGAGTGTCCTGTCATCCCTGTTCCCGGTGTGTGTGTGTGTGAATGAGGAGGTAACCGGCGGAGGGGTGGGCCCGCAGGGAGGAGAGTGCAGGGGGATGCAGTCACTGGAGAGCCAGGCCTGGGGCCGCCTGAGCCGCATCGACAGAGAGAGCGAGAGCCACATCCTGCTCGTGAACAGTGAGTGGACCATCGGCCGGAAAAAGGGTGAGTGAGGCCTCGGGGATCAGGGCTGGAGAGAGGCTGGGCTGACAGCAGCTGCTCGCACGGCGAGGGGAGGAGAGGAGAGGAGAGGAGTCGAGTCAGTCTCCCTTTCAGGAAAACTGGCTTCATTGTCCCCCTGGCAAAAGGAAGCCAGAGTCTTATTTAAAGTTCCTACTGACTGTAAATTCTCTGAAGAATAGAGAACCCCGGAAATGTGGAAGATTGTTTATCTTTAAATTGTACATTTCTTTTGAAATTAATTTGTTCCTGATCAAAAGGAAAGGGGCAATAGATTTTTCCATTACACAGGGTAAGGTGAATGAAGTCTATTTTTATTTTGCTTCCTTAGCTTGTTTAAAAAAAACACATATCCTGTTTGCTGGATTTTCCAGATTTCATCCAGGCTCTCTTTATTTAGTAAAACATTTTTCAGCGTTTAGATGTTGAGCTGGTTAGCAAGTTTGGATAGTTCTGAGCTTTTTTTTTCAGTTTTAAAAGAAAGAACATGCATTTTTAAGGCACCTCTTTTGATCTCAGAATGACCCAAAGTACTTTGCAGATAGAGGCAAGTCTTCTGAAGTGTACTCATTTGCAACATATTTTTGGAACCACAAATCAAGCTCCCACAAGCAGTGGTATGATATTGACTGGATTATCTACCTTCAGCAGTGTTGATTGGGGGGGGGGGGGGGGGGGAAGAAAGGAAGGTGGTGGCAGCAGCAGCAATATTAAACAGGAAAATCAAGACAGCTGTCTTATTCCTCAAGTAGTCATAGAGACGTAAAGCATGGAAACAGATCCTTTGGTCCAACTTGGCCATGCCCACCAGGTATGCTAAACTAATCTCGTCCCATTTGCCAGCAGTTGGCCCATATCCTCCTCAACCTTCCCTGTTCATGTACTCATCTAGATGCATTTGAAATGTTGTAATTTTACCAGACTCTTCCACTTCCTCTGGCAGCTCATTCCATACATGTGCCACCCTATGCTTGAAAAAGTTACCCCTTAGGTCCCTTTTAAATGTTTCCCTTCTCACCCTAACCCTCTAGTATTGGACTTACCTAGCCCAGGGAAATGTCCATGTTTGTTTACCTTATCTATGCCCCTCATGATTTTATAAATCTCACAAGGTTGCCCCTCAGTCTCTGCTCCAGCAAAACAGCCCCAGCCTGTTCAGCCTCTCCATTTAGCTCAAACCCTCCAACCCTCCCAGCATCCTTGTACTGTAAATCTTTTCTGAACCCTTTCAATCATCGCAACATCCTTCCGATAGGAGGGAGACCAGAATTGCAAATAATATTCCAAAAGTGGCCTAACCAATGTCCTGTACAACTACAACATGACCTCCCTGCTCCTATACACACTGCTCTGACCAATAAAGGCCCTTTCTACCTGCAACTCTACTTTCAAGGAACTATGAATCTGCATTCTAAGGTCTTTGTTCAGCAATGCTCCTGTCTTATTCTACCTCAGATGGCAAGTGTGGTCTTGGTTTAGTATCTGATCCATAACACATACCTCCGATAATTCAGATCTCTCCTGGTACTGCAGTGCCAAGTCTTTGGTCTGAGACCTGACGCCTCTCTACTTTTTAACTGGGACATGAATTCTTCTACTTTTGTTTAATGGAAAAATTTCTTGCAGCAATATCAAGTATCTGCAGATATACTAATTCCTTCAGCATTGTTCTCCTGATCTTAATGTTCAGAGAATTCCAGGATTCTTCTTCTTGACCCTGTTTCCCACACGTCCAAGAAAATAATTGAAATTTTTTTCCTTGTTTACATTTTAAGATTTTTTTTGTTTAATCTGATTCAAAGCTAATTGACAATCCTCAAACTGTCTTTCCTGCAGATTCAACATATTGTTTTTAAATTAACTCCATGAACTTGGTATTTCAATTACTAGGTGAGCAGCGGTCACTAGTTCAAATTCCACCATGATGCAGAGAATGTGAGCCCCTGGTCTGGCTTAAATTGCATAATACAATGCAGATTCTTGATGCCTTTGTACACTCAGGGATGGGCTTGAAATGAAATACTGTCTGGCGAATCCTAAATGTCACAGTCCAAGGATGATGGTTTGGCCACTTGAGACTGAAATGAAAACTTTACTCGAGTTCTGAATCTTTGGGATTTTGGAGACTGTTTGTTTGAGTATATCATGATAGAGGTGAATGAATGTTTGGGAATTTAAGGGATATGGAGATTGTACAGGAAGGTGGAGATGAGACTAATCAACTATGGAATGGTTGAATAGTATTTCAGACTCAAGTGGTCAAATAGCCTACCCCTCATTTTTTGTTGAGATATGTTGAAATAAAGGCTAGCATCTTAATGTAATACTGCACGTTGGGCTGTTGGAGGCGTCATCTTTCAGATGAGACACTAAATGATGAGGCATTGGCTGTAGAGTACTTTGAAATGCTTGGAGGTCATGAAAGAATGCTATAGAAATGCAATCTTTTTTTAACTTCTGTTCTTGCCTTCTGGGGCAATTAGAGTGAAATAATGTTTGACCTTCTCTTAACTAAGTTATTCCCCTTCACAGCTAACACCCACCAACCCTGAGGCAATTTGTGTTAAAACTGTACACCTATTTTGAATAATTGCATAACATATTGTGCAGAATGTGGTGGTGTTTTGGGGTTGTTATCAGAAATGCCACAGCATGCATTAATAGGTTCAGCCATCAGTCGCTCTTTGTGCCCGTCTGCTGCACTTTGTCTGGATGGAATTGTGAAATTATGAATCGGATTTGAAACCACATAGGCAGTTTAATTTAGGTTAGAGTTGTTGAGATATATAATTAAGGTAGGCTTCTGTTATGTTTGTATCTTTTCATAGATCAAATTCCAAAGCTTTTTTCTCAACTTTTTGGTTGGCAGGAAGCCCACAGAACCCACTTCTTCCTAATTCTAATTAGTGCAGGATGAAATGTTTAGAAAAGTTTAAGTTCTGTATGCCCAAATAATTATTTAGAAACTCATAGCTCAAGCTAAAAATATCCAAGCAGTTGAAAATGATTTTTTTTCTAAAAGATCATTATTCTCTTGGTTGTTCATAGAGCGAACTAAAGTGGTTCTTTACTTTCAGTGAAGACATAAGAGTGGGAGTGTTATGCTGCTTCTTTGTTGGGTACCTGGAACAGTCCATCTTCCGCAGCTGCACTGGCACATTCCCCACCTTTTCCTCTGCTACATCGATGACTGTATAGATGCTACTTTGTGCTCCCACAAGGAGGTTGAACAGTTCATCAACTTCAATACCTTCCACCCTGACCTCAAATTTACCTGGGCCAACTCGGACACCTCTCTCCCCTTCCTGGACGTCTCAATCTCCATTTCCAGTGACTGACTCAACACGGACATCCACTACAAACACATCCACTCCCACAGCTACCTGGACTATACCTCCTCCCACTCTGTCTCCTGTAAAAACGCTATCTCTTATTCTCAATTCGTCCGCTTCCTCAGCATCTGCTCTCAGGAGGCCCAATTCCACCATAAAATATCCCAGATGTCCTCCAGCAGATCTCCTCCACTTCCCTCACCTCTACCCTTGAACCCCACACCTCCAATCACAACAAGGACAGAACCCCTTCCACCTCATCCTCACCACCGGATACATTGCCTCATCCTCTGCCATTTCTACCACCTACAAACAGACCCCACCAGCAGGGAGATATTTCCCTCCCCACCCCTATCTGTGTTTTGGAGACACCATTCCATCCCTCTCCCTTGTCAGGTTCCCCCCACTGCCTGCAGAAACTCTCTCTCCCCTCCTGACACCTTCACCTGCCACCACAAGAAGGGCAAAACCTGCACCCACACCTACCCCCTCATCTCTGTCCAAGGCCCCAAAGGATGCTTCTACATCTGACAGAAATTCACCTGTACTTCCACACACGTCATCTACTGTATCCGGTGCACCTGATTGGGGAGACAGGACGCCAGCTTGCGGATCATCCCAGAGAACATCTCTGTGTCATCTGGACTAACCAACCCCACTGCCCTGTTGCTGAACACTTTAACTCCCCCTCCCACTCTGCCAAGGACATGCAAGTCCTGGGCCTTCTCCATCACCAAACCCTAACCACCTGATGCCTGGAGGAAGCATGCCTGTCTTCTGCCTTGGGACGGTCTAACCACATGGGATCAATGTGGATTTCACCAGTTTACTCATCTGCATCTTCTCTCTCCTCTCTCTCTCTCCTCTTCCCCCCTCCGCCCCCCGCCCCAAACGTTATCCCAGTCCCAACCTTCTAACTTGGCATTGCCCTCGTGAACAGTCCTACTTGTCAATCTTCCTTCCCATCTATCTGCTCCACCCTCCTCTCTCACCTCTCTCTTTTACCCCCACTTTCACCTATCTCATTCCCAGCTACCTTCCTCACCAATCTCAACACCAGGTTATAGTCCAACAGGTTTATTTTGAAGTACTAGCTTTCAGGCCACTGCTTCTTCAGGTAACTAGTGGGGCAGGATCATAAAACATAGAATTTATAGTAATCTAGGTTTGTTTAATATATTGTTTTAATTGCATGGCACTGATATTTTGCTATAAATTCTGTCTTAACTTCAGGCTTTACTTAAACTGTAACTTACCTTGAAGGTGACTTGAAAGTTCTGGAATTTACATATTAATGAACCAAAACCTGCAACCCATCATGAAAGACTTAACAACAATCTAGATTTGTTTAATACACCATTGTAATTGAATTACACTGATCTTTTGCTATAAATTGTCTTATGCTCCTGCCTCACTAGTTACCCGATGTCAGAGCAGCACTCTGAAAGCTCGTACTTCTAAATAAACTTGTTGGACTATAACCTGATGTTGTGTGATTTTTACTTTTGTCCAGTCCAGTCCAACACTGGCACCTCCACATCTTGAAAGATTGTGGAATTACTTGTTTTTAAAACAATTGGAGCTAAAATGTGTTTTGTTTGAATTATCTGGGTGGAATCGTCCAGCTCCTGAATGAATGGTTTTTATCTTGTTTCACTGGTGCAATTCCCAATATGTCTTCTGAACATTAAATGTAATGTCGTGTTTTGAAGGTCTTCACCCCTTTTGATGGTTCCTTGGGAAAGCTTTCCAAGACATGTGTAAGCAGCACCCTAGAATCAGTAATGTATCTGTCACAATTAGAACAGAGTTTTGATAGTATGGTTTAAGCTTTTGAGCAGCTATCAAAGAAAATACTAATGTTTGACTTTAAATGCAATCTTCTGCTGTAACAATCATGATGGATTTCACTAAGTGGTTGACTGGTGTTTAATGGAGTGCTTTCTTTAAAGTAGCACTTTGTGACCTCTCAATCATTTTTTCTTTGTAAGCTGGTTATAAATGATGCCTTTGTGTAGAGTTGCTCAGGTGCTGCCCTCTACTTTTTATGGAAACTAATGATTAAAGTGTTCCTCCCTTCCCTGGGGAAAAGATTGCTGCAGTGTTTAATCTGCTGAGTGCAATCCACACTTACCCCGAGTGAGTCATGGAGTCTGTGGTGTATTTTGTTCCCTCGTTATGCAATACCAAGATTAATTGGCTCCTTTTCACTCTGTAAATTATGGACCAATTCTTTAAAGATATTTTTCTGCCCCAGTATTTTTTTCCAAAAATGTTAGTCTCTTCCCCTTTACTGAAGGATTTTGATTCTTGAATCCTCACTAATTTAAGATATTTACATGCCAACAGCTCTTCCAGATTTGCAAAACACTGACTATTATTAAAAAGACAGTTGTCTCAGACAATGTCGCACTTCTTTGTATTTGAGCTCGATGATAAATTTTGGTTAAAATATTGAACTCAACTAATTTGTTCAACTCAGTCATAATCGGGATCAGGAATTTTAACTTTAGCTTTGCATCTTTCCCAAGTCAAGGTGTTGAGATCTATTGCCGTGTTGCTTTATTATGTTAAAAATCACATATCATCAGGTTATAGTCCAACAAGTTTAGTTGGAAGTACTAGCTTTGAGTGCTGCTCCTTCATCGGGTAACTACCGTGGCAGGATCATAAGACAGAATTTATAACAAAACATCACAGTGCCATGCAATTAAAACGATATGTTGACAAAAACCTAGATTGCTATTAAGTCTTTCATCTTTTAGAATGGGTTGCAAGTTTCAGTTCATTAATATATAAATCCCAAAACTACTTTTAAGTCACCTTCTCAAGATAACTTAAGATTTTATATAAAAAAAGTGACCTCTCAGCTGAGACAATGTATTAAAGGTGTGAGGTTAGAGTCTTTCTGTATCCCAATCTTGAGTCAGACAGGAGCAGAGAAACTACGCCATGTTTTTCGTAGTCTGCAACACATTATCGAAGAGGATGGGCACCTTGCCAAGACCTTCCCTATGCCTCCACTTCTTGCTTTTACACAACCACCAAACCTTAAACAGACCATTGTTTGCAGCAAACTGCCAAGCCTTCAGGGCAACATCAACCACATCACTGTACAACTGTCATGGCAACCACTGCAAAACGGGTCAGTGTGTCAACACTGATACCATGATTACACATGGGGACACCACCCACCATGTACATGGCAGGTACTTGTGACTCTGCCAATGTTGTCTTTCTCATACACCTGCAGGCAAGGATGCCCTGAAGTATGGTACATTGGTGAGGCAAAGCAGAAGCTATGAAAACAGGTGAATAGGCAGCATTCAAAAATCGTCACAGATGTTTCCTCCCAGTTGGGGAACTGGTCAGGGACATTCTGCCTTGGATCATCAGGTGACCTTCCTCCAGGGCGGACTCCAGGATAAGTAACAACACAGTGGATGAGCAGAGGCTGATAGCTAAGTTTGAAACCCATGAGGATGACCTCAACTGGAACCATGAGTTCATGTCATGTAACCTCACTACACTATACACACTCTCTCTCTCTCTCTCAAATGTACTCACGCAGACCCCCTCCTACACATGCTGTCTCAGACATACGTCCATATACCATGCACGCACCCTCTCTCAGCCTTATCCGTAACACACTCGCACTCTACCAAGCATACGTAAATGCACACACCTCTCTCTCTTCCCAACCCCCCCGACATGTGCTTGTGCGTGCATGCACACACAAGTCTGGGTGTATTTCCAGGTGCAGATCCATTCCACTTTTGCTCAAAAAGCACACAACCTGCTGGCAGTCAATCCATACATTTGTAGATTCCTACTTTGAAAATAGAAGCAGTCTGACTAAAGATTTGGGATACAGACAAACTCTAACCTCACACCTTTACTGTATTGTCTGAGCTGAGATATTGCCTTTTTTATATAAAACCTTAAGTTGTCTTAAGAAAGTGACTTGAAAGAAATTCTGGGATTTACATATTAATGAACTGAAACCTGTAACCTATCTTGAAAGATAAAAGACTTCACAGCAATCTAGGTTTGTTCAATATACCATTTTAATTGAATGACACCGATCTTTTGCTATAAATTGTCTTAGGATCCTGTCTCACTAGTTACCTGATGACAGAGAGCACTCTGAATGCTAGTACTTCCAAATAAACTTGTTGCACTATAACCTGGTGTTATGATTTTTTAACTCTGTTTGCCCCCCCCCCCCCGTCCCCCGTCCCAGTCCACACTGCTACCTCCACATCATGGCTTTATCTCCCCCCAAGTAGTCATGGGAAGCTGCTAGTTTATTTGGAATGGTTGTATAACTATTTCCAAAGAATATTAAAATGTTAGCCAACCAAAACAATGGTGTTGATTTCCATTTCTCTGATGATACTTCAAATCTGGCATCAAGTCAACAGAATCTCCAATAGTCCAGCTGTAGTGGTCTTCAAACAGCATAATCAACCATTTTGTTAAGTATTTTGTCAGAATATTACAGAAAATTATAAACTCTTTCACTTTTAATTTTCAAATAACACGGTCAATTATTAAAATTGGATGATTATTAGAAGTTGAAACATTAAATTCTTTGGAAAAAATGTATAAATATGTTGAATCTCTTTTACCATAATAGAGGAGTTTGACAAATCTCAAAATGTAAAAGTTGTTTCTCTGGGCCAATGAGGCTGTTTGACACTAATTGTGATCTTAGTGTGCCATTTAAAGGCCCACTTACACCTCTCTCCATAGGTGTCATTTTATGGGCTTTTACAGCAACTTTTATATTTAAAAATTGAGAACAACTTCAAGATTTCTATTGTTTATCAATTCCCAAAAGACATTAATGGAGTAATGATGGCGAATGCTGGCAATCTTCCTGTTGGCACCAATGTACAGTCCACACATATATGTAGAATTGCCTGTAGTTCAGACCAGCTTTGGATGGAGGGGGTGGTGCCGGTGTAACTGCAGAAGATGGACTGTTCCATGTATCTGACAAACAGGCAGGCATACAAACCTGGGTGCCAATGGCTACCCCTTTTGGTTTAGAGGAAGTGGGAAGATTGGAAGAAGTTGTTCAGGGTGGGGATTAATTCAGCCAGGCAGATGAGGGTGTCAGTGGAAAGGTCCTAGTTGAATGGCGTGAGAGGAAGAAACAGGGCTTGGAGACCTTTGTCGTGGTGGATCGATGTATACAAGGACTGGATGTCCATGGTGAAGATGAGGCATTGGGGGTCGGGGAAGTGAAAATCTTAGAGGAGGTGAAGGGCGTGGGTGGTGTCACGATCGTTGGTGAGGAGTTCCTGGACTAACAGGACAGTGTCGAGGTAGGAAGAGATGAGTTCGGTGGGACAGGCACCTGCTGAGAAGTCGGTCACCCGGGGCAATCGGGTTTGTGAATCTTCAGTAGGAAGTCGAATCGGGCAGTGCGGAATTCATAGACATTGAGGTTGGAGGCTGCGGGTGGGAGATCCCCGGAGGTGAAGAGGTTGTGGATGGTCTGGGAGATGATGCTGTGGATGGGAGATCCCCAGAGGTGATGAGATTATGGGTGGTCTGGGAGATGAGCCAAGAGCCTAACCCTAATCCATCACCAATTGGTGAATGGACCTGATGGATTTATTCATCAGTTACTCCATGTGTTGCAATTGATTCGTTGAGGGAGCTGGGAAGATTTAAATTAAAATCAGGCTTAAAACCTCCTTACAATCATTTAGTTTTCATCTGTTTTGTCTGATAGCACAACCTGCTACATGTTTCCAGCTGCTTGTAATGGGTAAACTATCCATGTACAATTTTCAGGAAATCTCTTTTAAGCAGTCTCCATGACAATAACTAACTACTACAACAACTTGCATTTATGAAGCACCTTCAACATGATGACATTTAGTAAGCCTGTCACTTCCTATCTACTACTATCTTTTTGTTACTGTTTTTGAAAACGTTCAGCAATAAGAGATTGCAATAAAGTGTTCATGTGCACTATATTCACAAATTTATATCTCTTTCTTTCTTCCCCCGCCCCACACTGCTGATTGACGTTACTGCAAATCTCTATCAACCTGGGATTTCACAAGCTGTCCCTGCAGGCTGTTCCATATATGCAAGAAGTGTGAAGAACTTGCATCTTGTATATTGTTCTTGTGTCAAGTTGAACCTCTGTGATTTACTCTGCAAAATCTGTTAATCTGTTTCTGTTTCCTCCAGGGTATCTCCTAAACTCACCTTTTTCAATGTAAACATCTTTACTTTCCTTTTGTTTTCCCTTGAGGACAGCTGTCCAAACCTTATCAAGTTGGCTTTGATTTAGTACTTCCAGAGATTGTGTTGTGCTTTCCAAATGTGATTGACCAGTTTTTAATATTTAGCACCTCCAGGTTCAAGTGCACTTTATTGTTTGTTTTATCTTTCCTTAAAAGGAAGCACATCCATTCCATGATTGTTGGTGGTTATTTCATGATGCACAGACACACGTCAGAAATGAAAATACGTTTTTCTTCACCTTACACAATCCTTGGACACCTCAAAGGTGCTTTACAGACGATTGAAGTATAATTACTTTATAACTTAAGAACAGCAACGGCCAAAATCTGCACAACAAGCTTCAACAGACAGTGTGACAAGGATTAGATAATCTAATTTTCTGGTGATGATTGAGGGTATATAGATAGTGACCCAGGCAAGATGTGAGACATTCCTTGATACTTCACCAGAATTTGGCCTACAATGTGCAGATCCCATGATTGGGACTTGAACCCACAACCTTCTGGCTTGAGTGCTACCAGCTGAGTTCTTTCAATGCATCTGATGTACATTCTGCTGCAGTGATAAGATCGTAGACTAATTGTTGGGAACAAGAAGCGAGGCTGATTACAGTTAGACAGGCTGATGGCCTGTTTTTGGTGTTGTGGACTAGATCAAACACCAGATCAAATTTAGGAGATAGCCTAAACCTTAACTTTATCCTATACATAGGCAAGTATAGGTGCTGTGTTCCAGATGTAATTTGTTTGGTCACACTACCCAGCTTAAGCAAAATACACCTTATTATTACCCTGCAATTAAAGAAAGAAGACTTAGTCTAACTTTAACTTTAATGGAAAACTTAACAGAATAATGGATATTTAACTACCAAGTAGCAATTGTTCCAATATAGGAACATCTTAAACAGATACAGTACTTGGCAAAGGCAAAATCAGCAAAACTCATTGTCTCACATGCGATTCTGGCAGCAGAAAGAAAAAACCCACCTTTTCTCTAACAGAGAAAATTCTAGAAAAGAAAAACTAATTCCACGGCCAAATTCAAAATGCAACAACTGCTGAAAGTTAAACTAAAACCCTGGTTCTGTGGGAGCCTGACTCCACCCATTCATGTGGCTTCTGCTGGCCCAACATTTAAAAAAAAAACATGGCCTCACAAGAAGTTTACTTTATTGGCTTGGAGAGACTGATTTGGCATCTATGGCTCTGAACCTTTCCATAAAAATACCATGACAAAATACACCTGTAAAAAGCCATAGTATCATCACACTGGCAAGAAATCGGAAGCTTTCAGTGCTTAACATTGTATTACATTATAATGAAATCTGACATTTGATGCTAGAGAAATGAGTCGAAGAGTGTGGTGCTGGAAAAGACTCTGATCTCCAGCATCTGCAGTCCTCACTTTTTCCCAGTTAGAGAGATGAGCATGGTATTTAAAATTAATTTTGATAAACTCTTAATATAGTGAAGAGAGTTGGTTAGTAAATTAGCCCTTTACCTTTCTCAAATTATCATTTGTGTAGCCCCTCTACAGAAGTCCAATATTTGTGATTGGGCATGGACCTGTTTCTGATTATTAATATCAGAAATGAATTCTTTTAAAGATGAGGTTTGTATCCTTTTTATTCCTGAATCATGGACAGATTGGAAATAGTTTCCATATTGATTTAAAGAAGGAAAATCAGTTTATTGGGGGTTGTGTATGACATCAGTTAGAGAATATATTGAGTTCTATATGGGATTGACAGAAGAAATGCTGCCTTGGGATTTTCAGCTTGCTTCTATTTAAAGAGCAACTCTAACATGGTTTTACATATAGAATTGGAACAGGTCTATTTTTGTTAATCACTGAGGTGCAATATTGAAAGTTGAACTATCTCCAAATGATAAGAATTTTAGGTAACATAAAATGAAACAGCACAGAAGAAGCACATTCAGCTCATGGTGGCTTTGCCAGCCAAGTGGCAGGATGACTCGGTGTTTAGCCTTGCTGCCTCACATTGCCAGGGACCTGGGTTCGATTCCACCCTGGAGCAACTATCTGTGATGAGTTTGCACATTCTCCCCATGTCTGTCTTGGTTTGTCCGGCAGTGCTGATTTCCTTCCACAGTCAAAAGATATGCAGGTTAGATGCATTGGTCATGGTAAATTACCCATAGTGTCCAGGGATGTACAGATGAAGTGGATTAACCATGGGGAATGCAGGGATAGGGTGGGGAGGCGGATCAGGGTGGGATGCTCTTCCGGGGGAGGGTGGGGGTGTACTCACTGGGCCGAATGGCCTGTTTTCACACTGTAGATTTTAAAATTCTTGGTAGAGCAACTCAGAAACTCACCTGGTATTTCCTGTAACTGGGTAATTATTTTCCCTTCAAGTCACTATCAAGCTCTTTTTTCAGAATACTATTGGATGCTTCCACCACCTTTTGAGGAATTCCATTGTATATTGAAAGTTGACTAATGGTGAACTATCTTAATTTGAAAAGAGTTTTGTACCTGACTAGTCCTGAATTATGCAAGTAATATAATAAATTACCTTTTTATGTTTAAAATCAATGTTCTGTTTTTTATAGGTTGTGACTTGTCATTTCCTGGCAATAAACTTGTTTCTGGAGACCACTGTAAAATAATTAGAGAGAAAACTGGACAAGTGTGGTTAGAGGATACAAGGTAAACTGCATACTTTTTTTTCTAGATTGAGCATTTTGTTTCTTTTTTTTAAAAGTATATTCTGAAAGTGAAGTTTGTTTATCTTGTGATGGTACCACTGCATCCAACACAAACCATTTGTGGATGTCTGGCTGTTGCTAGAGATCAAAATTGAGATGAAAGTTTGTCTCTCTTTTTTGTATGCGAGAGTCCAGCCTGAAGTGAATTGGGTGCACTTGTATCATAATTTAACCTATAAACAGAACTGTCAACAACTTGGCATTGAAGTGGCAATCTCATCAGGGATAAAATTACTACTTTGAAAATAAAAATGCACGTTTTAGTGGAATAGAAGTGCTGTGCTGGGATTGAATTTCAGATCCTTTACTTGTGTAAAGCTAGCTTTTTCCTGCTTCTGATTCGTGCTGTATTGTTACAAGGTAACCATTCCAGTGATTTTGATATTGTCCACAGATTGAAGTCAAACCTCTCCCATTTGGAGAATGACAAATCTAAGTTGGAAATGTTAAATGACAAAATGACGGAAGCATTACTATCTAATGAGTTGATGTGATTTTTTGGTTACTTTTTTGTGACCATGATGTTAGGTGCAGCATTGAGTTTAGAGCAAATCTGAAAAATGATAAACTGATGCAAAAATTATAAGTTAAAATGATAAACTTTAAAACCCCTGATTTAGCTGTATTCAAATTAACTCAAATTCTAGCAATTGATGAGAAAGCTGAAAAGAGAATGCACCTTCTGTGGCTGCTTGTGCAAACTACAGCAACTAATTAATGTTGAATTTCACCAAAGACTCAGCAACCCAATTGAATTCTTTGACTCCCTTTTTGAAATGGCTCTTATGACTCTTCAATTAGATTTTGTGCTGGAGATTTTTCTTTGTTGAAATTGTTGTATGTTGCCAGTAGGTGGCTGTAGAGTTCATTTAAACATCCAAGTAAGTTTATGGTGCTATTGGCTAGCATTTGGCTGGTTGAACTTAAAATTGTTCTGCCTGGGTCAGAGTTGATACATTAACATGAATGTACTGACTTCCAACAATTAGAAATAGATATGTTTGGAAAGCTGAAGTCCCAATTCAAATTAAAGCCGGATAGGTTTAAAGAATGCTCTGTGGACCAACCTAAGGGTGCTTTTAAAAAATACAATAACAACACCAACTGGATTTATACACTGTACAGTAGTAAATCCAAGAATTATGTAGTTCCATTTTCCAGCCTTAGCTCTGGAATCAAATTTTAGCCTCCTACAGAGCATAATTAAACAATTTGCATGAATTAAACAATTTAAGTAAAACAGGAAGAGCTTCTATGCCTCAGGCAAGGGGTGAAATTGAAAAGAAGTCTCCATAAGACCATAAGATATTGAAGGTGAACTAGGCCTTTGGACCCATTGAGTCTGCTGCAGCACTTAATCATGGCTGATATGTTTCTCAACCCCATTCTCCTGCCTTCTCTGTGTGATCCATGACCCCATTAAGTTTCAATCAGTTTCCCTCATCATTCTAAATTCTTTCATGTATTCCCAGTCCTCGGCTGTTTCTCATGACAAATCATTCATCCCTGGGATCATTCTTGTAAATCTTCTATGGACCCCTTCCAATGCCAGCACACTTGGATACAGGGCCCAAAGCTATTGTCAATATTCCAAATGCTGTCCGACCAGGGCCTTTTATGGCCTCAGCAGTACATTGCTGCTCTTGTATTCTAGCCCTCTTGAAATGAATGCGAACATTGCATTTAACTTCCTAACTGCCAACTGAACTTGCATGTTAACCTTAAAGAGGATCCTGAACTAGAACTTCCAAGTCCCTTTATGCTTCAGATTTCAGAAGCCTTTCTCCATGTAGAAAATTGTCCTCACCTCTGTTCTTCCTACCAAAGTATATAAAGCTGTCACTATCCCACATCATTTTTCATCTGCCACTTGTTTGCCCACTTGCCTAGCATATCCATGTCTTTTGGCAGCCTCCCGGCTCTCTCAACACTACCTTGTAAAGACTTTCCGGAAAGCCAAATAGATATGTCCACTCAGCCTCCTGTGTCTAACTTATTCGTTGCCACCTCAAAAAATTCTAACATTTGTCAGATGTGACCTCCCACCTTCCACCCCCCCCGCCAAAGTTGTGTTGACTCAGTCCTATTTTATCATGCACTTGAGTATTCTACAATCTCATCCTTAATAATAGACTCTCAAATCTTACCAGTGACTAAAGTCTTCTGCCTCCTTCCATTCTTAAACAGGGGTGTTACGTTAGCCATTTTCCAGTCCTCTGGGATCTTCTCTGACTCTAGTGAGTCCTGAAAGATCACCAATGCCTGTGCAATCTCCTCAGTATCTTCTTCAGAACTTTGGGGTGTATTCCATCTTGTCCAGGTGATTTATCCACCTTCTCCTTGGTGATAGCCACTACACTTATGCCTCTTGACTGTCTTGAAGGTCTGTTATGCTGCTGGTGTCTTTCACTGTGAAAACTGATGCAAAGTGCTTATTCAGTTCCTCCACCATTTCTTTGTTCCCCATTACTACTTCTCCATCTTCATTTTCGTTGATTCAATGTTCAGTCTTGCCCCTCTTTTAGATATCTGAAAAAACTCTTGATCATCTTTTATATTACTAGCTAGCTTACACTCTTTCATCTCTATTGTTTTTTTTAAGTTATGCTCAGCCAGTTTTTAAAGGCTTCTCAATCCCCTGACTTCCCACTAATCTTCACCACGTTATATGCTTTTTCTTTTGTGCTATCCCTGGCTTCCCTCATCAGCCATGGTTGCCTTACCCTCCCCTTAGTATGTTTCTTCCTCTTTACAATGAATTTCTGCTGCACTTCCTGAATTACCCCCAGAAACACCTGTCATTGCTGTTCCACCATCTTGTCTGTTCGCTCTCCTTCCATCAACTCTGACCAGCACTTCCCTTGTGTCTTTGTATCGTGTCCTTCTTGGTAACCTCCAGCTTTTGACAAGTCGAGTAGAAAGCAATTTACTATTTAAATAGAGATTGCAGATCTAAGGTACAGAGTGATTAGTGAGCCCCTTTATGTGAATTATAAAATGTTTATATGCTGGTACAGCAAGTGATTAGAAAAGCAAATGTCATTTGTTACAAGGGTAATGTCGTATAAAAGTAGGAAGTTTTAGTGCAGCTGTGCAGAGCTTTGGTGAAACCACATTTGCAGTACTGTATACAGTTTGTTTTCCAAACAGGAAATTATTACTTCAGAGGGAGTTTCAAGAAAATTTGCTGGACCTATTACTGGAAAGCTGATTTTATAAGAGGACCTGTAGCCACTGGAATTTGGGAAAATGAGAGATGCTGCATTTGAGACATTGAAGGTTTTGAGGGGACTTCATAGGATGGAGACTGGGAAGATATTTCTTTTGTGAGGAGCTCTAGAACTAGGAACCATGGCTTTTTAAAAAGGCTGATGTCTCATTCTTAAACTGAGATGAATTCTTTTTTTTCCCTGAGGGATGTGGAGGCCGAGTGATTAAGTTTACTCAAGGTGGAGCTATTTTGATTCTGAACAGACAAGGGAGTTGAGGCTGATGTAGTGGAGAGACAGGGAAGTGGAGCAGTTTAACCATGATCTCACTGAATGGAAGCCATGATGTGGAGTTGTCAGTGTTGGACTGGAGTGAGCAAGGTCAGAAGTCAGGCAATACCAGGTTATAGTCCAACAGGTTTATCTGAAATCACAAACTTTCAGAGCATTGCTTCCTTGTCAGGTGAAGTGAGAGAAGCACAGAAGCACAACGTATGGGCAGAGAAATCAAAAGATCATACAAATGGTGTGCATGGAGTGTTACTAGACCAAATAATAGGTCTCTAAGAGTGTCAGATGGTGTGTGTAAAATGTCAACAGCTGAATATCAAGTGAAGGGATGACCTACAATCTGATTAAATGAGGCAGAGAAAACTACAAAAAGTAAGATGGTACTGGAGTCAAATCAAATGACTGGAATAAAATAATAGGTATAAGAGTCATATGCTGAGGGTCTAACCAAAGTAATAATTCAAAACTGTAAAAACTAAGGTAGAGAGATCATCACAATTTATCAAGGTGATGGTGTCAAAATGAGATAGTAAAGAAGATCTTCCAGATACAGAGCAGTGTGGTGGGGTCACACACAACGCAGCATGAATTCAGGATCACGGTTGAGGCTGTCTGCATGAGTATGGAACTTGGCTATCAGTTTCTACTTGGCGATTCCGCAAGGTTGTGTATCTGTGAGGACGTTTGCCTGAAGATGGGAGGCTGAATGTCCTTGACCACTGAAGTGTTCCCTGTTTGGGAGGGAACATTCCTATCTAGCAATTGTTGTGCGATGTCCATTCATCCATTGTTGTAGTATATGCATGGTCTCACCAATGTACTATTATTTGGGGGGAACCTTGCCTGCAGCATATGAAAGGGACAATGTTGACTGAGTCACATGAGTATCTGCCACATGTATGGTAGCTGGTGTTCCCATGTGTGATGGTAGTATCCATGTCAATGATCTGACATGTCCTGCAGGGGTTGTTGTGGCAGGATTGTGTGGTTTAGGGTGTAGGTTTGCTCGCTGAGCTGTAGGTTTGATATCCAGGCGTTTCATTTCCTGGCTAGGTAACATCATCAGTGGCGACCACTGATGATGTTACCTAGCCAGGTAATGAAACGTCTGGATATCAAACCTACAGCTCAGCGAGCAAACCTACACCCTAAACCTCAACTTGAGCTACAAACCTTGTGATGATTGTGTGGTGTTGTGGTCGATGTTGTCCTGAAGGCTGGGTAGTTTGAGAGCAATGGTCTCTTTTGAGGTTTGATGGTTGTTTGAAGGTGAGAAATGCAGACATAAGGATGATCTTGGCGAGATGCTCATCATCATCAATGATGCGTTGAAAACTGCAAATAACATGGCAAAGAGCGCCAGGAATGTCCCTCCCAGTCGGAACGCTTCAGCAGTCAAGGAAATTAGGCTTCCATTCTTCAGCGAAATGTTCACCAAGCAGAAACTGATAACCAAGTTCCATATTAATGCAGACTGCCTGAACCATGGTTTTTGGGTTCATGTCGCACTACATATAAGCCCACCATACTGTGTTCTGTATCTGTAAAACTTTCCTTACTGTTTTGACACCATCCCATTGATAAATTGTTATGCTCGCTTTACCTCAGTTTCTACAGTTTTAGATTACTTATTAATTTGGTTAGACCCTTGGCATGCAATTCTTATACCTGTTATGTAATTCCAGTCATTTGGTTTATCTCCAGCACCACCTTATTTTTAATCTTTTGTAATTATCTCTGTCTCACTTAATCAAATTATAGGTCATCCCTTCACTTGGTATTCGGCTGTTAACATTTTACACACACCATTTGATGCTTGATCATCTGTAGAAAGCTATTATTTGGCCAGTCGAGACACCATGCACACCATTTGTATGATCTTTAGATCTCTCTGCCTATAAACTGTTTTTTCTCTCTCTCCACCTGACAAAGGGGAAATGCTGCAAAAGCTTGTGATTTCAAATAAACCTGTTGGACTAAACCTGGTGTTGTCCGACTTCTGACATTGAATAGAAGAGCAGGCTAAAAGGGTCAAATGATATACGGTATTTCTGAACCCTAATATTCCTAATTCAAAGTTGCTTTTATTCTCTAATCAGATGGTGCAATGTTCAAGTTGTTTATACCTTGTGTTTGGAGGTTGTTTACAGGATTTTGGCTGTGAAGCAGTCCTGTGCAAGTTCGGTGTGAACACCACTGTTATGGCCTAACATTCACATTATTGCTGCTACACAAGCCAACAACAGTGGCATCTTGTTTTAATTAGTATTTAACTTAGGCCTTCAGAATTAGTGGGGAGGGAATTTCCAGAATGTCAACTTGTTCATTGTAATGTTTAAAAGAAATGAAGGGTTTTAAAGTTGAGCATGGCATAATTTCCAAATGATGATGAAAGCCATGGGCTTTGACAGTCTGAGTGCAGGTTTGATGTGCCTCCTTTACCAAGAAGGTTGAAGACTACCTATGTTCTTGTTTTCAGCACCAATGGAACGGTCATCAACAAGTCCAAAGTAGTGAAGAAACAGACCTATCCATTGCAGAATGGAGATGCCATTTACGTTGTCTACAGGAAGAATGAGCCAGATCAAAGTAAGGTTACTATAAATAAAAGTATCACCCATAGTTTGAATGATCCCATTTCCGGTTTGTTTCGATGTGATTGGGTTGCAACCTGTGAAGCCGCTAAGTAAGAAACCTGCTTTGTAGTTGGCTGTTATTTTTGGCTAGTTATTGTTCTCTGCTAAGTAAGATTTGTTGCTAAGATAGCAGACAGCTTATTTGACAGCTGGTACGGAATTAGCAAAATTTCCTGTAAAGTTAAATATTCCAAAATGGAAAACTGATGCGTTTGTCTTTGGTCCCTGCTCCAAACCCCTTCTGATTTCACCCCTCTCCCTGAGACATAATCAGTCAAGACAGTTTGCAACATCAAAAGCATAACTGGCTTTGACATGAGCTTTATAGAATAGAATCCCTGCACTGTGGGCACAGGCCATTTGGCCCATTGAGTCCACACCATACTCCTAGAGTATGCCATCCAGACTCACCCCATTCCTGTAACCCTACATTTCCCATGGCTAATCCACCTAACCTGCATGTCCCTGGGCAATTTAGTGTAGCCTGTCCACCTAACCTGCACTTTTGCGACTGTGGTAGGAAACCAGAGCACCCAGAGGAGACCCATACAGACTGGGAGAATGTGCAAACTCCACACAGATAGTTGCCTGAGGATGGAATTGAACCCAGGACCCTGGCGCTGTGAGGCAACAATGCTAACCACTGAGCCACCTTGTTGCCAACTACATTCCTGCCTTCACTAATCTGACTTATTTTTACCTTTGTAACATTGTTCCACTCAGTCTCAGTTCATCTGCTGCTGAAACCCTCTTTTCCAAACCCTCTGTTCCCTTGAAACATAACTATTCCATTGCACCCCTGGCCAGTCTACCACATTCTATTTTTTAAACTTAAAGTTGTCCAAAAGTGTTTCCCTAGCCTAACTCATACCAAGTCCCTTTGACCAGTCATCAGTGTTCCCTCTAATTTTCTTCCTAGCTGCGTGGCTTCTGGAACCAGTGCTGAGATTACAGGCTGTCGCCAATCAGCATGTGTGGGACACTGGAACTTCTGCAGCTTTGAGGGAACATTACCTAAACCTGGCTCTTGGTCAAGTACATTCTTGAGTTTAGTATCCTCAGCCTTGTTTACAAATCCTTCCCTGGTTTCATCCTTCCCAATCTCTTCGTCTTCATCTCCACAATTATCTGAGCTATCAGCATTCTTCAAATTCTGACCTCTTGTACATCCCAATGTTATTTGCTCCACTATTGGTAATCAGGCTTTCAGTTACCTATGCCCGAAACCCTGGAACTTCTTCCTTAAACCTCAACAATTATCTTCCTTGCTTTTACTCTTTTAAACTTATTTAGACCAACCACTTTGACTAAGTTTTAATTTAGCTTGTGACCTTGTGCTGCATTTTTAAAACCATAAGAAAAGTAAATGGGAGTAGGCCATTTGGCCCCTGAGCCTGCTCTGCTATTCAATAGGAACATGACTGATCCAGTACTTCTCACACTTGTTTTCCTGTTCTTTCCTCATAACTCTTGAATCCCCAATGGATCAAGAATCTATCAATTTCTGCTTAAATATACACTAGGACTCTGTCCCTGCAGCTCTCTGTGGCAAAGAGATCCAAAGACACTAAACCCTTTGAGAGAAGATATTCCACCCTCTGCAGTCTTAAATTGGCAACCCTTCATTCTGAGACTGTCCTCTGATCCTAGGCTCTCCCATTATGGGAAGTGTCCTCTGAGCATTTACCTTGTCAAGCACCTTTAATCCTATATGTTTCAATGAAACCACTCTCATTCTTCTAAATTTCCAATGAGTAGTGTCACAAGCTCTGTAACCTTGCTCATAAGACAATACCTCCAGACCAGTGACCATCCTAGTGAACCTTCTCTGAACTGCCTCCAATGAAATAAATCTTCTCTTGAAATAAGGGAACCAAAACATTCTCACCAGCACCTTGTATGGTTGCAGTAAGATTTCCTGACTCTTGATACTCCAAACCCCTTGAAATAAGGGCCAGAATTATAACAGTATAGACCATAAGGAAAAGAGCAGAATTAGGTCATCTGGCCTATTGAGTCTCTGCCATTGAACCATGGCTGATATGTTTCTCCACCTCGTTATCCTGTTTCTTCCTGTCATCCTTGATCCATTTAGTAATCAAGAACCTATCTGTCTGTCTTAAATACCCTTGATGACTTGGCCTCTATAGCCCTCTAAGGCAATGACTCTCATTAAGAAACCGTCTTCTGAAGAAATTCCTCCTCGCATCAATACTAAAATATTTTGAAGGGTCACTTGACCCAAAACATTAACTCTGATTTCTTTCCACATATGCTGTCAAATCTGCTGAGCTTTTCCAGCAATTCATGTTGTTGTTGTTTCAAAAAAGTCATCCCTCACTCTGAAGTTGTGCCATCAGGCCCTAGGAGAAAGTGAGGACTGCATATGCTGGAGATCAGAGCTGAAAAATGTGCTGCTGGAAAAGCGCAGCAGGTCAGGCAGCATCCAAGGAGCAGGAGAATCAACGTTTCAGGCAAAAGCCCTTCTTCAGGAATGTTATTCCTGAAGAAGGGCTTGTGCCTGAAACATTGATTCTCCTGCTCCTTGGATGCTGCCTGACCTGCTGTGCTTTTCCAGCAGCACGTTTTTCAACCATCAGGTCCTAACCTCTTTCTTTATCTCTAGGTCCACTCTATCCGGACCTCTCTGAATTCTAAGCTTCAGTCAGATGTCTCCCTCCTCATTCTAAGTTCCATGTGTACAGCCCCAGAGTCTTCAACCGCTCCTAATATGATGAGCCTTTCAGCTTCAGGATTGTTCTTGTAAACCACTTCTGGATGCCCTCCAAAACTGATACATCCTTTCTTGGATATGGGGCCCAAAACTGCTCTCAAAATTCCAGCTGAAATCTGATCAGACCCTTACACAGCTCAGCAGTACATCTCTGCTCTTGTATTCTAGCCCTCCTAAAAGGATTGCTGACATATTTCATTTGCCTTCCAAACTGCCTAACCTGTATTAGCTTTCCTGATTACCTGCTGCACCTGTGTAGTGTGTCCAAGTCTTCCCAAGTCCCTTTCTGTCAACACCTTTCTGCAGTTTTTTCTCTTTGTGCTCTGCCATTTTTGTAATGCTGTTCTATTGTTTTTATTAGCTTTACATTTTTTTTTCCACATTGGGCAAAATATTGGTATTAGAAGTACAGTTATTTTGCCCTATCAATATCTCTGTAAACTGTTTGGATTCCTCTCACATCCTGTCTTTTGTCATGTGCAAATTTAACTGCAGTACATTAATTGTTTTCTTCCAAATCATTAATATAAATTGTAAAAGGTGGCAGTGCCAACATTGATCCCTGTGTGACCCCACTGGTTACAGGTTATCAACCTGAAAAATTATCTGTTATCCCCATTCGGTGTTTCCTAACCATTAGCCAATTTTCTATCCATGTCAGTACACTACCTTCAGCATTGAGGGCTCTTGTCTTAAACTTTGTGAGGTACTTTGAACACCTGGAAGTCTGGTTGAGACTCCCTTGCAAAACTCTAATAAATGAGTCAGGTAATGTTTCCCTTCCATGAAACCATGCCAACTCTGCTTGATTAGATTACGATTTTCTAAATGGTTTGCTATTACCTCAATAATTGATTCCAATACTTTACGAATGATTGATGCTAAACTAATCATCTTATTTGCTTTTTTTTGCAGCCCCGCCCCTATTTTTTAAAAATATAGTTGGCACGTTTGCAGTTTTCCACTTCTCTGGCATTTCTCCAGAATTGAAGAATTTTTTGGAAAACTACAACCAATGCATCCACTGTCTGGAGCTGCTTCTTTTATGATGCTAGAATGTAAGCCATCAGGATTAGGGTCTCTTACCGATCTAGAGACCCATTAGTTTGCCTAATACTATTACTTGAGTTATGGTACTTAATTCCTTTCCTGAATTCTTTAGATTCAAAGTCTCTTCCGCTGAATTGACTGATGCAAAAAAATCTCTATAACTCCACTGCTACTTCCTTGTTCCCATATTCATTTTCTAAGAGTCCTATGTTCACTTTGATCCTTCTCTAATTGTATAGTAGAAAGTGAAGGCTGCAGATGCTGGAGATTGGAGTCGAGAGTGTGGTGCTGGAAAAGCACAGGTCAGGCAGCATCCAAGGAGCAGGCAAATCGATGTTTTGGGCATAAGCCCTTCTTCAGGAACGAGACTTGTGGCTAAGGGGCTGAGAGACATATGGGAGGGGCATGGGGCTAGGGGAAAGATAGCTGAGAATGCAATAGGTAGATGAAGGTAAGGCGAAGGTGATAGGTCGGAGAAGGGAGTGGAGTGGATAAATAGGAAAGGCGATGGGCAGGTCAGGAGGGCAGTGCCGAGTTGGCGGCTTGGGACTGGGATAATGTGGGGGTCGGGGAAATAATAAAACTGTTGAAATCCCCATTGATCCCATGTGGTCCCAAGGTGGAACATGAGGCATTCTTCCTCCAGGTGTCATATAGATCTTAGTATTGACAGTGATAGTGACTGCATTCTCTGCTAAGCGTTATTAGTTTGTGATCATTGAGGAAAAACTGATTTGTATTTGTAAGATTTATTTGCATTGGGTAAATAGCCTAATACATACCAGTCAATCTTACATTCAATTACGTCCTTTTGTGACCCTAAATTTCAAGGAAGATTTGTAGCTATGTTTGGCTTTGGTGACACCTGTAGTACATACAATACTAACTTCCAGGAGGATATTATTATAAATGAACTACTTGAATATTTTACTTTATCCTCTATCTAATCAGTATCTCTGTGGCATTGGCAAACTACAAGTCAACTCCAAAGGATGTTTTACAGTTCAGTGTTATTGCACAATATCTTTTGGTTTTAATGAAAGGAAGTAGTCTTTTCTATTATCGTGTCTTTAATTTATATTCTAGATGTTGCCTATTTGTACAAAGCACTGAAATCTGAAGAGGGAATCATGGAAGAACCAATGGGTAATTAAGAATTGTTTGTTAGATTTCAAGGAAATAAAGTAATGCATGTGAACTTTCTCGAATTGTAATAACATATGAAGAAAAATGTTTAATTCTGTCATTGATGGAGTGAAATAGGGTAGGAGAAGGCTTATATGGAAATCAAACACCAGCAGAGGATAGTTTAGTCTGTTACTATGCTGTAAGACTTACAAGGTATCTTGTGAACCTAGTGACTTATGTTACAAGACAGAATTAAATGTTCAGAATTGAGGTTGCTAGAAGTAAATTGGGGAACCTGCTTCTATTGGCAATTACAAGGCATATATTTAAAATGTTCACCAGATAGTAGTAAAATTTGTTACCAAGCCCCTTCAAGGTTTAGAGGTCATGGAAAACCTGCAAAAGTAGTAAAAATTTCAACATGAAGCCAAGAAATTGAAAAATCATGGAAATTTGTAAAGAGACATTTTGTACTTCAGACAGAATTAGAATTTTCTGATGTTAATGGACATCAGTACACACACCACAAATACTTACAAATAATTTTTGTGTACAGGATCCTCCTGCAGTATTTTTAAAGAAACCTCAAGTTTGGATAGCAACAACGACCAAACAGCAGTCATTTCCCCACTTTGTTCAAAACAAGCTGAACACCCTTTCCGAGAGGAACCACAGCCATGCACATCTTACTACGATCCATTCTGTACCTCTGGAGCAAACTCCGACACTGATCAGCCTATTACTTCCATTGTGGAGCCATGCACTTCCTCAACAGAACCTGTGGCCACTACTGCTAGATCTTCAATGTTTGCACATGGACCTAAATGTAGTCCAACATTTTGGACTTCATGTCCAAAGATGCCTAGTCCTGCTTTATCACCTTCAAGGATTCAGGTGCATGTAGAAAGCACGTCAGGACCTGAAGCCCCAAAGTCGTCATATCCAGGTGCCTTGGAGAAAGAGGAAGACCTGGAACCAACCAAAAAGAAACACAAAATGGGCAAGTGTTTATTTTGCAGCTTTGACTGTTGTGGATTTAGATTTTATTTCCTGAGTTGACTAATATGAGCACCTGGCACTACAGAACTCCTCCAAACCTTTTTTCCCCATTCCATAGATCTGTCCAGATCTTTACTGTCTGAGCTAAATCGTAAGGACATTTTAGACAAAGTTTCAACTTCCAATTGCTTTCCAATTATGCCTGCATAATGTGGATATCATTGAGAAGTGTGGTACCTATGCGCAGAGGAGCACAACCTACCAAGAAAAGGGGAGGAATAATTAATGTCCTGCATTAGAATTTTGAAACAAAAATGTGACAGTGCATCTATAGTTCGTATCATTTTTAAATTTATGTAGGTCTATACATGACGTATTAACACAGATTCACACAACACAGTAGAAGGCCTTTTAGCCCATTATGCCTGCACTGGACCTTTCACTATTCATATGGTGATAGGCCCACTTTTCATTTCCAGCATTTACTTTCTTTTTAAATTCAAAGATTGGATTCTGTTTTTCTTTTGTCTAACTCAACACATAAGCTTTGTGAGATTTTAATATTTGCATCTGCTATAAAATACCTTTTTTCTTGTATAACATTTTGGTAGAGACATATGGAGTTTCAGATCCATTGCTGCTCAATGAGAATCAAAGTTCAAAGATTACACGTGAGGATCAAGTGACCTCTGAAGGAAAGCAGCCAGATAAAATGGAGGAAACGCTCACCTGTATCATCTGTCAAGACTTGTTGCATGACTGTGTCAGGTACATTGAGATGTGAAAGCTTTACATAGAACATTACAGTGCAGTACAGGCCCTTCGGCCCTCGATGTTGCGCCGCCCTGTCTTACTAATCTGAAGCCCATCCATCTACACTATTCCACTTACATCCATATGCTTGTCCGGTGAAGACTTCAATGAACTTAAACTTGGCAAATCTACTACCATTGCAGGCAATGCGTTCCATATCCTTCGTACTCTCCATCTTTAATGAGATGAGCTACGTTTTCAACATTTGATTGTTTTGAAACACAGCAAACATTTTATTAACAGGTACCTAATGGGACCCAGATGTGTACCAGTTGATCAAATATTCTGGATCATAGAATCTCAACTGTGTGGAAGCAGGCCATTCAGCCCATTTAGTCCACGCCACCCCTCCAAACAGCATCCCCCATCTCTGAAACTCTGCATTTCCCATAGCTAATCTAACTAGCCAGCACATCTCTGGGCACCATGGGCAATTTAGCATGGTCAATCCACCTAAATTGCACATCTTTGGCCTGTGGGAATAAACTGGAGCACCCTGAGGAAATTCACGCAAACACAAGGAGAACATGCAGACTCCACACAGTCATCCAGGGGTGGCATTGAATCTGGGTTTCTGATACTGTGAGGCAGCAATGCTAACCATGCCGTTGAGCAAGAGGTCCATGTTGATGGTAAAACACACTAAGTAATAGAAACATATTGCAGGGGTATACACATCACTGTTATATTTTATTTACAGCATAAATCGCTTAAACAATATTGTAACTTTGCCTTAAATAAAACTTAGCAGTAGAGAGCCATCTCACTCTCAATCTTAACTAATTGCTCTGACATTGTGGAGGTCATGATAATACATATATATTTGAGATATATAATTTTTGCTGGCCTATCAAGAATGCCAGTTCATAAAGTACTAGTCAATGCAGAGTTTGCTGCAATGGGAGTTTACTTAAAATATCTACTCAAGACTGCAATATCACAATATTTTGAACAATCTAACTCCAGTGACGTCTTAGACCAGATGTAGCCTCCTAATGTGGACTTTGTGGGTGACACTGCAAAATGGCAGAAAAAGATGAGCTTCTGAATTAACAGCATTGCTACCAAGAATAGTATATTTGGGGTATGATCAGTAGTAATTGAGTGTTATGCATCATTATAGCATGGATATTTTCTGATCAACTGATTCAGAAAAATCATTACACAGCTCTGAACCAGGGGAGATTTGAACTGGAGCCTCCTGACTCAGAGATAGGTGTATTAACAACTGCACCTATAACAACAAGAGCTTCTCAATCTAGCCTGTGCTTGTTGTTAATGTATTGTTTGAGTGATGGTAACTCTGAAAAATGAGTGATTAAGCTTAATCTTTGCAGCACAAAATGTAAAAGATTTATCCAACAATAAACCCTGTAAGGTCTAATTCCACCTTTCCCTCTACCCACCCCTGACCACCTTCAGCCTTCAACCATGTATGCATTCTTTCTGCGCGGCATGTTACTCTGGCTGGATGGAGCGATCATCACTTTGTCCAACGTGCCGTTGTCCTGTCGAACGCATCAGCAAGAACCACATGGTGAATAATCTGGTAGAGGCTTACCTTTTGCAACACCCAGGCAAGTAATTGTTGTGTTAACTTTATGTACACAGATTTTGTTTGTATTAGAATATGCTCTGTCACGTATTCCAAATGTTTGATGTTGTGTGATTTGGGAGAGATGGAGAAATGTTGGACATACATCTTAAAGCTGAAAGCTGTAATTTATGGAAAGCAAAATTGTAAATTCATTCATATCTTGCTCTTGGTTATCCTTCATTGAATTTGTCAGTTATTTGAGTTTTCTCAGTGCATGAATTAAGACTGCAGAGGTTTTTAAAAAAAACCCTTTATCTGGAAGGAAATTGAATTCCCACATGAAATACTGTTGCTAAGTCAGTAATGGTTGTGTGAATTCGTGCTCTGACCTTTTTGAGTGAGTTAATGGACATGACAGATGCAAGAACCAAGATTGTTTCCAATTTGGTTCCTATATTGAATTTTGCAGAACATTTGCAATTTTACCATTGTAACTTTCCATTGCTGGATTGGAATGCAATTCTGAGAAAGCTATAATAGTTAATAGGGAGTAATGCAACAAACAACAAGAAATATAATTTTAAAATGTCAGAGTGGAAAATATGATCTGGTCAGGAAACATGCCAAGTGTGCACATTTCTTGACAGAATTTGGTAAACTTGATTTCCTGATCCTATTTCTTGCTTATCTGAAAATTTCTTTGCTTGCCCTAGTGGCAGAGGAAAGGAAATTACTGTGCTAGATATTGGTATTGGTTTGGTGATTTAAATTGGTCACATTTGTGTGTGAATTACTATTTCAGAGAAGTGCCGCAGTGGAGATGAACTACAAAGCATGGATGCCAGAAATAAAATCACACATGACATGTTACAGCCCAAGATTAAGCGGTCATTCTCCGATGAAGAGGTCAGCTCTGAGGATTTTCTCGAACTGTCTGATGTTGATAGTGAATCTTCTGATTTTAGGTGAGTTTTTGAAAGATCTGCCGTTTCATGTAAGAAATGCATGAGGAGCAGATGATCCTTGTAAAAGAGGGTAGCTGTTGTTCAGCATTCTTGCTGAAGTTCAAAGATTCCTAAGGCAAGTAAATAATTGGTACAGTGACCAAACAGCAGTAAATGTCCTGCTTTGTAATGAATTATTGGTCCTTTACAAAGCAGTGGGGACATACACAGACTGAAAATTCAGTATCCACAGTTGGATAAACATTATTGCGAAACACCCCAACAGAGAGATCCAGTAGATGTAGTGTACCTGGACTTTCAGAAAGCTTTTGATAAAGTTCCACATAGGAGGTTAGTGAGTAAACTTAGGGCGCATAGTATTGGGGGCAAAGTACTAGATTGGATTGAAAATTGGTTGGCTGATAGGAAACAAAGGGTAGTGATAAACGGCTCCATTTCGGAATGGCAGGCAGTGACCAGTGGGGTATCGCAGGGATCCATGCTGGGACCGCAGCTTTTTACGATATATGTTAATGATATAGAAGATGGTATCAGCAATAACATTAGCAAATTTGCTGATGATACAAAGCTGGGTGGCAGGGTGAAATATGATGAGGATGTTAGGAGATTACAGGGTGACCTGGACAAGTTAGGTGAGTGGGCAGATGCATGGCAGATACAGTTTAATGTGGATAAATGTATGGTTATCCACTTTGGTGGCAAGAACAGGAAGGCAGATTACTACCTGGTAAAGGGGCAGTACAGAGAGATCTGGGTGTTCTTGTACACCAGTCAATGAAGGCAAGCATGCAGGTACAGCTAATAGCATGCTGGCCTTCATAACAAGAGGAATTGAGTATAGAAGCAAAGAGGTGCTTCTGCAGCTGTACAGGGCCCTGGTGAGACCACACCTGGAGTACTGTGTGCAGTTCTGATCGCCAAATTTGAAGAAAGACATTCTGGCTATTGAGGGAGTGCAGCGTAGGTTCATGAGGTCATTCCTGGAATGGAGGGATTACCTTACACTGAAAGACTGAAGCGACTGGGCTTGTATACCCTTGAGTTTAGAAGACTGAGAGGGGATCTGATTGAGACGTATAAGATTATGAAAGAATTGGACACTCTGGCAGCAGGAAACATGTTTCCGCTGATGGGTGAGTGCCGAACCAGAGGACACAGCTTAAAAATACGGGGTAGACCATTTAGGACAGAGATGAGGAGAAACTTCTTCACCCAGAGAGTGGTGGCTGTGTGGAATGCTCTGCCCCAGAGGACAGTGGAGGCCCAGTCTCTGGATTAGTTTAAGAAAGAGTTGGATAGAGCTCTCAAAGATAGTGGAATCAAGGGTTAAGGAGATAAGGCAGGGAGTGGATACTGATTAGGAATGATCAGCCATGATCATATTGAATGGCGGTGCAGGCTCGAAGGGCTGAATGGCCTACTCCTGCACCTATTGTCTATAATTCAGGCCATGTTCTTGTAGTACTTCAGCTGTCATGTTATCTTTATATTCACCTTTTGGAATGAATAATGGAGTTCCCTTCCTGTCTTCTCCTGAAGCTGTTGCATCTTTGGTGTCCAGGCTCTTCAGTGCTGGTTATGTGCTATATAAGCTAACCTAAAATCTATATTAGAACCTTAGAACATTACAGCACAGTACAGGCCCTTCAATCCTCTATGTTGTGCTGACCTGTGGAACAAATCTGAAGCCTATCTATTCTACACTATCCATTCTCATCCATATGCCTATCCAATGACCATTTAAATGCCCTTAATGTTAGCGAGCCTACTACTGTTGCAGGCAGTGTGTTCCATGCCCCTACTATTGAGTAAAGAAACTACCTTTGACATCTGTCCTATATTTATCACCCCTCAGTTTAAAGCTATGTCCCCTTGTGCTAGCCAATAACATCTGAGGAAGAAGGCTCTCACTGTCCACCCTATCTAACCCTCTGATTATCTTGCATGACTTAATTAAGTCACCTCTCAACCTTCTCTCTAATGATGTGTTATCTGAATTTGGAGCGTTTCGCAGTAATTTGATTGAGCATTGTTTTTAGAATTTTAAAAATAAATTTATAGAATAGATAGTGAAAAGCTTTTTCTGCTGTTGGGCTGAATCTCAGCCCAAAAATATAAGTTGAAAATCCCTCAGGTTATTGGGAGACCATTAGGAAACGCCTCTTCACATAGTGATAAGGTGTGGAGCAGACTTTTACAGAAAGCAGTAGACGTCAGCTCCAATTATTTTAAATCTGTGATTGATTTTGCTGGCCAAAAGTATAGAAGGATTGGAGCCAAGGTGGGTGGATAGAGTTCAGAGCTATCAAGGAGTCATTAAATGGTGGAGGGGCTGAATGATTCTGTTTTGTTGCACGCATCGGTAGTTGGTGTCATTGGACCAATTAGTCATGGGAGTACTGTCACCAGGACTGACTTTGTTCTGGCTAATGTGTTCAAAACGCATTGTGTAGTGGATAATTAATGATAAGTGGGTGTCACTGAATGGCAATGAGGATGAGGACTCTTGGATAATTTATTTTCTTTTCGTTTACCCTCTCCCATATCCAGGGCACTGAAGTTAGTTTGTTTTCTGCAGTTTTGTATATTGGTTAAGATCCACTAATTTGCTGTACACTAAGGAATCCTGGTCTGAGTAGCTCACTGCTTAATGAACAAACTTACTAAGGTACCTACAATTATATAGTACCTTCCACGCACTCAATGTCACAGAACTCCATGGTAATTTGTTATCGTGATGGTCAGGATGCATGGGCTATAGGATCCTTCTTTTACCTAAGACCACCAACCAAATGTCATTTTAACATGCCCTCTGAAGGACATTTTGACTGATAAGCAATCTCTCCGCACAACTCTGGAGGATCAGCCTCTGCTTTGTTCTATTCTCTGCAGTGGGGCTAGGACTTCTGGCTGGTGTTCAAACTGGTACCAACTGACATTTTGAATAAAATTACTTGAGATACTGCTTCAGTTTATTTTGAGCATGTGATGGTTCAGCTCAGCTTTTTGATGGAGACAGAAGGCATGAAATGCGAGTGGTGCAAAATGGGAAATGTAAATGAGTACAAAGCAAGATTTATGATTGGATTAATTGCTTCTAATACATTGCTTCTCTGTATTTAGTTTCTTGGTGCTCCTTAAGAGTTTCACAAGCTCTGCAGTAAAAGTTTTGAAATACTGTTTGCTATCTCTACATGGTTGACTGCATTTATATTTCTATTCATTTTCAGTCAGCCCCATATTGTATGCAGACAGTGTCCTGGATTTCGGTCGGATAGCAATCCACCTACGTTTTTGCCAAGTTTCAGAATGAATACTGATGCCCCATCAACTTCTTCTAGTACTCCTGTTGGTAAGTGTCTATTGACTATAGGTAGCACGGTGGCTCAGTGGTTAGCACTGCTGCCTCACAGCGCCAAGGAGTCTGGTTCGATTCCAGCCTCTGGCGACTGTCTGTCTGGAGTTTGCACATTCTCCCCGTGTCTGCGTGCGTTTCCTCCAGGTGCTCCGGTTTCCTCCCACAATCCAAAGATGTGCAGGTTGGGTGAATTCGCCATGCTAAATTGCCAATAGTGTTCAGGGATGTGTAGGTTAGGTGCATTAGCCAGTGATAAATGTGAGGTATTAGGGTAGGGGGAATGGGTATAGGTGGGTTACGCTTTGGAGGGTTGGTATGGACCTGTTTAGCCAAAGGGTCTGTTTCCATACTGTAGGGATTCTGTAATTGGCAATACTGCAATTATAGTTAATATCTCGAAGTACAGATTTGAATTGCTTGCTTAACTGCACAGTTTAATTTTTTATATTCACTTGGGATGTGGGTGTCACTGGCTGGCTAGACCAGCATTTATTGCTCATCCCTAGCTGCCTTTGAGAAGGTGGTGGCGAGTTAACTTCTTGAACTGCTGCAGTCGATGTGCTGTGGATTGACCACCATGCTTTGGGGAGGAACTTTCAGGGTTTTGACCCAGCGACAGTGAAGGAACAGCAATATATTTACAAGTCAGGATAGTGAGTGACTTGTAGGGGAACTTGCGGGTGTTGGTGATCCCCTGTAACTGGTGCCGTTGTCCTTTCAGATGCAAGCAGTTGTGGGTTTGGAAGTTGCTGTTTAAGGATCTTTTGGTGAATTTTTGCAGTTGTAGGTAGCAGTGTATATGAAATGTCCGTGCTGGAGGGAGTGGATGCTTGTGTGTGCAGTGTAGTGCCAGTCAAGCAGGCTGCTTTTTCCTGGATGTTGTCAAGCTTCTTGAGAGTTGTTGGAGCTGCACCCATCCAAGCAAGTGGGGAGTATTCCATCACATTCCTGACTTATGCCTACTAAATGCTGGACAGGCTTTGGGCAGTCAGGTGGTGAGTTACTTGCTGCAGTTTTCCTAGCCTCTAGCCTGCTCTTGTAGCCACTGTGTTTGTGTGGCAAGTTCAGCTGAATTCTAGTTAATGGAAACCCCCAGGATATTATTTAATGTTTTAGTCGTGGTAACGCCATTGGATATCAAGGGCTGGTGCTTGGATTGTCTCTTATTGGTGATGGTCATTGCCTGGCATGTATATCTTGTGAATGTTTGCATCATTTGTTTTCAAGTGGATGTGATGTGATGGGTTAATGTTTATTGTCTCTTCTATGGTTTTCAGTTCTGTGTTAATTAATTTGAGCTATGTGAGGCAAAAATGTGGAAGATTAGACGGAAGATTGGGAAGAAAGAAATAGGATATACCAATGGGGTGACATGGAGTATGGCTGAAGGAGGCTTTTGTGAGGCCTAAACAGCAATATGGAGAGTATTTTTCCAAATGATCTGCTTCTGCCTTTGATGTATAGTGTTGCCTTAGAGGGGCAGGCAATGAATTTGCTGATCAACTGACCTTGTATCACAAATGATTATCTAGAAAGTGTGGTAGACAAAGTCCGCTTTCTGGTGGCTGAGGAACAGTGTACATAAATGCCAAAAATCTAAATGAAGAGAACTCTTAAAATGTGAAAGGAGAGGACCTGAGCGGAGCTAGATGCAAACCTAGTTATGTAACCCCAACATTTAGACCCCTCATTTATTTTAAGAACTGTCTTGAGAACAGGTCTCTTGTTTTTTGAGTTAATAATGCATGTCAACAACAGTACTTAGATTTTGCAATGATTAACTTAAACTAAAATAACAAAGTTGTTACTTTTGAGAATTCTTGTTTGCCTGCCATTTGCTCAGTTGCTGGCTCCTGCCCAATTCTGATTTAACTGTTAAATTGAAAGTCACTCAGAACTGACTACTGGAATGTCAGAGCTGAAAAAGACATGAACATAACAGTGCAGGAGGAGCCCTTTTCCTCCCTCCTGCCTACACCTGTACTGCTCATAGAGTCAGAGATGTACAGCATAGAAATAGACCCTTCGGTCCAACTTGTCCATGCCGACCAGATATTCCTCCAAACCTTTCCTATTCATATATCCATCCAGATGCCTTTTAAATGTTGCAATTGTACTAGTCTCTACCACTTGCTCTGGCAGCTCATTCCATACATGTACCACTCTGAGTGAAAAAGTAGCCTCTTAGGTCTCTTTCCCCTCTCACCCTCAACCTATTCTCTCTAGTTCTGGACTCCCCCCACCACAGGGAAAAAAACTGTCTATTTATCCTATCCATGCTCCTCATGATTTTACAAACCCCTAAAAGGTCACCCCTCAGCCTCTCACGCTCCAGGGAAAGCAGACCTAGCCTATTCAGTCTTTCCCGATAGCTCAAATCCTCCAACCTGGGCAACATCCTTGTGAAACTTTTCTGAACCCTTTCAAGTTTCACAACATCTTTCCATAGGAAGGAGACCAGAATTGCGTGCAATATTCCAACTGTGGCCAAACCAATGTGCTATACAGCCACAACATGACCTCCCAACTCCTGTACTCAATACTCTGACCAATAAACAAAAGCATACCAAGCGCCTGCTCGTCTAATCTTGTTTCACAGCATCCTTTTTTAAAAATGTAAATCAATTACATTTGCAATCATTTTACATCTGGGAGCTACAAAAGTGTAAGTCATATATAACAATATGAATTCTAGATTGACTTTACTTAATATACAGCTATAATTAACATTCTTCCAACTGTTTCTATCACTTTTGTGAATGAACAAACTAATTTAAATACAGTCACTATTTGCTTTTACCTTAATTAATTTTGAACAGTGACTGCTCAGATTATGGATCATGATCACTCATTTGACTGTGTACTAGTGGACAAAAGGAGATTCTCATTTATGTTTTAGGTTTTTTTTGTATTTAGCAGTGAACTCATAAATTTTCTGATCTCTGCCGAGTGAATTACTTTGTCGATGTCCAAAACTTGCTAACTGTATCTTTGTTTTTGTTGAAATGTTTTTAAGCTGTCCAGGAATACACCTGCCCTACTCGAGGTCCTCACATAATTTGCACTTGCTGTTTTCAACCAATGCCTGACCGTAGGGCAGAACGTGAACAGAACCCGACTATTGCACCTCAGCAATGTAAGTGGTCACCTTGCAAACTGACTTAGTTTATTTTTAATGAATTGCCTGGCTGTTTTGAAAAAGAAATTTATAGGGCCTTTGAATGAAATCTTTAGCTCAGCTTCCTTTCCAATAGAGTTCCAGGTCTTGTCCAAGGTTCATAAGACTATAAGAAATAGGAACATGGAGTAGACCATTTGACCCCTTGAGCCTGCTTCGCCATTCAATAAGATCATGGCTGATCCAACACTCCATGTCTACTTGCCTGCCCTTTCTCCGTAACCCTCTACTAATCAAGAATCCATTTTATCTCGGCCTTAAATGCACACAAGGATTCTACCCCACAGCTAGCTGTGGCAAGGGGTTCAAAAGGTTCGCAACCCTTTGAGCGAGCAATTTCTCTTCATCTCAGTCTTAAATTGGCATCCCTTTTATTCTGAGACTGTGCCCTATGAGGAGAAACCATTTATGCTGTCAAGCCCCTGCAGAACCCTGTATGTTTCAACTAGATTACCTCTCATTCTTTCCAGTAAGTAGAATCTTTGTTCATGAGATAATTTGTCCAGACCAGGAATTATCCTGGTGAGCCTTCTCTGAACTGCCCCAAATGAAATAATGATTTTCCTTTTCAAAAAAAAAAGACCAAAATTGATCACCGTACTTTTGTTGTGGTTTCACCAGCACCAGGTCCTAGGACCTGAGCACAAACAAGGACTTCAGTTTGACTGAATCTTTCATTAGAAATTGCATTATTTTTAAAGATGTGGTTAGTGTACTCCAGCTTGTTTAAACCTTTCCCCGACCTGAAAGTGTAGTGTATTTTTGTTCCAGAATGAAATTGTTTAAGCTTTAGGTTGTAAGTTTGCTCGCTGAGGTGGCAGGTTTGTTTTCAGATGTTTCATCACCATGCTAGGCAGCATCATTAGTGAGCCTCTGGTGAAGCGCTGGTGTTCCTGCTTCCTATTTGTGTGTCTTGGTCTGTTAAGGTGGATGATATCATTTCTGGTTCTCTTTCTCAAAGGTCCAAATCAGCGTGTTTATTGATGGAGTTCTGGTTTGAATGCCAAGTCTCTCGGAATTCTCGTGCGTGTCTTTATTTGTCATGTCCTAGGATGGATGTGTTGTCCCAGTCAGTGGTGGTGTGTTCAGTCCGTGTGAAAACTACCTATACAGTGTATTCAAGGACGGGTACCCGATAAACACAGTCCGCTGATTATTAAACAATAAACCCAAACAAGTAAACACAACGCACCCAGAAACACTAGCCACATTACCATTCATCAAAGACATCTGAGATGACTACCAGACTAATCCGACCTTATGACCCTACACCAACAACCAGCCAAACGAAATACCATGCAAGGATTGTAACAAACACTGCATTGGACAGACAGCCAAAAAGCTAGCCATCAGGGTTCGCTAACACCAACTAGCCACCAAAAGACATGACCCACCATCACTAGTATCCTTACACACAGACAAAGAAGGGACACCACTTTGACTAGACAACACATCCATCCTACAACAGGCTAAATAGAGACACGCATGGGAATTCCTCGAGACCTGGCATTCAAAACTAGAACTCCATCAATAAAAGCGTGTATTTGGACTCTATTTTCCAATGTCTGAGGAAAAAAACCAGAAATGATATCACCCACCTTTTTAACAGACCAAGATACACAAATAGCATGTGGGATAGAAAACCAGCACTTCATTGGAGGCTCACTGATGATGTTACCTAGCATGGTGACGAAACGTCTGAGAACAAACCTGCCAGCTCAGCAAACAAACTTACAACCTGAACTACAAATTTTCTTAATTGTAAATTGTGTAACCTTGGTATTCATCAATCATGTGATTACTGTTATCTTATCATTCAGTTATACCCAGTTAGAAATTTTTGGTTTCTCATTTACAGATAATTTAATACTAAAGATAAAGTGAGGGCAAAACAAAAATTTAATGTATGGTCGCAGTGATGTAGCATTTTCTTAAGGAATCATATAACCGTGCAACATAAAGGAGGCCAATGTGTCTGTTTGAAAGGCCCTTTTAAAAAGCTAACCAATTACCCCAATTTTCCACATGGCCCTGCAAATGTTTTCTTTAAATATTTAATCAGTGCAACTTTACAATTTATTATGGATCTACTTCATTTTAAGGCAGCAAATTTCAGATTATAACTCATTGCTGCTACATTTCACATCATCTTACTTCATTTGCTAATTATTGTTTTTAAAAAGACAATGGAAGTCTAAATCTAATTTAGTTTAAGTTGTAACTTTAATATAATAAGGCTTAATCTAAAGTGTGCAATCCATGTAGTTCCCATTTAAAACAGATTTCTAACAGTAAGTGAGAATAAACAGGTCAGCTTTTTCCTTTAAAATCATAAGTTTGGATCTACATTAGAATGTTATTTTATGTAGAGGCTTGCTGTGAAATCTGTTTCAAAGCAAAATGAGCCTTGCTTCATGTGACTGCCTCAGTCTAAACAAATGCTGTATTCAGCCATTCATATCATGGTTAGCCTATAATAACATAATAGACAAGTAATTCTGAAAATGTGTCCTTCCTTCCAGGCACAATTTGTTTGCGGACCTTTTGCCACATGTACTGGGGCTGCACTCGAGTGGGATGCTCTGGCTGCTTGGCAAGATTTTGTGGTAGATGCACTTTCTTTCTTTCATTTGAAGAAGTCCTTTAGAACGATACAAAGATGAGACTGTAAAATGGGTCAGTTTGTTTAGACTGATGATACAGGAATACTTGGTTCTCAGCTAATAGTTTAACATCATTGTGTCAGTAAATTCTGCAGTTCAGCCGGTGTTTTTCACTGACTTGTTGATTCTTTTTCTGAGTGTTCTTGTCAGGACTGTGGGATTTTGATGTGTCGAACTGTGGTTAGAGAAAATTCTCTCAGGCAACCTCTGGGGTTGAGGATGATTTTCTTTTTTGTAGTTTCAGTGGATTTGGAAATGGCCGATCAGTCCAATGTGTAATCCTCAAGCTCTGCCGTACATGCGTCAAGTTGTGTTTTAAGGATTGAGTAGATGATTTGTTTGGAGGGTTTCCCACTTCCTCCAGTGCCTCAACATTGCATCTTTCTGATGAAGTTTCTCAGAGGCAGTGTCTTTTCTGTCTTCCTGAATGAACTACTTTTCATTTTGGCCAGTCAGGGTCCTGATGACTCTGCTTCTGTATTTTTTTTAAAAAGTGCTTAAGAAACTCAAGTCTGGTTGTATTTGAGAAGAGAGGAACAGAATTCATGTTTCATATCCAATCTGACCCTTATTCAGTTCTCTTTTCCTAACTCCAGATGCTGCCAGACCAGCTGAGTTTCTAGAGCACCTTTTGGCTTTTTATTTCAGATTTCGAACATCTGCAATATTTTACTTTTGTTTGAATCTGCCTATATCATGAACCTCTTCTAGGATCCTTTCCGTGTATACTTAAAATGTTTCCTTGTCCTCCTATGGGTTCCTGCTAAAACCAAGCCCCGAGTCGAGCCATTTGTTTTGCGCCTGGTATCAGGCATACTACAATGTGTTCTGCCTAGCGGAACTGATTTTGATTGAATATTGCCTCAATGCTGCCATGTTAGTTCGGAAAAGGATGCTTAGATTGCCTTTCTTTCCATTGCATTTGGAAGGTTGTGCAAAGGTACGACTTCCCCAGGCTTTGAGATGCAGGTTATCCGAGTTTTTAAAGTGTATTGTATTATGACAGCCCCCTCCCCCACCCCGCCGTTAATCTAGACCAGCAACATAGAAGATTTACCCTGTGCTGTAATCTGTGAAATTTTGAGAGGCAAAGAATTATCCTAAAAGTCATTATTAAACAATAAGAAGTTATTAATTATATTTTGAAAGTCTGTTGTGGGTCTGTTCGCCGAACTGGGAATTTGTGTTGCAGATGTTTCGTCCTCTGTCTAGGTGACAGTTAATTATTCTCTGTTAGACTAACAACTATTTACTCATTTACTAACAACTCATTTATCAAACCTATCTTTTACCTTCCCCTCTACAATACTGATCCGATAAAACCTCCGATTAAGATTTACCAAAATATTCAAAATTCAAATTTCAAAATCAGCCAGCTGTCAAATCTTCTCTTTATATCTTCCTTTGTAGATTTTGTCTTCAAGTCGGTGTCAATGTTTTTTTTCTGTGCAAACTCTTTTTTTCAGATGGGTACATCTTGGAGAATTCTTACTAGCAGCCTGCATCTGTTGGACTTCTGGCAGCTTTCTCTCAACTGTTCAATTATTTTCTGGTTTTGTACACCAAAACATTGATTATTTTATTGGCTCTACTATTGTCAAAATACCAAATTCAAACTTGATTGGAGTTTGTTATCTTGGGGCATAATTTAAACCAATTGGCCAAAGTTGAATTTGTTTTTGTCTCATAGCAACCCAGTCAGTGCTAGCTGCTCTGACTAAGGGTTACATTGTTACCTTGTTCCAGACTTTCTGTACCTAAGTCCTTGCTAGCTTTCAACTCTCTTAGAGGTACAGTACCCCTTACACCTTCATAACAATAGGAGCACAGGAATTGCTACAGCTTGGTAAACCATGCATTTAATCCCAGACTTGAGATCCAGCATTCAATATACTCATCTGAGTTGACAAGAGGCTGAGCTGGCACTTGGGAGTCTATGATGAATTTCTTAATCTATGACAAGAGTAGGCTCCCAAAGCTTGGAAAATTGTCTACATTTTCTGGAATCTCACCACTGGGCTCAATTCTTATTGGATGGCAAGGGTGTTTTGCCATGGGAGTTTGTTGTTAGTTTCCTGAGTGTTTAGTGATAAAACGTGTTTGAAATGTTTTGGCAGAGGAATCAATGATCTGGAACTTACTTTCTGATTGAATGCAAGAATCACTTGGAAACTAAAATGATGACTGAAGTTGGAGTGGTTTTGGTTTCAGATGTCCATGCTGACAAATAGAACATTTTCCAATTTCTAAACCTCTTGCATATTTTCAGTACAACAGAAATCCATTTGACCCATAACTCCATGCTAACACTTTTGATAGGACAAGATTGAACTACAATCACCATTTTGCACATCCCAATAGTTTGTGACCCTAGTTATTTTTTAAAATGGATCTGATGCAGTGGGCCACTCTGTGCTAATTCCAGTTTCTGAGGAGCAACCCTGTGTAAATATCTTGTTCAATTTTTTTTTCTATAACTGAACTTTGAGTGTCAACCTGACAGTGCCATATTTTTTGACAGATGTAAATTTTGGCGAAAAGTGTTTGGATGGAATATTAAACAACAACAGCTATGAGTCCGACATCCTGAAGGTAAGGTTCCCTCTTTGAACAAGCTTCAATTTTTTTTTTTAATGCATTCAGTTTTTAGGCCTGTATTTGGTTGACCCTGGAGTCCTTGTTCTGCACATTTTAGCTAGCCAGGTGGTCTGCTGTTTCACATCCCTTTTATTGCTTGTACTATGTTAGTGTTAAAGATGAGAGATGTCAAAGAGTGACTTGGAATGACTCTTGTATTTCCTATTCAGTTAGGCAAAGGAATAGGTCTTTTTATTAGGAATTCTTAATGCACTGAACTACTGTATGATTTGCATCATGATTTTGATAAGCCATTGTACTCTTGATTTTTTTCTTGAGACAGTACACCTATCCTAGCTGAGAGAACAGGTGGATTAACTACTCCCAGGCCTTCTATGCTGCTGTATGTCTTCATTTTCCCAACTGTGTAAACCTGACTGTGATCACATTTACTCATCTTGTGGGCTGTGGAAACAAGCCCATCTAAGTTTTTTTTTGTTTTTTTAAATGTACAAAACCCAGCTTATCCTTCCTTTGGTTTGACCCTTAAGGAATTCAATATTCAATTCATGCAGGAGAGTCACAAAATCCCTTCAACAGATATAACTCATTAATCTAAAGGGATTTACTTTACACTTTTTTAAACTCATCATTAAACCACAGTTTCAGCTTTTAAAAGAGTTAGTCTTCTAATCTGTGCTGAACCGACAGAAATGTAATCTTAGACTTGACACCGACACTAAGAGCAAAATAAGTTGAACTGGATATCAAATATGCAGCATATAATAATACAGCATTGCACCATAATCATGTACGGCATTGCCTTTCAGAATTACCTTTCATCTAGGGGCCTTTCTTGGAAAGAGATGCTGCAAGAAAGTCTTCTACATCTTCAGAGAGGAAAGTTTGTTCTTACAGGTATGTATAATTTAAACGGGTAATTATAATTAAAATGTTAATGGGATATTCTGAAAATAAATGTTTAAAGAAAATCTTGCATTTTGTTAGCACCATTTATGACCCCAGGAAGTCCTGGAATGCAAATACTTTGCAGCAAATGAAGTGCTTAAAATGTAACCACTGTTGCAGGAAATATGACAACCAATTTTCATGTGATGAGATCCCACAAAACAAAATGGCATAATAACCAGGCAATTATTTTATTGATGTTGATTGACGGATAGGCTGAAGTGCCTCAACTGGTTCATGAAGGTTTGATCAAAATGAACACCAGAAGATGCATATGCAGATTTATTAGCTTCAACTAAATATATTATCAAAAATGACTTATTAGTTTAATAAAGTGATTTTCTTAGACATATTCAAACAAGTGAGTCCCACCTTAGAGCACCTCGTGACATCTGGCACTTGAAGCTCAATGTTAATTCCCACGGCACTGGTCATGAACTCAGTCCAGTGATGAAGTCCAGCGAACTCTGAAAAGCCTCCGATATTAGTAGTATATGGTATTTTATATTGCGTGCTGTATTGTCTCATCTGAGAACTTTCCCAAGCATTCCTGGTGTGCAAGCAAATCCAAATCCAAACTGTTTGTTTCCACACATGGCTACCTTCTTACAAAACATCCTGTTCTCAATACTTTTCCATTCTCTATCAATTGCTTATTGATGTGCCCAATTATCCTTAATGATTGAATTTGGCAATTGTCATAACTAGAGATAGGTATTTGCCAGGATACTTGAGAGACTTCCCTTGCTCTTTGAACTGTGCCGTAGTATCTTGTGCTTCCACCTAATAGGGCAGACTAAACCTCAGTTTAACATCTCATCTGATGGTCAGTGCAGTCATACTTAAGAGATGAGCTTTGACCTTTGTGGTTGAATCTCAAGAGTGGACAAATAATACAATTTTGCAGTTAATTTACCTGGAATAAGTGACCACATCAAAATTTAAATTGGATCCACTTTCATATTGGAATGCATATTTTTCTTTGAACTTTTCAATGGTACTTTACTTTCTGAATGGCATTCATATGTATTAGATAAAAAGGCAATCATGGTCTTCATGTTTGATCTACATGGCATGTAATGATTACTGTATATGGTAACTTCCAATGAAAGTAAATTGTGGTAATAACCCCTGCTATAGCATTTTATAGTCTTTAATAAATTGGAATAATGTTTGACTATAAGTTTGTATAATCAAAAACATGGGTTTAATTCCATTGAGGACTGAGTTGTATTTACCCTTTTTATTAATTTTTTTTAAAAAACAGATTATCATGTCACAACAAATGTTGTCCTGTGCTACTGCTGTGGATTGCATAACTTCCGTGAGCTAGCTTACCAGTACAGGCAGAATATTCCTGCCTCAGAACTTCCAGGTTAGTTGTCTTTAGTAACTAGTTACCAGTTTTTTGAGAAACTGGTCACTTTGTTTTTGTTGTTCTCACTCATATCCTCAGGACATCTCAAAACACTGGAGAAACAATAGAAATATTGAGGTTCAACCATCATCAATAAACTGACAAATATCTCTCCAAATATGGATCAATTTCATTTAACTCATCTGTGAATAAAATTCCTAAGCACCTTTAGGAACTGTGCAGCAAATCAGATTTTTTTTCTCTCTAAATGGATCCTTTTTCTAAATGGAATTTATTTTCAGCCACTTTTCCTAGAACATAAATCCTAACTTAATTGTTTCAATTATGTTGTCAATTGATCACAATTTTTTAAAAAAACTTCAACATTACACATTGAATAAAGCTTACTCCAAAATGTTCCATTTTCAGATTCCTACATATGAAAACATGTAACTTCTAGCAGGCATAAGTGAGTCACATTGCAAGTCCAATTGATAACTGTTTAGTAGTTGGGCTTTCAATGTAGCTCACCTAACACTTGCTAGAAGCTGCATGTATTGATTCATAAGAACCTTTCATTTCAGGAAATAGTAACATTTCTAGATGTTGTGATTTTTTTTCAAGCTAAAAGCATGGAATGCAATAATTACTTAGCATATTCTCCCTGACAACATCTCGACCAATCAGTCACCTTGCTGATAGATAAGCACCCTTTTCTTGTGCCGCATAAATGTTTGTTCCCTTGGAAATCTCATTGTGTCTGCTGGACAAAGCAATTAAATTCTGCTGGATAAAGTGAATATTTAATAGGTATAAATGTGTTCATTTGACAAAAGAACACTTGAAGAGATACAAGTATACGTGCTTAAATTAAGTGTAGATTGTACTGTATTTAATTTGACTGCACATGTGTATTTTAAAGCACACTATCAATTGTGCACAGGCTGGTGTCCTGCTGAAAACCAATGTCTGTCTATTTATCACATTCTGTTTTGTCCTGTGTATTGTAATGAGGTAGAGTTATTCAGGATAATCTTGTCTTTAAAAATTGTTTTTCTACATTACAATTAATTCATCTTGTAGAGACTGTAACTGCACGTCCAGATTGCTACTGGGGCAGGAACTGTCGCACCCAGGTTAAAGCACATCATGCTATGTAAGTACCAAATGCAGGTTAATTACATCTCCAGTGTTGAGAAAGTTTTGAATATATTACATGTTACTTTACAGTTTCTCTTAATCACTGCCTAAAATTCAATAATGTTTGCCACTGTTGATTAACAGTCTATAAACATGCCAGTTTATGACATCTGCATTTTGACTCATCAGTGTTTAGATTTGGTGGCTAGAGCCTGGAATATGCAGTTTGCCTACTGGCCTTCTGCTCTGTCTATTTCATGGCCTTGAGAAGTGTTCTTGCTCTTACCATCTTTTGGCCTTGCTTACTGGTGTCTGGTTCTTGCCACTTTGTATTCCCTTGCCTTAGTTGTTGATTCTTGATTACATTAGAGATGTGGTGATGGCACAGATTATAGAGAGGAGATTTTGTGTCAGGTGGAGTAGAGTGAAAGGAATAAGATGAGAAGAGGGACTTGGGAGCTAGCATAGGAGGGAGGAGAGTGCAAGAAGTGTAGTGAGTTTTAGGAAGATGGGTGATAGAGGCAAGTAGACCTGGTGTGAGAATGTAAGATGGAATAAATGGAGATGAAATGCTGCTCAGAATAAAGGGGAAGGGCCAGGAGGGAAAGGTTTACCTGACAGAAGGGGGATGGTAGGAAAAGAAAAAAACTATGGGAGGGGTGGGAATGGGAGGCATGGGATAGGATGACATAGGAAGGAGGGGATGGGGTAAAATATGTCAGAGGGATGAAAGGAAACTTGGAATTTCAAGAGGTACTGTTGAAACAAAACATTTCACTGCAAATGATTTACTTGTCACTATTATTTTGAACAAGGGTTACAAAACTAGAAAATGCCTAGTGGCATTACTGAAGTCGGTGGACATGTTATTCCCAAATGATTATTGTGCCATGTACCAGTCAATACATTATACGGTAAAAAAGCTGTTTGTTTTGAGGGCACATTTCTGGGCATTAAGATACTGACTTGAGAGAAGCTGTTTGTAGCTGTAATGGAGCCCTGTTTTGTCGCCTGTCCATTTAGGGCCTCAGTTTCACCAAACCAGAGCAAGGGTTGGTCAAATATGGATTTTCTACAGCAAATGATCCAAATACCCTCATTGCTGAGGGATGTTTATTTAAAAACTAATTCGAAACACAAAAATCCGAATGCTTCATCTGAGACTAATCTGAAAAGTATGGTTAATTGGCTTTTCTAATGTTTCAAATTGGCATCTGATTGTGAGATCTCAGCTCTTCCAGTTGAAGCCAAGATTTCTTTTAATAGACTATTTGGTTGTGTTTCATTGTTCTATATTTTAACCCTGAGTATCCCAGCTGGCTTTTATGCACTGCCAATTTTCTTCATTCCATCATTGATTGTTGTGCCTAGACTCCAAATCCTGGAATACCCTCCCTAAATCTCTTCACTTCTCTTGTCCTTTAAGACACTTATTAAAACACTCCAAACATGTGTCACCTGTTCTAAAACATGTTTTTGTGGTTAACTGTCCAATGTTGTTCAATGCAATGCCTTAGGACACTAAATCATTAAAGACAATACAAATGCAACTTGTTAGTTGCATCAGTCAAATATTTGGGACAGACAGGTTGTACAAGACTTGTATGCATGTATATTTTCTTGTAATATAAATTGGAATTAATATTGACAGCAAAAAGTGTTTTGAAGTAAGTCAATTTAAGAAAATCTTGCTAATAACTTGCTTTCTTGCAGGAAATTTAACCACATCTGTGAGCAAACACGTTTCAAGAACTGAAGATTCTCCACATCAGAGCCATGCAGCCCCTGCAGATGAAGTTAGAGTGACTTTGAACTTCAACAGTTGTCTTTAAGAATCTGTTTTTATACAATCAACCTTTTGAGTCTAGGGGTCACTGTAAAGTTTATTATACCTAAAAGTTGAAACCAAGATGAACCACATGGTAGAAAATACATCTGTTTTTCTACCATTTGGTAGGAAGCTTGTGCTTTGATATTTTTAAAAAGTTCTATATTTAAAAGAGCACACAGTTTCAGAGCAAGGCCTGCAAATATTTGCTCTGCTGTATACTGCTGTAATATCACATTTTCCACATAAAATTGATTATTCTTAATGTTCTTTTGTTACTGCTGTGCAGTCAATGTAGGAATATAATTTTTTTTATTGATGCTTAGAACAACTGGAGCTAAAACACTTCACAATAAGTGTTTTTATGGGACAGTTGTCTGGGGAAACTCAGTGACTTGACCATAGAAGCACAGAGTTGCAATGTAAATTTCCCTGCATTCTGAAGCATTCCTTGCTCAGCTGACCTTTGGAAGCATTTGAACAATATTTTTTGAGGCCGAGTATTGTAAAGATTTAAATTAGAATAGAAAGATTCCCTTAAATTTATATCGAAAGCCTGCCTTTACTTTTTACTGCATACTTCCTCCTAATGCAACATTTAGCTTTTGAAAGGGCCCAGGCCCAGCAGCTTAGTGTCTCAGGTATATGTGATGGTTGCTGGTTTAGAATATGTTGACTACCAGTAGCTGTCAAGGATAAAACAAAATCTTCTGATAGAAATAAAAGTCGCTCCTTATCATTTGGAGTGATTTCTTTTACATTTTTTCAGGAATTTCTCCAATATTTGGAAGTCTTTATCAGATTTTATTGCCTCCTCTTTTGAGGTTCCTCGCTCAACTTACTGTTCTATCCAGATCAAAGGGCCATACTCCATTTGAGGAGCTTATATTATTGAGTGTTGATAGGCTATTTGACTGTAGAATCTTTGCAGACAATCTGAAACTCTCTCCATCACCCGCTCTTATAACTTAATCAGCTGTAGAAACGCTGACTGACTGTTATTCTGCTCCTTATCTAACACCGTGGTATTAAGAACATTTAGGCACAGGATGATGTAATTTAGGCCATCAAGCCTGTTCCATTACTTTGAGAGAACATGGCTGATCAGTTCCAATCCATTTATTTGCCTTTGCTTTGGCTCCTTGATAATACTACCCATGGAAAAAGAATGGTCTTGTAAATTCCATTGTTTCAGGAAGTTCTGGGTTTATAGTATACCTTGTGTGGGGAAACAAATTCTTCCTGATTCCACTCAACAGCCTGAATCTAATATAAAGATTTGTAACAACCCAGAAACATAGCCCTGTGCTGAAACTTTCCTAATGTGTGTGGCTTGGTAATTTTGCATAAAGTATTTTTCAATGGGGTGGGGAAGGCTGTAATCTTCTATGTCGCTAAAATCATTGCAGATCAAATTAAAGTGGATGGGCACATTCACCTCTAACTTAAATGGATAAATTCATTTTGAGACAGTAATGTCCCAGACTTGATTTCCAATTCATAGTCTCATAAAATCAGCTAACACTGAGTGGAGGGTTCTGAACTTGATTTCAAAGTCCCTGCACAAATCTCCTGCTGTCCACTGACATGCTGCTGGTTCATAGTCAAGTAAAGACAATACTGGAGGTTTGGTATGATTCATTTCATGCTGGGCCAGTCTGCTAACTCAATATTTGGTCCTCAATTGGAAAGTAATCACCTTGAGTGAGGTGTGGATCTGTCACCCAGCAAGGAATTTTCAGAAGAGATCAGGAGAAAATTGAGCTGAAGAAATTAAGTTACTTTTCAGTATATTTAATTTATTTTGCCAGGCAAAGTGTGCATTCTAACTTTCAACTACTTTTACCCAGAATGTAGTGGGAAAATGAAATATACTCTCATGTGGAATACTTAAAATGTATAGTCTATAGATGCATTTATGGGGAAGTGTTGATAGGCACATAAGGAAGAGGAAATAACTTTTGGTGATAGTGGGCAGAGCTTATGGAGCATAACCACTTGTTTAGATCAGTGAAGGCTAATAGCTGTTTTTGTACTGCACATTTTTTAAGCCATTATTCAACTCTTAAAACTTTAAACCGTTGTCACAATTTGCGAAGCAATAGAAGTATTTCCTGTGGATCTGTACCTAAATCTCAGGATCGGGGAATGAAGACGCCTTGATTTATTGTTTATTTTAGCAATTGAAAATACAATTTCAGCTGTAAATTATTATTGGAATAAATGAATGTTTTACTCATGGGAGAAAAAGCCAGAAAAGAAACTGGGTTCACACCTGGAGGGACTGCACTCGAACAGTTGCCCCTTGGTGAATCACGTCTTAGTCTAGGTCCTTCTGTACAAGCACTTTATTTTGATAAAATACTGAATAGCAATTACAATTTATCATTTGAGATGAGCAAGTGTTTTAGCACTGGAATGTTTCATTTTGCATGAATGTTTATAACTGGTTTACAACCTGATCTAAAGCTGCAATTTTAAACAAAGATTGATGGAACCTATACAATTTCATCATTGACCATTTTAATATAAAGTTTTCCAAATTTAAAATCTCAACTTTCCACCAATTGGCATATTTTGTCCTTGGTAGGAAGTGTGCAATCCAGTCGATTCCCTTGGAAACTGGGCTTTGAAAGAGATTTACATCAATAGGATTGAAGTGATCTTTTCTTTTATACAGCATCGAATCATCTTAGGCTGAAGGAGCTTATTTAAACCATCCTTTGAAAAGACCATCCAATTAGCCACACTCATCTGCTGTTTCTTCGTAGCCAAGCATGCTTCATTTTCAAGTACTTATGCAGACCCTGTTGAAAATTCCTATTGAATCTGTTTTACCCATCCTCTCAGGTAGCATGTGTCAGAGCACCAAAACTTGCTGCATTTATTCGTAAGAAATTATCTGCTCTCCTCTTATCTTTCATCAATTACCTTTAAACCTGAGATCTCTGGAAGCCCAACTCGATAAATAAACCTTGATAATTTTGAGCACATGTATTAAATATTCTCTTGTCCAAGTTTCTTCTAAGAACAGCCACAATTTCTCTAGTTTCTCCACATAAATAGTCCTTCTTTTCTGGTACTATTGTAGTGAATCTTACCTGCGCCCTTTAATGTTTTGTCCTTTCTAAAGCATAGTGCCCAGATTTGGTGTCCTGTGTCCCCCATTTTAAAGCCCAGGACCCCACTGTCATTTTTGGCAGCCTACTCAACTTGACAAATATTTGTCCATGTGAAACTCATTCTCTTCCAGAACTCCATTCTGTACTGTTCCACTTTGTTTAATATAACTTTTCTTCCTTCCAAATGTATCATTAAATTTATCTCTGTATGAAGTGTCACCTGCCATCTGTCTTCCCAGTTCATCCACCTTTGTCCTCCTGACTTTTACTGCTATCGTCCTCATTGTTTAATCAGGTGTATATTCTTTGTCAATGTTCCCTTGATCTTTGACACCTTGCCTTTCCTGTTTAGAAGACTGGTATTAAAGGTGGGTTATAATTCCATGAAGTTTGATTGATAGATCTCATCTCATTTGCATAAATTGGAGCAATTCCTATTGTGTTAATCAAATGTCTTCCCACCAAGGCCATCATCAAACACCCTAGCTGGCCTAACTTTGCACCCACCAGGATAGCTGCTAACATTTTCCTCAGCTGTTATTCAGTAGCATCACATTTATTTACCAAGTTGGATTTATGACCCTGGGTTGGATTTTTGAATTGAGTCACAGGGTTTGTGATTCTATGGCAGGGCTCTAGAGGGATTTAAGGAAATCTCAAATGTCTGCAATAACTTTTCAGTGCTATGTAACACTGCTAAACTGGTGACTGTTGCTGAAAAAAATGATGTGTTTTATATTGATTAAAAGCAGTTTGCTGAACTTTGTCTGAATATCTAGTAATAGCTGCACTGCTTAGCTATATTTTGATTTGTTAATGAGTAAAGTCTGGTGTTTTGAATTGGACTTCTCAGTAATCTTAAAATCCCCGTTGAGTTGCTAATTGCTCGGTCTCATGGGTTTTACAGCTTGCATGTTTCCCCATGATACTAATGTCAAAGCTGCTTCACAATTCCCTTTTAAGAGTTAGGGAGATGAACAAGTTTTTTAAACAAAGAAACTGGAAATCTGAAACAAGCAGAAATCAGAATAGTTATGTACAGAAATACATTTTTCCCATCATATCTGTTCTGCTGCCCTAAGGGGAATCACCTCTTGCCTCTCCCCACATCCCTGCATATTCCCCTCATTCAAAAGGTAAGAATATTTTGGAAATGTAAAACAAATGTATGGCACAGAAGAGCATCCCATTTTCCGGTATATGGTCTGTATCCTTAGAGTTTAAGGAAATGTTCCAAGACCACAGCATTCCAGGGTAGACATGTAACATTATAGCTTGCCTCAACAAAACCAAAATACTGCAGATGCTGGAATTCTGAAATAGAAGCAAACAAAAAAACCCAGGAATGCTGTCTGACCTGCTGAGTGTTTCGAGGATTTAATCATAACTTGCCCTTTTCTGCATACTTCCCCTACTCTATTTCTGGTTTTGTTGATCAATGAATTAAGTAGTTGGCATACATTTCAGATTTTGCATGCTCCAAATAAAAATAGGGTTCCTGGATGGAAGGAGCTGTTGGTGATTGAGTTAAATTTGTGTAATCAAACACTGAGGGAAGACTGTACTGAGACTGTTACGTATCCAGGAATGTCTCTGAATGTGACAATTCCTGGATAGCATGCACATTTTCTTCCTCTTTTTGTCTATGCAGCACTTTATCATGTTCTCAGAATATACAAATACTTTGCAACAGTACACAACATTTCCTATATGGTCATTGTTCTGTGCAAGCAGGATTGCTGATAGAAAGCTTCCACCAATAGCAGACATTCCTCACCACCCTGCCTGCTTCTTGATGGGATTTGGTGAAAGGAATATAAAATAGAATGTCGGATATATTGCATGTCATAAAATTGCACTGACCTATGGGCCTGGATTATGAGTCGACTGCTGGAGCAAGGTTTGACATTAACCTTAAATTTCCACTATGAACACAACTATATCCCTGCTGTTAGAATCAGCTTTATGTAAAGTAGGCATTGCAATTAACAGCTCAATTCATGTAATATAGCATTTTGTGTATATTTTTAAAATTCTGAATGGGTGCTTCTAAGTGGTGTTCTCCCTGCTGGTTTATGGGAACGCACAGTGGTACAGGTAAACAAAACCTAGTAGAGAAAGGAGGTTTACAATATTTAGTTCCAGCTGACTTTTCATAATTTCTTTTGAAGTGTCTCCGTACCAAGCATTAGTTTTAGAATCCCTACAGTGTGAAAACAGGCCCTTCAGCCCAACAAGTCCACACTGACCCTCTGAAGAGTATCCGAGATCTACTCCCAAAGCATGTCTAACATTGGCAGCCAGCAACAGCTGCATGTATTTATGTTGTGTCTCTAAATTGGGAAAACATTCTGAGAAGTTAAAGGTACATCTCTGGGGATTTAGTCACTTTTCCTGTTTTGCAGCAGTGAGCACTTTCCCCAAAAGTCCTCCTTGGCCTCTGGTGCTCTTTGGGATGACCGAGGATTATAGAGTTAATGAGATCAGGAACTCTGTAGGACTATAGCAATGATCTGTCACATCTAAACTTCTGTTAAGCTCTGCATTAATTTGCTGTGCAACTTTACCCTTTATAAAAAGTAAATGCTTGTAGCAGATAAGATCAAAACTTCATTTCCCACAACTACTGTGGGAGTTAGTAGCTAATGAAAGCAATTAATCATCTATCCTCTAGAAAATTTTAGCTAGTCTTCTAAAGAATTGTGTTGAACTTTGTTTTCTGTTAATTGGATGTGATCCAATCCCTTTGGCCTTCCAAATTTTTTGACATCAATCTGACCTTTGTTCAAAAAATTTTCAGCATCAACTATCAAAGCAGAAAACATTATTTTAACTGGCTGTGTTGAAACTAATAAAAATAAATTGTAAGAAACCCCTTGAAGCTTTTAGTATGTTAAACACAGTTTGATACCTTGGCTGCTGAATGAAAAGATCATAGCATAAGCAGAAATTTAATAAACAATTGCTTTAATTCTGTTGACACAAAGTTGTCAAGAGTCGGTAGATAGAGGTGATTGCTGAAGTAACTTGCATGCTTCAGTAACAACCACAAAATTTTATTTTGGACATAATTTATGGTACTGGGAGTGAATGCTTCACTGTGCCTTCGTCTGGCTATACTGACAATTAATACAACTTCAAATGTAAACTCTGTGGTGTGACTGAGTCAACAGACCTGGGTTTGGGACACTTGTGATTGAACCAATTGAGGTGAGTTACTACCCTCTATCAATTTTATTCTATCATTTGATGGGATGTAATTGAATAAAGAAAGCTTCCTTGTCCAATTGGCTTCTTCCCCTAGGTGATGTGACAGTGTTGTTTCAGATTTTGTTGATGATGTATAAGCCATTTTCTCAATAATATGGCTTCTGTTGACTCCCCCTTTATTCAATTTACGAGAAGCTTTGTGATTTGTAATTGTTTATAGTAGAATTGCTCAGTATTTCTGTTAAATTACATGTTCTTGAGCTACCATTTTGGAGGAATCTGTGCCTTTATCTTTCAGACTGGTTTCCATTGAAAAGTCATTGGTTAGTAGATAAGTTAGAGTTACAGCATCGAAAGGCTACATGGCCTGATAATAGGTCCATAGTGTTTATGCTTCAGATGAGCCTTCTCTTGCCCTTCTTCAATTAACCCATTCCATGTAACTTTCTATTCCTTTTCCTTTAAACATGTCTGCTGTTTCCCTCAACTCGTCCTTGTGGTAGCAGGTTCCCCATTCTAACTTAGCTCTGGGTAAACAATTTTCCCCTGAATTCCCAATTTGGTTCACTAGTGACTGGTTTCTTACGGCTGCTGCTTTTGGAGTATCCATCTGGGAAAATCCTCTTCATGTCTGCTCTGTCAAGCCACTTTTTGATGTTAAATGCCTTTGTGTCAGGTCACCCCTCAATTTTTTTCCTCTCTGAAGAGCAACCAAACCTATCCAATCTTTCCTGATGGATATCATCTCACATTCTGTAAATCATTTTCACCTTCTCTCATGCCTCTATAGTCAAGTTATAAAACAGAAACCAGAACTGTTCACAGTAAAATGTAAAAGTGTAGCCAAAATTCCATACAGGCTTAACATAACTTTTCTGATTTTCAATGGTTATCCTTGTATGTATGAGCCCAATGCTTGATTTGCTTATTTCATTATGGCATAATTAATCTATGTTGTCACTTCTAATAATTTGTGCAGTACTCCCTGTTCCACTATCCATTTTGTCACTTAATATTCAATGAATCCTGGGCTGCTTATTCTTCCAGTGTACACCTCGGCCTTATCCAAATTCAACTTTGTTTATCAATTATATGTCCATTTTGAATACTATTAATGCCTTCCTCTGTTTTAACCGTCCTTTTCCCCCTGCCAAATCTGGCAATATCCTCCGATTCTGAAATAGACCTGTTTGCAAGGTTACATGAGACATATGTTGGGCACTAGTAGATAAGCATTCTAGAAGGAATGCTAATTTTGAGGAAGTTTGTATTTTTTTAAATTCATGTAATTCAGGCATTTTCTGTGCCCACAAAGTGGGGCTGAGCTGCTTCCTTTCTCCACTGTAGTCCTTCTGTAGATGTTAGGTGCTAGTAGAGAGGCTGTCCCAAGATTTTGACCAAGGAATATGGAATATAGTGCCAAGTTAGGATGGTGTCTGCTTATGTATGAACCCAAAATAATCTGTATTTGTGATTTACTAATTGAGAAGTTAATCTTGAAGTGTAGATTTAAAAATCTGAAATTGAAGGTATAATTTAAATATTTTGTGCTATTTTTCTCATCCCATCAAAACCCATGACCCAATTTTTAAGCATTTAATTCTGACCATAGCTGACCTTTCGTTTAGCTCATTTAATTGGTTAGTGTGTGCTTATGACAATGGAATCCCTATTTAACTTGTGCATAAGGGCCTATAATTAGACCCATTTGCATGTGCGTGCAGACAATTAAAGTTTCAATTTGAAGATCCCTCTTTGAATTCAGAATTAAAGCATTCATTTAAATGAGCCAGGTTGTGCAAATTATTTCCATTGTATCAACGAATGGCACATGGTTAATAATGTGGGCCAGGAATTCCAAAGGGATTCAGATCTGACTTAATTCCAATCTCGGATATATACATGTTCCATAAATTTGTACTATATTTTAATGCATTAATTTTTTTGAGCAAAAATCAAACTTTTTTTTCTGTCTTGGAATTGCAAATAAGCTTTTGGCTGTAGTTTTACAAACTTTCTGCCTCAATAAAAATCCTATGTTGCATTTTTCTTCGGACATGGTCATTCAATGTGAATCAGCTGACTTTCAGAGGAAATCCGAACAATACATGGTATGTTATTACAAATGTGTAGTGTTAAAACTTACAAATCCAGTATTTTTCTGGGTTGGCTTCTTGTAACATTTTTAATTCCAACTAAAGTAGTGTCAAACATTTTGTTGGTTGTCTTTACTTCTGGATGTGCAACTGGAATCTCTAAGCATTTTTCATTTCTCTGGTACTGGTTTAAGAACACATCACCACCTTCTTTTCTCTCAATCATGCAGTCAGTGTAACTGTTTCAAAGGCATATCAATGTTTTCTGTTGATAAAGGCTGCTGATCATTAATCAATGCTATGTTGCTGCATCTCCGACAGAAATAATAATGTATACCTGGTTTATTTTTTTTTCCCTCCTCCCAAGAGAGTGTGATGAATGGATCCTCTCAGTTATGTAGCAAATGATGAATTCAATGATATTCATGTCAAAAATTTGAGTTTCTACAGTAGCTATTAGTTATCTGCAATAAAACACAGTCACTACATTTAGATAAATGCATTAGGTGGAAGTAAGACCACTGGTTTCAGCTTGGGAGACCTTGGATGTACATTTTTGATGAACTGAATTATTCCAAAATGAATTCAGGTCAGAATGATTTGAGTTGATGTTTTGTTAAATATTAAAACTGCATACTTTTAAATGCATAAATCCAGCATTTGCAGATGACTCCGAATTGGTTCAATGTTAGTGTTGTGACAGTTCACATATTTAACAATTTTTTTTAAAAAAAGTGGGTGAACATTTTAAAGACAAAATTCTTCTTTTACTTCAGTTTTGATGACAAGTGTGACTTGTGTTTCTGTAAGTAACCATGGAACAGACAATCCTCAATACTGAAATTTTATAAAATAAAGGCAGCAAGCTTCATATGATAGATTTTGGACATGTCTTCAGTTTATTTGTGAGAATGCATGATATGTTCCAAATGATAGTTTAGTGCAGGGTAATCTATATCAATAGATTCCACATTGACTTGTTGTTGGAGTTTAGTGTCTATTAACAAGGACAGTGAACTGGTCAGCACAATCATGAAGGCATCTAAAGTTGGTGCACCATCAGTGGAATGATCAATGGTCAATATCAAACAGTCAATTGGTTTTTGTAGAAATACCAAATAGTAGAATATATGGTGCAATCTCCCTGACTTGACTGGCTTCATTTGTGTTGGCATTTTCATAGCCTCCTACACTGTAAGAATCTATTTGACTCACCACACCCTGTGCTGGTTCTTCAACAGAGCTATCCACTTAATTGCATTCCCCTGTTCTTACTTGATAAACCTGTTGTTTTCTCTTTGAAGTAAATGCATCAAGTTTTCTTTTAAAATTATTGCCTGAAAAGGCAGTGAAAATAGGTTGAACAATGTGTGGTCTATTCTGTATTCTATATGGTACTTCACATCTCATGAGAAATGGTCATGATTGCAGAGGCTGCTTTGCATTGTTACATTCAGATGGTAATCCTTCCAGCATGATAGACTGTGCAAATATCTGTGAAGTGTATCACCCTCTGACTTAGTTGACTAATGCCTCCTTTGTGGGTAGATGATTGTAAGGAATATAAATGAAAACTAAGATGATGGACTTTGATTTCAGATAGGATATAGATCAACTTGGCCTTCAAGCCATGTAGCTGCCACAAGTGGTCCTGAACACAGTATAACCAAATTTACAGGGAAACAACATCATCCTAAACTGGTAGAGAGTGAAAGATTACCTGAGGGAGATGTTAAAAATTCTGAAAAGGTTTGGTAGGGTAGATAGAGAAAGGGGTTTATGCTTTCTTAGAGGACACCATTCTCGGCCTTTTGGCTCAGTATGTGTAGTTCCTGAGGACCAGAGGAAGAGATTCTGCTCGAGCTACAGGTTCGACGCTGTGGACATGCGCTGGCGGGGGAGAAACCACGCGGATCGTGTTGCGAGTCGGAGCTGCTGGAGACCATTGCTGGATTGTGATTGGACGTTGGAGGATCATTTGGTTGTGCTGACCTGCTCTTGGTGGATCTTCATGCTGGCTTCGGCCTAACGCCAATTCGGGGACCAGCCAACCTCCAAGCTATGGCCACTCCGGGCCAGGGCATTCGAAACACAGTCAGGGTGACTGTCAAGAAGGTGGAGGAGCGTACACCAGTCGATCGGATGGTGTTTGTCAAGAAGATTCTGCTCGAGTGCTGTGGGTTCGCCACAGCGGATGTGTACTGTCTGCAGGACTTCCCTGGGGCAGGCTACTTTGATGTCACCTTCAGAAGTGTGAAGCAGTGCGAGCAGCTCCTGAAGGTCTTCAAGGAGAAGGAACGGGAGCCGCTATTCTCCATCTTGTCGGCGATCCCATTGTGTGTGCTTCCTGCACAGAGGAGTCAGGTTGTTACAATCCATTTGTACAACCCCTATGTTCCAGCGGCTGATGTCCTGACCTTCCTGGGAAGGTACGTCCAAGTTGAGGGAGAAGCCACCGATGTGATCGACCCCTTTGGGATCTGGTCCAGTAAACAGCAGGTCAGGGTAACTCTGAAGGTCGATGATAATGGGAACATTCTCCACCCACCCTCGAGCTTCGCAATTGGAGGGAGCAGAGGCTACCTGACACATGCAGGGCAGCTGAAACTGTGCCGAACCTGCGGGAAGGCGGGACACATGGTGGCGGATTGCAAGGTGACCATCTGCAGGAATTGCAAACAGGAGGGTCACCTGTATAAGGACTGTCAAGAAGCAAAGTGCTGCAACCTGTGTGGAGAGGCGGTCCACATGTACAAGACCTGCCCAAGACGAGGGGGCCGCACTTACGCACAGATGGCTGGAGGTGGCAATGAGAGCCGTGGACCCCCAAAGACCAGCAAAGTCCACCCAGACAGCAGGGAAATGGAGTCTGGTGGCACCCAAAAAGAAGAACAGGCTGGAGTGGAGGAGGCAGCAGCCAGCGGAGAGACACAGCAGCTGATCCTAGCTCTAGCTGGGCAGATGGAAGCAATGGAGGAGGAGGTAATCGAGAAGGCAGAGGAGTGGATACCTGTTAAAAACAGGAAGAGAAAATCCTGCCAGGCCCCCAAAGCCTCCCAGCAAAGGGGGAAGTGACACCCAAACGACAAGGATACAGGCAGCTCTTCCGACGGTGAGGACAGGTGCAAGGAGGGTCGTCACCAGAGGAAGAGACAGAGCGCTGTGGGGAGAAAGGAGAGCAGTACTGCCCAAACAGGAAAAGACGATCCCTCTGAGGGGATGGGTAAAGGCCTCCCCCTACCCGGTGAGAGCCAAGAGGTACCCACCGGCCCACAGCTCCAGGTAACTGGGAGCAGGGGTCCTGTGACAGCCCCGCTGTCAGATGGAGAACTGGATGGTGCGAACCCTGGGCCTGACACAAAGACACCAGAGTGGGGAAATGGCTCCAGCGTGGAGCCAGACAGCTACCTCAGCCCTGGGAAGGTCCAGCAGTTTGCCGTCACCACGGGGATGCTACCCCAGAGGGGCAAGACCAGCAGCAAATGGGCACTGTTAACCTTGTAAACTGTTAAAAATGGTGTTTAAAATTGCCAGTATCAATGTGCGTAGCATCAAATTGGCCACGCGATGTGTTTCTACGATGGCCTTCCTGGCCAGCATTAAAGCCGACGTTCTGTTTCTGCAGGAGTGGGATACCGCACCTCAGCAGCTACAGGAGATGGTCGAGCTTGTGGGCCCATGGGCTGTCAGTTTGGTCGGGGGGCAACGATAGCCGCGCCTCCGGCCTGGGTATCCTGTTGCAAGGAGGCAACTTCACCATCTCAGAGGTTAAGGAGGTGGTGGGCGAGCGCCTCCTCGTCGCCGACGTCATGTACAGGAATGGTCCCCTGAGACTGATTAATGTGTACGCCCCAGTGGGTAAGAGCGAACAGTTGACCGTCCTGCAGCAGCTTCCATTGTTGCTGGCTACGTCCAGGCTGGTCATTCTGGCTGGAGGCTTCAACTGTATCATTGATGCAGATGGACGATTTGGCGGGGGGGGACAGTAAACTGGACGCCATGCCCAGAGCCATGATGGACACGGTAAAAGATGCCAAGCTGCACGGCGTCTTCAGCACCCCTGCAGACGGAGCGCAGCGTAGATACACCTGGTCACGGGCAGACTGGTCTATCCGCTCAAGGATAGATTGCCTGCTTGTGTCCCGAACGCTCTCGGTCAGATCCACCGACGTCAAGCTGGTGTTCTTCTCTGACCACTGCCTCCTGCTGGCCGACTGTCACCTACAGGACGAGCAGCGGGCGGGTAAGGGAACGTGGAAGCTGATCACAAAGCTGTTGACCCTGGGAAACATTTGAGGAGCTCAAGAGGGACTACGCAGGTTGGAGAACCGTGAAGCCCCTCTTCAAGTCCCCAGCGGACTGGTGGGAAACAGTAAAAGGGAACATCAAGAGGTTCTTCATCCTCAAAGGTGTTCAGGAGGTGAGAGAGAGGCGGGGAAAACTGTCCCACCTCCAGGTAAGTATGCAGAACCTGCTCCTGCTGCAGCCGATGTGGGTCGATGTCACGGAGGACCTCAAGGGGGTGAAGGGCAAGCAAGCCTTGCTCTTTGCTTTGGAGGCCTCCAAGATAATCTTCCAGTCCAGGGTCTGCTCAGTGGAGCAGGACGAGACGTGCTCACGTTTCTTCTTCCAGAAGGTGCACAAAGAGAGCTCTGTGCTCAGCAGCCTGAAGGAAGAAGATGGCTTGATAACGTCATCTCAGGCTGACATCATGAGGATCAGTAAATCCTTCTATGCCAGTCTGTATGACGTGAAGCCGACCGACAGCGTTGCCTCCCAGTCGTTCCTGTCCTCTATCACGGAGGTCTCAGACGATGGAACACGCGAGAGGCTGGACCAGCCGCTATCTCTGGACGTGCTGACCAAGGCCCTCGAGTCCTTCCAAAAAAAAATAAAACTCCCAGAAGTGACGGCTTACCAGTCGAGCTCTGTTCCACTCTGTGGGACCTGATTGGCCAGGACCTGCTGGATGTGTATGTCAGTATGCTTCGAGCAGGTACGATGAGTGAATCCATAAGGAAAGGCATCATCACCCTCCTCTACAAGCAGAAGGGGGAGAGGGAGGAACTCAAAAATTGGAGACCAATCTCACTGTTGAATGCGGATTACAAAATTCTGTCAAAGGTAATCGCCAACCGGGTCAGGTCTGCTCTGGGCTCGGTGATTCACCCTGACCAAACCTGTGCGTGCCGGGCAGGAAGATCGCTGAGAGTCTCGCACTCCTCAGAGATACGATCGCCTACGTGCAGGACAGACAGGGACACCTGCCTGATCAGCCTGGACCAGGAGGAAGCCTTTGACAGGCTATCACACAGGTATATGAGAGATGTTCTCTCCAAAATGGGCTTTGGGGAGGGAATCTGCAATTGGATCAGACTGCTCTACACCAACATTCAGTGCAGTCTCGATCAATGGGTGGGAATCAGATAGCTTCCCAGTCAGATCTGGAGTCAGGCAGGGCTGCCCTCTCTCCTGCCTTGTTTGTGTGCTGCATAGAGCCATAGGCTGAGTCCATTAAGAAGGATGCGAGCCTGAGAGGGGTGACTATTCCTGGCAGCGGGGGCCTGCAGGTTAAGGCCTCCCTGTACATGGATGACGTCACCGTTTTCTGCTCGGATCCACTGTCCGTGCGCAGACTCGAGCATACGTGACCAGTTTGAAAGGCCCTTGGGGGCCAAGGTAAACAGAGGTAAGAACGAGGCCATGCTCTTCAGGAACTGGGCCGAACAATCCTCAATCTCCTTCACCGTCAGAACCAACCCCCTGAAGGTGCTGGGTATTTGGTTCGAGGGGGTTGGGCCGTGCACCAAGTCTTGGGAGAAGCATATCAGCAAAGTGAGGCAGAAACTGAGCAGCTGGAAGCTACGGTCGCTCTCCATCGTGGGAAAAAACCTGGTCATCAGGTGTGAGGCACTGTCATTGCTATTATACATGGCACAGGTCTGGCCTATTCCCAGAACCTGTGCTGCTGCAGTCACTGGTCCATCTTCCAGTTTATATGGAGATCAAAGATGGACCGGGTCTGAAGGGACTCGCTGTACAAAGATCTGGGCAATGGGGGAAAAAATACACCCAGTGCCACCCTCACCCTGATGGCCACCTTTGTGTGTGGCTGCATCAAGCTGTGCGTGGATCCCCGGTACGCAAACACCAAGTGTCACTACATACTGAGGTTCTACCTGTCCCTGGTGTTGCGAAGGATGGGCTGGTCTCGCTGCTGTGGAACGCTCCAAGTAGTTGGACCGTTCCATATCACCTGTCCTTCGTGGAGAAGTTTATGAAGAAAAACACCTTTGACCACAAGTCCATCAGGAAGTGGTCAGCACATAGTGTCCTCAAGACCCTTCGGGAAAAGGAGAGGGCGGATCCTATCGTGCGGTTCCCTGAGCAGACTGTCAAAGCCATTTGGCAGAATGCCTCATTGCCAGAACTTTCCAACAAGCACCAAGACATGGCTTGGCTGGTGGTGAGAAGGGCTCTGCCTGTGAGATCCTTTATGCACGCCCGGACTCTCAGCCGAATCGCACGCTGCCCTCGAAGCGGCTGCGGGGGGGAACGAGACTGTCACACACCTCCTTCTGGAATGTGCCTATGCAGAGAAAGTCTGGAGAGGAATGCAGTGGTGTTGTCGAGGTTCGTCCCGAGCAGCACCGTGACACAAGACTCCGTGCTCTACTGCCTGTTCCCTGGATGTACACCGAGACGAACATCAATTGTGTCTGGAGGATCATCAACTCGGTGAAAGATGCTCTCTGGGTGGTCCGAAACCTGTTGATCTTCCAGCTGAAGGAGTTGACCCCGACTGAGTGTTGCAGACTAGCATATTTCAAGATCCAGGACTGTGTTGAGGGACGCGCTGAAGCTTGGGGCAGCTGCCGCCAAGGCGCGGTGGGGAAAGACCACCGTGTAATATCTGCCTGCCTAAAGAAGAACAGGGGGCCCATGCAGTCATTTGGGCTCTGCTGACGCCTCAGCTAAATATATGGGCATATGATTGAAAAATGTACAGACCTGTATATAAAAATGATAAATTCTGATCTCTATGTAAATATTTACATATGTATGGCATGACCAACTGTACAGACCATCAAATTATTCATAAAATGAAGTATATTTTTGAAATTAAAAAAAATTATGCTTTCTTAGAGGAGACCAGATGAGATAGACCAAGTAAAAGGTTATGTGAATTGGCTATGCTAAATTGTCTGTAATGAGATTCTGGTGAGGTGCAGGTTTGGTGAGTTAGCTATGCTAAATACAGGGTAATGGAGTTAGGATAGGGTGTTGGGTTTGGGTGCAATGCTCTTCAAAGGGTTGTACATTCTTGATGGGTTGAATGGCTCTCTTCCATATTGTAGGATTCTAGGATTCTCGAAGACAAATTATTGGTGAACATTTTATAGGTCCACTAAGGAATTCAGGTGAAACATCATTACTGAGTAATTTGTCTGAGGAATGCTGTCCATTGTTGTTGTTTGCTAATTTATCTTAATTCAGTCTATTGGCTTCTGTTCCTTTGTATGAACACTTCCACAGTTATCTATTCAGGTTTTATTAGAAGTTCTAACACTGCCTCCAATTAAGGAGCTAGAAAGACAGAATCAGGGTTTCCAAGTGTCTTGTGGTGCTTTGGAAGCTGTGGATAGAGATCACAGAGATGTACAGCATGGAAACAGACCCTTTGGTCCAATCTGTCCATGCTGCCCAGATATCCCAACTCAATCTAGTCCCACCTGCCAGCACCCAACCCATATCCCTCCAAACCCTTCCTATTCATATACCCATCCAAATGCCTCCACCACTTCCTCTGGCAGCTCATTCCATATCAATTGTGAATTTCACTGTTAATTTTCCCAGACGCACTCTGATGTCCAGTGATACATGAATTCAAACAGCAAAGGTAATAACTGTGGAGGTACTTTATGGTGTCAGTTTCTCTCTCTCTCTCTCTCTCTCTCTCTCTCTCACTGACCTCACCATGTGCTTCCTTTGTTTTAAAACTGCTGTTGTTTTGACTTTTTTTTCCAAACTTCCAAAACAATGCGAAGCTTTTAAAACAGTAATTGCTACTCCTAGAATCCAACACCTAAAATACCTCAAATGAGCAATTGTTGCAGCCAGAAATTTTTCCCTTCCTCCATCTTGGATGACTAATCATAAACTGTTTGTGGTTCGTGGACTTGGTCCAAATCATACTCTTCCCTTTCCAAATGTTAGTCTCCTTTTGTTTCAAAATTTGTCAAAATGGAAAAAAAAACTTAATACAACAGTTGACAGTGATGGTCACAATTTCCACTGTCAAGACAACCAGAGAACAGTGGAAGAAATGGGCTCCATGCAAGACTTTAAAGCAGAATTTCAACTGTCATATATTGCAACCTTCTGCATTTTTGCACTGAAATATCTAATGTGTTTCATTTGTACTTTCTTAAACTCAGTTTGTCTTTTGTTATGTTTACAAAATGGATAAAGTATTCAGCATTTTGAAGAAAATGATTAGCTTTTAAAGTGAAGAACCTGTTATTACCTAATTGGTTTATCTATTGCTAGTACTCCCAGTTTAGCTCCATATTGAGTGAACTAGTACCTCAACTGCACCTGAAAAATACTACTTGAAAGGATGCTATCCATAACCAGCTTTAACTAAAGGTTATTTTGGGACAAGTAACAATTATTTGATTGAACAGTGCTGAATGTGAGTTTGAGGGAACTAACAGAAGCATATTTCCTCTTGAAAATGTATAAACCATGAAATGAGAGAACAATCCAACTGAAGTTTGGCAATACACTTAGCAGCTCCATTTTATTTTAAGAAACTCATCATTTAACAACATAAATTTGAAATTTCTTCCTAGAACATAATTTAGGAAAGCAATTTAAGATGCATTAAGACCTGAAGTGTAAATTTTAATTTAATTATATTTAAGACTGATAATTAGTCACAAGTACATTGCATGACAGTTCTTTTAGTTCAGAAACACAACCTGAGCTACAAATCTTCACAAAAATCACTGTTCTTTTATTGCTATGAATGCTTTTGTTTAATTATAAATTGATTCATTTAGGGACTAATTAACACAGAGGCTACATTATAACCAATTTAATAACAAAATTGTCCTTGTTAGCTGTAGGTCATGAATTACTTAGAGGTCACAGAGATAATAGAATTATAACTAGGTCTCCAGGACTAACAAATGGGCCTATTACTATCAGACTACCACAAAACAATCGCTTGTATTATTAAGGACATGTTTTAGATTTGTTTACTTCATTAGTATTCAAATGAGGCTGCAAAGTCGTATACACCATTATGTTTACTGTCCTTTTCAACCACTTCTTTAGTACACTGTCTCCTGTAGTTATGCTAATTAAACTAGGCAAGCATGTGTATGTTGGAGGTAATGGTTGCCCTGTTGACGTTTTTGGACAGGTGAGGCACACTATGTAAGATACAATAAGGAAAGGTGCATAAAACGTTATCAACTACTAGCGGTTACTAGCAGTGTTCCACAAGGATCTGTTTTGGGACTATTGCTGTTTGTCATTTTTATAAATGACCTGGAGGAGGGGCTAGAAGGTTAGGTGAGCAAGTTTGCGGATGATACGAAAGTCGGTGGAGTTGTTGACAGTGAGGAAGGATGTGGCAGGTTACAGCGGGATATAGATAAGCTGCAGAGCTGGGCAGAAAGGTGGCAAATGGAGTTCAATGTAGGTAAATGTGAAGTGATTCACTTTGATAAGAGTAACAAGAAGATGGAGTACTGGGCTAATGGTCGGATACTTGGTAGTGTGGATGAGCAGAGGGACCTTGGTGTCCATGTACACAGATCTCTGAAAGTTGCCACCCAGGTAAATAGTGCTGTGAAGAAGGCATATGGCGTACTGGCTCTTATTGGTAGAGGAATTGAGTTCCGGAGTCCTGAGATCATGTTGCAGTTGTATAAGGCTCTGGTGTGGCCGCATCTGGAGTATTGTGTGCAGTTTTGGTCGCCATACCTAGAAAGGATGTGGAGGCACTGGAACAGGTGCAGAGGAGGTTTACCAGGATGTTGCCTGGTATGGTAAGATGATCATATGAGGAAAGGCTGAGGCACTTGGGGCTGTTTTCATTGGAGAAAAGAAGGTTTAGGGGTGACTTGATAGAGGTGTACAAGATGATTAGGGGTATAGATAGGGTTGACCATGAGAACCTTTTTCCACGTATGGAGTCAGCTATTACGAGGGGGCATAGCTTTAAATTAAGGGATGGTAGGTATAGGACAGATGTTAGGGGTAGATTCTTTACTCAGCGAGTCGTGAGCCCTGCCAGTAGCAGTGGTGGACTCTCCCTCTTTATGGTTATTATATGGGCATTGGATAGGCATATGGAGGATAGTGGCTAGTGTAGATGAGGTGGGGTTGGATCAGCGCAACATCGAGGCCAAAGGGCCTGTACTGCGCTGTATTTTTCTATGTTCTATAACTACCACAGACCATTTAAAGATCTAAAAGGAAGGGAACATACAATATTTTCTTCCTCCAACAACATTACAAAATGACTTCATTGATCTCAGTTCTTTGCCGTATGACATTGACTCTATTAGAAACAGACTCTTCGGTCCAATTAATCCAAACTGACTCAAATTAAACTAGTCCTACCTGCCTGCGCTTGCCCCATATCCTTCCAAATATTTCTTATTCATGTACGTATCTAAATGTCTTTTAAATGTAACTACCTGCATCCACCACTTCCTCTGGAAGTTTATTCCACACATGAATCAACCATGTTTTTAAAAAAAATTGCCATTGCCTTGTTTTTAAATCTTTCTCCTCTCACCTTAAAAATATGCCCCCTACTCTTGAAATCCACCATCCCATACCCTTCATGATTTTATAAACATCTCAGTCACCCCCTCAACTTCCTCTGCTCCAGTGATAGAAGTCCCAGCCTCTCCTATATTACAAACCTCCATTCCTGGCAATATCCTGATAAATCTCACCTCAACCTCCTCCAGCTCAATAATAACCTTACAATAACAGCAACCAGAACTGCGATCTTGTTCACTAGTACGTCAGTGCCAAAAGTTAATGTAGGTGAAGTGCTTCGGCAGGTTCAAGGGAGATGATCAGTTGTTATACAGATGTAAGAGATCATAATAATAGCTTCTTACCCATCCCCTCTGCTGCAGTTTCTAGGTACTTAATGAAAAATTTATTTGCAGCTCATCAAGTACCATGTTCCCATCACATGATGGAAATAGAGTTTCTATTATCTGAATGACCTCAATAAGTAATTAATGACCCAAAACTCTTTTTTTCATAAGGATGAAATACTTATTGAATTAAGGGACATATTACAGTGGAATCTACTATTTGTTCACCTGAGTTTAATTATAGAAAAACTGGGATTGATCTCAAATCAGGAGAGGATCTAGTCATTGAATATAAAAAGCTTTCATGCTTCTGGAGAGATCAGGAGAAAGGGTTTCCACTCGCAACTGAGGTCATAACTAAATGATAGTTAAGTTAATATAGCTCATTTTGCCAGAGGTGAAATTGGGAGAATTTTTTCGAATACTATTTAAAAAGTCAGATGATGTTGGATGGAGATTTGGCAGTAGCATTCAAAAGGATACTGAATAAATATAGAGGGAAAATTTGCTGGAAAATAGAGAAGGCCATGGGATGAACTGGAGCACACTTGGAGAGCTCTCAGACCTAGCTGGCTAAATGGCCTTGTGTGCTGTTCTATTCCAAGGCAGCATAGAGTTTATACAATAAAACTAATTTGCCTTTCACAGGAGTTATGGATCAGAGTGTAGAATCGAGAGAGAGAATGAAACACTAACTGGGCTGTATGCAGTTATTCTATCATCACGTTAACCCATCAAATGAAAATTGTATTAAAAGAGAAAAGGACATTCTTAACTATCTACAAGCCAACTCTTTATTACCATTCATTTTTTAAAACACAAGTGAAACACGCCACAAGAAGACTGCGGTTTGACAATTAAAACAATAATTTAGAAGTGTCTTCCGTTTAGAACCCTGTTTTTCATTGGATGACTGACCAGGTTTGGTGTTCAGTCCTAGTCCAGTTCAGAGGAAGGGTCACTGGATGTAAACTTAACAACTCTTTCCCTCCACAGATGTTGCCAGACCTGCTGAGATTTTCCAGCAATTTTTGATTTAGTCCTAGTCCATCTAGCACTCTGTGCCAAGTGTGTGGATTTTCACCAACACAAGATAACAAAACTCCAGTCATATGTAAAATTCTTGTTTACAATCTAATCATTTCAGTTTTATACTTGATTTGAGACAAACTTACAGTTTATTTCAATGAAAATGAAAACAAGCAATAATAGTTAACTTCAAGTAAGTTATAAACTGAGGATGCCAAATCATTCGTTTGAATCTTGCCTTAACATTACGTCCTGTGCCTTTATTACAGTTTGGTTTTCACCATGGTGTTATTCAAAGATCTGCCAATATTAAGATAGACAGAGAACCCAGCAATACTAGAAGAATGAAACAAATATTTCCCTATGGAGCAGCTTGCAGACACCTCTACAGCCCATCAGTTACTGGTGAACATTCACAAGTGACACATGAATCAGTTTTCCTTTTATCAACTGCCTGTTCATTGTCATTTCTCACTGAATTCCACCTCCTTAAAAAGGTCTTAATGCACTTTTTTTTTTAAAAACTGCACTGAAAGTTGCAGTTTTTTTTTCCAGAACTGTCCTGCAACTCAAAACAAACCAGGCAGGATTTTTAGTCTCATGAATGAACATATTGTTCTCTGACTGAGTGAGAGATTTGAAATTTAACAAGTTTCAAAAAGGTTTGTAGCTCAGCTTGTGGTTCTAAACGGGAGTTTGCTCGCTGAGCTGGAAGGTTAGTTTTCAGACATTTCCTCACCATACCAGGTAGCATCATCAGTGAGCCTCTGCTGAAGCACTGGTGTTATGTCGTGTGCTCTATTTATGTGTTTAGGTTTTTTTTGGGTTGGTGATGTCATTTCTGGTCCTTTTTCTCAGAGAATGTTAGATGGGGTCCTCAACACCCACTTCACTTTCAATAACAGAACCTATAAGCAAATCAACGGTACACCCATGATATCACTGATAGAGTTCCTAGCAGAAGGTGTCATGCAGAGACTCTAACAAACAGCTCTGCCAATCATCCAACCTAAACATTAGGTCTGCTAGGTGCTTGACAACTTTGTCATCACTAAATGAAACAAATTAGAGGAAACCTTCAAGACCATCAATAATATTCTCACTGGCATAAAATTCACAAGAGGTGGAGAATAACAACAAACTGCCATTCCTAGATGTCACAATAGAGCGAACAGTCAATGGGGAACTTCAAGCAGCATCTACAGGAAAACCATACACGTGGACCAAATACTTAACTACAATTGTTCCCAACACCCGCAAATGAAGCTGCATTAGGACATTATTTCAATGAGCCACTACACACTGCAGCACAGTGAAACTATGAAATCATCTATCCAGCATATTCAAGAAAAACGGGTACCAAATAACCATAGTCTGCCAATTTCTCAGCAACAAACCCAAATAAGCAAACAAAATGTGCTCAGAAACCCTAGCCACTTTACCTTACATTAAAGGCATCTCTAAAATGACTGCCAGACTACTCAGACCTCTTGGTATCATGATAGCCCATAAACCCACCAACACACAAATAGCAGCTAATGTACTCAAAAACTCTATATAGACAACAAGCAAAATGAACGTCATTTACAAAATACCTTGCAAGGGCTGTAACAAACACTACATCAGACAAACAGGCAGAAATCTAGCCATCAGAATACATAAACATCAACTAGCAGCAAAAAGACATGACCCACTATCACTAGTATCCTTACATACTGATCTGGAAGGACACCACTTTGACTGGGACAACACATCCATCCTTGGACAAGCCAAACAGAGACATGCACAAGAATTCCTCAAAGCATGGCATTCCAACTCAAACTCTAGCAACAAACACATCGACTTGGATCGCATCTATCATCCTCTGAGAAAAAGAGCCAGAAATGACATCACCAACCCAAAGAAACCTAAACGTAAAGAGAAAGAGGACATCACACCAGCGCTTCACCGGAGGCTCACTGATGTTCCCTAGTATGGTGACGAAACATCTGAAATCAAAATTTCCAGCTCAGTGAGCAAACCAATATCCAGATTTGAAGTTGTCTTCACTTATCAAGAAAAACAAAACTAGCTAGAGAAGGTGTGCAGAACATTGTTGTGAGATTCAGGTGTACAGTTTGCATATTTAGCTCAAATCAAATATAGATCCGTAATCCTGACCTCTTCATCACCTTTTTAAAATGGAAAGCTGAAGCAGTTTAACAAAAGTATTGTCAAAGTAGACATAAGACTCTCTCTTCAGGATATGGCTTGTTTCATTTCTGACAAGCTGAGTTGTTTTAAGAGAATCCAACCAGTTGTCAATGAAAAATTGAAGAATCATCCCACAACATTATTGACCTAACACAGTACTTTACCACTGACATCAAGTAATTCATTGTACACCTTTGACATGCATTGCAGGCAATGATGTAGGTCATCACTTTTGTGGTTGTGTTGGTTAGTTTTAAGAGTTGGTACATTTCAAGGGCCTGGTAGTTCAGCCACAGTTGTCTCCATCAGCGAGATACAGCTTTGCCCTTTTTGGGCATCAGTTATGTTCCTTTATGTTGATATGAGAAGTTTGAAAATTTATCCATAGGATAGAATTCTAAGTTAGAATTACTTTAAATTGATTGGATGATTCAGTTCCTGTACATCTGAAGCATTATTAACTTTGTCAAGCATAACATCCTCAAATGGAGCTAGATTACCAGACAGGCCAGCAGGATGGAGAGCTTGGACCAGAGGTTGTCGATCTTCACTCGCTTCTGAGATGACAAAAACTGGTTTTGCCAAGGTTTTTCGATCTGGTTCATTTGCCAGACGTCTGCTTATGGTTGAGTCAGTCTTAAGACTTTTGATGATGTTGTTTGATACACAGCTCTCTGTGAACAACCTTGGCCCTTGATTAGATGGCACTGATTGTGGATCTGGCTGCTGGCATGCATGGTTCTCACAGTTAGTGGTCATGCCCACGTTGTGGTGATGTGCATTTGACCGGTAGCCAAAGCAGGGACTTCCAAACCAGGATTTTCTCAGGTTGGTGCCTGTGAAGACCCTACGATGGCTGTGTGCAGATTGAGTAAGTGGATAAGAAGCAGCACTTCCTGAAGAATCATATATTTGCTCCAACTCTGTTGCCAACCGCATATCAGACACAACTTTCCGCTTGTTCTCAATGTAGCGGTCACTTGGTGAGTTGCCTGTACACTGCATAAATTTTAAAGCATGAAATAAAAGGAAGGGCAATAGTGAAGCAAACTTATGCTATACTCATGATTTTATAAATAGATTTGTATTCCATATTAAACTTGTACTGCACAAAAAATGTTCATCATCCAAGGATAAGCAGATAAGTATAACAAAGATCAGCCAAGTCTCAGTGGGTACAACACTACTCTGCCCATTACCTAATGAGAGACTGGAGTACTCTAGTGTAATAATGAGACAGTGCTGCACTGTCAAAGGTGTTGCATCTGAAATGGAGTTTCCATCCAGCATGGTAGACATAAAAGAACCTATGGCACTATCGTAAAGAATAGAAGAGATTTCTCTCTTCCCAATATTTATCTTTCAACCAATATAATTTAAAATTATTTTAAACACATTATTTGCTAATTATTTAATTGCTCTCTGTGGGAACTTCCCATACACGAGTTGGTTCACATGTTCCCTACTTTATAACACAGCCTTCAAAAAGTATTCCATCGGCTGCAAAGTGTTTGGGGAATCTACTTGCCTTGGATAGAATCAAAGAATGGTTATAGAACACAAAGGTCATTCAGCCCATTAAGTTTGTAATGCTTTCTGAAAAAGCAGATTTTTTAAAAATTGCAGGATGTAGACATCACTGGCTAGGCCAGCACTTATTGTCCATTCCTCAGCTCTTGAGAAAATAGGTGGTTATTTCAATCTGAAATTCTATTAAATTTTCCTTTCCTGCAACCACTTATTCGTATTTGTTGACCTGGTCTTTGCTTCAAATCACTAACGCTACTAATGAATTCACAGCCTCACTGTTCTGTGTAACATGCATTACACATTCTCCTCTAGCCAAGAGGCTAGAGTCAAGTTCCACCTTCTCCAGAGGTGTGCAGTAACATCTCTGAACAGGTTAATTAGGAAATTATCTGCAAATACTACTCGGTCAACGTAAGGACACTTGCACTGCTGCCTCACTAGTGATGTACTCAACTGGACCATAGCTACCGCAAACGATTGCTGGCCCTTTACCCTACCTACAAGGCTTTAATTTCTCCAATTCTATTTGGAGTGAATTACATTCCATGTATATATTTTGCCAAATTTCATCATCTGGCAGATTTCATGATTGAAACAGATCTGACTTTAGGTGTACTCACGCAATTCTCCACCGGTTTTGTAAATGAACTTGTATTTGTCCAGTCACGCCAATCTCTTGACAGTTGTGGCAATGGCCCCAAAACATCATGGACGTTCTGGTCACTCCAGGCGTGCTGCTGGGTTGGGGAGGCTCCTCCACCATCACCTCTTCTAACCAATCGAGGCTTCTCTCCTTCAGAAACCAAGAGATCTGGAGCTAGCCAATCACAGGCCAGAGATGGACTTGTTGGGCTTCTCTTGGGGACCTGTGGTGAAGGGAATTGGAGAGAGTCCAAGCAGGTATATTCCAATGTACAAAAGAGGCCAGCACAGTCTTGTGCATCTACCTTTAATTGCTGAACTTAGAGTCTCCAACAACAATTAGCATTAAGATTATACTTGCATTAAAATGTGGTTAAACATTCAAAGTCTCAGAAATTTGACAGCTTGCCACACCTTGAGCTATTTGCCCAGATTTTAGCAGTCAGCTGTGAAATGAGGCAGATCTTCAACTTCTGGCAATGCAACAATTTTTCACATTATTTGGGATTTTCAGTAACATTAACTTGTTGGGCTGAAGGGCCTGTTTCCACACTGTAGGGAATCTAATCTAATCAAATCAAGTTGTCCAATTGGTCAATCATATTAAAGAGCTCCCACAGGAGCTCTTCCCACCAGGGAGTGAAAGCACTTATAAACAAATTACTTTTGAAAGATCAGGACCGAGATGGAAGGTTACGATAGAAATGAAATATAAACAAACATTATTTATTTTTAAATAATTAAACATTCAGTAATTAATTAATTTAGTAGACATTTATCAGCATTCACAAATCCTTTTTTTCAGGATCAGACAAGCTGTTCAGCGGTGGTTAATATTCAGATCACAAAAATCAATTACGTCTCTTTGTGCAAAGTGTAACAGGGCTTCTAACAGAAATAAGAGCAAAAAAAGGAGACAATGTGAGACGGAAAAGTTTAAAGGAGATGTTAATGCGTGCTATTTTTTTCCAGAGGGTGAGAGGTGATAAAAGCAGGTGCAATAGCAATGTTTAAGAAGCATTAAGACAGAGGCATGAACAGGCCAGGGAATAGAGGCATATAGACCATGTGTATGCAGATGGGATTTGTTTAGAATGACATCTTGGTCAGCAGAGACATGGTGGCTGAAGGGTCTGTTCCTGGGTTGTATTGGTTTTACGTACCTGTGTTCTTACCAAATCTTTTGATTTTGCTGATTTCTGGTTTTGGGAGAGGGCCACAGAATTGCCACTGATAGAGCACTGACTGACAGGTGTATTCCAAAATAACCTTGTAAGAGAAGAGCTAGAGGGCCAGTGAGGTTCAGGAAGGAATTAGTGTGTTTAGAACCTCAGCATGATGAACTCACAGCCACTGATGGTGGTAAAAGTAAATATCAGGATGCAGGAACTACAGAAACACGGACACCTTGAACGTTTAGAACCATAGATCATTACACAGATAGGGAGAGTTAACCAAAGCCAACACAAGCATTTTATTTTCATAAAATGCAGTAAGTGACTACAGCTGGTAATGCAGTTACTCTAAAAATGATGGATACACATTCAGTTGTGACCTTCAAAGAGGGACTGGATAAATGCCACTAAAAAAACTGCAGGGCTACACATAATTGACAGATTAGCAAGACAAATTAAATGACTCTCAGAGAGCATGCACATGAACCAAATGGGCTCCTTCTGCACTGCAATCATTGTGATTCTTTTTCCTCAATACTACCCATCCTTTTTGGAAGATCTCCACATGCCTCAGGAAGTCTCTGGAGCAGTTAAATTTGCCCAGATCAGCAGACTGCAATTTCTGCAGAGGTACACCAACATTATCCCAACTTTGATAGGGATTCATGCTGGCAGCTATGTGCTACTGAGTCTTGGGTGATGGGTTCAGCTTCAGCTTCAATGTTCAGACCAGTGATAATAAGAATTAGGATGCCATGTTGAGGTTGTAAATGACATTGGTGTGGCCTTTCCTGGAGTACTGTGTGCAGTTCTGGTCACCCTGTTATGGGAAAGATATTAAATTGGAAAGGGTTAAGAAAGGATTTGAGAATGTTGCCAGGAATGGAGGACTTGAGTTACAAAAATAGGCTGGAACTTTCTTCATTGGAACATAAGATATTGAGGGGTGACCTTATTGAGGTTTATAAAATCATGAGGGGCATAGATAAGGTGAATAGCAAGGGTCTTTTACCTCAGGTGAGAATGTTAAAGATTAGGGGGCATATTTTTAAGGTGAAGGGAGAAAGTTTTGAAAAGGACTTGAGGCAATTTTTTTTTAAACACAAAGTGGTTCATGTGTGAAATGAATTGCCAGAGGAAGTGGTGGATGCAGGTACAGTCACAACATTTAAAAGATATTTGGATAAGTACATGAATAGGAAAGGTTAAGGGGGATATGGGTCATTGGGACTAGTTTAGTTTGGGAATATGGTCGGTGTGAATTAATTGAACTGAAGGGCCTGTTTCCATGCTGTATGACTCACTCTAGAGACCTCAGTGCAAACTCCAGGCTGACACCATAGTAGTGAGGGTGCGCAACATGCAATTTTTTGGTTGCGATATTAAACCAAGGCTCAACAAGCTTGTTCCAGGTAATCCTAAAAGATCCCAGGGCTAAGTACTGGAAGAGTAGATCAGTACCTTTATGATTCAACTTCACTGGTTCTAAAGTGCTTTGGGATCAAAATACCTACTGACCAAGGACTGCGGTGGTTTGAGAAGGTGCCTCACCATCGCCTTCTCCAGGGCAACTAGAGATGGACAATAAATACTGGCCTAGCCAGTGACGCCCTCATGCCATGAATTAATATTTTTAAAAAGTTAAAAATCATGCAACATCAGGTTATAGTCCAACAGGTTTATTTGGAAGCACTAGTTTTCAGAGTGCTGCTCCATCAGGTGGTTGTGGAGTATAAGATCATAAGACACAGAATTTATAGCAAAAGATTACAGTGTCATGCAACTGAAATGATATATTGAAGAAACCTAGATTGCTGTTAAGGCTTTCATCTTTCAGAATGAATTACCAGTTTTGGTTCATTAGTATGTAAATCCTAGAACTTCTTTTAAGTCACCTTCTCGAGATAACTTAAGGTTTGATAACAATAGGTGATTCTCAGCTCAGACAATGCATTAAAGGTATGAGTTCAGAGTCTGTCTGTATCCTAATCTTGAGTCAGACTGGTTCTTCGCTAGCTTATACCCTAAACATTAAAACAGCCACCCTCTACGGACAAGCCCTGTGCAAACACAGGATCTATTCGGATGAGGAGGAACGTGACGGAGACTTGAAGGTGCTCAAGGAGGCCTTCCTAAGACCAGGGTACAATGCTCAACTCATTGATTGCCAGTTCTGACATGCCACAGCGAGAAACCGTATTTACCCAGGAGCTGAAAAACTACGCCATGTTCTTCGCAGCACCTCACCATGACCTTCCTTATGCCACCACTTCTTGCCTTTAAACAACCGCTAAACCTTATCCAGACCATTGTTCACAGCAAACTGCCCAGCCTTCAGGACAACATCAACCACAACACCATACAACACTGTCACAGCAACCACTGCAAAACATGTCAGAGTGTCAAAGGAAATACCACCATTACATGCAGCATATACGCAACTAGTACTCACGTGGCTTGGCCAATGTTGTCTATCTCATACGTTGCAGGCAAGGATGTCCTGAGACACGGTACATGTTGAGACCAAGAAGACGCTATGACACAGATGAATGGACACCAACAATCACCAGACAGGGATGTTCCCTCACAGTTGTGGGAACACTTCAGTAGTCCGGGACGTTTGGCCTCAGATCTTAGGGTGACCATCTTCCAAGATGGACTTCGGGATACACAACAATGCAGAGCAGCCAAGCAGAAGCTGATAGCCAAGTTCAGAACCCAGAGGATGGCCTCAACCCGGATCTTGGGTTCATGTCACAGTACAGGTGACCCCACTACACTATACACACTCACACACAAGCACGCAGACCCTCTCTCACAGACACGCTTTCTCTCAGACACATACATACGTCTCCCAAACTCACGCACACACCCTCTCACAGGCTTATACTCCATCACACACTCACACACACTTTACTAAGCTCGCACACGTGCAAACACACACACTCTCACGTGCACTCCACTCACACTCTCTCTCTCTCTCTCATGCACGCACACACACTCATATACGTCTATGGGGTGAATTTGTATTTGCAGAATTCTATTTGCAGATACATTCTATTTTGCTCAAAAGATGCACAATTTGCAGGCAGTCAATTCATGTAATAATTTGTAAATTCCACTTTGGAAATAAAACCAATCTGACTCAAGATCGGGATACAGACAGACCCTGACCTCACAACTCTAATGCATTGTCTGAGCTGAGATGTCACCTTAAGTTATCTTGAGAAGATGACTTAAAAGAACTTCTGGGTCACTGCTGTCTCACAGCGCTGGGTTCGATTCCAGCCTTGGGCAACTGTCTGTGTGGAGTTCGTATATTCACCCCGTGTCTGCGTGGTTTTCCTCTGAGTGCTCCGGTTTCCTTCCACTGTCCAAAGATGTGCAGGTTAGGTGAATTGGCCATGCTAAATTGCCCATAGTGTTCAGGGATCTGTAGGTTAGGTGCATTCGTCAGGGGTAATGTAGAGCATTAGGGTAGGGGGAATGGGTCTGGGTGGGTTACTCTTCGGAGGTCGGTTTGGACTTGTTAGGCCAAATGGCTATTTCCATACTGTAGGAATTCTATGACTAATAAAACAGAAATCTGCAACCCATTCTAAAAAGATGAAAGACTTAACAGCAAGCTAGGTTTCTTCAATATAGCATTTCAGTTGCACGACACTGTAATAGAACATAGAAAAGTACAGCACAGAACAGGCCCTTTGGCCTACAGTATTGTGCCAAGCAGTAATCCTAATGTAAAATAAAATAACTTAACCTACACACTCCTCAATTCACTTTGCTATAAATTCTGTGTCTTATGATTTTATACCCCATAACCACCTGATAAAGGAGTAGCACTCTGAAAGCTAGTGCTTCCAATTAAACCTGTTTGACTCTAACCTGGTGTTGTGTAATTTTTAACTTTGTACACTCCGGTCCAACACTCGGTACCTTCACATCATATTTTTAAAAAGAATCTTATCTCAGAGGGTGCAGTTATAACAGAATGGCAATCTCCTAGTTTCAAATGGGAATCCATCACCATTTTGTTTGGGAACTCAGGATCCTTTGCAGCTCACCAACTCAGCTAGACAGAGTTTGCAAACAGATAACGCTGCTTTAAGAGTCTCTAATACTGCTGTTTAGATTATGAGGATGAGGCATTCTATCCTATCAGTCAGATTTTCTCATGAAAGTTTGTACTAAATTTCAGTTCTGAAGAAGGTCATTGTCCATATTTTGTGTTTTTGGCTGACCTGGGTAAAATCAGGTTACCTTCAGTTCACCCGCTCAAAGGGAAATGTTCACCGACAGGGATTTTCCGGTTGGAAAGATTGCTGGCTCCCAAGCTGATTGATTGAAGAAGGAAGGGTATGATGCTCTTCTGAGGGTCAGTGTTGACACGATGGGCCAAATGGCCTGCTTCCAGTCTGTAGGGAATCTATGATTCAATGTAGTGTATAATTGTACCTAATAATTAATAGATGTAGATGATTGTATGGGCCTTTAATTCAAAGGGCACAAAAAATCTCTGGATAAGAAATTAATAAATCCTGCATTTTTCTTCATAATTTAAAAAACAATTAAGACAGAAAATCTGAAAGTTAGGCCCAGAATATTACAGGGCAGCAATGACTCTATCCATGGGTTGAAAAGTCTGCGGCAACCCTCTTGTAGCCATGTCTGGGAGTTTCATTGAGATAGGTAACTGCCTGGATGTCAGATTCCCATCTCTTTAGAGATTCTCATATCAATCTATTCTGGGACATCACTAATTTTGTCTTCCTCTTTGAAGATGCTCCTTAAAAACCTACCTCTGTGACTAAGCTGTTGATCATCTTGTCCGGATTTCTCCTTAACTATCAAATTTTGTGCAATATTTCCTCTCTAAAGCAAGTTACGATGTTTACTATGTCAAAAGCTCTATTTAAATGCATGTTTTTGTTATTGTACTCACAGTAATACAACATTTGGGCAGGAGGTCCTGATCCCAAACTGAAACGCACTGTTAATCTTTGTTTTCCTTCCAGAAAATGAGATAATCCCATCAGCTTACTTGTCTAGACAATTATTACAAACCAAAACATTCACCAGCTGTCATGCCAACATCAGAACCATGCACTTTTGTGTGACTTGATTTGGCACCGTTTAGAGCAACGAACCACACCTCATACTGAATGTAACAAATATTCTTATGAAAATTACAGAATATCTACTCTGTATTATTTTAAAGAATACCAAGTTCCATTATTTAGTGTCTATACATTTTAAAGTACAAAAAGCTATAAAAACCTGTAATATCTGTCACCGAGGAGGCATTGAGGCTTCTGTTAAATTTCACAGAATCTTGTAGAATTGTTACGGTGCAGACGGTGACTATTCAGCCCATCCTGTCTGTACTGGCTCTCTGAGCATCGACATTTACTGAACCGAAGTATAGATTCAAAATTCATGGAGTAGTGAACCATCACTATTGGCAAGATGAGGAAAGGATGTTCCAAAATGTGTGAGCTCCTGAAACTGTGATCCTGGATTAATAATCCAAAGCAGATCAGGGGTTTGAGACACCTCCAGGATTTCAGCACAAATCGTGTTGCAAGACAAGGTCCTATCTGCTCTCTCCAAGGATTTCATTTTTAAAAGCAGTTTTTTAATCGTCCGTTCTTTAGACTTCACCTACTTCTCAAATAATTATTTCACTTCAATTTGATTTATCTTTTACCCATTCTCAAAATATTATAACAGGGTTTAAATGTTCATATTGAACTTTTGCTGAACATCACTGGTTTCAATCAATTTTAAAAAGTGAACTGAATTTTGAAGGGAAATGCGAGACATTTGGGTGGTGGAGCCAGGGAATTCCTAGAGGCATGGCACTCATCCACAGATTCTATCAACAAACACATCGACTTGGACCCAATATACCGGGCCACTGCAGCGGACAGCTGGAACTGACAACCGGAAGCGGCAGAGACAAACCACTACAAATGCCGGAGGAAACATCACAGAAGCGCTTCACAGGAGGCTCCCAAGCACTGAGGATGTCACCTAGACAGGGGACGAAACGTTTCGAACATAAATTCCCAGCTCGGCGAACAGAACCACAACAACGAGCACCCGAGCTACAAATCTTCTCCCAAACTTTCATCAGCTGAAGAGTGAGGAGTGGTTGGAAGTAACTGGATTGCCTTTCAATTAAACTTGAACAGACTCAAAGGCAGCACTGCTGCTACCTGCACTATCCTGTTCTTCCACAAAATACTCAAGATGAATCAGGAACTCAAGAACCTGGACATTAGGAGCTGTGTTCATTATTTAAGGGGTGGAAGACTGCCCTCCTTTGGAGATCTGGGTCAATACATGACTATGGTTCCAAACTGATTTACAGTCAGAGTCATACAGCATGGAAATGGACTCTTCAGTTCAAGTTGATTTTGTAAATGCCCAAGCAAAATCATTCATGCATAACATCGCCTCAATGTGGCCAATTTGTCGACTTGACCATAGACTCCCACACCCAAAGGTTGAATTTAAATAATAGATGAAAGACAATAAATAAATACTGACCTGGGTAGTGGGACATTTAGATTTTAGAAACCTTCACAGACTTTATGAAGGAAGGGCAACTTGGGTGGGGGGGTGGGGGGTGGTGGGTGGAGGACAAGGTAGAGAACTTGAGACAGAAGAACTGCAGCAATTCACCAAGGCTCCTTCAACAACTCCTTCCAAACCAATAGCCTCTACCATCAAGTAGGACAAAGGCAGCAGATATGTGGGGCCACCACCAGCAAGATTGCTCCAAACCAGACTCCATCCCAACTTGATATTATCACTTTTAGAGTCATTTAGCACAGAAACAGACCCTTCAGTTCAACTCGTCTATGCCTATCAGCCATCCCAATCTGACCTAGTCCCATTTGACTGGGTCAAATCTCTAAAATTCCCTCATAACAGTACAATGAGGGATGTGTGCCCCCCAAAGCCTGCAGTGGTTCAAGTAGACAGTTCACCACTGCCTTCCAAAGGGGCAATTTGGGACGGGCAGAAGTGCTAGCCATACCAGTGATGCTTAACATCCCCATAATGAAGGTAAAAATATAGCCCAAGAAAGGTGGTTTGAAAACAAAGAGTGTTAAGTTCAGTATTTCATAAGCTGATGATTCAACTTCTATCCTCCATCCAATATCTTCAAAGTACCTTTGTTTTAAAGCTGGAGAAGTGTAAGTTGCGCAGGCTGAGACCAGTCGAAATCACAAAGATCTCATCGCTCCCAGTCTCTGTCACTGCTGACTCACTGGAGGCCACTTCCATTTCAGTGCGGTTTGAATTACCTGCAACAACTCAGAGTGGGAATTACAGAGAACTCGTAACAAGCCAAAACCACTTCATTAACACAGAACATTTTTGCTACAGCTGAGCTTTAAAACAACTCTTTAAACTCTTAAAAGTCTCAAGCCTGTGGTTTCAAATTTAAGCAAACAATTTGAAATCTTTAGTGAGTTTCATAGAAGCTGTTTCAGCATTTCTCTACAAAAGTTTAAAATTTCCGTTAGAAATATTATTTATTCCTGAATTCACAGTCACATAAACTTGAATTCCTCTTTTAAGCATGGAAATTCCTGAATGTTGGGAACATCACTTTTTCCAGGTGACTTGAACAAACATGGTGAACACCTCCTGCACTCAATGGTAAAAAGATTATTTTGAATAAGTGGCAGTAACATTCATTTGGACTCATGGTTCAGCTGTCACTATTGAAAAAAGGAACTTCCTTGCCTCCTCCTGTGTTGTAACCAGATCTCAAGTACTTTCAAACAGATCTCCACACATACTAACCCATTCCTCCAAGACCAATGCTGTGATTGTTGTTTTCATTTTCTAACGAGACCTCCTGGTTTGACCTGTTAGACACGAGCTGCATTTCCCCAATATCAACTGCAGAATTCTGGATCCCGTTCTAAAAAAATGAGAAAAATGAGAAAAAGCAACAACTCAGTTTTGGATAAACATTCCTTTGCAGCTGTGGAATCCTCATATAGAAGGTCACTGATGCAACGCAGTAACTCAAAACCTTCCAAATCCATGACCACTACCAACTGGAAGGACTAGGGCAACAGATACATGGGAGCACCAGCCCCTGCAAGTCTCCCTCCGAGCCACTCCCCATCCTGACTTGGGAATATCACCATTGTTTTAGGGTCTCTGGATCAAAATCATGAAACTCCCTCCCTAAGGGCATTGTGCAACTACTTTCAGTACATGGACTGCTGTGATTCAAAGAGGCAGCTGACTACCACCTTCTCAGGGGCAACTAGGGATTGGCAATAAATGCTGAACCAGTCAACACAGCTGTGAATTGGGAATGCATACTAGAAACAAGAAACAAGGCCTGTTTGAATAATTCAATTGAGCTTCAGTAGAAAGTCAATGGTTTCTTTGTTCTTTCCCTTTCAGAATGGACCAGTTCCCAAATCGGAGGGTAACATGCTCCCTTTTTGAACGGATTATAACCATTGTTGGCAATATAGACACTGGGTCTTACAGTCAAAACCTGGACAAGGAAGCTAGCTGGGACTGGGAGGCCAGACCGACAGGTCCAGACTTGCTGATGCTTTTAACTGGCTCTTCTCAACTGCGATCTCAATCATCTGAACCTCTGGTCGGGTAGAAAAGGAGTTGTTTTTTAAACAGTATCTTTAGTGATTACCAGATATCCCAAAAGCTTACAATGAAGTATAGTCTGTTTAGATATAATGTGATAGCTCTGTTCCTGTGCAATCTAGCATCATAAGAAAATCACGTAATAGCCATGCCATGTATACCAAGAGGACCAGACTCGTGTTATCACCACTACAGGTAAGGAAAGCTAATCTTTTACAAATGACTGTCTAAATTTTCAATTGTGGTAAAGCCAATTCATGTTGAAATGTGCATTAACAGCAGAACTGACCGTACCTGAAGTGTTGCTTCCATTGCAATTTAGGAAATGTGGCAATTAATTGGTGCACAGCAATCTCCCATGAACAGAAACTTGATCATGGGCAGACAACCTACTTTCTATGAGATTCTGATTGTGGGATAAATATTGGCCAGGACTGTTGTTGTTCTTCAATGTAGTGCCATAGAAAAATTGTTCACACCTGCAAGAGGTTATCATCTCATCCAGAAATGCAGCGCCCCATCAGCACTACACGGAAGGGTCAGCCTGAAATTTCTGAGTAAGATTTGAACCCATGACCTTGCAATTCCATCAAGTGGCGGCGAGGGCCTGTGAGGAAAAGGGCAGCAACAACATTAACTCTGTGGAGGATTGCTGTCTTTGGTGAAGGAAAAGAAAGGAGAGACACCGAGAGAGAGAGCGAGAGAGAGAGAGAGAGAGCGAGAGACAGAGTGAGAGACAGAGACAGAGCGAGAGACAGAGACAGAGAGAGACACAGAAGAAAACAGCAGAGGAGCGGTCATTTCCATCCCTTATGTATAAAAAGGTAGTGGAAACCCAGATTGAGGCCTTGAAATAATTGACCTGGAATTAAAGATAGAATCTCCTGGAAATAACAGCAAGGAAATCTGGAGAGAAAAATAAAAATGATCATGAAAGGAGATTTTGGTATTTAACTGTTGATTTATCACTCAAACATTAGCCATAAACATATTGGTATTGGAAAAAATGACCAATTACTGGAGGTGGGAGATATGATGATGAGATCACAAAGAACATGGCAGTTTCATACCTGGGCTAATTGTGCCAGTGGAGATGTGATGCAATGTTTTGTTGTTGCTGGTATCTTGGAGTAAGTGGTAGGAGGTCAAAGTGTCAAATAGTTAAACAAGAAGAGGATGAAAACATTATTCTCTACTGCACGTTTTGCTAAGGTTTGCAGCTCGGACCATTAAATTAATGAGAATTTAGATTATCCGCTCTGTTCATGGACGGTAAGGTTTTGTGGAGTTCTCATCAGTAGCAGGTGGTGAAGAACAAACAGCGCCAGATTTTATTGCTAGTAAGTGAAACGCTCCACCATCAGCATGAACACAAAATACTCCTGGTGCTGGTAATCTTCACAACCCTGTTCCTGATTTGGTTTCACATCTGTCCCTGTTTGTAGAAAAGCAGCGGAGATGTGCTGGAATCGCCAGGTGGGTTGGCGGGGGGGGGGGTTCCTATTGCTAATGTGCCCAGTGGCATGCATCTGTATCCCTTCTACTCCTCTAACTTTGCCTGTCACACTCCTGGGATACTGGAGGCTCTGCTGCTTTGGCTGATTTCCTTCTGCTATGATCATTTACAACTCTACAAGTCTCATTCTCTGTGCCGTACTCGGAGAAAGTGAGGATTGCTGATACTGGAGCTCAGAGTTCAGTGTGTAGTGCTAAAAAAGCACAGCAGGTCAGGCAGCATCCAAGGAGCAGAAGAATTGACGGTTCAGGCATAAGCCCTTCATCAGGAATGAAGCTTGTGGGTCAGGGCTGAGAAATAAATGAGAGGGGGCTGGGGTTCAGGGACAGGTAGCTGGGAAAGCAATAAATGGATGAAGGAGAGAGAGAAAGAGATAGGTCAGAGGAGAGAGTGATGAACAGGTCTGGAGGGCAGTGCTGAGTTGGAGGCTTGGGACTAGGATAATGTGGGGCAGGGGAAATGAGGAAGCTGTTGAAATCCACATTTATCCCGTATGGTTGCAGGATCCCAAGGCAGAATATGAGGCTTTCCACCTCCAGGTGTTGGGTGGTAACAGTTTGGCGATGGAAGTGGCCCAGGACCTGCATGTCCTTGACACAGTGGGAGGAGGAGTTGAAGTGTTCAGCCATAGGGCGGTGGGGTTGGTGGGTGCGGGTATCCCAGAGATGTTCCCTGAAACAATCCGTAAAAAGCTGTCCTGTCTCCCTGATGTAGAGGAGTTCACTCGCTGTCACCAATCCTCCTTTACAGGCTAAGGGTCTGTATTATTATCAATGATAGAGAATAAAGACTCTCCAGTGGGTAACAAGAAGTACTTGTCTTACAAAAAGAAAGTATGTAATTTATGGCATTAAAGCAATAGAAACAAACAATATTAACTAGTTTGGCATAACTATAATCATCAGCAGCCATAGAAGACACATCTGTATCTGTCAGGATCCTGTGCAAGAATAAAAAGTGAGGTCTGCAGATGCTGGAGATCAGAGCTGAAAGTGTGTTGCTGGTTAAAGCGCAGCAGGTCAGGCAGCATCCAAGGAACAGGAAATTTGACATTTCGGGCATAAGCCCTTCATCAGGATGAAGGGCTTGTGCCTGAAACGTCGAATTTCCTGTTTCTTGGATGCTGCCTGACCTGCTGCGCTTTAACCAGCAACACATTTTCAGCCCTTTGCAAGAATATCCAACTCTCCACCCAGAAACTGCTCTATCAGCAGATTGGATGGAGCAACTTCAACAGTAACTCTTTCCAAATGATGACCTCATAATAGCCATTCAGCCCATGAGACTGCACCATTATCACAAATTAATCCAGTTGATTACTCTTCCAACTCTTTCCCCCGAACCAATCAATGTTCTCTCCTTCAAATATTTATCCAACTCCTTTCTGAAAACTATAATTTTATCTGTATCCACCACCACATTATCACGCAGCAGATTCCAAATCCGAAATATTTGTTGCGAGAACATGTTTTCTCCCTTCATATCACTAATAGAACAGAAATAAACATTAACTTTTTTTTAAAAAAAAGGCCATTTATAAAATCAGACCAATACCTTAAATTAAACATTACCTCTCGACTTCTTGAGCAATGGGAATGACTTCCTTTACAATGAGCCTTTTTCCTGAACGAAAAATACAAAACTTTGGTTTAGTCAATTAGCTCAAAAGGGAAAACTGAAATCTGCAGGAAAACATAGACTCAGCTCTTTGACAAAGACAGAATTATGAACTATGTTTGTATAGCACCATAAACAAATCTAGAAGATTTGGAAATACATCACTGTTCCTGCAGTGTTGCTGGTCAAGTTCCTGAAACTCCCTCTCAAGGGTCAACCAACACCACATGAATTGCAGTGGTTCAAGAAGGCAGTGTCAAGAGCGTGGTGCTGGAAAAGCACAGCAGGTCAGGCAGCATCCTAGGAGCAGGAGAATCGATGTTTCGGGCAAAAGCCTGAAGGCAGCTCACCACCGGCTTCTCAATAAATGCTGGCTACAAATTCTCAAGACAGTATTTTAGAGCCAATAAAGAATGTAGTCACAATTGTGCCAGACACTCTGCACATAGCAAGATTCAACTCATAGCAATGAAGTAAAGAACAAATGGTGTGATTTTTTTTAGGTACTGATCAAGGGTTATCTGGCGAATCGGCAGAATTCCAGTCTAATTTAATGTCTCATTTGAAAGTTGGCACCTCCAACAGAGTGGTACTAGAAGGGTCAAGTCAGGTGAACAATTGGTGTTAACTTTTCCCACTGCGAATTCAGACGGCCTGGCCTCCTCTCCACAGACAGTTCAATCCATTTTCTTCAAAGAGAATGCTCTGTAAAATATTTATCTGCCTCTTGTGCTGTTCTGTAAGCCTGGTATCCATGGCCCAGACTATTAATTATACCTTTTTTTTGGCTCTTGCTTCTTTTTGAACAGAACTTTGTGTCAAACAAGGGAGACGGTTTTAGTGACTTGGTTCAGTTCAATATATTTTCTCTCTGAATCAGTGCTTAGCCATTTGCTTCATTGTACCTTCTCAGCCTGTGGAAGAGGGACATTACATGTTGCTCTGATTTTACCTTCAACCAATCTTGGGTACTTTAAATTTGAACTAATCCAATGCCAATGGAAGGAATTAAAACCAAAAGAAAAAATATTTTGGAAATATACAGTAGGTCGATGAGCATTTGGAAGAGGAAAGTTGGGATGAAATGTCAGATTTGTTCCTCTAGCTTCATGATTATATTATTTTGGGAGCTTTCCAGATCTTTATCTTACAGGTAGTCCATTAATATGAGTCTATCAACAGACTGTACTGTCGTCATTAATAACACCAACATTTCTACAATTAAACCAAGTGACAGGAACTCTCTACACCCCGGAAAGTCTGTGACATAATGCTGGCTCAGACACTCCAGGTTCAAGTCCCACTTCAGGACTTTAAGGCAATGGTTGGTGTATCACAACATGGTCAAACAGTTCAACTATCAGCCTGTTTGGCAGGCACTGGACGTGTAGGAGGGTTTCCTCATCAGCCACTTTAAAAAAAGGCACAGGTTCTCACAATCATCACTCAGACAACCATACACCCGAGAAGCTTTTCTGTCCAGCTTACCAAGCTGTTTGTTCAAGAAATGGTCAACAAACAAATGACAGACTCAGCAAAAACCTGGGGTTCTTTCAGGAAAATTTGGCTTTCGCCAAATGAGCAGATGGCCAGTCAATGTCATTGGAACAGCATGTGGCAATGATACCAACAGGTTAGAACTGTTCATAGCCCAGGATTAGAAATGGAGAAAGTTTATAGCACACACTGAGTCAATTTGGTTCTTCCTGCCTATTGATCTTTTTAATAAGACCATAATAACAGAGGCAAACAATATCAAGTCTGGAAACCTGCTGCTAACTGAATGATGATCATGTGAACAGTGCTGATTATCTCAAACACACATCTGGTTCACTAGTGCTTGTAGGGGAAGGAAATCTGCCATCCTTACCTGGTCTGGCCTACAAGAGACCAACAGCAGTTGATTGCTAACTGACCCATGAACAAAAGGGATGGGCAAAAATACTAGCCTGGCCCAGTGACGCTGACACCCAATGACAAATTAAAACAAGATGATAAGATAAATATAGGTAAATCCCAGCTGGTGGTGGAAGATGTTAATGGACCCAGCTTTGTTCACAGAACATGCAACGTCCCTCTGACTCAGAGTTCCCAGGGCTGCAGATTATTCCACAGAGAATCCCTGACATTAACTGGTCGGTGGAAAAGGCAACTTGGTGGCCAGCCAGCAGGGGGCAGTGATGGGAAGGCAGATTAACCTCTGTGATCAGCCTGAGGATGACCTCTTCAATCCCTTCCTTACTCTGGAGGTGACCTTATTGAAGCATAGTAAATTCTTAAGGGATTTGACAGGGTAGATGTGGAAAGCTGACTTCCCTTGTGAAAATATCTAGGACCAGAGGGTATCACCTCAGAATGAGGGGCTGTACATTTAAGATAGAGATGAGAAGGAATGAGGGCTGTTGAGGCTGGGTTATTAAATATATTCAAGGCTGAGATAGACTGATTTTTAAATCGGTAAGGAAATTGAGGATAATAAAGGTAGAAAAGTGGAGTTGAGCATGATCAGATTAGTTGTAAACTCATTAAATCTTTGATGGAGCAGATTTGATGGGTCAGATGCCTTACTTCTGCTCCTACACTTTATGGTTTTATGAACAGTGGAACAGACTCACAAATGTAGAGTTGCCACACATTCCTGCCCAACACTACTGCAAATGGTGTACTGGACATTGCTCAGTGAGCCGGGAAGTTTGCTTGTGTGACTACAGTGAACTGTAGTCCTGCAGATTTTCCCATCACTGAACAGAGAGCCCTGTGGCACACCCACAGATTGGGAATGTGAGGAAATCTCTTTGAGGGACTGTAGTTGCGTAAACCATCTGCCCATCGACCCACTGCCATTGGTGGTCTGTTTTCCATACATTCCCAAAGGCGTTCAATCTTTCTGGTGATCAGGGATTCCATTTCATCTCCTTTTAATTCTTTGCCCAACTGGCTTTTCTTGGTAGAGGACCAGACTGAGATCATGTTGGTGGTATTTTGGATCATGGAACTTGTCCTTATCCAACATTTGTTCATTTGCAGCAGGGTGACAGGCTCAATCAAAAGCAAGGACATCAGAGAGGTTTCCTCTGCATTTTAACTGTCTCATGTGCACTGCTGCCCAACTGAAAATCAACTAAATGCTCACATGGGGACGGGGCCAGACATTTCAATCATTGGATAAACTTCTCAGCTATCTGCCATTTCTTCCTTGGTGTTAAACTGGATACGAAGTATTGCAAAGCAATCTGAATTGGAGAACTGTGTGGGAGGTCTCTCTCATAGAACATGACAAATTGATTTGAGTTTTTAAAATGCATCGCAAGTGCTGCTGCATTATCCCTTGAATAACACAATTAGCCCCCGTGGGCTCCTCCTACTGCATTATTATCCCAGCAACAAACAGTTCCAGTTAAGCAATGACCCATAACAAAAGCTCTTGTGCTGAATTTAATCACTACCTTGTTCACTGTAATTCCATGAGGGAGCACCTTTCTTTCACAATGGGAAACCAGAGAGCCGATCTCTGCACAAAGTACTGTACTCATTCTACACCAAAGGAAGACATGCCTTTATATGGTACCATTTACATTCTCAAAAGAACTTTTGGGCATGTTACACTAATAAGCAACTTTGTTTTGCTTTTTTTTTTAAGTGTTTTAGGAAACATTGCATCTATTGTGAATACTGCAAGCTCTCATAAAGAGCAATACAACAATAACCAGATAACAATCAGCTTCAGTGATATTAGTTGAACCATAAACATTGGTCCACACAAGTACACAGAGACTAATGCATTTGGAGATGGAGCTCCCATGCTAGATACAAAACTTCAATGACAGATAAGAAGGCACAAGCATCCAATAAAATTATATTTCACCCAGAAACCCTATTAACGCTTGGATCAAAGGAATGTTATTGTTCAAAAAGACTGAAATACTCTACATTTTATTTCTTTATAGGATGAAGGCATTGCCGACATTAAACATTTATTGCCCATCCTCTACTGGTACATTCCCTCTGATATATTTTCTTCTGAAAGCACCTCTGAGGTCCATATGCAGCAGTGACTTCTGGAACTGGAAGTGAATGTGAGGAACAACGTGGGCATGCTGAACACAGACCCTCAGAGTGGCTGCATGTTGCTCAACAGTCCTCTAGGTGGTGGTGGTGAGCTGCCTTATTGAGCTATGTGGTCCACATGGAGTCCACAGATCTGTTAGAGAGGGAATCCCAGGGATTTCCACCCAGTGACTGGGAGAGAATGACAATGTAGCTCCAGGCTAGTCAGGCAATGAGAGACACGGCGGGGGGGAATCTTTCCTCTAGGTAAGAGAAGGCTCTTAGCAGTTTTCTTATGGTTATGAAAGGGTTCAGTTAGGTGTCATGCAATAACCCCATTAAAAGTAGAGTTGTATTAGGCACATCGGAAAATGGTTGTGGTTGTTGGTGGTCAGTCATCAGCTCCAGGACATCTCTGCAGAAGTTCTTCAGGTTAGTGTCATAGGCCCAACCATCATCAGCTGCTTCATTAATGACCTTCCCTCCATCATAACGTCAGAACTGGGGATGTTCACCAATAATTGCATAACGTTCAGCACCATTTGAGACTCCTCACTGAACACTCCACTACCAACATCATAGGGATTCCATTGAGCAGAAACTGAATTGGACCAGCTGTATAAATACTGTGTCTACAAAGGAAGGTCAGTAGAGTTATAGAGATGTATAGCACGGAAATAGATCCTATGGTCCAACCCATCCATGCTGAACAGAAATCCCAACCCAATCTAGTTCCACCTGCTATCACCTGGCCCATATCCTCCAAACCCTTCCTATTCATATACCCATCTAAATGCCTTTTAAATGTTGCAATTGTATTGACCTCCACCACTTACTCCAGCAGCTCATTTCATACATGTACCACCCTCTGTGTGAAAATGTTGCCCCATAGGTCCCTTTTATATCTTTCCTCTCTCACCCTAAACCTATGTCCTCTAGTTCTGGACTCCCTCATCTCAGGGAAAGGACCTTGTCTATTTAACCTATCCATGCCCCTCGAATTTCTAAACCTCTATAAGGTCACCCCTCAGCCTCCAACACTCCAGTGAAAACAGCCCCAGCCTGTTCAGCCTCTCCCTAAAGCTCAAATCCTCCAACCCTGGCAACATCCTTGTAAATCTTTTCTGAAGCCTTTCAAGTTTCACAACATCTTTCCAATAGGAAGGAGACCAGAATTGCATGCAATATTCCAACAGTGGTCTAGAGAAGAAGGTTACCTCAGATTACAACAGGATCTTGATCAGATGGGCCAATGGGCTGAGAAGTGACAGATGGTGTTTAATTCAGATAAATGAGAGGTTCTGCATTTTGGGAAAGCAAATCAGAGCAGGACTTATGCACTTAATGGTAAGGTCCTAGGGAGCGTTGCTGAACAAAGAGACCTTGGAGTGCAGGTTCATAGCTCCTTGAAAGTGGAATTGCAGGTAGATAGGATAGTGAAGGAGGCATTTGGTATGCTTTCCTTTATTGGTCAGAGTATTAAGTACAGGAGTTGGGAGGTCAAGTTGCAGCTTACAGAACATTGGTAGCTAGGAGTACTGCAGCAAGTAATGCATCTCCAATACGAGGCACAACTCATCTGATGGAATACCTGCCTGGATGAGTGCTGCTCCAACAGCATTTGAAACGCATGTCACAATCCAGAACAAAGCAGTTGTCTGATCATCAAAACCATCTTCAATATTCACTCCTTCCAACACTATTTGGTAGCAGCAGTGTGGACTACCTACAAGATGCACCTCAGCAACTCACCAAGGCGTCTTCGACAGCAGTTTCCAAACTCACCCTAATGCAGTACTGAGGGGATGATGGTCTGTCAGAGAAATTAAACCAAGTCTACCATCTCAAGAAGATGTACAATACTCCCATGGCATTATTCCAAAGAGGAGAAGGTGTTTTCTCCCTGATCTCTTGGCCACTATTCATTCCTCAGTTAGCATCATGAAAAGCAGATGATCCCCTCATTATCACATTGGGCTGTTTCTGGGACCATGTTGTATTTCCTATGTTACAAAAGCAATCACAAGTTAGAAATATTTATTGGCTGTGAAGTGTTTTGGAATGCTGTAGGGCTCTGAAAGAATAATCTAAGTCTTTCATTCTCACATTTTAATTTAAGAGGAAGATGGGCAGGAAAAAACAAAATCAAACTAGTCATTCTAGTCAGTCTCACTGTTATAGACCAGACCAAAGCCCCTCAAAGTATATTAAGAAAATAGTGTAGACCCCAACGTTTTCTCATTTTAAGGTATAAGGCATTGTATTCCAGATGCAGTTCAGTTGGTCAAACTACTCAACATTAAGCGCAACACTATTTTTACACCAGAGGTAAAATACAGACAAAATAAAAAGAATTAGCTTGACTGTAACTATTGGCATGCTTAACAAAATAATATATATAGTCTATGATTAGCTAATGGTTCCAATATAGTAACATGCCATAAACACACCCTTGGCAAAGGGAAATTCAGTAAAATAGATTGTCTAACATGCAATTCCAGCAGCAGGAAAAGGACCCCAGCTTTTAGCTATAACAGAGAGAAGAATAGAAATTTCCAGATCCAGCTTCAAGACCCCAGCAACTGCTGAGAGCTAAAACTAAAAACTTAGGTCTGTGGGTGGGATCAATCTCCCATTTAGGCAACTTCTATTGTTCCAACTTAAAAAAGCACAATGTCTCACAAGCTGTTTACTTTCTTGGTTTTGAGATGACAACCACATGGTACCTCTGTTTCAACTTTTCCTCATTAAAAAAAAGGACAAATTACACCTCATTAAGCCAAAAATATTATCAAGCCAAAAATATTATCAAGCCATATAACACTAACCCAAAATTGCTCTGGCCCATCTCTATACTGGCTCGGTGACTCAGTCCCCGGAATTTTGCATGTTCTCTCCCGTTGTGAATCATAATTCTGACACTCCATCCAGAGGCCAAAGCAATGTGATCTCTTAAAACAGGGCAAAGGAACAGACTAAGTAGGGCAGTCTTCTGTGAGGAATCCCCATGTACAGACAAGGGGAGGAGGCAGTCTTGTGGCACAAGGGGTAGAGGGACCCTTATCTCTGGGCCTGAAATTCTAGATTCAAGATCTGTGCTGAGACTTGTTGGCCACTGAAAGTGATGATTAGACTATAACATTTTTCCAGTGTTCAAGATGGCAGGCACATGAGCAGGTGGGTCCCCTGGTCAGTCATGCTGTAGGGGGCAGTGGTAAGCACTTTGTACACACGTGTGGACTGATCCAGTGGGAATTGTTTAACCTCAGAAACAAGGATGAGGTTTCTAGGACAGGTCTAGTTGAGGGTGCTGCAGGAATTTTACCAACTCTAATTAAACAGCCAACTAGCACAAAACTGGGCTTTGTTTACTCATCAACTGGAATCATTCCAGTTGTTTCAGATTTGACCAGAGTGATGTCTGGAGGGAGCTGAGCAGTAAGATGCACAACTGATCAAAGTATTCCTCTGAATCATGTGAGACATAAGACTTCCCAAACCTACACGGGAATAGCTGAGTGGTGTTTACATTATTATCAACTGCATTCAAATGGACAGGAAGGGGAAAGTGGTCCCACAAGGATTGTCCTGGGGCCTTAATTATCCACTATATCTATTAATATAAGACAATAGAAATCTTTTCTAATGACACAATGATCAGTGGCACAGGAATTAGTTTAAAGCAGAGTATAAAATTATAAAGAGAAATGAAAAGACTAATTGAATGTACAAGACTGCAGTAGACATAGTGAAATAACGTCCTCTATTTTGGATCTAGAAACTAGAATCTCTCTCAAATGATGAGAAGCAGCAGCATGATTATTTAGAGGTATATTTACTAAATTACCTGTCATCAGGTACAAAAACAAGGAGACTAACTGAATGTTAACTTTATATTCAAGTCCTTTAATTATAAAAGGAAGGAAGTTTTGCTGCTATTGTACAAAGCCCTGGCTAGACATGATGTACAGATCATCAGAAACCACAGCTTAGACAGATCGGCCTTGGGAGATTGTAATATCGAATGACCAGAATGTTACCAAGGTTCCAAGGTTTAACTTCAAGAGATTACAGAGATGGATTATCTCAAAACACAAAAGCTTAAGGATTGCTTTTAGTTCAGATTTTAGGGAATTTATAAAAGAAATTGTTAGGAAAAGGCAGGAAAACAAAAAGAGGGTGGGAAGGGGAGAAGAAATAAAAATGGAGGGGGGAGGGGGAGGGAGGGAGAGAAAGACAGACAGATAGAGACAGAGAAAAAAACATAAACAAATAGTGGGGGAGACAGGGAAAACAAAGAGGGAGGATCATCACTGGAAATCAGTAGTGTTGGTAACCAGGGATATTGAGGCACCTGGGGCTCTTGGGGTGCAGTGGCACTGTACCTGCCTCTGGGCCAGAAGAGTTCGAGTCCCACTTGCACTAGAGGTGTGTCATAACATGTCTGAACAGGTCGGCTCAAAGTACTTCTTAAAGAGTGTGTAGCAAGGTGTTAGTAATTGATAGAAGGTTTAGAAAAAGGTTCGGAGAGGAATTTTGGGAATACACTGCCTTCAAAATGTTGCACCATGTTTAGGAAGCACTTGGGATAGAAGCTCCCCAGGCCCTGAATGAGCAGCACTGCACAGAAGTGCATTTGAGCTTCAGTGGGTGGGGGCTATGTAAGGCTGAAGCCCTATGAATCGCCTCACATAGCTCAAACTCGAAGACCCATCCCGCACAGAACAAATCACTCCCTCCATCCACTGCTGGTGTGCTCACAGCTCAATTGTACATTCCTTATTCCCAACACAGAGGTAACACAGCTGCTCCTCAGACACTGAGCTTCATGGCTGATCATTCCACGTTGGTGAACAAACTGGAACTGACTCTTCCTGCCAGCTGCCAATCTTCCCAAGGAGGCAGCCAGATGCTTAGTTGTCCAAGGCAGTGGGTCCTCTACCCTGTATATTACTGCCCAGCATGATCTACCCTGGCAATTCTCTGGAAGAGGTCAACTCTGTGTACCACCTGGATCTCCAGGTCCCTGCTGACAAAGCAGACACCAATTTCTCTGTTGTAGTTGCTCAGCGCCCTTACAAACCTGCCCACTGTTCCAGTGCATTTCAGCAAGTCCCTGAGTGCCAACACCAAAGGGTCCTCCCTCTGCTTGGTCTCCAACAATCCTTCCCATGCCAGCAGCTTGACCAGGTGCAGAGACATGGCAGCAATGTGCTCACTGACAAGTACGCCTGACTGTAACGCCGAGAATGTAGCTGCTAAGGTATCAGTATTGAAACTGGTAGGAAGGGAGGCACTGAGGGAAGAGGAAGTGGTGGACAGGTGTTAGTGCTGCTGCAGTTGGGCAAAAGATGGTGAGGTGTCCAAACTCAGTAAGCGCAGAGGCCATACTGGGTTGGGAGTGTCCACCCATTTGTGTGTGTGTCTGTGGTGTGTAAGGGACACAGTTAAGTTGGCAAGAGCGAACAAGGGAAGATATTGTGAGTGAGTGAGAGAGTGCCCAGGGTGAATGTCTGCAAATGTGCAGGGCAGCGCCAGACTGCCAAACCTTCACTGAGAGTATAACAGCCCAAGTCTAGAGCCTGTGCCAGGGATATCCAGGTAGCAATGGGTATTTCTGATTATGGCAAGTGGAATAAACTGGGCAAGCTCAAGGCAATAGTGGAGAGAGAAACCCTCCACAAAACCTAATGAAAATTCCAAAATCTGGAAACAGTCAGTCAATTCTTCAATTGAGATGCTGTAATCCATTGAGAGCTATTGACCAAGGACTGGAGAGGGAGATTAATCTAGATCAGTATTTCCAGCATAGCTATGGAGGGCTGAATGGCCTCCTTCTCTGCAATAAATCTTTTACATTTCAAATGTCACAAGCTTATGATAATCAGCCCCTGGACGGCAAAACCGACTGCAGCAGCTGACTGGCCTCTTCCAATTCCTAATCTACAGACAAAAGACAAGAAACATTGCTGACCCAGGCAAGAGTTTACTTCCATTTTATGTTCAGAGACCATTTTAATCATAATATCTGAGAACTACAACTGACTAATCAGAGCAGATAATTATTGTGCAATTTGTAACTATTTTTAAAAATCAGATTAAAACATTTAACAATTAATTGAAGTACAATCGTGATGCAGCAATATTGTTTTGAGTGGGGAAGGTACAGCAGACAGAGAGAGAGGAAAAATGATCAGGAATCTAAATGTCAGTCAAAGCGGTCACAATTCAAAGCTTGGGAGATTATTCCATCTGGAATCGGTTAACCTTTGCTGAAAGCCTAATTTTTCAGGATGCTGGAGGCAATTACTGACTAGAGAAGTTATACGATTGAGTTCTAGGTCTAGACGTACTGCTCCTGGCAGGAAATTGCCTTGTGATCCAATCAGTACATCTGATGTGAAGTTCTTGTGTTAAGGTTGGGCTGGGACCTGTTTTCAATATAGCACCCGGGCTGACTCCAAAACCACAGGAATAGCCAGCAGAAAAAACATCTGGAGGGGTCAGAATTTCTACAGGGGATCTTTCAATCAGCCACCGGGCAATCCAATGCATGAATCAGATGCCAAAGAGTCCCCTCAGAAATCCCATCCATTGAGCTGTAACTAATTGGACTCTGACCAATAGGTGATGTATCCTGATTGGAGGATCACTGTTCTGTCTCCTCAGGGGAGGGGAAAGAAAGATAGGATCCAATCCAGGCTCAACACATTCCACAAGTAGCAGCAGAGGGGTGTGGTGCAAATTCCTGTTCTGACAGAGAGGCCTGAGAACACACATCACACAGGATTCCAGAGGGCACTTCCAAAGCGTGGAGATAGTGCAGTCTCTGGGACAGGAGTAATCAATGACACAAGGTGAGAGAAACAGAGAAACTCCAGTTAACAGATAAACTGCTTACCCTAGATTGATTGAGTAGGTTGGGCCTGGACTGGGTGTTCAGATGAACGAGAGGTGATCTTATTGAATCATATAAGATCCTTAAAAGACTTTGCAGGTTAGGTACAGAAAAGTTACTTCCCCTTGTGAAAGGTCCAGGACCAGAGGGCATAATCTCAGAATAGAGGGTTGCACATTTAAGACAGAGATGAGGAGGCTTTTCTCCTCACGGGGGTTATGAATCTGTGAAATTCTTTACCATAGAGGGCTATCGAGGCTAGGTCATTAAATATATTCAAGGCGAGATGACAGATTTTTAGTCTGGAAGGGAATCAGGGGTTTTGGAGAAAAGACATGAAAATGTTGAGGATTATCAGATCAGTCATGTCCTCAATGAATGGTGGAGCAAACTCAATGGGGCGAATGGTCTATTTCTGTTCCTAGGTCTTATCGACTCATCTTTTTGATGATCTATGGGAAGATCTCACTGAATGAAGATGGCCTGAAACCCAAGTCCCATCATCATTCAACAGTGCACAGGCTTGCTTCTTCCTAAATGATTTCTTAATGTACAACAGGAGTGCCAACAGGAGTGCCTTCAGCATAGATACCAAAGAAGAAAACCAACGGTGTGTTTTATTTTGAAACTTAATAGGCATCGAGAGTGTAAATTTATCAAAGCCAGATTCAGTTAAGATAGTTTCAATAAAGATTCCCATGACAGCCCAATTACCATCAACAATTAGAAGTGTAATACTTTAAGTTATTTTTATCGTACATATATCTTTATTCATATCCATACCAAGAAATTAACATAACAAAAGGGATATGATGATGGTCATTCAAAGTAACCTTAAATAGTAGTTGTGTTCCACACTGCTCATTTTACTGGGAAAATGCAATCGGTTCCTCACGTCAGGTTGTAAAGGGAAAGGGGTGCTCGACCTGACTCATCTAAGCCCTTTCAGGTAAATATAAAATATCCCATGTCACTGTCGGAAAGAATACCAGGGGAGTTCCACATGGTGTCATGGGACAGTAGTTAACCATTCAACCAATATCACTAATGCAGATTAACTCGTCAGGATCACAATGGTGTTTGTGGAAGCTTGCTGTACTCAAATCAGCTGCTGAGGTTCCTCTGCTACCACAGTGACTACAATTCAATAATACTTCATTTGCACTTTGTATTCTCAAATGAAGAAGTTTTATTTGATTAGGAAATGTACATTGGAAACAAGTCATAGGGATGTACAACATGGAAACAGACCCTTTGGTCCAACTCGTCCATACTGACCAGATATGACTCTGTATCCCATTTGCCAGGTATTTGGCCCATATCCCTCTAAACCCTTCCTATTCTCATACCCATCCAGATGCCTTTTAAATGTTGTAATTGGACCAGTCTCCGCCACTTCCTCTGGCAGCTCATTCCATACACGTACCACCCTCTGTGTGAAAAGGTTGCCCCTTGGGTCCGTTTTAAATTTTTTTCCTCACCCTAAACCTATGCCCTCTAGTTCTAGACTCCCCCAACCCCAGGGAAAAGACCTTGTCTATTTACCCTATCCATGCTCCTCATGATTTTATAAACCGCTATAAAAAGTCACCCCTCAGCCTCCGACACTCCAAGGAGACCAGCCCCAACCTATTCAGCCTCTCCCTGTAGCTCAAACCTTCCAACCCTGGCAACATCCTAGTAAAACTTTTCTGAACCCTTTCAAGTTTCACAACATCCTTCCAATAGGAAGGACACCAGAATTGCAATATTCCAAAAGTTGCCTAACCAATGTCCTGTACAGCTACAACATGACCTTCATACTCTAGACCAATAAAGGAAAGCACACCAAATGCCTTCTTCACTATCCTATCTACTTGTGACTCCACTTTCACAGAGCTAGGAACCTCCACTCCAAGGTCTCTTTGTTCAGCAACACTCCCCAGGACCTTACCATCCAGTGTATAATTCCTACCCTGATTTGCTTTCCAAAATACAGCACTTCCTATTATTCTAAATCAAACTCCATCTTGAAGCTGGATCCTGAAAGACATCTCCCTCAAACAATGACAGTTGTTCAAAGCTTTAGCACAAAAATTAGTTTCTAGAACAGATTTTTCTTAAAGTTTTGAGAAACCAGAGAGAAGTTAATAGAGTTTAAACTTACCTCCAGGTATGACAGAGTGCAATCAGAAGAACTGTAGATAAGATAGCAATGCCAGCAATGACCAGGAAATGAATCATATTGTCTTGGTCCCTGTGCTTTATCACAGCCTGAAGATCAGGTTCTGCGCCAGTTTTAAACTGGTAGAGTAGTATGAATCCACGACCCTTGTTTGTGGTGGTGATCAGTTCCACCACCACCTCCACCATCTCCAGGGAAGAACCAAATGTCAACGTCTTGTTGACTGGGCTATTGGCTCCACAAAATCGGGCAGAGAATGTAATCAGGTCCGAAATGTATAAAACATCATTTGGACAGATCTCTGGAGGAACGAGGGGTGTCACTTTTGTCACAGGGATCACTGTGACCTCAGTCAAACTGTTTACTTGTTGTATCTCACGCTGGTCAATTTCAAGCCTCGTTCCACCTTGTTGGACCCGTTTGCTGTCAGATTGTGGGTCTACATTCATGTCTTGGTAATTGACAAAACCAGTTAGTGGATAACTCAAATTTGACTCTTCAGAATCATTCTTATTCAAATCGCCAAGCCAAGAGTCTGTGATTGAAAAATCCTGCTTTAATGGTGGCATCTTAACCATTTCTAACATTGCAGACTCTTCCTGTGCCACTACGTGTTTGTCTTTAGCTTTACGGGATTGGGCAGAGTAGTCTCCTTCAAATCTTTTTGAATTAGACGCATTTGTCTCATTAAACAACACCTTTTTTCTTTCACCTTGAACAGACTCCTTTGCATGATGATACAAGTTGTTGGACTCTCGAGTCTGGACAGTTCCCCCTTTCTCTGATGGCCTAGAAACAGATCTCTCTCCATTTATCATCCCAGGAGCTGATTGAGCATTGTGCAGACTTTCAAACACATCGAAATCAAAAACTTCCAAAACAAGACGCACACCAGCCGGGATGAAAAACTGCCACAAACAGTGAGTGCCTGGAACGTAACTTGTGGGAAAGCCAGGTGAGAGGATGATACCTTGAGCTTCAGAATCAACAACGGCTCCACACGTGTAATAAACCTGAAAACAAAATATTGCAGGGAATCACCAAGACAACCCAAGATTGTCAACTACTTGCAGCTCCTGGTTCCTTTTCCAGTGGAACCCCCTTGAATGAATTATTCAATGAATCATACACATCATAGAACAAGCTGGATGATGGTTTGGAGGATAATTATCATTACTTCCTAGTTCTGGTAACTTTTTGATCACACTGGGTATAGATTGAATGCTCAGTAGCATTGACAGCTTCAGGTCAAAGGCTAGTGAAAGGTTAAAGCCTCTGAGACTGGCAGCAGCTCATGTGTTGGCCTTCAGGCTTGCTGAATTCCTCAAAATAAGAGTTGGACTTGTTTCTAACTGGGACACAGATCACCTCATATAACACGCTAAGGACTGTAAGGAATGATCAGAAATGGAGTGATTTCCTGAGATAGGAATCGGACGGAGGATTTTTCCAGGTTTTCTTCCCAATTTGGTGTTGATTTTTAAAATCTGGCATTTTGGGTGGAATGGACATAGATTGCGATGCACAGGGGCGCAGGTATGTGTGTGGTTGGCATGTCATTGTCCACATAAGACTGACTATAAAATGGGCATTATCACCATCACGACCAACACTTTCCCCCCATCTGCCCCCTCACCAGTCAGAGTAGTTTCATTGGAGACAGATTTCCCGGCCTCAGTTGTTGAGCAGTTTAGGGAATTAAGGAACTTGCTTCTCATTAAGGGAAAGTGTTGGCAATGTGTTCACTAGACTAGTAATCCTGGGGCCCAGAATAATGTTCTGGAGACAATGGCAGATGGTGACATTTGAATTCAATAAAAACCTGGCCTAACAGCAAGCAACTGATATCCTTTAATGAAGGGAATCTACCATCCTTACCTGGTCTGGCCTACACGTGACTCCAGACCCACAGCAATGTGGTTGACTGTTAACTGCCCTCAGGCACTGAGTGATAGGCAATAAACACTGGGCCTAGCCAGCAACACTCACATCCCATGAATTTTTTTTTATTATTGCACTCATCCCCTTATAATAATAGGCAGATCAAGTCTTTGGCTTAGTGATAACATTCTTTTTTTTATGTCAGATAGTACATGGTTTGTCCCAGATATTCCAACAAGTTCAGGCTGAAGTTCCAGCTGTGAACACTCTGTTGACCTCCAGTGGGGCAAGCACATCAAATGGAGGTGAGTCTGGGCACTACTCCCCATCCTAATCCCCCACATCACTGACACAGTGCTCACAAAACCCTGCCAGCCCAGCCCAGCCCAGCCAACCCAACCCCATCCCAGCATACCCTACCCAGCCCTTTCCAGCCTAGCCCATCCCACCCCAAACCACCCAGCCCAGCCCACCCCAGCCTATCCCACTCCACCCCAGCCTAACCCACCCAACCTACTCCCCCAGACCAGTCTACCCCAGCCCAGCCGACCCCACCCCAGCATTCCCTACCCAGCCCTTTCCAGCCTAGCCCATCCCACCCCACCCCACCCAGCCCAACCTACCCCAGCCCATCCTAGCCTACCCCACTCCACCCTATCCCAGTCTACCCTATCCGGTCCGGTCCAGCCCAACCCAGCCTATCCTATCCCTGTCCAGCTCATCCCAGCCCACTTGAGGCCACCTCAGCCCAGCCTAGCCCAGGCCCTGGACTGAATGGAGATAATTATAGCTGAAGGAGAGTTGCCATCACAGTTACAGATTGCATCAGGGATGTAGTATGCACTCTGCATCAAAACCTCAATATTAGGTGTCAACTAGTACATAAACCAATAAAAAAAACACATTTTGAAACTATTAACATTTTTCCATACTTAAAAGAAGTTTACGACTACCAGATGTGACGGATGTGCTGGGCAATCTCGTAAAGAACAAAACCCAGCATGACAACTTTCATCTTCCATTTTAAAGCATACCAGGTTCCTTCAAAGCCCCATTTTAATTTAAACCACTTGTCACCACATTAAAGAACCGACTTTAACAAACAATCGAAACACTCTCTGATCCAACAGAGATAATCATAACATCTAGTTATTCCTCTACATTTTCAAAACAAGCTATGTAAACACAATCAGTTTGGTCTGTTGCTCATTTTTGAGCAATAAAAAATCTTAAGGGTGACCCCACTTCCAAAACGAACGGAGTAATAAGCGATGCACTGAACTGATATGGTCATGGAGCAAAGGGAAGTGAAAAGAAACTCAGATGCCTGTCATTCCCAGGGTAAATACTGACATTTGTTGCTAACCCAACCAAAATTGGCAAGTTCAGGGTGAACTCACCCACAGCAACAACTTCCATTTGTACCAAGCCTACACTTCCCAAGTTCTTGCACAGGAGTATTACCCTGAAGGACAGAGAGGTTTAGAAAGGGAATTCCAGAGCTTCTCACCCAGGCTGCTGAAGGGACAGCAATATTGGAGCAGTTTAAAAAGCAGGAAAGTGCAATAGACATTAACACTATGCCACTGCCGTCCCGAGTTGAAAACAAGTCCTTTAATTCCCTGAACATCGTCACAACAATGGCCAGAGACAGTGCGATGCAAAGATATCCAATAGCTGTAGGGCAGGAAGCTGTTACAGAGATAAAGGGCAAGAGTTGAGACAAAGTGTTGGAGAACTCAATATATCTGGCAACATCATGAAATGTTAACTCTATTTCCCTCTCCACAGTAGATGAGTTTCTCCAGCATTTTCTGCATTTGTTTCAGATTTCCAGCATCTTCAGTACTTTGGTTTCACTTGCAGGATTTGAGTATTAGAACATGAATTTTAACCCAAAAAGTGTTTCTTAGTTTAAAAAAAGTGGGATATGTCCTTTAATCAAAAGAGTTGGTTCTCATGCCCACTTGTCCAAAGAAGGTGAAACAAGTGAGAGATGTCCTATTGAAAATAGAAGTGTCTTGAAGCCACCCTGTCCTCAGGGGGGGCTCATGTCTCCCGGATAATGGCTTCAGTACCTCCACTGGTCAGTCACTCCAGCAACAAGCAAATACTCCTCTGCTGGTCACAGCCTGTCTTACTGCGATGTCCTAGAGATGGCAGACATTGCACATTGAACAATACTCTGCAGAAACTGCTGCAATGTCCAAGTCATATCCCATCTTCTGTGCTCCCTCTGGACTGGATTGCAGGAATACCCTGGCACGTTACCAGGTCTCAAGGCCTCATAGCCTCATCATAAATTGTTGTAAACAGTTCTACTTGCCAATACCCAAAAATGGCAATGGAGATTTCTAGTTTTTATTCATTAATGGTTAATAGAAGTTATGTTACAGATAGAAATGGAAATAAAACAGCAGAAAAATCTTTTAAAACAACATTACCTTTCATTTTTGCTGCTTTTCGCACTCGGGTGCCTGTTTTGTATCAATTATGAATATCTCTATTGGCCTATTTAAACTGTAATTTGCAACTGAAAAAGCCATGGATTTAATAATGAATCTCAAGAGAGCTCCTGAAAAGAATCTCAACAACCAGTTGATTAAATAATGATGATGCAATAAATATAACGACAAACTGACTTGAGTCAAGGCTCACTTCCAATTACATGAACGTAATCAGTTTCCAACAGAACCTTTGCTTGTAGTAATTCTGCAGGTTTCCTAAAAGTAAAAGCAAATCTGCTTCTCCAAAATGGGTTTTCATTAAAATCATATTTGCTAAAAAATAAGAGAAGGTTGTTCAACCTACTGGGTTTTAAAACGGGTGAAATGAGGCCAGATCAAAGCTTTTTCACATCGAGGACTGCAATTACTGTGTAAACCTTGTTCTATAAAGACTCCCTCTGTTCCCATCTACAAGCGTGCAAAGATCAGAGAGGAAAGCAGCATGTTGAGTAAACGTTGTGTTGCCACAAGGATGATTTGGACTGTATTTATACATTGCCGAGTTCATAGCAGAATGAGTGCAGTATGAATGGCACTGCAGTATGACCTTGTTGTAAAGCTACATACTCTGGGGCACCCAACAAGGGATCAATAATAAAGCAAACGCGTATCCCTCTCCTTCCAGATGCAAGCCTGAGGTATAATGCTGCAGGCATTACATTGAAGTTACTGAAACAGGCCATTCAGCCGAACGTTGATACATAGACGCCTCACTTTACACCATCCACCCTTATCAACAAATGTTTTTATTACTTTCTGCCTTCTGCACTTATCAACCTTCCTTTCAAATGTGTTGATGTTATTCATCTTGGTTTACTGTGACAGAGTGTTCACTATTCACTGGCTAGGTTTATGACTGTGAGTGAATACTTATGACCCCTATTTTCTGTCTCCGCCACAAGTGGAAGCATCTTCTCTACATTTACTCAATCAGACTGTTTCATAAGCTTTAACCCAAGAACAGCACCAGGAAAAAGAAGGAAACTGTGAGGGTGAAGCTGCCATCATCTTCACACAGGGAGTGAATGGTTACAAAGTGTGAAAGCTAACAATGGGAATGAAAGATGTAATAGGAAAGGTGAATGTCAGGACCGTAAAGGTAACTGCTGTGGGCTGGCATAGTCTCAGACAGAAAGATGCCATTGAGAGCAAGCCAGAGCAGGCAATTCAGCCCCTCCATCCTGTTTCCCCAATTTAATAAGGTAATGGCTGATCTGACTCAAATCCAAATTCACACCAAGACTCCTTTCCTTCCCAAGAATCTATACAGCTCTGTCTTAAAAAGATTCAAAGATTCCCTCTCATCACCTTTTCAGGAACAGAGCTCCAAAGATTCACGACCCCATGAGAGAAAGAATTTTGCCTGATCCCCACCCCCACCCCCGCCTCCCCTCCCCCTTCCTCCCCCACCCCCGCCTCCCCTCCCCCTTCCTCCCCCACCCCCGCCTCCCCTCCCCCTTTCCCCCCTCACCCCCGTCTTCCCTCCCCCTTCCCCCCCACCCCCGCCTCCCCTCCCCCTTCCTCCCCCACCCCCGCCTCCCCCCCCCCTTTCCCCCCTCACCCCCGCCTTCCCTCCCCCTTCCCCCCCACCCCCACCTTCCCTCCCCCTTCCCCCCCACCCCCCGCCTTCCCTCCCCCTTCCCCCTTCCCCCCCACCCCGCCTTCCCTCCCCCTTCCCCTTCCCCTTCCCCCCCACCCCCCGCCTTCCCTCCCCCTTCCCCCACCCCCCGCCTTCCCTCCCCCTTCCCCCCTCACCCCCGCCTTCCCTCCCCCTTCCCCCCCACCCCCGCCTTCCCTCCCCCTTCCCCTTCCCCTTCCCCCCCACCCCCCCGCCTTCCCTCCCCCTTCCCCCTTCCCCCCCACCCCCGCCTTCCCTCCCCCTTCCCCTTCCCCCCCACCCCCCGCCTTCCCTCCCCCTTCCCCCCCCCCCCCACCCCCGCCTTCCCTCCCCCTTCCCCTTCCCCTTCCCCCCCACCCCCCGCCTTCCCTCCCCCTTCCCCCTTCCCCCCCACCCCCGCCTTCCCCCCCACCCCCGCCTTCCCTCCCCCTTCCCCCCCTCCCCCCCCCACCCCCGCCTTCCCTCCCCCCCTTCCCCCCCACCCCCGCCTTCCCTCCCCCCTCCCCCCCACCCCCGCCTTCCCTCCCCCCTCCCCCCTTCCCCCGCCTTCCCCCGCCTTCCCCCCCCACCCCCGCCTTCCCCCCTCCCCCCCCACCCCCGTCTTCCACCCCCACCCCCGCCTTCCCCCCTCCCCCCCCCCCACCCCCGCCTTCCACCCCCGCCTTCCCCCCTTCCCCCCCCCCCCCCCCCCCCCCGCCTTCCCCCCTTCCCCCCCCCCCCCCCCACCCCCCCCGCCTTCCCCCCTTCCCTCCCCCGTTCCCCCCACCTTCCCTCCCCCCCACCCCCGCCTTCCCTCCCCCCCCCCTCCCCGCCTTCCCTCCCCCCTTCCCCCCTCCCCCCCCACCCCCACCTTCCCTCCCCCTTCCCCTCTCCCCCCCACCCCCGCCTTCCCTCCCCCCCCACCCCCGCCTTCCCTCCCCCCTTCCCCCCCACCCCCGCCTTCCCTCCCCCCTCCCCCCCACCTTCCCTCCCCCCTTCCCCCCCCACCCCCGCCTTCCCTCCCCCCCCCCCCCCCCCCCCCCCCCCACCTTCCCTCCCCCCCCCCCCCCCCCCCCCCAAGGATCTCACATGGTTCAATCAAGTCACCTCTTACACAAGAGGGGGTCATTCACATCACTGAATCACTGGGAGCTCTTTCCAAAGGAATCTAGAGTTGTTCCACGCCTTATCCTTTTCTTTATATACTTGTAATTTCTTCCTCTTCAATATTTATCCAATTTCTTCCAAAAAGCTACAGTTGAATCTGTATCCACTAAACTTACAGGCAGTGCATTCCAAATCCCAACCATTCATGCCATAAAAATATACTTCTCTGACATCACCTCTGGTCTTTAATCTGTGTCCTTTTGGCAACTGACCCTGGAAACAGCTTCTCCTCTCTCACTATTCACTTCATTAAAACCCTTCACAACTTCAAACACCTCCATCAAATCTCCTTTTAGCTTTCTCTCTTGAAAAATGAAAACAAGCTTCTCAAATCTCTCCAAATAACTATAACCCCCTATTTGTAGGATCGTTTAAGCAAACCGCCCATGTGTGCTGTATGATGTCCCATACCCCTCCTAAACGGTGGTGTTCAGGATTGGACACGACATTCCAGTTTGTGCTGAAGCTTCAGCACTGCCCAGCAAAACACATCCTCAACTTAATCAGGAAGAGAAAGCAAAAGGACAGAGAACAGCAAAACTAAGGCTGGGTGAGAGAGAAGAACAAGAAGCTGCAGAGTGGAAATTAGAAAAGACAAGCAGCAACACTGAAATCAAACAAATTCACAGATTTATGCAAATCCTCCAAATCTTCCTCTCCTTCAGCTAATGCACTCAATTTACCAAGCTTACCTAGAAAATCTCAGCACTTTAAACTGAAAACAGAAGTTAAACTGCAAAACTTATATTTGTTACTACAGAAATATTTTGGTTATTATTGATCTACAAGTTGATCTACAATGTTGGAATGTTGCATCAAATTTAATTCCCATGGAATTAAAATCACCAACTGTCCCTTTCCGTGTTCTAAAGGGGAAACTACAATTCTAAGGAAAGGGTTCCATATCAGAGGTTCTTTGGTTTGGAGATGCCGATGTTGGACTGGGGTGGACAAAGTTAAAAATCACACAACACCAGGTTATAGTCCAACAGGTTTAATTGGAAGCACTAGCTTTCAGAGCACCGTTCCTTCATCAGGTGGTTGTGGGAACTGAAGAGTGAGAGAATACACCTTAACCCAAATGGAGGCATCTCTTTGTTTGATGTCAGGAAGGAGAGGTACCTGGAGGACTTCCATATTAAATCTCCAAATGGGAAATAGTCTTGAATGCCCCTTTGGCTGGTTCCATCACCTGCAAGTGTTTGGACTCAAGACTGGGGTTGGAGAGAGGGTTAAGGATCCCAACATTCTTCCTTGCTTCAGTTGCACTTTTCAGTGAAGCTGCTATAAAGACAAGAACTTTTAAAAGGAATTCATGTAACAAGGAGGAAGAAATGAGAGATTAAAAAGTTAAAGACAATAGAGAAGAACTTACATTTATATAATGCCTTCAAAACCACAGGATGCCCAAAGAAGCACAGCTATTGAAGGACTTTCAAAGTGCAGTCATAGTGGTTAAGTAGAAAATGTGGCAGTCAACTTGTGCACACCAATCCCCACAATCAGGACTCAGACAATAAAGAGATAGTCTGTCTCAGAAGTTGGTAGAGGGCTAAATATTGGCCAGACCACCACAGTAAGCACTGGAAATACTCAAGAGGGCTAACAGCAACTGAGAGAGAAGTAGCTTTAATGTTTTAGACAAGTGAAAAGGGAAGGAGGGTTGGAAAGTAATAAAAAGAGCAGAAGACAGGGCCGAAGAGATAGCCCAGTGTAACACAAAGGAAACAACTCTATGGAATGCTGAAATGGGAGGAGAGGGAAAGGAGGACAATGTGATGGCCGATCTCCTGACACAAGGCCCATGTAACACCATCAAAATAGCCACTCACTAAGACCAAGTAACTTAATTGCCTGCCTATTTCTCAGGTACATTTATAGCCAGAGTCACCATTTCCACGGATTGATTTATTACGTTAATTAAATATCTCAAAGCTCAGAATGGCCTCCTCCTGCTCCTATAAAGTCCCAAACTCGCAAGGGATATGAAATTCAAAATTAGTAAAAGTGGAAGTAGGGATAAAGTCAATGACTATGGAAAAACAGTAGAAACTATTTTGCCTCAGTATTTACAGTAAAGGAGGATAGATTGCCTGAAGTCCCGAGGAGAGCAATGGTGAATCACAAACAGGAAGTGAATGAAGTTAACACAAGTAAAAGGGTATTAAAGGTAATAGGACAGTACTTTGTAGATGCCCTAACTATAATCTTTCAGAGTTCCCTGGATACAGGTGTCCTCCCTCCCTCTAGATTAGAAAATTGTATATGTCACTCCTCCTTTTAAGAAGAGAAAAAGAGAAAAACCATAGACCAGTTAGCCTCATATCTATGGAGGGGAAATTGTTGGAGTCTATAATCGAGGTCAGGAAAACTGAATCCTGAAAAATTTCAGTTAGTCAGTGTGAGCCAGCATGGATTCATGACAGGTAGGTCATGCCTGACGATCTTCACTGAAATATTTGAAGATGTGACAAGGTAGTAGACAGGGAAATATCTGTGGGTGTTGTTTATATGACTTCCAGAAGATATTTGATAAAGTCCCATGTTAAGAGATTGTTTACTAAGATAAAAGTCCATAGAATAGAAGGAAAATTACTGACATGGCCAGGAAATTGTTGGAGTGACAGATAACAGAAAGTAGGGATAATAGGTATATACTCAAATTGGCAGAACGTGACAGTGGTGTTCCACTTGTATCTGTGTTAGGGTTTCAATTATTCACATTATTTATTAACAACTTGGATAATGGCTTACAAAGTCATACCTGTAAATGCACTGATGACACAAAGTTAGGCAGTATTGTAGATGATAGCATAAAATTACACTGGGTTATTTATGGACTAAGTGAAAGGGCAAAACTGTAGCAGATGGAGTTCCATGTAATCCAGTGTGAGGTTATCCATATTGGACTGAAAAATGATAAATCAGGGTACTGTCTAGATGAAATGAAGATAAATACAGGGATGTCCAAAGGAACTTGGAGATCCAAGTCCATAGATCTTTAAAATGTCATAAGCAGGTGCAGAAAATAATCAATAAAGCTACTGGAATGCTGGCCTTGAAATCTAGAGGACTGGAGTACAAGTATGCAGAAGTTAGATTGCTGTTATACGAAACGCTGGTTATACCCCACTTGGAGCACTGTGAGCAGATTAGGGCACCATACCTTAGGAAGGGTAGATTGGCCTTAAGAGAGAGAACAATGTAAGTTACAAGAATGACACCTGGATTTCAAGGGTTAAGTTATGAGGAGAGATTATACAAGTTGGATGATTATTCTCGAGAATTTAGCTGATTAAGTGGTGACCTGATTCAAGTCTTCAAGATATTAACAGGAAAGGACACGACAGATAATGATAAACTAATTACACTGGATGGGACTTTTAGGGGGCATAGTCTGAGAATTTGGCCTAGTTAAAAAGCACTTCTACACACAAAGGGTATAGAACTCTCTTCTTTAAATGGTATTGGATGCAAGATTAGTTGTTAATTCAAACTAGAACTTGTACCTTTTGATTAACAAAAAAAACTAAGAGGATGGGCCAAACGCAGGAGTTTGGAGTTGGGCCACAGATCAGCCATGATCCCATTGAATGGAGCAACAGTCACAGGGGGCCCCCCTCCTCCTGCCATTGCAGGAATTGCAAAACCTCCTCCCCCCTCACCTCCATCCAAGGCCCCAAAGGAGCCTTCCATATCCAAAGTTTCACCTGTATTTCCACATATGTCATTTACTGTATCTGTTGCTCCCGATTCGGTCTCCTCTACATTGGGGAGACAGGACGCCAACTCCCAAAGCGCTTCAGAGAACACCAGCCCCACCATCACGTGGCCGAACACTTCAACTCCCTCTACCACTGTGCTGAGGACATACTGGTCCTGGGCCTCCTCCATCATCAGACCCTCACCACCCAATGCCTGGAGGACGCCTCATCTTCCGCTTTGGGACCTTTCAACCCCATGGTATCAATGTGAATTTCACCAGTTTTCCTCACTTTCCCTCCTCCTACCTTACCCCAGTTCCAACCTTCCAGCTCAGCACCACCCTCATGACCTGTCCCATCTGTCCATCTTCCTTCCCACCTATCCGCTCCACCCTCCCCTCTGACCTATCACCTTTACCCCCACCTCCATTCACCTATTGCACTCTCAGCTACCTCTCCCCCAGCACCCCCCTCTTATTTATCACTCCACCCAGAGACTCCCTGCCATCATTCCTGATAAAGGGCTTTTGCCCAAAACATTAATTTTCCTGCTCCTTAGATGCTGTTTGACCTGCTGTGCTTTTCCAGCACCACACTCTTGACTCAAGGGGCTGAATGGCCTCTTCCTATGTTCATAATTTGAAAAGTCAATTAGAAGTATCAAACGTAGAAGGACTTTCGAAATAATTTTTTTCGAAAATTATATTTAGATGGCAGTCTTCAGCAGAGATTTTGTCTGCACTACTTAATCACGAATCATAAAGGTGCAAGAGGAATGCAATGCAGAAGAAATGATTACTTAAACATCAAACATTTTGTGTCAGTCACTTTCCAATGAATTTTATGTTAGTGCCATTAATGATTTGAAATTGATTTCAGAATGAACATTCTTTTAATGATTGCCTTCTCAATGTTGGCCTCCCTCCAGTAACCTCGAACAGCAGAAACAAAACTGGGACACAGTGTTTACCAATTGATTAATACAAATTAGCACAACAATATTTAAAATAACATGAACCTAACCATCCATAAACTTAAAAATGTTCCTTCAAATTTTGGAACAACTGTGTTAGAAATTCAGTGTTATTCATGTAACAGAATTATTAGGACTCCCTGGGATAATACATCTAATCCAGGCTTGGGAAAGGAGAGCAAAAGGAGGTAACATGGCGAGGGTGGTAAATCTTTGCATTTTAAGGACTAGAAAATCCTTTCTTAAACTGACTGAAAACATTTTCCAGTGCTGGAGTTATTACTGGAACCTGCAGACTATGAACCACATACTTTCCCCAAAACATAAAAATGTGAATAGTCATTTCTGGATTGCAAGACAGAAATCTCACTTTTGGGAAAATAAACAATGACATCATCATGGAGTAGAACACTGACTGAGGTAGTTCCAACTTACACAAGATAGAATCAGAACAGGAATCTTTTCCAGTACAATCTTCAAACAAATTGGATTCAAGAGGTGACTGAATTAAAAGAATATTCACTTATGAGTTGATTGAAGCCTTACTGCAGATAGCCAACAGTTATACATAACTCAATTGAATGGCTGGTTATGCTGGAACATGGAGTAATTTAGGCGACACAAATTGGTAGCCAGTAGTGCCATACAGTCAGGATGGGTCGAGATTAGGAAATTGAAGTTCCTAACTGTATGTAACAAACAATTGTCACCTTCCTCTTCCAATCCTCACCTGTGCTGACCGACTCATGCAGAGTTTCCTTTATCTAGTCCCATTCTAGCACAGCCCATCCCTCCCAAAAACACAATGGCAGGTTCCATAGAAAATCTAAAGACTTTCTGCTAAAGTGCTCTCCTGCAGGTCTCTCAAACCCTCCACTGCCTATCTGATGTCAGGCTACATTCATTTTTGAATAAAATCTAATTTCATCCAATTTAAACATTGGGAATCTCAAAATCTTTGTCCTTGCTCTCTGCAACAAACCATTCCTTCCCTGACCATTGTCATGGCAAAGTTGCACACTGAGGCTTACAGGTTTTGAAAACAAAATCTGGAATGGTGCTACGTTTCCAGCATGGATTAACATTGTCTAAATCCTTACTTTAATCAAAGCTGAATACCACATTTTTAGTTAGTATGTCAAATTATTCCTAAATACAATAAATAGCACTGCCACTTTTGCCAAATCTACATTCTCTCCATGTTGATTTTAAGAGTAACAAGGGCATTAACAATTGGAATTGTTAATGCCCTTGTTACTCTTAAAATCAACATGCAGATATTTTAATAATAAAGTAAACAGAAAGAAAACTTTATACTGAAGCAACACAAGATTTACTGAAAATCACTCTCTAATTTCTGGTTTGAATGGAAACTTAATTAACTTTCAACCTGAGCTCCTAAAGTGGTAGAAAGCTTTTTTTGAGCCAATTGTAATAAGAAATGCAATCCTAATTAAATTAAAGTTTTACAAAACAATAAACATTGGTTCCCTTAAAATAAAACAACTTTTTAATCTACAGGATTCCTCATCAGGTCATAACATTTCTATCATATTCTGATTTAGTTGGGAATAATCCTTGTATTAAATGATTGATTTATTGTAATATTTTATAGAAAAGCTTTCTTCTAATCCATTAGTATATTACACCTTTCATTTATTTAGTATCTTTTATTTTCTTTATTCTTTCATACAATGTCAGCTTCACTGATAAGGCCATCATTTGTCTCACCCTAATTTCCTTTTAGAGCATATGAGAGACAACCAGAGCACTTGTAGGCCGGACTAGATAAGGACAACAGATGTCCTTCCCTAAAAGGACATCAGTGAACCAGATAGATTTTTTCATAACTTCATGGTCACCATTGCCAAGGCTTGGTTTTCAATCCTAAATTAATTATGGAATTTGAATTGAAACCAGCTGCCCTGAATTTACATCTCCAGACCATAGTCTGGACTTCTAGAGTGTTCATGCATTGACATTATTTTTAAATACTTAAAGGTCCAAACCATAAGGATAAATCCAGAGGTGTGACCATAAGTCTGAGGTAGGTTTTAAGGAGAATCTTACAGCAGGAGTGAAAAACAGAAAAAAAGAGAACAGCTCTGAGGAAGGGTCACTCGACCCGAAACGCTAACTCTGATTTCACTCCACAGATACTGCCAGACTCATTGTGTTTTTCCAGTGATTTCTGTTTTCATTTCTGATTTCCAGCATCCAGAGTTTTTTCAGTTTCTACTCATATGAAAAATAGAGAATTTCTTTTAGAGTTTAGGAAGGGCATTCCAGAGATTATAAACTGGCTAGATTTTGTACTGGTTGTATGCATTTGCACTGTCTCTTGGCAGGAAGGCTAGAGGAGTGTGAAGGAGAGAACTGGGGTTTCTTTGACTTTAGATTGGAGAATCAACTACTGGACTGCTGACAGTCAAATGGACTTCCAGCTTACACCAATACTGCATAAGGTCACATGATAATTATACATTAAGAGAACTACTTGTTCCATCTTTATTGAACGATCTTGAAAGATTCTACTGTTGCAATTTCAAATTATTTCCTAAAATGATTCTGTGGTTTTCACTAAGTGCTCGTTTTCCTTTCCTCAGTTTCCTGTAATGCTCTCACTACTGGCCACTCGCTGTTGTCTTGGACATTTCTGCAAAGTGATCCAAGTGATAAAAAAAAGGAGATAATTCACCCCTTCAGTTTGTTGTTAATTAGATTCTGCTTATTCCATATCTTCATTCCATCTACTTGCTTTGGTTCCACAACCTTTAATATGCTAACTTTAAAAAAAAGAATCTCTCAATACCTGGTACTTTGTATCTTGGCTGTGTATTATATATTTTAATTGATTCACTGCTTGAGGTACGACCTATGTATCTCGCATTGGACCAGCATGAAAATTCAAGCACAACCCTGCTCAATTGCACAGAGTGCACAATACCATTTTGGACTGATAGCAGCATCCTGTTAGTGGAAAGTATTGCCCATGCAATAGTAACAGTGCAAATTGGTTTGAGTGACCTGTTGTTTAAATATGCCTACCACATGACTTGTCAGCAATTGCTAAACAATCCGAAGTATCTTGCAAGAAACTCCAACAACCAATTTAATCTGGTGGGCTCCTAACAAAGTAATTCAGTTTGAAATGTATGGAAACAGATACTCCAGTCAAACTCGTCCACACCAACCAGTCCTAATTTATCTAGTCCTATTTGCCAGAACTTGGCCCATAAACTTCAAAACCTTTCCTATTGATATACCCATTCAGAAGCTTTTTAAATTCTGCAATTGTACAAGCCTCCACCACTTCCTCAGCACCACCCTTTATGTGAAAAAGTTGCCCCTTAGGTCCCTTTTAAATCTTTCCCCTCTCACTCTAAACCTATGCCTTCTAGTTTTGGATTCCATACCCTGTGAAAAAGATCTTGGCTATTCACACTATCAATGCCCCTTATGATTTGCTAAACCTATATAAGGTCACCCCTCATCCTCTGATGCTCCAGATAAAATAGCCCCAGCCTATTCAGCCTCTCCCTAAAGCTCAAACTCTCCAACCCTGACCATGATTTGGAGATGCCGGTGTTGGACTGGGGTGTACAAAGTTAAAAATCACAACCACAGATTATAGTCCAACAGGTTTAATTGGAAGCACACTAGCTTTCGGAGCGACACTCCTTCATCAGGTGATTAAACAATTAAACCTGTTGGACTATAACCTGGTGTTGTGTGATCTTTAACTTTGTCCAACCCTGGCAACATTCTTGTAAATCTTTTCTGTACCCTTTCAAGTTTCACAACATCTTTCCTATAGCAGGGAGACCAGAACTGATCACAGTATTCCAAAAGTGGCCTAACCAATGTCCTGAACAGCTGCAACATGAAATCCCCACACCTGTACTCAATCCACTGATCAATAAAAGCAAGCATAAGAAATATCATCTTCACTATTCTGTCTACCTGTGACTCTGTCTTCAAGTGAACCTGCACTTCAAGGTCTCTCTGCTCAGCAAACACTCACAGGGTCCTACCATTATGTGTATTAGTCCTACCCTGAGTGGCCTTTCCAAAATGCAACACCCCCCATTTATCTAAATTATATTCCATCTGCGAATCCTCAGCCCATTGGCCCATCTGATCAAGGTCCCTTTGTACTCTGACATAGCATTCTTCGCTGTCCACTACATCTCCAATTTTGGTGTCATCTGCAAACTCACTAAACATTCTGCCATATTCACATTCAAATCATTTATATAAATGACAACGGGCCCAACACTGATTTTTGTGGCACACCACTGGTCACAGCCTAAGTCTGAAAAACAACCCCCCAACACCACCCTCTGTCTCCTATCTTCAAGACAATTTTGTATCCAAATGGCTCTCTCTTCCTGGATTCCATGTGATCTAACCTTGCTATTCAGTGTACCATGCAGAACCTTGTCAAACGCCTTGAAGTCCATAGAGACAATGTCCACCTTTCTGTCTTCAATCTTCTTTGTCATTTCTTCAAAAAACTCAAATACATGAGACAATTTTCCATGCACAAAGCCATATTAACTGTATCCAATCAGTCCTTGCCTCTCTGAACATATGCAAATCCTGTTCCTCAGAATTTCCTCCAACAACTTACCCGCCATTGATGTCAGGCCCACCGATCTATAACTCCCATTTGGGCCTCAAACCTCAGGAAGGATGTACTGGCGCTAGAACGTGTTCAGAGAAGGTTCACAAGAATGGTCCCAGAAATGAAAAGCTTCACATATGAGGATTCTGCATCTATACTTGATGGAGTTTAGAAGGATGGGGGGATCTAATGGAAACTTACAGAGTACTGAATGGCCTGGGCGGAGTGGATGTTGGGAAGATGTTTTCATTGTAGGAAACACTAGGACCCAAAGGCACAGCTTTTGAGTAAAGGGAAGACCTTTTAGAACAGAGAGAAGGAGAAACTTCTTCAGCCAGAGAGTGGTGAAACCATGGAATTCCCTGAGACACAGAAGGCTGTGAAGGCCAGGTGATTGAGTATATTTAAGATGGACACAGATAGGTTCTTGATAGTCAAGGGGATCAAAGGTTATGGGGGAAAAAAAGAGAGGGAGAATGGGGATGAGAAACTCATCAGCCATGGCAGAGGAGACTTGATGGGCTGAATGGCCTAATTTCTGGTCCTATGTCTTATGGACGTAGATATATCAGTAAAGGACCCAGCGATCACTGGCCTAGCTTCCCACAAAGGTCTAGGATACATCTGATCAGGCCCCAGGGATTTATCCACTTTTACGCATTTTGAGACACCCAGCACCTCTTCCTCTGTAATATATATCAAGTTATCACAAATTATTTATCCAGGTTCTCTAGCTTCCATATGGTTCTCCACAGTGAATACTGATGCAAAATACTTGTTTAGTGTGCACGCATTTAGGGTCATAGAGATGTACAGCACAGAAACAGACCCTTCGGTCCAACTCGTCCATGCCAACCAGATATCCCAACCCAGTCTAGTCCAATTTGCCAGCACCCAGCACATATCCCTCCAAATCCTTCCTATTCATGTACACATCCAGATGCTTTTTAAAAGTTACAATTGTACTAGCCTCCACCACTTCCTCTGGCAGCTCATTCCATACAAGTACCACCCTCTGCATGAAAAAGTTGCCCCTTAGGTCTCTTTTATATCTTTCTCCTCTCACCCTAAACCTATGCCCTCTAGTTCTGGACTCCCTCACTCCAGGGAAAAGACCTTGTCTGTTTATCCTTTCCATACCCCTCAAGATTTTATAAACCTTTATGAGGTCACCCCTCAGTATCCAACACTCCAGGGAAAATAGCCCCAGCCTGTTCAGCCTTTCCCTATAGCTCAAATCCTCCTACCCTGGCAACATCTTTGTAAATCTTTTCTGAAGCCTTTCAAGTTTCACAACCTCTTTCTGATAGGAAGGAGACCAGAATTGCATGCAATATTCCAAAAGTGGCCTAACCAACGTCCTGAACAGCCACAAGATTCCAAAAGTGACCTCCCAACTCCTGTACTCAATACTCTGACCAATAAAGGAAAGCATACCAAACGCCTTCTTCACTATCCTATCTGCCTGCGACTCCACTTTCAAGGAGCTATGAACCTGCACTGCAAGGTCTCTTTGTTCAGCAACTCTCCCTAGGAACTTACCATTAAATGTATAAGTCCTGCTAAGATTTGCTTTCCCAAAATGCAACTCTTGCATTTATCTGAATTAAACTCCATCTGCCACTCCTCAGCCCAATGGCCCATCAAGTCAAAATCTCATTGTAATCTGAGGTAACCTACTTCGCTGTCCACTACACCTCCAATTTTGGTGTCATCTGCAAACTTACTAACTGTACCTCTTATGTTCACATCCAAATCATTTATATAAATGAAGAAAAGTAGTGGACCCAGCACCAATCCTTGTGGCACTCTACTGGTCACAGGCCTCCAGTATGAAAAACAACCCTCCACCACCACCCTCTGTCTTCTACCTTTGAGCCGGTTCTGTATCCAAAAGGCTAGTTCTCCCTGTATTCTGGGAGATCTAACCTTGGTAATCAGTCTCCCATGGGGAACCTTCCTGCAATTCCACACTTTGTTGATATTTAAAAGGCCCCATTCCTCCCTAGTTCCCCTTTTGTCCTTAATATATTTGTAGAATCTCTAGATTCTCCCCAACCTGGCTTAGTAATTCTCATTCAATACGACACAGGTATTCACAATGACCTGTTTTCTGCAACCAAAAGGAATTTGTCCTGGCCTTGAGCCAGTTTTGAATGAGCCTGAGAGTGGAGAACCAGAATCCCCTTCCAACCATTCGGCACCTTTTTGTGTGAATCATTGAGATGGTTTGAAATTTGGCATTCACATGTGCTGATGAGGGCGGGATAAGAGTGTAACATGTCTTTTTTCTCAGCAGTAAAACAACAACTGTGAGAGCTCTTATCTAAGGCAGGGGGAGGCCCATTCCCTCGGCTATTCCCATTGCTTCAGGCAGGGAATTGCAGGGCGAGTGCTTTCGAAGGACAAGCAAACCAAACCATGAAAATGTTTGGTTCATTCTCCGGTTTGTGTTTTGAAACAGAATACAAAAGAAGTTCCTTTTGATAAAACCGTGGAACTGGCAAGTGTCCAAAACACCTTTGAAGAAAGTCAGCTCGCTCCTTCTCTGGGAACAGTTCATTAAAGCCTCCCTCTTCTCGTTATCCTTCTCCTTACGTCTACAGTCACAATTTACAGATGCTGTACATTGACCAATCTGCGGGTATAATAAAAACCTTCCTCCGTCCCTGTTCGTCAATTAGGCCGAGAAGGAGTAAGTTATTAAAAGCCCCGCTATTTTTAATTGAGTCCGGATTGTGGACGGATTTATATTTCAGTAAATTAGACCAAGTGGACCCACCAACTCCGTTTAAATTTACAAAGCTTTTTAATGAGCTTCCCTCCGTATATCTACTTTCCCAACCACAAAACTGTTTGATTTTACAAACTTTGTTTCAATGTGTAAAAGATTAATATCGCAAACATTGATTTCGCTGAAACTGTTTGAACCGGCTTTTTCAAAACTCTTAAAATAATTTTCAAAAGTTTGCAGGCGGGTCACTTTCCGAAAAACAGTCAACATTTTCAAAAAATAAACGAGATAAAAAGATGATTCCCGGATGGTTTTTATCTGCATTAAGAGTATCTTCACTGGTTTATTCCGCCTGACAGTAATAACGAGATAACGTGTGTGTTTTCCACAACTGGAAATGATGAAAACGTTACAGTTTTCTGTAAAACTGCTGTCCCTCCCCCCGGTACCTACCCGACGGGATGTAGGCTCCACACTGCAGACACAAACTGTCCCCAAGGTCAGCATCCACAACAGTTTGCCAGCCGAGGAGCTCTGCTCCATGGTGCTCCAGCCAGCCCCAGTCCGTCCACTTCATTCACAGAGGCGCGCACACGCAGGAAGGCGCGCTGCCGCCAAGGCTTTCCTGAAAACAGCAACAAATCTGCTTGCCTGGTGCAGAAAGCGAGAGGTTGCCTCCTATAGGGGCCTCTTTAAACCAGAGGGAGGCAGCTCCATTTGTGGCTCTACAGATTTTCGCCAGTTATTCCCAGAGATAGTTTTTGGTCAAATGTCGAAGTTCTGTGTTTAATGTTGCAAAAACGCAGTGAGTTTTCAATCCGTCCCATTGTGTCTGGTGATCTGACCTTGGTACCATTGCGTTTGCTACATTGTCGATAGAGTGGAGTAAGAGTCTCGGACTCATGAATTATAACAATTCACATCATCCTGGCTGGGGAACTACACTGGATTTTCTTTCGCTGTCGTTAGATCCAAATCGTTTTGAACTCCCTCCTAATAGCCCTGAGGGGGTCTTTGCATAACATGAACATCATCAGTTCAAGAAGCAGTTCCCCACCAATGTAATTAGGAATGGGCAATAAATATTGACCCACAGCTCATGAACATCCAAAATACAAAGTTATCATTACATTAGTAAAATGGTCCAGTGTATTTTACAGCAGGCCCAGTGTTAGCACTGCTGCCTCACAGCCCCAGAGACTCCCTTCGCGTTTAGCTGAATTAAACTCCATCTGCCACTTCTCAGTCCATTGGTCCATTTGGTCCAGATCCTGTTGTAATCTGAGGTAACCCTCTTCGCTGTCCACTACACCTCCAATTTTGGTGTCATCTGCAAACTTACTAACTGTACCTCTTATTCTCGCATCCAAATCATTTATGTAAATGACAAAAAGTAGAGGACCCAGCACCAATCCTTGTGGCACTCCACTGGTCACAGGCCTCCAGTCTGAAAAACAACCCTCCACCACCACCCTCTGTCTTCTACCTTTGAGCCAGTTTTGTATCCAAATGGCAAGTTCTCCCTGTATTCCATGAGATCTAACCTTGCTAGCCAGTCTCCCATGGGGAACCTAGTCGAATGCCTTACTGATATAGATCACATCACTGCTCTGCCCTCATCAATCTTCATTGTTACTTCTTCAAAAAACTCAATCAAGTTTGTGAGACATGATTTCCCACGCACAAACCATGTTGACTATCCCGAATCAGTCCTTGCCATTCCAAATACATGTACATCCTGTTCCTCAGGATTCCCTCCAACAACTTGCCCACCACTGAGGTCAGGCTCACCAGTCTATAGTTCCCTGGTTTGTCTTTACCCCCCTTCTTAAACAGTGGCACCACGTTAGCCAACCTCCAGTCTTCTGGCACCTCACCTGTGACTATCAATGGTACAAGTATCTCAGCAAGAGGCCCAGCAATCACTTCTCTAGCTTCCCTGAGTTCTCGGGTACACCTGATCAGGTCCTGGGGATTTATCCACCTTTACCCATTTCAAGACATCCAGCACTTCCTCCTCTAATCTGGTCATTTTGCAAGATGTCACCATCTATTTCCCTACAGTCTATATCTTCCATATCCTTTTCCATAGTAAATACTGATGCAAAATATTCATTTAGTATCTCCCCATTTTCTGCAGCTCCACACAAAGGTCACCTTGCTGATCTTTGAGGGCTGAAAATGTGTTGCTGGAAAAGTGCAGCAGGTCAAGGAGCAGGAGAATCGACATTTTGGGCATGAGCCCTTCTTCAGGAATTTTGAGGGGCCCAATTCTCTCCCTAGTTACCCTTTTGTCCTTAATATATTTGTAAAACCCTTTGGATTCTCCTTAATTCTATTTGCCAAAGCTATTTCATGTCCCCTTTTTGCCTTCCTGATTTCCCTCTTAAGTATACTCCTACTTCCTTTATACTCTTCTAAGGATTCATTCGATCTATCCTATCTATACCTGACATATGCTTCCTGCTTTTTCTTAACCAAACCCTCAATTTCATTAGTCATCCAGCATTCCCTACACCTACCAGCCTTTCCTTTCACCTGACTGGAATATACTTTCTCTGGATTCTTGCTGTCTCATTTCTGAAGGCTTCCCATTTTCCAGTCGTCCCTTTACCTGCGAATATCTGCCTCCAATCAGCTTTCGAAAATTCTTGCCTAATACCGTCAAAATTGGCCTTTCTCCAATTTAGAACTTCAACTTTTAGATCTGGTCTATCCTTTTCCATTATTATTTTAAAACAAATAGAATTATGGTCACTGACCCCAAAGTGCTCCCCCACTGACACCTCAGTCACCTGCCCTGCCTTATTTCCCAAGAGTAGATCAAGTTTTGCACCTTCTCTAGTAAGTACATACACATACTGAATCAGAAAATTGTCTCGTACACACTTAAGAAATTCCTCTCCATCTAAACTTTAACACTATGGCAGTCGCAGTCGATGTTTGAAAAGTTAAAATCCCCTACCATAACTACCCTATTTGGAAGCACTGACGTTGAGTGATGTAGAGCCATAATCGTATTCACTGGTGGAACAGACTCAGGTGCTGAATGGCCAATTCCTACTTTTTTAATGTTCTTAATCCCTTCTCAGTACTGTGTTTTACTGGTTTATGTTGTGGGATCTCTGGCAGTTCTGAGGAATGCATCATTGCCCTCTGCTGGACAAATCTTAGAAAGGCAAGAGAAGTTTTTTTGAGTGGTATAATTTGTAAAATAGCACTGCAGGATTCAGAAGTGAGCTTTTATATGGAGAAGAATTAAAAAAAATCCTTATGTTACTCATACTGTGTGTGAGGTCTTTTACAATAATGAAAACCTAGATTAACATACTCAAGAACCAGATATGGGAGAAAATGGCATTGAGACATTAATTGGGTAAAGAAGAGACATTTCAAAACAAAAGAAAATTGCTGGAAAAGCTCAACAGGTGTCAGCAGCAGGCTGCAACTCAGTTCACTCAGCCTGAAAAGTTAACTCTGATTTATTTCCACTGATGCTGTCAGACCTCCTGAACTTTTCCAGCAAACTCTATTTTTGTTTCTGATTTACAGCATCTGCAGTTCTTTCAATTTTTATTTAAACATTTTAAAATCATTGGAATCAAAGTTACATCATTGCAAAAATGAAATTCCATGGAATGAATTAATAGATCAGGCAGTTAATATTTTTCCAAAACAGCTTGCTCTCCTATAACACTGGTCTGTGATAAGCATTGCTACCTCACAGCGCTGGAGACCCGGGTTCAATGCCCGCCTCAGGTAACTGTGTGGAGGTTGCACATTCTCCCCGTGTCTGCGTGGTTTCCTCCGTGTGCTCCGGTTTCCTCCCACAGTCCAAAGCTGGGCAGTTCAGGTGAATTGGCCATGCTAAATTGACCATAGTGTAATGTAAGGGAATGGATCTGGGTGAGTTGCTCTTCAGAGGGTCGGTGTGGATTCGTTGGGCCGAAGGGCCTGTTCTCACACTGTAAGTAATCTAATCTAAACACTGATCACAGACTAAGTGTAAACAAGTGAAATAATAAAAAGATGAAGATCTGCAAAAAAAAACCAATGTAGCAGAGAATCTCAGCAGACATGGTGAGATTCTGTGGCTGTTCTTTGGAATTGACAGTAGATAGGAAACTGAGGGATATTTGATTGAAGAGAGGAGTTAGGGGGCAGGGTTGGTAAAGGAGTGAGTGGATAGATGGAGCCCAGACCAAGGGATGGATGATAGTATGCCAGGGAGAGAAAACTTTGTAATAGGAGGCATAACCAGTTAAAAGTGTCATGACAGGGCCTGGGGTGTAAGGGTGTAAAGGACACAGAAGATAGCATTCGGGTTTCTTTGTTTCCTGACTATAAACTGGCAATTGGACGCTGCTATACAGCTGGAACATAACAAGCTCTTTTACAACTTGAAGGTCAAATGGGGTGGTGCAGTGTACACTTTAGGTACACGATATTCTGTTACTTCTGCAGTAAGGTGGATACTGTACGGAATAGGCTGGTACCAGGAGCCTTTGAGTTAAAGAAAACTGACGGCCAAAACAAAACCAGGAACAGCGGATCTGGGAAATCTGAAACAAAAACAAAAATTGATGGAAAAATTCTCTGGCAGCATCTGTGGAGAGAAAGCAGAGTTAACGAAGTTTAATATTAGCTCCGCACTTTACTCACAGCCTCTACTGCGGACTCACTCAGTGATCACGATCCAGATCATATCCCTGGCCCCGCCCTTACAGCACGGGTCCCGCCTTATACAACCGACCCCGCCCCTATATCATTGGCCCCGCCCTTACAGCACGGGTCCTGCCTTATACAACCGACCCCGCCCCATATCATTGGCCCCGCCCTTAGCACGGGTCCCGCCTTATACAACCGACCCCGCCCCTATATCATTGGCCCCGCCCTTAGCACGGGTCCCACCTTATACAGCTGCAAATGTGTTGCTGGTCAAAGCACAGCAGGTTAGGCAGCATCTCAGGAATAGAGAATTCGACGTTTCGAGCATAAGCCCTTCATCAGGAATAAGAGAGAGAGCCAAGCAGGCTGAGATAAAAGGTAGGGAGGAGGGACTAGGGGGAGGGGCGATGGAGGTGGGATAGGTGGAAGGAGGTCAAGGTGAGGGTGATAGGCCGGAGTGGGGTGGGGGCGGAGAGGTCAGGAAGAGGATTGCAGGTTAGGAGAGCGGTGCTGAGTTGAGGGAACCGACTGAGACAAGGTGGGGGGAGGGGAAATGAGGAAGCTGGAGAAATCTGAATTCATACCTTGTGGTTGGAGGGTTCCCAGGCGGAAGATGAGGCGCTCCTCCTCCAGCCGTCGTGTAGTTGTAGCGACGCATGGCTGCAAGGGTGGAGCGGAGGATCCGGAGGGAGGTCTGTTGCTGGAGGCTTCGGATTTGTTGTAGGTACAGGTTGTCCTGGTTGGGTCCAAATTTTGTTGGTTGGAATGTAGTTCGGAGTCCGTGTGGGATCAGTCGGTTCCTTAGGCAGGTGCTGAGGAAGGAGATGTGGCTGTGGTAACGAGTCTGTTTGAGAACGTGGCTGAAGAGCTTCTGTGCAGAGGAGATGACCTGGGGGGTGCAGTGAGAGAGAGAGACTCATTGAAATCCTTGTAGAGGGAGGAAGAGAGCTTCTTCAAGGAAGGCATCCTTGTAAGAGGATTCGCAGTAGGTTAAAATCTTCGAGTAAAAAATGAGGTCTGCAGATGCTGGAGATCACAGCTGCAAATGTGTTGCTGGTCAAAGCACAGCAGGTTAGGCAGCATCTCAGGAATAGAGAATTCGACGTTTCGAGCATAAGCCCTTCATCAGGAATAAGAGAGAGAGAGCCAAGCCGGCTAAGATAAAAGGTAGGGAGGAGGGACTAGGGGGAGGGGCGATGGGGGTGGGATAGGTGGAAGGAGGTCAAGGTGAGGGTGATAGGCCGGAGTGGGGTGGGGGCGGAGAGGTCAGGAAGAGGATTGCAGGTTAGGAGGGCGGTGCTGAGTTGAGGGAACCGACTGAGACAAGGTGGGGGGAGGGGAAATGAGGAAACTGGAGAAATCTGAATTCATACCTTGTGGTTGGAGCCTTATACAACCGACCCCGCCCCTATATCATTGGCCCCGCCCTTACAGCACGGGTCCCGCCTTATACAACCGACCCCGCCCCTATATCATTGGCCCCGCCCTTACAGCGCGGGTCCCGCCTTATACAACCGACCCCGCCCCTATATCATTGGCCCCGCCCTTACAGCACGGGTCCCGCCTTATACAACCGACCCCGCCCCTATATCATTGGCCCCGCCCTTACAGCGCGGGTCCCGCCTTATACAACCGACCCCGCCCCTATATCATTGGCCCCGCCCTTACAGCACGGGTCCCGCCTTATACAACCGACCCCGCCCCTATATCATTGGCCCCGCCCTTACAGCACGGGTCCCGCCTTATACAACCGACCCCGCCCCTATATCATTGGTCCCGCCCCTACGCTAGCGGCCCGCCTCTACAACACCGGCCCCGCCCCTCTGCCTGACACCTGTCAATCCAGGGCATCGCCTCAACCGGACGGTCCGTTCTCGTCAAGCAGCCGGGTAATTTGTTTTTCCAACAGTGAGAGCAAAATCTCTTTCAAATAAACCAGCTGTCAAGTTTTTAAATAAGCTGGATGAATGACATGCAATGCCAGTTATTACTATTGTTGTTAAATGGTGTAACGTTGATATAGATACTGCGCCTGAAGTTTTAAATGAGTTGCTAAAGGAAGATTCCGGCGGAAGGAATTTGGTGTTGGACTGGAAGAGCCACGTATGGCGCCCGGCTGCCGCTCACCTCCAGAAGGGTAAATGGCGGCTAGGGGGGAGCGGAATGGGGCTTTATAACCGGGGTCAGAGAACGGTGGCGTTCTCAATTTTTATACGTTAGTATTTTACCTTCTGTGGAAGTGTCGCGGCCTAAAGCTGGCGGCGAAGCCTCGGGTTGACGTTCTGAGACTGGCTGGGTGGGACGAAGAGGTTGGCCTCTGGAACTGCCCGGCAACGGTCTTTAACCCTCCTCCGTCTTTTAAAAATATTGAACTGTCCTTTGTTTGCCTGGGGTTAAAAGCGCGCTCATCCGCGGTAACAGCAGACTGAAACAGCCGAGATGTTAACGTTTGGGAAGCTTGGAGGATACAAGGATTCGAGTGCTAGTGGCTCGAAGCCGAACTGGGCATTTAAACGTTTGTGGAAACAAAAGGGAGGGAGGTCATGGCCAAGAAAATAATGAGTCTTGAGGATGTTATTGCCCCATTGGCATTGCGTTCTCATGACGCTCTATTTACTATCGCATTCCATTAGTATACGTTACAATTGCCTTTAGCTAAATAGCTTTTTGTAGTAAACAAAGCAAAAATTGCTGGAGAAACTTAGATCCAACAGGATCTGTGGAGAGAAGGTGGAGTCAACAATTCGGGTCAGTGACTCCTGCTCTGAAGGTGCTTTCTGTGGGAATGCTGCCTTACCTCCTGAGTTTCTTCTCCAGCAATATGTTTATGTTTTGGCATCTGCAGTCCTTTGTCTTTTTAGATATTAGTAGTAGTGAAGAATTATTATAAAGTTATATATTTTTAAACTGACAAAGGATGTTTGATTTGAATCAAATGTAGGACCAGTGGTCATTATACTTTTGTAAGTTGTTATTTGCTTGTATTCCTTTGAAACATCTGAATATGATACATGATGAAGATTTTATCCTTCGCTTGCTGCACCTCATTAATGCCATCTATATTTGTCATCTTTTCCTAGGTTTCAAATAAAATCTAAATTGCTTGTCATTTAATGTTTAATCTCACCTATTGATGATTTCATTGTTCAGCATTTGTTTTGTATGTGCTGATGATATTATCTAGCCAGAGTAAATGATTATGAGAGAGTAAAGACTGCAGATCAAAGTCAAGTGTGGGGTGCTGGAAAAGCACAGCAGATCAGGCAGCTTCCGAGCAGGAGAATTAACATTTCTGGCATAAGCCTTCATCAGGAATGAGGTTTGTGGGCCATGGGGTTGCGAGGTAAATGGGAGGGGGTTGGTTGAGAGTGCGATGGGCAGATGAAAGTGGGAGAGAAGGTGATAGGTCAGAGAGGAGGGTGGAAATGATAGATGGGAAAGGTGATGGATGGATCAGGAGGGTGGTGCTGGATTGGCGGCTGGGACTGGGATAATGTGAAGGGAGGGGAAATGAGGAAACTGGTGAAATCCACATGGAACCCTGCAAACACACGGGATCAAAGGCAGTATATGAAGTGTTCTTTCTCCAGGCGATGAAGGAGGCCCAGGACCTGTGTGTCCTTGGCAGAGTGGAGGGGGAGTTGAAATGTTCAGCCACGGGGCAGTGTGGTTGGTTGGTGTGGGTGTCCCAGAGATGTTCTCTGAAATGATCTGCAAGTTGGCATCCTGCCTCCTGATGTAGAGGAAACGACATTGAGTGCAACTGATACATTGGTGGAGGTACAGAGAAATTTTGCCAGATGTGGAAGGATCCTTTGGGACCTTGGTTGTTGGTGAGGTGTGGGTGCAGGTTTTGCACTACTTGCGGTTGCAGGGGAAGATACTGGGAGTTGGGTGTAGGCTGGTGGGGAGCATGGGTCTGACAAGGGAGTTGCAGAAGAATGGTCTCTCCAAATGCTGATAGGGATGGGGAGGGAAAAAAATCTCTGGTGGTGGTGTCAGTTTGAAGATGCCTGGAGCAATAACACCTCATGTTCCACTTTGGGCCCCTGCAACCAAACAGGATCAATGTGGATTTCACTAGTTTCCTCACTGCCAATCCACACCCCACCCCCACCCCTACCCCTCATTACCCCAGTCCCAAGCCTCCAACTTGGCATCGCCCTCTCAGCCTGTCCATCGCCTTTCCCATCTATCCGCTCCACCTTCTGACCAGTCACCTTCTCCTCCACCTTCATCTACCTATCACATTCTCAGCTACCTTCCCCCAACCCCACCTGCCCGCAATCCTCATTCCTGATGAAGGGCTTGTGCCTGAAATATCAATTCTCTTGCTCCTGACCTGCTGTGCTTTTCCAGCATCACACTCTTGACCCCCACGAAAGTAAATGATTAACAACTTTACCCTGAATTCACATCATTTTAAAACTTCAACTGTTTCTGACTCTTGTACTGTGTCTGTTTTTGAATCTTAAGGTTCTCTCCCATCTAAGAGAATTTCCTAAACTTGTCCTTGTTCTTAATTTCCACCTCCTAGGTATTGAAGCTGCTTTTTATTTTCAAATCATTCCTCACTTTTGAAGTGCTGGGGTAACTTGTGAAATCAGTATAGGCTTCAGCAGTGTGTTATCAGTGTTGTGAACTTCTGGAATTCTGCTCTGGCACATAGAGTCCTTAGGATGCATTATGCTTCTGAGCAGCTTGTACAATCTCTTTCCAGTTAAACTTAAGACTTCTACATCTCCTTTCAGTTTCAACTATTACTATGTCACAGCGAATGATTTGGCTTTGGTCCTCTGCCATTTTGCTCTTTCTTCATATCAGGAAATTGATTAGTTCATTATTTAGGGTCACTGTCTTTAGCCACTGTGTTGTTGACAACTGAGCTACATTCATCAATTTCCCTCAGGTTACATACCCTCAGTAACTACAGTTTGAAGTCTCCTTCTCTGTATTAGACAAACCAATACTTGTTCATTTCCTCGAAGTGGGATAGTGAGAATCTTGTATTGCTTTGGTATAGGTCTGTGTTGCTACCGTCATTTTTTTTTCTGCTTTAGTGATCCTTCTGTCCAGACTCTTAGCCTATTTTTCTCATGTAACTTCAAAATAAAACCTCTCCATTTCTGAGGCAGCTTGGGAATGAAAAAACTCTGCTGATGAAAAATTCTTAACATAGCAATACCCAAGTCTCTTATTTGCAATACTGATCTTATAACTGGGAGCTGCTTAAAATGCTCATCCTAATTCTGTCTGACAAACATCTCACCTCTTCCTTTTTACCTCTTCCGTTTTTAAGTTCCCAAACTACTGCTGACTGTTCACAAGTGGCTGATGGTCACATGATGTTCATAGGGAGTGTCAGGTTTTTTTTTTGTGTGGGAATATATCTCCTGGAACTGATCCTGTCAACAAACTAGCACTTCTAGCAGGATCACTGGAGAGTGATTGTGGTTGACACTGTCTAATTAATTCCTCCCTCCAACTTTTCAAACTTGAGACCCACTAGTTGCTACATTGCCTATGATCAAGTTAGTTTCATATTAATGCACTAAGAGGGAGACTTCAGATTATAAATACTGAGGGTGGCTGAGGTCTGATAGGAACCTTGAGGCTTCTGCTCTGTCTGGATCTTTTATTTACAGAAGCCATTTGACAAGGTGCCAAATAAAAGACTGATCCAGAAAGGTAGGTCCCAGGGGGTTAGAAGTAGAATATTAGCTTGAAAAGAGGATTGATTGACTGACAGAAAGCAGAGGATTGGGGTAACCAGGTCCTTCTCTGATGGTGAACTGTAACTAGTAGGGTGCCACAGGGTTCATTACTTGGACGTCAACTATTGACCATCTATGTAAATGATCTGCAAGTATGGAAAGACTGTAACAATACAAAGCGCTCAGATGATACTAAAATATGTCGGAAAACAGGCTATAATGAGGGAGTTTAAGGGCGAATATTGATATTCTAGGAGAATGGACCAGAATCTGGATGATGGAGTTTAATGTGGTTTCCATTTTGGCTGGAAAAATAAGAGTAAATTATGATTTAACTAGGAAGTAGATTCAAAGTGCGTCAGTGCAAAGGGACATGGCTGTCCTTGTCTATGAATTGCAGAAAGTGGATATGCAAGTGTAGCATAAAGTAAGAAAGGCAAATGGAATATTGACATTTATTGCAAAAGGCCTGGATTATAGAAGTAAAATCTTATTACAATATTACAAAATGTTGGTGAAATCACACCTGGAGTACAGTGTCCAGATTTGGTGTCTTCAAGAAAGGATGTGGTGCCACTGGAGGCAGTTCATAGAAGGTTCACCAGATTGATTTCAGGGATGAAAGAACTGTTGTACAAAGAACAGTTGAATAGCTTGGGCTTATGATCACTGGAGTTCAGAAGAATGGGGGAGTGGATCTGATAGAAGTGTAGAAAATGCTGCAGGGGTTTGATAAAATGACGTTGGACAGATGTTTTCCATTGTGGGACAGTCTAGAACCAGAAGTTATAGATATAGAATAAGAAAGGGGTGGGTTCAAAAGCTACTCCTGACAATTGTAAATCTGTTGAATTCCTGCTCCAGAGTGTAGTGGAGGCAGAATGAATCAGAGTCAAGAATGAAATAGGTATATTTCTGATGAAAAGCAGTATAAAGGCTTTGGGGAGCAGGAAGGAAAGTGGAGTGGATACCAGGATAAAATCAACTAAGGTCATGTTATATGGTGGAGTAGGCTCTAAGGGACTGAATTGCCAACTCTGGCTCCCATTTCATATGTTCCTTTGTCACTTGCTGGTAAATTCGAAGAAATCATTGAGAGTTTAATGCAACATATTAATTTTGGATTATGGTATCTTATCAGTGATCTCAAATTCTATTCAGAATTCTTTAAGTTAGAGGTTGGATGCATCAAGCACTTTTAAAAATATAATGTGTTGTATACATCACCAATGGTGGTTGTTTTTGACTGCATTGTGGAATGTAATTTTTGAGCTAGCAAGTATACTTGTACATTAATGTTTCCTGTATCATAATTGTCTCATTGGCTGTAAAATGTTTTGGGATATCCTGAGGTCATGAAAGTTACAATATAAATCCAATTCTATTAGCCTGCTTTTAGTTCTAGCATATGTTAAACATTGTCTGGTGTATTTTATTAGATATGACATTGGGAAATTTCTTTTATGTAGCTGTAGTAACATTCTTATGGACCATTATATATGTGTGTGGGGCTTTGAAACTAGATTTCTCCCAGGGTAGTACATGATGGCTGGAAGTTATTCCTAAAATCCTAATCTTTTTGGATTGTACATTCTGTATCCTGCCACATTTAAAGTTTTGAATGTTGTATCCTAAGTTTTCAAAATTACCTAATGTTTTTATAATTATTACTCAATTACTTGGAATGGTTTTGATTTTAATCTTGTCACCAAGTGATGAATCATCACATATTAGTAATTAAAAGTAATGTGTTTTAGTCATTATCTCAGCTTTTTTGATCTGCTTGTCTGCTAAATTTTGTACCATTTAGTTGTTAATTGCCATTCATATTTCCAGACAGTTTTGTCAGTATATTGTGGCACTTGAAAAAGAAGTTCAAGCACTTTGCTTTCACAGACATAGAAATTCAGTTGCTGAGCAATTATAGATATATTACTGTTTTGAATTCTTATTCGTCTATCCATTCCTGGATTTAGACAAAACAAGTTATTGTAGGTAGACAGAAAGTCAGTTTTGACTTAATTAGCATTTTGCAAATAATTGATTTTAAAATTCTCATACATGCTTTTAAGCCACTTCATAGCCTGTACTTTGATATCTCTGTAACCACCTTCACCCTTCCCAAGATCTCTTGTGCTGCTCAACTCTGGCTTCTTGAGCATCATTGATTTTAATCTTATCACCACTGGCGGCTGAATTTTCATCTGCTAAGCTGCTAAACTCCCAAATATCCTCCCTAATCCTCTCTGTGACTTTAACTCTTTTCTCCCTTAAGGTAGAGCTTTGAAATCTTTTTACCAAGTTTTTGTTATCTCTCCCAATACAATATTTGGCTTAGTTTTTAAAATGGTTTTTGTAAAGCTTCTATGAAATACTGTGGAACATTCATGTTGCAGGTGCCAAATAAATGCAACTTCTTGTTTGCCTTCAATGCTTTTTTTGGTCTCCAATCAGTCTGCAAGGAAATTACACTGTAACCACTAAAACCTGTTCTTTAGTTTCTTTAATAGTTCAAAATGTACTTTACAGATGTAAAGTAGCATTTGGAAGTCAAAATCTGTACAGTAGACTAAGCTGAAATAATTTTAATAGATTTTAATTCTTTATTTTAATAAGGTCTGGAGGTGTGACTGGAAATGTTTAGATTCTTGGAAAGGTTACTGTTTAAGGGGGTGAAAAATTAAGATAAAGTGGGCATAGCAGATTATTACAATTAAAATGGGACAACTCTGAAAGATTTGTGAGATTTTAAGTGTTCTTCAGTCATCGCATCTCAATGCACTGAATTTTCCACTGTTTCTCTGAAACTTCCTATACATTGTGCACAAACTGTCCTCTTCCTACATTTTCAATTCCCTTCACCGTAATTCCCTTAACAATCCTTTTTTGCCTTTCTCCAGCTTTCTTCTACCTTTTCATAACCCAAACTTGCTAACATCTAATCACTAATTTCTGATTTACTTTGTCTTTTTCTTGTTCTCTGCCATCATTCTGCCCAAGCTTTTGACCTTGAGTCTTAATGTTTTGGTTCTTTTCAACTCAATAAAATCTAGAATAAGTCACTATCAACTTTTTTAAAATCAAGAAGTATGAAGTGTAATGTGACACACACTTGCAGTATATCTTTTTAGTAAACTATTTTGACATTAATTTCTTTCCTATTTATGTCTACAAAAAATGTTTGAAATTTTAGTTGTATCATAACAGCTGATGGGCGGTGAAATTGCCCTCAAAGCATTGGAACTAAAAGTGATATTCATCTTGTTTTTACAGAGTCTATTATTGGTTGGATGGCTTTGGTAGTTTATTTTTAATCTTTTCTGAGATGATGAGTTTATTATTGTTCTATAGTCAGTCTTTGCTCTCCAATATCGCTTTCATACAGTAATTACTAACTTGTGAGCCTTGATTGGTAAAGTGGATGAACTGTTCAACCTCCTCGTGGGAGCACAAGGCAGCGCCGATATAGTCATCGATGTAGCGGAGGAAAAGGTGGGGGGTGCCCATCCTCCCACTTCCTCCACAACTTCTCTTTCCAATCCTCCCACTTCCTCCAAACCAAAGGAGTTGCCATGGGCACCCGTATGGGCCCCAGCTATGCCTGCCTCTTCGTAGGATATGTGGAACAGTCCATCTTCCGCAACTACACTGGTACCACCCCCCACCTTTTCCTCCGCTACATCGATGACTGACTGTATCGGCGCTGCCTCGTGCTGTCACAAGGAGGTTGAACAGTTCATCCACTTTACCAACACCTTCCACCCCAACCTCAAATTCACCTGGACCGTCTCAGACTCCTCCCTCCCCTTCCTAGACCTTTCCATTTCTATCTCGGGCGATTCCCCCCCAGACGTGATCGATGATGCCCTCCATTGCATCTCCTCCACTTCCCGCACCTCCACCCTTGAGCCCCGTCCCTCCAACCACCACCAGGACAGAACCCCACTGGTTCTCACCTACCACCCCACCAACCTCCATATACAGTCTGGGACACCCGGACCAACCAACCCAATCACCCCATGGCTCAACACTTTAACTCACCCTCCCACTCCACCAAGGACATGCAGGTCCTTGGACTCCTCCATCGCCAGACCATAACAATACGACAGTTGGAGGAAGAGCGCCCCATCTTCCGCCTGGGAACCCTCCAACCACAAGAGATGAACTCCGATTTCTCCAGTTTCCTCATTTCCCCTCCCCCCACCTTGTCTCAGTCAAATCCCTCGAACTCAGCACCGCCCTCCTAACCTGTAATCATCTTCCTGACCTCTCCGCCCCCACCCCACACCGGCCTATCACCCTCACCTTGACCTCCTTCCACCTATCGCATCTCCATCACCCATCCCCCAAGTCCCTCCTCCCTACCTTTTATCTTAGCCTGCTGGACGCATTTTCCTCATTCCTGAAGAAGGGCTTATGCCCGAAACGTCAAATCTCCTGTTCCTTGGATGGTGCCTGACCTGCTGCGCTTTTCCAGCAACACATTTTCAGCTCTGATCTCCAGCATCTGCAGACCTCATTTTCTCCTGGGAGTGTTGATGCCTGGTTATGAAACACCACCTAGTCCAGCCACAATTAGTCACTGTATAAATATAAAGGAGATGGATACATTGCCACTCTTGCCCCAATTCCCCTTCAACATTCTCTCGAATGTCCTAATATGCATAATTCAAAGATTACTGGACTAGCTGTAGAATGCCTGCTGTTATACTGAAAAACACAAAATAGCCAATCTGCAATTTTGGTAGTCTGGAGTTTTTAGTTCTTCCTTGGGGTATAGATATTACTGCCAAGGCAGAATTTGTTCGTCTTTAGATGATCTGTCACATTGTACTACTGCAGTCTGTGCATGGGAAGTGTTTCCTTGATATTTACAATGATGTTTGTGGATTTTGGGTGAATTGCTGTAGTTTTGAGTTGCTAAGGCAGCATTTCTTACAATTCTTTTATGCTCAGTTTTACTTGATTAAAAGTATCTCTGGCTGACTCCAGAAGCAGTTTGCTGCTGTTCTTCAGGGTAATTGACAGTGGTCACAATTTTTGACTCTGGGTTCACATAACATATAGCATTTATGCTGTAGCTGTAGAGTCTATTCAAAACTATCTGACCACTGCTAAATGAATGCACCATAAAATCCGAATCTATCACATGTGAAGTTTAATACACTGTTGTTAAATGTCTTCCAGGCTAAGTAGATTACTCTTTTTTTTCATGATCATCATTTCTAGGGGCACAAATGGTAGATCAGAGCCCACATTCTCCAGTAAGTCGGTTAATTATTCTTGAACCCTTGATACACTGGTATCCCTAAAGGGATAGATGAACAGTTGTGATATGGGTTGGTTTAGAAATTAATTATTATTAATTTATTTAACCAATTAATTTATTTATTTAATAGTGTCTGACTGAACATTTTGTTGCATCTCTGGTAAAAGGGTTTGCATTTACAATGGAATTTTTTTATTACATTTGAACCAAGTCTTAATGTGATTTGTATTTACAGCCACCCTTGATTCAGAAGTTGAGTTCACTTTTAAAGTGTTGTATTTTCAAAGCTGTTCTATATAATATTAAACAATCTTTGTGATAATAGGTTTGCTTGTGAAATGGAACTCCTTTTATATTTGTTGCAACTAAATGTTATTTTGTATCTGGATTTGCTGTAAAAAAAAATGTTGATTTGACATTGTATAAAAGTAAAGAGGGGACGATTTTGACCCAGATAATAGACTCTTGTTGCTCTTTGGAGCTCAGAGCTTCTATTTGTCTGGAGGTATATGCAGTACAGTTAGTTAATGTGAAAATTAATATTCTGTGATTTTAAAGTACAGCATTTTAAAAACAATTGAATGTGAATCTGTTGTTTGCAGATATTATTTCCAAAAGTGGTGTGCAGCCTATAAGAAGTATGAATTTAATAGGCTTTGTTATCAGTTACAGATTTAAATCTCATTTTTAATTTAAATCCATTCTGCAGTGCAGTTTAATTGAAAGCCAGTTGGTGTGACTTGTTTTGATTGAAACCCTACACTCCTTCCATTTGTCTAGTGAGAGCTAACTTGATCAATTAAAGAAAAAAAACGAGGATAAAATATACCAAATTCAAAGATTTTAAAAAATGTAAACTATGATTTTCTGTTCTGAAGAGCATATTGTTAGCTACCTTTAAAGTGGACAGTTTGTTAGAACCTGCAACAACATCTCTCCAATAATGTGTTCTCATTTCGTCAATATTTGCTAAATGTCACCTCCAGGGCTTTTGGTTTCTTGGAGATTTTTTCCCTATACCAACTGTCCAAGTAATTTGAAGACAATTTCTATTGATGTTCAAGTTCTCATACAGATTATTATGGTGTACTGGGTAAGAATTGGTAAAAGCTCTATCAATAATGTCTGTCCAGTGTCTTTCACATTTGAATGTGGCATTTTTCCAATGTCTTGTTGATCATTTCCAGTTAATAGTTAAATGGCTGTTTCAGACTTTTCTGTGAATTTTAAACCCAAATTGATTTTTGAGGATTTCTACTGTTGAAGTAATGAACTGTTTTTGATGTATTAACACTGGTTTGAAGTTCCCCATTGGCTGTTCGCTCTACTGTGACATCTAGGAATGGCAGTTTGTTGTTGTTTCCCTCCTCTTTAGTGAACTTTATGCCAACTTTATTGATGGTCTTGACGATTTCCTCTAATTTGTTTTGTTTAATGATGACAAAGGTCATCCATATAGCAGACCTAAAGTTTGGGTCGGATAGTTGGCAGAGCTGTTTGTTAGAGTCTCTGCTAAGAACCCTGATATTGGAGATCCTGTGAGTGTTTCAATGTCTTGTCTGTAGGTTTGTTGTTGAAGGTGAAGTGGGTGGTAAGGCATAGATCCACTCGCGTGATGACAATATCCTTGCTGTTGAAATTGGTGTTGGGTGTATGTGTCTTTGGTTCTTCAAATAGTGTGGTCAGTGTTTCCTTGGCCAGGTTGATGTTGATGGATGTGAACAAGGCTGTTACATCAAAGGAGACCATTATTTCATCCTCTTCTTTCTTGGTGTCTTTCCCTAACCCTAACCTGTCAAAAAGAACAGGTACCCAATGAACACAGTCCGACGGTTTCTCAGTAACAAACCCATACAAGAGGACAAAACATGTCCAGAAACCCTAGCCACTCTACCCTACATCAAAAACATCTCTGAAATGACTGCCAGACTACTCAGATCTCTTGGCATCATGGTAGCCCACAAACCCACCAACGCACTAAAACAGCAGCTAATGAACTTGAAATATCCCATTCAGACAACAAGTAAAACTAATGTCATTTACAAAATACCTTGCAAGAACTGTAACAAACACTACATTGGACAAACTCCAGAAAACTAGCTATCAGGATAAATGAACATCAATTAGCCACAAAAAAAAATGACCCACTCTCCCAAGTATCCTTGCATACAGACGAGGAAGGACACCACTGCGACTGGGACAACACATCCATCCTAGGACAAGTCAGAGACATACACGAGAATTCCTTGAAACACTGTATTCCAACCAGAACTCTATCAACAAGCACGTTGACTTGGATCCCATTTACCAGTCCCTGAGAAAAGGAACCGGAAATGACAGCATCACAGGAAATGACATCACTAACCCAAGGAAGCCTAAACACACAAGTAGAAAGTGGGCCATACCACTGGTGTATCATCCTGAGGCTCACTGATGATGTTATCTGGTACAGTGATGAAAAGTCTGAAAACGAACCTATTGCTGATATGCTTATTTTGCCGAAGTTACATGATCATGATTTGAGCACAAAACATTTAAGATTGTATTACATGTATAAATGTTCATCCTATAAATATCTGGGCTTTAAAAAAATCAGTAAGTACATTGTCTAAAGCTCCTCAGCAAAGATTATACAGTCAGTGCAATGGTTACCAATCAGCCCACATCAGGACCTGAAAGCAAAAATCAAAGCTGGCCATCTAGTGTAGTACTGAGGAGGTGTTGCCTAGTTGGGTGACTTATTTCAGATGAGGTGTACTGGTGTTTCCCCTTTATAATCTTTTTTCTACCTATCAGAACGGAAGGCAGGGGAGTAATCTCTGCAGTCATGGCCAATGTTTACCTTTGTCAATATCGGAGAAAAAAATACATGGACACTATCTCAATGCTGTTAATAGCTGTAAATTTATTCACAGCAAGCTGCTGTGTTTCTGTAGTACGGCAGTAGTTACCATTTAGAAGTACCTTTTGCTGTAAAGTGTTTTGAGATTTTGAATCATGAAATATGCTATTGAAATGCAAAACTTTATAAATTACTATGTTGCCATTAGCTTTCTCTGACTGTTTGTTTGTAAATGAGGATTTCCCCTAGAAGATTTTCGGCTGGTTGGTGCAGTGATCAAATTCTCCTTCCCCTCCAGTTTCCGGTTCAGGCAGTGATGGACATAGGCCAGATGGTTAATTAGAGAAAAAAGGATTAATTAAGGAATGAATAATTGGATCATATTTGTTGGTCACACTACAGCTAACTTGAAATACTTGTTAGGAGCAAGATACTTGTTCCCTTGGTTTGTTGGGTGCAGCATACTGAAGATTAAAAGAGGGCAAATGTGTGGCAGATGAACAATAACGTGGGCAAATGTGAGTTTGTTAACTTTGCTAGCAAAACAAGAGTGCAGATTATCTGAATAGCCGTAGGTTGGGATGGGGGAGGTGTAATGAAACCTCTATGTCCTTGTATAACAGTTGCAGAAAGTAAGCATGCAGATACAACAGGTACAAAATAGAATGTTGAGCCTTCATTGTGAGGATTCATGTACAGGAGTGGAATGTCTTGCTGCAGCTGTATAAGTCCTTGGTCCGATTACACCTAAAGTAGTTTTGTAGTTTTGGTCTCCTTATCTGAGGAAGGATGCTCTAGGTATGGAGGCAGTGCATCAAAGATTTACCAGCCAGATACCTGGGATGGTAGGATGAATGAATTGAAGAGAGACTGGATTGGTCAAGATTATATTAATTGAAGTTGGAAGAAGAAGGGAGAATCTCATGAAAGCTTATAAATTTTATGATGGGACAGACAGGGTAAACTCAGGAAGATGTTCCAAGTGACTGACTGGGGAGTGCAGAACCAGGAATCGCAGTTTTAAGAATATGGAGTTAGCATTTCTCATTGAGATGAGAGAAATTTTGTAACCTGGAAAGTGCTGAGCCTCTTGGATTCTCGGCTACAGAATGTGGTCGAGGTCAAAACATTAAATGTTTTCAAGAAAGAGTCATATATAGTTCTTTTGGATAAAGGATATTGAGAGAAAGTGAGAGCAAGCTACTGAGTTGGATGGTCAGCAATGATCATATTGAATAGTGGAGTAGCCTCGAAGGGCTGAACAATCTGCTCTTGTTTTCTGATGTGAACTATAAACTTCCAGTTCTTTCTTCATGATATTTCCTGTCCCAGCATAATGAGTTTAACCAAATAAGATTATGAAACCGTAGAAAAATTTAAATAAAGTTCTTCCTTGGTAGATCAGGAGGTGTCCTACTCCTAAACACAGCCTGATCAGATATGTAAGAAAATCATCTGTTTTCAGTCTTGTTAGGATTACACTAATCCTTAATTTAAAGTCATTTCATTAAAATTATGATTCATTTCTTCCTAGTAATAAGTTCCTACTTCACTATTTGCATTACATGATTCAGACAGTTGAGTCATTCCATTTTTAAAAGGGGGAAAATGTGACTAAATTCTAGGGAGCGAACAGTAATAACTTTGTTTGCCTGTGATATTCACATTACTCTGTAGCTCTAAAGCTCAATATCATCTCTAGAAGCAGTTGTGCATTAAGCTGAAGATTAAAATCAAGCTCTAACAAGCCATTGTCTCTACCAACCTGAATCATAGTGCATTGAAAGTGGAGTCACAGATAGATAGGATAGTGAAGAAGGCATTTGGTATGCTTGCCTTTATTGGTCAGTGCATTGAGAATAGGAGTTGAGGTCACATTGAGAGAGCAGGACATTGATTAGGCTACTTCTGGAGTATTGCGTGCACAGTGGTTAGCATTGCTGCTTCACAGCGCCAGAGACCCGCGTTCAATTCCCGCCTCGGGCAACTCTCTGTGTGGAGTTTGCGCATTCTCCCTGTGTGTGCGTGGGTTTCCTCCCACAGTCCAAAGATGTGCAGGTTAGGTGAATTGGCGATGCTAAACTGCTCGTAGTGTTAGGTGAAGGGGTAAATATAGTGGAATAGGTCTGGGTGGGTTGCTATTCGGAGGGTTGGTGTGGACTTGTTGGGCCAAAGGACCTGTTTCCACACTGTAAGTAATCTAATCTAATTCTGGTCTTCCTCCTATAAGAACAATGTTGTGAAACTTGAAAGAGTCTAGAAAAGATTTACGAGGATGTTGCCAGGTTTGAGCTAGAGCGTGAGGCCGAAATAAGTTTGGGCTGTTTTCCCTGGAGTGTCGGAGGCTGAGGGGTGCCTTCTTGTGGTTTATAAAATCATGAGGGGTGTGGTTAGGGTAAATAGGCAAGATCTTATTTCTGGGGTGGGGCGGGTGTCCAAAAGTAGAGCGCATAGATTAAAGGTGAAAAGGGAAAGATTTAAGAGATCTGAGGTGCAACTTCTTCATGCAGAGGGTTTTACTTGCATGGGATGAGCTGCCAGAAGAAGTGGTGGAGACAGGTACAATTGCAACATTTAAAAGGCTGTGTATATGAATAGGAAGGGTTCAGAGGGACATGGGCCAAATGCTGGCAAATGGGGCTAGATTAATTTGGGATATCTGGTCAGCATGGACAAGTTGGACTGAAGGGTCTGCTTCCATGTTGTACATGTTTATGACACTTATGCTCTGAGTTCATGTAAAAGCCTCACGAGTGTGATAGCCAGTTTTACCAGTAAATCAGAACTAATGCCTGTTCAACTCTGTGGTTTGGTATTATTTGTAAGCAATCTGTTTTGAAATTCTCAACCTTCTGTTGAATGTATTATACCTAGATTTGTTCTGTGCAGCAGTCTGTAATTATATCGCTTCCTTTTTCAGTTTATCTGCTGTTGAAACCCTAAAGTATGTTATTTAACCCTAGACATGACTATTCCAATGTTCTGCTAACCAACCTTCCATCTATCTGTAAGCTTTAAATCATTCAAAGCTCTGCTGGCTGTTTCTTAACTCCCTTTTAAGTTCAATTAATCACAACCCCTGAGCTCACTGACTTGCATTAGCCCTGTCCAGTGACACATCAGTGTTTTTAAAAGTTCATTTTTGTCTTCAAACCTCTGCATGACTTCATCTTTTCTCTTCTCTAGTGTAACCTCCTTCAGCTCTCAAATTCACTGAGATCTTAGTGCTCTGACAATTCTGACCCAATATGCACCTCCTGTTTTCATCAAACCACCATTGACAGTTGTCTTCAGGTGGGATCTAAGCTCTGGAATTCCACGACTGAACCTCAAACTCTCTCGAAGATTTCCTTTAAAACTTGGCTCAAATATTCCTATTTTTTTAGGTGTCAGACTTCTATTTGATAACATTCTTACAAATTACCTTGAAACATTTTAAAGGTGCTCCAATAGTATGGTGTTGAAATTGTCTGAATACAGCCAATGCATAGGTTACAGGTTTTCATAAGTGATAACTGGGGTTGGCACACATTGTGAAATGTGGGTTTTGAGTAGTTTAATTGGCTTCAATTTTTGAGATGGAAAGGACTTTTATGACAAAGAAATGCAGTACCAACAGTTAAGCTTCTGATCTATTAGATGATTTTCAAGGCCTCACACACAGCCCATAAACTTCTGATTGCTATTTAACAAACAGCTGCAGTTAACTTTTTAAATTTATTCTTGAAATGACTCTAATTGTTATGCATATTAATCATGTTTACTGCCACTATTGTTAGACTAAGTTACTCAGATTACTTAGTGTGGAAACAGGCTCTTCGGCCCAACAAGTCCACACCAACCCTGCTGAAGTGCAACCCAACCAGACCCATTCCCCTTCACCTAACACTACGGGCAGTTTAGCATGGCCAATTCACCTAACCTGCACACTTTTTTTTGGACTGTGGGAGGAAACCGGAGGAAACCCACGCAGACACTGGGAGAATTGTGCAAACTCCACACAGTCAGTCGCCTGAGGCGGGAATTGAACCTGGCGCTGTGAGGTATCAGTGTAGCCACCGTGCTGCCCACTATTATTTGTTTATGAAAGTTTCTGTACTAATGTGTCAAATGTATGTTTAAGCTGCTAGCTATTGAGGTTACACTCTAGGGCATTATTTATAGTATAGTAACAAATATGTTTTTATATTTTAGGTTATTGATGGAATCAAGGGTGGAAAGAGAAGCTAGAGGGTGTAATTCAATTATTTTTAACCCATGTTAATCACTATTGCACCTGCTTAGGATGAGTGCAATAAGAACTTTTATTCCTTGCTTTACCTGCAGAGCTGCTTATACTGAAAAAATTTATTTAGTGCCTATCATGACCTCGATGTCTCAAAATACTTGAAAATTATTTTATTGTTGGCATAGTCACTGTTGTAATGTGAATTTACACTGCAGTTTAAATCCGTTTAATGGATAGGTTCAAACCAACACATTGGATGATCTTACACCCTTCAGTTCCTTTGCTGTCTCACCAGCTAGGCTCCAATCAGGTTTACTTGCATTTTGTTTCCTTGTGATTTCTAATATAATCATATACTTCCTGGTGTCAATTAGTTTCAGATAGTAAGTACTTACTTAGCGCATTATCTTTCCACAGAGCCTACACTATCTTATTCGTGAGTTGCATAGGAAAGGCCTCAATCCTTGACGCATTGGAACCTGCCAAGTCAAGTGCTACGTTTCCTAGTTCACAGATCATGATGCTGCTTTTCAGAATGTTTGCAATCTCGTGAATTATCCTCAGCAGAGCACATGTCCTTTAATGGCACGAAGTGACCTTTGCCTCATTGTGAGAAGACCTATAAAGTGACATTTGTTACTGCTAAGTTTTGTAGAATGATGGAAACCCCATCCCATACTCAAGATGCCGTATTGACTGATTCAAAGTGCACTGTAACGACTGGGAACAAAGAAGGAATTCCTGATGACGTAGCTATATCTGGGTCATCAGTTACAGGAACCGGTATGAACGGTGAGTAAACCACACCAAATTATACTTTGCTTACATTCCCTCCAAAAAATACTTTCTTGGATGTTTTGTCACAATCATTTTTGTAATTAAAATATGATAACCTCTTTAATTTCACAAATTGAAGATGCATCAGTTGGGAGGTTACATTAAAAGAAAGTGTCTATGTAGCGTTTGTTTTGAGTAGGTGAGGTAAAGTATGTACCTATATAGATTCAGAAATGTGTTCTTGTTTCTTTGCTGGAGAAATTGAATTATTCAGTCAATTTTAAGTTAGTTCTGAGAGGAGGGTCTGAATTTTAGTATTCTCTCAAATTCTGATTGTAAAGAGTCATGCAGTTCAACATTTTTATTTAAAGTTTGTGAAGCTGTTAATTAACTAGGTCTAACTGACCAGTATGATAAAATAAATGCAGGCAGCAATGCTGTCAATAACCCAGGGTGCCATGAGGGCATAAGACATAGGAAAAGAAGTATTCGGCCCATCAAGTTGGCTCTACAAAGCAATGAGATCCTGCCTGATCAGAGTCCTCAACTCCATTTACTTGCCTTATCTGTATAAACTTTAGTTCCCTTAATGATTGAAAATCCATCTCAATCTTTGAAAATTTTAACAATCCAGCCTTGACAGCTCTAGTAAGGCATTCCACAGATTTACCACCCTCTAAGGACGAATTTTCCTCCTAATCTGTGTCTTAAGTGAATTGAATTAAATTTAATGTCATGTGTATCGAGGCACAGTGAAAAGCTTTGTCTTGCGAGTAATACAGGTAGATCACAGAGTTAAATAGCATAGATAAGTAAATAATAGGTAATAACGACAAAAACATAGGTACAGGTGAAGTGGATGACCTGGATAAATGGATAAGTCCTCTAGTCCTAGACTGCTACCAGGGGAGCATCCTCTCTGCATCTACCCTGAAACGCCCACTAAGAATCTTACTTTTTTATAAGGTGTTCTCTTATTTTTCTAAACCTCAGTGAATACACAGTGAATACAGGCAGAAAATACTCAATCTCTCTTTGTAAAATTTCTCTAAATTTAGTGAACCTCTCTGGAATGCCTGCATTGCCAGTATATCTTTCCATGGCTAAGATAATTAAAACTGTATACTGACTTCTAGCTGTGATCTGACTAGTGCCAATTATAATTTTACCAAGACCGTTCTATATTTTTATACTCCATTCTCTTGGAAATAAAGGCATTCTATAATTCTCGCTGAACTTGGAATTTTGTGATTCATACACTAGGACCCCAAAATGCCTCTGCACTGCTAGCCTTCTCATCTATTTTTTGAGTCACTCTCAAACTTGGAAATTATATATTCACTTCTGTCATCCAAGTCATTTAATATACCTTACAAATAATTGCAGCCTCACCTCTGATCCCTGTAGCATTTGACTATTTAAAAGTTGCAAAACTAAAAATGCTCCTTTTCTTCCAACTCTGTCCCCTATTGGTTAACTATTGAGCATGATGGCTCAGTGGTCAGCACTGCTGCCTCATAGCACCTTGATTCCCACTTCAGGCAACTGTCTGTCTGTATGGAGTTTGCATGTTTTCCCCATGTCTGCATGGGTTTCCTCAGGTTTCTTCCCACAATCCAAAGATGTGCAGGTTAGGTGAATTGGTCATGCTAAATTGCCCTAGTGTTCAGGGATGTGTAGGTTAGGCGCATTAGTCAGGGGTAAATATCAAGTAATAAGGTAGGGGAATGTCTGGGTGGATTACTCTTGGCAGGTTAGTGTGGACTTGTTGGACCAAATGGCCTGTTTCCTCACTGTAGGGATTCTATGATAAGCACAGGTGAGGTGTAATGTTCTGAGAACTCATTTACAAAGTAAATATTGAAAGGGAAAATTCCGAGTATTTTCTAAAGATAGGCAAGGATAGCTTCGCTTGCTTTCCCTTCTCCTATAAAGTTCCTTAATAATCCTTACCACTAAACTTTAACTCTCTATGACAACTTTGGACTCCTGCTCTGCTTCTGTGCTGTAGAATGTTTGCTGACATCCCAATCTGAATGAACCATAATTTCCTCCAGTTAGACACTAGGAAGTTTGAAACTATAATCTTGCCATTGCTGTAAACTCTACTCACTTGCCTCTAGTTTAAACTGTCTCCCCAACCTCTGTTTTGAATTAAACTAGACTATCAGAATATCCTTTGCAACCAAGAATGAGGTTTAAGGTCCTGTGTCTTTCCCATTGAAAGATTACACATTTTACCCTCTGCTTTTATTATCTCCGGGTCTCACTATTCCACTGCTATACTTGTTGGTCTCTCTTTTCCAACTTGTCCTGAATGTTCTGTTCTGTCATGCTCTCCCACCATTCTTATGTGTTGACTTAGAATGGTTTCCTGTTCCCCAATGAATTTAACATTTTAATTCTTAAAACCTTGATCTTTATCTTATCTCTGCAAGTGTTTACTTTGTCTTATATATCTCCCTTCCATTTGGACCACCAGCGTGCAGGCTGACTCAGCTTTGTGGAATCCTTTCATCAAAATGTTTTTTACCCTATTCTTTCATAGGACGTGGACTTTGCTGGCTGTGTTAGTATTTATTGCCCTTCTATAAATGTTGAGTAGGCAGTTGACAGTCACCCTTATAGATTTTCACAAAAACAGAAATTGCAGGTGAAACCCAGGATGTCTGGCCATATCTGTGAAGAGATAAAGCAGAGTTAACGTTTTGAGTCCAGTGACTCTTTATCAGAACTGATAGCAGCTAGGAATCAGTGGAATTCTAATGAAGACAAGTTTGAGTTGGGGTGTAGGTAAACAGATTGGTAGAGATGGAATCCTGAGAGAGATATGAAAGGGGTGGACAAACAAAGGTCAGAACAGAAGAAAAGTCAAATAATTGATGAGCATGCAGAGTGGGAGAGAATGGGCAAGTTGTGTTGAAAGCAATCCATGTAATGTGATAATAAGTCTGAGTGTGGGTGGGAATGGTTAGCTGTACTAAAAGCAACCTATATCTTGATACAAATGGGGGTGGGTAAAAAGCATGGAAGACCAAAATCAGGCTGCGAAGTTATTGAATTTGATGCAAGTCTTTGAGGCTAATGTGTCCCCAAGCTTTTTTATGGGGAAAGAGGGGCCTCATTGATGTACTGCACTTGGATTTCCATTTGACAAGATTCCACATCAAATGTTATCCTGCAAATTAGGAGCTTGTGGTGTAGGTGATAAACATTAGCATGGATAGAACTTTGGTTGGCAGAAATTAGGAACACTGTATAAATGGTAATTTGCAGGATTTGACAAGTGGAGTTCCTATAAGTGTCTGTGCTGAGTCCTCCACTTCTTAAAAATTCCCAGTGACTTATGTATGAGGATTGAAGACATGATAGCTAAATTTGCAGATGATGCAAAGATAAGTAGAAAAGTACATTGTGAAGACAACAAGGTTGCAAAAGAATATAGATTGAGTGAGTCAAAAATCTGACAATATAATGTGAATTTGTTCATTTGGCAGGAAGAATGAAGTATTCTATAAATGATAAATGAATGCAGTATTCTGAGGTGCACAGGTGTTGAAGTGTTCTCATACCTGAGACACACAAAGTTAGTATGCAGGTACAGCAAGTGATCAAGCAGTCTAATGGAATGCTATTCTTTATTTGAAAGGTTTTGAACATACAAATAAGGATGTTAGGCTTCAGCTAATTAGGAGCATTGGAGAGACCGCAACTCAAATGCTGCGTGCAGTTTTAGTCTCTCTATTTGAGGAAGGAATATGTTGGAGGTGGTTAAGAGGAGATTTTAATACATTGATAAATAGAATGAGTGGGTTGTTTCCATTGAAGTTTAGAGTGGATGATTCAGTTCAAATATGTAAGTCATTGAATATTTTTAAAGCGAATGTAGGTAGATTCTGGTCAGCAAGGGGAATCAAAGGTTATCAGGGAAGTTGGGAATGTGGAGTTCAGAACACAAACAGATCCACTATGATTTTATTGAATAGTAGTGCAAGCTTGAATGACTGGCCTACTTTTCCATATGTTTGTATGTTATAATCCATGTGGTAAATCCTTTGAACTAGTTAATTATAACTGACTGGCTTCCTGGCTTGTTTTAAGTGATGTTAATTTGTCAACCATGTAGTCACTGGAGTCCCCAATAGAAGTCATGGACTTCCCTCCCTGAAGGATATTAGTGAGTCAGCTGGGTTACAGTGAATCTCTGGAAACATTCATGATTGTGTCTGTAACATTGTGTAATAAATTATTATATTTTTGAAATTGAATTCACAGATTGCTGTTTTTGGATTTAACCTTTATGAACTTTAGGTAGCTATCCTGCCAAAGCAAAATAAAATATAAGTTTGTGTAATATGCAACTTTAACAGTTGCGTTCAGTGGAGATTATTCATCAAGCAAATTGGGAAATATTGGAAAAATGGAAGTTTGGGAAGCATTTTCATTTAAAATATTTTACAGGATGTAGGCAGCTCTGCCTAGGCCAGCATTTAATGACCATCCCGAATTGTCAAGGACAGTTAAGAGTCATCCAGAGTTTTCTGTGGGTCTGAAGTCACATATGTTAGACAACCAAATAGGTTTTTCTGACAGTCGGCAATGGTTTTGCAGTCATCATTTCAATCTGGACTTTTACTGAATTCAAATCCATCTGCAGTGGTGGGATCTGAGCCCAAGTCCCAAAACATTACCTGCGTTTCTAGGTTAGTAGTCTGGTGATAATACCATGAGTCCATTTTGTTGTGAAACCCAGTTTTACAAAATAGTTTTTATACAGATTGGTAAAAGGTAGAAGTCATTTGTTTGATTGGATATAATACCAAGATGTACTTCAACAATTTTGCAAATGCTACTTGGACAGCATCTTCCAATCTCATGACCTCTATCACCTAGAGGGATGAGGTAGCTAATGTTTGGGAATCCCACTACCTAAAGCTTCCTTTCTAAGCCACTCACTGTCCTGACATGGAACTGTACCATTGATTTAGTGTTGCTCAGTCAAAATCCTGGAATTCTTTTGAAACAGCACTGTGGGTGTCCTGCACCATATGAACTTTAACTGTTAAAGATGGTTACTCCTCACCAAATTCTTCAGGGCATTTTGGAATGGGCAACAAATGCTGGCTTCAGTAACAATGCTTGCATCCTGTTATGACACTGGGTAAACCCTCCTGTTTAATTGAAAACAGCAATACAGAAAAGATTTCCTGTGCAGTAATCTGTGAAAATTCAAAAGGCCAAGAACTATTTTAAAAATTACCAATTTTATTTCTTAAAGTATAACAGAGAATAATTAACTAACAACTATATTTATTTCCTCTAACCTATCTTTTCCCTCCCTCTTCCACAATACTAGTCTGATAAAACTCCCAATTAAGATGTACAAAACTTCTTATCTCAAAACCAAGCAGCTTTTGATTCTCTTGTGTATTCATGCCATCTTTTCTTCTTGGGGATTCTGCTTCACAGGTTTCTGATCGATAAAGGTACTTTTTAAAAGAGCTATTTTTCAGACAGTCTTTACATGTTGGTAGCTTGGCAGTTCTCCTCTCAACTGTTCAATTTTCCATGGTCTTGTACCCCCCCCACCATCCAAAGCATCAGATTGTCATTGGCATTTAAGATTGTCAATATACTAAATTCAAACTGGATTGGAGTTTGGTTTTGTTTTGGGGTATAATTTAAACTGATTGGCCTAATTCAAATCTGTTTTGTCATTTCCAGGCAACCAGCTAATCGAATTGTTCAACCAAATGTTATTTTAGTTATTTTCAGAATACTTGGTTTTGTAAGGTAGTTCTGTTGCTTTTAACTCTGTTAAAGGTACAGTCCACACCTACCTTTTCATAACAATCCCAAGGCCAAATGAGGGGGGTAATGTTTTAAGGCCTCTTCTATTGATTTAACATGACATATTCAATATTAGTTTGAAGGAAAACTGCTTTCTCCTGATTGTATCTGTTGGCATTTTTATTCTTTGCATCTAAAATTAAAGAAAAATAACTTGTGTTCTTGATGGACCGCCTGAAAATGCAAGCAAGCCACTCTAACACGACACTAGTTTATGCAGAGGTTTTATGTCATAGGTACCTCCTGATATTTTCTGCCTGCAGCTCATTTTTGTGGATACTTTTTTTTCCCTATTGATCATTAATTTTGTTCCAGTTTGGCTTGGCTGTTATAAGTAAAATTCATTAACTTGGTTCATATGTTAATTTTATTTTTTCTTTAAGATGTACCAGCTAATAGGATAATCTGAAATACAATAATTGTAAACCTGACTGAAGTCGTCATTGTGCGTTGAAGTAATTTTGTAGCATATAAAATTGATATACCAGCCAGTTTCATTCTCCTTGGAAATCTTTGTTTATTAAATCAATACATGCAAAGCAATTATCAGTGACACTACTTATTAAATGTCATGGAAGTTGTGCTGTTATTGTATCTAGAATACTTGGAACGGAAAGGGAAAAGTGGGTCGGTGTTTTCATACCAAAGTTGAAGAGCTTTGTTAACATAACTGTCACTTGTGATAACTACTTGCACAGATTGAGGTTACACCAAGTTGGTCTTAGTGTAACAAAGTTGAGCTTGTCTTGAATGTTATTTTGGTAATGATGTGTCTGACATTATGAATGATTGATTGCTAGGAGAAAGTGAGGACTGCAGATGCTGGAGATCAGAGCTGAAAATGAGTCGCTGGAAAAGCACAGCAGGTCAGGCAGCATCCAAGGAACAGGAGAATCGGCGTTTCGGGCATGAGCCCTTCTTCAGGAGAAGAAGGGCTCATGCCCGAAACATTGATTCTCCTGCTCCTTGGATGCAGCCTGACCTGCTGCGCATTTTCAGCTATGAATGATTGCTGCTCATGTCTCAGCAGGAAATGTATAAAGAAAGTTTGTGCCGAGAGTATCCAGAAGCTTCAGAAACAAACTGCTTGACAAAAAAAGTGAACAATCTGGTGGTATTTTTCTTGTCCACAACAAGTTCATAGTTTTCTTTTATATTTGTTCATGGAATGTGGGTCAGCATTTATCATCCATTGTTAATTGTCCTGGAGAAGGTGGTGGTGAGCTGCCTTTCTCAACTGCTGCAGTACTTGGGGTGTCGGTGTATCCATAGTGCTGTCATGAAAGGAGTACAAGGAATTTGATACAGCAACATATTCCAAGTCTGAATAGTGCAGACTTGGAGGGGAACATAGAATTGGTATATAAAAATCAAAAGAACTGTGGGTGCTGTAAATTAAACAGAAGTTGCTGGAAAAGCTCAGCAGGTCTGGCAGCATCTGTGCAGAGAAATCAGAGTTGACATTTTGGCTCCAGTGACCCTTCCTTAGAGCTGGACTAGAAATGTTAACTCTGATTTCTCTTCACCAATGCTGTTAGACCTGCTGAGCTTTTCCAGCAACTTCTGGTTTTGTTTCTGACATACAAATGGTGTCGAGTCCATGCATCTGCTGTCTTTGTTTTTTTGGGTAGTGGAAGTAGTTGTTTTGGGATGATGCTACTTTGATTGAACTTTAAAGAACGTTATCCTGATGTTTAGAATGTGAATGGTGCTTCTGAAAAGAGAATGGCAACTTTTGTGCTTTTATTATCAGTTCATAATATTGAACAATTTTGATTCAGATCTGAACCCTGGTAGCACTACAGTATGTAGTTCTGGACTTGTTTTTTTTATATACAGAAAGATAAGCTTTTTACTTGTCCTGGCACAGAAAGTGAACATCTCTTTTTTTTTGTAAAAGAAAGTTGAAAAGAAATGAAAGCTATGAAGGACATAATGTTGAGCTACTCTAAAATAGATGTAAATTGGAAAATTACCGGTGACACTAAGCAAGCAATGGTTTGATGCTTTCTACCCAGTGTGTGCAGATGAGCGTTTTGAGACAAAATAAAAGTATTTGTTCCAAGACTTTGCCTACTTTTGAAGGTTATATCTGTAATGAAAAATAGTCTTGTTTTCCATCATCCTTAGATCAGGAATGCAACCTGAACTTTGTGCAGTTTGAACTGAAAAAAAAATTGAGTCTCACTTATTTTAGTTGTCATTATTAGCTCCATTTTTCTGTTTTCTCCATTTCCTTCCCCAAATTCTCTCCCCACTCCCCCCCCCCCCCCCCCCAAATCTAAAATATCAAGTCATTGAATCTTTTCCACAAGCTTGCTAATGATGAGAAGACTGGTGGGAAAAATAAGTCGGGCTTCATTTTTCAGTTGGTGTTAAGTGTAGAATAGGATGGTACTAGTTGCTAACTGTGCTTCATTTTTCATAGGTACCTATGTGAACAGTACTGATAAGGTGCCAAGCATTGGAGCAGCCATGGACGCCAGCAGTATCTCAGGCAAACATGAGGGCGAGATCCAGCAACTGTGTGCTTCCAGTGGTAAAGGTGCTGATGGTGAAGGAGACGGTTGTCAGAATGGATCCAAGTCCGTTTACAGGTCCACTGGGCCTTCTGACATTCCCCAAGCAGTCTCTACCTCACCAGAAAGTCAGGCACCAATGTGCAGATCTGATGAGTGCACACAGCCTTCCCCAGGTGTGGATGGTTTCCATGACAACTTAAAGAATCCTCAGGCAGCTAAATCTGAGATGCTTGTTCAAAAATGTGAAGCTTTGCAGTCGCTCATTATAAGTCTTCCTATGCAAGAAACCGATTTGTGTAAGCATTTATTTATAGAGGTGGCTCTTCCACCCTCCTTCCTCCTCTTTTGAACTTCACTCTCTGCCAAATTTTGGCATGCTTTTAAAGCTTGCTTGATCAAGCTGGCAACTCCATGTGCTGTCTCTTTCTTTGCATGTGCTGCCATAGAAATGTCTTTTTAGGAATGGCATTCATGTTTTAAGCTGGGAGTTTTTCATACCTCCTGTCACAAGATACTTCTCTGCATCAGTACAAATAACTTAGCAGAATTGACTTCCATGAATGATTTTGGAAATTGTCACCACATTGGAGCTGATGGCAGTAGCAGAGGTGAGATGAAGCCATTATAGCAAATGAGTTCATTGATTCTGTATTTAAGTCAATTTAACAGGGAGTCAATGCAGGTTGGTGAGGCAAGGGGGTACATGAGGTTTACTGCAGCTGTAGATAGCAAAGTTTTAGACAAGTTGAAATTTATTTCAATTTGTTGTGTAGCAGCTGCTATGATTCAGTATAATGCAGTTTTCAACTTTTGTTCTACAATCCTGTAGAAACCTTTTGCGTTACACATTAAATGTGTTCCTTTAATGTAATGACATGCAACAAAATCAAAATTACCTGTTTTTCCAAATTCTTTATTTATCCATTTAGTAGGTTGCTGTTGGACCAGATTTGGTGTGGATCCTCTCTGATGTCTCTTCCTTGGCAGATTTTTAAAATAACCAGATGATGTGAGGCCAGTATTTAACACAACAGTGTTATAAATATTGCATTATAAGAATCTGTTTTTTTAAAAATGCATCATAGACGGCAAATTTTTAAATCAGCTTTCCAATAGTTGTTGCAGTGCACCTTGACTGCATTCTTAAAACAAATGGTGACAAAGTAGCAAGCCACATCAATTATGGCCAATTCAGGCACGTTAACTCAAACCTTTTTGTTACTTTTATAGTGTGTATTTTGTAAGAGGCAGAATGCCAACATAGACAACTTTTTTTGTTTGTGCAGTTTTGGATGAAATTCCTTGCTGTTGGAGAATGGACAAAGTTGGAAGATCAGTCCAAGGTTGTAGTAACCACTTCATTTTACAGGATAGTGTTGCTGTGCGCTCTGTAAGAGTTGCAGCCCCCGTGAGAATTTTCGTTTAAGGAATTAGAAGGAGCAAATAGAGTTCTGCAAGAAATATTGTAGTTGGTCTATTTTAGTTTTCTTGAATTTAGTTGGTTGTAAAACACAAACTAAGCCCAGCTTTGTGTGACATTGTATGCTGCTTCTCTAAAACTCCAATGCCTTTGATTTATTTTTGTTTGCAATGTTTTCAGCTTTGTGTTTCTTGTTTGTATGTCTATACCATGAGTCACATAGTTTGTATTAATGAAAATGTTTTGAATCCAGATATGAGGTATCTATATTTACTGAATTTGGTCATTGTGAGAGTTCAAATTCTCAGTACTTTGAGTTTGATATCAATTCCTGTTTGTTACAATTGCAGCTACAGATTGAAATTATTTCCCTGCCAAAATCAGCTTGTTGATTGTGCAGTATTTACGGTCTCCTGTTTAGTGATCCATCTGCACAGAAGAGAAAAATGAAATCCCAATCTTATTCCCTCACTATGAAGCCATTTGCCCAGACCTTCAATTAAGCTACCATGTTGGTGGATCTGTGGTGAGGTTGACACTGCGAGAAGTTGTGTAATCCCAGTCAGCTCTTTGGTTTGATGGAGATTAACTGTAGCAGGGCTTTGAGAACTCTGATGTGTCAGATGTTGGTATGCTGACATTCAGGCTGTTGCTGGTTTGAAATGAGAAGTAATTTTTTTTTTACGAAGTCACCAGGCCTATGCAATTTATTTTGTCATTGGACTTACTGACCTATTAAACTTAAATGTACATTCATGGTTGATATTGCTGGGTATGTGTGACATTTTAAATCATTGGTATAATGTGATGTTATATCATCCTTTCGATAGGTTAAGGAGCTATAATGCCCTTCACAGTTTCCAACAGGTCTGTTTCTGCTGCGGAATGAGTTCTTCTTCAGCTACGTTGGCTCCCTGTTGTGAGACATTTATACAGGTGAAGGTTTGTGCAGGTAGCTGCTATTGTTCAGCAAGTGTCCAGAGGGTTATTACAGTTGCACTGTCTGAATTTTTTTGATTTCTGATTTACAGGTTGGTTCTTGCAATATGTAGGTAACATAGATTCTATAAAAATCTATTAAATAAACTGCAGTGCGATTTTTGTCTAGTTATATAATCGATCTTTTCACAGCTATCTCCATATAACCATAGCAGTTTTTGCAATTTGCTTTTAGTAGTGAATTTCTGTACATTCCAATTGTTTATACAGTTAATTGACTGAGCTTCCACACTAAGCGAGTCTCTATTCATGTTCATCTGACTCTCATCGCCTACCCCTCTAATGGAAGAAGGATACAAAGCAAGTTATTACTGGGAGGTATTCAATATGGTCTTAAGAAAAAGTAAACAAATTATGACCAGATTGTGTAACCTGAAACATTGGTAAGGTTTAGATTCTGGTATTTTTGCGTGACTTTCTTCTTTTGATGAGACTGGATTGAATAAAGATATTCAAAATCATGAAGGTTTTTGATAAACTAAATGAGAAGAAACTGTTTCCAATGATGAGTGTACAGATACTCAAATCTGTGATGACTGGTTTTTGTTTTTCAGCAAAAGAACCTGATATGAGAGGGCAACATTTTATTTTTAATGCAGTGGGTTGTGATGTTGTGGAATATATTGCCTGAAATGGCAGTAAAAGCCAACCCAGTTATAATCTTTTAAAAAAGATTAAAACATTATCATAATTAAGGGAAAGAGAATTTAACAAGTGAAAGGAGTATTTCATATATGATCTAGTTTAACTGAGGCTGCTTGTCTGTGCAAAAGTGGAGGTTATGTCTAGTTTGAGAATTGAGGTGACCATGGCAATGTACAAGTCTTGAAAAGATGAAGTGGAAAGTATTTATAAATATTTCAGGTGAAGGATTTTTTTTGAAAAAAAAGTTGAAGCTTTAGCAAATGAAGCCTGCGAACAGACTAGACATTTTTCTAACTAAACAACGTTAAGAGTAAATTTTGCTATAATTTTAATTGTAATTCTGCTTGTTTGCATTATAAGTAGATTTAAGAGTTATATAGGTGGTTTGAATTTATGATTTTGTTTTGAAATCAGGTACTGTGGATCCTTCTTTGAAAGAACAGAATGAAGAACAGATACGTTCACAGGCTCAACGACGTCTTGAAGAGCAGCTTAAGCAGTACAGAGTGCAAAGACATCAGCAGAGAGTAAGTGTGCTGGAATAAAACTGGTAGGAGAGGGTCAAGAGATACAGCTGATCTTTATTTCTACTTCATTTGCGACCCTACACAACTTATAATTAATCAATGTCAACTTGGCTTAGCAGTGAAGGTGAAAGATTGTGCATTCAAGTCCCGTTTTAGGATTTGAGTGCAGTCTAAGCTGATAACTTCTGATCTGCATCGCAAATATGTTACGTTGGTGTCAGGTGAGACATTAATCAAAGGTGCCATCTGTGTCTTTCAGTGGACGTAGCAAGTCAGAGGTTCATGCAGGCTCTGTCACTGATACTAGGGTAGAAGGAAGCATGGATGCTAGGGTTTGAAAATTGACGCTTCAGTTAGGCTAAGGAGAAAACTATAATCAAATACTATAGGGTAAAATAAATTGATAAGTGAGGCCAGGAAGAAGACTTGAACTCATTTAATCATATAGAACTTAGTAAATAATGAAAGATAGTTCTTTTGTTGTTCTGGCTACAATGTCTGTTAAATATGAGCATATATAATTGGAGCAGAAATAGCCCACTATGCCCAAAAACTTGATGTGCCATTCAATAAGATTGACTGAATGATTTGGCTGTGTTTTGATTTCCACATGCCTATCTATTTGGAAAGGCAAGGACTGATTAAGGATAGTCAACATGGCTTTGTGCATGGGAAATAATGTCTCTCAAACTTGATTGAATTTTTTGAGGAAGTAACAAAGAGGATTGAGGGCAGAGTGGTAGATGTGATCCATATGGACATCAGTAAGGCATTTGACAAGGTTCCCCATGGGAGACTGATTAGTGAGGTTATGCCTCATGGAATACAGGGAGAACTAGCCATTTGGATACAGAACTGGCTCAAAGGTAGAAGACAGAGGGTGGTGGTGGAGGGTTGTTTTTCAGACTGGAGGCCTGTGACCAGTGGAGTGCCACAAGGATCGGTGCTGGGTCCTCCTACTTTTTGTTATTCACATAAATGATCTGGATGTGAGCATAACAGGTATAGTTAGTAAGTTTTCAGATGACACCAAAATTGGAGGTGTAGTGGACAGTGAAGAGGGTTACCTCGGATTACAACAGGATCTTGACCAGATGGACCAATGGGCTGAGGAGTGGCAGATGGAGCTTAATTCAGATAAATGCGAGGTGCTGCATTTTGGGAAAGCAAATCTTAGCAGGACTTATACACTTAATGGTAAGGTCCAAGGGAGTATGGATGAACAAAGAGACCTTGGTGTGCAGGTTCATAGCTCCTTGAAACTGGAGTTGCAGGTAGATAGGATAATGAAGAAGGTGTTTGGTATGCTTTCCTTTTTTGGTCAGAGTATTGAGTACAGGAGTTGGGAGGTCATGTGGCAGCTGTACAGGACATTGGTTAGGCCACTGTTGATATATTGATGCAATTCTGGTCTCTTTCTTAGCGGAAAGATGTTGTGTAACTTGAAAGGGTTCAGAAAAGATTTCCAAGGATGTTGCCAGGGTTTGAGCATTTGAGCTATAGGGAGAGGCTGTACAGGCTGGGGCTGTTTTCACTGGAGCGTCAGATGCTGAGGGGTGACCTTACAGAGGTTTACAAAATTGAGGGGCATGGATAGGGTAAATAGACAAAGTCTTTTCCCTGGGTCTGGGAGTCCAGAACTAGGGGGCAGAGGTTTAGGGTGAGAGGAGATAGACATAAAAGAGACCTACGGGGCAACTTTTTCACGCAGAGAGTGATACATGTATGGAATGAGCTGCCAGAGGAAGTGGTGGAGGCTGGTACAATTGCAACGTTTGAGGGATTTGGGTGGGTATATGAATAGGAATGGTTTAGAGGGACCCAGAGTTGATTTTAAAACAGCACCCTCTAGTCTTCACTGATCTACAAGAGGAAATATACTTTCTTCATCCACCTTCAGAATACTATTTAGAATCTTATACATTTTAATCAAGTCACCTCTTGCACTTCCAAATTCCAGTAATGCTACCATTTTACTAGGCAGCAGTGTTTGAAAAGGCTCATTTATGTATTTCACAGAATGAAAACCTGCTTTGTTGAGGAACAACTTTTCAGAACCATGTGTCTACTTTTATCTTTCAGTCCAAGCAATCAAAAAATCGACTCAGCAGTACATTGGACCCAGAGTTGATGTTCCACCCAGAAGTACTTCCAAGAGCTAATACACTCAACTTGACTACGGAGTACTCATTCCTGAGGACCAGTGTTCCACGAGGACCCAAAGTGGGCAGCCTTGGAATGCCAAATGCTCTTAAAGATGAGAAGACTTTGCGGCATTCAAAGACCAGCAAAATACGATCCCTTGCGGATTATAAAACAGATAGTTCAGAGGCCAGCAGTAGTATTGGGAGGTCTTCCAGTGTGGAAACATTATCCCAGAACAGGACTGGTTCATCCACATCTGTCATATCTGAAATAGGCCTTGCATTAGAAAATGATAAATTGGAGAGTTCATTGCATATTGAGGACAACAACTCTGAGATAGATGGCAGCGATCTGGGTGCGAGGCAAGATGAAATTGAAAGTGATAGTTCCTCGTACAGCAGTATATCTACCACTGGTATTTATGGGACTATGTCGGTGCTGGACAGCAGGCAAAAAAACACATACACTGTTGATGGGCAAGAAATATTATCAAATGACATGGGGCAGTTTCCTTCTATTGGGGAGGTGTTACAGGCTGCGGCAGCAGAGCATCAGAGCGACCATCAGGAAGTGAATGGAGCAGTGCGGAGCAGGAGAGACAGTATTTCCAGCAGGTAACTGTGCAAGTGATATGCTGAAAGAACTTGACATAGGAGTTGTTAAAAGGAAATTCACTATTTTAATATTTTATTCGACAAAAAAAACTTTTGTTAAGATGACCTGTGAATTCTTCATAGAAACCAAGTGTTTAAGGATTGCACTTTGCAATCAGAATCTTTAGAATGATAAAAGACAAAATACCCTTAATGTCGCATCTATTTTATCAAATTGGCTTAATAATGCTTATAGTATATTTATTTGATAAAATGCTGACTATATCAATTTTTAAAAAGCAAAATTCATTGATGTTTAGAGTAGGAGCATAAAAACAGGGAAGACTTGCTAAAATTGTATAAGACACTAGTTAGACTGTACCTAGAATAGTGAACCCTTTTGTTCACCTGATCTAACGGTTATACTGGCAGCAAAAGAAACTGTTCACTAGATAGGTCTGTTTTACGGTGGAATTGTGAAAAGTTGATTAGGCTGATCCTGTACTCATTAGTATTTTGGAAGAGTGAGAGGTTTTTTTTGTTATTCATTCAATGTGGATATAATTGGCCAGACCAGTGTTTATTGCCCAGAGGGTTAACCATATTGCTGAGAGTCTGGAGTCACCTGTAGGCCAGGCTATGTAAGGTTGGCAGATCTCCTTCCCTAAAGGGCATTTTCTGACAATAGGCAACAGTTTTATGGCCATCATTTGACTCTTAATCCCAAGTTTTTATTGAATTGAGATTCCAGTATCTGCTATGGTGTGATTTGAACCTGGGTCCCCAGAACTTAATATGGGTGCCTGAATTAATGTTCTAATGGTAGTACAATTAGGCCATCACCTCCCTTAACATGTAGTGACCTTATTGAAACATAAAAGATTCTTATGAGGCTTGTCAGGGTGGATTCAGAGAGGGTGTTTCCCCTTGTGGGAGAATCTGAACCCCAGGTCATAATCTCAGACTAAGGAGCTGCCTTAGACAGAGATGAGGAGGAATTTCTTCTTCTAAAGGAAGTGAATTTGGAATTCCTTACCACAAAGCTGTTCAGACTGTGTCATTAAGTGGACTCCAGACTTGAGATGGGTAGATGTTTAATCGATGAAGGAGCTAGGTATCATGGGGAAAAAGTAGGAAAGTGGAGTTGAGGATTATCAAGCCAAGATTTCATTGAAAGATGGAGCAGGTTTGATGGGCTGAATGGCCTAATTCTGTTCCTCCCCTTATGGGAATGTCTTTTTTGGGACTGGCCTTGTTTCTCCTTCTAAAAGTGAATTCAAAGTCTAAGGCAAAATAAATAATATATTAATTCTATTCCTTTATTGATTTTAATGTTTATTGCATCAATAATAGCAGGGACAGTAGCATAGTTTTGTTACTTGTCTAGTAATGCAAAGGTCTAAACTATTAACCTAGAGAAACTGGCTTGGCTCCCACCATGTTATCGAAGGAATTGAAAAAAATAAAATAACAGCATTTCTACGTCCGATGATCCTGCCTCACTAACTATCTGATGAAGGAGCAAGGCTCCGAAAGTTTTTACTTCCAAATAAACCTGTTGGACCTGGTGTTGTGATTTTTAACCTTGTCCACCTAGTCCAACACCGGCACTGCCTCATCATAAAATATGTTATCATTGTTGGTGTTGAGCATGTATTGCTGGAAAAGCACAGCAGGTCAGGCAGCATCCAAGGAGCAGGAGAATTGACATTTTGGGCCAGAGTCCTTCATCGGGAATGACTAAGGGCTCTGGCCTGAATGACTATCATTGTTTGTGACTAGGAAGTTTCTGGATTGTTTTGAAAGCCCAGTGGAATCACTGGATTCCTTTTTTAAGGGGGGGCATTTGCTGTTGGTCCTGTCTTAGTGATACTGATGTCCCATGAGTTAATAAGGTTAAGGCTTTGGAAATAATGAAGCCATAACTCTCGTTGATTGCACAATAGCTAGATTGGTACTGTGATCAATTTTGTCTCGTGCTATGGTCATTGCATTGTGAACAGCTATTAACAAAAGTTTGAGTTGTGTTAGTGGAGCATATGCACCCATTTACCACAAATAAAACAGAATTAGAGGGTTGCATGTGAATTCGAAATATAATGGGGTTGCTAGAATTGTTTGCTTTTTAAATGACTACAAAGTGAATGGTGTGTTTGAAGTCAGCTATGTTTATAATTTTGTTATGCAGTATCTCTGTGGAAAGCTCTGTGGCAGAATCTCACGATGACCTGATGCAAATTCTGAAAGAAAAAATGCGACTTGAGGGGCAATTGGAAGCTCTGTCTTCTGAAGCTAACGAGGTGAAAAATACTATTTTCATTGTCCTGTGCTGTGCTTAGGATGGGGTGAGGGATGGAAGGGGCTGGACAAGAGAGAAAAGGGAAGAGAACAAAATGGCCCGACATTTAAAATCACTGTCATTCAGCAAAGTAGATTTTTGGTTACCCAATTACCCAAATAGTTTTTGATTGTCTCTAGTTGGTAGATACTCATGAGATGCTTCTCCATTTTTTGACATGCTTTTCTCAATGCTAACCAATTGAACCAAATAGACCTTTTTAATCCATTGGACGTATTGTTGAAAATAAGGAGGTTTTTAATGTTTCTATAGATGCTTTTTAAATTATGAGAATCCAAAGAAGTGCACTGTAGATGTGTCACTGTGTCTTACATTTTTGTGTGTGTGTGTGTGTTGTGGTGGATGAGTGGAGAATGAGACGGTTGCGGGGGGAGGGGATTCACTTTTTTTGGTATTCCTTGCTTAACTGGTATGATTCAGGTTTTGGAAGCTTTTGACTGCTCATAGTAGTGTTAGAAATATTTGTGCAAGTACTTTCTTCTTCATAACTCCCACAAGCGATATAAAATTTCAAAATGTCACTTACTTGGCTTGTAGATAATAATAGATTTTTTTTGAATTCCTAAAACTGTGAAGTTCTTTGTATTCATGTGAATTGGGTTTGCATATTTTTTCTTTAAAGGAAGCTTACATGCTCAGTCTGGGGTATCCTGACATTGATGTTGAAGCAATTAAAGAAAAAGTATAACCAATCTTTATTAAGGGTAAATAGGGCATCATGAACATTCTTTTTAATTTCTAAGGGTTTGAAAGAGAAGACTGAATTGCAGGCTCAATTAGCAGCTTTAAATGCGCAACTACAGGCACAAAATGAGCAGAAGGTGCTCAGTGAGGAAAAGCAGAGTATGTTGAACTCTGAAGTAAACACCTTACGACAAACATGTTCCAGCCTCGAACAGGCCATGACTGAGCTGCAGACGAATCTTGAGTCTAAGAATGCCAGCTTAGCTGCACTCAACAATGATCTTCAGGTATCAGAGGAGCAATACCAGAGACTGGTGGGAAAAGTCACAGAAATGCAGCAGGCACTCTCCAGCAGAAATGACTCCGGTATGTCTTTACAGAATAATTGAATCTTTGATTAGTAGGAGCATGTTATAGCTTCTGCTTTTTGGTCTTCTCCTCTCCTATATCTGATGTTCTGATTCTTGCCAGATACCCATTAACTTGCTCTTTTTTGCTTTTTCCTGTATACACCCAGGTAATATGTATTGGAAATTAAAAAAAAAACAGAAGTTGCTGGAAAAGTTTAGCAGGTCTGGCAGTATCTGTGAAGAGAAATCAGAATTAACGTTTCAGGTCCAGTGACCTTTCCTAATATGTATTGGAGGCTGTTGGCTTGTGGGACATCATGGAGCCCAAGCCAGTTCTTTCTCACTCTTCCCACTAAGAGTAGCTAAATAAACTCATCCTTACCCCCCCCTTCCTACTACCTCTCCCTGGTTTGGGGCAATGAAACCACTGTATCAACCCAAAGTAGAATAATGAATTCAACATAAATGGGGAATCCAATTTCTCAGGTTACTGGCTGGAACTGATTGTCCAGTTATGGAGACCGTAGGATGTTTCTTACTTTAAAGATGTCAGATAAATGTAAGTTTCTAGCCAGATTATTTTTAATAGACTTGGTACAATCTCTCATGTGACCATTCAGTCTGTCTCCTGAATTGTATGAAATTTTAAGTGTAAAGACTTCATAGTATCGTGAAATCCACATTAAACTGTTGCAAATACTTCTATAATTTTCAACAGTGAATTATGCTTTTAGAGCTCCCAAGGTATAATTTCCTAACGAGCTACATACTCTTTCTTAATTTCCAAAATTTGTTGGATTGGTTAGTATTGAATTTTAGAATTAGATTAGATTAGATTACTTACAGTGTGGAAACAGGCCCTTCGGCCCAACAAGTCCACACCGACCTGCCGAAGCACAACCCACCCATACCACTACATTTACCCCTTACATAACACTACGGGCAATTTAGCATGGCCAATTCACCTGACCCGCACATCTTTGGACTGTGTGAGGAAACCGGAGCACCCGGAGGAAACCCACGCAGTCACGGGGAGAACGTGCAAACTCCACACAGTCAGTCGCCTGAGTCGGGAATTGAACCCGGGTCTCGGGCGCTGTGAGGCAGCAGTGCTAACCACTGTGCCACCGTGCCACCCTTGTTAGGCATATGGGACTTAGGAGCAGTATTAAGCCATTCAGTCCTTCAAGCTTGCTCTGTCATGGTTGATCTGGTTTGTGTCTGTATCCCACTTTCCTGTCTTCCCTCTCTATAGCCCTTGATTTCTTATGTCTATCAAAAATCTGTCTTAACTTTGCCTTGAATGTATTCATTGACATGGTTTCCACTATATGGAGAAGAGAATTCTACATACCAACAGAATTCTCATCTATACCTTTAAAGCAGGATCACTTATTCTTTAACTCTCTCTCCACACAAGGAAATACCCTGTCAGTATCTACCCTGACAAATCATTTCAGGATCTTGTATATTTCAATAAGATTGTCTGCCATTTTTCTGAACACCAATGGATATCGTGCCCAGCCTGTCCAAGCTTTCCTCATAGGTTAACTGCCTCATTCCAGCAGTGAGTGAAATGAATCTTCTCTGAACTATGCACAACACTGTTTTCAATTTCAAAAGAAAACAGAAGTATACACATTATTCCATATGAAATTTCACAAATGCTCTGTACAACTGGAGTAACAAGTCCCTACTTCTATATTCAATTGCTCTTGCAACAAATGAAAACAATTAATTTGCCTTTCTGGATGTAGGCTTGCTTGCTGAGCTGCGAGGCTCATTTTCAGGAGTTTTGTTACCCTACTGGGTAACATCCTCAGTGAGCATCAGGCGAAGCAATGCTGAAAATTCCCGCTTTCTATTTGTTTGGGTTGGTGATGTCATTTCTTGCGGTGAAGTCAATCCCCCCCCCCCCCCCCCCCCCCCAAAAACACCCGTGCTCTGGTTTCATTTCACAGTCCAAAGATGTGCAGGTTAGGTTGATCGGCCATGGGAGATGCAGGGTTACAGGGATATGTGGTGGAGGACCGTTCTGGGTGGAAAGCTGTTCGGAAGATCAATGTGGACTCTATGGGCCTACGACGTATAGGAATTCTACGTACCATTTACACTCCGGTCTATCTGTACCTTAGAATTGTGCAGTCTCTCTCCATTCAAATAGTATCCTCTTTTATGTTCTGCCCATTAAAATGAACGCATTCGCATTTTCCTACGTAATAGTAGGTTTGCCAAATTTGTTTGCACCCATTTAACCTGTATATATTCAGTTGTAGGCCCTGGAAATGTTCCTGTCAAATTTCCGACCTATATTGAAATCATTAGCAATCTTGAGTACCATATATTTGGCACCAATTTCCATGTCATTGTTATAGATTGTAAATAATTGGAGCATTAACACTGATATTGTGCAATTACACTTTGTTATAGCCTGCCACTCTGAAAAAGGCCCATCATCGCTATTCTCTGCTTGCTGTTTCCTAACCATTCCTTTTAATCAATGTGTTCTTTATAGATATTATGTAATAATTGCCTAATTGAATAATGTTTCGACAGGAGAGATTTTAATAGTTACATGAACAATTAGTGTGTTAGGTTTAGTGAGTATTTTCATGCTATCCTTCCAGTTGACTATGAAAGGTGTAGTTATGTGCTTGTTTTTGTCTGTGGTTACATTGTTCTGGACATTAGTTTAAACTAAATAAGTGGCTGATGTAAGCAAAATGTAGATAGAAGAAACTGGCCTGCAAATTATTATTCTGAAGTGTGTTTAATTTTTTTTCCCCCAGTTCATGCTATTCAACAACAAATGACAGTCCTGCAGAGCCAGCTTCAGCAGGTACAATTGGACCGCGCCACTCTGACAAGCCAGCTCAAGGCTTCCCAATCAGAAATAGCTTCTCTGCAGCAAGTCAGGCTATGGTACCAGCAGCAGCTGACACTGGCACAAGAGGCGAGAGTTCGGTTACAGAGCGAAATGGCAAATGTGCAGGTAAGGTACCATGAGATTTTTATAACCTTTCGGTACTCGTGTTCCACTTAGCCTAAACCGTTTTGCTGTTTTTGCATTCAAAGTTTAGTGTGGATATCACATATAGCCAATGACTTTTTAAAAAAAAATTATATCACTTTAATATGTATATTTAAATATGTGGCTGTTACTATTTTGCCTTGGGTTATCTATAAGTGAGTACAGAATCTGGTTAAAGTTAATCTTGAAATGATTTACTGGAGAGAAACTGCAACTTGACATGAAACCAAGTAAAATTATAATTTATAATTCAAATTAAGTGTTAGAGAAATTCAGGTCTGGCAACGTATGTGGAGAGAGAAATGTTTTGATATGACTTTAGAACTGTTTCTCTCTTTGGAGATGCTGCCAGACCTGCTGAGTTTCTCCAGCATTTTTTTAGTTCTCCAGCATTCTGCAGTATTTTGCTTTTAAAATATTGTTTATGGTACACTCAAAACAGTTTTTTTTTTGCATTCTCTGAGTTTTGTGGTTCTGCCATTGTTTCAGTGGAGATGGTTTTGTTTTACTTGCAGGCTGGTCACATGACCCAAGCAGCAATGCTGGAGCATCTGAAAATTGAGAATGTGACTCTTTCTCAACAACTTACAGATACTCAGCAGAGATCAATCAAGGAAAAGGAGCGTATTGCAATGCACCTACAAAATATTGAGGTAAAGATGTAGCACTAAAAAATGAATTGTACTAATTTCCTGTGACTGAGAGGTCTGTGCATGACTCTGCAACTGTCAACAAAGTTTAAATTTGATTCTAGTTTCTTTTAACATTTAGTCCTGCAAAGCATTGAAACAATTTTTTTGTTCTTGAAAGAGTTTTTTAGCATTGTCAATGTGTTGTAATCCTTTCATGATGAAATGTAAAACAATCTTTAAAAAGTTTGCCTAGACCTGTTTGCCAGGTAATGAGTGCACCGTAGTGATCACTAGTGTGAGATCATTATAATTTCAGTCACACCAGATGATCATGAAGAGAAGACCAATTGAACAAGTTGTTTACATTTTCACGTATCCTCCTGAAGAAGAATGAAGATGCATTTCTCACTTGTTAAAATGGTTTTAGTTCTATTTATGTCATCCTTCATTACAATAGGAAATTTTAATTTTTGTACATCATTGTAATTTATTTATTCATTTGATTTAATATAATTGTTTGTCACAAGATTGTTTTTTTACATTAACTGCATTGATCTTTAGTAGTGAGCTATTGAAAGTACAATAAATAGGATTCATTACCCCAAAACTGTAGACCCAAGTCAGCCTTTCATGCAGTGATGCAGTGCTACAGTGCAGAAGGATCCAGTCTAGAAACTCATTTGCATTTCATGGTATGGCAACTTGAGAGAAGCGGTCTTAATTGTTTCATTATAGCTGTTATTAAATTATTCATGATTGAACCACTACTATTGAATTATTTCCTTGTCAAATGTGACTTCATCGGTCCACAAATTTTGTGATTTTTTAAAAAGTATTTGAAAATGCCCTTTGTTGCCTTAGGTTGATATGTTGGATCAGGAAAAAGCTTTCCAGCAGATCCAAGAAGCTAAGGCACTGGTGGAAGATGATCTGTCACGGAGACTTGAAGAGTTTGAGGAAGAGCGTGAACACCTTCAGAAACTTGCTGATTCAGCTACTGCATTGGAGAGGCAGCTTGAGGAGGTGAGGAGCAAGGTCATGGTCATCTGATTATGATAACTCCACTTTGCTGCCTATCTCTCATCAATAACCCTCCACTTCCCATGTGGGTGAGGCAAGAGAAAAGGAGTCAAGTTATATGTTATGAAAAGAGGAAAAAAAATGTGTATAACCTTAGTTTATTCAGCAGCTTTGTTATTGCATCCTTTTGAACATTACAAACTGGTCCAACACCAGTTGTTTTTGTATTACTTTTGATATGTTGCTATTATTTATAGAAATGTAGGCATTTGCTCACAACAAAGACCAACAACAAATAAATGGATGAATTGGTAAATTACTGACAGCTTTGGTTGAGGGAAGAATATCAGGTCAGAAGCATTCCTTGCCTGTCTTTTGAGTAGTACCGTGGAAACTTTTATATTACACGAAACATTAGAGCAGCGGACCAGGCCTAAGATTAATGTCTACAGAAAAACAGCATCTCTGACGGTGCAGTGCTCCTTCGTACTCTGCTGAAGGTCAGTCCTAAGGTGTGCACTTAAGAGTTCAAAATAGAGGTTGGAATCTCCGACTTTTGACTTGGCAGAATGTAATTAAGATTGTAAACGCCATATCACGAGCATTAGGTGTTCTCTGCTCTGAGCACATCTGTCCAAGTGAACTTAGTTAGCTAATGTGATCTCAAATTTTCAGAAAAAGAAAGTTCCTCAATTGCACTATTTATCTATTTCTTAACGTTTCCAAAAGCTTGTCTCTAGAGTGCACTGTGGCAATACAGCTCTTCTATGGAAACAGTTAAACACTTTTCTTATTTCCCCTCTCAAATGTGAACTTGTATCCCTTGTTCATCCATGTTCTTTTCTACATTTAACTGTAATTCTGTCTTGAACTGTTATTAATGTTTATTTCTTTGTGATTCTCATTCTTAGATGTATTGAAAATGTCTTTTCAGGTTAAGTTAACCTTGCATCAACGTGAGCTCCAATTAGGAGCTTTGGAACAGGAACAATTGGACCTACTGAAACAGTTGACTGTCTCCCAGGAATCCATGCACACCAAGGACCAAACCTTAAATGAGTTGCAGGCACGTTATGATGAGCTGGAGGCCCACCTAACAGAGGTCCAAACTGAAACCAGTGCCAAAGATGAAACAATTCAGTCCCTGCAGAATGAGAAGATTGTCCTGGAAGTTGCACTGCAAGCTAGAAAGACAGATAAGGCTGTGCTGGGGGAAGAAACTAAAAAGCTTGAGGAGGACACTGTGATGGTTTCTGAAATCCTCGAACAGCTTCGGCAGGAAGTTGCTGTTAAGACTGGACTGGTAATTAAAACTTAACTGTTCTACAGTACATCATGCTTGAAAGATGAAGGAAAATTTCATTAACTATTTCATAAATTTCAAGAAAATATTCAAAATGTTATGTTACAACCCATAAGAATAAGTCACTACCTGATGCATGATCCAATGATATTTTCAGTCCCTATTTTGTGAGAGATGAAAATAGAACTTGGGTGAATAAAATTTACAACAAAAATAGTAAACAATTATGTAGAATAACAATAGGAAATGTTTAAAATGGTGTTCAACAGAATCCAGGAAAATGTATTGCATTTTAAAAGTATTAAACAGAAATTCAAACAAGGCATCACTGATGAAGAATGGATCATAGGAAAGAGGTGTAAGAACAGTAAGGAGAGCATGATGAGGTAGAGTATGAAAGCTATAGCAGGAAGTTAAACAATTAGGAACGTTTTAAAAAAGGTATTAAATTATCAAGAAACATAAAGTCTACAGGCATGTACATTTTTAAAGTAAGTCATAATGGAAATTGTGGCAAAAATGGGCAAAATGGGATGAAATAAATAGTTGTGATTGTGAAATGGCAGAAATAATAAAGTTAAAAATCACACTCACGCAGACCCTCTCTCATAAAGAAGATCTTCCTCTGTGACATATACTCCCACGCTGACACACTCACCCTCTCACAGATGTATACCCTTTACATTCTCTCTCACATACGCACGTTCTCTCTCAGACACTCATAAGCCCCCCCCCACACACGTGTATAAGTTTGTGGGGTATAAATTTGGACTTGCAGAATTACATTTTATTTTGCTCAAAAACTGCATGAATCCATGTAAGATTCTATAAATCTTTTTTTTAAGATTAGAATCTGTTTGAGCATTGTGGCACAGACAGTCTCTCATAGGGCACCTCACGCCTTCAGTGTGGACCGACATGACACAAATTGTTAAAGTTCACTTGAGAATGCAAAAATGTTTTGCAATTTACATATGAAAGAACTGAAAACAACATATTCATTCTAAAAGATGACAGACTTAACGAACAATCCAGGTCTTTTTCAAGATATAATTTCAGTTACATCACAATGTAAACTACGAAATTACCCTCCATTCGGAAATTAGAAATCTTGCAGCAAGCAACACACTTGCTAATTCCACAAAACCTTGTCTACCATCTGCAAGGCCCAACTCAGGAATATATTGGGATATTCCCCACCTGTCTGAAAGCTCCAATAACACTTGAAGCTTGACACTATCGAGGACAATCCGCCTGGTCGATTGGCACCACGTCCACAAGCATCCACATCTTCCACCATGGGTGCCTAATAGCAGCAATGTGTACCATCTACATGATGCACTCACCAAGAGTCTTTAGACAGCGCCTTCTAGACCCATGACCATTAAGAAAGGTAAGGCTACGGATACATGGGAACTCCACCATCTGCAAGCTCCCCTCCATGTCAAACAGCATCCTGATTTGGAAATATATCTCCATTCAGAGATCATAGAATCCCTACAGTGTGGAAACACGGCATTCAGCCCAACAAGTCCACACCAACTCTGAGTATCCTATCCAATCCTGCATTTTCCCATGGTTGATTCACGTTACCTGTGGGTAATTTAGCATAGCCAATCCATCTAACTTGCACATCTTTGGACTGTGAAAGGAAACCAGAGCACCTGGTGGAAACCCAGGCAGACACTAGGAAAATGTGCAAAATCCCCCCACAGTCGCCTGAGGATCACTTATGAAAATCCTTCTACATCACTGAGTCAAAATTCTGAAACTCCTTTCCTAGCAGCATTATGGGTGTGTCTACACCAAATGGACTGCATAGTTCAAGAAGTCCGCTTACAACCTTCTCAGTGACAACTAGGGAGGAGCCATAACGGCTGGCCCAGCAGCAGTGCTCAATTCACGAGTGAAAGTTCTTAAAAAACTTAGCACTAATGGATAATACTACTCAGACCACTCGGAATAAGAATTGAAAAGCAAATCATACTATTGAGGTCAGAATAAGGGTACCTTACTTTTAATCTCTTTTGACTATTATCAATCTTGGGTGCCCAAGTTAGGGTGTGTTTCAGTTTCCTTCCAAAACCTCCCTCCCCTTGAGAATGAATGTTCAGGGAATTGGTTTTATTTGACAAGCTAGTAACTTGTTTTTTTTTAATGAATACTGGTCTTTGTGTACATTAAGACTTGGGTATTGCTGGACAGTTTTTCAAAACTTTTTATCTTGTATGCGTTAGGATAAATCTCAAGGATACCAGTTCAAGAGGAAAACCACAGGAAAGTGATGATTGGTTGATAAGTGAATTCTGATAGAGGTGTAACAGAGTCTAGAAACAAATTAAACACAGTAAAGTATTATAGTATTATCGATCATGGGAGTTTTTAAAACAGGTAATAAATTTGTTCAGAAATGTCTGGATCACAGGAATTATGATTTTGGATAATTTATGGGCGGCATGGTGGCACAGTGATTAGCACTGCTGCCTCACAGCGCCTGAGACCCGGGTTCAATTCCCGACTCAGGCAACTGACTGTGTGGAGTTTGCACGTTCTCCCCGTGTCTGCGTGGGTTTCCTCCCACAGTCCAAAGATGTGCGGGTCAGGTGAATTGGCCATGCTAAATTGCCCATAGTGTTAGATAATGGGTAAATGTAGGGGTATGGGTGGGTTGCGCTTCGGGGAGTCGCTGTGGATTTATTGGTCCGAAGGGCCTGTTTCCACACTGTAAGTAATCTAATCTAATCTAATTACCTATGAAGATCATTGTAAAACACGTGGTATAATTCCTACTTTGAAATAAGCATTACTTTCCAGTATTAGTAAACGGACATCTCCTGTAAAGTTACATGTACGTTTATTTGTCTTTTTATAGGTAGAAAATATGCAAAAGGAGAATACCAGCTTCAAGAAGCAGACTCAGAAACTAAAAGATCAACTTGTACAACAGAAGGTATCTGTTCTTGCAACTTGTAACATATAGTCCAGTCACTTGAAGTTAGCATTATTTACATGTTTAATAGATTGCTCTGAAAGTGATCAGAGGAATGGTATTAGTGGAACAGTATTAATGGATTTCAAAATTTAATTGAGCTTTCAATGACCTCTTCCTTCAGGTAATGGTGGAGGCCTATCGACGTGATGCAAATTCAAAGGATCAACTAATGAATGAGTTGAAATCAGCAAAGAAAAAGCTGGAGTCGGAGGTCAAAGAACTGAAACAAGAGATGGTTGTGTTGCAGACTGACAAAAAATCCGCACAGAATGAGCATTTAAGATTACAAAAAGAAATTTCTCGAATTCACCAACAAATGACTGATCTAGAAACCCAGCTGCAGTTGGCACAGGAAGAACGTGATGAATTGAATACAGAGCTTCAGGTACGCAGTCAATTTGACATTTCATGAGTAACTGGACAACAGTGTTACTGAGTTGGTTTTGCTTAATTTCATTGTTTTTGTCAATAAATCATTACATTTGTCCTATTATACTTTCTAATAGTCAATGCAGTTTGACCGAAACCACCTAATATCACTTTCTCATGAGAATGAAGAACTGAAGAAGCATGTGGAGCAGATGCAGGAAGAAGCTAAAAAGTGAGCGTTTTTTAAAAAAAATTAAATGCGATTGCTTATGTTCCTGCTAATTAAGGAAAATACGCAAGCTTTGTTTTAACCTTTATGACCTGGCACTCGGCAAACTGGCAAATATGGCCTCAAATACCGTATTATTATGTCCAATTATTATAGTTTTTAAATTTATTTATCTCAATGCAAATATACTGTTATTTGATCAAATGGCAACATGAAATATCAACAGATGATTAAATTTTGAGTCAATATTTCCTCACTCCTCTAATCTACTGGATTTCAGAGTAGTCAGTTGAGAGTGCAAGTGAGAAGGCTCTCTGCTGCTAAGTATTATTTGTGATTTATGCTGTAAATAAAGTATAACAGTGATTGTATACCCCTGCGTTACATTTCTATAACTGTGTCTTTTTTACATTGATTATGTGGACCTCTTGATTATGCGGACTGTTTGATCCAATCGGTATATTCCTGGTCCCATAAGTGCTGCTTAATAAAAGGCTTGATGTATGTCACTGAGTATAAATTTCCAAAATAAGGTTTGGGCAACAATAGTCAAGGTTATTGAAGATGGTTTCCTACTTCCCTCTGTAATCACAGGGGACTTCCTGGAACATTGCAGGACAAAACTCAAAGAACTTAGTTTTGTAGAATAAAGCGCGCAGAAAGTTGCTATTCAGCACATGGTGATATCTTTTTAATGGTACTATTAAACTAATCTCGCTGTCCTTTTCTGTCTACACGTTTTCTGTTTTAACTTTTTCAATTACTTAGAGTCATAGAGATATGCAGCATAGAAACAGCCCCTTCGGTCCAACCCATCCATGCCAATCAGATATCCCAACCCCATCTAGTCCCACCTACCAGCACCTGGACCATATCCCATCAAACCCCTCCTATTCGTATGCCCATCCAAATGCCTTTTAAATGTTGCAATTATATCAGCCTCCACCACTTCCTCTGGCAGCTCATTTCATACATGTACCACTCTCTGGGTGAAAAAATTGCCCTTTAGGTCTCTTTTATATCTTTTCTCTCTCACCCTAAACCTATGTCCACTAGTTCTGGACTCCCTGACCCCAGGAAAAAGATGTTGCCTATTTACCCTATCCATGCCTCTCATAATTTTGTAAACCTCTATAAGGTCACGCCTCAGCCTCCGACGCTCCAGGGAAAATAGCCCCAACCTATTCAGCCTCTCCCCATAGCTCAAATCCTCCAACCCTGGCAACTCCAATACCTTGAATTTTCTATGGCCTCAGTTACGTGTTGATGATTTAAAGGCATGTTGATAGCTACTCATTTATTCCCCATTTCTTGTTCTAATTCCTTTTAGCACATTATATAAGGAATTGTTGGATTCATTTTCCTGAAGTTTTGAATCAGCATCACCTTGATTTTTGTTTTTCCCCAGAGGTATCTCTGAACAGAAGACGCGAATGAAGAAGCTTGGCACAGATCTCAGCAGTGCGCAGAAAGAAATGAAAGCCAAACATAAAGCTTATGAGAGCGCCGTTGGTATCCTGAGCCGTCGACTGCAAGAAGCCCTTGGAGCAAAAGAATCGGCTGAAGCAGAGCTCAGCAAGTTGAAAGATCAGCTCACAGAAGGTGGAAATGATAAAATTCTTCAAGTATGTTGCTCTTTCTAAATTGTAGATTGTAAATGTATTTGTTTTGTAGAACTTGCAAATTTGTGTCTAGGGCAAAATAGAATGTAAGTGTAACACTTCTGTTTAAGGAGCGAGGGCAGCAGAAGATAAGAAATTATGGGCTGGTTTGCCTGACCTTGGTCATTGATAAGAACTTAGTGTCCATTATTAAAGATGAGATGGCAGAGTACTTGGAAGTGCATGATAAAATAGGGCTAAGTCAGCACGGCTTTGTCAGGGGGAGGTCATGCCTGAAAAGTCTGTTAGAATTTTTTGAGAAGACAGCGAGTGAGTTAAGCAAAGCAGAGCCAGTGGTTGTGATTTTTTTGGATTTCCAAAAACCTTTTTTGACAAAGTACTGCAGGGGAGGCTGCTAAATAAAATGAGAGCACATGGAGTTTGGCATAGGTAGAGGATTGGCTGGCTGACTGGCAGAAGGGTTGAGAGTGTGGTGCTGGAAAAGCTCAGCACCTGGGGCAGCATCCAAGAAGCAAGAGAATCGACTTTTCAGACAAAAGCCCTTCATCAGGAATTATGCCTGCTTGACTGACAAAAGGGGTCTTTTTCAAGATGACGGCCGGTGACCAGTGAACTGTGGTGAGGATCAGTGTTGGGACCACACTCATTAATGCATAACATGAATATAAGAGGGACTGAGAGATTATTGTTGCTGAGTTTGCAAATTGCACAAAGCAAGCAGACAAACTGCAATGGAATTTGGTCATGCTAAGAGTGGACAAAGAAGAGGCAGATGGAATACAATATGGGAAAGTGTGAGGTTATGCATGTGGATAGAAAGAGTAGAGGTATAGTTAATTTTCTAAACTGGGAAAGGCTTTGTAAATCTAAAGCACAAAGGGACTTGGGAGTTCTAGTTCAGGATTCTCTTAATGATTAACATGCTGGAGTACAGGAGCAGAGATCTGCTGCTGAGGCTGTATAAAAATAATCTGGTCAGTCTGCATTTGGAATAGTGAGAGAAGCTTTGGGGCCAATATTTAAGGAAACGATGTGCTGGCATAGTAGAGGGTCCAGAGGAGATTTACAAGAATGATCCTGGAGATGAAGATTTTGCTATGTGTGGAGATGTTGAGGTCTCTGGGTTTAGAAGGATGAGGGACCATCTGTTTTAAACTTCTAGACTATCAGGCGGCCTGGATAGAGTGAAATGTGGAGAAGACTTTTCCACTGGGAGAGACTAGGACATGAGAATACAGCCTCTGAGTGAAGGGATCCCTTCAGAACTGAGATGAGGAATTTCTTTAGCCACAGGTTGGTTAATCTGTGGAACTCATTGCTGCAGAAGGCTGTGGAGGTCAAATCATTGTAGAATCACTACAGGTTGGGAATTAGGTCATTCGGTTCAGCAAGTGCACACTGACCCTCCAAAGAGCATCCCACTCAAACCCATCCCTCTACCCTATTCCTGTAACCCTACATTTCCCATGGCTAATCCACCTAATCTGCACATCTTTGGACTGAGAGGAAATCTGGGCACCTCTAGGAAGCCCACGCAGGCACAGCAACAATGTGCAACCTCCACACAGACAATCAGCCAAGGGTGGAATCTAACCTAGCGCTGTGAGGCAACAGTGCTAACCATTGAATCACTGTGCTGTGGTTTTTTTTTGAGACCGAAGTAGGTTCTTGATTAGTTCAGTGGTTCACGGGTTAAAGGGAGAATGGAGGAGACCAGGGTTGAGAAACACATCGGCCATGATTGAATGTTGGTGCAGACTTGATGGGCCAGATGACCTAATTCTTTTTTTTGTATGCTATGGGCTAAAAAGGAGTTTTATAAAATGTTGCAGCACAGAGGAAGACCATTCAGAGTATGATGGCTATCCTGGCTCTTTGAAAGATTCATTCAATTTGTCTCAGCCCCCTGCTTTTTCCTATAAACCTTAAAAAAAAGTCTCTCTTGGCATTCTAAGGCATCACTTACAGGATTTGCAAGAGAAGTTGTAATAAAATCTTTTTAAAAAGTTCCAAAATTAAACTAAGGACTGAAGCTGAGTTTCATTTTAGTGACAAAATATTCTGTGCCCAGTGGTTATGATATTGGGCTAACAAGCCACAGATTCTGAGCCAGATTCTGTCATAGCAGCTATCATGGTCACAAATTTCCATGCTATGGAACACTAAATACCTGCCACCACCATTTTCTCAAGGCTGCTCAGAGATGGACAATCTGTTTGGGTATATCTTGTCCTGAAAAAGAACTGTGAAACTGATTCCACTGCTGGTTTTATTATTTGCCACTTAGGCAAAAGTCCAGGTTGTTTCGAGAGGTATCTAAAGTTTATTGTAAAACAAAAAAGAATTCTATAAATTTTCAGGTCGGGCAGCAACTGTGGAAAGAGACAGAGTAACGAACATAGGGGCAGGAGTAGGCCATTCAGCCCCTCAAGCCTGTTCCACCATTCAATGAGTTCATGGCTGATCTGTGCCCTAACAATAGACAATAGGTGCAGGAGTAGGCCATTCTGCCCTTCGAGCCTACACCACTATTCAATATGATCATGGCTGATCATCCTTCATCAGTATCCTGTTCCTTATCTTAATAACCCTTGATTCCACAATCCTTGAAAGCTCTATCCAACTCTTTTTTTTCTTAAATGAATCCAGAGACTGGGCCTCCACTGCCCTCTGGGGCAGAGCATTCCACACAGCCACCACTCTCTGGGTGAAGAAGTTTCTCCTCATCTCTGTCCTAAATGGTCTACCCCGTATTTTTAAGCTGTGTCCTCTGGTTCGGCAGTCACCCATCAGCAGAAACATATTACCTGCCTCCAGCGTGTCCAATCCTTTAATAATCTTATATGTCTCAATCAGATCCCCTCTCAGTCTTCTAAACTCAACAGCATGCAAGCCCAGTCGCTCCAGTTTTTCAGTGTAAGGTAATCCAGCCATTCCAGGAATTGACTTTGTGAACCTACGCTGCACTCCCTCAATAGCCAGAATGACTTTCCTCAAATTTGGAGACCAGAACTGCACACAGTACTCCAGGTGTGGTCTCACCAGGGCCTGTGCAGCTGCAGAAGAACCTCTTTGCTTCTATACTCAATCCCTCTTATGAAGGCCAGCATGCTATTAGCCACCTTCTGTACCTGCATGCTTACCTTCATTGACTGGTGTACAAGAACATCCAGATCTCCCTGTACTGCCCCTTTACCTAAATTGATTCCATTGAAGTAGTAGCTGAAAATGGGTTGCTGGAAAAGCACAGCCACATATTTTCAGCTCTGATCTCCAGCATCTGCCGTCCTTACTTTCTCCATTTAGGTAGTAATCTGCCTTCCTGTTCTTTCCACCAAAGTGGATAACCATACATTTATCCACATTAAACTGCATCTGCCATGCATCTGACCACTCACCTAACTTGTCCAGGTCACCCTGTAATCTCCTAACATCCTCATCACATTTCACCCAGAAACGCAGCTTAGTATTTACCACCTTCTATATCATTAATATATATTGTAAAAAGCTGCGGTACCAGTACTGATCCCTGCGATACCCCACTGGTCACTGCCTGCCATTCCAAAATGGAGCTGTTTATCACCATTCTTTGTTTCCTTTCAGCCAACCAACTTTCAATCCAAGTTAGTACTTTGCCCCCAATACCATGTGCTCTAGTTTTGCTTACTAACCTCCTATGTGGGACTTTATCAAAAGCTTTCTGAAAGTCCAGGTACACTGCATCTACTGGATCTCCCTCGTCCATCTTCAGAGTTACATCCTCAAAAAATTCCAGAAGATTAGTCGAGCATGATTTCCCCCTCATAAATGCATGCTGACTCTGACCTATCCTATTACTACTATCCAGATGTGTCATAATTTCATCCTTTATAATAGACTTTCCCACCACTGAGGTCAGACTAACTGGTCTATAATTTCCTGCTTTCTCTCTCCCACCTTTCTTAAAAAGTGGTACAACATTAGCCACCCTCCAATCTGTAGGAACTGATCCAGAATCTATCGAACTCTGGAAAATAATCAGCAACGCATCCACGATTTCTCAAGCCACCTCCTTCAGTACCTTGGGATATAGACCATCAGGTCCTGGGGACTTATCAACCTTCAGACCTAACAGTCTCTCCAACACCAATTCCTGGCAAATATAAATTCCCTCAAGTTCAGGTCCTTCAGCCACTGTTACCTCAGGGAGATTGCTTGTGTCTTCCCCAGTGAACACAGATCTGAACTACCAATTCAATTCTTCTGCCATTTCTTTGTTCCCATAATATATTCCCCTGTTTCTGTCTTCAAGGGCCCAATTTTAGTCTTAACCATTTTTTTGCCTTTCACGTAACTGATAAAGCTTTTACTATCCTCCTTTATATTTTTGGCCAGTTTACCTTCATACCTCATTTTTCTCTGCGTATTTCCTTCTTAGTAATCCTCTGTTGCTCTTTAAAAGCTTCCCAGTCCTCCGTTTTCCCAGTTATCTTTGCTATTTTATACTTTCTCTCTTTTTAACTTTATATGTTTCTTAACTTCCCTCGTCAGCCACGGCCACCCATGCCTCCTCCTAAGGTATTGCAACATTGAACTTTGGCCAGCTCCTCCCTCAGAGCTCTATAGTTTCCTTTATTCAACAGAAATATTGTCACTTCCGATTACCCTCTCCCTCTAAAATTGCAGATTGCAGCTTATTGCATTATGGTCACTACTTCCCAATGGCTACTTCACTTCGAGGTCCCTGACCAATTCTGGTTCGTTGCACAATACCAGATCCAGAATTGCCTTCTTTCTGGTCGGCTCCAGCACCAGCTGTTCTAAGAATCCATCTCGGAGGCACTCCACAAAGTCTCTTTCTTGAGGTCCAATATGATCCTGATTCTCCCAGTCTACCTGCATGTTGAAATCCCCCATAACAACTGTAGTAACATCTTTGTGACAGGCCAATTTCAGCTCCTGATTTAACTTACGTCCGACATCCAGAGTACTAATTTGGGGGCCTGTAGATAACTCCCAAGAGGGTCTTTTTTCCCTTAGTATTTCTCAGCTCTATCCACACTGACTCTACATCCCCTGATTCTAGGTCCCCCTGCGAAAGGGACTGAATATCATCCCTTACCAACATGGCCACCCCCTCTGCCCATCAGTCTGTCCTTATGATAGCACATGTAGCCTTGAATATTCATTTCCCAGGCCTTGTCCATTTGAAGCCCCGTCTCAGTTATCCTCACACTATCGTATCTGCCAATTTCCAAAAGAGCCTCAAGCTCATCCATCTTATTTCTAATGCTTCGTGCATTCATGTATAGTATTTTTAATTTGTTACTGCCCTCACCCTTCCCATCCTATTTCACTCAACCTTACAGCATGATCCCTTTTTGAGTTTTCTGCCTCATTGATACAGTTGTCTTTCTTGACTTCCCTTGTTCTAACTTTCCCTCCAATTTCCTTCTTAAATCTCCAGTTTGTCCTCCCCCACTACTTAGTTTAAGCGTAGCTGTGCTGCAGTAGCAAACCTGCTTGCCAGAATGCTGGTCCCTAACCTATTAAGGTGCAAACCATCTCTCTTGTAGAATTTATATTTACCACAAAATATACCCCAGTGATCCAAGAATTTAAATCCTTGCTTCCTGCACCAGTTCCCCAGCCACACGTTCAAGTCCATTATCTCCCTGTTTCTGGCCTCACCAGCCCGAAGAACTGGAAGCAAACCGGAGATGATCACCCTGGGCATCCTGCTTTTCAGCCTTCTTCCTAGTTCTCCGAAGACCCGCTGTAGTATGTCCCTCCTCTTCTTCCTGACATCATTTGTGCCGACATGTAACACCACCTCTGGCTCTTCACCTTCGTCCTTGAGGATTTCCTGCACTCTGTCTGTGATGTCTTTAACCCTGGCACCAGGAAGGCAACACACCATCCTTAAGTCCTGTCTGCTGCCACAAAAACCCCGGTCAGTTCCTCTCACTATGGAGACCCCTATTACCGCGGCTCTGTGCGATGTCCGACTCTTCCGCTCTGTCTCCATGCCAACTTTTGATTGACAGACCCGGCCGCCTCGCAGATTGGCAGTGTCATCAGTCTCTACTGTTTCCAAAAGATTCAACTTGTTCCTGACAGGTACTTCCCCCGGGGTCTCTTGCACCTGTCTCCTCTCTGCCTTCCTCATCATCTGCTCTCTTCCGCTCTCTTCTGGTACGATGGTGTAATAACCTCGCTGAAGGTCTTGTCCAGAAAGATCTCGTTCTCTCGGATGAGCCTAAGGTCCTCGAGTTTTTTCATCAGTGCTGCAATATGCTCTGTCAGTAGCTGAACGTGCGCACACTTTCCACACTTATGAGCCAGACACATCAGAGCCATTGACCTCCCACATCAAGCACGTAGCACACTGAACCAGCTTGGCAGTCATGTCTTCACCCTCTTCAACTATGGCGTAATCACTTCACTCAACCTCCTTGTCAAATACTCCTGAGCTAAAGCCTCACTCTTCAATCCACAGGAACTTCCTTGGACCCTCTCTTTGGGGCAAGTCTGTGGACTTTTAATTTAGGTTGGAGGAGGAGGGAGGGAGGGAGGCCCAACTTTGTAGGACCTGGGGTCTAGAACACACCCACTCAAATAGCAATCACTTACCTTCCCGACTGGCTTTGCGCTCTGCCTTCACTTCGGCCCAGCTCCTGCCGCTCTCTGATGCGAAAAAGCATCTAACTTTGTCTACCTGCCTTTGATCCATCTCCCCTAATACCTTTGCTCCACAAAAATTTATCTATCCTAGATTTAAACTTAACAACTGATGCTTTAAGATGGTGACTTCTTCAGAACTAATGATTTTCAATCTGAAATGTTAACTCAATCTTGCACGCTCTCTCTCTTGCGCATGCTCACCACCCCCACCACCACTCCCCTCTTCTCCCCCACCCCATCTCTCTCTCTCTCTCTCTCACACACACACACACACACACACACACACACACACACACACACACACACACACACACACACACACACACACACACACTCTCTCTCCCTCTCCCTCTCCCTCTCCCTCTCTCTGACAAATCTGCTGAGTTTTTCCAAGAGCTTCTGTTTTCATTTCAGGTTTTTCAGCATCTACATTTTTTATTTGCTTGTGTGTAGCTAGAGTTTTGTTGATTGAAATAAAGAATGGTGCAGCTCAGTGGAGCCATAGATTGACGAGCTGCAAATTTCCAACATTTGTTACCCACTTGTTAAGCATGTGATCGCATTTGAATGCTATAAATAAGCCATGAAGAGCCCTGTATTTGCCTTGAAGATAAGAACTGGAGGTCAGATCATTCTGGTTCGTTAGAAGAGTTGCTTCTTCTGTCAAACTCTTGAATAATGTGATCAAATACTTCCCAATTTCTGACAGGTTATATACGAGGTGATGAAGAGGAATTGGCAGGACGTAGTTTTTTTTCCACACAGCTTTCATATTCAGACAAATTGTGCAATGTTTTCTTAAGTATTCAATCAATACAACTCTTGTTTGATTTTACCTGAAATGAGACGTGTGGTGCCAATATAGAATGTTTGCTTCGGTGCACCAGGCTTGCTGCAGTTGGGTTCATTTTTGGCTGAAAAATGCAATGTGGTTTTTGGCATTACTGTATTGATGAGGTTGTTTGGAGCTGGACTGGCACGTTATCTTGTTACCTCTTTGTATATTAATAGGAACGAATTCAGGCTTTGCAAACAGAACTGCAGGCAGTAAACTACAGCAAAGCCACACTTGAAAAGGAGTTACAGGCAATCATCTCCCTTACCAGCCAGGAACTTGAGGATTATAGAGAGAAGGTTTTGGATCTAGAGGATGAGGTAAGACCTAAACCAAACCAAGCTGTGTGTACAGATATTATTACTAACCACACCTACCTGATTTCATGTGACTGGGCTGGCAATCTAGAGGTTCGGGCTAATGTTCTAGGGGCATGAGTTCAAATCGCACCACAGCAGTAGGTAGAATTTGAATTTTGTGAACCAATTTGAAATATAAAGCAGATCTGAGTTATGGTGACCATGATAAACACCATCTATTTCCATTTTTTAAAAAAATCTACTTTACTCTAGGGGAGGTGATGGCCTGTGGTAATGGTGCTGAGTTTTTTTTAAGCCAAGGTAATGTACTGGGGAACAGGTTTGAATCCTACCGTGGCAGATGGTGGAATTTAAATTCAATAAAATTTGGAATTGAGTGTCTAATGATAGCCATAACTCCATTGTCGCTTGTTAGGAAAACCCATCTGGTTCACTACTCTTTTAGGGAAGGAAACTGCCATCCTCACCTCCTGTGACTCCAGACCCACGGCAATATGGTCTTAATTGCCCTCTGAGGGATGGACAGTAAATGCTGGCTTAGCTAGTGATCACTTCATCGCATAAATAAATTTTAAAGTCACTTTGGGAAGGAGATCTGTTATAATTACTAGTCTAGCCTTCATGTGACCTCTGGGCCACAATTATATGCCTGTTTTCTTAACTGTCCTCTGAAATTCACTAGCAAGTCATTCAGTCTTAGGGCAGTTAGGGATGGTTGACAAATGCTGATCTTGCCAGTCCGCCAACATTGGACGAAAGAATAAAGAGAAAAATAACAACTTGTTGGTGTTGTTTGCTAGTGAATTAATTTCTCTTTAATTTGGCTTGTTTCAGCACAATTGAACACTACTATGAAAGTGAATAGATAAATTCTTGGATCTTTCATTCTCCCTTTGTCTGGCCCGCAAGAAAATAGCCAGACTCAGGTGGTGGATCATTTTGCTGACAAAAACGTGTTTATAAACAATTATTATCTTGCTCTTTTTTTGGTATGAAGACTTTTTTATGTTCTACAAAATGAATAGAAACTATTTTAAAAACCACTTGCATTTATTTGGCCTTTCAAAACCTTATGATGTCTGGAAGTACTTTTGAAGTGTAGTCACTGTGGAATTGTGAGTAGATTTCCAGGTGCATTATATTTGGAATTATCAAGACCACAAGGACATAGGAACAGGTGTCAGCCCATTGAATCTGCTCTGCCATTCAATGAGATCACTGATCTGATAACCTTGTACTCCACTTGCCTTCCTTTTTCCCTATAACCATTGATTCTCTTACTGCTTATAAGATCTGTTGATCTTAGCCTTGAATGTACTTGACGACCCAGTTTTGACAGACCTTTGCAATAGATATTTCCACAGATTTGCTTCCATCTGGGTACTCTTCATCTCTGCCCTTTGTTCTCTTATTCTGATATGCCCTTTGTTCCCATACTCTGCCATATGGAGAAACAACAACGATCTACCCTGTGAAGTCACCCTAAGAATCTTGTATGTTACCTCTTAATCTTTTAAATTCCTATGAGTAAAGGCATAGCCTACTTAAGCACTTCTCCATAAGGCAGTTCCTCTATACAGCACCAGCCTAGTGAACCTTTTTTGGGATGCCTCTAATGCCAGCATATCTTTCCTTGGGTAACTATTCAGTGTTCCAGATGTAGTCTTGAGTAGTACCTTGCATATTTTCAGTATAATCTTCCTACAGTTAAAAGTCGATGTTCCATTTTCTTTCCTCATTGCCTACTCAATCTTTGTCATTCATACATAAGAACTCCAGATTCCTCCATTCTCTAGCTCTCTGCAGTCGTTCTCCATTTAAAGAACATTCAGCTCATTTATTCTTACTGTCAAAGTGCATAAGTTCACATTTTCTCACATATTCAATCTGCCAAGTTTTTGCCCATTGACTTAACCTATCTTTATCATTCTGCAGACTCTTGGCTTCATCTTCACCACTTCCCACCCTTAATGGTCAGGAGCAAACTAAATCTGTTTATTTACAACTGTAAATGAGAGATGAGATATTGCCCATTACATTCATGTATAAATACCTTTGATCATTTTCATTGCTTTTTCTTTCTCCCTTTAAGTTCCTCTTGCCTGCTTCCCCTGAAGTTTCTCTTATTTCAAGGGGTTCCTGTCAATAATTTTTTTTTTAATGAAAACACTAATTATCAATCCCTTCACAGGAATAATTACGAACACTTGGACTTTTGTGACACAGTGATAGTGTCCCTATCTCTGAGCCGGGAGGTTTCAAGTCTTACCTGTTGCACAGTTGTGTAATAACATCTTTTGACTATTCCAACCACTCACTCATTAAAAGCAATCCAATTCAAGCATTTGTGGGGTTTTTTCCCCTCTGGAATTATCATCCTTCAGGCAAATATTAAGGGTGTGTTCTGTCCTGAGGAATATTGAAAGGTATAGTTGTGATTCACGGTGTAATCTGCTTTTCAATACAGGACAGATTGTTTTCCAGATATTATTAGTGTTTGAAATTATAAATACATGATTGAAACTGTTCAACATCTATTCTGTCCCTTTATATACCAAGTCCATATATCTTTATGGTGATAAATACAGTGAGTATGAAGGCTTCTTAATTTGTACAAATTCTTTCATTTGCTATGATGGCTTCTGTTCTCTGCCACTTAGCTTCAAGAGTCAAGAGGTTATCGGAAAAAGATACGACGGTTGGAAGAAGCCAATAAAAAGCTGATGCTAGAGTTGGAACATGAGCGAGGGAAATTAGTTGGCTTAAGTCAGTCCCATGCTGCACTGAAAGAGCATACCAGCATCTTGGAGACTGCATTGTCAAAAAGAGAAGCCGATCTTGTACAACTTAATCTTCAGGTATGAGCCTAAAGCAGAGGATCTTTTTAAAGTCAATCATTTATGCTGGACCCATTGAGTGCTTATAGATTAAAAGAATTCTAATCACTCAAAATCTTTTATTTAAGTAAGAAATCAAACCTAACATTGAATCTGGGAATGTGTGTAACTAAACTTACTTTAAATTTTTATTTTAACCATCCCCATCCTCCTTTCTATAAATGTTCTTCTAAGCTACATGAGTGCATGACCACCTAGTATTTGAGAATGTGCCAGGCAAAACACCACAAACTGGCTGTGCACACATAATCTTTCCTTTAATATGCATGTAATCTTAAAGGCACTGCACTGTGTAATAGGTCGATATGCACAACAAATGATACTAAGAGCTATTGCCGTCTGTTTTTTTTTAAATGAATGTACTCAAGCTAATTATTTTTAACGGCCTTTAAACACTTTTTTTTTCTCTCTCTCTCCTCTTCTCATGGAGTCACAGATTGTAAAATTGCTGTCTGTCTGGCAGAGAACGATTTCCAAAGCCACTTATGGTCTAGAATGGCGATGAACCAGGTGGTCTCACTATTGAGACAATCTTGTCAATCTCTATTCATATATTGTCAAATCAAGGATTGCAGAAGTTCCAAGGTCCTAGCTGTTTGTGCCATGTTAAGAACCCCATGCTGCCCCAATGGCTAAATGCACCATCAGTGAGCTGTGGTCTACCAATGCAGCCAGCCAAAATCGGTCTTGTTGAAAATTAGTGTTGATCTTGTGAAACCCATATGACAAATCGATCCAGTTCATTTTCCTTTTCCCCAACTTTGTGATTAATTGCATTTTGTTAGGACCCGTGTTCTACTTCAAAATCGAAAATAAAAATGACTGAATGCAATCTTTCATAGTAACACCCAACAAAATGTTTTCATGGAGTGAGTTTTCTTGTACAGGTACAAGCAGTCCTAAAACGAAAGGAAGAAGAGGACCAGCAGATGAAGCAGTTAGTACAAGCTTTGCAGATTGCACTGGAAAAGGAGAAAGGAAATGTTAATGAATTAAAACAGCAGGTAAATGATTTATTTAAGTCTTTATTTCAGGAAACAGTGAACATAAATATGTAAATCGTTCGAAAGGTTCAATCAATTCCATTAAACTATCATTCAGATTATTGAATGAAAATTTATGCTGTGTAATATTACTGAATTTGCAACATTTAAGAGGCATTTCGGATGGGTATATGAATAGGAAGGGTTTGGAGGGATATGGGCTGGGTGCTGGCAGGTGGGACTAGATTGGGTTGGGATATCTGGTCGGTGTGGACAGGTTGGACCAAAGGGTCTGTTTCCATGCTGTACAGCTCCATGACACTATAATATTATGTAACTTGTATTGAAAACTATTGTATAATATAGTAGTGTTGAGGCACAGCTCAGTTTAGCATTGATTCATAGATTCTCTGCCAATTAACTGGGTCTCAGTGTGGTTGGTAATTGAGCTACAACTGGCTGAGCTAGTGAAGATTTCTGATCCTGTGGCTGTCTAGTGATTTCATGGGAAATTCCAGTATGGATCATGGATGAAGACAGTGGAGTGGTCTTAGTCACCTGAATGTGGGGTGCTGAAAGTCTGGAGATTTTATTAAACAGCATACCAACAAGAGAGAGAATTTCAAGATTAAGAAGTTGGAGAATTGAGTCTGCATGAATGCAATATTTCTACCTCACTGAAGGAAATTGAAGTCAATCACTGTTTCATTATTGCTTTTATTGTATTTTTTTAAACTTCTTTAAATGATTTTATAGGTTTCAGCAAACAAGGCTGAGGCTGGACACAATCGTCGTCACTACAGAGCAGCTGCCCTCGAACTCAGTGAGGTGAAGAAAGAGCTATATGCCAAAGAACAGCTTGTAGAAGCTCTGCAGGCAGAAGCTGACAAACTCCAGTACGACAACTATGTGGCAGTTACGGTTCATGTGCAAATCTGACGTGCAATAGCTAAGGAATGAGATATGTGGTAGGAATGTTGAAACATGGAGAATTAAAACCTCTCCTTGTCTGCCCTGTTGGTGGAATTTCCCTACACCACAGATGCTCCAACCCTATTATATCATCTAATGAGACCTTCCATATAATAGTTCTTTAGGGGTCATAATTGCTCAGTGTTGCCATGTTGACTTTAGCTCTAGAATCTGAGAAATCACAGTCTGTACCCTACTGCAGTGTTTAATCTGGGATGTATGGCTGGAGTGATTTCACTAGCATTTGTTTAGTAACTGAGTTTGATAAGTTTTCTAGAATTGTAGGACTATAAGTTGTTAATGAGAGCCCTTTGTCATATCTCACTATACTCTGGGGGAAAAGGACAGAAGTGAGATTTATTTGGGTACACTTTAATTGGGGTTGTTAGCTCATGTGGAGAGTTGGGAAGGATGGCCGGTTTCCGATGAATTAATGGAGACGTGATTTTCTGATCTGGGGCGATAATGACATAATAGCAAAATCACTGGACTGATAATCCAGAGGCTCAGTCTAAGTCTGGGGAAATTGGTTCACATCCCACCAGAGTAGCTGGTGGAGTTTAAACTATACTAATGCATCTGGAATTGAAAGATTGTCTCAGTAATGGTGACAATAAAACTATAGTTGAAAATGTGTTGCTGGAAAAGCGCAGCAGGGAAGGGCTTATGCCCAAAACGTCGAATTTCCTGTTCCTTGGATGCTGCCTGACCTGCTGCGCTTTTCCAGCAACACATTTTCAACTCTGATCTCCAGCATCTGCAGACCTCACTTTCTCCACAATAAAACTATAATCCATTATTGTCAAAACCCATCCGATTCATGAATGTTCTTCAGGGAAAGGAATCTGCATCCTGTCATACTTGTGACTGCACACCCACACAATGTGTTTCCCTGAAGCAGCATGGCCTTGGGAAACCCCATGCATGTTGATTTGTCATGCCCATGCCACTGCATGACTCTGTTTCCAGAAAGTGCTGCCATGCATAGGTCTTGGCAGTTTGTGCAGGAGGAAGAAACATCTGAGGGAATGTTGGATACACAGCAATGTTGTGAAATAGTCGAGGAAGGCATTTATTTCAAGAGCAGCTGGGTTTTGGCAAAAAATACTGGTCTTGCCAAATGATGCCCACACCCCATGAATGAATAAAGAAAAAATATGGTGTAACCACAAAAAACATGAAAAAGTAGTCAGAAACCACATGAACATGTTTTCTAATAATTTTTGAAATTCAAACAGTTTATTTTAAAAATAAATATTTTGTTATGGAACATGAATGTTTCCAGTAGAAAAGTTTTTAAATGTCCTGGCACAGTGATCAAAGAAACCACTGCAGTTTTACTTGATGAAAATGTGGCATCATTTCTTTTGAAAACTTAACTTATAGGACAGATCACACCATATTCAGGTTGACCAAGTTCAATTTGAAACAATCATTGTTTTAAATAATTTGATTTCCTAATGGTCCCTGGAATTCCTGCTTCATCATGATTTGGATTTATCTAATTTTGTTCCCATTCTGTTCTGTTGCAGAGCCCAGGATAAGAAACACTCTCAGGAAGTAGCACAGTTCCAGGAGGAATTGGCTGCAGCTCACTCCCAGCTTAAACTATTGCAGAAACAGCTGGATGAAGAGCTTAATAAACCAGTTACTGTAAACCAGGAGGTACAACTTACCACATGACTACATCGCTATTATCTATGTGGAATCTTGCACAACTTGAATTATTGGTTTTAATGTGGGCTGTAATGTTTATTTGGTTGAATTTTAAAACAAGCTGAGTGAAAATGATTGGTTTCATTCACTTGTATTTGCCTCCTTGTGACCTTAGCCACGTTTTCATCATATTCCAGCTGTTCTCCTGCGGGAGTGTGTTCATAGGTTAATTGGTGCAGATGACTTGAACCTAAGTGGAACCAAGTATAGTCATGAAGGAGTGTTTCATTTTCAGAAGTGCTGTTTTTACCAATCTGTTTCAGATGGAAGTTAACCCTATCCCCTCCCCCCACCTTGTCTCAGTCGGTTCCCTCAACTCAGCACCGCCCTCCTAACCTGCAATCTCCTTACTGACCTCTCCGCCCCCACCCCACTCCGGCCTATCACCCTCACCTTGACCTCCTTCCACCTATCCCACCTCCATCGCCCCTCCCCCAAGTCCCTCCTCCCTACCTTTTATCTTAGCCTGCTTGGCTACTCTCTCTCATTCCTGATGAAGGGCTTATGCTCGAAACGTCGAATTCCCTATTCCTGAGATGCTGCCTAACCTGCTGTGCTTTAACCAGCAACACATTTTCAGCTGTGATCTCCAGCATCTGCAGACCTCATTTTTTACTTTCTCCACCCCAACCACCTTGTCTCCAACATTGTATCTAGCCATTAACAAGTGCATATTCCGCATAGCTTTGCTGGTGCTTTGAGTCATGAGTGAACATTATGTTCAATCATTTTGGACCACAGGTCACTTGGGTAGTTCCAGTCACTTGCCATTTCAAGACGACACATTCTGCCCTGACCTTAAATTTACCTGGATCATCTCATACACCTCCCTCCCCTTCCTGGACCTCCATCTCCATTAATGACGACCGACTTGACATTGACGTTTTTTACAAACCCACCGACTCCCACAGCTACTTGAATTACATCTCTTCCCACCCTACCTCTTGCAAAAATGCCATCCCGTATTCCCAATTCCTTCGCCTCTGCCGTATCTGCTCCCAGGAGGACCAGTTCCACCATAGAACACACCAGATGGCCGCCTCCTTTAGAGACCGCAATTTCCCTTCCCACGTGGTTAAAGATGCCCTCCAACGCATCTCGTCCACATCCCGCACCTCTGCCCTCAGACCCCACTCCTCCAATTGTAACAAGGACAGAACGCCCCTGGTGCTCACCTTCCACCCTACAAACCTTCGCATAAACCAAATCATCCGCCGACATTTCCATCACCTCCAAAAAGACCCCACCACCAGGAATATATTTCCCTCCCCACCCCTCTCCGCCTTCCGCAAAGACCGTTTCCTCCGTAACTACCTGGTCAGGTCCACGTCCCCCTACAACCCACCCACCCATCCTAGCACCTTCCCTTGCCACCGCAGGAACTGTAAAACCTGCGCCCACACCTCTTCCCTCACCTCTATCCAAGGCCCTAAAGGAGCCTTCCACATCCATCAAAGTTTTACCTGCACATCTACTAATATCATTTATTGTATCCGTTGCTCCCGATGCCGTCTCCTCTACATTGGAGAGACTGGGCGCCTCCTAGCAGAGCCCTTTAGGTAACATCTCCGGGACACCCGCACCAATCAACCACAACATTTCAACTCCCCCTCCCACTCTGCTGAGGACATGGAGGTCCTGGGCCTTCTTCACCGCCGCTCCCTCACCACCAGACGCCTGGAGGAAGAACGCCTCATCTTCCGCCTCGGAACACCTCAACCCTAGGGCATCAATGTGAACTTCAACAGTTTCCTCATTTTCCCCTTCCCCCACCTCACCCTGGTTCCAAACTTCCAGCTCAGCACTGTCCCCATGACTTGTCTGGACCTACCTGCTTATCTTCTTTTCCACCTATCCTCTCCTCCCTGACCTACCACCTTCATCCCCTCCCCCACTCACCCATTGTACTCTATGCGACTTTCTCCCCACCCCCACCCTCCCCAAGCTTCTCTCTGCACGCTTTAGGCTCACTGCCTTTATTCCTGATGAAGGACTTTTGCCCGAAACATCGACTTCGCTGCACTTTGGATGCTGCTTGAACTGCTGTGCTCTTCCAGCACCACTAATCCAGATTTTAAGACGTCAGCTTGTTTCTAATTCTCATGTTTTCTTTTAGACTTTCTGCAGTGCTCCAGTGAAACCTGGAGGATCCCTTATTTTTGGATTAGGCACTTTATAGCCTTCTGGTCTCAGCATTGATTTAAACAATTTCACACTATGAACTCTATTTTGATACATTCCCCCTTCTATTGTCTGTAATTTCTATTCATTTGTTGCATTTAGAGCTGATCTTTATTCTGCTGAAAACACATCTCTGGATCCAGAGTAAAAATAAAATATTGTTGATATTGGAAACCTGCCATACAAACCAGAGTGCTTGCAAAACTTGGGTCTGACAGTCTCTGTAACAGTTATATTTTGACTCTGATATAATTCTTCATGTGTGAAGAAAGAGGTGGAAAAGTGTTGGGTTTTACATTTTCAAATCCACTTTTTCAGAGATGTTATCTGGATCAGGTGCGACTTGAACCTAGGTTTCCTGAATCTGAGCTATATTATAGAAAAGGAACAATGTTAATGAAAGGGTACATTAGAAAATGTTAGAGGATGATTTGAGATTACAGATATTACAGAATAGAAAGCAAATGGAATAGTAACAGTTATATTGAAGAGACAAAGATCTGGAGTAACTTTAGTTTAATATTGCTGCTCCATCTGCCGTCGACTTGTCTTGCTTTTAATCATGGCTGTATGATCTTAATTAGATTGTAAAATGACTTGAGGTAAAAACTTGAATGAATTTACTAAAGGTGTATATAAGATCTGAGGAATAGAATGCTGAAGCTTTATTTGTGAGATAAATGTTATCACTAGCAGCTGATGGAGAATGTTGCATTTTTTTTATCAAGAGCCATGCTCCATTTCATTATCATAAGGCAATTTACAGACACAAAGAATATCCACAAGGATCATGCCAAGTTTAATTAAGTGGTTGGTTTGCTTGGTCCAATATTGACTATCCCAAGACTAAATTGCAGTTCTTTTATGGTAAACATTGATTAACCTGTTATCAATAAACTTGTGACACTAGATTTGCTAAAGATTTTAATTTTAATTCTAAACACAATGTATGAAAAATATTTGGTCATCTGTGTGATTAACATTTTGTCTTTTTAGAATAGGAGGGCAGATTTGGTCGCCAGCGATAGCAATTAGTTTGGCAAATGGCTTTTACATGTAGACTACTAACTAATTATTGTGATTATGACAAAGTTTTTAAAAGGTCTTTCTTTTTAGGTGGAGGACTTGAAATGGGAAGTTGAACAGAAGGAAAGGGACCTACAAGCCTTAAGACAGCATCTCTCACTAACTGAACAGCGAAGTCAGAAGGAGTTAGAAGCGCTACAGGAAGCCTTACAGGTAGGTGATATGAACAAGAAGATTCATGTTTTGATCTCTGCACCAAGGCATCTAACCTTATCATACTTTGATTAAGGTTCGCTGCTGAATGAGTTGTCTTTTTTCGGAATTTTTGTAGTTTCTCCCCATCATTTAGTTAATTTCCTGTAAGATGCAAAGTTCAGAATGAAACCAAAATAGGTGAAAAAAGTCCGCTTTCAACTGATTAGTCACAGTAGTTTGGTTATGTATTCGGGCAACTCACTAAATGCAAGTTCTACCTCCTGCTATAGTATGGAGATGGAGGCGGCATAAGCATAGAAAATTGACAGAATGGAAAGAAACCACTTGCTACTGGGCACGCACTAGCTGGGAAACCAACCATCCATCTTAATCCCACTTTGCAGCATTTGGCCTGCTATGAAATGCCACTGACTATAACCTTTCACATAAAACTGTACAGCATCACAACTCATTGGAGTAAACAAAGGAAATAGGAGCCCTTTGAGCCTGCACCACCATTCAATATGATCATGACTGATCATGCAATTGCAGTATCCCACACCTGTTTTCTCTCCATATGGCTTGATCCCTTTAGTTGCAAGGGCCACATCCAGCTCCCTCTTGAATATATCTAACAAACTGGCCTCAACAGCTTGTGGAAGAAAATTCCACAGATTCACTGCTCTTTGAGTGAAGAAATTCTTTCTCATCTCAGTCCTGAATGGCGGATCTTTTATTCTTGGACTGTGACCCCTAGTCCTGTACTTGCCCAACATGAGGTATCATCTTCCCGCATCTAGCCTGTCGAGTCTCAAGTGGATTTTGTATGGTTCTATGAGAGCGCTGCCCCCCCCCCCCCCCCCCCCCCAAAACTCTTCTTAATTCCACTGAGTATAAGTCCACTTGATCCAGCCTTTCCTTATATGTCAGTCCTGCCATCCCAGGAATCGGACTGGTGAACCTTCGCTGGACTTTCTCAATAGCAAGAATGGGTCAAAAAGGGTGGTGATGGAAAAGCACAGTAGGCAGCTTTGGAACAGCAGGAGAGTTGACATTTTGGGCATAAACCCTTCACCAGGAAAGTCCTGATGAAGGGCTTATGCCCGAAACGTTGACTTTGCTGCTTCTTGGATGTTGCCTGACCTGCTGTGCTTTTTCCAGCACCACCTCTTTGGACTCTGACTCTCCAGCACTGCAGTCCTCACTTTGTGCGAGTTGCTGAAAACTTCACTGCGCAGCCTCTTCAAAGGATGTCCACCTTGAAGAAATTCTTCTCCTCCCTCCACAAGGATCTCAGCGAGTCTCTTTGCCACTACACTCACGCAGGTCATCTCCTCTGCCTTGAAGCTCTTAACCACATCCTGAAGCAGACCTACTAATACAGCCACCATCTCCTTCCTCAGCATCTACCTACACAATCGACTCCCCCTCAATAGCAAGAATGTCCTAAGAATGACTAGGAAACCAAAATTGTACACAGTACTCAAGGTAAGGCCTCACCAAGACCCTGTATAACTGCAGCAAGACTTCCCTACTCCTATACTCAATCCTCTTGCTATGAAGGCCAGCATGTTATTAGCTTTCCTCACTGTCTGCTGCACCTGCATCAGCCTTCAGGGTGTTTCACCCTGACACACAGGTCTCGTTGCACCTCACCTTTTTCTAAACTGCCACGGTTCAGATAATAATTTGCATTCCTGTTTTTTGTGACCCAAAGTGGATACGCTCACATTTATTCACATAATATTACATTTGCCAAGTATTTGCCCACTCAGCCAGTCTGACCAAGTCTCCCTGCAGCTGCACACACTGCCAGCCAGCTAACTGTCTTCTGCAAATTTGAAGGTGTTGCATTCAATTCCTTCATCCAAATTATTAATCTATATTGTGAACAGCTGGGGTCCCAGCACTGAACCCTGCCGTACCCCACTCATCATTGCCTGCACTCTAAAAGGACTTGTTTATTCCAAATCTCTGTTTTCTCTCTGTCAACCACTTCTCTATCTTCACCAATACATTGCCAGGGGTTCTACTCTTCAATCCCTGTTCTTCAGCTCTTTTGCAATCCTTCGCAGGACGGTTAGGTAACTGGTAGATTAACTGCAAAATGCTTGCCTTCCTGGATAAAAGCCGTGATTTACAGCAACTGACGAGGGAAAATAAATGGTTTTTCTTCAGCTTCAGATGTTTCATTAAGAAAGCCAGGGCAAGTCTTCTTCCAGTGGTCCAAAGCCTTCTGTCAGTATAAGTCACATTGACAAACTGTTTAGTTATCCAGGAACCGATCAGATAGTTGTCAGTTAAATCTCAGTTCAGACATATCCCCAAGTGCCAACCCATCTACTAATAGTCCACCACCCCACCGAAGCAGCAATGTAAATACTACTTACAAAAAGTTGAAGTAATTTGCCTTTAAATTTGCAGCACTTCCTTTCACAATCCTTGGCTTTCAATCCACAATCAAAAATCCAGTAAAATAAAATGATACCGTCTTTACAACAGCTTCATGCCCTAAGCTTCACTTAATGAGTTCCTGATCTCAGTTTAGATATAATGGGTTCTTTTCATTTAAAAGAAAAGGAGGAACTGGGATGGTTACTCGGCTTAAGTTATTATCTACTTGTTCTCTAATAACTAATTCAAGAGTGTCACTATATACAAACTGTCTTTTTGAACTAGTGTGTGAGGAGATGAATATACTTTTTCATTTTTGTGCATTGTCGCTTCTGAAATGTCCAAAGAGTATTTTTTTTGACCATTTCAGTCGAATAGTGAAAGAATGTGGTCCTTAGTTAAACTATCCCACAAATTTGGCACAAAAATATGCATTTATTCTCTATTGACTTCCTTGTTTTTTTTTTAACAATAGCATCTTGGCTAGCTTTTTATTAAACATTTTCATGCAAATTTGCATATTTCCAGTTTTTTTTGGTAGCTGTCTATTATAACTTTAAGTTTAAACTTAAAATGGAACTGATTCTTCCTTGTACTGTTTTACAGGGTGTAAAGGTGAATCTGGAAGAACTGCAGGAGGAATTGACAGTCACCCGTAAGGATAAATTCATGCTCCAAACTAAGGTGACAGAACTAAGAAATACCATGAAGACATTACTGCAACAAAACCAGCAGCTGAAGATGGATCTGAAACAGACAAAAACACGGAAGGTAAGTGATTAACCCTAGGGTAGAACAGTATAATTATCGTAATGGTGATGTTTATAGGAGAAAGTGAGGTCTGCAGATGCTGGAGATCAGAGTTGAAAATGTGTTGCTGGTTAAAGCGCAGCAGGTCAGGCAGCATCCAAGGAACAGGAAATTCAACATTTCGGGCATAAGCCCTTCATCAGGAACCTGATGAAGGGCTTATGCCCGAAACGTCGAATTTCCTGTTCAGTGGTGATGTTTATACCCTGAAATATTTGGACTTGATCACTGTGGTCTGCTGTGATTTTGCCTCGCTCCACGCAATTTAGAAAGATAATGGCTGTTCTGTGGTCTCATCTCATTTTCTTGAGCCTTTAGCCTATATTCTTTCATAGTGTGGGCTGCCAAACAAAAATACCAACCATTTGATTTAAAACTAAGAACTGCCAAGCACTATTTGCCACTTACATTGAATCCCAATGTGCCTGACATTAGTTTTAGGAAATAGAACATGACTTCTCAAACATAATTTTGCCCTATTTAATGTCTCATTTTGCCTGTCCCAAAGTGTTTGATAATTCTACAATGGTTACAGCACAAAGAAGCTGTTCAGCCCATCAAGTCCACATTGGCTTTCTGCATGAGGGAACTTGCTCATCCCACTCCTGGCCTTCCATTCTTTCTCTTTAGCTATTCATATAATCCTCCTTTCAAAACGCACAATAGAATTTTTCCCCAACCACACATGAAGGCAATGCATTCCAGCTTATATTACTCACATAGGCATAAATATTATTAGCTAATTTATTTTACTAGTATAGGTTGCTCTTGAACCTAGCCCCTTTTTCATTTGACTACTCAACTTTTGCCATCAGAAAATGTCTCCTGTAATGTTCTTTATTCAGATAATTAACTAGTATCAAAAGCAGGAAATCAACATGTGTATTATTGTAATATTAATTTTAATCCTGTCCACATGAATGATGGCCAAATCTTTCTGGAGAACTCTGAAGGCCACCATTGAACTGAATGCTTAGATTTGGCTTAATTTGTGTAGAAAGATGATTGATTTTATCAAAGTATAATTCAATTTTAGCTAGTTGTAATATATACAGAATTTTTTAGTCCTCTATGTCCCACTAAATGTTATGATGTTAGATTTTGACACATTATGCAACAAAGACTTTTTTTTAATTTTAACTATTATTTGGCAACCTTGATCTATTTTATAGGATTGAAGAAGTTACGAATTTTGCGATAATTCAGCAGGAGGAGACTTAGGTGGAACTTAGTATTTAAATACTAGTACAAAACTGTTGGGTGGAATGCTTTGTTTCCATGCTGTAAATGCAGTGTAACACTATCATTTAAATACATATTTTTAAATAGAGAATGGAGTTGAAAGGAGATGTTGTTTCATCAAATCCAGTGACTCCAGTAAAGATCCCTGATTGCCCTGTACCTGCCTCCCTTCTTGAAGAATTGCTCAGGCCACCGACGGCTGTGAGTAAAGAGCCTCTTAACAATCTCCACAGTTGTCTAAAGCAGTTGAGGTAAGTTCCTTATGAAAAGGTGGGTTTGTTTTGAAGTATTAAAAGTCTTGATTAATGTACATGCATTTTGCAGTAATTCATTACAGATTAAAGTCATTGAATAATCTTTTAAATAACTGTCAAGTTTTACAAAACTACCACAGATCGAAACAATTAGAATAAAATAATGTTCCTTGCAAATTTCAATTCAGTTAATTAAATACATCCCATACGTTAAATCAACCCGTACGATAAATCATCCTATACAATAAGCAGTAAGGTTTTGAGAGGGGCAGAAAACCTAAGAGACATTGGACTGTATGTCCACATGCTCGGAAGGTGTCAGGACACATAGATGAAATGGTAAATAAGGCATCTAGAATGCTTTCCTTCATTGGACAGGAGTAGGTGATGGCCTAGTGGTGTTAACGCTTAACTATTAATTCAGACACCCAGATAATGTTCTGGGGACCTGGGTATGAATTCTGTAATTAAGAAAATCTGGAATTAAGTATCTACTGATGAGATCATTGTCAATTGTTGGAAAAACTTTCCTGGGAAGGAAATCTATCATCCTCACCTGGTGTGATTCCAGACCCACAGCAATGTGGTTGACTCTCAATTGCCCTCTGAAATGGCCTAGCAAGCCACTCAGTTCCCAAGTCTCAGGAATGAAACTGGACAGATCACCTGGCATTGACTTAGGCAGAAACAGCTCTGTTGACCCTGCAAAGTCCTTAGTAACATTTGGGGGCTAGTGCTAAAATTGGGAGAGCTGTCTCACAGAAAAGTCTAACAGCAGCCTGACATAATCTTACTCACGGAATCATACCTTAGTCTATGTCCCAGACACCATCATCAGCATCCCTCGATATGTCCTGTCTCACTGGCAGGACAGACCCAGCAGAGGTGGTGGCACATTGGTATACAGTCAGGATGCAGTTGCCCTGGGAATCCTCAACTTGACTCCGCACCCCATGAAGTCTTGTGGCTTCATGTTAAACATGGGCACAGATTACCATGTACTGTCTTCCCTCAGCTGATGAATGGATATTTCTCCATGTTGAACAACACTTAGAGGAATTTGACTATTTCTATACTTGACCAGACAGTGGATGTTGCTGTCCATTTTAACCCTTAATGATAGTAAATAGCCACACCTACTAGAAAATTTGGGCCAATATTTGTCCAAGAATCTCAAGTGAAGAATGCTATATTTACTTAAGTAAAAGCTGCATATAAAATAAGTTTTTTTTTTTAAAAATTAGCTTATAACTTGTAGGTAAGGAAAAGGAACAATATAGGCTATTACTGAAGATTCTCTGCTTGTGCTTGAATAGATACAGGTGGGTTTAAGCAGGGGTATTTCTACTGAGCTACACAAAGCTGATGGGTAGCAGAAAGTTGTGCAGTCTAAGGTTGTATAAAGACCACAAGGTATGAGCAGTCTTTGAGAACTGAGATGAGAGAATTTCTTCAGCTCGTGACTCTATGGAATTTATTGCTGGAGAGAGCTGTGGAGGTCAAGTCATTGAGTGTACTTAAGACAGAGATTGTTAGGTTTTTGATGAGTAAAACGATCAAGGGTTGTGAGGAGAAGGCATGTTGAGAAACCTGTCTGCCATGATGGAATAAAAAAGCCTACTTTTGCCTCTGTATCTGATGAGGATACTGTTTCTAACTTTGATTAGAGCAATATTTGTGATGAGATGAAAGTGAAAACCTGTTTTGAAGAGATTCAAGCATGCATTTGTAGGCAAAAGAAGCAGCATTTAGAGGGCAGCAACAGGTTTTTGTATGGAAAATGAGCTTGGAGATCATGGTGTTCTCAAGGATAACTGATCGAGGATGGCTTTCTTGAGACTGGCACAATCTTGAGAGTTCCCATGGAAAAGCAACCAAGTACTGCAGCATGAGTTGGTTCTGTTGCTGAATTTGCTTTATTGTGATAGCTGCAGTCTTGGGCAGCATTACAATTACAAGTAAGGTTCGTGCATCTTACTGCCTACTTCAGTAAATGACTCTTCAACCTAAAATCTTATCTATTTCTTTCTACATTCATTGCCTGAGCTTTGTATTTCCAGCAATTTCTGTTTCCATTTCCGAGCTTTTGTTTCTTGTTGCAGTAAATTTTGTTTTACTAGAATAGTTAATGCTTTGGCACAGAACTGTTTGGATCTTGAATTATCTATGGACAATATCATTGGAAATCTGTTTATAATTGTTAAAGAGAAAACCTTCTCTTTTATCCAAAGGCAAGAGATGGACAGTTTACAGCGACAAATGGAGGAGCATACAGTAACTGTACACCAATCTATGTCGTCATGGACACAAATGGAAGGACAATTGTTGGAACTTACTGCTGATGGCGCAGTCCCAGCAACAACAGAGGTGTCCAGCAATAGTACAGAAACTGACCTCAACAGTAGTGCAAATACTAACCATGCAAGTAGGACCTGTCAGCAAGGAACAATTTCTGCACCACCACAAATATAAAAGCCCTCAGTAATGCTGAAGATGGGAATGTTTTCCAAATCTCTCTGCTTTATTTACATTCTTGTTTCCTTGGCTGCCTAACAGCAAAACGTTCATTCACATGACTGGCAATGGATTTAAATATTGCTTGTAATTGCCTGAATCCAACTTCCACTTGTGATTTTTGTTAGACTACTGGGTCCATTAAAAAAAAAAGGAGGTGGGAGGTAACTTGTTTTCAGAAAGTCAATCCATCAGCAATTCAGTAACCTGGATTGACTGGGAAAAACTAACTGTTTGGGTATTCTAACCCTTGAATGATGGGGAGGGGGGAATAATTACAAGGAGTGCTTAAAAGGTCAAGAAAAATATTGAGTCTAATTTATTAAAATTAAATTGTAACTTTAACTTTAAAAATGGTTGTAATTTTTGTTTTACAGTTCTGAAAGTTCTTCTAGTTTAAGATATATTTGTTAGTTTAAGGCTTGGGCAGCATTATGTTGGTATTGTGTAAATCAAAGTTCTACCTGAGGACAGTGTTTTGTTCCTTTTCACTTTTAACATAAAAATCTTTTGTTCCTTTTCAAAGAAACCATAGCTAAAAACATTTTGTACCTTTTTGATTCTCCATGTTTGTGGACATAAAGCAAGCCCAAATAATATCAACTTATTTAACTTCAGCAGCAAATGCTAAAGATGCTTGTTTATATATTACAGTTTGCTTGTGCATGCACATGAATATTCATCTATTTTTTTTCTTTCTTTACAATGCTGTTAGGCAATTGGATTGCACAAATTTTGGTATTCTGGGTTTGACAAAAGGATAAGGGTTTTAAATCCAGTGACCAGTAGGTGTAAATTCACAGCATAAAATGGCCTTGAGTTGACAGTTGTGTTCAGAATAGAATGTTAGATAGGCGCTCTCAATTGTGCGCTCCTCTATTAAGTCTTGGGTCAATGTAAAGGGAGCAAAGTAAACAGCAGGTTTTGATTACCTGGGTATTGCACTTGCCTACAGTGGAAAAGTAGTTAATTCCCCACTGCTAAGCAACCTCACCACGATGAGCAGAAAGACAAGGTTTTTAAAAAAAAACTTAATTGAATTTTTAAAAATTGTGAAAAATTGCGTATTCATTATAAGTCCCACTGCCACATATTTCAAGATGGAGGAAGCACGTTTATATCACTAAGCTGAAAAAAACTGAAAAATATTTTTCAACAGCAGCATAAATGCTTAGCCTAAGTAATGTATAAGCCGAATGAGCTGCTTTGACTATTTGTTATCATTTGTGCACTACAATGATTATTGTTTCTTTTTTACTAACTGCTGCTGTCCTGACATGATTGAATAGTTTGCTCAGTAGCTACTAACTGTTTATTTTCATTTGACTTTTGCTTTCTGTTTATTTTGTTTTTCAGTTTGGTCTGTACACTTTGGATTTACTAAGCAAAACTATCTTGTACAGTATGAAAGTTCTGTAAGCATGTTAAGGGATTTAAATTTATGCATAACATTGCTGGAGAGCCTTGTGCAATAAACTATTTTTGGTAATGGTTTTCCATGTATGGTTTACTTTTGTGATTTTCTCTAAAGAGGGATACAGCTTATTCATAAATTGCATGTACGAAACCAATCTTATCAGTCATCTGCATGGTCTGATTTAACAATTAATATTTTACTTCATATAAGCATAACGGAAGCTAAAAATACAGAATTTTGCTCAAGAGCAAATATTTTTATAACTTGAAGCGGGAACCAATGACCTTACTTGGATTTCACAGTTCCGTGACCGTCTATCCTCAAACAATATGTTCTTATTTGGTCAAGGAATACACAAAATGGTATTGGAGTAATTGATATGGAAATATTGCTGAGAGTCATAATAGTAAATAGTTCAGATGAAGCGACAGCTTCTTAGAAGTGTTATCTAAATTCTGGAACATAAAAATCAATGCAAATGCATTTATACATTTCTGTTGTTTTGTTAGCTCTGTATGTCCAGTGCTTTGTAACCTCAATATGTCCTGATATTTCTTTGCATTAATGACATTAATAAAGCTGATTCTTCTGTAGTGAATTATAAAGAGATACCATGTCCAGTGTGGTGGAATACACTGCTTGAGGCTGTGCTGGAAGCAGATTCAGTCACAGCTTCCAAAGAGAATTGGGTAATTATCTGGACAGTAGATTATTGCAGAGTTGTGGGGTTTTTGGTGGGGTCAAAGAGTGAATTAAACAAATCACTCTCACAGACAGCAGGTACGAATATGAAGAGCCAAATGGTGCCCACCTATGGTATAATTCTATGATTCTGTGCATGTATTCGGACATTATAGCATTACTACCTGGAAAATGACAGGGTTTCACAATTGCATTATGCCTGTAGTTTGTATTTTTGTAGAAAACATTTAAATTGAGAATCTTTTAAAAGAAAATGTCTGTTTCTTCTAATGTTAAACTTAAATGTTTTCATTCAACCACCATCACTACACCGATTTCCTCCGTTCTTGTATAATTGGCCGTTCATGTTATAGTTCATAGAATTTGCCTTTTCCGAAGAGCTTTTTCCTCTAAACTTTTAACATCAACTATTGGGTTTAACTTCTCACAATTGCCTTTTGTTCAATAGTGAATAAAAGTCTGAAATACAAATTCAAATGACTTCTGTTTACATTTGTGTGAACCTGAATGCTTATTGATCAACATGCTCTCATTACCATTTCAGCACAGCACTGCATAAGGCAGAGATAAATGTGTCAGATTTTTAAAAATGAAGAATACTGCTACTGTTTGCAGGACGTTGCCTTCCAAGATATAAATGTGATGGAGGACTGGACATTAGTCCTATTTAGTGACCAGTGTACAAATGTGGCTATTGGAGTAAATAGTTCTTCTGTCTACTATTTATGATCCTGTGTGAATTGAATTCAGAAAGTCTTAATCCAGTTCCCTAGTAAACCAGGGATTACACATCATTCTGCCCTAACTTTACTGTAAATTTGCAATCGTTCTTGGAAATAAAAAAATAATTCCACTGAGTAAAAGTGCTATTCTATAGTGGGTATGGTTTGAGAGAGCATTACGCTTCGGCGGGTCGGTGTGGACTTGTTGGGCCGAAGGGCCTATTTCCACACTAAGTAATCTAATCTACTCAGCATCCCACTTCTATCATTTTATCTCCCTACATCGCCAAATCTGAAGTTTAATATTCCAAGCAATTTGTAACATTGGCAGTAATATTTGATAGAACTGCCTGGAAAAGCTATACATATAATTGTAAAATTCCCAGATTTATTTATTTGTGAAATTATTACTGAGTTATTTAAAGTAAACATTGTCTTGTGAGCCTATAGCTTCCAGAGATGGGACTGGGGCTAAGAAAGCAACTATAAATTAATTTGAATATAAATTTCACTATGAACTTTTTTCAAGGAGTTTTAGGAAAGAGTAAAGTTTTACCTTAATCTTGTTCTAATTGAGTAATATTTCTGACAGCATAAAAGTCAACTTGCTTCAGAAAAGGTGAAATTTAACTGTAAAGCACTTCGGAAAGCCCTAAAGTCATGAAAGATGTTACATAAAAATAAATTCATTCTTTAATCTCAATTTTAAACTATTTAATTCACAATTACATATCGATTCTTAAAGCTATTAGTTTTGCATGTTAAGATTTGTAATCCAGTTCATGGTGTAATTGTGAAATTAAACTTTCTTTTGCCCTTGTAAAGTTTTGTGTTGCTTATTGTGAAATTGTTCTCAACTTTAAATGATCGTTTGCACCATTCCTCTCATTACCATGTAATTGGACAATAAGGTGTAGAAGCAGAATTCATCCATTCAGCTCATTGAGGATATACTGGTCATCCTCAACTGTACTTTCCTGCCTTTCCATTGTATCTCTTTTTCCATTGTGTTTGAAGGGTCCTGCAATGCTAAGAAAGGATACCAAGTAATTTCTTTCTTATACACTCCTCCCAACACTGACACTTCTTGAGGTGGAATCTCTAGATGTATATTCAGAATCACCTTTGACATATGAGATGAGTTGCTGTTTGCCCCAAAGCTAGAGTTGCATCAAATAGGTTTTTGAACAGTATAAGTGAAAACTACCAGCTTCCACAAATTGTTTGTATCCTGTTGCTAACTGTCTGAAAGGGAGGTACAAGTATTTGTCCTTTTACAGATATAAACAAGGCAGTAATACATCCATTGAAAGTTGCAAAGATGTCTGGATACTAAAACTACATTAAAATATTTGGCAATGTTTAATATTGTTATATAATAAAAATGCAACTATAGCATGATGTAAAAACCGTAAATTGTCTCTAAAAAGATATGTAAAATTTGTGGTTATTTAAGTTAACCTCTCCACTAAAGCTGTGTGACGTTTTAATGTGCCGTGACATGTCATTGTTGATTTTATGGAATAAGAATTTTTCATAATTCTAGTTTAAACATTTTTCTTTAAGTTATATTATCCAGTGAAAGCATAAGTAATTTACATGATAAGTTTTTTCTTCCAGAGTACAGGTGTTAGTGCTTTTTTTTTCAAGAAATGTTGTTTTTAGCCAAATTTTAATGTATATCACAGTACAGTCAGTTCAGCTATAATATGCAAATTCCTTTCTTGTGCAATTCCGTGTTATAAGGAAATCGCATGATAGCAGCACCTGTAACATTAATGGGGTCGGAATCTTGTTATAACCAATACACGCCTTCAAATTTCGCGTGTTAGAAAGTATCTCCAATTCATTAATCGCGTTAAAGCAAATTCATTTTAACAAAATACTCATTAGAGCAGTACGGCCTGTACACAGCTTATTAGTTTCACCTCAATACAAAGGATGTAATGTAAATCTGGAGATGGAGGCTTTTCCTGATCCTGAGGTAAAATGAATTTTATTCTGAAGTGAAGCTGTACAAATTCTTGGCTTGAGTTCATAAATGACACCACTTTATACCAATGTTGATACCATATATTGCATCCCAGGAGTTAAAGCTCACATCTCTGCAGCACCTGGATTGGGTTCCAACTTGTCCATACACCTGAAATTAGTCACATTCCGAGATAATTTTGAGTACGATATTCAAGGCAATTGTTCTTGGATTTGAATATGCATAGACCAGCTTGCTTAATCTAGATTTGAATGCATGTTTGCATAAATGCTGTAATGCTCGGTTATTTACAAACTTTCTCTTTTTTTAAGCATCTCATAAAATCCTATTGTGTAATTTTTGATTTTTTTTTCAACTTTTGTGAATGATCACATACAGGAAAAGATGTGTTCTTGGGAATCTTCATTCCTCACCTTCCAAACAATTGCATTAGTTACTCAAAGGAACCACTTTCATTGTTGCTAGAACTATTTACTTCAATTGGTTTACGAACGAATGTTCCAGTAAGTTGAGATCAGAAATCTTTAATTTGAAACCTGTTCAAAGAATGAAGTCTATTTTGCCAATGGCTTTAGGAAAGCGTCAGAAAACAGCAAAAGAATGTTACATTTTGATCTTTTATTGTTAATCAAATTTAAATAGATTAAAAAGCAAACAAAAACTGCCCTTCCATCTTGACAAACCAACATAACGATCTAAATTTATACAAAAACAATTGCTTACATTATAGTTAATGGTTCTTACTATGTCAGAAACATTCTTGCTTTCTTCACTTAGAAAATCGTGTTTCATCAAGCTTCCAAATAAGCTAATAAATCCATTAAAGGAAACTCGTGAATTTAAACAATGTGTTAAACTTGAGTTACCAGTCAAAAATCTAGTAACTTGGGTGGTGATGACCACTGATTATGAACCTATTGATTCAAGATGAATGTGAATATTCTTTTGTATTTACAGATTGGATTTAAATGAAAGAATCTAATACCAAGCTACAGCTTTGAAAAAAATGCTTAACTTTTAGCATTGTGCATCTCTTTTTACCACCAGGAATTGAGTAATTTTAAGATACTTCAGTTACCTACCACTATAAGTCTGTCCTCAGATCTGGAAGTGTCAGCCCTTGGACCATTTACAAGTTTGTGTGATACACAGCAAACAATGATCAGATCAAGAGAGTCATTGACCATCAGAATAGCTTTGATGGGCTTGATTTCAGGATGAACTTGTTAGGTGAACAAATGGCTAGGGCCGTATTTGTAAGCTGCTGCTAATAGGATAGGCCAATCCTACAACACATGAAGCTATATGAATCCCAAGGTGAATATTAACTAGTTACTCTTGAGAATCATAAGAAGCCTGGTGTGGAAACAGGTCATTCAGCCCATCACTCCACACCAACCCTCCAAAAGGCATCCCACTCAGACCCACTCCCCTACCCTATCCCTGTAACCCTGCATTTCCCATAGCTAATCCACATAGCCTGCACATCCTTGGATACCATGATCCATTTAGCATAGCTGATCCATTTAACCTGCACATCTTTGGACTGTGGAGGAAACCAGTGTGGACACTGGGAGCATGTGCAAACTCTACTCAGGCAGTTGTCCAAGGGTGGAATTGAACATTGGGTCCCTAGAGCTGTGAGGCAACATTGCCAACCACTGAGTACAATGGTAAAGGTGGTAGCGAACTGCCTTGTTGAACAGCTGTAGGTAGAATCTCAATGCCCTTAGGGAGGGAATTCCAGGAGTTTGATGCAGTTACAGTGAAGAAACTATGATCTATTTCCAAGCCAGGGTCGTGATCGGCTCTAAGGGGAATTTGCAGGTGCTGGTGTTCCCATGTATCTGCTGCTCTTCTTGAATGTTGTTGGAGCTGTGTATGTCTAGGTAAGTGGGGAATATTCCATCACAGTCCTGATTTGTGCCTTTTAAATGGTATCCAGGTTTTGGGGAGTCAGGAAGTGAGTTACTTGCCACAGTATTCCAGACTCTGACTTGCTTGTGTAGCCAATGTGGATCCAAGTCCAGTTTGAGCTTTTGGTTAATGGTAACTCCAAGGATGTTGATAGTGTGGGATTCAGTGATCGTGAGTAACACCACTTAATGTCGAGGGGCAGGGATTTGATAGTCATTGCTGACATTTTTGTGGTGAAAATGTTACTTGTCACTTCTGAGCCCAAGTAGACAAGCAAGAGGCTGGTTGAACACAGCAAGCCAGGCAGCATCAGGAGGTGGAGAAGTTGATGTTTCGGGTAGAACCCTCCTTCAGGACTGAGGAGGTCATGGCGATTGTGGCAGGGAGAAAAGGACTCATTGAAAAGTTCTTAGCCTCGCTCAGACATGCACTCAAAGTGGGCACCTTTGAAGAGACATCGCAGTGGAACAAACTTGGGTTAGAGACAAAAAAAAACCTCATGCTGGAATCCAAAGTAGACAGGGAGGAGGCTGGAAGAACATAGCAAACCAGGCAGCATCAAGAGGTGGAGAAGTCGATGCTTCGGGTGTAGCCCTTCTTCAGGACTTTGAGCCCAAGCCTGGATATTGTCCAGATCTTGTTGTATTTGAACATGGACTTTTACAGTATTTGAACAATTGCCAATTGTGTAATCATCTGCAAACATTGCTGTGTCTGACCTTAAGATGTAGGGAAGGTCATTGGAGCAGCGTAAGATGATAGGGGGCTAAGACATGGAGGAACTCCTGCAGAGATGACTTGGAGCTGTTATTTCTGACCTCCAACCATCTTCCTATTACCAGGTATAACTCTAACCAGTGGAGTGTATGCTGATACCCATTGATTCCAGTTTTGCACAAGCTCCTTTTATGCCATATTTGATGGAATGCAGCCTTGATATCAAGGCTGCACAGGTTTTTGCTGAACAGCTTGATAGCATTGTTGATAACATCTTTGTCCACTTTATTGATGATGGAGAGTAGACTGATGCGGCATTAATTGGCAGGGTTGGATTTGTACGGGTTTTGTGTACAGGACATACCTGGGCCATTTTTCACATTCAAAGTGTTGCGCTGGAAAAGCACAGCAGGTCAGGCAACATCAGAGGAGCAGGAGAATCAACATTTCGGCATAAGTCCTTCATCAAGAATGGCGAATGGAAATTTCTTGTCAACCCTGATGAAGGGCTTACGCCTGAAACATTGATTCACCTGCTCCTCGGATGTTACCTAACCCGCTGTGCTTTGCCAGCACAGCACTTTTTCTGATCTCCAGCATCCGCAGTCCTCTCATTCTCCCAATTTTCCACATTAGCAGCTGTTTGACAATGTTTTATCTATACCAGAAGAGCATGGCTTATGGAGGGGAGCACAAGTCTTCAGTACTATTGTTGGAATGTTGTCAGGGCCCATAACTTTTGCATTATTGAGTTCAGATTAGATTGCTTACAGTGTGGAAACAGGCCCTTCTTTAACTCAACAAGTCCACACCGACCCTCCGAAGAGCAACCCATCCAGACCCATTCCCCTACGTTTACCCCTTCACCTAACATTACAGGCGATTTAGAATGGCCAATTCACCTAACATGCACGTTTTTGGACTGTGGGAGGAAACCCACGCAGACACTGGGAGAATGTGCAAACTCCACACAGGCAGTTGCCTGATGAGGGAATTGAACCCAGGTCTCTGGCGCTGTGAGGCAGCTGTGCTAACCATTGTGTAAAAAATGAGGTCTGCAGATGCTGGAGATCACAGCTGCAAATGTGTTGCTGGTCAAAGCACAGCAGGTTAGGCAGCATCTCAGGAATAGAGAATTCGACGTTTTGAGCATAAGCCCTTCATCAGGAATAAGAGAGAGAGCCAAGCAGGCTGAGATAAAAGGTAGGGAGGAGGGACTAGGGGGAGGGGCGATGGAGGTGGGATAGGTGGAAGGAGGTCAAGGTGAGGGTGATAGGCCGGAGTGGGGTGGGGGCGGAGAGGTCAGGAAGAGGATTGCAGGTTAGGAGGGCGGTGCTGAGTTCCTAACCTGCAATCCTCTTCCTGACCTCTCCGCCCCCACCCCACTCCGGCCTATCACCCTCACCTTGACCTCCTTCCACCTATCCCACCTCCATCGCCCCTCCCCCTAGTCCCTCCTCCCTACCTTTTATCTCAGCCTGCTTGGCTCTCTCTCTTATTCCTGATGAAGGGCTTATGCTCGAAACGTCGAATTCTCTATTCCTGAGGTGCTAACCATTGTGCCAGGGTAAAAAATGAGGTCTGCAGATGCTGGCGATCACAGTTGAAAATGTGTTGCTGGTTAAAGCACAGCAGGTTAGGCAGCATCCTATTCCTTGGATGCTGCCTAACCATTGTGCCACCCAGTTCCACCAACTGTTTCTTGAAATCACGTGGAGTGAATCGAATTGGCTGAAACCTGGTGTTATAATGGAGACCATTAGAGGAGGCTGAGATGGATTATCCATTTGTGGCTGAAGACTGCTGCCAATGTTTCAACAGTACCATTTCCACTGATGTGCTGGGCTCTTCCATCATTGAGGATGGGGATGTTTGTGGAGTCTCCTCTTGCAGTGAGTTGTTTAATTATCCACCAATGATGACTAGGCATGGCAGACTGCAGAGTTTAGATCTTATCGGTTGATTGTGTGATGGCTTTTCCCTGTCATTTGCTGCTTCTGCTGTTTGCATGAATGTTTTGGCAGCTTCTCCAGGTTGTCACCAGGTTGTCAGGTATCCCTTGTGCTACTCCTGGCCTGCCTCCCTGCACTCTTTATTAAACCTGAGGTATGGAAAGTTGCTTTCTGAATACTTTTTTTTTGCTTGCACATGAAACTTTTATTTCAAAATATGGGGTGTTTTCCATTCTTTTACATTTTGAGCTAAATTTGTTTGAAGTTCCACGTCATGTGTTGTTGAACTAACCGGACTGCTCCGCAGCACCACCTGTGGTGAGGTGTAGCAGCTGCAGGGCGAGTTTGAGGGAGGGGTGATTGGACGAATTGCTCGCTTTCCCGGATGTGCCATTGAATTTCCTGCGCAGGCAGCGCGTTGGCCACAGCTGCTCAGCCGGGAGGGGGTCCTTGCTGCTTTGGGCAGTTTGAACGGGTCGCTGTTGCTGAGAGAAGTGTCGCTGGATTAACGTGACGGCGAGCGGAATGCGGCGCAGGTCAGTGTTTTGATGGACTTGTATCTATTTAAAAGCCACAGTTGTGGTCTGAGAGGTGTTGATGTTCCATTCGGGTTTCGGTGAGAAGTGGCGATGCCGAGGGGTCGCTCCGGGCCGCACCGCCTTTTGCCCTGCCCTGTGGCTGCGCGCATGCGCTGCATCTCCCCCCCTCAGGCTGCGCCTCAATGTTTATGTCCCTTGTCCATTTGGGAAGCTTTATTGTTGTATTTTGTGCTTCAGTGGGTAGGAAGGCTCTGTCCTGCATATGGGCACAAAAGCTATAGAAGTATATTAGGATTGCCTATACTTTATCCCCGCCTCCTGTAGGGGCCTCCAAACAATGACTTTTGCAGCACAAACGCAATAATCCTAACGATTGAGAAATTCAGTGAATAAGAAAGGGTTTAATTAGCAACCTGAGTTTTAAATCTGAAAAAAGAATTTTTTTTTGTGTATTGTTTAGACCATGTTAGGTTGCAACATAATTGAGTAATTCATGCAACTAAATAAATGAATCGTATATAGAGTTGTGTGAAATGCTTTTCCAAACGCTGGTATATTTACACCATTGAACACCGGTTTTGAGTCCCTCTCCACTTCTCCAAAGACGTTGCCGTATTTGCTGAACGTTACCAGCATTGTCCATTCCGTACTTCAGATTTCCAGAATCCACGCTATTAACTCTGTTGGACTTGAAATTAATTTTATTGTTCATTTGATGTTTTGATGCCTTCTAAGGGTATGAATGATTCTAGTGTCCAGCAATAAGGTCGTTCTGGGGTTTTATTTCAAGTCTTCGCAAAATGAGTAATTTGATAGCACATCCTATGAGTTAGCTTAAAAATATTAACAGCATGATTAGTGATGGGGTGGTATATATGAAAATATTCACTTAAGTGTTTACGCCAAGATCACCATTTGATTTTTGTGACATAATGCTTTTTTTTGGTATTATGCAATCTGCAGTCTTCATTGTAAACACAAGTCTTGGTGTGGTTAAATGGTTGGATTAGAAAAATCAAATTAATTTCATTTCACGATGTATAATTTATCTACCAGATTTTACCTGTTGCAGATGCTGAATTTCTCAATCTGAAATAGACCTACTGCTTTCCATATGCTCAATACCTAATAGTGACATCAGCTTGCAAGTACAGGAAAGATTGAATTTCGCTGGTAAGATATTAGATCTAATTTGGCTTTATTTTGAAAGGATCTGTGAAGGCATTCATTTGTCTAGAATATACCTGTTATAGATGGTGGCCTGTCAAATATATTTTCTCAAACAGTTGTTTATTTTTAGTTTATTACTGCTGTTTGACACTGCAGAGGTTGATTTCTTTAATTAGTATTCTGATTGAAAGTTGCAGACTTTTGACATTTGAAAATGCAGCATTTAACTCAAAAAAAATTCTACAGTTAAATCTATACTCTCGCAGCATGTATCTATATACATTACCAGTATCTCTGTAACATATATGCCTATACTGAATGAAACAAAATAACCAGATTTAAAGATAAACAGGAGATTGTTGACTGAAATGATCCTTGCATCAAGCCAGGGAAAGTAGCATGAATGAAGTTGAAACACTAGAATCATAGAATCCCAAGTGTAGAAACAGGTCCTTTGGCACAGCAAGTACCCACTGACCCTCCGAAGAATAAACCACTCAGACCCATTCCCCTACCCTATTACTCAACGTTTACCACTACTAACCTACATATCCCTGAACACAATGGGCAATTTAACATGGCCGATTCACCTAACCTGCATATCTGTGGACTATGAGAGGAAACCGGAGCACCTGGAGGAAACATGGGGACATGGGGAGAATGTGCAGACTCCACACAGAGTTGCCTAAGGTTGGAATTGAACCTCGGTCCCTGTGAGCAGCAGTGCTAACCACTGGGCCACCATGCAGCCCTTTCCAACTAGGGTAACCAAATAGATGAAAACAGAGGTGAGAAAGAAAGATTATGCATTTATATAACACTTTTACAACTTCAGGATGCCCAAAGTGCTTTGTGACAAATAAATGAAGAAAAGTATTGTAAGGAAATTGTTGCTTAGTTTCCTTCCCCTGCTTTGGAGCAGGCATTAACTTGTTACTGGATTACAATCTACTATGTGCTGAGATTTCTTTTCTCAAGTAACCATTATTCATGTTGGTAGGGTATCCAACTGTAGATATAGCAAAGAAAAGTAGTAGGATTATTTTGCAGGAATCTTTTCCCTTGTTGATGCAATGATTCTGCAGTTTACTGACATCAGCCAAGATGATGGTAGGGATAAAGTGTGGGAAGCCCTTTGACCCTTAACTATCCATCCAGAGCAAAAGACTTAAGTTTGCCTCCCTAACAGACTCTTGAATGATCCTTTTGAGATTTCACCTCAACAACCTTTCCAGAGTATCACTTCAGGTATTGATTGGTTTTTCTATAAGCATTTTTTCCTAACTTTTCTTTCTTCTTTCTTTTGAATTTTGTATTCAGTTTGAGGAAGTAAGGAACATAAACAAGACTAGTGTTTAAATTTAAATAAATTCAATTGAGGGTATGGAGGCTAAGTAGACTGCAGTGTACTGGGAAATTAGTATGTAAGATAGGACAGTAGAGTTGATGTGGTAGACAGTTAAGAAAACATTCTGTAACACTCAAGAAAGATGCATTCCTCTGAGAAAGAAAAGCTCTAGAGGAATAATGCGTCATCCTTTGCTAAAAAAGAAGTTAAGGATAACATGAAATTGAAATAAAAATACAAAACTTTGATCAATGACAGGTCAGAAGATTGGACAGAATATTTAACAATGGTGAAAAGAACAAAAAAAGAGAAATTTGATTGTGTGTCAGCTAGAAATATACAAATACACTGAACTTCTGGAGGTATTTAAAAAGGAAAAGGGTAGGAAAAGTGAATGTTCTGTTACAGAATGAGTTTTGGGAATTAATGATGGGTAATAAGAAATGGGTGGAAGAATTAATCAGATATTTTGCTCTGTCTTCATGGTAGAGAACGCAGGTAACCTCCCAGAAAATAATTAGAATAACCTCTTCAATAGCATTCAATTTGGGTTCTACGAAAGACCCACAACTCCTAATCTCAATATAGACTTGAACCAAACAGTGACAAAACAACTGAACTCCAGAGGTGAAGTGAGAGTGACTGCGCATAACATTAGGCAGCATTTGACTGAATCTCCTGCAAAGGAGCCCTCGCAAAACTGGAGTCAATTAGAATCGGGGAGTCATCCCCAGAATAAAGGAAGATGGTTGTGGTTGTTGGAAGTCAGTCATCTCAGTCCAACAGATTTGTTATGGCACAGGAGTCTATGCATTTCATCATGTTTGCTTTGAGTTTAAAATTCAAGATGGCAATGAGAATTTTTTTTGAGGTTTCTGAGTCGATAGAAGTCGTTCCTTCGTACACAGTGATGGAGACAGATCACCATCTGTCTTAAAATTATTCATTTAGATTTGTGTCTAACAAAGGATTGAATGGTATTGGCGTTAGTCATGAATGTGGAGTTAAGATCACAACCAGATCAGCCATGATCTTATTGAATGGAAGAGCAGATTTGTATTTGCACATTCTCTTAATTCTTAATTGTGTCCCCTTGTCGTGGTGTCTTCGGCCTTTCTTGAAGTAGTGCTTAATATTTGTCATTTAAAATCTTACACATTTCTGTAAAGTTCTTCATTTGTTCCTTTCAAGACCCTAAAACAAAACTCCAGTTAAACTCGATATAATAAAAATCGATCTCAGTCCCAAGCCAGGCTGCTCTGTTTTAACAACCTGGTACTACTGATTGCAATGCAAGTGTTTAAGTGCTGGCTAATCTTAAGTGCACACATCTGATTTGAAATAAGTTTGTTTTAGTGATTTTGTTTTGGAGTTTATTTAGAAAAGAGCTCTATTGTTACTTTTGAAGGCTGAGAATTATAGCGGGAGATCTTGTGCATCCCTCACTCATTTCTAGGTGAATGGTATATTTGAAGGAAAGGTTTATGAAATATTTGCAGTGCAATATGTATCATTAACTCAACGGACCCTTCTTGCAAAGAACACATGAAAATCATATAGATATTTTTAATCAACCTGTTCAGACATTTTATGTCACACCTCCGAATGCAGGCCGACTGACCCAGAAATAGGGGCACTACCACTGCCACACAGGAGCCCCATATGAAAACTATGAATACTGATATTTGTGGAATCAGCAAGATGTACTGACCTTATTTCCCAGAGAAATTAGTCTGGGGACTTTGGTGTGCTGTTTCTCGAGAGGTAACTGTGAATTTTAGTTTATTCTGAAGGTATTCTCAGGGGAGGTTGAGAACTTTCTCAGAATGAGTCAATCCTTTTTATTAAACTAAAGACTTCAAAGCAGATGTTGTTTATGAATAGTAAGCCGCCTTGATAACACATGTTCATGCTCCTTACTGTTGACCAACTGTCCTACCCATCCTGATGAAAAAACACACCAGCCCATCTCTAATACAGACAAACCAAACATTCTCCACAACACGTTCAAGTCTCATGCTAGTATTCCTTTGATAACACTTGTTCTTTCAGCAATCAGTATGCTTAGCTAATCTGTTAATTGATTCCAACCAGTGCTTGATTTAAACAAGTTTGTGTGTTTTTTTGTTTGTTACCATGGATGCATCCATTTTTTCATTTAAAGTGTGTTTATGACGCATAATTAGTAGCTTTCTGACTGCAATATTTTGTTGAAAGGAAGATTGGGTGCAACTGTGTTTCAGCAAATTGGCACATGGTGTCTTGAGGTGTTAGTCGCCAGTGATCCCACTAAAGACCAGTGAGGCTCCTCCTTTGTAGTTGACAGAGTCCTTTCTATCTTCCTTCTGATGTAGGTGGAAATTGGCAAGACAATGCTGCTGTTTGCTGAAAGAACAGCTTTTGCAATTGCTAGTTCTGGCATGCTTCTGTGTTCTGATTTGTGCTGAATGGTCCCGATGGTGGCAGTGACATATTACCAGTCTGTTTAAAGGGTCATTCCTAATTTGGCTAAACTTACCACCTCTCTAGGGAGCTAACAGATGGCATTCTATATAGTGTTCAGCAGCTGTCTCCAAGGCTGTGCTGCAGATAACTCTGGAATTGCCATTCCTTCAATGCTTGATTCCATATTCTGCATTCTGTAATTAAGCATCAATTACATGGAGCACTTAGTCATAGAGATGTACAGCACAGAAATAGACCCTTTGGTCCAACTCGTTCATGTTGACCAGATATCCCAACCCAATCTAGTCCCACCTGCCAGCACCTGGCCCATATCCCTCCAAACCCTTCCTATTCATATACCCATCCAAATGCCTCTTAAATGTTACAATTGTACTAGCCTCCGCCACTTTGTCTGGCAGCTCATTCCATACACATACCACTCTTTGAGTGAAAAAGTTGCCACTTAGGTCTCTTTTATATCTTTCCCCTCTCACCCTAAACCTTTGCCCTCTGGATCAGGACTCTGCCACCCCAGGGAAAAAGGGCTTTGCCTAATTATCTATCCTATCCATGCCTCTCATGGTTTTATAAACCTCTATAAGGTCACCCCACAGCCTCCGACGCTCCAACGATAACAACCCCAGCCTATTCAACCTCTCCCTATAGCTCAAATCTTCCAACTCCGGCAACATCCTTGTGAATCTTTTCTGAGCCCTTTCAAGTTTCACAACATCTAACCGATAGGAAGGAGAACAGAATTGCACACAATATTCCAACAGTGGCCTAATCAATGTCCTGTAACATGACCTCCCAACTCCAGTACTCAATACTCTGACCGATAAAGGAAAGCATACCAAACGCCTTCTTCACTATCCTATCTACCTGCGACTCCACTTTCAAGGAGCTATGAACCTGCACTCCAAGGTCTCTTTGTTCAGCAACGCTCCCTAGGACCTTACCATTAAGTGTATAAGTCCTGCTAAGATTTGCATTCCCAAAATGCAGCACCTCACATTTATCTGAATTAAACTCCATCTGTCACCTCTCAGCCCATTGGCCCATCTGATCAAGATCCCATTGTAATCTGAAATAACCTCCTTCACTGTCCACTACACCTCCAGTTTTGTTGTCAACAGCAAAATTACTAACTATATCTCTTATGCTCACATCAAAATCATTTATATAAATGATGAAAAGTAGTGGGCCCAGCACCGATCTTTGTGGCACTTCACTGGACACAGGCCTCCAGTCTAAAAAATAACCCTCCACCACGAACCTCTGTCTTCTACCTTTGAGATGGTTCTGTAGCCAAATGGCTAGTTCTCCCTGTATTCCTTGAGATTTAACATTTGCTAACCAGTCTCCCACAGGAAACCTTGTCGAATGCCGTACTGAAGTCCATATAGAACACAATCTACCGCTCTGCCCTCCTCAATCCTCTTTGTTACTTCAAAAAACTCAATCAAGTTTGTGAGACATGATTTCCCATGCACAAAGCCATGTTGACTATCCCTAATCAGTCCTTACTTTTCCAAAAACATGTACGTCCTGTCCCTCAGGATTCCCTCCAACAACTTGTCCACACAGTCAGGCTCACTGGTCTGTAATTCCCTGGCTTGTCCTTACCACCTTTCTTAAGCAGTGGCACCACGTTAACCAACCTCCAGTCTTCCAGCAGCTCACCTGTGACTATTTGTTACAAATATCTCAGCAAGAGGCCCAGCAATCGATACCCACAGAGTTCAAGGGTACACCTGATCAGGTTCTGGGGATTTATCCACTTTTATGCATTTCAAGACATCCAGCACTTCCTCCTTTGTAATATGGACATTTTGCAAGATGTCACCATCTATTTCCCTACATTCTATATTTTCCATGTCCTTTTCCACAGTAAATACTGATGCAAAATACTTATTTAGTATCTTCCCCCATTTTCTGCGGCTCTACACAAAGGCCGCCTTGCTGATCTTTTGAGGGGCCCTGTTCTCTCCCTAGTTACCCTTTTGTCCTTAATGTATTTGTAAAATCCTTTGGATTCTTCTTAACTCTATTTGCCAAAGCTATCTCATGTCCCCTTTTCCCCCCCCTGATTTCTATCTTAAGTATACTCCTACAGGATTTATACTCATCTAAGGATTCACTCCTCTATCCTGTCTATGCCTGGCGTATACTTCCTTCTTTTTTCTTGACCAAACCCTCAATTTCCTTAGTCACCTGGCCTGCTTTATTTCCCAAGAGTAGGTCAAGGTTTGCACCTTCTTTTGTAGGTACATCCACATTTTGAATCAGAAAATTGTTTTGTGCACACTTATGAAATTCCTCTCCATCTAAACCTTTAACAATATGGCAGTCCCAGTCCATGTTTGGAACGTTAAAATCCTCTACCATAACCACCCTATTATTCTTACAGATAGCTGAGATCGCCTTACAAATTTGAGAAAGATAGCCTGTGAATAGAATCCTTCACTTACAAATCCAGGGCAGGGGCTCATTTTGTCTCTGAGCTTGAATGCTGATGGCCTGTTCAAAAGGGGTGAAATCCCTCCTCTACTAAAACATGGATAAAAATCACACACCAGATTATAGTCCAACAGGTTTATTTGGAAGCACTAGTTTTTGGAGCGCTGCTCCTTCATCAGGTGGTTGCGGAGAGTAAGATTGTAAGATACAGAATTTATAGCAAAGGTTTACAGTGTGATGTAACTGAAATTACGTGTTGAAAAAGACCTGGATTGTTTAAGTCTCTCATCTTTTAGAATGACCATGTTAGTTTCAGTTCTTTCATAGGTAAATTGCAAAACTCTTTTTAAAAGTTACATTCTCAAGTGAACTTTTACAAACGGTGTCATGTCGGCCCAGATAATGCTTTGAAGGTGTGTGCTTCCCTGTGTGAGGCTGTCCGTGCCACAATGGTCAGACTGATTCTAATCTTAAAAATGGATTTACAGAATCTTATATGGAATCATGCAGTTTTTGAGCAAAGTAAAATGTAAATAATGTCTCACAAACTTGACTGAGTTTTTTTTGAAGAGGTAGCAAAAAGTATTGATGTGGTCTATATGGACTTCAGTAAGGCGTTCAACAAGGTTCCCCATGGGAGACTGGTTAGCAATGTTAGATCTCACTGAATACTGGGAGAACTAGCCATTTGGACACACAATTGGCTCAAACGTACAAGACAGAGGGTGGTGGTGGAGGGTTGTTTTTCAGACTGGAGGTCTGTGACCAGTGGAGTGCCACAAGAATCAGTGCTGGGTCCTCTACTTTTTGTCGTTTATATAAATGATTTGGATGTGAGCATAAGAGATATAGTTAGTAAGTCTGCACATGCCACCAACATTGGAGGTGTAGTGGACAGCAAAGAAGGTTACCTCCGATTACAACAGGATCTTGATCAGATGGCCAATGGGCTGAGAAGTGGCAGATAGAGTTTAATTCAGATAAATGTGAGTTGCTGCATTTTGGAAAAGCAAATCCTTAGCAGGGCTTATACACTTAATGGTAAGCTCCTAGGGAGTGTTGCTGAGCAAAGAGCCCTTGGAGTGCAGGTTCATAGATCCTTGAAAGTGGAGTTGCAGGTAGATAGGATAGTGAAGACATTTGGAATGCTTTCCTTTATTGGTTAGAGAATTGAGTACAGGAATTGGGAGGTCATGTTGCGACTGTACAGGACATTGGTTAGGCCACTATTGGAAAGATGTTGTGAAACTTGAAAGGGTTCAGAAAAGATTTACAAGGATGTTGCCAGGGTTGGAGAATTTGAGCTAAGGGAGAGGTTGAACAGGCTGTGGCTGTTTTCCCTGGAATGTCGGAGGCTGACGGATGACCTTATAGAGGTTTACAAAATTGAGGGGCATGGATAGGATAGATAAACAGAGTCTTTTCCCTGGGGTCGAAGTCCAGAACTAGAGGGCATAGCTTTAGGGTGAGAGGGGAAAGAAAAAGAGACCTACGGGGCAACTTTTTCACGCAGAGGGTGGTACGTGTATGGAATGAGCTGACAGAGGAAGTGGTGGAGGCTGGTGCAGTTGCAAAATTTAAGAGGTATTTGGATGGGTATATGAATAGGAAGGGTTTGGAGGGATATGGGTCAGATGCTGGCAGGTGGGACTAGATTGGGTTGGGATATCTGGTCGGCATGGACGGGTTGGACCAAAGGGTCTGTTTCCATGCTGTACATCTCTATGACTGTAAATCCGTTTTTTTTAGATTGGAGTCAGTATAACCATTGTGGCACAGATGGCTCACACCTTCAATACATTATCTGGGCCAACATAACACCATTTGTAAAAGTTCACTTGAGAATGTAACTTTTTAAAAAAAAGCTTTGAGATTTATGTATGAAAGAACTGAAACCAACATGGTCATTCTAAAAGGTGAGAAACTTAAACAATCCAGGTCTTTTTCAATATATATTTTCAGTTACATTACACTGTAAACCTTTGCTATAGATTCTGGCTTACAATTTTATTCTCCACAACCACCTGATGAAGGGGTAGTGCTTCCAAATAAACCTGTTTGACTATAACCTGGTGTTGTGTGATTTTTAACTTTGGACACATGGTGTCTCCAAATCATTACTAAAACATGAACTGTGTGTTCAATTCCACATGACAAACCATTTGGTGCTATATAAATTCTAGTGTTTTCAATAAAAAGCCCATTATTATTAACATTTTTTTGGTGTGTTTATTATTAGTGCAATTTTTCATTCTTAGTTGCTGAATCATTCAGTCTGAGGGCAGAGCGGTCAATGTGGTCTATATGGACTTCAGTAAGCATTGAGGGTCACATACTGTTATTGTTTTGAATATAGTTAGTTGAAAAGTTGGGACTGAATTGCCAAAATACTTGCCGAACTACTGAGAAACATGTATAATTAAATGTGTTTCCAGACTAATTTTTACATTGTATTTTGTTACAAACCTGACTTGCAATGCAACTTGAGATATGACATCAGCAAAACATTTAAGTTAGGGGTTTTAGATTTTCTTTCACCTTTTCTTCCTTTCTCACAAAAGATGCTGTCAACATTCCAAAATCTTCGTGTTGAGTAGCTCTCCTGTGTATGTGACTGAAGTTAGATTATTTGTTAGGGATGGCACCAAATCAGAGTTCAGTTCTGTTTTTGCATGATGTGTACACAATTATCATTCCAGCAAAATGTTACCTTTGTATGGGATCTATGTAGTACAGTAACCTACAACAAATTATAAAGTGAAAATGGCCTTAAAATCTACTTTCCAAGCATTCAATCACTGAAGCAAAATTGAGCTCAACCAAATGTTTAAGACTAAATCCTGTGTGTGTGTAATGCTTAATGTGATATTCTGGAGAGGGAATTAAAGCTTGAGGCAAATCTTGGCTATCAGACTCATCAGAGATAGATTCACAGCCCTACCCATCCATTCATTTCCCCCCTGGCTTTCTTCCATGGAAAATCTGTAGCTTTCTGTTAAGTTTATTTATATCATTGTGTACAGCATAAAGCTAAAGCAGGCATAAGGCAGAAGATATCACATTTTAGGAAATATTCCTGTTTCTATAGTCAAGAAGTTAAATCTGAAACGTTCATATAGAAACTTGTGTAATTTGATGGCAGATAGTGAGCTTGTCACTGTAATTCAGTAGAGCAAGTGAAAGTCAATACTAACTTGCAAAGTTAACAAGAGAGGTTTAATTATTTTTGAAAAAATGCTCACATATACTGCTATAAGAAGGTTTCAGGAAATCTTTCAATCTCTGGGTTCATTTGGTGAACTGCTTGAACGTTCCTGCTGCAACTTCAATTGTTGATCTGTAATCTCTTCTGATCAACCCAGGATTCTTGCTATAGTAATCAATAAGAAAGATCAGATTAAATCTTAGGCATTCAGTTTGGAGTGGTGCCATGGCTTAGTTGAGTAAAGCGTCCGTCTAGTTGAGTTGGGTTTCCAGTTGGATCACTTAATTCCTAACCTCATTGGAGGCTTGGTTCAACTATGGACAAAAATACTGAATTCCGCAGTGAGGTGAGAATGCCTGCCCTTGACATCAAGACAGCATTTGAACAAGTTTGACTCTCGTTTTGCTAATGCCAATGGGAGGAAACACTCTGCTGATTGGAGTTATACCTGGCAAAAAGAAGATGTTCATGAGTTTTGAAAGTCAGTTATTTCAGCTCCAGGATATGTCTGTAGGAGTTTCTCAGGGTGGATATTTCCTCTTCAACCTGTTCAGAGAATTTAAACTAAAGGTCTCCTAAGGTACTTACTAACTTTAATTTACAAGCCTTTTATCTTTTTTGTTTCAGCATTTAGACATGACAGATTGTATATTAGGAGGGCCCAATTCATAGAACAGTACAGGCCCTTCAGCCCTCGATGTTGTACTGACCTTTTATTCTACTCTAAGATCAAACTAACCTACATATCCTTCATTTTACTATCTTCCATATGCCTATTCAAGAGTCACTTAAATGTCCCTAATGTATTTGACTCTGCTACCACTGCTGGCAGTGCATTCCATGCACCAACCACACTCTGTGAAGAACCTACCTCTGACATCTCCCCAACTTTCCTGCAGTCAGCTTAAAATTATGTCCCCTTATGACAGCCTTTTCTGCCCTGGGAAAAAGTCTCTGGCTATCCACTCTATCTATGCCTCCCATCATGTTGTGCACCTCTATCAAGTCCTCTCTCATCCTTCTTCACTTCGATGAGAAAAGCTGCTAACTACCTCAACCTTTCTACATAAGACATGCCCTCAAGTCTAGGCAGCATCCTGGTAAATCTCCACTGCACCTCTCTAAAGCTTCCATATCCTTCCCATAATGAGGCTACTAGAACTGGACATAATATTCCACGTATGGTCTAACCAGGCCTCTATAATGCTGCAGCATAACCTCGCAGCTCTTAAACCCAATCCCTCTGCTAACACAAGCCAACACACCATACACCTTCTTAACAACCCTATCAACTTGGGTGGCAATTTTGAGGGATCTATGGACATTGATTCCAAGATTCCTCTGTTCCTCCGCACTGCCAAGAATCCTGCCTTTAATCCGTAATCTGCGATCAAATTCGACCTTCAAAAATGAATCACTTCACATTTTTCCAGGTTGAATTCCATCTCCCACTTCTCAGCCCAGCTCTGCATCCTGTCAATATTCCTTTGCAACTGACAACAGCCCCCCACACTATCCACTATTCCTCCAACCTGTGTGTCATTGGCAAACTTACTAACTCATCCTTCCACTTCCTCATCCAAGGCATTTATAAAAATTACAAAGAGCACAAATCCCTGCAGAACACCACTGGTCACCGAGCTCCAGGTTGAATACTTTCCATCTACTACTACCCTGTGTCTTCTATGGGCCAGCCAATACGGCATCTAGACAGCCAGATTTCCCTGTATCCCACACCTCCTTTTATTCTGAATGAATTACCATTGGGAACCTTACCAAACGCTTTGCTAAAAATCCACATACACCACATGCACTTCTGTCCCTTCATCAATGTGTTTTGTCACATCCTCAAAGAATTCAGTAAGGCTTGTGAGGCATGACCAGCTCCTCTCAAAGTCATGCTGACTATCTCTAATCAAACTATGCTTTTCCAAATAATCATAAATCCTGTCTCCCAGAATTCTCTCCGTAATTTGCCTGCCACTGACTTAAGACTGGTCGTTAATTCCCAGGGTTATCCTTGTTCCCTTTCTTGAACAAGGGTTTAATATTTCCCACCCTCTAATCATCTGGTACTACTCTAGTGGACAGTGAGGATACAAAGATCATTGCCAAATGTGCAACGGTCTGTTCCCTCACTTCCTGTAGTAACCTTGGGTATATCCTGTCTGGCCCAAGGGACTTTATCTGTCGTAATTTTCATGCCCCCTTCTAGCTCTCCTAAGTCCACTCTTCAGTTCCTTCCTGGCTACCTTGTAACCCCCTAGAGCCCGGACTGATCCTTGTTTCCTTGACCTTAAGTACGCTTCCTTCTTCCTCTTGACTAGATGTTCCACATCTCTTGTCATCCAAGATTCCTTCACCCTACCATCCCTTCCTTGCCTCAGTGGAGTGAACCTATCCAGCATTCGCTGCAAGTGCTCCCTAAACAACCTCAATGTTTCTGTTGTGCATTTCCCTGAGAATAACCTCCCAATCTATGCTCCACAGTTCCTGCCTAATAGCATTGCAATTCCTCCTCTCTCAGTTAAATACTTTCCCATACAATCTGCATCTATCCCTCTGGATGACTATAGTAAAGTATAGGGAGTTGTGATCATTATCACCTAAATGCTGTCCCGCTGAGAAACCTGACACCTGACCTGGTTTGTTGCCAAGCACCAAATCCAGTCTGACCTCCCCTCTGATCGGCCTATCTACATATTGAGTCCGGAATCTCAATATGGATGCCTGACAAAATATGCTGCATCCAAGCTATTTGCACTAAGGAGGTTCCAATCAATATTGGGAAAGTTGAAGTCACCCATGGCAACCCTATTATTTCAGCACCTTTCCAAAATCTGCATGCCAATCAGCTCCTCCATGTCTCTGTTGCTATTGGGAGGGTCTCTCGAAAACTTCCAATAAAATGACTGCACCTTTCCTGTTTCTGATTCCCTGATGAAGGGCTTATGCCTGAAGCATCCTTGGATGCTGCTTGACCTGCTGTGCTTTTCTAGTGCTGCACTTTTCGACAGTTTCTGACTTCCACCCATACTGACTTAGTAGACAAACCCTCCTCAATGACCTTCCTTTCTGCAGCTGACTATCTCTGATTAGCAATGCCACTCCCCCACCTCTCTTACCTCCCTTGAAACACCTAAACCCCGGAACATCCAATAACCCTCTTGTTTTCTATCCTTTACAGTTTCTCTCTTTATGATCCGAGGCAATCTGATGAGGTTTGTTGTGTCATGGTGTCAACGTTGGTGATAAAATAGCAGTTAGCAGTCCCCGAGATTTGAGCAGGCCTGTTCACTGACGAAAGGTCATTCTGAGGTCAGCAAAAGAGCTGCAACAGTTTATTTCTATCTCCAGCTGCTTTTTGACCTGCTGAGTATTTCCTGCATTTTTAGTTATAATTTCAATTTTTCAGTATCCATAGTAAATTACTTTTGTAACTAAATTACTTTTGTTTATTATGTTTACTAATGGGCTGAATAACAATCTGGCTCATATGTTTTAATGGAAGACTGGGTGAGAAAAGGAATGGAAAAATTTGAAGTCTAATTTTATTCAACTTCTATGAAATAATCTGTGAAGCTTAGTCCTGAATTGTGCTACTTTGGATGGCAGCTAAATAACTGAAATACTGTTCTGTTACGTGAAGGTTTTTTGCTAAGAAAATCACTACAATGCTCAAAAGTTGCAAGGTTATGTTCAAATCTAAAATAAATTAAATGTTGACAGGTTAAAGATTGATGGTAACTTTGTCAGTTAATTAGCAATATTTAGTATTTCTTTATAGATTTTATTCCTTTTTTTCTCCACAGATAAAGACAGCATGGATTCTATTTTGATGCGATTGAAGCAACTTACCCCTGCTGAACTCAGACAAGAAATTCTCAATGCTGGATTGAACTATGGACCCATAACTTTGACGACCCGTTCCATTTTTGAGAAGAAATTAGCCCAGGCTTTGTTGGAGCACCAGGGAGGAGGAGAAGCAGTTAGGCTGCCTGAATTAATCGATAATTCAGTCAAACCTGACGATGACAAAACTTTGCGCAGCCACTCCTCGGGTGTGTCTGACTGCAGTTCTGCCCCATATTCTGACCAGTCCCATCCATCAAGAGTTGTCAGTGCCGACAACGATGGACATTTTGGATATAATGTGGGACCGAATCCTCCAGATGAGGCATCATTATCAAAAGATGTAGATGTGAGTGATTTACAGAATAGTGCTGAACAGATGTTGGGAGGGTCAGCTGCCTCCCCTTCACTTTATTATGGGGTTTGTCCAGTCTGGGATGACATATTGTCCAGGAATGGTGAGTCTCTTAAATATTGTAAGTACATAAACATTGTAGTTATGTCAGGACTTACCTTACCTGAATTACTTCATCATTGACCATCCTTCCAGTGGAACCTTAAAGGTCAGCTTTGAAGTGTCATAACATTCCCATCATGATTGACGGTCTATCCCTTGAAGACTACATGCATCCAACAATGGAGCAGGGCGGAAGGAAGGAACTGGGTGATCTAGTGGGTTATAACATTTATTCCTTCTGTGAACTTAAATTACAGTTGCAAATAATGGAGCAGAGACTTTTACCCTCTAAGTTTCTCCTCTTAAGCATTCCCTCAGAATTTGGAGTGATGTGTTTCTGTTTGATTCAATAGATTCTGAAATGACTTCTAAATCTGATGTGTGACCTGCAGAATTGTTCCACACAGGACAGATGTGTTCTAAAGGGTTGGGTAGATGAGTTGCACACTCTTGGTTACCGTGACTTCCCCTTTGCATGTTCTGTGACAAAGTCTTTTAGTGTATTCAGTGTCTTCTCTATTGAGTCTTCTCTGCTTTGGTCAGTCACAAGCCAGGAACTTGCGTTCCTAGTTATTTTTGACGTCTTCGGGGAGACTTTGAGGACATTTCTAAAGCATTTCAGCTCCTATCAAGGGAATCTCTTATGAGAGGTGCATCAGAGGTCTAGCGTTAGGCTTGTGAGTGATGTCATGTCCAGCGAGCTGTCTTTTTTAGTGATTATCACCTCAGTGTTTGCATAGGAGAGTTTCTGGCTTTGGACTGCCATTTTTGCTTCTGGATTTGGAAGTTTTTGTGAAGGCCTGTGGTATCTGTCCAGTGCTTTGATATTGCTGTATTTTTCAAAGAGCCCATGTGTTGCACAATAAATGTGATTTTTGCCTTGGGTTTGAGATCCTAATTTTCATATTCTCAGATTTCTCAGTCAACTGAAGACTGAACTGTTACATTGGTGAATGTCACAGCTGATGAATTTCATCATCAATGTCTGTCTTCATCAAAATGAGACTCTCAGTATATGGAAATAGTCAACATTTTCCAGGAGCTCACTGTTGATGTTAATTGATGGGACAAGACATTTTGCTGTGAAACCTGGGTGGAAATAGAACTTGGTTTTCTAAGTATTTAGCAAAAGGCCTATTTTCTCAAATATTTCAAAAAAGGAATCCACAATGATGTGGAGCTCAGTTTGAGTGATTGCCCAAATAATAACTGTGAACTGAAACTCCATGACAGAAGGCACAGTTGGAGGGTTTTGGATTGAAGGTGAAGTAGGCTGAATACTTTCCTGTCTGTTCTGTCGATTTATCTCCATACCTATATGCAATTTGCTGGAGGTCTCCCTACAGCATTGTAGGGAGGTAAATGAAGAGAGTTGATACAGGGACACAATCTTGTTTAACTAGAGTTTTTTTTTGCCAAGATAACATCTATGATGGCTCCATTAATGATGGTCATGGATTACATCATATTGTAGAGTGGGTGGAGGATGATAAATTTTCATGTTGATCAAGTTTGAGGAGGTTACTCAATAGGTCAAAATCAAAGGCTTTTGTGAGATTAAAGAAGATGAAACACATGGGTTGGTGCTATTTCTTGTGGTTTTCTTGAATTGTCAGGCAGTGAAATCATGTTCATGATGTATCTCAAAGGAGCATGGGGATAGGTCATTTGTTCCTCTGAGCCTGCTCCACCATTAATTAAGATCATAGCTGATCTAGTTATTTCATTTCCCCTTTATTGTCTGCAATTCAACCGTTGGCTTCTTTGTCTATCAAAAATCAAACTCAGCATTGGATAAATTTAAAGACCTTACCTCCGCTGCATTCTGGGAAGAGAATTCAACACTATCAAAAACCCTCAAGGAATAAAAAGAACCTCATTTCTGACTTGAAGATCTCTTATTCTTAAATTCGACTAGAAAAGGGGAAAAATGTTTCCCATTTCCACCCTGTCCAGTTACTGCACCAGGATCTTCTACCTGTTAATATGGTCATCTCTAATTCTTCTTAGCACCAATAGATAAAGGCATGACCTGCTTCACTTTTCTTCATAAGGTAAGCCCTTCATTCCATGATTGAACCTTCTCTGAACTGTTTCTAAAGCCATTATAGTTTTTTCTTTGAATAAGGAGACCAGAACTGTAGACAGTATTGCAAATGTGGTCTCACCTAAGCCCTATAATGTTATAACAATTCCCTACTTTTATATTCCGTTTCCCTTGCAACAAACAACTACATTCCATTTGCCTTCCTAATTACTTGCTGTACCTGCATACTAACTTCATGATCCATGTACTGGGACACCTCTGATCTCTCTGCAGAGATATGAGATTGTTCTGCCATGTTTCAGGAGTTCACATCTATGTCCTCCAAGGCATTTGTTGTTTTTCAAGTGCTAAATAGCTTTTTGAACTTGAAGTTAATTGTTCACACTGACAGTTCAAAACCCATCCCCACTTTACCTTATTAGTTTTGTTAAAGATCTGGAAAGGTTACAGCCAAGGATTTTTTAAAATCTCAAGTCTAACTTCAAATTCCTGCATTTTACTGGCTATCAAGAAGACATTTTCTGTTTTGGACTACACTTGTTCTATCATGGCATAAATTCTGGTCCAACTTTTCTTGGAATTCTTCATTCTAATCCAGGTCAGATAAAATGTTATGTAGTTGCATACCTCTGGATTTTCTTTGGGGCCAATCTGACAGTGAAGGTTCCTACCGAACTTGCCCAGTACAGGAATCCCTACAGAGGCTGTCTGTAGATGCCACACTCTCTCTTTTTACAATATTAGCTGCAGTATTCTGGTAAGTAAATAGTTTGTCTGAATCGTATTTGAGAAGCTACGCAGTGACAGGAAGCAGATAGCCTGGTGGGTGGTTGAGAGTCAGGGAGTAGCATAGTGTCACAAAGCTTTTTTTTCCTTAAAAGCTGTTCCTTGGCACAAGGAGACTCTGTCCTTGATTTTTTTCAGAGGGGCTCTGATCAGATTTCTCCAGTTTCCTCATTTCCCCTCCCCCCACCTTGTCTCAGTCTATCCCTTGAACTCGGCACCGCCTTCCTAACCTGCAATCTTCTTCCTGACCTCTCCGCCCCCACCCCCACGCTGGCCTATCACCCTCACCTTGACCTCCTTCCACCTGTCGCATTTCCAACGCCCCTCCCCCAAGTCCCTCCTCCCTACCTTTTAGCCTGCTGGACCCACTTTCCTCATTCCTGAAGAAGGGCTCATGTCCGAAACGTCGACTCTCCTGCTCCTTGGATGCTGCCTGACCTGCTGCGCTTTTCCAGCAACACATTTTCAGCTCTGATCTCCAGCATCTGCAGTCCTCACTTTCTCCCAACATGCCGAAGTCCAGTTTAAAACTGAGTTCTTTATTTTATTCTTCGTGTTTCATTGTGTAATTTTGTGAATAAATTCTTTGTTTATTTTACACCTGGTAGTCAATCTTGCTAAACAGTGCCCTTACTGAAACAAATCACAAAGTTATGGTCTGGGCTGCCTGCTTAAGAATATTTTGAGTGTTCTGGCCTCACCCATAGAAATAGTTTAAAGGGTGGTCACTTGGTGGGGCAAGGATTAGTTTGGTTGGGTGGAGGTGGTTGGTTCAGACCATGTGATGATTGAAAGGAAGTGGGTGAGGTGATGGAAGGATAACAGAATGATAGGAGAAAAGTTGATTTTATTGTTATACAGAAGTTAGAGGGTTTGATAACTCAGTTGCCTGGATAGCTGGTTTATGATGCAGCTATACAGGACTGGCCGAGGTCACTGCAGTAACTTTCACTTTCAGAGCTGAGCGACTATCCAAACAAGCAAGTCACTGATTCTAATTCAGAGTAGAATAGCTTTTCTTTGCGAGGGATCTAGACTCCGGATAATTGCCCATTGGAAGTATAAAGTTTCTGGCCAAATCCCATGTAATAATTGTGTTGGATATCTGAGGGATCCTGACACAAACCTTACAGTGTATGTCCAGTCTTTGACTATTTAGAAAGGATACCTTTGTCTCTGTCTCATTGATATCCTGCGATATTTTAAAGTGATGGTTGGTTTATTGCCCCATCCTCCTCACAGCCCTGTTTAAGAGACTTTGGTCTCCTTCTGAGCTTGTATCTGGCTCGTGATTAAACTGTTACATTAGTTTTGGCCCATTCCTGATGATTTTTCATAGATGCAGCTATGTATGATCATACACATACTGTGCTAATGCCTCATAATTGTCTTATTCTCTTTGTTATTGGACTAAGGCTGTACTCTTCTGCGACCATATCATAGTTGGAGTGCTATGGCTAGCTGACGTTTTTAAAAAAAAGTCATATGTAGGCGTATTCCCCTTGTCAAATTGAAGTTTGGCATGGGGTGTCAAAATTCTGAACCTCTCCCGCTGTGACAGATCTGAATGCTGTAGCATCCTCATAGCTCGGGAACAGTGGTGCAGCGGCATAGAGCTGGCTGCCCTAATTGAAAAGTGATGTGCAGTTAGGAGGCCAACTGAAGGAACCAAGGTAATAGGTGTATACCCTTTTGTCTAGAAGGATCTTCCAGAAGAGGATTGACACTTCCAATAAAGTGAGCTTTGCCATCAAACATATGCCTGTATGGTGCCTCAGCACCATTCCCTATGGGATAAACAAGCACCTCATGATTACCCTGTTTACCCTAACAAGAAACTATATATCATTGTTATGAAGGCCTATACTCCTACACTTGCAACAGACAAGATCACATTGGGATTTTATACCTTCCTTGAGCAATCCCAGCCTAGGCCCCAGCAAGTGAGAAACTGATCCTTCTCAGACTGGCAGAAAGGACTGGAATCTCTGGAAGAGTGTGAAGTAGTGGGGGAAGTAAACGTCAACGTATTCTATCTGACAAAATGTGTAACATGGATCTTGTCAGAACCAACACGCTGTCCTCTGGTGAGATTAATTTCAATGACTTGGTAGCACAGAATTGGCTGTGCAGTATTTATTCATTTTAGCTTTGACTCTTGTGCTGATAATTTCTTAGCTTTGCTTTTATGTTAATATACTCAAAGCATTTACTGTGGAAATGAAACAATAAAAGATGAAGTGATGCTTGTTCCACAGATAACTTTGTGTTTGTTGTGATTTGTCAAGCTAAACCTTCAGTACCTCAGAACAAAGTCACTTTAATTTTCTGTTTTACTGAAGTGCCCTTTGTAATCAGAAGTATAAATTTCAGATAGATGTGAAATTCATGTCATGTTCTATATTTAATAGTTGAGTTTGTCACAAAATCTTACTTTTGACAGGCTTAAAATATTGACTTGTCCTCCTGAATTGGCTTCAGAATTGACTAAGAATGTAATCCCTTGCAGGTGAAGTAGGCCATTCAGCCCCTCCAGTCTGCCCCACTATTCACTAAGATCATGATCGATTTATCTCATGCATCAAACCCTTCTTTTCATGCCATCTTATTATAGTTCTAAACTCTCTAATACTTCAAAAATCTATCTTTCTCCTCTTTTAAATACTTTGTGATCTAGCCTGAATAACTCTCTTTGGTAGAGAATTGCAGACATTCACTACTCTCTGAGATAAATTCCTTTGTACCCCAGTTTTAAATAAGCATCCCCTTGTTCTGCAGGTATGTGCTCTATTTTGAGGTGGAAGCATTTTCTCAATATCTACCCTTCCAAACAGCCTCAGAATCTTGTATGTTTCAATAAAATCACTCTTCATCTAGTATAGATTCATATAGTACAGAAGAGGCCCTTCAGACTGCTAAAAATACCTAAACTAGTTGTGTTTTCTTTTGCAGTAAGCAGATAGCCTTGAACGACATGACATTTCAAGTACTCATTCATGTTATTTTAAAAGGTTGTGAAGTTTTCTGCCTCACCTACCATCCTAGGAAGTGTAATCCACACCCTCACTGCCCTCTGGGTGAAAAATATTTTGTCAAATCTCCTCTACTCTAAAATTATGTCCTCTAGTTATTGACCCTTTAAGGGGAGCTGTTACTTTCTCTTCACTGTCTCTGCCTCTCAAAATCTTATACACCTCTATAAAGGTCACCCCTCAACCTCTCTTTCAAAGAAAGCTCCCTGAGCTTATCCAGCCTGTCTCAGCTGAAGTGCTCCATCCCAGACACCATCCTTGCATATTATACCACTCAGTAACCTGATGCCTGAGATTTCTACTTTCTACCTTCCTCCTGCTCGAGGAGCCTTACAGCCCACGAGTGCTCCACTTTCTTTAATTGGAAAAATTGATATTAATTTTCGTGACTTGCTGCCCTACCATCTGAAATTGGATAAGTCAGCACTGAAATAGGATCAAACTTAGGACCTTTCACCTTTGTGGCCAAGGACTTTAACTCTTGGATATTATAAGTGGCATGACATGAGCAGCAAATCCCACTAATTCCAGCTAAAGTGTAATCCCTACAGGGGAACAGAGTTTGCCATCAGGTTGCAAATGAAGGAAATGTAGCACTAATCAAATTTTGACTGGAGAATGTTACCTCTGCCCTTCTTGAGAGAAAGAGTTCAACGGTTATGTTATTTTGAAATTAATTATGATTTAAAGAAACTTATTTTGAAACAGTGTCACACACTTTTGAGTTTAATAAAGTTATAGTTTGAAGTGCAATGCAATCTTCAAATTCTTCTTACCAGGATTGGTGTGGCTTGACTTGACTTCAAGGGTAGGATCCCAAGGCAATGATAACTTGTATTGCAAGAGGATAGGAATGTGTTTCTGAACATTAACCCTGATTTTGCTGGAGGTGAGTTAGGGAAATGTTTCTGCAAGGGAAGGGAAAATAATGTTTTCTGATACTTCTTTCCACGATTCTTTTCACTGCAGCCTGGTAGATTTATAACACGGTCATATGTAATCTGATTTTAAGGCTAATTTGGGTTTGGAATGTATTTATGATGATAACTAAACAGGGTTTGGAGGCTTTCCCTTCCTTCAGGCAATTAACACCCCAAAACCCCAGAATTCCTGTCAGTGAAGGAGAATAGATTTCCTGTGGGACTGTGAAATTTGCCTCATTAAAGAGGGTCAGCTGCAAATTATATATTGGGAGAATACTTTGAGATTACACCCTTTACTGCGTTAGAACTCCTGCCACTTGCTGAGCAACCAGAGCATTGAAGGCATTGAATGTTATCCATCCTGAGTGCTTCATTCCCACTGTTTGTGGGACAGCGCAAAACGAACTGTCCCTTAATCAGTTGAACATTTTGGAAACTTAAATGGAAGGAGTTGGTACATGGTCATGATTTTGTTCGGGTCAGCTTGTTAATGTTACATCAGGGTAGGTGAATGATTCTTATGCTGGAAGTTCTCCATGGAGCCAGCAGGTGGCGATTGGGAGCTTAGGCCAGTTAACTACCATTCATTTATGTCAGCATACTGAGTCCTCTTTTGGATTTTGGATTTAAAATTTTCTGCACCATTATCTATAATGGCAGGTGGCTATTTATTATGTCATGCACAAGCAAAATAACTTCATATAAATATTGTTACTTCTAAATTGGCCTTCATGATAGTATACTTATTAAGATAAATAGCTTAACAATCCCAAATGGAAAATGCTTCCCCAATCCAATGTCTTTTATCTCAATGGTAGTAAATATGGTTGTTATGACTGGTGTTTCCTGTGCAAGAGCATTCACTTGGTGAGTCCCTTTGTTTTGTAATTGTTATTTTTTCCTACCTAACAGACAAAGCACATGTATATGTGGATAAGAAGGAAGCTCTTCAAGCTGTAAAGTTGATGAAAGGGTCTCGGTTCAAAGCTTTCACAAACAGAGAAGATGCAGAAAAATTTGCGAGAGGGATTTATGACTACTTCCCCTCACCGAGCAAGTCAGCTGCTAGTGTATCTCCATTGAAAGCCAATGTGATGTGTAATAGAGGTAAATTGTTGTCAACTAATTTCTTGAGGATTTTGGAAGTTTTGTGCTATCCCTATGACTTCAACATTTTCTTGATTTTTTTTTTCATATTAACAAAACTGGTTTGATAATTTTCTGGAAATAAATACCATATTGGGGAATTCGTTCCACTGTCCTAACTTTCATAACAAATCCACAATGAAAGCAAAAAGTGAAATTAAAAGTTTGTAACTTTTCAGATTTTTATACTGGTTTAGGTAGTTAGTGATATAGTTTGCAATTTGTATTTCAGTAAATGGTAGTTTGAATATCAATCCCTTTCTTCCCAAGCTGTGGCACACTATCATTAAACATTATTATTAGATGTATCTGATTTGCACATTGTACAAGTGTGATGTGAAGGTGTTAAATCAATTAAAATATTTGTTTACTTTCTCTTGCATGCAGACTCACTCATTCAATCCCTCCCATCAAACCTGGCAGCAGATTTATCCTACTTCTCAATTAACTCTTGGTCAAATAACCAGCAACAGTTACTGTCCAGATTCTCAAATGTAGAACGAGCATGTGGGCACAGTACTGGAGGGTTAGTACACCTTGAGAGGCGACATACTGAAACCTTTTGATAATGAATATTGAGATCAAAATACCGTTCATCAGTTGCACTCTACTTGGATAAAAGATTGTTCCCAGTTAGTATTAGTTAATTTTTGACAGGTTGGATTCTGATAATGGGGAAATAAAGGTGAATTTTTTTTTTTGCTTCTCTTGCATACCTTGATTATCCTGATCCTGTTCCTCTTGCAGTGTCTACACGCTGATCATTGCATACAATTTAGATTGGTCAAAAATGTAATCTTTCCATTTCATTCACTGTTCAAACAAAGGATCAAAATTAAGAATTTTCCTTGTCCTCCGTTATTGCTTTATCACTTAAAACCTAACCAAAGGATGCAGTCATAGTTTGACCAAATAAATCAACTTTGTATTTTTTAACAAGCAGTAATGAAAGCTGAGTTTTGCTTCAGCATACGATGGACTAATCTATGAACGGTTTTGTTGCGGTACTTTTTTCTCTGATTAAATTCGTACGTTTGTTGAGGTTTTTCTGCTTATTTGTATTATCGGTAGATGGCGCAAGTTCTCTGGAAGTAGAAAGCACCAATAGGGAGAGAGCCAACAGTTTCAAAAGCCCACGCTCTCAGGATTTAACATCCAAGCTGAGGAAGGCTGTTGAAAAAGGAGACAAGGCCATCTTTCTTGATCTTGTTTGGAGTAATCCACGTTACCTAATTGGATCTGGAGATAACCCTACAGTTCTACAGGTTTGAGGATTTAATGCAGGTTATTCTGTGTTTTTTTTTAATCTTAAAGCATTGACCACTACCACAGTTGAATTTCCTAGTTCAGATACTCTAGGAACTGAGCTTCAGCCCTATAAACAAAAACTTCTGAACTTAAGTGAATTAGACATTGGGAAAGGCTTAGAGAAAAAGGTTTGTGCAGTGAATAATGAAAGCACTGTTCTGATATTGTACTGTGTCAGGAATTGAGAATGCAAGTTGCCTGTGTTTCTCAGATACTTGACTTTGGTTTTGTAGGTATTACTGACATTTTATGATTGAGATTTCATTGCGAACTGGTCAAAGCTTGGGTTGGTTTGCTTTGGTCCTTGTGATTCTGTATACCATTCAATGGTTCCTCTATAATACTCACTGGTCCATTACCCTTGACCATGATGGAATGTTTAATCGCATGGTGCACAACGAAAAGTGGAACAAATGTCTTCTGTTTATTAGGGGCTTTGAGTTATTGTACACAGTCTTGGATATCACATGCTTCTGTCACATGTGTGAGGCTTCAATCCGATCTATCTTACTGACATTTCCTGTTCCTGTTACACACAATATAAGAAAGCTGTACATCATTGCAATGACATTTCACTTGGGTTTTGTATTTGGCTGTGGAGACATATCTCCAAGAGAGGGAAAACACCAGTTTGCAATTACATACAAAAACAGAAATTGCTGAAGCAACTCAGCAGGTCTGACAGCATCTGAGAGGGAAAGCAGAATTAACATTTTGGGTTCGCTGGAGCAGAAATGTTAACTCTGCTTTCTCTCTGTAGATGCTGCCAGACCTGCTGAGTTTCTTCAGCAATTCCTGTTTTTGTTTTGGATTCCTAGCATCTGCAGTTTCTTTTGACTAGTTTGCAATTACATGGACACTACCAAAAAGATGAGGTTTTGTTCTGAAGGGCGGTGCAGGTTGAAAACCAGGTTTGTATGTGTATCAGTAGAACTGCTCCAGTCATCCTGTACCTGGTTATCCAGTTTATTTTTGAAATTTTGAAGAAAATCACCTTTTACTGCTTCAGCAAAGGAATTGAGCACAGAACAAGGGAGAAGTGGATTAGAAAATAAAAGTTTCCTCTGTGAAATAAAATACCTTTTGTGTATAAACTGCAGGAAGGATGTCGATATAATGCCATGCATGTTGTTGCTAAAGAAAATCAGCCTCAAATTTGCCAACTTCTATTGGACACATTGGAAAACCCTGAATTTATGCTGCTGATGTATCCAGATGATAATGAAGTTATGCTGCAAAAACGAATCAAATACATAGTTGACCTTTATCTCAATACACCTGATAAAATGGTTGGTATTACATTTTGTTTTGACTTTCAGTGAATATTGATGTGACTTGTGCAGTTTAGAAAAGTTTCTAAATTAACTGTCATATCTTATTATCTGCTGTTAATGAAGAATGTTGATTTTTATTTTGTGTAAAACAAAGATTACAAATGGTAAGCTGCTTGGGTCTGGTTATACAGGGCAAAATGTAGCTTGAATTTCAGGTTGGATTGTAGTGTTTTTATTTTTTGTGTTGAAATGTGCATTTTACTACATTACCTGTACATCCAGTGTAATCTATCTGAGAATACTGATATAATCTAACATGAAACTACAAAATCATTTTGGCTTCCACTCTTATTAAACAGCTCTTAAGGCAAAATTTCCTTAGCTCACTGTTTTGTTGCAAATATTTGTGTTTTGTATGTATCTGCTTTAAAATAACAGATTAGTCATGATTTGTTGAATAGCAAAGCAACCTTTACAGGGCATGTGGTCTACTCAGCATTTTATTTGTGTTCTGTTCATTTACCAGTTATGTGCCCATTCGTTAACCCATTGTACCATCACCTTGAGAGAGAGAGAATTTCAGAGAGCTATTTTTGCCACATCGAATTCCATATTCCGTACTATGTACTGCCACATGGTTCACACTTGATCTCTTTCCCACTCCATAAGCACCGACTCATCTTGTCTCAAAACTCCAGTTGCATTTTGGTTCTTCGTCTCATTCGGTGTCTGAATAAGCAACATTTCCCTTTTCCATTCAGATGTTAAGGAACACAAGCTGCAACAACTCACTGGCATTGAGTCCTCCCTCCTCTTCACTTTTTCACTTTGGAGCAGTTTCTCTTTAAGTAAGTTTCACTCTTTCCAATTGAAAGGTCTGATTAGGGATACACACAAATCCCAGTTATGTCTGTCACTTTGCAGGCTATGTGGACATTCCTTGTTGCAGTCCTACTCAAATGGTGGGCCCTTCCCTCAGCAATTTCTCAGTGATATCATCAGTGCTGCTTCCTTTTTTTGACTGGAATTGGAAAACTAATCAGCTTTGCTTCTAATGTCCATCCTTCTCTCCATTGCATGTGTTCCAATATTGTAGTTCTCCATAGGAGTGCCTCTGACATGTCTTTCTTTTTTCCTCAACTGTGGATTGCCCCAGCCATAATTGAAAGCCACGTCCAACCAATTTCTTATACGTCTACTCTCACCATTTCCCCTCCGTCCCAGAACAACAACAAAGTTCTCCTCACCCTTCACTTTCCACCCTGCCAAACTCTGTAAAGGCTTACCCTCTCATCTCTAGCAAGATGCCACCACGAAACACATCATCCCCTCCCATGTCAGCATTCCACAAGGACTATTCCTCCATGTCACCGTGGTCCTCTCCTTCCAACATTTCCTCACACTACATTCCCATGCAATTTGCAGAAGTTGTAACACTTTCCTTTATCCTGTAAGCACCCTTGAGGCAGCAGTTTACTTCCACATCTTTCAGTCTAATACAGTGTAGTTGCTGCTCACAGTGAGCTTTCCTCTACATTGTCAAGACCAAACACAAACTGGGTGAGGACTTAAAGGAATACCTCAGCTTTCTCTTTAAGATCAATCTCAACCTTGCAGTACCTTGCTACTTCAGTGCACCTTCGTACTGTCAAAGGTCCAGCAAAGCCTAATGAAAGCTGAGAGAACAGTATTCTTAGCACTTTAAAGCCTTCAGGGCTCAACATTGAGTTTAAGAAGTTAAGAGGAGGCATACCCCATCATTTTGACACTTCATTCCCCGCCAGTTTTTATTAAAGTACATGTTCTCTTCAAAGCTGATCTATTTTGGACTTTTCACACTTACACACACAAAATAGGCATTAATGGTATGTATATAAATAAAATATATCTTACCTGTACTCCCATTAGCACACTCCTTTTGTGTTTTGCTTTGTGAGCTCTGTTTGTTTCACTCTTTCCTCATTGCCCTTTGTCAACTGCATAAAAACCATCATTTTACCAACTCCTTCAGCTCTGTAGAAGAGTCAAGTTGAAATCAAAATATTAAATTTGTTTCTATCCCCAGAGATGCTGCCAGACTTGCTGAAGTTCTCCAGTTTTGATTTTCATTTGTGTCACGTCATCACATTTTAGCTTCTTTCTATGTTTCATGTCCCAGTTATTGCTATAGATGGAAAATCAGACTCCAGCACCAAAGCCTGTGTCAGATACTCTGATATTATCTAGTTGCCCCTGAATTTTGAAATTTCCATGAAAAATCATCCTTTAACTATTGGAAAAAGCTACCTAAATCTTTATCACTATCTACATTTAAATGACATAAATCTAATATTGTTGAAATTTCAATGTTTTAAAAAAGGTTATCTTTCTAAATCCTTAAGTTAGTTGGAGGTCATTTACATTTAAGTTATTTTCCCATGATTGTAACAGTTACGCTAGAGCGAAACGCCACCTCCCAGGATTGCAGTATCATACTCACATGCAGTTAGCCTGCACAACAGCCAATATGTCCACATCAGTGGCTGTCAGCGAACTATTTATATATCGTCAAGCTTGGTGCTATCTACTAAAATTTGTGTTTACATGGTGCCTTTTAATATAATAAAATTGTCAACATCACATACACATTCCAATAGAGGCTATGAGATAAAGAGTAGAAGAACTTAAGTCTAAGGGTATTGAGTCATATTGTACTACCAACAACATTCGAAGCATATCTAAGATGGGAAAGTCGTCTTGGCCGTTTCTCTGCTCCTGAACTCTGTCCTCTCCTTTCAAGTTCGTGTACCGATATGCATCTATTATCTAGAGATTGACTGACTGTAATTATCACACAAGGCTCACTTCAACCAGGCAGCATGGTGGCTCGGTGGTTAGCACTGCTGCCTGTCAGCGCCAGGAACCCGGGTTCGATTCTCGCCTGGGGTGACTCTGTAAACTCCACACAGACATTCTCCCCTTGTTTCCTTGGGTTTCCTCTAGGTTCTTTGGTTTCCTCCCACAATGCAAAAATCTGCAGGTCAAGTGAATTGGTCATGCTAAATTGCCCATTGTGTTAGGTGCATCAGTCATGGGTAAATATAGGGGAGGGGAATGGGTCTGGGTGGGTTACTCTTGGGAGGGTTGGTATGGATTTGTTGGGCCAAATGGCCTGTTTCCATACTGTGGGGAATCTTAAATAAAATCCCTCAGCTCCACGTACTTAACCACTGAGAGACAAAAAAAAAATTCTTGGAAGCATTGTCCCTTCCATGTCTCACCTTTCTGACCTGGAAATACATCGCTATGTTCTTCTCATGTTTGGGATTCATATAATCTTTGGAGCACTGGAGTCATAAGGATTGCAGCAGCTGAAGGAGAGGCTGTACGACTAGGTTTCCATTGCAGCTTGGAATGGATTATTAATACAGTTTTGTCAGCATGATTAATACCTTCCAGCAAATGGGTGTGTAGGAGAGCATATATTCATCTTTTAAGGCAGAATTCATATAAATCCTTGTTTACTGGATAATTTGGAGTTTGAAATCGAATTGATCTGCTATGTTTGGTTCAAAACTTTATATTTAGAAAACATTTAATTCACCAAAGCCTCTTCTAAAATCGATTACTTTACTTTCAGGGTTTTGACACCCCATTACATTTTGCCTGTAAGTTTGGACATGCTGAGGTGGTTAATGTGTTATGCTCGCATCCTGATATCAGCAAATTTGCAAAGAACAAGTGTGGCCAAACTCCTGTGGAGGTAAGGTTTCATTATCTGTTTTTGTTTCCCACAAATTATGTTAAGTTAAAGTTTCTTTCATGAACAGAATAAATATGGTTGCATTTTTGCATTCCACAGGTTATTTGTGAAAGGAGTAAAAATAAATCTGAAGAACTAAAGGAAAAGATCCGAGAGTTTTTACAAGGTCAGCCGCTCTAAGACTAAGGATTTAATAAAATGCATGCTATGCCCGTGCGCAGTTTGTTTCTTTTGAGGGGCTTTCTATTGCTGAACATCTTTTGATCAAATGTCTGGTTGGTATGAGGAAATGGCTCATTAAAATTGTTGGAGGTGTTATGGGAGGTTTGCAAGGCCAGTCGTATTTGGTACAGCAGGAGTCATGGCAACACAAAATGGCAGCATACCATGACACTCCTAAAATATTGCTTTCTAACAGTAATGTAGATACTTCAGTCTATATTTGCAAATAGACGGTCAGGGAAGGCACATCATAATTTGGACTTATTTAACTTAAATTCTGAAAGCATTTAAGTTTACTTCTCTTATATGTATATGACGTTTTATATCTTTACTGCATGCAAGTGTATTAGCCCTGTTAGCTTGGCAGTGTTTGTATAGGGTGAAGTGTGTATTGAAGCGTTTAGGTAGTTCATTTGGTTTTGGTCACGAGTTTGCGAAGAGAAAGGGGGAAATAAAGGGGTAATTTTCAACCTACAACTGAAGTGGCTTGTCTGCTACTGAGCGAGCCTATGATTTTACTCCGTTCATTTTTCCTTCAATAGAATCATGCCTGATGGCCTGAAAATTGGATCACTTGTACCTTTAGAGAGTCTCTGATGGTACTTTGTCCCTACCATTTCTGCTCATACGTAGTATTTGTAGCGGAATGGGGCAAAAAAAGAATCCTTGTTCCGTATTGCCTTCTATGAATGTCCTTCTACTACTCTAATTCCTCCCTTTCAGAAGATTGACAAAAACTTTTGTCTAAAACCTTGTTTCGCTAGATGCAATGCACGGCATGTACCTTATTGCAAATAACTGGCAGTTATGATCGTGTGGTGAGACCACCAGGCAGAGGAACTCACAACAAATGGTGTACATTACCTCGTTGTAATAGTGTATCTCCAGAAGATGGTGCTAATTCTGCACATTCTACCTTGAACTCATCTAAGCTTTGCAAGAATAGTTTGTGAAAATAATATAATATTGTGCATGGTTAGCACTGCTGCCTTTTCAGCGCCAGGGACTCAGGTTTGATTCCAACCTTAGGAGACTATGTGGAGTTTGCACATTCTCCCTGTGTCTGCCTGGGTTTCCTCCGGGTGCTCCGGTTTCCTTCCACAATCCAAACATGTGCAGTTCAGGTGAATTGGCCATGCTAAATTGTCCACAGTATTATGTACATTAGCCAGGGGTAAATGTAGGGGAATGGGTCTGGGTGGGTTACTCTTCAGAGGGTCTGTATTGACTTGTTGGGCTGAAGGGCCTGTAGGGAATCTAATCTAATCAAACTTTCATTATGTGCTAGCTTGTGGAACTGTTTTCTTACTAGCTTTATAACATAATGTAATTGCTGCCTAAAGATTTTTATGATTTGGAAGGTTAACATCAAGACCATAATTCATGCACATACTTCTAATCTGTTTCCTAATTTGCTTTAATAGTGGTTTTCTTACACCTCTATAACTTGGTGTCTTGTTCTGTTGTAGGATTTTTGATTATAAGTACAAATAGTTGATATTCAAATTGAACTGACAGCATTCTGTTTCAGATCGATATTATGTACCATTGCTAAGAGATATTGACAACTCCTGTCCGCCCATAATTGGTTCTCCCTGGTCACCTGATCAGTCATCTGAGCAGCATTGCACATCTTTATCCAGGCACACTGGGAATCCCAAGGATCCAGTTATGGAAGTTAGAGCATTTGCAGGACCCATGCCTCCATCCAAGGTAACAGTTCCTCTTTTTAAAACTGAATCTCTGCCATTAAATACATGATCATTAAATAAAGTGAGTAAGTATATTGTAGCTGTTCTGATGGTGCGTGTATGTTAGAATATTATCCTTAAAATTGTCTTGTAAACATGTGCAAACTCTTGTGCTTAAATAGATCTATATTTATCTTTTTTTTTGTAAAAATTATTCTTGCAACTCTTGAGGTGTCTACTAAGTAAGCAGTTGTTGTTCTCAGTGGTCATTGTTAATTATCTTGCATTTTTATCCTGATTATTGGTTCATTCATTGTAGGGCAGAGAGTATGGAAAGAATTAGGAATCTAAGTTCCGGTACAGCCATAAGGGGACACCACGGAAAAGGTGGGGTAGTCAACACGGGACTGTGTGTGTTGTTCTGAAGGGTGTGCAGTTGATGAAACAAGGTAAATAAGCTTGTAGCACTGATTGAAATTGGTGGTTGCAATGTAGTTGGCATCAGGGATATGGTTGGACTAAATATCCAGGGATATATGTTGTATTGAGAGGATAGGCAGAAGGGTTGGGGTTACCTTGTAAGTAAGAAATTAAATCAATAGCAAGAAGCTGTATAGGATCTATATAAGGATGCAGCATCTGTGTAGGTAGAGTTAAGGAACTGCAAGCAATAAAAGATCCTGTAGGAGTTATATACAGGCCACTCAGAATGTAGGAATGAAAATAAATCGGGAGATAGTAAAGGCATGCAAGGAAGGCAATATTATAGTAATCTTAGGGAATTCAATATGCAGGTGGACTGGGAAAGCCAGGTTAGTAGCAGAGCCAAAGAAAAGGAATTTGTGGAATGTCTACACCATTCGTTTTTTTGGGACCAGCTTGTGGTCGAAACGGCTAGAGATTAGGCAGTTCTGGATTTGGTGATGTGTAATGAGGCAGACTTGATTAGGAAATTTAAGGTGAAGGAACCCCAGGGCCACAACATGATAGAATTCACCCTAAAGTTTGAGAGGGAGAGATTTTGAACCTGATGTAACTGTGTTAGAATTGAGTGAAAAGTAATTGCAAAGGCATGAGCAAGCAACTGGCCAGAGTTGTTTGGAAGGGGAGCAAGAGTAGGCATTGGGACTGCTGAAAAATTAGGCTGGAGAATTAGTAACGGGGAATCAAAGAATGGCAGAGGAACGCCCCCACTCCTGACTACTGTACATAATGTGGGATCATGTTCAAATAACCAACCAAATCAGTGAGTGGCAAAAATAGCCTTTTTTTATTCAGCAACAGCAAGCAGCACAAATTGTAAGTGCCAATAGAATCCTGAAATACAGTTCTTATACAAGCCTTTTTATACACATTTCTTACATATATTAAAATTCTATTACTATGGTGTTACATTGTTTTATCTATAGTACACAAAGGTTTGAGGGGTTTCTGTCGTAGGAAACAGGAGGCGGGTTAAAACGTGTGCTTAGTGACTGTCTGGTCTGCTTGCATAATTGAGACATGTTGGTCTTTTGTCTTTTAAGTTAGTAAAAAGTACTAAGCCTATATGATCTAAATAAGTTAGAAATTGTACCTGCACTTATTAAAAGAATAAAGGTTACGACAGCTGGTTTGTGAGATTTGTTTACTATTTGTTGGTGTGAGCTTCAGTCATTCAAGCAATTTCATACAAGCACTCTTTTGACAGTTAGTTTCTTAAAGGGATAATGGACTGGTTAAAAGTTATTTAACAAGTGCATACTAATTGGAGAAACTGTTTGATGTTCTGTAGTCTATTCAGGTCCGGGAGATGGTTGGTAATGACTGATTAATATTGTAATGTTTCGTGGACACTAGATGGGGATGGGTATTGTTTACAATATTGACACCTATGCAGAGGTAGTTTTTGATGTAGAAATATGCCTGATAAGTGTTTAAAGTGACTGGGTTGAAAGGGATGTTTTAATTTTAGTCTATATTGTAATATTACAATATAATACAGAATACGGTTTTACGAATGAATGAACAAAACTTAGATTAGATTAGATTCCCTACGGTGTGGAAACAGGCCCTTCAACCCAAAATGTCCACACCGACCCTCCAAAGAGCAACCCACCCATTCCCCTATTCGTTATAGTAAACAACAGGTTAGTAAAGGGTAATGAATGAATGAACAGGAACCTGGTATTAATAAATATAGCGGGTGAATGACTTAGTAAAGATAATCTTAGTCGCAATATCTTTCAACTCCCATCAGTTTGGGATACTGTTGAAAGGATAGTCTCTTGGAGGAAAATAGAAGAGACTGTCAGATCTTGGGCACTAAGAATGAATCTTTTGTTAGGTGGGATTTGACAAAATTTAAAAGTAATTGTTACAGGGGACACTCCTGTGAAGGGCACAGATAGGAGATGCTGCAGCAGTGAATGTGAATCTAGGATCGAATGGAATCCTGTAGTGTGGAAATAGGCCACTTGGCACAACAAGTCCGCACCAACACTCCGAAGTGTATCCCACCCAGACCCATTCCCCTACCCTATTACTCTATGTTCCCCCAGACCAATGCACCTAACCTACACATCCCCGAACACTATGGGCAGTTTAGTATGGTCAATTTACCTTAACCTGCACATCTTTGGACTGTGGGAGGAAATCTGAGCACCTAGAGGAAATCCACGCAGACGCTGGGAGAATGTGCGAACTCCACACAGATGTTCACCCGTGGTTAGAGTGGATCCCCGGTGCTTTGAAGCAGCAGTGCCACTCGTGGTATGTTGCTTTCCTGGTGCCAAGATTAAGAATGTATTAAAACATTTGAAGCCTCTTGTTAAAGGGGAGAATGAGAAACCGGAGGTTATTGGACACATTAGTAGGTATGGCATAATTAGGGAATATAGAGTCAATATGAGAAGTTAGGTAGAAGATTAAAAAAACAGAACCTCAAGAGTAGTAATCTGTGGTTTTACTGCCGGTGCTTAGCTCAAATGAGGTAAAGAATAAAATGATAAAGAAAATAAATGAATGGGTGAAGAGGTGGAGGGATCCTAAGTAGCAGAGTAAACAGCAAGACAGAAGAGGGTAGTTTTGAATCTGAAAATAACACGTTAGTTAGAAAAGACAGGCAAGAGCAAGTCAGAGAACCAAGTAACTCTGATGAATTAAATTGCATTTATTTAAGTGCAAAGGATCTTCCAAGTAAGGCTGATGAACTCAGAGCACTTTTGGGAACGTGGGGTTAGGATGTCAAAGCTATTACAGAAACCTGGCTAAAGAGTGGACAGGACTGGCAGCCTAATGTTCCAGGGTTTCAGATGCTGTAGGAAGGATGCAAGAGAAGAAGGAAGAGTGGCTGTTTTGATTAAGGACAACATTGCTGCTGTAACTAGAGAAGGTATTTCTGAAAAATTGTTCAGTGAAAATATAATGGTTGAAATTAAAAATAAAAAGGGAATGATCACCTTGATGGGGTTGTACTTTAGACCTCCCGAAAGTCAGCAGGACATTGAGGTGCAACTTAGTTTTGGATTACTTATTACTCTGGTTGGACCATTGCCAGGCAACTCTCCTACCTATTACGTTATTTCAGACATTTGGTTTGTCTCCAGCACTATCTTATTTTGAATTTTTTGTCATCATCTCTCTGCCTTAATTAATCAGATTATTGGTCATCCCTTTGCTTGTAACACTTTACTCACACCTTCTCACACTCTTGATCACCTACAGGGACCTATTATTGAGCCTGTTGACACTCCATTCTCATCATTTGTATGATCTTTTGATCTCTCTGTCCACTGACCTCTTTGCCCATAAATTCTGTGGCTGTGTGCTTCAGGCCCTGATGGAATGCATCACACGCTAATAAAAGTGATGGCTGCAGAAATAGCAAATACACCCGTGGTAATTTTCCAAAATGCACTGGACTCCGGGGCAGTTCCAGCAGATTGGAAAACAGCAAAACATGATGCCGTTGTTCAGAAAAGGAAATAGACAAAAGATGAGGAATTATGGACCAGTTAGCTTAACTTCCATAGTTGGGAAAATACTTGAGTCTGTCATCAAGGAAGAAATAGCAAGGCATCTATATTGAAATTGTCCCATTGGGCAGATGCAGCATGGGCTCATGCCTAACTAATCTACTGGAAAACATTACATGCATGGGGATGCAGGGGTGTCTATGTAGATGTGGTGTATCTAGATTTCCAAAAGGTACTTGACAAGGTGCCACACAAAAGGTTGTTGCATAAGATAAAGATACACGGCGTTACAGGCAATGGATGGAAGATTGGCTAACAGGAAGCATACGTAGATGATTTGAAGATGGGGACCACGTGTAGAGTGTCAAGGTTTGTGGATGACACTAAGAGGACTGTGAAACTTTGCAAAGGGACACAGATAGTTTAAGTAGATGGGGAGAGGTCTGGCAGTTGGAGTACAATGTTAATAAATGTGAAGTCATCCAATTTGGTAGAAATAACAGTAAAAAAGGACTATTACTTGAGTGGTAAAAAACAATTGCAGCATGATGCTATGGAGAGCAACCTGGGTGTCCTTGTGCATGTATCACAGAAGGTTGGTTTGCTGGTGCAGCAGGTAATTAAGAAGGCAAATGGAATTTTGTCATTCATTGATCAAGGGATTGAGTTTAAAAGCTGTAGCAGCTGTATAGGTTGCTGGTGAGGCCACAATTGGTATACTGCATGCAGGTTGATCTCCCTACTTGAGAAAGGATGTACTGGCATTAGAAGAGTGTAGAGGAGGTTCACTAGGTTGATTCCAGAGTTGAAGGGATCTGCTTATAAGGAGAGACTAAGTAGACTAGGATTATATCCATTGGAATTTAGAAGAATGAGGGGCATCTTCATAGAATCATAGAATCTCTACAGTGTGGAAACAGGCCCTTTGGCACAAGTCCACACCGACCCTCTGGAGAGTAACCCACCCAGACCCATTCCCCTACACTTTTATCCTATGTTTACCCCTGACTAATGTACCTAACCTACGCGTCCCTGGACACTATATATTGTTAGCATGGTCACTTCACCTAGCCTGCACATCTTTGGATTGTGGGAGGAAACTGGAGCACCCAGAGGAAACCCACACAGATGTGGGGAGAATGAGCAAACTCCACACAAGGTCGCTCGATGCTGGAATCGATTCCAGGCTCCTGATGCTATGAGGAAGCAGTGCTAACACTGAGCCACCTTACAGAAATATATGGAATCATGAAGGGAATAGAAGTAGAGAGGCTGTTTCCACTGGCAGGTGAAACTAGGACAAGAATGCATAGCCTCAAAATAAGGGACCAGGCAGCATCAGGAGGTGAAGAATTCGATGTTTAAGGTGTAACCCTCCTTCAGGACAAAATTATGGGGAGCAGTTTTAAGACTAAATTGAGAAGGAGTTTCTTCACCCAGAGGGTTGTGAATCTACGGAATTCACTGCCCAGTGAAGGAGTTGAGCCTTCCTCAATGAATGCTTTTAAAGCTGAGAGAGAATTTTTTGAACCGTAAAGGAATAAAGGATTATGGTGAGAGGATGGATAAGTGCAGCTGAGGCGACATGATCTTATTGAATGGTTGGGCCAAATAGCCTACTGCTGCTCTTAGTTCTAATGTTCCTATTTATATAGCACCAATATTTTTAATGATTTTTTTTCCTTTAGAACAGATGCAGTTTGTTTATACTGTTGTCGTTCTTTTCTTGTTTCAATTCAGGCAGAGGTATTTCGGAGAGTATGGAAAACTCCATCTCGAGAGAGAGCAAATGAATTTAAAAAGGCAGATGCTGAGCGAGGCTATGAGAGAGTTGGAAGGTAAGGACACCAAATGGCATTCTACAACTTCCTCTCCTTCTAAATATGAAAATGAGGATGTGCAGACAGAGTCTAACTATATTGGCTGTCGGTTAGCTCAATTGCTTGGACGGCTGGTTGGTAACGAGTAATGCCAACAGTTTGGATTCATTTCCTTTATCAGCTGAGATTACCAAGTCGATGCCACCTTCTCAATTTTGCTCCTCACTTGAGATGTGGTGACCTTTATTAACTACCACCAGTTGTGTGTGTCTAATGAGAGAGAAACCCTGTCGCCCTCTGGGCTTATTGGAAACTTTACCTTTTATATTTATATATGCTGTAAATACCTCTGCTAAATAGAAAACAATCATTCTTCACTGCAGAGATTTTCAAGCAACATTTAAGTATCAATTTGAAAGTGCTGACATTCTCCCAAACTGTCTACCTAATGTATCCAAGCTTACAGCTCTGAAGGACCTATGATTAATTGACAGCTTATGCTGACTTAGTTGACCTCCGTTTGAGTGTTTCTTGAGTCAGTAAGGGATAGTTTCCACCAATGCCCTCTACCTGATTGACTTCATATGAGAATTTACACATCTGTGAGCATCACTTTAAATGCTATTATATCCACTCAAGTGAGATTAAAACTATACACAGTACTCCAGATGTGGCCAAAATGGGGCATGTTTCCTTGACAGTTGAAAAGTGCACCAAGAACTCCTGTTTGAATGACTTAACCACTGTTCGTATCCATTAAGAGTTGTGCTATCAGAGAGAAAAAGAAAGAAACTAGATAATAAGGTCCAGTTTATTAAACAGTTCAAAGGTCAAAGTGAATATAAAGTCATACAGGTGTTAATTCAACAAAGAAATAAACCATTCTAACTGGAGGTTATTGAGACTAACATCTTTCATCAGGGAAAATGATTATTAAGGGGTTTGTAGTGGAGCACTTAAAAATTATCAATGCACTTAGGCAGAATGTGTAGCGATAACATTGTAATGGATAGAGGATTAGTTGGCTAATAGGCAGCAAAGGGTAGGAATAAATGGGTTGTTTGAAGATTAGCAAGGTGTAACTACTGGAGTGGCACCAATGCAGGGGCCTCAACTATTTACAATTTCTATAAATAACTTGGATGAAGAGACTGAAGTTTTAGTTGCTAAATTTGATTTGATGATGAAAGAGGAGTAGGAAAGTAAACTGTGTGGAGGATATAAAACCTATAAAGGGATATAGCTAGGTGCAGTGGGCAAAAAAATGGTAGATGGAATATAATGTGGGAAAATGTGAACTTGTCCAGTTTGGCAGGAGAAATAGGAAAAGCAGCATGTTATTTCGGTGAAGATCAGAAGATGGTACAGAAGATCTGTGCGTCCTGCTACATGAATCATAAAAAAAAGTATAGAGATTAAGCAAGTGTTGAGGAAGGCAAAAAGACTGTTACCATTTTATTGCTGGGAGTATGGAATATTAAAGAAGGGAAGTTTAGTGACAGTTTCAAAGGATTTTGTTAGGACCACATTTGGAGTACTGTGTACAGTTTTAGTCTCCTCACTTGAGTGGATTTAATAGCATTTGAAGGCTGACATGGCTGATTTCTGGGATGAAAGGCTAGTCTAATTGGTAAAGGGTGGACAAATTGGACTGGTATCTATTTCCGTTTAAAACAAAATGAGAATTTATGTTACTGAAACTTTCAAACTCCTGAGGGGCCTAAACAGGGTAGATGCTGGGAGGATATTCTCTCCTTTGTAAGAGAGAAAAGAACCAGGAGACACATTTAAAAATGAGGGGTCTCCCATTTCAGTTGGAAATGTGGCAATATTTTTTCTTGGAAGGTTTCATCTGTGGACTTTTCTCCTTGACATCAATGTAGACATTCCTGATGAAGAGCTTTTGCCCGAAATATTGATTTCGCTGCTCCTCGGATGCTGTCTGAACTGCTGTGCTCTTCCAGCACCACTAATCCAGAATCTGGTTTCCAGCATCTGCAGTCATTGTTTTTACCACATCAATGTAGACAGATTGATTAAATATTTTTTAAGGATGAGTTGGGCAGAATCTTGATGTAAAAGTCTGTCAGAAGGCATGTGGATAGATAGGAAAGTGGAGTAGAGGCAACAATCCGATCTGCCTCATGTCAAACATTGGAACAGTTTGAGGGGCTGAGTGGCCTTGCTTTTTTGTTAGGCATGTTAAAAATTGAATATTAATGTGGTTGCACTTAGATATTTTTAGGCGCTCCCTAGAGAGGAGAAGGAATCACTTCATTTAATAGGTGAATCGTTCTTTGGTAGTGGAATTGTAGATTGGCAGGATGGTGAAGCAGGCATTTGGCACACTTGCCTTCATTGGTCAGAACATGAGTATAAGAATGTTATGTTGCAGTTTACAGGACATTGGTGAGACCACTTTAGAATATAGTGTATGATTCTGGTCTATTGGAAAGATGTTGTTAAACTTGAAAGAGTACAGAAAATATTTACATAGATGTTGTTGGGACTGGAGGGTTTGAGTTATAGCAAGAAGCTGAATAGGCTGTGGCGTTTTTTCCCTGGAACAATGGAGGTGCAGAGGTGACCTTTTAGAGGTTTATAAAACCATATGGGCCATGGATAGGGCGAACATCTCAGGTAGTCTTTTTTTTCATGGATGGGGATGTCCAAACTAGAGGGCATTGGTTTGAGGTGAAAGAGGAAAGATTGAAAAAGGATCTGAGGGGTGTGTAACTTTTTCACGCAGAGGGTGGTGTAGTTATGGAATGAGCTGGTGGTGAAGACTGGTACAGTTACAACTTTTAAAAGGCATTTGGATGTGAAATAGAATAAGAAAGGTTTATAGGGATGTGGGCCAAATGCTGACAAATGGGACTAGGTCAGATTGGGATGTCTGCTCAATGCAAGTTGGATAGAAGGATCTGTTTCCATGCAGCATGGCTCTACGTTTCTTGCCCGATAATTTGTGCGTTCTGCATTTCATTTATTCAAACGGTAGTAATGCTTGCATTAATTTCACCTAAAGGAAAAAAAAGCAAATGCTTTACCAAGAAGACTTTTAAATCTTTCATGTGGGCTTTTAATAAGTAACGGTATAATGTAGTAATAACTTTCATTTCAGGGATTTAGCTCATGAAATGGGACATCCATGGGCTGAGTACTGGGAATTTCTTGGCTGTTTTATTGATCTTGCTGCACCAGAAGGAATTAGAAAAATAGAAGACTATCTGAGTAAAAAAGCTGAACAGGAAGGTGGAGACATCTATATCTGCAATAAATTCAGAAGTCCTCCACCAAGTGGTAAGTGTAAAAGTAAATGAGAATCATGGGAATTATAGCACAATACCAGTTCTTCCACATGAACTATATACCCCCAAATAGTGTAGATCAGTACATTAGCTGCATGATGTTAATTGAGAATGCAGATTTTATTAATTGCACTAGACGCCATGGAAACTGCAACACTGCTGTATTTCAGTTCCCCTACCTGCATGATGTGAATAACAGTTTGAGGCCAACTGAGGGAAGCAAGCAGAATCAATAACCAGCTGTTTGAACAGAGTCTGTCTCAGCGAGGGGATAGCAGCATCCAACCACTTAGTGATGAAGAGCTGGGGTAGAGTGTGCTGTTTCCCTGGAGAGTCAACATTCTCAGCCGTCACTCTGAAGTCATACTAGTCACAAATGTTGGTTTTTACAGTCTGGAAGCTGCAGTAAGGTGGTTGTGCATTTCATGGCAGAATTCCAAACTTAGTTAAAGGAAAGATTGCAAATTTTTGCACCATTAAATAAATGTATATAGCTGAAATACACTGACCATTTTGTGTTTGTTTTGCTTACTGAAATCTGCCTCACCATCACCACCCTTATAGCTCTGTGAGCTATATGTACTGGCTCACTTTGTCTAACCTTGCTATCTTTAATCTTTTATATTTTTCCTTTTCCAATCATGACTCAGTGGACAGTACTGCATTGGGGACTGGGTTCGATTCCAGCCTCTGATGACTGTGTCTGTGTGGAGTTTGCACATTCTCACTGTGTCTGTGTGGGGTTCCTCTGGGTGCTCCTGTTTCCTCCCACAGTCCAAAGATGTACACGTTAGGTGGATTAGCCATGCTAAATTGTCCATAGTGTTCAGGGGTGTGCAAGCTAGGTGGGTTAGCCGTGGGAAATGCAGGATGACGGGGATGCGATAGGGCAAGTGAGTCTGGTTGGAATCTCTGCGGAGGGTTGATATGGACTTGATGGGCCAAATGGCCTGCTTCTGGATTGTAAGGATTCTACATTATGCAGTCAAGATTACATTAGTCATTCTAAATATAACTTTCAAGATTCTTATAGCTTCCTGTGTGAAAACATTGCTTCCAGTCATTACCTGCTTCTCATTATCTCATAAACCAGATGAAAATAACTTTTCCTCTGTTATACAAGCTATTTAAGATTTATTTTGAGACCTCTGTATGGTTTTTAATTTCATTCAAATGAAAAGTTTAAAAGCAACATTTTAATTGAGATTTACATATTTCATTTTTTTAATCAGACTTTTTGTGCATTTATATCGGGGTCTATCGATGCAAATACCATCAAACCAAACAAGAATTAGTTTCCTGTTTCAGTTCTGTTTAAGAAGCAGCGTGGTGGCTCATTTAGCACTGCTGCCTCACAGCGTCAGGGACCTATGTTCAATTCCAACCACAGGCTACTGTCTGTGTGGAGTTGACACGTTCCCTCTGTGTCTGCAAGGGCTTCCTCTGGGTTCTCCAGTTTCCTCCCACAGTCCAATAATGTGCAGGTTAGGCGGATTGGCCAAACTAAATTGATTTAATTTATTTATTGTCGCATGTACCTAAGTACAGTGAAAAGCTTTGTCTATGAGCAGTGCAGGCAGATCATAGTAATCAAGGACATACAAATTATTGGGTGAGGAAAAAAATGTAGAGGCATACAGGTTGTGTTGCACAGGGTGTGTGTGCTAGGCGAGATCAACATTAGCAAGATCAGCATTATTTGAAGTTAGAGAATCCATTCATCAGTCTAATAACAGCAGGAAAGAAGCTGTTCTTAAACCTGCTAGTGCATGTATTCAAGTCTCTATTTTCCACCTGATGGAAGAGGTTAGAGGAGAGCATTGTGGAGTTGCGATGGATTGTTGGTGATGTAGGCAGCCTTTTCGTGGTAACAGGCCATGTAAACGGAGTCCATGGTTGGAAGATTGGCTTCTGTGATGGTCTTGGCTGTGCACACCACCTTCTATAGTTTATGATTCTGGGCAGAGTGGTTGCCAGTCCAGACCATTATGCACCCGGATAATATGCTGTCACTGGTGCATCTGTAGAAGTTGGGAAGGATCTTTACAGACATGCCAAATTTCCTGAGCCCCCTGAGGAAGAAGAAGCATTTTTGTACCTCCTTGACCATCGCATCTGTGTGGGAAGTCCAGGACAGGTGGTTGGTTGTTGTCACTCCCAGGAACCTGACACTGTCCACCCTGTTAACCTCAGCTCCGTTGATGTAGATGGGGCCGTGTTTTCCTCCTTTCTTTCTGAAGTCAGTGATCATTTCTTCAATTTTGCCAATGTTATGAGAGAGAGGTTATTCTCATTGCAGCACATCACCAGCCCTCTATCTCCTTTCTGTATTCTGACTCATTCTTTGATATCTGTCCTACCATGGAGGTGCTGTTAGCAAACTTGTAGATGGTGTTTGTGTGGAATTTGGCAACACAGTGTACAAGGTCAGGAGCTGAGAACGATCCTTGGGGGGACTCTCCAGTGTTGAGTGTTATCATGGAAGACATGCAGTTGTGTTGCTTCACCTAATACAGTCTGTTGGTTAGAAAGTTGAGGATCCAGTTGCAGAGGGTGGAGCTGAGACCTTGGTCACGGAGCTTGAGATCAGTCTGGAGGGGATAATGGTGTTGACTACAGCTCTGCCTTCAATGAACAGGAGCCTGATGAAGGTATCCTTGTTGTCTAATATGTTCTAGGGATGCGTTCAGGGCTAGGGAAATGGTAAGTTTATTGTAAGGTTGGTAGACAAATTGTAGGTGATTTGAGCAGGCTAAGAGACTAGGAGTTGATGTGGACAGTGATCAGCTTCTCGTAGCACTTCATGATAATGGACGTCAGAGCCATTGGGCAATAGTCGTTAAGGCACGTTGTACATGCTTTATTAGGTACTGGGATGTAGTGGTCGTCTTGAAGCTGGTGGAGACTTGCGCTTATATGAGGAAGAGGTTGAAGATGTCAGTGAATACCTCTGTCAGTTGGTTTGCACAGGATCTGAGTGCTCATTCAGGCCTGTCGCTTTCCTTGGGTTGACTCCCAGGAAGACAGTCAGCAGCGGTGACAGTGGGCACAGGTACGTCTGGGGCTGTTGGGCAGGTGCCATTACACTACTGGCATTCTTATCGAACGGAACATAGAAAGCAGAGAGGGATGTGTCTTTGTCTGCTATCTTGCTCTGCTTCATTTTGTATCCCATTATGTTGTTCAGACCTTGCCCCAGGCAGCGGAAATCTGTTTGGCTGGTTTGACCCTCCAACTTGGTCTCGTACTGCCTCTTGGCATCCCTGATGGTTTTGCAAGTGTCATATCTGAACGTCTTGTATAGGTCTGGGTGGCCTGACTTGAAGGCTGCATGCGTGGTCTTCAGTAAGGGGTAGATTTCCTGGCTCATCCCAGGTTTCTGGTTGGAGATTGCTTGGTTTGCATGAATTGCACTTCTTTGGCATGCAATTCTCCACTCATTAGCGAATGAAGACTGACAGTGGTGGTGTGCTCATCTAGGGTTTTTGCTGAGTACTTTAATATGGTCCAGTCCACCAATTCCAAGCAGTCCCAGAGACTGTCTTCTGCTGCCTCTGGTCAGCATGTACTACATTTTGTAAAGGGTCATCCCGTTTCAGCTTCTGCTTGTAAGCTAGGAGGAGGAGCACAGCACTGTGATTTGATTTTCTGAAATGTGGACTGGGGATGGAGAAGTTGGTCTCTTTGGTTGTGCAATAGTGGTCCAGCATGTTCTATCTTCTGGTGGGAGATGTGTTGGTGGTACTTTGGCAGCACCCTCATGAGGTTGGCCATAGTGTTCAGGGATGTGTCAACTAGATGGATTAGCCATTGGAAATGCAGGGTTACAAGGATAGAATAGGAACATGGGTGTGGGTAGGATGCTGTTTGGAGAGTTGGTATGGACTCGATGGGCAGAATGGCCAGCTTGTTCACTGTAGAGATTCTATGATTCAAAGCTGCTGGCCATGTTAAAGATGCCAACATAACACAGAGATTGCTACTTTCAAATCCATACAATTTTTAATTTTCAACATTCATACATAGTTAAAGCAAATAACAAAAGTGAGCTTCTGTGTGCACAGACTGTACTGTAGTGCAAAGAAACAAATCCAGCAGCTACAAGCTGCAAACATTTATTAATTTTTTTCTTATGCAGCAGTAGCTGTTTGTAAACTTTCAGAGGGACTTGCAGATACTGGCAGTAGAGTTGGAGCATTAACATTGGATGAGATTCTAATCTCTGTCCTAGTCTGAGGTGAAGAGTGTTAATCTTCTTTCGTCATAACTCCTTATAATTTATATAATAAAAACCAGCCCAAAAGATCTGACCATTTATCAGCCACACACCAACCTCTTCTCATTTGTCTTGTCTCATCCTATCAACATTTCTTCTGCTCCTTTCTCCCTCAACTATTTGCCTTCCCCCCAAAGATATCCAAGTTATTCACCTCAATCATTTCATGTTGTTACGAGTTTCCCATTCTTATTGCTGTGACTTTTAATAGCAAATACTGTAGAGGAATGACATTTAAGGTCTTGGTGAAAAATTGCAATCAAAATGTATTCTTTTCTCCTCCTACAGGTAAAACTAATAAGTACTGCAGCTCGATCGCTGGTTCTTTTTTGGATGATGACCTCAGTTTAGAAGAATTAAAAAATAGACAAAATGCTGCATTAAAAGTCAGCATGTCAGTGGTTAGTTCTGGAACTAGCCCTGGTACCATTGAAGGAAATGGATGCCATATACTTCCTGTGCAGCACTCAACAGACATTATTGATTCTACAAACAATCTAAGTAAACTTGACATGGCAATCTCACCCAACTTAAATGGAGTCTGTTCTCCTGTTGGTACTGAAAATCCTGGAGGGCAATGTTCTCGTTCATTTACCATGTCTGGATCAAAAGATATCCTTTCCCCTGTTTCTAACCTCATGGCTGAATTTGAAAAGCTTTCACTCTACGATGATGAAGAGAGAAATTTGCTGTCTGAGGTGAATGAAGTAACTGGAGAGTTGATGGGCAGTAATGTGTCAGGATTGGTAGCTCATGAGAAAAGTTCTATGAATGACCAGGATATACAGTGGAGTGAGAGTGATCTAATTGAGAGTGAGGGAGTGACTGAAAAAGAAACCAGGAAGGAAAATCCATTACTCACTCCTGACCAGAAGCAACCTGTGATGGAAGATAGTGGTGAAATCTCCAATTTATTGTCATTATGCACATCAAAGGTAGCAACTTTACAGCTGAAAAATCAGAGAAACTATGCACACGGCAGCAGTCAAGCCTGCAGGACAGCGATTTCTCCTACTTTGGAAAGGGAGTTTTCTGTAAATCCTTCACAGGAATCTAGTGCATCTCAAGACAAACTGAACTCGCAGACCACTATGCATTTGGAGAGCATTACTGGCAGATCCCCAGAAGACCAGCAACAGTTTCTTCCCAAGCACACTCCAGGGTCTTTAAGAAGAGGATCCTCCAAGGAGATCTTTCTAGTTGGGTAAGGAACTGATGACGTATTTGACCATAAGATGTGGGAGCAGAATTAAGCTACTTGACTCGTTGAGCCTGCTCCACCATGCAACCATCATAAGTGGGCGGCACGGTGGCACAGTGGTTAGCACTGCTGCCTCACAGCGCCTGAGACCCGGGTTCAATTCCCGCCTCAGGCGACTGACTGTGTGGAGTTTGCACATTCTCCCCGTGTCTGCGTGGGTTTCCTCCGGGTGCTCCGGTTTCCTCCCACAGTCCAAAGATGTGCGGGTCAGGTGAATTGGCCATGCTAAATTGCCCGTAGTGTTAGGGGTATGGGTGGGTTGCGCTTCGGCGGGTCGGTGTGGTCTTGTTGGGCCAAAGGGCCTGTTTCCACACTGTAAGTAATCTAATCTAATATTTCTCAACCCCATTCTCCTGCCTTCTCTCCATAACCTTGCTAACCAAGAACTTATTTATTTCTGTCTTAAATACACCCAATGACTTGGCCTTCGCAGCCCTCTGCAGCAATGAGTTCCACAGACTCACCACCATCTGGCTGAAGAAATTCTTCCTCATCTCAATTCTAAAAGGTCATCCCTTCACTCTGACACTATGCCTTCTAAGGCCTAATCTCTCTTAGTAATGGAAACATCATCTCCATGTTCACTCTCAGTATTCTGTAAGTTTCAATCAGATCTTCCCACATCTTTCTAAAATCTATTGAGTACAGACCCAGAGCCTTCTACCGCTCCTCATATGACAAGTCTGTTACCCCAGAATCAATTTTGTAAACCACTTCCAAATCCTCTGCAGTGCCAGCACATCCTTAGATACAGGGCTGAAAATTGCTCTCAACATTCCAAATGCAGTCTGACCAGGGCCTTGTACAACATCAGCGGTACATCCCTGCTCTTGTATTCAAGCCCTCTTGATGTTAACATTGCATTTATTTTCCTAACTGATGACTGAACCAGAATGTGCTTCATAATTCCGAAGTCTTTCCTCATTTAGAAAATAATATATGCCTCTATTCTTCCAACCAGTGTACAGAATGTCATTCCCCATTGTTTGTTCCATCTGCCACTTCTATGCCCACTCTCCCAGCCTGTCCAAGTCCTTCTGCAGTCTCCCTACTTCCTCAACACTTGCAGTCCCTCCACCTATCCTTATCATCTGCAAACCTGGCAACAATACCCTCCGTTCCTTCATCCAGATTATTAATGTATAATGTTAGGATTATTGATGATGAGTAGGTGCTAGAGGGTAAATAAATACATCATTAACAAACTAAGCCGTCCAGCCTAAATATTGAATAAATATATTATTTTTCTACTTTCAAATGTAGGGAACTAGCTTTCAGTACTGAAATTTACCAGGCTAGGTTTCATTAAAAAAAATGAAAAATTTACAGCACAGAATAAGGCGATTTCGCCCACTCTGTCTATGCTGGCCAAAATAAAATGATTTTGAGCCTAATCCCACTTTCCAGCTCTTGAATTCAGGATTGTAAATTATGATATCTTTGTGCGTCCGTACATTTTTAAAAATGTCCTTTGCTTTCATTCAAGTAGAAAGTTTGCTCTGGGTGGAAAAGTTTCTCTTCACTTTGCATAATTTGCAAAGAGAATTAATAAGTAGACTCCTAGAAATATACAACACAGAAGCCGACCCTTGGGTTCAATTTGTCCATGCTGACCAGACTGTACTGCGCTATAATGTTCTATATCCTAAATAAATCTAGTTCCATTTACCAGCATTTGGCCGATATCCCTCTCAACCCTTCCTATTCATATACCCATCTAGGTGCCTTTTAAATGTTGTAATTGGGCCAGCCTTCACCACTTCCTTCGGCAGCTCGTCCCATACACGCACCACCCTTTGGGTGGAAAAGTTGCCTCTTAAATCTCTTAAAACTTCCTTCCCCTCTCCTTAACCCTATGCCCTCTAGCTTTGGACTCCCCCACCCCAGGAAAAATACCTTTTCTATTTGACTTATCCATGACTCTCGTGATTTTATAAACCTCTATAAGGTCACCCCTCAGGTCTGACAGGGAAAATAGCCCCAGTTTATTCAGCCTCTCCTATAGCTCAAATCCTCCAACCCTGGCAACATCCTTGTAAATCTTTTCTGAACCCTTTCAAGTTTCACAACATCTTTCCGATAGGAAGGAGACAAGAACTGCATACAGTAATCTCATAGTGCACTGACCAATAAAGACAAGTGTACCAAATGCTGCCTTCACTATCCTATCTACCTGCGACTTCACTTTCAAGGAACTATGAACCTGCAGTTCAGCAACATTCCCAGTACCTTACCATTATTTATATAAGTCCTGCCCTCATTTGCCTTTCAAAAATACAGCACCTCACATTTATCTAAATTAAACTCCATCAGCCACTCCTCGGCCAATTTGGCCCAGCTAATCAAGGTCCCGTTATACTTTGAGGTAACTTTGTCACTGTCCACTACACCTCCAATTTTGGTGTCACCTGCAAACTTATTAACTATACCTCCTGTGTTCGCATCTAAATCATTTATATAAGTGACAAAAAGTAGTGGACCCAGCAGCGATCCTTGTGGGACACTGCTGTGCACGTGCCTCCAGTCTGAAAAGCACCCCTTCACCACCACCATCTGCCTTCTCCCTTCAAGCCAATTGTGCATCTAAATGGCCAGTTCTCCTTGTATTCCATGTGATCTCACCTTGCTAACCAGTCTGACCATGAGGAACCTTGTTGAACGTCTTACTGAAGTCTCTTCTGCTCTGCCCTTGTCTATCCTCTTGGTTACATCTTTAAAAAAACTCAATCAAGTTAATGAGACATGACTTCCCATGCACAAAGATGTTCATGATCAGTCTTTGCCTTCCCAAATACATGTCAATTCTGTCTCAGGGTTCCCTCCAACAACTTGCCCACCATCGACGTCAGGCACACTGGTCTATAATTCCCTGTTTTTTCCTTACCACCTTAGATAGTGGCATCACATTAGCCAACCTCCAGTCTTCCAGCACCTCACCTGTGGCTATCGATGAAACAAATACCTCAGTAAAGGACCCAGCAATCACTTTCCTAGCTTCCCACAGAGTTCCAGGGTACTTCTGATAAGTGCCAGGGATTTATCTACCTTTGTGTTTTTTGTATCCAGCACCACCACCTCTGTAACATGGACATTTTTCAAGATGCCACTATTTATTTCTCCATGTTCTATATCTTGCATATCCTGTATTTTTACAGTAAACACTGATGCAAAATTCTCTTTTAGTATCTCTCCCACCTCCATCCGAGTTCGTTCTAAGAAATTATTTAGAAGAAAATTCCATTTAGAACCAATCATAATGAAGACTTCATTCCTGGTTGATAATGAGCTTACTGATCTGAGTCCTTCCAGTTGGTTTGAGCTCTCTGGAACAGGGTTGGAGAAATGTCAGACCAGGTTTCAGCTTTGTCTTCAATTACTCCTTCAGGAAACTGATAAAGGTACACAGATACCAGGCCTGTATATGACACCTTTCAAAGCAAAGAACTTCAGTATCTTAACTTCAGAAATAAAATATGGGCTCTAAATTGAGGCAAAGGATGATTTTTCTTTTGTGTATAGAGCCTACTTTAGTCAGGGTGAGGTGAAGAGAAGACTAAAAGAATGTTTTTAAACACCTGGAGTGTTATGCTTTTAAAATACTTGGAGCCATCGAAGCTCCTGGTTAACATTGAAGTGTATACAGTTCTCTCTCTCTCTCTCTCCCCCCACCCCCCCTCCAGAGATGGACCAACGAAGCTCGACAGTGATGTTTTAGCTGCGCTGAATGGTGTTGATATTGACCCTCTGATGTTCCCATGTTTAAGTCAGTGGAAGAGTAGAATGCAGTTCTACTCCCCGTCAGAAATGCAAAGGTGGGTTTTGTAAACAAAGAAAATCTTGTACCCTCAGAGAGAGGTTATGGTGGCTTAGTCCTTTAATTACAAATGTTGAAGGTATCAAATTGATACTGCCTTAATATACTGTATCTGATGATATGCCATTGGTAAGCAGGTTGTAAAAGTGTATGTTAAATTTGTACAGAAACGATATTTTTTCTTAAAATATCGTTTTTTTCCATATTATTCTTGGGGAAATAAGTGAGTCTGATGAAACTCCGTACTTGTCCTAGGATAGTCATGGCCAGGCTTTAGTTTTTGGCTTTTTCAATGGGCATTAAAAGCAAACCACAACATGTGACCTGGAAAAGGTGGGGGGGGGGGGGGGGGGGAGGGGGCGCTAACCAAATCTGATGGTGACATGTTCCCACCCTGCAGGACATTAGTAAACCAATTTTATTTTTGATTTGGTTTCTTTAGTAGACATGTTTGTTTTTACTGCTGCCATTCTAGACCAGATTAATTGAATTCAGTTTTAATTCTTAACTTGGGAACCTTCTGGATTTTCAATTTCTGGGTAACAGGTCAGTACCAAAACCAACTGCATTACCTAATTCAACTATAAAGTATGTGAAATCTAACTACCAGATGCTCTCTAAAGGCTCAGTATCAAGTCACACAGAACAAACCTCAGGTTCAACACTCACTTTCCCCAGAAGGGAGGAAGGTCCTGATCTTGAACACCATCTGTTGAGAGGTTTTGCCTGTATGACATTCAGACAGGATTAGGTCATCCTTGACTTCCCAGAATCGAACAATCTGCTGACTCTCATGGTCTAAGTTCATATCAATATCGGCCTAGGTTCAAGGTGCCAGAGCAGGGTTTCCCAGAGTGGGTTGAGACCTCCACTGGGGTTGGCTGCAAAAGGTTTGGGGTTGCAAACTAAGGCAGTACTGACTGTCGTGAAACCTCGACTGAGTACGAACAGCCATCTGGCCGCTTAAAAATACCACAGTGATTTAAATAGTGGGCATGGCCAGACGGGTCAGTCCTTGAGAAAAGCCGAAAGAACTGCAGATGCTATAAATCAGAAATAAAAGCAGGAGTTTTTACAGGAAAAGCTCAGCAGGTCTGGCAGCAACAATGAAGAAAAATCAAAGTTAATATTTAGGGCCCAGTGACCCTCAGAACTCACCGGTAGTTAGGAAAATGTCAGTTTATGTGCAGATATAGTATTGGGGGAGGGGGTAAAGAGAGAGGGAGATGAACTGTTGGACAGACAAAAGCGGATAACAATCTGGCTAGGAGAATAAATAGCTATTAATGGAAACTGTTAGTGGCTAACAATAAGTGCTGTGTACTGGCAGACTTTGTGGTAACAATGTGTGTAGGATTGGGGGCTTAGGACATGGGCGAGTTTAGGCTCTAAAATTATTGAACTCTATATTGAGTCTACAGGGCTGTAGGGTTCCCAAGTGGAAAATGAGGTTTTGTTCTTCCACCTTGCACTGAGCTTTGCTGGAGCACTACAGTAAGCCTGAGACAGCGATGTGGGCCAGGAAGCAGGGTTGCAAATGTGTTGCTGGTCAAAGCACAGCAGGCCAGGCAGCATCTCAGGAATAGAGAATTCGACGTTTCGAGCATAAGCCCTTCATCAGGAAGCAGGGTGGTGTGTTTAAGTAGCAGGCAACTGGAAGCTCAGGATCATTTTTGTGGGCAGACTGGGTGACTGCTTTGCAGAACACCTGTAGTCTATGCTTCATTCCTCCGATGTAGAGGAGACCACACCAAGCAGTGAATGCAGTAGACTAGATTGTGAGAAGTTCAGGTCAAGATATGCTTCACCTGTAAAGATATGGGGCCTTGAATACTGAAGAGGGAAGAGGTAAATGAGCTGGTGTTACATCTTTGGCGACTGCAGGGGGAGGTGCTGTGGGGGAGTGTTGGGAGAGGAGGAGGAGTGAACGAGGGTGTCCTGGAGGGGAGGCGAATGTATGTGTGTGGAGGTGGCAGAAATAGGGACCGATGATCTTCTGAATATGGATGTTAGTAGGATGGTAGGTAAGGACCAGGAGAACCCTATCCCTGTTGTGAGAGAGAAGAGAGGGGGTGCGGGCAGAAGATGGTTCAGACCCCATTGAGAGTCTTGTCAACAATGGTGCTGGAGAATCCTCAGTTAAAGGAGGAGGACATTTCCTCGTCGAATTTGGCCTCACTGGAACATGTGTAATGGAGACGGAGGAACTGGGAGAATAGAATGGAGTCTCTACAGGAAGCAAGGTGCGAGAATGTATAGTCCAGGTAAGTGTGGGAGTTGTTGGGTTTATAGTGGGTATTAGTGGCCATTTTATCCTCAGAATTGTGAACAGAGATGTCGAGGAAGGGAAGGGAGGAGTCCGAGATGGACCAGGTGAGAATGAGGATGGACTAGAAATTGGAAGCGAAATCGATGAACGTTTCCAATTCCAGACAAGAGAAGGAAACAGCACCGATGATATCATTGATATATCGGAGAAAGAATTGTGGGTTGGGTCAGGTCTGGAATAGGACAGGAGCAGGGACCACACAAAGAGACAGCATAATTGGGGCTCATGTGGGTATTCATGGCCACCCTTCTGACCTAAAGAAAATGAGAGGGGTTAAGCCTGAATGCAGTGTTGCAAAACACTGTGGCAGAGGAGGTGATTTCCAGGTAAACCAGATGTTACAACATCCTCAGTTCTTAGGATCATGTCAGTCTCCAAGTGCCAAAACAGGGTCAGAGAGGTCAAAGTTGAAAACAACAAATGCTGGCGATCCCGGTGAGTCAGAGAGCAAGCTAACGGTATGAGTCTCAATGACAGAGCTGATATGAAGTGTGGAGAGGGCAGCATTTATGCGCCGTCTGAGGGGAGAGCAGGTGTTGGGGCGGTGGTGGGATATAAAGTGCTAGTGGAGTGTTGATCATTCAGATTCAGTGATTGGAATGTGAGAATGGCAGAACAATGGTGTTTCTCCTGCCAGACCTGAAAGAAAACAGTCTCACTGGGGCGTGGGAGGGGAGGGCGGACATAGTGTCAGAGAATGTAACAAGTAAGACTAAAAGAAAGAGACGGAATGGGAGTTGGGTCGCAATTTGAAGGTGTTGTACTCAATATTGAGTCCAGAAGGCTGTAAAGTGACCCGTCTGAGGACGAGATGATGTTCCTCCAGTTCGTTCACTGGAATACTGCCGAGGACAGACAAGTGGATGTTTGAGCAGGGCACTGTGATAAAATGACTGGCAACAAGAAGATCGGGTCATGTTTGTGCATAGACCGGAGGTCTGCTGTCTTGATGGCCAAAGATTGAGGAGCACTGTGCTTGCGTTGCTGGCACCTACCCATCTATTTCCCAATGTAATCACCACTTCCAGCTGAGAATAAGAGAAAAAATTATCTAAAAGAGAGGAAACAGCCTTTTGTGTTTTGAACAGAATGTGTTGAAAAACATGTTTTATGTGAGTTATTGTAACCCCTGCATTGCCAAGAAGATTTAATTAGAACATATCAAATATTTGGTATACAACCTGTTATTTTCAGCATATAGTGTTTCTGAGGCTACATGTTTGCAAGATTTGCACCATTGTTTTAATGGTCCTCCAGCAGAGAGAGTGCTGTGTAATCCAGTATAGCCACTAGCATTACAGTTTTCTTAAGCAAAAAAATTAGGATGCAATGTTTATGTTGTTCCTAATTCAAATATGGAATTTCATTTTATGATTATTATAAATGTTCTCCTGGGAGCTGAACTGTAATGATGAACAGCAAATATTGGTTCCAAATTGTATAACATTATACAAAAATAGTGTAACATTTTCTATATGCATTGAGCCATTTTACAGTAAAGTTATTGGCTCTCTCCTTCTGTCCTTCTAACTTCGATCTGTAAGCCTCTTTCAGTTTTACTGTTTGTTTGGGGGTTTGTTTATTGGGACTTTTGCACGTTTTTTTCTGAACTGCATAATTACGTCTAGTTTGGATAGACTGAGTTCTGCGGGTATTCTACATTCTGTTCTTTGTGTTTCATTCCATAATTTTGAATAAATTTTTAAAACCTGGTAGTCAGCCGAGCTAACTTACTCTGGGTTATTTTCATTGTACACTTACTGAAACAAATTGCAAAGTTACAGTCTGGCTGCCTGCTTAAGAATGTTTGGAGTGATCTGGCCTAGTCCATAATAATCTGCTTTTATGCATTTCAAAGGATAGGAATTCCAACAGTGCTGAGTGTTTGTTTTAGAATTCTTAATGAGCATGAACAATTTTTATTCCCTCTAATTCTGGTCATGCACTTGAGGCCCTGAATAAAACCTGAGGTCTTTCAATCAGATGGAGTGGAAAATGTATAGGCAAATGACATGTAGTCGATTTGACCAGTATTTACATAAAGATATAATTAACGTTCATCAACACTAATCTTAAATTATTTACCCTGCGATTTGGCCGTTCTGATTTCTTCATCTTCATGCCATTCATCCCAGCAGTACAGTGTAATAACTCTGAATCACTGTATATAAGCTACTTATCCTGACCTACCTGATCTGTCATGTTTGAATAAAGTCAATGAAGGCAACAGTTTATTTCAGCTAAATACTACTTCTGCATAGCATGTTGCTATCCTAGAGATAGTTGGTGCAGTGGGAGGACCTCCTCAGTAACCTCAGGACCATCTTCAGATCAATGCCATTTTCCTCTAATGTATGTACGATATGGGCAAAGGCTGTCTGCAATTGCGCAGTTTTCACCTTGCAGTTCTAGTTCTCATTATCATTTCTGATGAGGAAGATATCTTACCATCAACCCTCAAAGTCAACTTCTTTGGTAATAAATTATATGACATGAATACTTGTATGTTGAATTAATGTTTATTGAGTTTGTTCTGCAAAGTGTTGTGTACATGGCAGCGTTCGAGGTAAAACCTAGCAAGTGGATCAAATAAATTGACATGCAGTTGCTTTCACAATTTTATTTGTTCTTGCAGTTGGCCAAGCCCTGCTATACTAAAAGGGAGACCAAAAATGCAGTCCATTGCACAGAGTTCTCCATGCAGCCCTGGTTTCTCCATTCATGGGAGATCTAGTCCACTGTGCCACAGTCCAGGAAAGTTTGGGAGCTCTCCTTACTCAGAGTTTGGAAGCCCAGGGCGATACAGTCCAGCCTATGCCAGCCATATCCAGGTGCTGCGACTTCTGCACTTAACTGAATCATCTGAGCTCTAACATTTACTGTTGTGAAAACAATATATTGGCCCATTTTAGAGGAGGAACTGATTTTATATTTTGAAAAAAGAAATGTAGTTTCCTAAATACATCTAAAATGTACAATGGCTGTTTCATTGTTAATGTATTCTTTTGATGTAAATCAATTTTCATTGCATTTCCTTATTGCCTGTATTATCCCAAGTTCCCCATTTCTCTGTAATCAATGTTAACCCTGATGTTTCTGCCATCTCTTCATCCAAACATGAATACATCACAACTTTTTTATGCCAAGTGTCCCCTATTTGAACTTGCCCAAAAATAGGATTGGGAGAAAAAGTAATTTAACTTTTCTGAGGATTTCATGACCAAGGCAGCTCTGAATATTGAACAGCATCCTGATAATGTTAGTAACACTCGCAGTTATGGTTTTTTTTCAATTTAATTTCTGTGAAATTTCTCTAAGATTCCACTTATTTTGGGGGGTGGGGGTGGAGTGAAGTCATACAGAGGAAGAATAAATTAAACTGGTGTTATTTGTTATTGCTGGGATGTACATTTATGGGTGTGTTACTGAACATTATACAGCATGGAACTGAAATGTGCTACAAAAAGTAAGTTTCTAGAACTGATGTGTAGAAAGGCAGAAAACATCTATGTTAAACAGATGAAGAGAGAAAATAAGGTACTGACATACAGCAATGAATCAGTCTCCCTGACACCTTGTTTGCATTGGTCATTAAGTATTCTCAGTACGTTTGTCAATTGTATTAAAAATTGTTGCAAGAAAATTGCATCTGTGACTTTTGCAAGCTTTTTAGTGCCTTTTTAAAAGTACTTTTTAATTGAGCTATGGACTAGTATTACTGTTGCCTTTAATGTAATTAAATGCAGCATATAGGTATGGGATGACTGGATAATTTCTGGAGACCATCTACTGTTCAGCCCCCACATTGTTACAGCACAGATACCGAGGACACAATGCTAACCGGAAAGCATTTTTGTCCTTGTATAAAGTGGTTTTACACTGTTGCTCCTACACCCCTAAGTGCCAGTAGATTGGTCCTCTAAATATATGAAAATGTCTGACCTTATTGCCTCTGACCTTTCAGACTGCACCTCTGGGATGTAGCATGTATTTATGGTACATTTCTTACTGTGTAAATGTGAAATGATGACTAGAGAAAAGAATAAAGAAAAATGCATAAAATTAAAACATTTGTTATAGTGGAGTTTCACATTTTTTTAAAGCCATTGAACAATATATGAGTGTTCAATATGCAAGTGCAAGTTGCTGAGTAGCATTGAATAGTTTTGTGTGTAATCAAAAACTTAGGAAATTAAATCAAACACATGATTTGTAAATTTTTATATTGTGGGTTTATCTGTATCCTGACTTGCTCAGTTCAAGTGTAGTATTGATGCTATTGTGACTGGGTTAATTTCTCACTGTCATTGGCTTCAAGGTGCTGTACTTGCCAGCTGAAGAAGAGCAAGAAGTTCATTCTCCCCTCCCTGTGGTAACATGCTTTGAAATTTAATCAGTGGTCTAGTGTAGGTAGTAATTTAATGAACATTTCTGTACAGTGAGTTTCTTTGCTTTTTTTAAAAAGAGATTTGTTACACATCTTCCATATAATTAGAAAGGGAAGGAAAACACCTTTGCTGACAAGTTGCCTGTTTCTAATGTTTATAAATCTTCAGCTGATCTGTGCAAAGAATTCCTAAACAGCAGAAATTCTGTAACATGATGAATTATCATTTTTCTCACCAACATTCAATAGTATCAATTAAACAGTATATTAAGAAATTGAAGGTAGGATTTTTGAAGGTATAACTTCTAACAATGTTTCAATAAATACTGCAAGACATTGGTGTGGTGACCATGAAGCTAGGTTGCTCAGTTTCAGATAAAACTGAGTCAGAAGTCTAACAATACCAGGTTATTGTCCAACAGGTTTATTTGAAATCACAAGCTTTTGGAAAGTGTAGCCCATTCTTCAGATGAACAGTATTGAATTTGGAAAATAAGGTTTTGTACACTTTAGAAAAAGAAGCAAAATGATTACATCAACTGAATGAAGTGCTCAGGTTCTGTGCCAGTCTTGAAAGGATGATCTCATTGGGAAGGAGCACAGGCATGCAGCTCATGTTGATGACCCAGTTTAATTCAGTTCCTGTTTTGGCCACATGGTGGACTTCCTGCTCGATCTCTCTGGGCACTTGCTTTACTTTTAAGGTTGACTAGTTTGTAATCCAATCTTTTAGCAAAAGAAAACTTGCCCACAATAAGTAGAAGAGCCCTGTTAAAGAATTTTTAAATGGGCTGTATTTGTAATTGTTAAATCTCGAGCATATCTAGGCTTTGCAAAGTGTTGGATGACTAATCAGTTTGAGTTGTTTAAGGTGAGCTAATCCTCAATAAAAACCTCTATCCTGCATTATGATTATGAAATAAGGTGTTTGCTGTATTCAAACACTTGAGAGTTGAAGCTAATTTTTGACTAGATCTGAGATAAACTATTTCCTTTACTCCTGTATGCTTGGGTAAGATTGGTGACTTTTGGCTTTTCCCAACAGGTATAATCCATATTGCACTTTCTGGAATTTAATTGGGAGGATGAAATTTTCTTTTCCATATCTTTAGTTCAGAAGTCCTAGCACCATATTATGGCTTGTTCTGCCCGTAGCTTGTTGTAAGTAGAATTAGCCTCTTTCTCACCAACAGCAAATTATCAGAGGGCGGGTTCTTTTGCAGCTTGTCACAAGGTGCACGTGCTCTTTTTACAGCACTCCAGTTAAATTTATGGTCTTCTGCATAATTGATTTGAAAACCTTTCACCGCTAAAATCAGAATCTGGTTGATGAGGGATGGGAGGCCTTATTCAAGATTGAATGGAAAATGACTCCTTGGAGTTGCAGTACTTAATCAACACCACTTACATAACAGGCTGTTCCCCTTCATTACTTCAGTTCTTCATAACCAAAGTTGTAGCACAGTGATGTAGGACTAGCTGGTAATCTCAATTTACAATAATTGTGGTCAAGATTTTCTGTGAATAATACTCTTGGAAGATTGTTAGAGCCCAGAGGCTGCTTCGAACTCAAAAGAAAAAGAATTAACTTGTAATTATCAAAGGACTCATTCTAATAACTTTAACCAGATTTATGGATGTGGTTTCAAGGGGTAAAAGTTACTGGGTGCGATCTTTCAATCATAGTACTTGACAATAATATGTCTATTGCTACATGACAACAGTTTGTTTAAAAACTCTTTATTGCAGAGCACTGTAATGAATTTAATATTGCATTGATGTAGCCTGGGGAAAAAAATCAGTAAACTGCTTAATGCAAAACATGATTCAAATTATTGTGGTTCTGTTCGCCGAGCTGGAAGTTTTTGTTGCAAACGTTTCGTCCCCTGGCTAGGAGACATCATCAGTGCTCTGGAGCCTCCTGCGAAGCGCTTCTTTGATGTTTCTTCCTGAAACTGACACCCGGAAGCGGCAAGGACAGACCACTATAAATACCGGAAGAAACATCAGTGCTCTGGAGCCTCCTGCGAAGCGCTTCTTTGATGATGTCTCCTAGCCAGGGGACGAAACGTTTGCAACAAAAACTTCCAGCTCGGCGAACAGAACCACAACAACGAGCACCCGAGCTACAAATCTTCGCACAAACCATGATACAAATTCTACAGCTTGATCATCAATTATCAAGTATAATGATTTGTTTCATTCAGCTTTTATTCAACCCTCCCCATCAAAGCTGTGACTATTTCAAAATTAATTCATTGGTTCTGACACAATCTGACGTACTATAAAGATAAAAAATTATTTCCTTTAGTGGAGGGAAGTTATCCTATTTCATTCATGGTTTTAACAACCTACAAGGATATCACAACTCAATGACTGATGGAGGATCAGATTCATATCAACTACTCTTCCCCTTACCTGAGCAGTACTGGCTAATGCACCCCATTGCACAGGGCAAGGAAGGCCTGCTGCTAGGTTTAGCTATGCAATGAGCCAAGGAGAATAACATGTCTCTCTAACCACAGTAAAGCAAGATACTGTGTACTAATAGGGTTTAACATTGATAATGGGGCACTGCTATGCCTCAAGCATACAATATCTGAGAGAAAAGTGACTCTTTGATAGAATAAACAAACCTTTATGCTGAGAATCATTTAAATTTTTAAAAAGCAAGTTACTGGTACAGTGATAAAGACACTCCGGACCAGACTTTGCATCTCCCTCCAAGTTAAGTTTACTAGTTCTCAACAAGGTTACAATGAGGTAAGGGAGTGAAAGTGAACAGAAACATACGGTGGCACAGGCAGAGACATCATTCAAGTCCATTATCAGCTAAAATGAATCAACATTAATTAATTCTATCTCTCTCTCTCACACACACACATTCAACCTGAATTCAGGGGAGTGATTAGAAAACGTACAGAAAATTATTAAAATAAAAATCAACTTGTAAACAGACATGGTGACAACTGATATCATTTCAAGTATTAGACAACATTCTGCACTGTGAAATGAAGCACAAGATTTTGAAATAATAAGCAGCAGTTCTGTTCTAGCGACTTAATTTGTCAGGAGGCATGAAGCCTGTGTCTCCTAATGTTCGGAGTGCAACCCTCCCATTGGGGCGGATGGTAAGCCAGGTGATGCTGCCATTGTTGAGACACATCCTCAGCCATCCTTCTGGCGGAAACTGCAAAGCTCTACAAGAGAAAAAACATGGATTACTGGAAAATGTATTAAATATTGATGAATCTATGAAGTTATTACAAAATAGATCATTCCATCATTAGATCAGAAGTGGGGGTGTTCTTTAATAATAGCAAAATGATGCAAGTCCTCAAATACTGAAACAGTCCATATGCAAATACAGCAAGTGCTGGATAACATTCAGTAGAATTTAGAAATCTGTCAATTCCTTGCTTAAACATACTTAGTGATTGAGCTTCTACTGGTCTGATGTAGAGAATCCCAAATATTCACAGTAAATGAATTTCTAATCTCAATTATAAGTGACTTTCCCTTTATTTGAAATTGTCCCCTGGTTTAAGACTCTTAACATGTATCTCTATCTATTGACTACATCCACCCCTTTAAATTATTTTAACTGAAAACAAAAAATGCTGGAAATCACAGTGGGTCAGCCAGTATCTGTGGAGAGAGAGCAAGCTAAAGTTTCAAGTCTAGATCACTCTTCATCAGAACCCAGACTCAAAATATTAGCTTGTTCTCTCGCCATAGATACTGCCTGACCCACTGATTCCTGGCATTTTTTGTTTTCAGTACAAATTCCAGCATCTGTAGTAATTTGCTTCTCCTTTAATTATTTTGCAAGTTTCAATTCAATCACCCCTCATTTTATGAAACCAGTAAATGTAGGTCCAGATTCCCCATAAAAATAGAAATACTGGCAAAATTAGCAGGGCTGGTAGTGTCTGTGGGAAGAAAGCTGAGTTTCACCAGCAATTTCTGTTTCAGACCATCAGCATTCAGTGTTTTTAGTCCAGTTTCCCCAATCTCTACGTAACGAAGTCCCATTATGCATTTCATCTACGCAATAATATACTTTCTAAGGGACACTAAAAGTGCATGTAATACACTGGGTGTGGTCTAACCAAAGTTCTATAAGACATTATTGCAAAAGGATTTGAGTAAAGTAGCAGTAAAGGCCAATATTCTATTAACCTTCCTAAATGTTTGTTGAACTACATGCCAACCATCAGTGATTATTCAGTGAGGACTCTCAGGTCCCTTTGGACGTACACTTTCTAATCGGTTACTATTTAAGATAAATACTCTGCACATCTGTTCCTCCTGCCAAAGTGGATAACTTCACAAGTGTGCACATTATATTCCAACTACTATGTTAATGTCCACTTACTAAGTCTTTCCAAATCCTTTAACTTGGATGTTCCTCACAACACATGGGAAATTTTACACATGGACAACACAACCAAATCACTGAAACGTACTGTGAACAACTGGGACCCCAAGTACCTGATCCTTGCAATATCCCATTAGACACAGCCTAGCAACGTGAGAGTAACCCATTTATCCTTACTGTTTTTGCCCACTGGCCAATCCTTAAATGCATGCCAGTACATTCCACGTACTTCAGTTCTGCTAACCTATGGGAATCTTTACTAAAAGTCTTTAAAATTTTGAATATATTCTATCCACTAACTCTCCTTTATCAATGTAAGTAACATCCTAAAAAAACTAATACATTATCAAATACAACTATCCATTCAAAAATCCATGCTGACTACAATTCGTTAAATCATTATTTTGTTTATGCAAACAGACCATGTGTTGTACCATAAAGCTTATGCTATTGAACTAGTAATTCATAACAGCTGGACACCGACAGGAGTTCAGGTTAGAGTGATGCTGGAAAAGCACAGCAGGTCAGACAGCTTCCAAGGACCAGGAAAAGTGATGTTTCAGGCAGGAGCCCTTCATTAGGAATGAGCTGGGAGCCTCCGGGGTGGATACATAAATGGGGAGGGGGGGTGGGGAGAAGGTAGCTAAGAGTGCAATAGGTGGATGGAGGTGGGGATAAAGGTGTTAAGTCGGAGAGAGAGTGGAGCAGATAGGTAGGAAGAAAGATTGGCAGATAGGACAGGTCATGAGGATGGTGCTGAAATGGAAGGTTGGAACTGGGGTAAGGTGGGGGGAGGGGAAAATAAGGAAACTGGTAAAGTCCACATTGATGCCTGGGGTTGAAGTGTTCCGAGGCGGAAGATGAGGCGTTCTTCCTCCAGACGTCGGGTGATGAGAGGAGGCCCAGAACCTGCATGTCCTCGGCAGAGTGGGGGATGGAGTTGAAATGTTCAGCCACGGGGCGGTAGGATTGATTGGTGCGGGTGTTCCGGAGACATTCCCTAAAGCGCTCTGCGAGAAAGCGTCCAGTCTCCTCAATGTAGTGGAGACCGCATCGGGAGCAACGGATACAGTAAATGATATTTGTGGATGTGCAGGTGAAACTTTGATGGATGTTGAAGGCTCCTTTGGGCCTTGGATGGAGGTGAGATGGGGAGGTGTGCACGCAAGTTTTGCAATTCCTGCAGTAGCAGGGGAATGTGCCAGGAGGGGAGGGTGGTTTGTTGGGGGGGGGGGCGTGGACCTGACCAGGTAGTCACTGAGGGAATGGTCTGTGTGGAACGCAGATAGGGGCGGGGAGGGAAATATATAAACGGTGGGGTCCGCTTGGAGGTGGTGGAAATATCGGCGGTTGATGCAGTTTGTGTGGAAGTTGGTGGGGTGCAAGGTGAGGACCGGTTGGGGGGGGGGGGTTCTGTCCTTGTTGCAGTTGGAGGAGTGGGGTTTGAGGGCCGAGGTGTGGGACATGAATGAGATGCGTTGGAGGGCATCTTCAACCACATGGAAGGGGAAATTACAGTCTTTAAAGGAGGCGGCCATCTGGTGTGTTCTGTGGTGGAACTGTTCCTCTGGGAGCAGATATGGCAGAGGCAGAGGAGTTCAGAATACGGGATGGCATTCTGCAGGAGGAGATGTACTTGTGGGAGTCGGTGGGTTTGTAAAAAAAATGTCAGTGTTGAGTTGGTCGTCATTGATGGAGATGGAGACGTCCAGAAAGGGGAGGGAGGTATCAGAGATGGTCCATGTGAATTTTTTAGGATATAGTACAGAAGGGGTCCTTTGCATTTCTGAGTGTGTGTGGCCCTCAGTTGAGCATAGCTGACTGTAGACAGCATGACTGGACGCTTCCTTGCAGAGAACTTTAGGGAACAGCTCTGGGACACCAGCACCAATCAATCAACCCCACTTCCCCGTGGCCGAACACTTCGACTCCACCCTCAACTCTGCTGAGGACCTGCAGGTCCTGGGCCTCCTCCATCACCACTCTTTCACTACTTGACGCCTGGAGGACGCACGCCTCATCTTCTGCCTCAGAATCCTTCAACCCCAGGGCATCAATGTGGATTTCACCAGTTTCCTCATTTCCCCTCCACACCTTACCCCAATTCTAACCTTCCAGCTCAGCACCATCCTCATGACCTATCCTATCTGCCAATCTTCCTTCCCACCTGTCTGCTCCACCCTCCTCTCTGACCTATCACCTTCACCCCCACCTCCATCCACTTATTGTACTCTTGGCTACCTTCTCCCAGCCCTACCCCCCTCCCATTTATCTCTCCACCCCGGAGGCTCCCTGCCTTCATTCCTGATGAAGGGCTCCTGCCTGAAATGTCGATTTTCCTACTCCACAAATGCTGCCTGACCTGCTGTGCTTTTCCAGCACCACTCTAATGTTGACTCTGATCTCCAGCATCTGCAGTCCTCACTTTCACCTACAGACAGGAGTACAAATACCTGCCTGGCATTTGGGGAAATGAAGTACAATTAATTAACTAAATCTCGAGTTAAAAGTTAGTACCAATAGTAATAATCATGTAACTACTGCATGGCCATTAAAAACCCACTAATTTTTTTTTAGTGAAGGAATTCTGATATTCTTACCTATTCTGACCTACAGACAACTTCAGACACACAGCAATGTGGCTGACTCTCAGCTGTCCTCTGAAATGGCCTAACCAGCCAGTCAACTGTATCAAAGATAGGCAGCTTAATACCACCTTCTCAAGAACATTTAGGGATGAACAATAAATGCTGGTCTTACTCCTGAAGCTCACATTCTATAAAAGAATAAGACAAAATCAAGCGAGGCTGTTTGCACTTAAGTGAGTTCTTCTCCTTTAGTTTGATAAGTCGGGATGTAGCTGTGATATTTTGGTGTTCGCCTTGATGCTCCCAGCTCTGACAGGAATGGCTTTAAGTCCCATTCCAGATATTGGAGCTCAAAATCTAGGTGGTCAGTACAATCGGGAGTCAGTGCAGCACTGCTTTTTTCAGACGATAATGTTAAAATTGTGGCCTGTCTGGTTACCAATCCTTCCACTAGAAACAATTTTGCGATTACTCTCACGATTTGAGCAACTCCATTAAATGCCCTCTAACCCTTGCTTGTCCAGTTTCTTTGCAGAACTGATCTCAACCCTGTTAGTTCTTCAATATAGAATTTTTCCGAAATCTTTAAGCCTCGCTGAAATGTATTACCAGGAGTGCACAGGCAAGACGTTTCATTTCCAACAGATTTTTGAGACTGATAAAAACTAAATGGTTTTGCATGCATTTTGAATATAATCATCAAACTGGTGTTAAACTAAACAAAACAGGGACTTGATGCTCAAATAGCTATTTGGAAATTCACTATCGAGTATAAAACATCTACACTTTCCCGTTGTAACAAACATTGAATAAATACCTGCAAACAAAGTAGCGGATAACGTTTGCATGACAGACAATGATCTCATAACTATCGTTCTCTTGCTTCAGATCAGCTCTGTGAATATAGCGTCGGAAGGCAGCTTCAATTCTTGCACCATCTTCATGATACTGCTGAGTACATTTCAAAAATATGTAAGTCACTTTAGATACTGTCTGGAAAGACGTAATGTCTAGAAATTACAAACATATTGGCAAAATCCATCTCTGAGCTATAATGAGGAAATATATTGCCATTCCTTCATTGGTATTGGATCAAAATCATGGAACTCCCTTTCCAACAGCAAAGTGGGTGTAATATGTCGAGAACAATGATAATGACACCATGAAATATACATTTTAGATTAGGCTTCAAACAGAATTGTAACCTGCTCCTTGTCCAAGTTATTGCTAAAGGAATCAAAATACAGTTTTTTAGATTATTTGTTCATAGCATGTGGGTGACACTGGTTAAGCCATCATTCATTGACCATCCCCAATTGTCATGCTGATGATGACAGTGATTTGCCTTCTTAATCCATTGGGTGTTGGAGCACTTTCAGAGCTGTTTGAGGGGACTTCCAGGATTTTGACCCAGTGACAGTGAACAAGCAGTGATGTACTTCCAAGTCAGGACACTAGCTGGCTTGGAGGGGAAAGAGCAGGTTGTAGTATTCCAATGCATCTGCTGCCTCTATCCTTCTAAATGATAGACAGCAGAGGGTTCCAAAAAGGTGGACTGCTTTGTTGAGATTATTGAGTGTTATTGGAGCTTCACTCATCGAGGCAAGTGAAGAGTATTCCCGACTTCTGTGTTGATGGTGATATGTTGAGTCCCTTTGGGGGAACACGGGCATTTTGCTGCTGTGACCTGAATTTAATTCAACTCAAATGGATGTGATTTAAAATCAACTCGTCCAATGACTTAATCTGGACTCATCCCAATCATCAATCCAGAGCACAAAACTGCTCTCTCATACTTCAATCTCTTACGCAGAGAGGGACAATTAGCATCAGCAGAACAGAAACACAGCCTCAGTAGACTCTTTCGGCAATAGTGCAGCTTTCAATGTATCTAAAACTAATAGCATTCACCAATTACAAATCCAGGCACCCATGTTCTGTAGAAACAGCAGAATAGGAGCTGAATGATTTACTTCTGTTCAAATTTTGTGCAAAGCAGTTTTGGGTTAAAGTGGTGAGTTATAACAATACTTTTAGAATCACATGGCTCCATAACAGCAAGAAGTTCATTAAAAAAAAACTTGCTAAGTCATCCGTATCCATAAAAGAAAGCCAAACTATATTCAAACATTAAATGCACTGTACCAATGGGACAGCGTGCAATCCTGTGATTTCCATTGACATTTCTCAACAGAAGCAGTTTGTTGAAAGTTACCATTAGCTTCATTCTTACCATAGCCTCTGGTTTCCAATGGCTGACTGGTGGCACGGGTTCAATTGGTGCTCCCTCTCTCAGTAAGTCACAACTCATCATTTCCAAGCCTAGAATCACAATGCTTGCAAGTATAAATGCCACATCCAATCAGTACATTGAAAACACTAATTGCTTACTTACACTGATACTTTTGCCCCATTCCCCACTATTGCTACGTATGAACACTCTTCAATTTCGCTACAAAGATGCAACTGAGGTCAATGACCTGCTACAGAAGGAGATTAGTTCAGAGTGGTGCTGGAAAAACACAGCAGGTCAGGCAGCATCCGAGGAGCAGAAGAATCAATGCTTCGGGCATAAGCCCTTCATCAGGAATGGGGCTTGTGGGTCGGGGCTGAGAGATAAATAGGGGGTGTTTGGGGGGGGGGGGGGGGGGGGGGGGGGGGGGGGGGGGGTGGAGGATAGCTGAGAAAGTGATAGGTGGATGAAGATGAAGGAGAACGTGATAGGTTAGGTCCGGTCTGATGGACAGGTCTGGAGGGCGGTGCTGAGTTGGAGGCTTGGGATGTGTAATGTGGGGGGTGTGGGGGAATGAGGAGGCTGTTGAAATCCACATTGATTAAAAATGTGTTGCTGAAAAAGCGCAGCAGGTCAGGCAGCATCAAAGGAACAGGAGGATCAACATTTTGGGCATAAGCCCTTCTTCACTTTCTCCTAGAAACCCACATTGATCCCATGTGGTTACAGATCCCAAGGCAGAATATGAGGTGTTCCTCCTCCAGGTGTCAGGTGGTAATGGTTTGGCAGTGGAGGCAGCCCAGGACCTGCATGTCCTTGACAGAGTGGCAGGGGGAGTTGAAGTGTTCAGCCACAGGGTGGTGGGGTTGGTGGGTGCGGGTGTCCCAGAGATGTTCTCTGAAATGATCCTCAAGAAAGCATCCTGTCTCCCTGATGTAGAGGAGACCACACCGGGTGCAACAGATATATTAGATGATACTGATGAGGGAACAGATGTATTTCTGATGGATGTGGAAGGTTCCCTTAAAGCCTTGGACGGAGGTGTGGGTGCAGGTTTTGCACTTCCTGCAGTGGCAGGGAAAGATGCCAGGAGTGGGGTGTGGGCTGGTGGAGGCGTGGACCTGATGAGGGAGTTGTGGAGGGAATAGTCTGTCCAGAACACTGATAGTGGTAGGGATGGAAATATATCTTTGGTGGTGAGGTCCATTTGGAGGTGGCAGAAGTGGCAGGGGATGTATGCAGAGGGTGGTGGGGTGGGGTTCAAGGGCGGTGATGCGTGAAGTGGAGGAGACGCGATACCTACCTTGTACGTTATTTTTGTCCCTGATGTTGCTGGCACTGCAGGCACTTCCGCCCCAATGGACACCACTCTCCTTAGATACAGAAGCCCTGATCGCCAATGTCACCCACCAAGCAGTTCCTCCACTTCACACACCACCAGATTTCCAGATTTTTATTCAATTCAACTTTCATCATTAGAGGGTTTGATTTCAGGGTAGTAGATGGTGACTAGTGGAGTTCAGCAGGGGGTCCTGTTGGGACCACAACTATTCGTGTAATACACTGATGATCTGACGAAGGAACCGAGGGCAGTGTTGCTAAATTTGCAGATGACACAAGGACGGGTGGAGAAACATGCTAGCAAAGTGGATAAAGAAATGGCAGATGGAACACAATACTGAGAGGTGGGAGGTTAAACACTTTAGTAAGCAGAATAGAGGCATAGACTATTTTCTAAACTGGGAAGACTTTGAAAATCTGAAGCACAACGGGACTTTGGAGTCCTATTCAGGATTCTCATCAACAGATTTTTAAAAAACTGCTAAATGAGGAAAAGGACCAAGGTCAATCTAGTTCATGATAGTGGAATTAATGACTGATCACAATGATCAATGTCTATCAGTGAATTTATAACTGATCGAGACATGAAGTGAGCAAAACTCATCGTGGAGACCTTTTGGGGACTTAGGTCTATGTTCCCGTGTTTCTCCCAGCATGCAGCATGCAACACTCAACCATCACTGGGTCCCAAAGTAGTCATGGGCTTTTATCTTAATCTCAACTTTTTCACTCAGAGGGTGGTGCGTGTTTGGAATGAGCTGCCAGAGGAAGTGATGGAAGCTGGTGCAATTGCAACAATTAAAAGGCATCTAGATGGGTATATGAATAGGAAGGGTTTAGAGGGATATGGGCCAAGTGCTAGCAAATGAGACTAGACTAGTTTGGGATATCTGGTACGGACGAGTTGGACTAAAAGGCCTGTTTCCGTGCTGTACATCTCTATGAATCTATGACTATTACATCCATCTACACTTCATGGATATGCAAAGCTACTTACATTTATATAGCACCTTAACCATAATAAAACACTACAAACCACTTCAAAGGAGTGTTACCAGATAAAAATTGACACCAAGCCACATAAGGAGAAGTGATCAAAGATTTAGCCAAAGAGGTGGTTTTAAGGAGTGTCTTAAAAGAAGAAAAATGTTGAGGAGAGTTAATAAATCTAATTGTGTGTTGTCCCTGTTAAATATCCAAGTCTCACAAATGCAAATTTCACTTTTTTTATGCTACAACTGATTATTAAAATCAGAGAAAAAAAACCTGATGTGCAAAGTACCTGTAAGACACAGTATTAGTCTGACTGAGTTCACCCTGACCTACCTGGCAGGTATTTACTGATAATTGTTGCTGTCTCTTTTGCTCTGGTCATACTGGAGTGAATGAGAATGTCATAGTTCAATCCCAAACTTGCCAATCGCTGACCAGTTAGTTCAGCCTGTTCACGTCCTGGAACAAAGTAACATTATCAGCCTGAAGATAATGACCAGGATACTGTCAATAAAGCAGCAAGTCATTCAACTGATAAATTAAACAAACTCCATCAAATGTCTGATGGACTATGCTTTGCTCAAGTACTGAATATATTAACAATGTTATATGAGAAACTGTTTCTAGAACTGTAAAACATAAATAATGAAACATGAGTTTCTTTGCTCTTTATAATATACAACAGCCTGTCCTGAACATTGTTCTGCCTGTTTAAAGGAACACTGGCTGCTCCTGCACATCCTTTCTAACCAAGGACCTTAAAATAACTGAACTTGTTGGTTTACTTGGCCTTCCTCCAACAGTTAAAAGCTGAGTTTGGCATCACCACCGCAAATCAAACTCTGTAATCAGCTCTTCCACTATCAAACCTTGCTGGCTTCCTACACTACAACAATCTAAGTTTAAAAAGTAATTCTGACATGAGAAAACATTCCACAGGTGTTCGCGAGTTTTGAGAAGATATGTAGCTTAGGTTGAGATTCTATATGTAGGTTTGCTCACTGAGCTGGAAGGTTTGTTTTCAGATGTTTCGTCTCCATACTAGGTCCCATTTTCAATGAGCATCCGAATGGAGCACTGGTGGTGTAGCCCGCTTTCTATTTATATGTTTGGGTATCCTTGAGAAAACGAACCTTCCAGCTCAGCGAGCAAACCTACATCCACATCCATTCTACAGGTCTTCACAGGAAATTATAAAGCAAAATCAGACACTGAGGCATGCAAGGAGATGGCAGGGATAATGATCAAAATGATTAAAGTAAATAACTATTAAAAGGTTAATTATCCAGTAACTGTTTAATTATTTGGAAATAGAGTGCATTAACGTAGTTTTCATTGTGTAAATACAAGGGTTTTTGTGGTGAGTGTTAATGTCCCTATCCCTGGGATGGGAGGCCTGGGTTCAGGGGTGTAATAACATCTCTGAACAGGTTGATTTGAAAATATCTCTTGAGCAAATATAAAGAGATGAAAATGTGGGGGCAGGTTAAATTAGGTGGTAGATACTTGTAACGATCCAACCTGTAAATAAATGTGGAATTGTGTATAGATTGGCTCCAGTATCGTTATTCACCAATTGACTTCCTAAAAGCAGCAAAGTAGGTTTGAAGGGATGGTTTTAAAGGAAGAAAGTGAGTTAGATGTACAGAGGGAATTCCAGAGCTTAGGGTCTGAGCAACTGAGGGCATGGTCACCCATGGTGGAGTGATTCAAACTGAGGCGGCTCAACAGGCTAGCGTTAGATGAGCACAAACATCTAAACAGTCACAGGGCTAGGAGAAATTACAGGAAATGGTGAGAATAATCTGAAAACGAGGATGTGTATCATAGAATAATGAAGCAAAGGTGGTGGCTATTTGGTCTATTATGCCTGTGCTAACTCCTTTTAAAATCTGTCCAAGTGGTCCAAAAACAAAATAATGCAAATGTTAGAAATCCAAAATAAAAGTTAAGCCATTTGTCATTTAATCCACTACAGGCTTTCCCACTGTTTTCCTCCCAGCCTCCTCCTCTCACTTGTACAAAACCTATTTCACTTCAAACATTTGGCAGGTTCTGCTAGAACTATGGAGTATTCCTGAATTTTATGTCTAATTCATCCCTTATATTTTCTCCCAAGCCCAGCAAAATTTCTTCTACAAGATCTTAGCTCCTAGTTTCCCAACATAGTTATTCCTCAATCCTAGCAAATGCATAATCATTACAAAATAACAGTAGATACAAGCAAAAGGATAATTTACAAAAGGTCTTAAGTAATAATTTCACGAATACAGACCCAGTGATGTTAGACTTCTTTCTTTGTCTGTTGAGGCTGACAGGTTGTATTGGGAATGCCTGATGAGGAAGATATGCCTCGTGGCTTTGACTTTGTAATTTTCAAGTTGAGCAGTAAAATCCTCGGTGTCGTCTTTGTTTTTCTTATTGGGTTTCATCAGTGAAATAGGCTCCCGCCTAAATGAAAAGCAATTCAAAAATGTTTATAACAGACACCACCTTCTGAATGTTTTACATTCCATCAGAAAACTCCTTCCCTGGCATTTTAACTAGGCCCCTGAGAACTTGTTAAGCTCATGCATCAAGAACTAATCTGCCTTCAGCACAAGTGCATATACACAAATGCATTAAATTTTGACAAACTTAGTGGAAGTAACCAATTCATTTTTTAAAAAAAATAATTTGTAGAATGTGGGCCTCACTGGCTGGCCAGCAGTTATTGCTTATCCTTGAGAAGATGTTGGTGAGTTGCCTTCTGCAGCCCTTGTATTGTAGGTTAACCAAAGAAGGGAATTCTAGGGTTTTGACAGCTTCAGTATCTGCGGAACTGCAAATAATGCTGAATACTGTGCCATCATTGATGAAATCCCCACTTCTGACCTTATGATGGAGGGAAGGTCATTAATGTAGCAGTTGAAAATTGTTGGGCCGAGGACATTGCCCTGAGGAATTCCTACAGAGATGTCCTGAAGCTGAGAGGACTTATCTCCAACACCAAAACCATTTTCCAATGTACCAGGTATGATTCCAACCAGAAGATGTTGTGAAACTTGAAAGAGTTCAGAAAAGATTTACATGGATGTTGCCAGGGTTGGAGGATCTTAGCTATAGGGAAAGGCTGAACAGGCTTGGGGCTGTTTTCCCTGGAGCGTCAGAAGCTGAGGCGTGACCTTACAGAGATTTACAAAATTATGAGGTGCATGGACAGGATAGATAAAAGAATCTTTTCCCTGGGTCGAAGTCCAGAACTAGAGGGCATAGATTTAGGGTGAGAGGGGAATGTTATAAAAGAGACCTAAGGGGCAACTTTTTCACACAAAGGGTGGTACGTGTATGGAATGAGCTGCCAGAGGATGTGGTGGAGGCTGGTACAATTGTAACATTTAAGAGGTATTTGGATGGGTATATGAATAGGAAGGGTTTGGAGGGATATGGCCCAGGTACTGGCAGGTGGGACTAGATTGGGTTGGGATATCTGGTCCGCATGGAGGAGTTGGACTGAAGGGTCTGTTTCTATGCTGTACATCTCTATGAGAGTTTGTCCCCCTATTGATCCTTGATGCTGCATTCAGTGGAACGTGACCTTGATGTCAAACTGTACCAGCACAATAACTAAAATAGCTCAAACTAGAAAAAAAAACAGCAATATATGTACACTGCATGTTTTACAGACACAGAAACAGGAGGCCACACTCTGCTCTTCAATGGCTATTCTGCCATTCGACTAAATCCAAGGATATACTTCACTTATTGGCTTTTATTGTAAATCCCTTGATACCCAACTCCTTTGACCTTTAAAGAACCCCAGCTCTCCATCCTCCAACGGGGCGCTGGGCTCGGTACATTAACACATTTTTCAGCAATTCCTATTCACGGTTCTTTCATTTAAATGATTTGGAGAAGCCGGTGTTGGGACTGGGATGGACAAAGTTAAAAATCACACAACACCAGGTTATACTCCAACAGGTTTCACTGGAATCACTAGCTTTCGGAGCGACGCTCCTTCACAACCACCTGATGATGGAGAGTTAAATATTGAGCAGAAAACGCTGGGAGGCCGCTCCTGGTCCACCCACCCCCTCCCTTCCCCACCCCCCCTCCCCCTCACCCCCCTCCCCCACCCCCACCCTCTTCCCCCCACCCCCCTCCCCCTCCCTCCCCCCCCTCTCCCACCCCCCCTCCCTCCCCCCCTCCCCCTCCCCCTCCCTCCCCCCCTCCCCCTCCCCCCACCCCCACCCTCTCCCCCCTCTCCCCCACCCCCACCCTCTCCCCCCCTCCCCCCTCTCCCCCCCTCCCCCTCCCGGGGCCCGAGGCCGGCGGCGGCGGAAGGAGCTGCGCAGAGTTTTTGTTGTTTATTTAAAATGCGAGGGAAGGAGGGAGGGCAGCTCCGACACTGCGCGCCTCCCTCCCCGCAGCCCCGCGGGGGCTTGAACCGGGGGGGGGGGGGGGGGTTTTCCTGCGGCCTTCCCCCGGCACCGGGGGCCCGGGGCCCGGGGCCTCTCCCGCACTCACTTGTCCCAGTTGGAGTCCCAGACGGCGGCCGTTCGCTGCTCCAGAGGCGAGCTCGGGCTCCAACTCACCGCCGCCGCCTCGACCCGGCCCTCGCCGCACCTTTGGGTCGTGGCCGCCGCGGCCACCACCACAGCGGCGGTGCCGGCGATACCGCAGGCCACTTGGAAAGCTTTCCGGAACGCCATGGCCCGCCCGCCTGAGGACACAGACGCGACTCCACGGAGGATAGCAGGGAACCAATGTTCTGGGCACGCATTGCCGGGGGAGCATTAACGCTGGCGCACAGGCCCCGCTGGTGGCCGAAGAGGGACAAAGGGTGGTTTCGAAAACCTTGTTCCGCTTAATTCGACTGTTGGAATCTTCCTGCATGGTCCCTTTTTACTGATGGTCTGGTGCATTGTTTCTAAAGTAAACTTTCCAACTACTGAGGTGACTTAAGCAATAAGACAATATCAGCCTAGTCATCTGTTTGAAGTACTCGCAAACAAAGGTATAAATTGATAAATATCATTATTAAAACAGTTTAAAAACCAGACAGCACTAGGTTATAGTCCAACAGGTTTATTTGGAAACACAAGCTGTGGAAGAGGATCATAAGATACGGAATATACAGCAAAAGATTAGCGTCATATAACTGAAATTATATATTGAATAAACCTAGATTGCTGTTATGTTTTTCATCTTTTAGAATGGTTTGCAGGTTTCACTTCTTTCAAAAATAGATTTGTTTATATAGCACCTTTTACAATCAACAAAATACTTATGAGGTATAGTTATTATTACAGACTTTAAATGTGCAACCTATTACACACAGCAAGATGATAATGATTCAATAATCTGTTTTAAGCAATGGTGGTTGTGAGATAAATAGGACTGATCTTCTAACTACTGCTAGGTGAACTTTTGTGCCCACTCAACAGAGCCTAGTTTAACATTTTCCTGAAAAGACAGCATCTCTGATAGGTAGCATTACAAAAACCTAGGCTGATACTCTCCTTATATTAGTCCAATGTAATATCTAGAGTGGGATTTCAGACCACAACATTTTGAGGTTTGAGTGACACTCCTGACAGTACAGAGAACATTACAGCACAGTACAGGCCCTTCAGCCCTCGATGTTGCGTTGCCGTGTGAAACCAATCTGAAGCCCATCTAACCTACACTATTCTGTTCTCGTCCATATGCCTATCCAATGACCATTTCAATGACCTTAAAGTTGGCGAGTCTACAACTGTTGCAGGCAGTGCTTTCCATGCCCTATTACTGAGTAAAGAAACTACCTCTGACATCACCCCTCAATTTAAAGCTATGCCCCCTCGTGCTAGCCATCACCATCCTCAAAAAAAAAGGCTCTCACTGTCCACCCAACCTAACCCTCTGATTATCTTACATGTCTCAATTAGGTCACCGCTCAACCTTCTTTTCCCTAACAAAAACACCCTCAAGTCCCTCAACCTTTCCTTGTAAGACCCTCATTCCATACCAGGCAACATCCGAATAAATCTCCTCTGAACCCTTTCCAAAGCTTCCACATCCTTCCTATAATGCGGTGACCAGAACTGTACGCAATACTCCAAGTGCAGCCACACCAGAGATTTGTACAGTTGCAGCATGACCTCATGGTTCCAAAACTCGATCCCTCTACTAATAAAAGCTAACACACCGTATGCCTTCTTAACAGCCCCATCAACCTGTGTGGCAACTTTGAGGGATCTATGTACATGGACACAGAGATTACTCTGCTCATCTACACTACCATTCACTCAGAACTCTGCATTCCTGTTACTCCTTCCAAAGTGAAGCACCTCACACTTTTCTGCATTAAACTCCATGTGCCACCTCTCAGCCCAGCTCTGCAGATCACCTATGTCCCTCTGTAACCTACAACATCCTTCAGCACTATCCACAACTGTACTGACCTTAGTATCGTCCGCAAATTTACTGATCCATCCCTCTATACCCTCATCCAGATCGTTTATCAAAATGACAAACAGCAGTGGACCCAAAACAGATCCTTGCTGTACACCAGTAGTAACTGAACTCCAGGATAAACATTTCCCATCAACCACCACCCTCTGACTTCTTTCAGCTAGCCAATTTCTGATCCAAACCACAAAATCACTCTCAATCTCATGCCTCTGTATTTTATGCAATAGCTTACTATGGGGAACCTTATCAAACACCTTACTGAAATGCATATACACCACATCAACGGCTTTACCCTCATCCACCTGTTTGGCCACCTTCTCAAGAACTCAATAAGGTTTGTGAGGCACGACCTGCCTTTCACAAAACTGTGTTGACTATCCCTAATCAACTTATTCTTTTCAAGGTGATTATAAATCCTCTCTCTTATTACCTTTTCCAACACTTTACCCACAACTGAAGTAAGGCTCACTGGTCTATAATCACCAGGGTTGTCTCTACTCCCCTTCTTGAACAAGGAAACAACATTTGCAATCCTCCAGTCTTCTGGCACTATTCCTGGAGACAATGACAACATAAAGATCAAAGCCAAAGGCTCGGCAATCTCCAGAAATACCTGGGATAAATCCCATCCGGCCAGGGGATTTATCTATTTTCACAATTCACAGAATTTCTGACACCACCTCCTTGTGAACCTCAATCCCATCTCATCTCATAGCCTGTTTCTCAGTATTCGCCTTGACAACATTGTCTTTTTCCAGTGTGAATACTGATGAAAAATATTCAATTAGCACTTCCCCTATCTCCTCTGACTCAACACACAACTTCCCATTACTGTCCTTGATTGGCCCTAATCTTACTCTAGTCGTTCTTTTATCCCTGTATACCTATAGAAAGCTCAACGTTTGTGAGAAGATTTGTAGCTCGGGTGCTTGTTGTTGTGGTTCTGTTCGCCGAGCTGAAAGTTTTTGTTGCAAACGTTTTGTCCCCTTTCTAGGTGTCATCCTCAGTGCTTGGGAGTCTCCTGTGAAGCGCTTCTGTGCTGATTCCTCCGGCATTTATAATGGTTTGAATCTGCTGCTTCCGGTTGTCAGTAGCTGTCCGCTGCAGTGGCCGGTATATAGGGTCTAGGTTGATGTGTCTGTTGATAGAATTTGTGGATGAGTGCCATGCCTCTAGGAATTCCCTGGCTGTTTTCTGTTTGGCTTGCCCTATAATAGTGGTGTTGTCCCAATCAAATTCATGTTGTTTGTCATCTGAGTATATGGCTACTAAGGATAGCTGGTCGTGTCGTTTCGTGGCTAGTTGGTGTTCATGGATGCGGGTTGTTAGCTGTCTGAAATTGCGTGGGTATCCATTTTTGTTGAATACCTTGTATAGGTGTTCTTCTTCCTCTTTTTGTAGTTCTGGTGTGCTACAGTGTGTTGTGGCCCTTTTGAATAATGTCCTGATCCAACTTCGTTTGTGTGTGTTGGGGTGGTTGCTTTCATAGTTCAGGACTTGGTGTGTGGCTTTTCTGTATACCTTCGTGTGAATTCTCCGTTCGGTGTTCTCTGTACCATCACGTCTAGGAATGGGAGCTGGTTGTCCTTTTCTTCCTCTCTCGTGAATCGGATTCCTGTGAGTGTGGCATTGATGATCCGGTGTGGGTTCTCTATTTGTGTTTTTAATGATTACAAAGGTGTCGTCCACGTTTGTAATTGCGTTAAAACTGTTTGTTCTAACCTTTGCATTACTGCTTCTGCTATGAGTCCGGAGATCGGTGAGCCCATGGGTGTTCCTTTGATTTGTTCATATATCTGGCTGTTGAATGTGAAGTGTGTTGTGAGGCACAGGTCCAGTAGTTTAAGTATGCCGTCTTTGTTAATAGGTTCAACGTCCTGTTTTCTGTTATGTATATCCAGTAGGTTGGATATTGTTTCTCTGGCTAGGGTTTTGTCGATAGAGGTGAACAGTGCCGTTATATCGAATGAGACCATGGTTTCTTCCTTGTCTATGTGTATATTTCTGATGATGTCCAAGAATTCTTGTGTTGACTGTATAGAGTCAAACGGAGAATTCAGCACAAAGGTATACAGAAAAGCCACACACACAGACCAAGTCCTGAACTATGAAAGCAACCACCCCAACACACACAAACGAAGTTGCATCAGGACATTATTCAAAAGGGCCACAACACACTGTAGCACACCAGAACTACAAAAAGAGGAAGAAGAACACCTATACAAGGTATTCACCAAAAACGGATACCCACGCAATTTCATCAACAGATGTCTAAGGGAAAGACAACGAAATGAGGACATGCCACAACCCAAAGGACTGGCCACACTACCATGCACCAGGAGCATTTCTGAACTGACAGCCAGACTGCTGCGACCACTAGGACTCATAACAGCACACAAACCAACAGCCACTCTCAGACAACAACTCACCAGGACAAAGGACCCACTACCCAGCATGAGCAAAACCAACGTAGTGTACAAAATCCCATGCAAGGACTGCACAAAACACTACATAGGACAAACAGGAAGACAGCTAACAACCTGCATCCATGAACACCAACTAGCCACGAAACGACACGACCAGCTATCCTTAGTAGCCATACACTCAGATGACAAACAACATGAATTCGATTGGGACAACACCACTATGATAGGGCAAGCCAAACAGCGAACAGCCAGGGAATTCCTAGAGGCATGGCACTCATCCACAAATTCTATCATCAGACACATCGACCTAGACCCTATATACCGGCCACTACAGAGGACAGCAACTGACAACCGGAAGTGGCAGATTCAAACCACTATAAATGCCGGAGGAATCAGCACAGAAGCGCTTCGCGGGAGGTTCCCAAGCACTGAGGATGTCACCTAGAAAGGGGACGAAACGTTTGCAACAAAAACTCCCAGCTCGGCGAACAGAACCACAACAACTATAGAAAGCTATCTGCCAACAACTTCTCATGTCCCCTCCTCGCTCATCTTAGCTGTCTCTTTAGGTCTTTCCTGGCTACCTTGTCACTCTCAAGTGCCCGAACTGAGCCTTCACATCTCATCCTAACATAAGCCTTCTTTGTTCCTCTTGTCAAGAGATTCAACTTCCTTAGTAAACCACAGCCTTTGCACTCGACAACTTCCTCCCTGTCTGACAGGTACATACTTATCAAGGACACACAGTAGCTGGTCCTTGAACAAGTTCCACATTTCTATTGTGCCCGTCCCCTGCAGTTTCCTTCCCAACCTATGCATCCTAAATCTTGTCTAATTACATCGTAATTGCCTTTCCCCCAGTTTTAGCTCTTGCCCTCAGGTGTATATTTATTCCTTTCCATCACTAAAGTAAACATAACTGAATTGTGGTCACTATCACCAAAGTGCTCACCTACCTCCAAAATCTAACACCTGGCCGGGTTCATTACCCAGAACCAATTTTAATGTGGCCCTGCCCCTTGTTGGCCTATATACATACTGAATCAGAAAACCCTCTTGCACACAATAGACAAAAACTGACCTATCTAAAGTACTTGAACTATAGTACGGTTCCCATGCCTCAGCAATTTGTTTTTTCCATCTGCAACAATCATTCCTGTCCCTGCTCTACCCATGTCTCTGAAATGGCCACAACATTGAAATCCTAGGTCTTGACCCATGCTGCAAGTTCACTCACCTTACTCCGGATGTTTCTCGCACTGAAATAGACATACTTCAAACCAAGTGCCCTCTTGCAACCTTGAAACCTTATTTCGGACCTGCCTGCTCTCAACCTCCTCTATACTCGAACTATAATTAGGTTCCCATCCCCCCAGCTGAATTAGTTTAAACCCACCCAAAGAGCATTAGCAAATTTCACCCAGGATATTGGTACCCCTCTGGTTCAGGTGAAGACCATTCTGTTTGTAGAGATCCCACCTACCCCAGAAATAGCTTCAATTATTCTGAAATCCAAAACCCTCCTGCATCATCCCTGTATCCATGTGTTCAACTCCTCTCTCTCCCTATTCCTCACCTCACTAGCTCGTGGCACAAGCAACAAACCAGAGATAACAACTCTGTTTGTCCTAGCTTTAAGTTCCAAAACAATGCAACAGCATATAAAACAGTGGAGCCACAGAAAATGGGGGAGATACTAAATGAATATTTTGCATCAGTATTTACTATGGAAAAGGATATGGAAGATATAGACTGTAGGGAAATAGATGGTGACATCTTGCAAAATGTCCAGATTACAGAGGAGGAAGTGCTGGATGCCTTGAAACGGGTAAAGGTGGATAGATCCCCAGGACTTGATCAGGTGTACCCGAGAACTCTGTGGGAAGCTAGAGAAGTGATTGCTGGGCCTCTTGCTAAGATATTTGTATCATCGATAGTCCCAGGTGAGGTGTTGGAAGACTGGAGGTTGGCAAACGCGGTGCCACTATTTAAGAAGGGCGGTAAAGACAAGCCAGGAAACTATAGACCGGTGAGCCTGACCTCGGTGGTGGGCAAGTTGTTGGAGGGAATCCTGAGGGAATCATGTATTTGGAAAGGCAAGGACTGATTAGGGATAGTCAACATGGCTTTGAGCATGGGAAATCATGTCTCACAAACTTGATTGAGTTTTTTGAAGAAGTAACAAAGAGGATTGATGAGGGCAGAGCAGTAGATGTGATCTATGTGGACTTCAGTAAGGCGTTCGACAAGGTTCCCATGGGAGACTGATTAGCAAGGTTAGATCTCATGGAATAAAGGGAGAACTAGCCATTTGGATACAGAACTGGCTCAAAGGTAGAAGACAGAGGGTGGTGGTGGAGGGTTGTTTTTCAGACCAGAGGCTTGTGACCACTGGAGTGCCACAAAGATCGGTGCTGGGCCCTCTACTTTTTGTCATTTACATAAATGATTTGGATGCGAACTTAAGAGGTACAGTTAGTAAGTTTGCAGATGACACCAAAATTGGAGATGTAGTGGACAGTGAAGAGGGTTACCTCAGATTACAACAGGGTCTGGACCAGATGGGCCAATGAGCTGAGGAGTGGCAGATGGTGCTGCATTTTGAGAAAGCAAATCTTAGCAGGACTTATACACTTAATGGTAAGGTCCTAGGGAGTGTTGCTGAACAAAGAGACCTTAGAGTACAGGTTCATAGCTCCTTGAAAGTGGAGTTGCAGGTAGATAGGATAGTGAAGAAGGCATTTGGTATGCTTTCCTTTATTGGTCAGAGTATTGAGTACAGGAGTTGGGAGGTCATGTTGCGGCTGTACAGGACATTGGTTAGGCCACTGTTGGAATATTGCATGCAATTCTGGTCTCCTTCCTATCGGAAAGATGTTGTGAGACTTGAAAGGGTTCAGAAAAGATTTCCAAGGACGTTGCCAGGATTGGAGGATTTGAGCTGTAGGGAGAGGCTGAACAGGCTGGGGCTGTTCTCCCTGGTGCGTCAGAGGCTGAGGGGTGACCTCATAGAGGTTTACAGAATTGAGGGGCATGGATAGGATAAATAGGCAAAGCCTTTTCCCTGGGATCGGGGAGTCCAGAACTAGAGGGCATAGGTTTAGGGTGAGAGGAGAAAGATATAAAAGAGACCTAAGGGGCAACCTTTTCACGCAGAGGGTGGTACATGTATGGAATGAACTGCCAGAGGATGTGGTGGAGGCTGGTACAATTGCAACATTTAAGAGGCATTTGGATGGGTATATGAATAGGAAGGGTTTGGAGGGATATGGGCCAGATGCTGGCAGGTGGGACTAGATTGGGTTGGGATATCTGGTCGGCGTGGACAGGTTGGACCAGCTCTTTCCATGCTGTACATCTCTATGACTCTAAGCTTCCACCCTAGCACCCTGAATTTCTGCCTTATAACCCCAACTCTCTTCCTACCTCGGTTGTTGGTTTCCAGGTGGACCACGACTTGGGGCTGCATCCCTGTCCTGCAAGGATCCCAAAAATACAATCAGAAACATCATGAACCCTGGCACCTGGGAGGCAACACATCAACTGTGAATCTCTCTCATAAGATTAAGGAGTTTCACTACATTTTAGTCACTTGATGTCATGTCTCTTGATTGAGGCTAGCATCAATATTTCTTTGAAAAATTATTGTTCCCAAGCTATTTAGAACAAATAGAACAAAACAATATTAGCTTTTCATTAACAAAGAAAACATTGGCTGGAGAGGAACAAACAAGAATTTCATGAAACTCAAACCTTGATTTGAGATTTGGAATTGTATCCACATTTCACTTCATTTCTTAATAGAAAGGACAATCATTAGGAGCACATTAAACTCTGAATAAATTATCTACCTTAACAATGGAAAATTATTAATAAGTTCCATTTTGTAGTCAATTTGTGAAGCATTGTACTTTTATTTACAAATATCCATCAGGCAATTGGAGTGTAGAGAGTAAATGGGTTGTGGGAATGTGTGTGATCAAACATATCACCGGAGTAATTGATGATCAGAAAATGGAGATGTCAAGAACTGGAGATTGCTTTCAGAAATGGTTAATATGACATCAGCATGCTGGCACCAAGACTGCATGCCTTCCCTGTTCAAGACACTCGAACCAGACATCGACACTGTCAGGAGATTGCATGTTGAAAAATAGTGAAAGATGTTTATCACCCTGTGCCCAGTCTATAGCATCTCCTCTCCTTAAGACTGATGACTGTGATTGAATATATTCCTGGAACTTTCCCATTGTGTGAGAAACTAGAACTAGGGGACACTTAACGGATCTCCCATTTATAGCTGAGATGAAGAGAAATGTTTTTCTCAGCAGGTTGAGAATTTAAGGAACCTTCTGACCCTGCAAAGAATCCTGTTGGATAGCAACCTGGTGTTGTGTGATTTTTAACCAAGGTTTCTAAGATAGATTCATGACTGACAAGGGAGTTGAAAGTTAGAAATAGCAGGTAGGGCAGTGGAGTTGAGGTTAGTTAGATAAGCCATCGTCTTATTGAATGGTGGAGCAGACTCAAGGGGCCAAATGGCCTACTCTTGCTCCTAATTCATGTGATTGTACTTACCACGTGAACTGCATCCAGTCTCACACTCCCATGATTGTTCATCCAACTTGTACATCATTGTTGTGCCCAGATTCCTTTCGACAATAATGAAACAATTTGATACCTGATGCTACTTGACATTCTGCTAATTTATCACGTTTTCCTTATGAATTTTTCCCAAATTTTTGTCCTTTGCAATTCCCTGGAAGTTGACCTCCAATTCCCAGAGAAATTCTAGCTCCTCCCCACTAAGTCCCAGAAATGTCCTGGTGATTAATCTTTAATTCCTGGAAACCCTTCTGATCCTGACATTAGAATTCATAGAATCCTTACAATGTGGAAACGGGCCATTTGGGCCAACATGTCCATACTGACCCTCCAAAGAATAACCCACCCAGACTCATTTCCTTACCCTATTACTTTACATTTATCCGACTACTCATGCACCTAACCTATACATTCCTGAAGAGTATGGGCAAGTTAGTATGGCAAATTCATCTAACCAGCACATCTTTGGACTGTGGGAGGAAACCAGAGCACCCAGAGGAAACCCATGCAGACACGGGGAGAATGTGCAAACTGCAGTTAGGAACTGTCAAAAGAAATTTGTAGAAACTGGTCTGTCTCAGCCACCTGAAGTAAGAATGGAGGGTCACCAGAGACTAAGAATGTTGGTGTTAAAGTAAGATTATAAATTTCCATCACAGCCCATACGATAACATAGCATCATCATATTAAAATGGCTGTGCAGGCTCAAAGGCCTAAATGGCCTACTCCTACTCCTAGTTTTAATGTTCTACCTCTTATAGCTTGTTCCAACTTTAAGTGAAATCATAGTTTTGTATCCTGACTAACTCCATTCACCCACAAGTTCCTTATTCCTTAATACCCTTAGCTAGCAAAAGTCTACATGGAGCAGGGTAGCAGATTCATCATGTATTTAAAACGGCATTGAGATTATGTTACAACTTAAGGATATGACTTCCATTATTTATAATGACAACATTATTTATAACTACAACTGTCCTTGTTAGTCTCTTAAGATGCATTTACGCACCACTAAATGAAGCATTGAATCATCTGTATGAATATCACTATGGATGTTATTCTGGGTATAATGTTCCCTCCTGGATGTGACTGAACAAACTTTCTCAATTTACAGCTAATCTCCGTAACAATGGCTACCAAATCACACAAAGACACAATGCTTAGCAAGAAATGGACAAACAATTATCTGTTGAAGCAATTTTACATTTTTGAGTGCTACTTTTTATTATCAGCAACTGGACATTATTATTGAAAGGGGACTGTGTTGAAGGGTTTTCTAAATGTAATTTATTGATAAAACCTGCTTCTTTGAAGATATTTACCTCTAAATTGGTGTGGATTTGGATCAGTGTCTATTCCCCACTAAGCACTGTGAAACTGTAGCTAGCCTAAGACTTGTATAAAAACAAGTTGTGGTTATTAAAAAGTTCGAGCCTTGTATTCCTGGTATTCTCATTAAAACACATTATGATTATGCAGAACATTTAAAGGAGAATATTGATAACATGATTCCATTTGAGTTTGAGTGTAAATTACAGCAAGGTGGAGGAGTGGAGGTAACATCACTAGTCATGTAATCCAGAACCCCAGCCAAATGGTCCAGGCATGAGTTTGAATAACACTAAGACAAATGTTGAAATCTGAATTCAATAAGAACAAGCAGCCAAATTGATAGCCACCCTATCCACCATCGATGCTCAATAGCAGCAGTGTAATGTCAACAAGATGCACTGCAGTAATTCACCAAAGATCCTCAGGTAAAAACAAGGGGTGCAGATGCTAGAAACCAGATTCTAGATTAGAGTGATGCTGGAAAAGCACAGCAGTTCAGGCAGCATCCAAGGAGCAGGAAAATTGACGTTTTGGGCAAGAGCTCTATTCCTTTTCCAGCACCACTCTAATCTAGACCAAAGATCCTCGGACTTGAGTTGAAAATGTGTTGCTGGTTAAAGCACAGCAGGTTAGGCAGCATCCAAGGAATAGGAAATTCGACGTTTCGGGCATAAGCCCTTCATCAGGAATGAGGAGAGTGTGCCAGGCAGGCTAAGATAAAAGGTAGGGAGGAGGGACTTGGGGGAGGGGCGATGGAGATGTGATAGGTGGAAGGAGGTCAAGGTGAGGGTGATAGGCCGGAGTGGGGTGGGGGCGGGGAGGTTGCCGGAGTGGGGTGGGGGCGGAGAGGTTCCTCCTCGGAGAGGTTCCAAAGATCCTCGGACAGCAGCTTCCATCTAGAAGGACAAGAACAGCAGATACATGGGAACACCATCCCCTGCAAGTTCCCCTCCAAGCCATTCACCATCTGGACCTGGAGATAACTCACCATTCCTTCACTCCTGCTGGGTCAAAATCCTGGAATTCCTTCACTAACAGCATTTTGGGTTTACATACAGCAAATCAAGAAAGCTGTTCATCACCAGCTTCTCAAGGACAACTAGGGATGCGCAACATGTGCTGGCCCAGTTTAGTGCTGCAATATTGGAGGTGCCACTTTCTGACTAGGTGTTAAGCAAAGATCCTGCCTGCCCTCTCTGGTGGATGTACAAGATCCAATGGCACTTTTTTAGAAAAGAGCAGAGGTGTTATCTCCAGCACCCTGGTCAATCTTCTTTCTCACACAGCATCACAAAAATGATCACATTGCTTGTGGGAATTTGCTGTGCACAAATTGGCTGCAGTATTTTTGACAGTACAAATTCACAATATTTCAAAAGTTCTTCATTAGCTGCGATGCACTTTGGAATGTAAGACACAAAATACATACCGCTTTCTTTGCAATCAATCATTAAGAATAACGGCATGAATAATTTATTCACAGCAGCTGGCTGTTTTCTGACTGTTTCTTAATATATTGTTTCAGAATGGTGTTGGAATTGAGGAAAACAAAAAGTGTTTTCCTCTTGCCCTTGTCTCATCTGTGCATCACAGCAGTGTGATCAACACTAGGACTTTATCGAAGCAAAGTTTCAGATGTCTGCCTACAGCGAGTGTGCCTCACAGAAGTCCCATGACTATGGCAGACCAATCCAGACCTTTGAATATGATGCAATTCAATCCCCCATTTATACAAAGTGAAAACAAAATACATATATTATTCAAATTCCAACTACACACACTACGGTTCCCATGCCTCAGCAATTTGTTTTTTCCATCAGTCTCTGGACATGCATTGCCCACACAATCCTTAAATGGTGTTCATCTCTTCATGGTGCACATGCATGCCTGTTGTCAGCTTTTCATCTGGGTAATATTATTTCACCAGACAGTTTTGTTCCTGTGTCACCCATGGTTATTCTATTTCTGATGTTGGGTTGCTGTAGACTATGAGTCTGATAGTGTGTGTTTTATGTATGTGGAATATTCATGTCTTCCTGATCAGCTGATTATGGTTGAAGAATAGACTCAGGAGTTGGGTGCATGTGTTGTAGTTGCAGTGATGCATACCTGGTCGCCCACTGCCAGTGCATATAACTGAGGTGTTACCTGTTTCACACAAGTCCCAAGTGGGCACTTTGATTAGCTTTTATTGTGATCATTGAATGATTTTCGATTCCCTACAGTATGAAAACAGGCCCTTCAGCCCAGCAAGTCCACACCGACCCTCTGAAGAGCAACCCACCCAAACTCATTTGCCCACCCTATAATTACCCCTGACTAATGCAACTAACATTTTTGGGCAATTTAGCATGACCAATTCACCTAACCTGCACATCTTTGGATTGTGGGAGGAAACCAGGGACACGGGGAGAATGTGCAAACTCCACACAGACTGTCGCCCATGACAGGAATTGAACCCAGGTCCCTGATGCTGTAAGGCAGCAGTGCTACCCACTTGCCGCCCTATGTTTGTACCCTGAATAGTTCTCCAATACTCAACTCTGTCAATGGTTTAGCAGTCTTGTCAAAAACAAATTTGGCTTTCAGCCATTTCACTCATACTTAACACTACTTTTGGTTCCAGGAGTTTCTTTTGCTGTTGGAAGAGTAATTTCTGTGTGGCGTGACATTAGAGTTTGTAGTAGACTACTTCCCATGCCTTCAAGAGGTGTGTTTCTCCACTTGATTGTCTTACATACATATGCATACAATTTGCTCAATTTCACGGCCACCTCAACCTTTCCATTTGACTGGGGATATTGTGGAGTTGAATTGCCAAATCTTTCATGAAATAACTGAATTCCCCAATTATGAACAGAAGTCCATTGTTACTGATGCCAACGTTGGGAACGTCACAACGGCTGCTGTGTGTTTTCCCAGCATTCGACAACCTTAGCAGTAATCACTGAAGTCAGCTGGTCCACCTCCCAGTACTCAGCATAGTAATCTACTGTGACAAGACAATCAATTCCTGTCAGTGGGAAGAGACCTACTCCAAACATCATCACATGAGCTGTCTGGCATGTTATCTGTGATCAGCTGCTCTCTAGCTTCTTAGCTTGGTATAACCATGTGATACCTAGAGAAATGAGATGCAGTTGAGGTGGAGTTGCTTGCTGCCTATGAACATTTGTATCATCAATAGTCACAGGCAGGGCGCCGGAATACTGGAATATGGCTAACGTGGTGTCATTATTTTTAAAAAATAGTAAGGAAAGGCCAGGAAACTATAGACCAGTGAGCCTGACATCGGTGGTGGGCAAGTTGCTGGAGGGAATCCTGAGGGACAGGATTTACATGTATTTGGAAAGGCATGAACTGATAAGGATAGTCAACATGGCTTTGTGTGTGGGAAATCATGTCTCTCAAACTTGATTGAGTTTATTTGAAAAAGTAACAAAGAGGATTGATGAGGGCAGAAAGGTGGATGTGATCTATATGAAGTTGAGAGTGTGTTGCTGGAAAAGCAGATCAGGTCAGGAAGCATCTGAGATGCAGGAAAATCAATGTTTTGCGCCAGAACCCTTCATCAGGAATTGCTCCGGCCCAAAATGTCGAACTTCCTGCTCCTCAGATGCTGCCTGACTATGCTTTTCCAGCAACACACTCTCAACTCTGATCTCCAGCTTCTGCAGACCTCACTGTCTCCTAGTGATCTATATGGACTTCAATAAGGCGTTTGACAAGGTTCCCCCCATAGGAGACTGCTTAGCAAGGTTAGATCTCATGGAATACAGGGAGAACTAGCCCGTTGGATGCAGAACTGGCTTGAAGGTAGAAGATAGAAGGTGATGGTGGAGGATTGCTTTTCAGACTGGAGGCCTGTGACCAATGGAGTGCCACAAGGACCACTACTTTTCATCATTTATATAAATGATTTGGATGTACAGTTAGTAAGTTTGCAGATGACACCAAAATTGGAGGTGTAGTGGACCTCTGTCATGTTTCCATCCTCATCCCACGAAGATGGTTACCTCAGTGTACAATGGGATCTTGATCAGATGGGCCAATGCCTGAGGAGTGGCAGATGGAGTTTCATTTAGATAAATGCGAGGTGCTGCATTTTGGAAAAGCAAATCAGAGCAGAACCTATACACTTAATGGTAAAATCCTAGGGAGTGTTGCTGAACAGAGATACCTTGGAATGCAAGTTCATAGCTCCTTGAAAGTAGAGTCATAGGTAGATAGGATAGTGAAGATGGTGTTTGGTCTGCTTTCCTTTATTGGTCAGAGTATTGATTATAGGAGTTTGGAGGTCATGTTGCAGCTGTATAGGACATTGGTTAGGCCACTTTTGGAATATTATGTGCAATTCTAGTCTCCTTCCTTTCAGAAGGATGTTGTGAAACTTGAAAGGGTTCAGAAAAGATTTACAAAGGTTGCCAGAGTTGGAAGATTTGAGCTATAGGGAGAGGCTGAATAGGCTGGGGCTGTTTTCCCTGGAGTGTCAGAGGCTGAGGGGTGACCTTATGGAGGTAGGACCTTACAGGATTAGGCAGTCCCACCCAACTAAACTAAGATGCAGCAGAATTGGGTGAAGATGGTGTCACCAATCGTATTGAAGACTGCAAACAAATTGCGCAGGATGAGGATGGAAACATGATTACAGAATCCAAACATGAAGTTCTTGAAAAGATGGGTGTGGTAATGAGAGATGACAGCAAGCTCCAGGGCTTGGGAGAAGTACAGAAGTTTGAGTTGGGGCAGTAATTTGTAAGGGCAGAAGAATCAGTAATTTTTTTTTGAAGAGCTGAGAGCTGATTTGAACAGAGATAGAGAGACAAGTAACTAAAAGAGAAAATGCTGGAAAATCTCAGCAGGTCTGGCAGCATCTGTAAGGAGAGAAAAGAGCTGACGTTTTGAGTCTTACTGACCCTTTGTCAAAGCTAAAAAAAGGGGAGAAATAGGGAGGTATTTATACTAGGCCCCTTTTTTTTTAAAGCTTTGACAAAGGGTCAGTTAGACTCGAAATGTAGCTCTTTTCTCTCCATACAGATGCTGTCAGACCTGCTGAGATTTTCCAGCATTTTCTCTTTTGGTTTCAGGTTCCAGTATCCGCAGTAATTTGCTTTCATTAGAGAGACAAGTATCTGTGGAAAGAGAATTGCAATGAATTAACAATCAGTCAATCTGCTTGAAGTGTTGATTGATGGATCAAGTGTGGCCAGGATAAAGGAGCTATGATGTGGAGGTGCCGGTATTGGACTGGGGTGGACAAAGTTAAAAATCACACAACTCCAGGTTATAGTTCAACACGTTTATTTGGAAGTCATACAGTCATAGAGATGTACAGCACAGAAACAGACCCTTTGGTCAACTCGTCCATGCTGACCAGTTATCCCAACCCAATCTAGTCACACCTGCCAGCACCCAGCCCAAATCCCTCCAAACCCTTCCTATTCATATACCCATCCAGATGCCTTTTAAATGTTGCAATTGTACTAGCCTCCACCACTTCATCTGGCAGCCCATTCCACGCACGCACCACCCTCTGCGTGAAAATGTTTACCTTTAGGTCTCTTTTATATCTTTCCCTCTCACTCTAAACCTATGTCCTCTGGTTCTGGACTCCCCCACCCCAGGGAAAAGAGCTATTTACCCTATCCATGCCCCCTCATGATTTTATAAACCTCTAAGTACTAGCTTTCGGAGCACTGCTTCTTTATCATGTAGCTGTCAGATAAAGGAGGACACTCTCCCTCTGGTACTAGGGACTTATTACATCCACATCAAAGGGCCTCAGATTTAACATCTAAACCTTTGACAGTGAAGCATTTCTTTAATGCTGCACTGAAATGTTTTCCTACATTATTTGCTCAAGTTATTTAAACACACAAGCAGAAACAGGACTGAATAGTTCTGATGAAAGATTGAAGCATTAGCTTTGTTTTTATTTCTAATTCCAGCACCCACAGTGTTTTTCTTTTGGATACAGATTTGATTTTCTTTGGGTTTCTGATATTTTTGGTAGTTTGGAGTTTGGTTGTTTGTAGGAAAGTCTCAGCATTTACAAAAGTGTGACAGTCTGCAGATGGTCATTGGGAGTCCAACAATATTTAGGCCCATCTAAAGTTTAAAATCTGCTGCTTTCTACAGTAAACATCTTGCTCTTGCCATTCAGAATTGGTTTGTGCGTGATGAGTAGCATTATTTCAAACTTAGCTGGAATTTTAAAAGTCAGTACTTATCAGAATGTTTCTAATGTATTTTTCAGATGAGCATGAGGAATGAAGTGACATTTGAAATTTAAGGCTCAGTTTCAGAAGTACCTGCCTTTGCCTCAAAACCACTGTCAATCAAATTAATGTGCATTTAAAATGTTATAATTTTATTTAATACTTTGATAAAAATACTTTTTAAATTAGGTCATGGAGGTGAAAGGTCACAGGGAAGAGCCCGGTTTTAAAAAGTAATAATTTATTTACAGTAGACAGCTTGCTTGTGAATTGGCTATATAAGAGCTATAAGAATATTCGAAATGGCGTTTCCCAGTGCAGTTCCTACGGTAAAACTCATATCCCTTCAACAAGTTGTTCTCAAAAGACATATTGGCTTAAACAATTGGAAATATCTCTCCAAATGTACCAGGTGCAGAATAGTATCAGCTAATCCTTCAAAAGGTTCTACACAAATGGACCAGTGTAGTACTGCTATCATTGTTCTACTGACGCTGACAGTTTATAATTAGAAATAACATAAGCATAACATAGAAATAACTTAACGTAAAACATTTCCCTACATTTTCTTACCAGTTTTTAGGCTGAATTAAATCATACATATTCACCAATAATTGTATGTTTAGCATGTGCTTTTTGTCAGACTGTATTTCACAATATACTACCTTTTACCAAAGGCTGTAATTTACTAACAGTCAGCCTCAGCAGTATTGTAACACCATTAATTAACAAATGCTAAAGCAGGAACTAAATCATGTAAATAAAACACTGTCGTATCTAATTATAACGCACTCCTAGTAACTGTGAGGTTTCAGTTCCTCAGAGAAACCACTTCTATATTTGTTATTTAAGTTGTGAAAGTTTCACTGAGAACAGGTAAACATTGACTATAAATCCCTGGATACAGCAATGTTGATATTCAGCAATAATTTGCAAGGACAGAAGAATTAGTGATTGTTTTTTTTGGAAGGGAAGCTGAGAGCTGATTTGAAGGGAGGTAGAGAGATAGTATCTGTGGTAAGAGAACTGTAATGAGATTAACAACCAGGTAATCTGTTTGAAGTAGGAGAAAGTGAGGACTGCAGATGCTGGAGATCAGAGTCGAGTGTGCGGTGCTGGAAAAGCACAGCAGGTTAGGCAGCATCTGAGGAGCAGGAGAATCAACATTTCGGGCAAGATGATTCCTGATGAAGGACTCTTGCCCAAAACGTTGATTTTCCTGAACATCGGATGCTGCCTGACCTGCTGTGCTTTTCCAACACCATACTCTCAAATTTGTTTGAAGTGTTGATTGATGGACCAAGTGTTGCCAGGATAAGGGAGAACACTCTTTCTCTAGTGCTATGGAACTTATTATGTCCACATCAAAAGGCCTCAGATTTAAGTTTTGACAGTGAAGCATTTCTTTAATATTGGATCTGTTTATTTTTTATTTTCATTGAAATCCTACATCTTCAAGTTATTTAAACACACAACCTGCTTACCAGAAACAAGACAAAAAAAATCATGAGTTGACCATCATGTAGAGAATTGTTCCAAACTCATTTTAAATTCTCTCTCCCTGTTAAAACAAATCCAGTAAATCAGTTTAACTTGTACAGTTTCGTTGCATTAGGAACAGATTACGAAGGACAGCACACTACACATTCACTGTTGAAGGACCTGAACACACACTCTTCCATCATGTTCAATTCATTGTTCATCATGGCTGGCGGTGAGAAGGATACCACCTATGAGATTCAGCATGCTACACTTGAAAGGGCTGCATGGATGGGGAGACTGAACACATCTCTTTTGGAACGTGCCTATGTAAAGAAGGTCTGGATAAGATGCAGTAGTTTTGTTGAGGTGCATGCTGAGCAGCCCTGCGATGCAGGACTCTGTCCTCGATAGTCTGTCTCTGGATGCACAATGAGACAAACATCGACTGTGTCTGGAAGACCATCAAATTGGTGGAAGGTGCTCTTTGGTCTACCCAAAGCTTGCTGGTCTTCTAGTGTTTGAGGCTGACCTTGAATGAGTGTTGCAAACTGGCACATTTCAAGGTCCTAGCTTAGATCAGCATTGACCAGGAGTCAAACTAAGGCATTTCCTGTGTTGCATGGGCCAGTGGGGCTAAATAAATACATAATTCTCTTCTTAAATTTGAGGACTTTAAATGTTACTGGATTACGATAGGGAATTTTGACTTAATCATAGCATCTTTCCTGACCACATATGTATATAGCACTTCAAATGTAATAAGGCGTTTAGCATGCTTGCCTTTGTTGCTCAGACTTTTGAGTATATGAGTTGGGACGGCATGTTGAGGTTGTCCAGGATGTTGATGAGACTATTTTTGGAATAGTGTCTAGTTCTAGATTAGACTTAGATTAGACTTACAGTGTGGAAACAGGCCCTTCGACCCAACAAGTCCACACCGACCCGCCGAAGCGAAACCCACCCATACCACTACATTTACCCCTTACCTAACACTACGGGCAATTTAGCATGGCCAATTCACCTGACCTGCACATCTTTGGACTGTGGGAGGAAACCGGAGCACCCGGAGGAAACCCACGCTGACACGGGGAGAACGTGCAAACTCCACACAGTCAGTCGCCTGACTCGGGAATTGAACCCAGGTCTCAGGCGCTGTGAGGCAGCAGTGCTAACCACTGTGCCACCGTGCCGCCCATAAACAGGAAAATCTGGTCGCTTTGCTTTGGGAAGTAAATTGGAGAAATTTCAGAAAAGACTTACCATGATGTTGCTGGGACTGATGTATAAAGAGATGCTGAACAGGCTGGGACTTTATTCACTAGAGTAGAGGAGGTTGAGGGGTGACCTTAAAGAGGTTTATGAAATCATGACAGACATAGATAAAGTGAACAGCAAAAGTCTTTTCCTGAGGGTGGGGAAGTTCAAAGCTAGGGGACATTTTGTTAGGGTAACAGGAGAAAGATTTAAAAGCGACCTGAGCAGCAGCTTTTTCACAGAGTGGTTTGTATGTGGAATGAACTGCCAGAGGAAGTGGTAGATGCAGGTATACTTACAATATTTAAAAAACATTTGGAACAGGTACACAAACAGAAAAGGTTTAGAGGGATATGCGCTAAACACAGGCAAGTAGGACTAGTTTAGTTTGGGAAAACTTGGTCGGCATGGACGAGTTGAATCAAAGGGTCTGTTTCTGTGCTGTATGACAATGACACTGTAATTCCAGAACTGTGTGCTAAGGGACACACTAAAACTTGGGGTGGTTGCCAGCAAAAGGTACAATAAAGAAAGACCACCATTTAAGGTCTTTCTGCCAAACTATAACGAGGGTTTGTTCAGTTATCAGATGCTCTCTTTGCCTCAAAAAGTAAATAGTGTCCTGCTTGAATAGGAAATGCCTTTGATTTTGCAACTGTAAGGAATATGAGATTCCAATGTTTGTTTGTTTTTGGTACATAAAGACTGTATAGAATTGTTTTAGAACCTGTGAATGCAGACTTTTTTTGTGATTAAAGTATATTTTTGCAAAAATAACTTTTTATCTTTTGTACAGTTAACTTTTGTTGTGTACGAAAAGCCTTGCAGCCTTGTGTAACTATGTTTCAGCAAATGACCACCATGTATGAATAAAAACAAGAGATTTATCATATCAGATTGGACTTGTCCAATAGAACCATCAGCTGGGATTACAGCATCTGTCCAAATAAGAACTCCTGGCTTCAGCCCAATATGTGTCTTTTCCTAATCTAACCTCATGTCTCCTCCTATTCTTCCAAAATATTTTGAAACAATTTTTTGGATTTATCTTCCATTTCATTGCTTACTATTATTTACCTCTAAGAAACCATTCTTCAAAGCTGAAAAGTCCAAAATGATTTTAGTCTTTCTTTATAAATCTCAACTCTACCAATAGGAATCAGTCTTGTGGCTCTCTCTGGTGTGACCTCTTAAATTGTTTAGATTATAGCAATTGACATCCCACGAATTCCCTAAGTATCTGGTATTATAATAACCCCAAGAATTAAACAGAAACATTTGTCATTGGACTCTAACCATGTAGATTTCATAAAATGGCAGAATAGGCACACAATCCGAAAGTGCTTAAACAGACGACAGTTATAAAACAATCCAACAGATTACAGTATTTTATAAAAATATTAACTGAAGCAGTCTTGGCAAAGCAAAACATTGACTAACCTTACTGTTAAACCTGGTTGGTGTCCTGTATACCTTCTGCAGTACAAGAACAACAGCAAGCTGATACAAGTCTCTAAGATTTATTTATTTCTTCTAAGTGGAGCAATCAACCAAGCCCTACTTCTGGATGTTCCAAAAGATTTTTCTCCAACCATACAATCAAGTTCATCTTGGACAAAAGAAAATCAAAACTGTAGTTAACCAAATTAGTTGGGTTTTGAATGATCAGCCATTGACTGGAATGCCAAGGTGACAATCAGCCAGTTTAAAGAGGAAGACAGGGGGAGACTGTTCAGATTGAAGATCTATTCAGTGATCAGCAGAAAATCCCTCAGGTTGGATCAACTCAAAAGGTTCTGACTCAATATACAAATCCCATTTTGTGCCATGTGTGGTTATCAAGCCACATACTTGGATTTCTTCATATTCCTAATGTTATGTTACATTTCAAGAACATAGTTTTGGTTGAACTAGTTTCATGTTTGAAAACTTAATGACTGGACACTCTTCATAAAAATACTTTGTAAATGAACTTCATTATTTGAATTATAATAAAGTGTTCTCATCATAATGACAGCCAGCATTTGGCGTCTCTCCCTAAACACAGTCTTCCCTTATCTCTTCCCAACTTCAAATTGATCTTTGGCCCCCTCTACTAATACTTATTTCATGTTCTCATGTGAATGACCTTGGAACATTGTAACCAAATACCAGAATGATTGTGTCAGTAGTAAGGGTCTTTTGACTTCAAATCTTTCCTTCATTAGGACAGCTCAATGCTTTCAATTAGCAAATCTCTGTATGCAGAATCTGGGATAAATACACATTCATGGAAAGGGAGTTTAATCTGTTAAGCATACAGAAAAGGGAGATCCTACATTCAATCCCTGATCAGTCTGTTGTTTTCAATGATGGGAATGGTATAGTTGATACACAGGAAGAGAAAATTACCCTGAGCCCCACTCCCCATTTACATCCAAGAAGATCAGATGAGTAGAAACTGGACACAATGCTAAGTTCATACACTACTGACCTTCAGCATCATGTTGTACACACAGCAAGGTCACTGAGGGGGAGGCAACATCAAAGGAATCAATGTACCTGAGCAAGGAAATAACCATTTGTCAGGAGTAGTATGGGAAAAATGGCAGAAAAATTAACAATTGAAACAATGCCTCATATTCAAAACTGTATTAAAATAACTCTCTGAAGCGATATTATGGCTGCAGTAGAATCCTTTTGTAATCACAAGTAGAAATCCTGTTGATGCTAATGGAAGCATCACCCGGTCAATCTTCAGGTATATTCCATTCTATGCACCAAGGAAAAGGTGAAACATTGAAACACTGAAGAACAGCAAAGAAGTGTCAGGAGAAAGGATCTCTGGTGTTACAGGGTTTGGATACAAGGAAAAGACAGAAATACTTGGACACTTCAATTTTGAAAGAAAATGATTGAGTGCAGATCTTATAAAATCTAAAGTTTAATTGAAAAGGTTATCCAAAGCATCATTTCAAGTTTAAATTATTATGGCAAGGTAAGCGAACACATACACATTAAGATGCATAGGATCCATGGTGACTTGGCTGCTTGGATTCAGAATTGGAATGCTGGTAGAAGACAGAGGGTACTGGTGGAAATATGTTTTCATGGCTGGGGGCTATTGGTGTTCTGTAGGGATCTGTACTGGGACCTCTGCTGTTTGTGATATATATAAATGGCTTGGATGAAAATGTGATGGGTGGGTTAGTAAGTTTGCAGACAATATAAAGATTGGTGGAGTTGTGGATAGTGTCTAGGTTGCCAAAAGATACAGCAGGCTATAGATCAGTTGCAAGTATGAACGGAGAAGTGGCTGATAGAGTTTAATCTGAATAACTGTGAGGCACTGCTTTTCTTTAACATTTTTTCTCCCAAAGAGCAAACAGTTAATGGCAGGACCCTGAACAGCAATGGTGTATAGAGGGACCTTGGGGTTCAAGTTCATGGTTCCCTGAAAGTAGCTACGATGGTAAAGAAGGTTTATGGCATGCTTGCCTTTATTGATCAGGGAATTGAGTACAAGAGTCAGGATGTCATGTTGCAGCTTTATAAGACTTTGGTGAGGCCACTAAATAAGAATATTGCATTCAGTTCTGGTCACCACATTACAGGAAGGATGTGAGAGCTTTGGAGAGGGTGCATAAGAGGTTTACCAGGATGCTGCCTGGACTTCAGGGTATGAACTATAAAGGTGAACTAGAAAAACTACAGGGTTGACAGTCAGACTCTCTCACCCCTGTCAACTTGAAATGTCTAAAACTAGGCAGCATGCATTTAAGGTGAGAGGGGAAAGTTCAAAGGACATGTGAGGGGCAAGTTTTTTTCACACAATGGTAGGAGTCTAGAATGTGCTGGGGTGCTGGTGGAGGCAAATACGATAGGGATGTTTAAGGGACTTTTAGATCAACACATGGATATGCAAGGAATGGAGGGATATGGATGAACGGCATTCTGAAGAGATTAATTAAAATTGCATTATGTTCAACATGACATCATGGGCCAAAGTGTCCATTTTTGTGCCCTACTGTTCTATGTTCTATATACAAACATGTAATTGCAAGATCAGGACTGACTGATATACTGAACCATTTCTGGGTTAGTTAGGTGTTATGATAAATTGCCATTCATATCCTTGAATGTTTGTTTTCGATAAAACAGTTGGGATTAAAATTCTGGTAATATTTATTAAGAAATGTAAAGAAATGCCTGGATTTACAAAGTGCCTTTCATGACCTCAAGGTATTGTAAAGCACCTTACTGCTGATGAAGTAATTTTGAATGTAGTCTTTGTCATAATCTAAGAAAACAAGGCAAACAATTAATAGACAGTGAACTGTCACAATCAGCGATGTAATTGACCAGATGGTGTTGAAGGTTAAATATTGTCCCTGAGAAAACATCCCGTTCACAAAATATCATTGCGAGATCTTTTACAACCACTAAGAGAAAGTGTCGTTTTGTGATGGTTGTGTTTCTTTAGAGGAGGATCTACTTGAACAACATTTTTTAGTTGTATGTTTTGTAATATTTACTTTCACTTTGTTAGTGGTGCCCACTGTAGGCACTAGCACATATAAACAGCAAAGGATATGACTGTTTATAAAAAACATCATTTGAAATGCTTCATGGTTTCTGTTAAATTTATTTAAAAGCAAGTTCTGAAAATATAAAGTTTTATAGACTTGTCTTTTGTAATAGCTTCTACAATAAATCAATACTTTATATGACTGCTAAATACAATAATAATGTTGTTATGAGGGCTATAAGATTGTTGGAATTCACCAGCCATTTCTACTAACATCTTAAATGCAACAACCATATGGCATTACAAGGTGATGCTTGGAATCGTGTTACTATTATCCACTTATTGTGAACACATATTCATCTAGACATTATCATTTGGCCACACAGCTCATCACAGACCTGTGTGATTCAGTCTTCAATGGTTGACAATTTCAAACATGGGATCACTGAATTACGATTAGGATAGAAATACTATGCAATCCTACCCCACCCACTCCTAACATCATCATCCACCATTTTCCCTGTTCAGAAGTGGCAAGGCCAATCTTAGGGCTCCTACTGCCAATCTGGTTGAAGTTCATTAACTCAGCATAGAACGAGGATTAAGCTTGGGACTTTCCTGGTTTACAAAACTCAGTTTCCTGTTGGATAGTAATTAACATTAAGACATAAGATATGCTAATGGTTTAACTTTTGTGTTCTTATTTCTGAACCTGGTAAAAAATCTAATTTGCCTATAGAAGTGGATAATAATACAACTTAAGCAAGCATCAGCCTTTACCCAAAATGTACATTTCCAATTGCTTAGCTTTACAGAACACTAACTACAGGTAGCAAAAGGTGTAACGATTCATTGCTTCCCCACACAGGTCTTGACAAATTTACAACAGACTGCAACATAAATTTAAAACTCTTTGGTGGCTGTGTAACCATCCCTTATCACCTGGCCTTTCAGGGAGAGGGGGAGAAAGGCAGACAATTACATGAACCAATTGCAATTAAAATCCATTGATTTTTTAAAAAGTACAAAAACTCCAAAGCTTATTGTTAACATTTAAGAATGCTGTTAGCAGAACACTGAGTAAAGATCACTCCATTACTTGACCAGTTAAAACAATTTATAACAGAAGAAACAAAACCTGTTCATTTCATTAGTGTATCTGAACCTCGTAGGAAAAAAAATGTGCTATTACATTCCAATAGAAAATATGATATACATAAAACACAAAACTTTTATTTTAGATAAATGGGACAGGAACAATACAGAACAGAGTCATGAATTTTGAAAAGGGTTACAGCTCGTTTCTTTCATCATTGAAGATTTACAAGATAAATGTAGCTAGTCTGTGCTTAAATACAAGTCAAAATAAATATTTTTCCTTTTTACATTTAAATAAACTCATGCAAACATATTTACACACACATACACACACACACACACAAAACATTCCCTGTAATTATGTTGTGTTTCATAATCTATGCATTCCCACCCCCAAAAGAGGGCTGTTTCCAAATAATTCTTAATTTCACAAAAAGCTAAGGTGGAGAGATGGTTTGGGCTCTCTGTTTATTATACACTGTGCTACAACCCAAAACTGTGTTGTGGGCAAAGATAAGCACAGAACTACGAAAATATACAGAAGTCTGCACTTGACCAGACAAAATTCGTGCTTCAGGATTAAATGGAAAGACATTCATTTATATAGTGCCTTTAACCATCTTGGGATGTTCCAAAGTGCTTGTTTCCTTTGAAATAATGTTATTGGTATCTACGCGACTTGTAGATCTACCTGAGGGTGCAGATTGGGCCTTTCCAAAAGAAAGCACCTCCAACAGTGCTGCACTCCTCAGTGCCAAACTGGAGTATCAGCCTAAATTTTGTGGTCACGTCTCTGGACTGGTACTTGAACCTATGACATTCTGACATAGCCAACAATTTTGTCAACTAAGCATGTCTGACACTTCATTGAGGTCAGATCTCTGTAATTGGTCAGAGCTGGAATTTTGAAAAACTGCCTGCACTTTAAAAGCTGACCACCTTTTCTCCTCACAGATGAAGATTGATTTACTGTGCATTTCCACAATTTGACTGTTGATTCAGATTTTCACCATGCAGCTGACCTAGACTTCTATTCCACTTTTTTCTTGCAGAATCTAAAGTTGTGTTCACGGAACCCTTAATAATAAGATACTTTAAAAACAAATCAAGCAGCTTTTATTATTCTTCATGATCTGAAAAACATCTTGACGAAGCCACTAAATGTCACAAGCTCCTCAAGAGGGATCTGAAAGGTCATTGTGCTAATGCACGAACAAGTTTCTTTTTCCACAGATGTTGCATGACCTGCCCAAATGCTTTCAGAGTTTTATTTTCAAATTACTTTGATAAACTGGTAACAATAATGAAGGAATCTACTTTGATGTTACATCAACTGGTGCTGTGAATCCTCAATGTTCAACCCTGCAGCCAAACACTACACATCTGCAGAATACCTGCCAACTTTAAATCAACAGAGAAATCATATCCATCAAATACAAAATAGTTAAACAGCTCATCACCACCCAAAATATTTCCGTACGCTTTGCAAACAGAAGTTTCCAAATTGCCATAAGTGTTAAGGTCCTCTGCCATAATCTACATACAACAATTTCAAGAATGTATCAAAGTTGAAATTGCCGTGAGATGCTGTATTGGTCAAAACTTCTAATGCTAACTATTAAAATGGCATAATTAATTGTGCCTTACAACAATGAATTATAAGGAAGCCTAAAAACACATGGAGCAAACAGGTCAGTCAGTTCTGTACAGATATCACACAAAGGCAAACAAGTTCAGAAGAAATAAAATGTCGAGTCTTGGATGGACTAACATCCAAGTTGGGGGGTGGGCACATTTAGTATGGCTGATGTGCCTTCTGCTCTGTGTACAGTCCAGATAAGCCTGCACACACAATTCTAACCTCGTACCTCCAATTAGTAATAACACTGCCAAGGATGTTTATATTTAGGCATTTTTGAGGGAGGTTCTGACCATTCTTATGGGCCTCAACATAGCAATCTTATGAATAGAAAATAAAGATACTTCCAGATCACATTACAACCAAATTACAAAATCCAATGTTTAACAATCTTCCTACCTAGAAAAGGTATGGGGTGAGTGCTTCTGTTTGAACTTGGATGGACAGAAAAAATGAAGACAAAAGGTTAACTGTCAAACAAACAAGTCATCAGAAAATACTTTAAATTAACTGTTTCTCTCTCCAGATACTGCCACACTTGTTAGGTTTTCATACAGTTTTGCTTTCATTTCAGCAATTAGAATATTTTACTTTTATTATTGTGCAAAACAGTAATAACATTTTGTTTTAATTGCATAACTTTGTCTTACCAGATAACAGCTTTAGAAGCCAAATCTATATAACAAAGGATTTATCCCATTAACATCCCATTATATGACCTGAGTCACCACAAGAATGGACTGTTCACCTTTTATTATTTTAAGCAGACAGGCTGCTGCAATGAGTTGGTGAGTGGAATGAACCTTAGAAAATGCAAGTGGTTCACAGTAAGTGTAAAAAGAATTGGTTGGGATTGAAAAAGAAAGAATTTGATTAATATTTTTAGACTGAACACAACTGAAGGAGACGACATCAGTGCAACACATGGTGGACAAAGTAATAAACAAGCGAAAAAAATCTGTGGGAAGTGATAGGAATTGTCAGCGTGCAGGCAAATGTGTGTTGACATGAAAAAAATTAACCAAAAGGATCGAGTGGGTAACCATATAAGCATACTATTGAGATGCTTTGTTGTCGATTCCCTTGAAAGTTTAATTGCATATGTTTCTCTAATGTAACTCCCATCGTTAATGTGCGTACTAACAGTGGTACATCAATTTGTGTTATGCTTTGATAATACTCTCCATTTTCATTCTTCACAATATGTTACCAAATGTCAACATTTTTAGGGACTTCCCAATATTTAATAAAGTGGGCAAGACTTCCTCCCTTTCTAGGCGAACGTGAGGACTGCAGATGCTGGAGATCAGAGTCAAGAGTGTGGTACTGGAAAAGCACAGCAGATCAGGCAGCATCAGTGAAACAGGAAGATCGACATTTCGGGCAAAAGTCTTTCATCAGGTACCCGATGAAGTTCCTGATGAAGGGGCTTTTGCCTGAAACGTCACTTTTCCTGCCTCTGTGATGCTGCCAGACCTGTTGTGCTTTTCCAGCACCATGCTCTCTACTTCCTCCTTTTCTAATTTTACCTCACTCATCAAGCAGAAATAGCTGGCTTTGCCCCCAGACCTTCTAATGCAACATAACTAAATTTATAAATGTATGATGCAAGACATTACTGTTATCAACTTGGGTTCTTCTATTTACAGTATCAACTAGATATACCTTTTGATGTTTTCCCTGAAGTAAACCTGCTACTTACAATTAATGAAGCTGAGTATAATAACCATCTCCCACTGATGGGACACTCTTCTCTGTGTAGCATCACCATTATGAACTATGCTAGACCAATTCATGCCACTATTAATATTTAGTATCGAGCCTCTGATTAAAAGAATTGGCAACAATTTTACAATAGGATATTCTATTCTTCTACAACATGCATATCCATTAAGAAAGAGAATGCATTTGTATAACACTTCATTAGAAACTCAAGACCCCGTTAAATAACTAATGCATTTATTTTGCAAGATATTTATAGAGGAAATACAGCAGCCAGACTTTTTCACAAAAACCCACAAACAACGAACTGTATTCGCACTTTAGTTCAAATGAAATGATTCAACTATCAACAGATGTCAAAAAATAAATCCTGCCAAAAGCCAAAAAAAGCTGATTATACAAAATACAAATGAATAGGTGAGAACAACTTTGGTCAAACAATGCTAAAATTGCAATTTTTTGCAATGTGATCAGTATAGATTGTATCATAACAAGCAAGAGGCACAATTTATTTTAGATATTTAAACTCCTGACTTGTGATATACTGTATATGGAAATGACAAAAAAACATTTCATATTAAATATCAATTAGGGATACTATTGAACTCTGAATATTTAAAAGAATGGCATTTATATAGCACCTTTAACACTCTCAGGGAACTACAAAGTGCTTTACAGTAAGTGGAAACATGTAAAGTGTAAACACAAATAATGTTCTCAAAAATGGAAACCAATTCATGCAAAGTAAGCCCCACAAATAATAATGTGATAATAACCGGATGGTCTATTTTCGAGATATTGACTGAGATACTGCACAGAACAGGGCTTGCCAATGTTCAAATAATATCAAGGGATCTTTTATATCCAATGCTTCCGAACTTATCACTCAAAGAAGCATGTACAACACTGTACCTTTTGGACTGCACTAGGTGTGCTTTGCATGCTTGTGTTTCAAGCATGATTTGAGTCCATAATGGTTAACTCAAAAATAGGCAGCACAATGACTCAGTGGTTAGCACTGCTGCCTCACAGTACCAGGAAACCGGGTCCAGTTCCAGCCTTGGGTGATTGTGCAAACTCCACACAACCTTCTCCATGTCTGCGTGAATTTCTTTTGCATGCTACAATTTCTTCCCACAGTTCAAAGATGTGCAGGTTAGGTGAATTAACCATGCTAAAATTGTCCCCCAGTGTTCAGGGATCTTCAAGTTGATGTGTTAGCCATAGTAAAAGCCCCATGCAGGGTTACAAGAATGATGGAGGGGTGGTGGGTCTGGATAGGATGCTCTTCAGAGGTTGGTGCAGACTCAATGGGCCTAATGGTCTCTTTCTGAACTGTAGGGATTCTATGATACCTTACTGGCACAATTCCTGGCTAAGATGGATTACTCTTCTCTCTAAGGCATACCTCTGTAAAGTTCAAGGTAATTTGTGTGTTGACAGGACAATAATTCCATAATTCAATAAAAACTAATTTATTTATTAATCAAAGATAAATAAATCAAAGATTCTTCATCTTCAGCTGGAAGAAAATAAACAAGACATTGAGGATTCTTTCTACACACCTGTTATTTTAAAAAATGGCACCAGCTTGTTTTGTAAGCCTATTTACTCAATTCTGAGGGAATGCACACTAGTTCAAAGTAGCACATTCTCAGAGGAAGGAGAATAACAGACTAAAATCAGTGGAGAATAAAAACACTTAAGATATTGAAAGGACACAAAACGTCACCATCAATGGAAGCTTCAGTATGAGAGCAAAATTTGATTTTACTGCCCAGATAAATCAAATTACTGAGTGATAAACTATTAAACTAGGATAAGCAGTTTCTGATAGGGGATTGGATCCATGCCATCTTCCAAAGAAACCCAGACAATGTTGGAAAAGGAATTTGATTTTGGATTTCTGGCAACGTTCCAGTTATGAGGCTATTAATTCATTGTGCTGACTGTACAGTATTCACAGTTCACATGCAGCTGCTAGCCTGCCCTGCTTTACACTGTCTAATAGAGCTTAACCAAAGCTTATTATGAAGAAGAAGAACAAACTAGATTTCAATAAAAGCCACTCAGGAGTTGGCGTGCAAAATAAAAATTAAATATCTATGGGCACATGTGAAACAGAAATGATACTTACCAGTGACTCATTCATACTTTTGACAGAGAAGAAATTTAAAGAAATTTGAACTTCTAGTTGATAGATGAAAGGATAATACGGCAAGCGTTCATTTTAAGTCCTTTACTGAAGACAAAAAGCTTTTGACTCAACACTGTTTTTGGAAACAGCATATAATTTCAATCATACGATATCATATTTATTTTTAGTACAACTGAACAAACTCACCGTCAAGGGCACATTGCACTGTCTTTTAAATAGATATTAAACTCTAGAAAATCAATCCAAAATGATTCTTGGCCTCAAAAATTTATTTCTACTCTTTTCCATTCTCATCTACTGTCTTAAAAACATTGTACATGATGAGAACATTATTGGAGATCCTCTCTTCAGCTCAAAGCAGGTGAATTATCAACTTTAAAAAAAAACAAAATCATGTGGAGTTAAAAACAAATCAGAGCTTGAGCTGCCACCCAAGTTTAAGTGTGATGAACCATACTTACTTCTGACCTCCAACTGTTCCCTCTCTAGGGCCCTGGAAGGATAACCCACCTCCTTGTTGATATTTCAGGTGCATCCATAACCCAATTTTTTGTTTAAACAATGCCTTCTTCTCTACTATTTCCATCAGTGCAAATGGGTCTTATATCAAGATAGAAATGTTGATTAGTTATTTTTTAAGAACTCAATAAAATTTAGACCTTAGAATCAAATGAAAAGTTCAAAATATACCCTGTTAAAACCTGATAGTTTTCACACTTCTCTTGGACTTGGAGACTGACAGTCTGTGTACAGACATTACAACTGTCTTCCTCAATGAATAAAAGTGTGAATACCTTACATCTTCTTCCCAATAAAACAATATAGGTTAACGGATGTAAGTTTGCTCACTGAGCTGGAAGGTTCGTGACGTTTTATCACCATACGAGGTAACATCATCAGTGAGCCTCCAGTGAAGCACCGGTGGTATGGTCAGCTTCTTATTTGTGTGTTTAGGTTTCTCACCAACTCCAAAAAAATCTGAACAAGTGATTTGTTATTCTGCAGAATGCAGAACGTTTGAAATTATCATGATGGTTATCTAGTTTGAAATGTTGCCTAACTGCATTACCAGCAGAAAATTCAACCAATGAGCATAGTTTGGACATATCATATAAAGTTGAAAAGTGTGTTGCTGGAAAAGCGCAGCAGGCTAGGCAGCATCCGAGGAACAGGAGAACCGACGTTTCGGGCATAAGCCCTTCTTCAGGAATGAGGCTGGCGTGCCAAGCGGGTTGATATAAAAGGTGGGGGGGGGGGGGGGAAGAATAATTTGGGGGAGGGGTGCTGGGAATACGATAGATGGAAGGGGGTGAGGGTGATAGGCCAGAGAGGGGGTGGGGGCGGAGAGGTCGGGAAGATGATTGCAGGTCAAGAGAGCGGTACTGAATCTGGGGGTTGGGACTGAGATAAGGTGGGGGGAGGGGAAATGAGAAAGCTGCAGAAATCTACATTCATCCTGTGTATTGGAGGGTTCTGAGGCGGAAGATGAGGTGCTCTTCCTCCAGGCGTCGTGTGGCCAGGGTCTGGCGAAGGAGGAGGCCAAGGACCTGCATGTCCTTGGCGGAGTGGGAGGGAGAGTTAAAGTGTTCAGCCACGGGGCAGTTGGGTTGGTTGGTGCGGGTGCCCCACTGGTGTTCCCTGAAACGTTCCGCAAGTAGGCGGCCTGTCTCCCCAATGCAGAGGAGACCACATCGGGTGCAGCGGATACAGTAAACGATGTGTGTGGAGGCGCAGATGAATTTGCGACGGATATGGAAGGATCCATTAGGGCCTTGGAGGGAGGTGAGGGGGGGAGATATGGGCGCAAGATTTGCACTTCTTGCGGTTGCAGGGGAAGATGCCGTGAGTGGAGGTTGGGTTGGTGGGGGGGGGGGGGGGGGGAGGGTGGGGGCGGGGGGGGGGGGGGGGGGGTGTGGACGTGATGAGGGAGACGCGGAGGGAGTGGTCTCTCCGGAACGCTGATAGGCGTGGGGTCTGTTTGGAGGTGGCAGAAATGATGGAGGATGATACGATGTATCCGAAGGTTGGTGGGTTGGAAGGTGAGGACTAGTAGGGTTCTGTCCTGGTGGCGATTGGAGGGGCGGGGTTCAAGGGTGGAGGTGCGGGAAGTGGAGGAGATGCCAACCACATCGGAGGGGAAATTGCGGTCTTTGAAGGCCATTTGGGCTGTGCGGTAGTGGAATTGGTCCCCCTGGGAGCTGATGCGGCAGAGGTGAAGGAATTAGGTATATGGGATGGCGTTTTTACAGATGGCAGGGTGGGAGGATGTGTAATCTAGGTAGCTGTGGGAGTCGGTCAGTTTGTAATAAATGTCTGTGTTGAGTCGGTTGCCCGAGATAGAAATGGAGAGGTCTAGGAAGGGGAGGGAGGAGTCTGAGATGGTCCAGGTAAATTTGAGGTTGGGGTGGAAGGTGTTAGTAAAGTGGATGAACTGTTCATATTATATAAAGCATATTAAGAGGAGACCAAGTCAAACCTCCAGCTTAAAGGGCCTTTAACATTAGGAGATTCAAGGATGTTTACAATACCAGTTTTGGAATATTCAGCTAGTAATTTAGAAAGCAAAAATGATTAAACAAACACTTCAAGTAACCTGCTTAGGCAATCATATTAGTCTGAAAATATGATGAGTAATGTGTGATAAAATAATCGGTTACACACAACAGTCTGTATGAAAATCCCTAATCAGAAGGCTGACCACAAACTAATCACCTCTTGTGATTTCCCTGGTTAGCCTCACTTATTAAAATAGACTTGTGTTTATGTAGTGACCTTCATGACCTCAGCCCGACTTGAAGTGCTTTACAATCAAGTGAAGTACTTTTGAAGTGTAGTCACTACGGAAATTTAGTAATTTAGAGTACTCATATCACATTGCTTGTCATGATATATTTTTCATCTCCACCTGCACCCCAATTCAGGAGGAAATGTTTATTTCCCTCCCAACATCCCAAAGTAGATTATCAAATGACAGGTACTGCAGATGTTGGCAATCTGAAATAAAACAAAGTGCTGGAAATCTACAGAACTGATAACAGGTCATCCGCATGAAACCTGAGTTCTGCTTCTCTCACCATTGACACTGCTGGACCTGCTGAATACTGCCAGCATTTTGCTTTAATTTCATTATCAAATTGTAGCTTGTACGAGCTTGTTGTTGCAAATGTTTGCCTCATTTCCTATAATTACAACTATGACTACAATTAAAACATAATTTGGGTGTCCTGAAGTTATGAAAGCTGCTATATAAATGCAAACCTATTTTTTTGTAAGCCTGCAAAGCTGGGTTCAGATCAAGACCATAATTCTTTATTTTTAAATTACAATACACCCAAAAGTTCCATTACTAAGCTTCAACAAAAAGAGGGGACACATGATAAATCAAACAAACTCAAACTCACTTCTGGTAAACAAATGATTTTGTCTCACATATTTTGATGATTTGGCAAATGAATGAGATTCTGAGAATTCTTTGGAAACAGCACACTTGAAGCAGCCTACAATGCATTGGATAGCGAAACTTCTGTTCTCGAACAAAGGAAATCTAGTCAATTAGTTTTTGCAACTTTTCACAAGATTATTACAAATCATTAGTTTTAGCCAGAATTCAACAGTGGCATCCACGTTGCCCTTCCAGTTTAATTCAATTTTCATTAAGTGTTCTATGCATGTGAATTTACCAACTAATAAGACATACATGACTGATTCAGAATAAAGATACTGCTTTGGTGTCTGCTGCACAATACAGTATACACCCAATTGCTACCAGATTTCATCTGTTTTTGTCTGGTGACATAACTCATAATCAGATAAATTAAAACTAGACATTCACCACAGAAAATAGGACATTCTGTGAACAGCTCAGTTCAATGCCCCAGAATTGGAAACAAGCCACTCATCTGTATTAACCATTAGAAAATCTCAAAAGGAAAGCAACAGATGGACCACCTGGTATTTAGGCACTAGAAACGACAATAGCAAACTCAGCCTTGTCAAACCTGCATTGTCCTCCTTATAATCATCTGGGGGCTAGTGCCAAAATTGGAAGAGCTGCTTTATTAACTAGTAAAACAACAGCCTGACATAGTCGCATTCACACAATCATGCCTTACACACCAAGCCCCAGACAACACTATCACCATATGCCATGCCACCATGAGAACAGACCGAGTAGACATGGCAACATAGCAATACATAGTTGATACAGAGTTGCCATGGGAGACCTCAATGTTGATTCCTGGCCCTATAAAGTCTCATGGCATCAGGTCAAACATGGGCAAGGAAACCTCTTCATGTTGAACACCATTCTGAGACAGCACAAAGTGTGGAAAAAACACAGACTGTACTCTGGTGGGGGGGGGGGGGGCTTCAAAGTTCCTCACCAGGAGTGGCTTAGCACCACTAATACTGACCAAGCTGGTTGAGTCCTAAGTCTTTTCTGCTAGATATGGTTTGTGGCAGGTTTGTGTTTATTCATTTGTAGAGTGTGGGCATTGTTGACTGGCCAGCATTTGTTGCCCGTCCCTGGTTGCCCTGAAGGTGGTGGTGGTGAGCTGAAGAAAGCAACGAAACAAAAAAGGAAAAGTATTCTTGACCTCATGCTCACCAATCTGCAGTATTGGCAAGGGTCAAAACTGCACAGCCCTCAGAAAGGAATCCCATCTTTACGATAAAAATAACCTTTGTCATGATGTGTGGCACTATCACCGTGCTAAGTGGGATAGATGAAGAGTGTGGTGCTGGAAAAGCACAAGCCGGTCAGGCAGCATCTGAGGAGCAGGAAAATCGACGTTTCTGACGAATCTGGAATGAAGGTTTATGCTCGAAACGTTGATTCTCCTGCTCCTTGGATGCTGCCTGACCGGCTGTGCTTTTCCAGCAACACACTCTTCGACTCTGATCTCTAGCATCTGCAGTCCTCACTTTCTCCTAAATGGGAGATACTTCAAAAACATCAAACAATTCAAAACTGGGCATCCATGAGGTGCTGTGAGCCATTAGCATCAGCACAACTGTACTCCAACACAATCTGCAACCTCATAGCCCAGCATATCACCCACTCTACCATTACCATCAGGCCAGGGAATCAATCTTGATTCAATGAACAATACAGGACAGCACGCCAGGAGTAGCATCAGGCACACTGAAAAAAAATAATGTGGAAACCTAGTGAAGCAACCAAACAGCTTGCCAAACAACATAAGCAGCAACATAGCAATCCACAACCAATGAATCTGATTTAAGCTCTGCAGCCTGTCACATTCAGAATGGTGTTGGGTAATTAAAACAACTCACTGGAGGTGGTGGTTCCACAAACATCCTCATCCTCAGTGATGAGAGAGCCTAGAATGTCAGTGCAAAAGCTAAAGCTGGAGCATTTTTAATAATCTTCAGCCAGAAGTGTGGACTAAATGATCCATCTCAGCCTCCTTCAACCAGTCTCCAGCCAATTCAATTCAAGAAATAGAAGGAAGCCATGGTCCCTGTCAATGTTTTGGCAATAGTAGTGAAGACGTGCACTTCAGAACTTGCCATGTCCCTAGCCAAGGTGTCCAGTACAGCTAAAACAGCGGCATCTACCTGACAATATGGAAAATTGTCCAGGTTTGTCCTGTATATAAAAATCAGGAAAAACCCAATCCAAACAATTATTGCCCCATCAGTCTACTCTCAACTATCAGTAAAGTGATGGAAGGCATTAACAGTGCTTCCTAGCAGCACATGCTCAGCAATAACCTTCCCACTGATGTTAAGTTTGGGTTCTACCAGGGCCACTCAGATCCTGACCTTATTACATCCTTGGTTCAAACATGATCATAAGAGCTGAATCCAGAGATGAGCTGGGAGTGACTGCCCTTGATATCAAGGCTACATTTGATAAAGTGTAGCATGAAGGATCTCTAGCAAAACTGAAGCCAACAGGAATTGGGGGGAAACTTTCTGCTGGTTGGAGTAATACCGAGCACATAGAGAAGATGGTTATGATTGTTGGAGGTCAGTTATCTCAGCTCCAGGACATCTCTGCCACTGTTCCTCAGGGTAGTGTCCTAGTTTTCTAGGCCCAACCATTTTCAACTTCCCTCAATAATGAGCTGAGAAGTGGGAATGCTGGCTGGATTGCACACATATTCAGTGCCATTTGAAACTCCTCAGAAACTGAAGCAATTCATGTCCAAATGCAGCAAGACTGTAAAATATCCAGGTTTGGGCTGATCAATGGTAAGTGATGTTTGTGCCATAAAAAATGCTAAGCAATTATCATCTTCAACAAGACAGGATCCAAGCAAATATTTACCAGCATTCCCATAATTGAAATCTCTATTATCTACACTTTGGGGCAAACTATTGATCAGAAACTGAATTATACTACCTAAACAAATACTGTGGCAACAAGAGCAGATCAGAGACTAGGAATACTGAAGTAACTCACCTTCCAACTCCCCAAAGCCTGACTACCATCTACAAGGCAGAAATCAGGAATGTGATGGAATACTCCACACTTGCAAGGATGAGTGCATTTGGACAACAATCAAGAAGCTTAACGCCATCCAGGGCAAAGCAGCTCACTTGCTAGGCACTACATCCGCCAACATTAACTTCCTCCGCCACTGACGCTCAGCAGCAGCAGTGTGAAGCATCTACATGGTGCACAGCAGAAATTCACCAAAGCACCTTAGACAGGACCTTATTAATCCAAGATTACTTTCATCCAGAAGGACTAGGACAGTAGGCACACAGGAATACCTGTAAGTTTCCTTCAAAGCCACACCAGACACTAACTTGGAAAAATAGCACCGTTCCTTCAGGAATTAAAATCTTGGAACTCGCTCCCTAAATGACATTGTGGGTCTACCTATCCTGAATGAGCGACAGGAGTTCAAAAAGGGCAGCTCACCACCACCTTCAAGGTGAACTCGAAACGGGCAATAAATGCTGGCTCAGCCAGTGACACCCACTTCCCATAAATAATCTAAAAGAAAATATTACAGTCTCTTAGAAACAGGTTAGACCAGAACTGCTAGTTTATAGGCACAATTCACAGGCAGTTTTAGAATTGCATATTGATTTAAAAGAACTTAAAATAAAAGCAATATAAATATAAGATGCTTACATGCCATTATTTAGCCAATTGACTATGTCTCCTATCCCTCTACAAAGCGTTTTGAAGTTTAAGGTTTTCAAAAGTTGATGATACATTTGTGGTTGGAGGAAATTTTGCAAAAACTCTTGTTGTTGTTGTTTCATAATCATCCAAGTTCCACAAGGCTTGGCAATAGGAATTTTTCAACTGAGTTGCAACAATTAGTGGGAGGAGATCTGTCACAATAGTTGTTACGCTGATCTTGAGCAGAAGACGAGGAGGGAGTTCAATGTCAATTGTACAGATTATACAAAATTGAGTGGAAAAACTAAAGGTTCTGCAGAGATAACATTCAACAAACTTTACATAGACTAAATGACATTGGTAGGTAGAAACTGACATTGAAAGATGCAAGATATTACACAGTCCTTTAAATATTTGGCTTTAGCTTATTTTTACATGCAAAATAGTTAATCCATTATCTGTTGGAATTTTTTTAAAAAAGCTATACAATATGGAACACCAGAGGCAACAGATGGGTCAATTCCAGGATTTTAGGTTTCTAATGGAACAGTGATTCAAGCCAAATTGGATTATGAGGTGCTGGGCTAATTGTAGTTTTGTCCACATTTCTGATTCTTTGATCAATTGCATTCACTTTCCTATTGGGGGTGGGGGTGGGGAGGAAATGGAAGGGCAAGGGAGTTGAATTTAAAAAGTCAAACCCCAGAAAGACATTAGTCTGGCATTTAAAATAACAAAGGGTACCAAAATGAGACAGATCCAGTGTTGTGGGATCATAAAGCAAACTAACTATGGTACAACAAAGCCAAGAGAAAAAAAAGTTAGTGCGATGAAGGTGAAGGACGAACTTGGAGGCTTAAATTTATGGAATAAATTACAACCTGATGTCGATTCTGCAAAGTGTTTAAAATAAATTTTTACTTTGTTTTGCAAGAGAGCCAGTGATGAGAGAAACAAAATAGTTGAGTTTCAAAAAGAACACGCTTGATGGGCTGAGTAAGCCTTTTGAACTCAAATTTTAATGTAATAGCACAGAAAGCTATTAATTTACATTCCTCTCTTCATTCCTTCCTTTCTTAATAACTATAAACTGTGAATATTTTTGTGGAGCAAGAAAACTATTTGCAGTAAAGAAATCTTGATTTAAGGAGACTCAATTACTTTATAAAAATAATAGAAGACAACTTGCTCATCAAGTTGTGGAGGTCCCTGTTGTTACTCTCTAGCCCATATCTGAAATGGGACTAGAAAGGGTATTTAGTGCTAAACTATTAATTCATAACAAGGAAAGCCGATCTTAATAAATAAATTTTAAATCATACACTAAGCAGAGGCATATGGATCTTCTGATGAGACCTATAGAGGAAGCTGAAGTTAACACCACCATGATTGTTTCCAAAAGTGCTCCTGGCCCTGATGGTATGAAGCCTAATGATATCCAAGATATACATGACAGAGATGCAACATGTGTCAATGTTCTTTCCAAACAGCCAATGAGAGGCTTACATGAGCCACTATGGGGCTTTTATACTAAAACAAACTAAACCTGAGAATTAAAGATTGTTTCATCTCACTGCAAACAGTGCAAATATCTGACACATTTAATTCCACAGATCTATATCAGATCTGTTGATGTTAAGTCAAGAGGACCAAAACACAGAATGAAAAGATCTGAATCAGAACTAAAAATATTTGCATCCTCAAGGTTCTTGACATTAGTAAACCAGGGTCCATTTTAAGTGGCTAATTTCACTGCATCAGACATTTGATGTTAGCTTAAAAAGTCATGTTAGACACATATTTGAGATCTTTCTTTGCAATTAAAATAATACATGAGACATCACACTGAAAAAAGTTGATACTAAATGGATTTTCTCCTCCCTCTTTAGCAAACTAAAGCCCAGCTGTCATTCTAGGCAAAGAATGGTGAAATTTTTCCCAATCCTAGACCAATATTATGAGAGATGTGGAGGAAATAACATAACCTCAGCAGTTCCTTAAAACCATGATAAAAATGAAAAATGTAGCATGTGCGAGACAAGAGTGCAAGTATCTCATATTCCATTACTTTGCAGCCGTGTGAAAACAGCCTGAACTCTGAAACCTCACCAGTCAAGAGATGGAATAACAGCCAATTTGCTTGTTTACAATACTTTTTCATCATTAGTCTTAGCACAGACCAACTCCTCTTCTAGAAATCTATGAAATTATATACACTGTCCATTTCAACATTTCATTACTGACAGGAAACTTTAACACTTTAATAATTTGTATTATCAAACATTCTTAAAGCTTTGAGGTTTGAAGCATTATAACAATGCACTCTCCCTTTAACTTTCCCAAACAAGCTCTAATAGACACACAGGTGCACACACGCACATATACTCACATACAAGGATATCTGATAGGTTGTCTAATGGCATAAAGTCTCCTAGAGGACAGAGTTTTAAAATATCGTTTGGCTGATGTAGGAGCATCACTTCCTCTGGAGAAGGAAGGGAACCAACAAGCTTTGGTGCCACACAATTGTGGCTACATCTATTAACACAAAATAAAAAGTATTACATTTGTCAAGCTAGTATTAGCAGGTTTGATTGGCAGGCCAGACTAAAACTCTTCATCATAAAATCATTACAGAAGTCCAGGTTACTATTAAACCATCACAGCACAAAGTTTTACACAAGATTCCAACGGATAGGTAAGTGTACAATAGCAGTTTCAACAAAAACTGTACATCCTTTCTATGATAAAGGATTAAAAAAAATCACTTTTTGGAGCAAAAGAGAAAATAAAATGACAAAAGAAACGTTTGCAGTGGGCCTGCCCTGAATTGAAACCATGTTTCTGATTTGTTGTAAAACTATTTCTAGAGAAATAAGGCTGCAGCTTGTTGGGCAAAAAATAACACACAGCTGCTGCGATAGTCTTCACAGTGCATCCAGCTTTACAGCTGCCGTGGTTGATGGCTGTTCACACCGAGATCTCATAGGTGGTCCCACCTACACCCGACACTTTTTTCACGTTGGGCTGCCTGGTGGGACTGACCATAGCACCATGGGAACTAGAAGTTGAGCTTATCCGGCTATCCATCCTGGATAAACGTTTTGGCTGTCCATTAATTTTGCTGTGAGCTGCCTTCATCTGAACCTCATCACTGAAAAACAAAAAGACAACAATGGCACATTCAGGTATTGCTCTGGGGTTTTATTTAGACAAATACATCAGGCCACTATTCTCAAGAACTGTTATTTTGTACTCAAAACATTCTATTTCGTCTTCACAGATGTTGAACTTCTGTCAATTTGTTTTAATTTTATAATTCACCTTATTGTACAGACCTAATGATAGTTTTCTTTCTTATTCAATCCACACAAAAGTCAGTCAATTTGAATTTACACTGCCGACACAGCTTAGAAAGGCTCAGAAAACAAGATGCATTACCTACCAGGGGGTAATCAGAGGCTGAGGCACACCTTCTGACATTTCCATAGCAGTGACGAAGGACAGAGGCTTTTGGCTCCCATAGGAGGGGGACCTGACTAATGAGGAAGATGTGATTTGATGACCCGGAGACCTGTATGAAGTCTCAACAGCTCTGCTTTGCAAAGTGTGGTGGGACTGCACATTGTTGTTTGCTATATCTGCATGAAGGGAACTTGTCGAAGTCCTTGTCACCCTTGACACCGTGCTCGAGAGGGAGGAAGCAGATGTGCGCATTACTGGGTTCCTTGTGCTGTAGTTGCCAGGAGACAGAAGATTATCTCGTGAACCATATTTACCAATGGTTGTCCTTCTCGAGTCATCCGGTAAAGTGTTCACTTGCTGTAGGTTATATGACCCAGGTGTGTCATGTGCCCCTGAATCTAGAAACACTGAATCAGGTGAGGGTCGAAGGAGTTGCCCTCTTTCTTCCATTGCCTTTCGCTCCTGAATGGAGGCCATGATTTGCTTCGAGAGGTTGTCATATCGGACAGGTGAAGGTTCCCGTTGGTGCGGTGGTGAGGCTCTATGATTGGGACTGTAACCTTGCACAGGCTGGCGCTGGAAATTCACCCCTCGGATCTGGCACATTTTGGCCGACAGGTATGGTGAATGGTATCCCACAGCCGACACTCCAGTATGTACAGTGGTATCTACCCCAGGGTGTGTAGTGGTGGGATTCAACAAACTATCATACGACAGGCTTCCATTCCTGTTGGACAATGAATTTGGACCAAAAATGTTTTTGTACGGATTGGGGGATGAGCCATCAGACTTCATTTGGTGTATCTGAACCTTATCTGTTCCTCTCCTGTGGGCAGATTTCAGGCTCAGAGTACGAGAATTAACAGAGAGTGAATCAAGTTGGAAGGGGGATGACTGGTACGTCTTGTGAAGAGATGGCGATCTGTAGTCAGGAATATCGAGATTTGGCTCGGACCTGTAATCATGGGCCCTGCTGCACTCTTCCATAATAGCTCCCTCTTTATGTCCCTCTTGTGTGGAAATCTACAAAGCAGGAGATAAGACAATTACCAGGAATAATCAATTTTATTATTCAACAATCACAGTTGCTGCCACCAACTTTTTTAATTCTTCAGTAAAAGTACTTAATTTGTTCTTGTTCAAATTGGCAAATACTGACATTATAATTTTCAACTATTATATAGAAATCACATGAAGTAGATAGAGAAAGCTGATAAAGATCATAGGAGGTTGACAGTAGACAAACCCTTTAAAGATCATAACGTTGACTTGCTGATGCAATCTGAATTCCTCTCGCATCATATTAAAATTACAACACAGTTGTGTTACTTCATTTGCAATGCTTTATACATGTCTGATTCCAAAGCTTCATGGTCAGGAGTATGCAAAGTATAGCATTAGGCATCACCCCAAAACAGTTTGATTTTCATCTCAACTTCCAAACGTTTTCATTCCGGGAGAGTCCAATATTTTTAAAGATAATTAAATTCAAAGTTTGTGAGATTTGTAGCTCGGGTGCTTGTTGTTGTGGTTCTGTTCGCCAAACTGGGAATTTGTGTTGCAGACGCTTCGTCCCCTGTCTAGGTGACATCCTCAGTGCTTGGGAGCCTCCTGTGAAGCGCTTCTGTGATCTTTCCTCCGCCATTTGTAGTGGTTTGAATCTGCCACTTCCGGTTGTCAGTTCCAGCTGTCCGCTGCAGTGGCCGGTATATTGGGTCCAGGTCGATGTGCTTATTGATTGAATCTGTGGATGAGTGCCATGCCTCTAGGAATTCCCTGCCTGTTCTCTGTTTGGCTTGTCCTATGATAGTAGTCTTGTCCCAGTCAAATTCATGTTACTTGTCATCTGCGTGTGTGGCTACTAAGGATAGCTGGTCGTGTCGTTTCGTGGCTAGTTGGTGTTTACGGTTGCGGATCGTTAGCTGTCTTCCTGTTTGTCCTATGTAGTGTTTTGTGCAGTCCTTGCATGGGATTTTGTACACTACATTGGTTTTGCTCATGTTGGGTATCGGGTCCTTCGTTCTGGTGAGCTGTTGTCTGAGAGTGGCTGTTGGTTTGTGTGCTGTTATGAATCCTAGTGGTCGCAGCAGTCCGGCTGTCAGTTCGGAAATGCTCCTGATGTACGGTAGCGTGGCTAGTCCTTTGGGTTGCGGCATGTCCTCGTTCCGTTGTCTTTCCCTTAGGCATCTGTTGATGAAATTGCGCGGGTATCTGATTTTGGTGAATGCATTGTAGAGGTGTTCTTCTTCCTCTTTTTGCAGTTCTGGTGTGCTGCAGTGTGTTGTGGCCCTTTTGAATAGTGTCTTGATGCAACATCTTTTGTGTGTGTTGGGGTGGTTGCTTTCGTAGTTCAGGACTTGGTCTGTGTGCGTGGCTTTCCTGTATACCTTTGTGCTGAATTCTCCGTTAGGTGTTCTCTGTACCATCACGTCTAGGAATGGGAGTTGGTTGTCCTTTCCATTCCATTCCATTCTACCAACAAAGGTATACAGGAAAGCCACGCACACAGACCAAGTCCTGAACTACGAAAGCAACCACCCCAACACACACAAAAGATGTTGCATCAAGACACTATTCAAAAGGGCCACAACACACTGCAGTACACCAGAACTGCAAAAAGAGGAAGAAGAACACCTCTACAATGCATTCACCAAAATCAGATACCCGCGCAATTTCATCAACAGATGCCTAAGGGAAAGACAACGGAACGAGGACATGCCGCAATCCAAAGGACTAGCCACACTACCGTACATCAGGAGCATTTCCGAACTGACAGCCAGACAGCTGCGACCACTAGGATTCATAACAGCACACAAACCAACAGCCACTCTCAGACAACAACTCACCAGAACGAAGGACCTGATACCCAACATGAGCAAAACCAATGTAGTGTACAAAATCCCATGCAAGGACTGCACAAAACACTACATAGGACAAACAGGAAGACAGCTAACAACCCGCATCCATAAACACCAACTAGCCACGAAACGACACGACCAGCTATCCTTAGTAGCCACACACGCAGATGACAAGTAACATGAATTTGACTGGGACAAGACTACTATTATAGGACAAGCCAAACAGAGAACAGGCAGGGAATTCCTAGAGGCATGGCACTCATCCACAGATTCAATCAATAAGCACATCGACCTGGACCCAATATACCGGCCACTGCAGCGGACAGCTGGAACTGACAACCGGAAGTGGCAGATTCAAACCACTACAAATGGCGGAGGAAAGATCACAGAAGCGCTTCACAGGAGTTTCCCAAGCACTGAGGATGTCACCTAGACAGGGGACGAAATGTCTGCAACACAAGTTCCCAGCTCGGTGAAGAGAACCACAACAGATAATTCAATTTTGTTTGGCAAATCAACCATTTCTAAAATAAAATCTGAAAGTTATAATCGATTCACAAACAAGAAAACTACTCATTTTCAGTTTCAGATGAAGTGCATTACATTTTATAACAATTTGCTTCCCCAAAGACTCAGAGCAAAGAAAAAATAAATTCTTCTTTCCAATATTTCTCCCCTCTGTATGTTCCTCCCACTGTGAAAGAACAGGATAGCATAGATGTTAAATAACCAACAAAGGCTCAATGATGAATAGATGCTCATTGTAAGTTATTTTAAAAGGATCAAACAGATGGTAAATAAGAAGTCATGGACTGCCAGATGTCTTGTAGAATGAAACTGACCATTGGCAATATTTGTTTATAAAGTGAAACATATGTTGGTTATAGGTATTAAAAACATCAGAACAAATTCCTTCACAAACTCTACAGAAGCATATTTATTGACCACACAAATTATCAATCATAACAAATAACAACAAATAGCAATCTTCTAAACCTACCTAAATGTCACTGCGTGGCAAGAGAAATTCATGTGTGAAATGCTCGGAGATTAATGTGATATACAAATCCCAAGCTCCTTTTACTTGCGATCCAAAACATGCCATAAGGTAATCAATAATCAATTATTAAAGTAGTATAACATTCACATCATTTTCTTAAGATTCTAGAAACAAGTAGTGCAGTGGCTTAAAAAGGGTTAGTGCAGTGGATGAAAGTGCCATTTCAAAGTTGTGCTAACATTTCTCTCAAATTTTTCCCATTCTAGTCAACTTATCTAATATTTCCCATGTTTCTGAGAAAAACGTAACGAATAAGGCTTAATGTCTAGCACCGGAGGCTGCACGCTCCTCACCTTATCACTAGCAGCATGGTAGAGGACTTTGGGGTTTGCATCTGAACTGCTGAATGTTGGTCGATACTTAAACATGGCAGGAGTGGGTGGGTTGATGGGCTTGGATGAGAGACCACTATCTGCAATAAGACAACGACAATGTAGTACAGGTAGCAGTACACACAGACACAAAAGGTACACTCTAACTACTGAAAAACAACAGAAGGGCTAGGTCAGCGAAATCTAGGTAAACACCACCATGATCACAAGGTTTCCAGGAGCTTTTAAATGTCAGAACCAGATGTAAACTAACTCAGCTATCCCATTCCGGGACACGGGAAAGAATGAAAATCAAACAGAAAGCTGCGTTAGCTTTATGACAGATTGGAATATAATGATGGTGGGGTATATTAAGGGGATTGGAATAGCCAAAAATAAACCCTTTGAGTACTGGAGTAGTACTTTTGCACTGGTAAAGTGGATTTATATTAGCATCAGTTTATTGTCATTTTTCATATGGTAAAGACCTATTAGCCAATCTGTTACCATTCAGTCTTTTTCAAACAAAGGAGTTGGTTGAAAACAATTCAGTGATTTATTACTTCCAAGTAATCAACGTTTGTAATGCGAAGAAAACTCAGTACTCAAAATGTTTAAAAATGAAAATTGAACTGTAAGATGTTCCATCTAGGACTTCCATACTCTGAAAAGCCTTAAAACCTGTTCCACAGCTATAGTACAGCATACCTTGCAGAATTACAAGTAGATCATCAATACAGACATCTGCGTACAACTTTCTGACAAATCTTTCTCTCACTAAAAGTTGAGTTAATTATAGCAACACTAAATTTAACTCCACCTTTTTCATTCTAAAATTTGAAAGGAAATACTCAGGTTCACCCTTTCGGAATAAAGATTGGTTGGATAAGTGTATTAAATGGTGTGCTGAGGATTCTCACAAAGCAGCTCAAATGTGACGTGTTATGGGCAAAGTAAAACACTTCCAAATGAGGTGATGACCAAATGCTACAATTAGTCTACTGGGATACAGAGGGAACAATTAATCAAATCCTTGGTCCTGATGTCATCCAGTAACCCATTGATGAAAAGTAGCGTGAATGTAAATGTTTATATATGACTGGTTATGGATAGATTTCGATAAAACTATCAACATCACTTCCTAACCTGCACTTTAACAACAGCTATTTGTAAAACCATAACACTGTTCAATAACTACTTCCCTGTGGAGAAGGACGAGTAAAAGACGACAGAAAAGAAAGAGTACTAAGTGGAACAAAGATTAAAGTAAGCAATGTACTAGCATATCAACTTGAGATGGGAGTGCAAAGTAGACACAGTAGATAAACTTGGCAAAATTGCTTTATTCCATTGCATTTTTTTTTTAACCTCCCTCCTTCAAGTTGATTTTTCAAAATCAATTGCTTCTATTGGAAATTATGTGCTGTCTTTTTGGAAAAATGAAATTCTATTTATTCTGCAACCACAGGATTTAAAGCATTGTTGAATGCTGAAAATCTAACTGCATTTACATTATGCCTTCCAAGCAAAGTGAGGGTATCAAAAATTTTGAGGCAATATTACCTGCGAACAAGTAACAATTAAATTTGCAACTCTCACCAATAATCCCTAACCATGACACCAAATATCATCATCTCCTAGTATACACTTTTTTTGGTCACACTGCTGCTACATGTTTCCTTCTAAATATTGTAGCTCTACATTCTAAATTAAAATAATGCCTTGTTTAAAGCACAGCATGTCACCCATCTCTCGCTCCCATGCTGCACATTCCTATTACAAAGCATTCCACCAGCAACAAAAAGTCTAGTTAAACAAATGCAGCTCCTTTTACACCTGAGACAGGTCATGATCCACAGAGATGCACACAATATATACATTTATGTACTTGAAAAAAAAACCTGTTACATACTTCAGCTACCACTATCATAGAAACACTAAAACAGAATAATTTACTGTGAACAGAACACTGGATTTATTAACTATACATAAGTCAACTAGCTACATTGCAAGATACAGATTACATGCAAACACCAGATGAACTCCTGATTTCAGCCAGGTATCTAACAGAGTAATAAAATAAGCAAACCAGCGAAAACCTGTCTGCACTATCACAATAGGAACTGAAGATAATAATAGTCTTGTATACCTTAAAAGTGGTCTTTCAATGTGGCACAAGGAAGCAATCTGCACTATTCTCAATCAACCTATTAATTAGCCATAATCTGAATTTCTCATTGTTACATACTCCTCAAAGCAATTATCATCCAAAGAAATTGAAACAAAGAGGGAGGAAATAAATAAGTCACTTAAATTTTACTAGAGTTGAAGTCATGTTTCACTTTTACTACGTTTGTCAGTTTATATTCAGAAATAAATAATTTCAGTGTATATATTTTATTTACATTATGATTTATATCAGCTTATAATCAGTAAACTGGAGCAAACCTGCAAAAAGCTGTAAAATATTAATGTTCTGGGCAATGACACTTCAGCAGATTTCTGGCATTTGCATTTTTCCTCTAATATTTACAAATTACAGAAAGTAATTCAACAATAATGTATAATCTGAAGTTATTAGAAACATTAAAAACAACTTCCTTATATTTTTTATAAAACAAAAGGGCAAGTTAAATCTAGTGAGAAATGAAGGATCTACAAACTGGGGAGAGTTTTCTGCAGGTTCCACTCTAAGACCGAGCACTTGCATATAGAATGTAGAAAGACAAGTTTTAGGATGGGGGCACTTTATTTAAAGGTATGTATAGGGACAAAAGTACACCTGATTGCTTTTTAGTTCTATTTTACTTGAACATAAGCAGATATATGTGCAAAGTGTTATCAAAAGAGTACACCAATATTTACCATCCACTTAAAACATATCACTCTCAAACACTGGTTTATAATTGTTCATGTTTCAGACACATATCGTTGTAAAATTATTTCAGGAAAACAGCAACTATTCAGACATGAGATCTAAGCAGAAATATTTTGCCATTTCTTGATTCATCACATTACCTTCATTAGTTGAAGCGGTGAGTTGATTCTTAAGATTTGCATATTTGCTTGGACCAAGTTTAGGCGGGAGTGGAGGCTCGATGTCTGTTGATGGAACTTCCAAAGCTTCCAAACTTCCTTTAGACTAAAGCAAACAATGATTGACTACAAAGAACAGATGCAATTTTAGCATTTAATCAGCAGAGTAACCATTTGGAGGCATCTGCCTTTAAATCCTTAAACATTAAAATAATACATATTTTGTGGCACTCTATTTTCAATAAAGTACATGAATTGTGGGTGTTATCAAAAGCATTTACTGGAGCTTCAGTACTCTGCTTTTATTAACAGGGGGATTGAGTTTAAGAGTAGTGAGATCTTGTTGCAGCTCTATAAAACTTTGGTTAGACCGCACTTGGAATACTGCGTCCAGTTCTGGTCACCCTATTATAGGAAAGATGTGGATGCTTTGGAGAGGGTTCAGAGGAGGTTTACCAGGATGCTGCCTGGACTGGAGGGCTTATCTTATGAAGAGAGGTTAACTGAACTCGGACTTTTTTCATTGGAGAAAAGGAGGAGGAGAGGGGACCTAATTGAGGTATATAAGATAATGAGAGACATAGATAGAATCGATAGCCAGAGACTATTTTCCAGGGCAGAAATGACTAACACAAGGGGTCATAGTTTTAAGCTGGTTGGAGGAAAGTATAGAGGGGATGTCAGAGGCGGGTTCTTTACACAGAGAGTTGCGAGAGCATGGAATGCATTGCCAGCAGCAGCAGCAGCAAGGTCATTGGGGATACTTAAGAGACTACTGGACATGCATATGGTCACAGAAATTTGAGGGTGCATACAAGAGGATCAGTGGTCAGCACAACATCGTGGGCTGAAGGGCCTGTTCTGTACTGTACTGTTCTATGTTCTATATCCAATGTTTCTTATATATCTTGCACAAGGGAGGTAAGAATTTCATTTACATGAACTAACTGGATTTAAAAAGAAATATCAGAAGACATTTAGCTTTAGCTTACTAATACAAAACCTAACAGGGTATAGTGACAACAAAGCAAGTAGTAAAAACATGCTAACAAATTCTGAAACAAAAATTAGAAATTGCTTGGAGAGAACTGAAGGGTCAAGAGACCCAAAACATCTACTTCTCTCCGCAAATGCTGCCAGACCTCCTGAGCTCTTCCAGCAATTTCTGATTTTGTTTCAAACAAATTTTGATGCAGATTAGTATTTAAGTTAATTAGTTTGTGTAACATGTGTTATGTTTTTGGGACTGCTCATAGTGCATTAACTTGTATATCCTCAGGTAAATTAATTATTTAAGCAAGAATGTCTGCTCCAAGTAACAAGTCATAACATGTTCATTTTATTACTGAAAGAATTTCTGAAATCAGAATGAAATATTTTAAGTATTCTTTGTTAGCAAGAATGGCTCCAGCATTTTTACAATATGCAATTTATCCAGCAAAACTGGCTGAGAAACCAGAACGACTAACATGCATACAACAGAGGTCAACTTAGACCTCAACACTTTGTTCTTATGAAGCATCTAATAACATCACAACTAAAATCCTTAACTTTTAGATCAAAAATTACCAAGGAGTGATTTCATAGTTCTAATCATTAGAACTCAAGTTCTGAAATGTTACATTAATAATATATTGATACGATTATGAACAGAATACTACAAGGTGTTAACATTTAAAAGATTTAGTTAGTCTCTAAACTCCTGGAATTGATGCAAACATGTAGTGAAGCAAACATCCATTGCCATAATTAAGAAGCTGATTTCATAACACTAAGTATCTAGTATTACAAATAGTCATTTCATAGAAGCAGAACCCAGACAATGCAGAAGGAGGCATTAGGTCTATCGAGTCTGTACCCACTCTCTGAAGAGCATCCTATATAGATCCAGACCCTTACCCTGTCCCCATAACCCCATGTTTACATGGTTAATCCACCTAACCTGCAAAGTTCAGATTCCACACAGACTCCCAAGGCTGACTCGAACCTGGGTCTCTCGAAGTGTGAGACAGCAGTGCTAACCACTAAGCCACCATGCCACCCACAGTAGTACATTTGGTAGTACAGAACCTGAAAACTACTTTCAAAAAAACATTGTCAAAGCTTTTTGTCTTGCACTCATCAGGCTAACAAAACAATGTGTGATCAGAAATAGGCCATTCAGCCAATTGAGCCTGCTCTGCTATTTGGTGAGATCATGGATGATTTGATAATCCAGGACTCCATCTTCCTGCCTTTTCCCAGTAACACTTGATACTCTTACTCATTAAAAACCTGTTTCTTTCAGTTTTGAATGTACTTAATGACCCAGGCTTGACAGCCCTTTGCTGTAAAGAATTCCACAGATTCACTATCCACTGAAGAGAAATTCCTCATCTGTCCCAAATATACGACATCTTATTCTGAGATAATGCCCTACAGTCCTTGACTCTCTCATTTGGGGAACCAATCTTTCTCCATCTACCATGTGAAGTCCCTAAAGGATTTTGCATGTTTGAATAAAATACCTCTCATTATTCTAAATTTCATTAAGTAAGGTCCAGCCTACTTAATGTCCCTGCTTTAGACAGTCCCTCCATACCTGGTAGTAGTCTAGTGAATCTTCTCCAGACTGCCTGCAAATCCAGTATATATTTCCTTAGGATGTGGGACTTGAAAAATCTTCACAGTATTCTAGCTGTGGTCTGACCAATGTTTTATATAGAACCTTTTGTAAGAATACAAATTCAAGGGGAAAACCCACGTTGATATATCATTGGAGAAGAGTGGCAACTTGACAGTGATTGGTACAGGCATTGCCATGGAGAATGCACCCATTAATGCTGATTGACAGTTAACAGCCAGACTTTGTTCTAGGTCAAAAAAGAAAATAAGGAGTCTTCCATTTCCGATGGAGTTGAAGAGAAATGCTTCCTCTCAGAGTGAAAGAAATCTTTGAAACTCTCTTCCCCAGAGACTGGTTAAGTAGGGTCACTAAATAGTTCAAAGGCAGAGGTAAACAATATTCTTAACTAACAGGGGAGTCAAAGATTATTGGGTTAGGCACGAAGGTAGAATGGAGCCTTTCCTGCCTTGAACTTGCATGTTCGTAAAATGTCCAGACGAGTGCAAGTCAAAAAGTTTTAACAAAGTATATCTTTTTTTTTATTACTACATAATATCTACTAATATGCCCAGGAACTTCAGCCTGTACACCAAAATGATGGACACGGTCAGGCAAACTAAGTAGGGTAATTGAGAAACTAGTCAAAAAATGTGGGGCTGAAAAAGCACAGCCAGTCAGGCAGCATCTGAAGAACAGGAGAGTCGATATTTTGAGCATAAGCTTATGCTTGAAACGTTGACTCTCCTGCTCCTCAGATACTGCCTGACCAGTTGTGCTTTTCTAGCACCACACATTTTGACTCTGATCTCCAGTCCTCACTTTCTCCTAATTCAGAACTAAACACAGCACTTCAATACTGTTTTATGTATGACAGATGCCTGGCAGGGAACTTAACGATATGCAAAGATATTAACGATTTACTCAGGCTGAGATTCAAAGTTTGAAATTTAAATAGATAGATCCTAAAACCATAAGCTATAAAAGCAGAATTAGCCATTCAACCTAACAAAGCCAAAGGATACAATACTAAAAGAATTTGAGATATTAAAACACAATTTGGCTCCTTACCTTGGTCCTTTTCAGATTGTCCTGAATTCCATTGTCATTTATCTTGAGTGCAACTTGCCTTTCAGACAATGGAAGTCTGACGAAAGGAGATTTTATTGTTATCAACTCTTTCTTTTTATAGTCGACCACATACCTGGGAACAGGAATCAACACCATCAAAATAAAAGAAAGTTTGCGCATTTCCAACATACATAACAAGGTTCAACACACAGTGAGGTCCAATCTGACCTGTCCTTGGCGCTTCATACAGTGTGATCATAAAATTCAGTGATTCATTGGTGCCCATTAATACATAAGTATAAACCATACTAAAAACAAGGCTTACTGTCAACATTTATAATATATTTATAATTATGAGAATAAGGATATATAATTTTCATTCAGCTAACCTTTTTCCAACTTCATTCAACCTTTTCCAAGAAAACCTCATTGGAATCAAGCCAGGTAAATAAAGAATTAATTCAATATCCCTGGTGTAATAACTTGCATGGAGCACTCAACAGGAGAGGAGCATCATTTACTGTTGAACACTAAAATTGCATACCACGAATAGTGGCACTAAGAGTAGCTCCAGCCCAGACAATTCTGCAGACCCATCCCAGGGTCTGCTTTCATAGATATTTTTGAATCAATCTGTTCAGACACGCTGTTATACATCTCTGGAGCAGGTGAGACTTGAACCCCAAGTCTTCTGATTCAGAGGTAGGGACACTATCACCACCACAAGAGCTTCAGAGTACATTTTATATTTTCTGAATAGAATCTGCTTTATTTACATCAATTTAAAAAATATATCTATTTTCTCATCAGCTTCTTTCAGAAATGCTATGACACATCTCTGAAGCAGCTGATGCTTGAACCTGTGTCTCCTGCACCATAAATGCCATGAAAGTCTTTTCTTTTTCTTTCTGCACAGGGTCTGCTTCTTTTTTCCCCATTAAGGGTCTGCTTTATTATGTTTTTCCCTAGGGCCTGCTGTTTTTTGTTTTCTTAGGATCTGCTGTTTTTCTCTTTTTTTCCTTAAGGTTTGCTTTTGTTTTCGTAGGGTCTGCTGTAATTTTCTTTTCATTTTTCCATTCACCCAAAAGTGCTATTCTGCACAACTAAACAATTTTCCCATCAAAATCACCATGACGTTCCTTCCCCACACTTGTCACTACCACCAGTAATCACTCTTGTAGCCAATTAAATATTTACATACAAAGCCATTAAGGGCAGTGCAAGCCAAAGGTGAGGAGGAAGGTAGGGAGAGGGGGGAGGGACTAAATCAAAACTGGGTTTGCTTTTGTACAAAAAAAATGCTCTATAATTACTTTTAAACCAAGTTAACTTATATAGAACATAACAGTTATACCATTCATAATAGCACAATAGAAAAATAAATAGTTAAGCAAACCAAGCTAAAAATTATTGATAAAAGATAAGTCAATAAGACTTAATTTACAACAAAGTTTCATTTTCACTTTATTATATAAAAGGTAGAATTTTGTGAACTGGTATGTAGAAGGCATGAGAGAAATACATTAAAAATTGTTTGTCTGCTGGGGTTAATAAAGGCAGAGGACACTAACCCATTGATCCCAAACCAGCCAACTTCATGCAACATTATTAAGTGGTATCTTTAAAGTCTATGTTTTAGCACCATTATACATATTGTATGTTTTATAAATGTGACATCAAACTTAAACATTCAACAGGCCTACTGAAAACTTTGTACAAAAAGTAACATGCCTGAACTTTTATTTTATTTCATGCAAACTTTGGTCATGGATTTGTTCCTTTTCCTGCATCCAAGTTGAATCAGGTTTAAATTTACAGAAAAGAAATCCTGATTTTAACTTAAAATTCACTTCTCATTATAAATGTAGCTGGCTATCAGATCTATCTTTTTCAATTTAGGATTGAGAAATTTAATAGACATGCTTACCTTGGAGCTAAAGGACTACATAATACATATTCCACATTACCACAGCATCCTCGGGTGAATGGATTTACACCACCTCGAAATTTACCAGTTACCTGAATAACAGAAGAGGCTGATTTAGTACACACAATAAACCAATGCTATATATTTTAAAAATTGCAGCAACTGAATGTCAATTTGTAAACCTTTAACTTGAGTGTGCCAGTGATTGAAGTAAGGCAGCAAAAATACAGTAGAAACCGGATATGAGAACATTGATATTTCAATGCATTCTTCTCGAAGTTACAATTCGATGTTGGTTTGGTTAACTTACTTGTTCATTTGTTGTCCGTCCCCTGGCAACTAAAACCATATGAAATCCTGTCAGACCTACGACAGGGATGAAGAAAAGACCTGCTATACACATAACAGCCATGCTATTTACTTCAGTCAAGGAAGAATCACATTCAATAAGTAATGATTAATTTAACATAAACAATTTTTTAAAATCTATTTGAACTGATGACTGCAAAAGTTGCATAGTAAACTTTCTCAATAATATCAATCTAATACACCTGTTTGATATTTCTTACACAGTTATTCCACTCTTCCTATAGAATAGTTTCTCCAAAATGAGAAACAAATTAAATTCATATCCTCCTGCTTATTGGTCTTAATTGCATATAAAGTACAGTTTGTCTTTTTATCTTATGAACATACAAATGAAGTGCATAAGTAGGCCACGTGACCCCTTTAGTCTGCTCCATCATTCAATAAGATCATGTTTGATCTGATTGTGGCCTCAACTCCATATTCATACCTAATGCAATAATTTTGACTTCCTAATATAATCAACCACTGCATTAAAACCATTCAATGACCCTCCTACCACCACTCTCTCGAAAAGAGAGATTCAAACACTCAATATTCTGAGAAAAAGCACTTCTCATCTCAATTTCAAATGGCAGACCCTTTGTTTCCTCCTTCAGACTGAGCTCCGAACTATTCACTCTGCAGGTAATTAGTTTCCATGTATATTAATATTATTCTTTAAAAAATGTGTATTATTCTTAAAAAAATCTTATTTTCATATCTAACTTTCCTCTACCCCTTCACTGCTATAAACCCTACACATCCTCAAATTCTAATTGTTCAATTCTTGTATATCAAGTTAATCAAAGATCAGTATGATATTTTATTGTGGGGAAATCACAGCTATTCCCAGTTCTTGCCTCATCTCCACACCCACATTCATTTGACACAAAGTGAGAAAGCAATAATGAGATTCATAGGTGATTTTTCTTTTGTCCCTTCCCCATTGCTCAAGAGCTCAGATCACCTACTCAAACACGATAAGTCAACTTGAATTTTCCAAACAGATGTGAAAGAGAAACAAGGAATTCCATTCGCCCATTTTGAAAGGAAGAACTTTCACTTATAAGCACCTTGATTCAGGACAGCGTAGATTTTTCACATACAAGAGATGGGTGGCCAATTTGTGTAAAGCAAGATCCCAAATGAAATGAAATAATTATCAGATAACCTGTTTGAGATTGAAGGATAAATATTGAGCAGTGTACCAAACAGTTATTCTTCTTTGAAATAATGGCATAGGTTATTTATTATTTTGAAATCTACATGCAGAATGTTCAACGTCTCATCTGAAAAATGGTATCCCCAACAATGCAGGACTCTCTCAAAATTAATGTTTCTTTTAAGCTATGGGGGTTCATGGCTTTGCAGCAATCAGGAACCGATGGCAGAAGGAACAAGTAGGCCATGCACAAGATTCCTTTATTTTCTATGACCATACGTTAATCTCAACAGAATTGCACAGTGCAACAAGCTGGCTATGCGCTGACCCCCCAGGTCAGTCCCTCTCTCACTGCACCCCCCAGGTCATCTCCTCTGCACAGATAACCTACTGCGAATACTATACGCTGCTAAGAAAAGTTCAAGGAAATATTGTTCAACACAGCACTAAAATGTCAGCCTGCACAATGTGTTCACGTCTTGGAATGAGGCTCGAGTGTTATGCGCTTCAGACTTAGACACAAGGGTGCTCACCCCGAGCCAATGCCATTAGCTATTTATGGAGACCTCATAAATACATTATCAGTTTTTTGTGTTTCAAAAAGTTCTAACATTGGAGTTAAAATGACCTTTCATCAGCTTCCACATTCTTCCCTTGTCCTATCATTGTGCCTTACCTGCAAGGGGGGAGCGGGGGGTAGCTTTGTTCGTTAGATTCAACCAAGAGAAAGTGAAGATTGCAGATGCTGGAGATCAGAGTCCAAGGGTGTGGTGCTAGAAAAGCACAGTCGGTCAGGTAGCAGCCGAGGACCAGAAGATGGTGAAGAGCTTATGCTTGAAACGTGGACTATTCTGCTCCTCGGATGCTGCCTGACCGGCTGTGCTTCTCCAGCACCACACTCTTCGACTTTGTTGGTTAGGGGACAGTATTTAGTTTAGATTTATACCAACAGCACAGTTTTAGTTCCTGTGTAGAAGATTGCACCTGCCTCTCATCCTGGCGCTGAAAGCACAAGGCAATGGCAAGCCACTACTGACATAAAATAAAGTGCCAAGAAAATAGCTCAGGATATAGAATTGTCTGACAATAAGTTAAGAAATGGTCTTTGGGCAAAGTACACTTGACATAACCATTTTATAGTTGAAAATGTGTTGCTGGTTAAAGCACAGCAGGTTAGGCAGCATCCAAGGAATAGGAAATTCGACGTTTCGGGCATAAGCCCTTCATCAGGAATGAGGAGAGGGTGCCAGGCAGGCTAAGATAAAAGGTAGGGAGGAGGGACTTGGGGGAGGGGCGATGGAGATGTGATAGGTGGAAGGAGGTCAAGGTGAGGGTGATAGGCCGGAGTGGGGTGGGGGCGGAGAGGTCAGGAAGAAGATTGCAGGTTAGGAGGGCGGTGCTGAGTTGAGGGAACCGACTGAGACAAGGTGAGGGGAGGGGAAATGAGGAAACTGGAGAAATCTGCGTTCATCCCTTGTGGTTGGAGGGTTCCCAGGCGGAAGATGAGGCGCTCCTCCTCCAGCCGTCGTGTTGCTATGTTCTGCCGGTGGAGGAGTCCAAGGACCTGCATGTCCTCGGTGGAGTGGGAGGGAGAGTTAAAGTGTTGAGCCACGGGGTGGTTGGGTTGGTTGGTCCGGGCATCCCTGAGGTGTTCTCTGAAGCGTTCCGCAAGTAAGTGGCCCGTCTCCCCAATGTAGAGGAGTCCACATCGGGTGCAGCGGATGCAATAGATGATGTGTGTGGAGGTACAGGTGAACTTGTGGCGGATATGGAAGGATCCCTTGGGGCCTTGGAGGGAAGTGAGGGAGGAGGTGTGGGCGCAAGTTTTACATTTCCTGCGGTTGCAGGGGAAGGTGCCGGGAGTGGAGGTTGGGTTGGTGGGGGGTGTGGACCTGATGAGGGAGTCACGAAGGGAGTGGTCTTTGCGGAACGCTGATAGGGGAGGGGAGGGAAATATATCCCTGGTGGTGGGGTCCGTTTGGAGGTGGCGGAAATGACGGCGGATGATACGTTGTATACGGAGGTTGGTGGGGTGGTAGGTGAGAACCAGTGGGGTTCTGTCTTGGTGGCGGTTGGAGGAGCGGGGCTCAAGGGCGGAGGAGCGGGAAGTGGAGGAGATGCGGTGGAGGGCATCATCGATCACGTTTGGGGGGAATCTGTGGTCCTTGAAGAAGGCAATCTGGGCTGTGCGGTGTTGGAACTGGTCCTCCTGGGAGCAGATGCGGCGGAGACGAAGGAATTGGGAATATGGAATGGCGTTTTTACAGGGGGCAGGGTGGGAGGAGGTGTAGTCCAGGTAGCTATGGGAGTCAGTCGGTTTATAGTAGATGTCTGTGTTGAGTCGGTCGCCTGAGATAGAGATGGAAAGGTCTAGGAAGGGGAGGGAGGAGTCTGAGAAAACCATTTTATACTTTTTAATACATGTACTTTTAAAGTCTTCGGTTGCCTTTTCTCAAAGTCAACATTACAGCATATCTTCAAACTTCCAGAACTGAAAATTATTTGTGCTTCAGCCTGAATGATATTTAACAGTGCTCATGATCAAGTGTGACCTGAACATTGTTGAGGTTTAGCACCAAAATCCCATCACTTTCACAAATTTACTAAAACAGTTCACCATCCTCTTCATCTTGTTTCTTGCCATTCCACTGACTTGGCACACAAGTTCCAATACCTTCACATCTCTTTCAACCTCATTGCTAACAACTAAGTATGCCCATATTGTTCACATATAAAATATTATGAATATTTTCCAAAATCATGACTCTTGAAGGGTTGCTAGTGATAAGACAGAATTGAAAAGTAACATCAAGATGTGACAACGGGAGAAACATAGATAGAAATTAAAAATACAGACAAATTGAGGCAAGGTAATTGGCACAAGATGTCAGCTGAAGGTGAGGAAACTAATTGTACAGCATATTGTGCTAATGAGAGAGCTTCAAAGTCCTGCATGAAAACTGGGAAGACGTGCATTTATATAGCAACTTTCACAACTTCTGGATATCCCAAAGCACTTTACAGTGAATATAATATAATTCCTACTGGAATTTTCAAATAGTCAAGCAAGAATAATTTGTAAATTGAAGGTAAGTGAACATTTGAACAGAAGAGATCACTGCATAACCCACATTTGGCATTTTAATGAAATTAAGTGAGAAGTACAAACACAAAGGTAATGTCATAGAAAGGACATGATTGCACACTGGGCAACCAAAAGAGAAAACCTTACCTTTCTTTGGGTATATCAGCTCTGGTTCAGTTGTGTGCTCAATTCTCATTCATCCATTACTATTCTGAAGAGAAAAGAGAAGGCAGCATGGTGGCTTAATGGTTAGCACTGCTGCCTCACAGCACCATGGACCCAGTTTTGATTACAGCCTCGGGTGACTGTTTGTGCACAGTTTGCATGCTCTTTTGGTCTCAGAGTGGGATGCTCTTCGAAGGGTTAGTGCAGACTCTATGGACCGAATGGCCTCTTTCTGCACTGCAGGGATTCTATGGCTCTAGTTATGCCTGATGTCCTAGCCAATATTTATCCTTCAAGCAACATTCCAAAATCAGATTGGCTGGTAACTATCACAAGTCAGGCAGCATCAAAGAAGCAGGAGAATTGATGTTTCGGGTAAAAGCCCTTCATCAGAAATGAGGCTGGGAGCTAGGGGGTGGAGAAATAAATGGGAGGGGGTGGGGTGGAAGGAAGGAAGGAAGGGACCTGAGAGTGCGATAGGTCAAAGGTGCGGATGAAGCAGATAGGTGAGAAGGAAGATGGCCAGGGAGGACAGGTCATGAGGACGGTACTTAGTTGGAAGGTTGTATTTGGGATAAGGTGGGGAGAGGTGGAATGAGGAAATTGGTAAAATCCACATTGATGCCATGGGGTTGGAAAGTCCCAAGGCAGAAAATGAGGTGTTCTTCCTCCAGGCATCGGGTGGTTAGGGAGTGGTGATGGAGGAGGCCCAGGACCTGCATATCCTTGGCAGAGTGGGAGGGGGAGTTGAAGTGTTCGGCCACGGGGCAGTGGGGTTGGTTGGTGCGTGTGTCCCGGAGATATTCTCTGAAGCGCTCTGAGAGTAGGTGTCCTGTCTCCCGAATGTAGCGGAGGCCACTTTGGGAGCAATGGATACAGTAAATGACATGTGGAAGTGTAGGCGAAAATTTAATGGATGTGGAAGGCTTCTTTTGGGTCTTGGACGGAGGTGAGGAGGGGAAGGTGTGCGTGCAGGTTTTGTGATTCAACTGACCCCTCTCCCCACCTAATCCCAGATCCAACCTTCCAACTCGGCACCACCCTTGTGACCTGTCCTTCCTGTCCATCTTCCTTCTCCACCCTCCTCTCTGACCTATCACCATTACCCCCACCTCCATCTACCTACTGCACTCTCAGCTACCTTCCCCCTAGCCCCAGCCCCCTCCCATTTATCTCTCCACCCCTAGGCTCCCAGCCTCATTCCTGATGAAGGGCTTTTGCCCAAAATGTCGATTCTCCTGCTCCTCGGATGCTGCCTGACCTGCTTTTCCAGCACCACACTCTTGACTCTGATCTCCAGCATCTGCAGTGCTCACTTTCGCTTGGTAATTATTACAACGCTGTTTATAGGGGGGGAATTGCTTATTCAAATCAGCTGCTAGGTTTTCTATATTACAAATGTGACTATAATTCAAAAATACCTCAGATTGTAACACACTTTAGGAAATATTAAGTTATGGAACATGTTCGAGAAATGTAAGATTGTCTTCCTTTTTTCTATTCATAGGGCAAAATATCTGCCAATACGAATGGAGTGAGCATTTGTGCATGCAATCTCTTGCATTTTATTGACAATATTTCTATTTTTTTTATTCTCACTTTCATCCTTGGTAGTCATATAGGTGAAATCTGCTTGCATCATACTCTAGTGCATTAAATCTACCTACAGAACATCTTATCACATCTTTTCAATGTCTCAAAGCACTTTACACAAAGAATTACTGTGGAAATTATTGTGGAATGCAATGACTCTTATTATTTAGGTAGTACAGTACTTTGTGTATGCCTTTCTTTTTTCACACTCAATGTTTGATTATTTGAAAGGGTTCAGAAAAGATTTACAAGGATGTTACCAGGGTTGGAGGATTTGAGCTATGGTGGAGGCTGGCAAATTGCAACATTTAAAAGGCATTTGGATGGGTATATGAATAGGAAGGGTTTGGAGGGATATGGGCCGGGTGCTGGCAGGTGGGACTAAATTGGGTTGGGATATCTGATCAGCGTGGACGAGTTGGACCGAAGGGTCTGTTTCCATGCTATACATCTCTATGACTCTATGACCTCAAAGCTCATTTTATTCAATTCTTTGTCCACAACGAACAGCTGAATAGATTTTCGTTTTAGCCATTTTACATGCTTTGCAAAATAATAGACTGCCTAGCATGTATGCACACTGTTGAAGCCAGGTCCATCTTCCAGTAGATCAGATTGATGGATAGGGGACCCTCACTTAAGAGTAACTCCAAGGCCACTGAATATTGTGATGCTGTAACAAGTTAAAGATAGTCAATAATCAACATGTCTGCCTTTAGGCCAATTGAAATTCTGGTCAAGGGGGTGAACAGTGTACATGCAATAAATCTGTTAAAACTCAACTCATTGCTGTTCTGATCCAACATAACCCATTATTTACCAAACTGCTAAATTAAAATCAATTTTCAAAAATAATGCAAGAATTTATATTTTGCAAACTTGTTTTGAATAAAATTAATTAAGGATAGTTCACCAGAAAATGCTGATTAATATTTTGTTAATAATTGCAAATAAGGCCACAAGACTAAGAAAGAACAGAAGTAGGCTGTTCAGCCCCTTGAGCCTGCTCTGTTATTCATGGCTGAACACAGTGAGAAACACTGTCTGCAGTCAATTGAATTTAATGGCAGATTATTTTTAAAAGTTGCTTTTGAAGTTTTGTATGTTGGTTTAATATTAAATTTGTAATTTTTTTGATTAAATATGAGAGCTAGGTCTAAAGCTGTCAGGGATATCAAGTAAATCTGAAAATCTTAATAGTTTCAAACATAATAAAAAGTAGGCCACTGTTGGAATATTGCATGCAATTCTGGTCTCCTTTCTATCGGAAAGATGTTGTGAAACTTGAAAGGGTTCAGACAAGATTTACAAGGATGTTGCCAGGGTTGGAGGATTTGAGCTATAGGGAGAGGCTGAACAGGCTGGGGATGTTTTCCCTGGAGCGTAGGAGGCTATGCGGTGACCTTATAGAGGTTTACAAAATTATCAGGGGCATGGATATGATAAATAGACAAAGTCTTTTCCCTGGGGTCAGGGAGTCTAGAACTAGAGGGCATAGGTTTAGGGTGAGAGGGGAAAGATATAAAAGAGACCTAAGGGGCAACCCTTCATGCAGAGGATGGTACGTGTATGGAATGAGCTGCCAGAGGAAGTGGTGGAGGGTGGTACAATTGCAACAATTAAGAGGCATTTGCATGGGTATATGAATACGAAGGGATTGGAGGGATATAGGCCAGGTGCTGGCAGGTGGGACTAGATTGGGTTGGGATATCTGTTCGGCATGGATGGGTTGGACAGAAGGGTCTGTTTCCATGCTGTACATCTCTATGACTCTATAATAAAAAGTAAAGTTGCCTCAGTTCTACTGAACAATACGGGCTGCTCTCTCATTAGCGAGAGATGATTGGTGATGATTTATCATGCTTCAGGCGAGGTCAAAGGTTGAGAACAAAAGACCTTCATGGTAACCTCAACCAGTGTGTGAGCTGAACCCACACTGCTGGCATCACTCTGCAATGCTATCCAGCCAACTATGCTGACAGACCTCCGAAGAAGAACTAACTGTTTAAGGTATCTTTTACAATGCTCTACTTGGACTGAGTTTTTTTTTGGTCACCTGTCCAGATATCTTCTTTCTTCTTGATGCCACATTTTGTCTAAAGTGCAACACTAGATGTTTTACTATGCTAAAGGCACTCATAAATACAAACTGGTGTTCATCTATCCACTTGAGTGAAGAATACTCCAAGTTTCAACAGTATCTCAATCCATGTAGCAACGCAGCAAAAGGATACGTGATGGCAGTGTGTGGAGCAGCAAGTTCTTCTTTATGTTTTAATACATAAATCAGTCCAAAGGTAAAAACACCAATCATGTGTGTACTAAGGGAGAGGAGGAAGAGGAAGAAGTAGCGGTAGTTTCTTCGCCCAATGCAATTGTTTACCCATGGACAGTGATGATCAAAATCCTAATAATGAGAGCGAACCAAAACAAAAATTGAAAGAGAAATTTTTTAAAAAATCTTTGAAGCAGTCAAAATTTATATCGAATCAACATAATTACAACACAATGACTTCACCAACATATGTACATCATCCATTTAACTGATGTTGACTGTGCCTCTTGAATGTTATACATTCAAAAAAGCATTATCTGACCATTTATTTAACCATGATGTTAAGCAGTACCATTGAGAACTCCTCAGATTGCTCAAAACTCACTACCAAGCTACAAAGATGAACTGAGTTATGAAGTGTTCAGCAAGTTGTTTCCTTTTCCAAATGCTGTTCTTCTCCCCAGTTGCAACAAAATGCAGTTTGAGAGAGGTGTCCACATCTGACACAACTTTGCAAGCTTTATTTTAATTATTCTGCTTGTATAGCACGAGACAATATATACATATTAAAATGATACAATGAAAAATTTCATTAGTTTAAGCTCTGAATTTGTCAGCTGAGCAGTCTAGAAAAGGCCCAGGGTTAATTTCAATTAACTTCAGAAAGAGCCCATCAAAATCAGGATGGTATAAAGAACAGGACAATTTGTTTCAGTAATAGATGATGTTTGAGTGTGGGTGTGGATCCATAAACATTACTACAGATTTTAATTAATATTCAGAGATCCGACTGTAACTGCACAGGCTTAACAGCAATGATAAAATAACATCACTGATGCTCACCATTAAGATTCACACACAAGTGATCATTATTTGGGCAAGTTAATGGAGAGACTGCAGCAATTATCATATCTGAAATTTCTTTAGGACATAGGGGGTGAAACGCAAAAAAAAATGAACAATGCAATGCCAGCTTTTTTTCACCTCAGCACCAAGTTCTAAAAGCAGCATCTCTTACCTCAACACAATTGTCGCATACACTACAATGAGAGCATCGCGGTGGCCGATAAAAATGACATGTCGCACACCATTTCATCCGTACTTGGATTCCTTTGATTTCCACGTTCTTATAGAGTGGAGCTCGAAAGTCATCATCCTTATCCTCATCCTCATGAGCTGAAAGAAATCAGGTAATTTATAAAAACAGAAACCATGTTAAACCAAAAAGACAAGAACTGATACAAATGTGGATTGAATCTTCAGTTCAACAAAATAAATTTTCAGCCATTAGCACTGGTAAGATGTCTAGATATAATGTCTTAGAACAGTGAATCAAAGTGGAAAAATTCTTATTTTTAAAGTGATAAATTATTTTAAAACTTTCAGACTCAGTTTAATCTTATTGTTATTTCATCTAATCGCTTATCCTATTTCTTTTAAACAAGAGATACCAGTTTTTCTCTGATTTTATTGAAGTTAAAAAGTCCTATTTCCCATTTTTGTTTTCTATCTTGAAGACGCATCTTAAGCTAACCTCAGGCCATGTGATTATATTTCTCTCTGCTGCAGCTCAACTCTTTCAAGAAAATTTTAGTTGGTGAGAAATGAATATTTCCTAGTTAAGCCTGGTCAAAGCACCAAATTAGTTAGTCTGCCACACGATTCTGGTTCTAAATAATTCTTCAACTCTGTCTTCATCTTAGTTCTTCCCACATTCACTGAAACCACATTAGGCATGTGCATCAATCAAGACAAAACAGCTTTATTAAAATAGAGAGTCCAAATAGAACCTTGTGTGTGCCAGTTTCAAGCAGTGTCACACAAAATGCCAGCAAGTAAACCTAAAGTGAAGTAGACAAAAGGATGACAGTCCAAGACTAACATTTACTCAAATAGGTGAGATGTAATTTTATTTTAAAAGAAAAGGTCACTTCTTTAACTATATTAAAGAAATAAAATGTGTCAACAATCCTCTTAGTCAATCATATTAACATGACTTTTATAACTAATTTGATCAAATACCTTTCACAAAGCTAGAACTGAATCTATTGCCACCATCCTTCCAGGCAGTTAGATATTCAATACAATACCACCTCATTGTGTACTTTTTTTAAAAAAGAACTTTATGGGCCCTTCAGTTTTTTTGGCAATTACCTTAACTATGTACCCCTCTGGTTACTGCTTCTGCCAGTGAAAACAGGCTCTGCTCATTTATTCCTTCAAAACCATCCATGAAGTTCAAATAATTCTACCCAATACACACAATCAAAAATGAAACAGCACAAGATTAAATGAAACCACTGACAGATTAGTTGATAAATCACTTTTCAAAAGGTGCAAACTGTTTTAATAAAACAGGAATCAATCCAAACATTATGCATTGAATGTTAGGATTATTGACAAACGATTACTTGCAGTGCAGACAAATTATTCAATACTCAAAAACCCAAAAAGTGGACCCAAGATCATACAATCAGCAGATTTACTTGGCAGCTACCAAGGTGCAATTTGCAAATATCTCTCTCTCTTTATGCTGGTCATTCTTATAATTATTACTTTGATTGTAAAAGTTTCAATTTCTATAACATTCTTCCCAAATATTTCAATGCAAAAATTGCACAAAAGAATGGCTGGACTAACACTTCCCCAAATTTCTTGAGTTTGATCAAATCACTGTTTATAGGTCACTTCAAGGACAGCACGGTGGTCCCACAGCTCCAGGGACCCAGATTCAATTCTATCCTCGGGTGACTGTCTGTGTGGAGTTTGCACATTCTCCCCGCACCTGCAAGGGTTTCCTCCCTCAGTCCAAAGATGTGCAGGATAGGTGAATTAGCCACAGGAAATGGGAGAAAGTGAGGACTGCAGATGCTGGAGATCAGAGTCAAAAAGTGCGGTGCTAGAAAAGCACAGCCGGTCAGGCAACGTCCGAGGAGCAGGAGAGTCGGTGTTTTCAGCGTAAGATCTTCATCAGTAATGTCCCACAAGAAATGCAGACTTACAGGGTAGATGGTGGGTTTGGTCTTTGGAAGGTTGGTGTGGATGCAATGGGCCAAATGACCTGCTTCGACACTGTTCTGTTGGAATTCTATGTAAGATCTTGTATTTGAAAAGTTAGTTGTGTAAATAATTGTCACATGTTCACAGCTTTGAACAGTTGTTTTTGCTTTAATACAGACTCTCATTCCAGCTGAACATTAAAATCAATTTATAATTTATTATAAGGTTTAATGCCTAATTATAACTTGATATGGTCTTTTCTGAATCCTCAGTAATGAGGCATGTAACTAATACTTCTGTAAAATAAGTTTTACATAAAATTGACCAAATTTCCGAAGTGTGCCTCTCATTAACACATGCTATTTATTAATACATTAACAACACTGAAGAAACACTTCACGTTATTGGTTTACAAACTGCGGCAGCTTTTAATGAAACCTATGGACGGTTTAACAAAGTGTCTCTTGCAAGCTTTCCAGGAACCAGTTTCAAGATAGCTGAGGAGATTTGCTGGCAGGAAGCAGCAATTTGCATAAACCTGGCCACATTTTGATAATATCTTCGAGTAAAAAATGAGGTCTGCAGATGCTGGAGATCACAGCTGCAAATGTGTTGCTGGTCAAAGCACAGCAGGCCAGGCAATCATTTGACCAATCAAAGGCAAAATACAGGACATTAAAATCTGGAGCAACAAACAAATTAAAGCTGCACTTTTAAAACTGAAAAAAAGAACAAATTTGATTGTTGTACAAAAATCACATATCCTTTAGGGAAGAAAATCTGCTATCCTTGTGTATTTTTTTTTGAAAGATTCCCACAGTGTGGAAGCAGGCCATTTGCTCCAACAAATCCACACCAACCCTCTGAAGAGTAAGCCATCCAGACCCATTCTCCTACATTTACCCCTGACTAATGAATCTAATACTATGGGCAATTTAGCATGGTCAGTTCACCTGATCTGCATATCTTCGGACTGTGGGAGGAAACCAGAGCACCCAGAGGAAACCTATGCAGACAGTGGGAGAATGTGCAAACTCCACACAGACAGTGGCCAGAGGGTGGAATCAAACCTGGGTCCGTGGCGCAGTGAGGCAGCAGTGCTAACCACTGAGCCACCGTGCTGCTCTTAATGTATAAGTGACTCCAGACCCACAGCAATGTGACTACTTCTTAGAATAGGATAGAAGAACTGACATGGAATCCCTACAGTGTGGAAACAGGCCATTAAGGCCAACAAGTCCATACCGACTTTCCAAAGACCATCCCTCTCAGATTCACCCTCCACCTCCACTCTATCCTGCTAACGCTGCATTTCCCAAGCTAACCAACCCCTAGTCTATATATCCCTGGACACTATGGGCAATTTAGCATGGCCAATACATCTGATCTGCACACCTTTGGACTATGGGAGGAAGCCAGAGGACCCAGAGGATACCCTCACAGAAACAGGGAGAATGTGTAAACTCCACATAGACAATCACCTGAGCTTGGAATTGAACCTGGGTCCCTGGTGCTGAGAGGCAGCATCTCCAACCACACATTTAGCAGGTATGTGCATTAAATGCTCCTTGGCCTAAAAATCGCTTGTTCCTTACTCTGGTTACTTTTCCATTATTCCTCTTGCTGAGCAGTGTTTTCAACAGATCGTGTCCCTTCATACAGGAGTTTCCTCCAAGTCAGTTTCTTTTGAATGAGAGTCTCCCATGCATTGGCATCTATGTTACATTTCTTGAGGGAAGCCTTCAAGGAGTCTTTGAAATATCTGTTTTATCCTGCATGCCCTTGAGAATTGCTATTAACATTCTTTAACTTGGATTCTCCACATCAGCTGGGAGGAAATCAGCACCCTTGATGCAGCCGACAGCGTCAGCATTGAGGCCACGATCATTGGAAACTGATTCCAGTGGGCCACCCACATGCTTAAGATGCCTGAGTTCCGACTGCCAAAGCAAATCAACTTCACCCATCTCAAGGAAGGCACTCAAATGAGAGGATTTCAGCTACAAGTGTACGTCTCAATTCAATTCATTCATTCACAGGATGGGGGCATCACTGTCAAGGCCATCATTTATTGCCATCCCTAATTGCCCAGAGGTCAGTTAAGAGTCAACCACATTTCTGAGAGTCTGGAGTCGTATGTAGGCCAGACCAGGAAAGGATGGCAGTTTCCTTCTCTCAAGGATATTAATGAGCAGATGTCTTTTTTTCTGACAATCGACAATGGTTTCACGGTCATCAGATTTTTAATTCCAGATTTTTATTGAATTCAAATTCCACCATTTGCTGGGTTAACAGTCCAGCAACAAAATCACTAGGCTGCCCCACTAATGAATAGAGGGTCAAATACACTGCATTTCTTTCAGTAAAATTATGAATGAATTCTCCCACTTTAGCCTTCCTAAGCCCCTTGAAACCTTTTCCCCACCCAATCCTCACTGAGATCACTGATACCAAACTCATCTGGGTTCCATGGCAATCGTGCTGCCTGTCATCCCAGCAAAGATCACCATCTCACCTGGCACAGCGGAGTGTACAAAACTATTGGCCAGCAGCTCTCTAAGGTCGGACTTCTGTTGGAGTAAGGGACTCTAATTATAAAGAGTAATATTGCTCTTGGCATTGTGCTGCTGTGGGGACAGCCTGTGGAACATGGATAGTGACTGCCCTGAGGGGGCATGTAAAATCTAGCCTCTGGTTGGGCACATCCAGAAATGCTGGAGGAAGTTCCAGAGATACAGTAGTGAAAGAACAGAATCAATACATTCAAGGTTCAACCATTCCTGGAGATCAGTGAGGATGGATGAGCAGGACTTAACTTTGAATGGGACTGAGATGGTGGAATTCTGAACGAAACAGGTTTAGAAGCCAGCCATGAAAGCACTGTGTAAACTTATGCTTAGATATCGCAAAGACGAGAAATGAGGGTGATGGACATGTGGCTTAAGGTGAAATTAGTTGAAATATGAAATTATCTCTGTTAAATTGGAAGGAAAAAAAAAGTTCTGTCAATTAGGTTTAGCCTCACATACTGTTGCTAAGGGAAAATTAGGAGCAAGCCAAACAAGATCATGTTGACAGTTGTAAAATGGCACTTCGTAAGAATGTGGGAATTGAACAAGTCAAAATGCTTAAGCAATTTTCTTAGAAACCCATTTAGAACATAGCTATTAATTTATAGAGAAAACTTGAGATTCTTTCATGTCCATTATGCATTATTATACACACACACATTAAGTTTAGACTAACGGTTGGCAAAGGTTCTCGTAAATTCATGTGGCCAGCACTAATGAAGTTCTGTAATAAGCAGCTCTTCACTCTTAAGTAGTGCAGAAACATTGCAAATTGTAGCCAGACAATCTTTGCACACCAACCTCGTGGAAATATTCCAGGATCCATAAATGTTGCCATGCTGAAGTTTGCCAAAACAAACAGAAACAGGAGTCCATTGTAGATTGGAATTGCTGGAGAGATCTCTTTTGTTAGCCAAGGACACCTGTCAGAAACAAAATATGATACAGATTGGGAAATTAATTAAACAAGGCTTTCTGCTCTAATTTTCTGTCTGTCAATCCTGCTGGGCAAGTGAGAAAAGTGATTGTGCAGAGTTTCAACATTCCCCATATACCCTTTAAACATATGCCAGGATGTTTGAAGGCTGTTCATACTTCTGACACCCAGACACCAAGATAAATCTCATCCTCTGCCACAAGCAGCAAGTGGGGGAAATAACAATAGAGTAAATCTAGTCCTGAGGAAAGCCGTAAATGAGGAAGGAGGAAAAAACTTTTTGTTTCAAAAACTAGAAAATACAGTTTTAGTAGTTGCGGCTTATCAGTTGTTACATAATTCATGAACACTTTGGACACAGCAGTTTCAACACAAAAGCATATGCTGGTAATTGGAAATAAGAATTAAAAACCCAAAAAGATTACAAACTGGCAAAAAAATATTCTGCTAACAAAGCACAAGACATTTATAAAAAGTTACTGAAAGAACAAAGTGTAAAACTTCTGTGCAATATTTTGCTTTATAATGCTATGAGGTAATTTGAGACATTTTATGTTATGGAGCTATATACAGGTTGTTGTTAAAACATGGTGAAATAGCATATTGCAAGTTATAATCAGTTTTAAGAATTGAAGAACACGAGCAGTGCTCTCGTTTTTCAGTGAATGAAGATATCGCTATAGCTTCCAGGAAGCCTGAATTGTACAGAGTAAAAAGTGAGGTCTGCAGATGCTGGAGATCACAGCTGCAAATGTGTTGCTGGTCAAAGCACAGCAGGCCAGGCAGCATCTCAGGAATAGAGAATTCGACGTTTCGAGCATAAGCCCTTCATCAGGAATAAGAGAGAGAGAGCCAAGCAGGCTAAGATAAAAGGTAGGGAGGAGGGACTAGGGGGAGGGGCGATGGAGGTGGGATAGGTGGAAGGAGGTCAAGGTGAGGGTGATAGGCCGGAGTGGGGTGGGGGCGGAGAGGTCAGGAAGAGGATTGCAGGTTAGGAGGGCGGTGCTGAGTTGAGGGAACCGACTGAGACAAGGTGGGGGGAGGGGAAATGAGGAAACTGGAGAAATCTGAATTCATACCTTGTGGTTGGAGGGTTCCCAGGCGGAAGATGAGGCGCTCCTCCTCCAGCCGTCGTGTAGTTGTGTTCTGCCGGTGGAGGAGTCCAAGGACCTGCATGTCCTCGGTGGAGTTAAAGTGTTGAGCCACGGGGTGATTGGGTTGGTTGGTTCGGGCGGCCCGGAGGTGTTCTCTGAAGCGTTCCGCAAGTAAGCGGCCTGTCTCACCAATATAGAGGAGGCCACATCGGGTGCAGCGGATGCAATAGATGATGTGCGTGGAGGTATAAACCGACTGACTCCCACAGCTACCTGGACTACACCTCCTCCCACCCTGCCCCCTGTAAAAACGCCATCCCATATTCCCAATTCCTTCGTCTCCGCCGCATCTGCTCCCAGGAGGATCAATTCCAACACCGCACAGCCCAGATGGCCTCCTTCTTCAAGGACCGCAGATTCCCCCCAGACGTGATCGACGATGCCCTCCACCGCATCTCCTCCACTTCCCGCTCTTCCGCCCTTGAGCCCCGCTCCTCCAACCGCCACCAAGACAGAACCCCACTGGTTCTCACCTACCACCCCACCAACCTCCGCATACAACGTATCATCCGCCGCCATTTCCGCCACCTCCAAACGGACCCCACCACCAAGGATATATTTCCCTCCCCTCCCCTATCAGCGTTCCGCAAGGACCACTCCCTTCGTGACTCCCTCGTCAGATCCACACCCCCCACCAACCCAACCTCCACCCCCGGCACCTTCCCCTGCAACCGCAGGAAATGTAAAACTTGCGCCCACACCTCCACACTCACTTCCCTCCAAGGCCCCAAGGGATCCTTCCATATCCGCCACAAGTTCACCTGTACCTCCACACACATCATCTATTGCATCCGCTGCACCCGATGTGGCCTCCTCTATATTGGTGAGACAGGCCGCTTACTTGCGGAACGCTTCAGAGAACACCTCCGGGCCGCCCGAACCAACCAACCCAATCACCCCGTGGCTCAACACTTTAACTCCCCCTCCCACTCCACCGAGGACATGCAGGTCCTTGGACTCCTCCACCGGCAGAACACAACTACACGACGGCTGGAGGAGGAGCGCCTCATCTTCCGCCTGGGAACCCTCCAACCACAAGGTATGAATTCAGATTTCTCCAGTTTCCTCATTTCCCCTCCCCCCACCTTGTCTCAGTCGGTTCCCTCAACTCAGCACCGCCCTCCTAACCTGCAATCCTCTTCCTGACCTCTCCGCCCCCACCCCACTCCGGCCTATCACCCTCACCTTGACCTCCTTCCACCTATCCCACCTCCATCGCCCCTCCCCCTAGTCCCTCCTCCCTACCTTTTATCTTAGCCTGCTTGGCTCTCTCTCTCTTATTCCTGATGAAGGGCTTATGCTCGAAACGTCGAATTCTCTATTCCTGAGATGCTGCCTGGCCTGCTGTGCTTTGACCAGCAACACATTTGCAGCTGAATTGTACAGAACAGATTTTTATAAATTATTCTCTGTACCTGTTCTTGACACTTGAATGTGCTATTTACTTAGATCCCAAGCTTCTTTGAAGGTCCAAAAATTGGCTTTGTATCACAATTTTTTTAAAACACCTCCCACTAATTTTCTGCTGCTTGATTTGTTCTGTTTGCTGTGGACAAGTTATGGCTCATCCCATTGAAGTCAGTCTGAATTATATTTGAAATTTAAGTAGTTGCATCATATTTGTCTCTTTCAAACACACTTTGATCTTGACCAAACTATGATCACTTTTAAAAAGTGGTGGCAGTGTGGCTCACAATGCCAGGGATCCAGGTATAAATCCACCCTCAGGGGACTGTCTGTGCCAAGTTTGCATTCTCCCCGTGTTTGAGTGGGTTCCTCCAGGATGCTCCAGTTAACTCCTGTAGTCCAATGATGTGCAGGTTAGGTGAATAGGCCATGTGAAATTGCTCGTGGTGTCCAGTGACGTGCAGGCTAGGTGGATCAACCATGGGGAACACAGGATTACAGGGATAGAGTAGGGGGTTGGGTTTGGGTGGGATGCTCTTTGGAGAGTTGGCGGGTCGAGTGGCAAGCTTCCCTACTCTAGGGATTCTATGAAAAAATTACAATTACTTTGAAAATTTTATGACTACCAGCCACCTCCAAGTGTTTTACAGATAATGAAGTATTCTTTGAAGTAATATATAGCCAGTAATATAAAAGAAGACTGTAAGAGTTTCTTCAGATAGGTAAAGGACAAAAGAGGCAAAAGTGGACACTGGGTCACTGGAAAATGACACAAGAGAGATAGCAGTGGGAAACAAAGAAATGGCTGAGGTACTGAATAACTACTTCGGGTCAGTCTTTACAGTGGAAGACACAAGTAACTTCCCAAAACATTAGAGAGTCAGGAGCAGAGCTAAATGTGGTGGCCATCGCCTGGACCAGATGGACAACACCCCAGAGTTCTAAGGGGGATAGCTGAAGAGATAGTGGAGGCATTAGTGGAAATCTTTCAGGAATCACTAGAACCGGTCAGGGTCCCAAAGGACTGGAAAATTGTAAACGTGACACCCTGTTTAAAAAGAGAATAAAAGCAGAAGATGGAAAATTATAGACCAATTAGCATAACCTCAGTCGTGGGTAAGATCCTGGAATTCATCGTGAAGGATGAGATTTCCAAACACTTGGAAGTGTATGGTAAAATAGGGCAAAGTCAGTATGGTTTCATCAAGAGTAGGTCAAGCCTGACAAATCTGCTGGAATTCTTTGAGGAAGTAACGACTAGATTAGACCAAGGAAAACGAATTGATGTTATCTACCTGGACTTCAAGAAGGCCTTTGACAGGGTGCCCCACAGGAAGCTAATGAGTAAGATAAGGGTCCATTGGTGTTAGAGGCAAGGTGCTAGCATGGATCCAAGCACAGAGTGGGGACAAAAGGGTCCTTCTCAGGGTGGCAGCCAGTAACGAATGGTGTTCTACAAGGGTCAATGTCAGGACCACAACTTTTCACTTTATACATTTATGATCTAGATGAAGGAACTGAGGGCATTCTGGCTAAGTTTGCAGATGACACAAAGATAGGTGGAGGGACAGGTAGCATTGAGGTGGTAGAGAGGCTGCAAAAAGATTTGGACAGGTTAGGAGAATGGGCAAAAAGTAACAGATGGAATACAAAGTGGGAAAATGTGAGGTCATGCTCTTTAGTAGGAAGAATAGACACGTGGACTTTTTTCTAAATGGGGAGAAAATTTAGAAGTCTGAAGTGCAAAGAGACTTTGGATTTCTAGCCCAAGATTCTTTCAAGGTAAACTTGCAGGTTGAGTTAGTAGCTAGGAAGGCAAATGCAATGACGGCATTCATTTCAAGAGGAATTGAATATAAAAGCAGGGATGTACTTCAGAGGCTCTACAAGGCTCTGGTCAGGCCACATTTGGAGTATTATGTGCAGTTTTAGGTCCCATATTTCATGAAGAATGTACTGGCCCTGGAGCATGTTCAGAAGAGACTCATTAACAGGATACTAATTAAGGATGATCAGCCATGATCATATTGAATGGTGGTGCAGGCTCGAAGGGCAGAATGACCTACTCCTGCACCTATTGTCAGTTGTCATGAGAATGGTCCCAGGATTGAACAGCTTAACATGAGGAACATTTGAGGACTCTGGCTCTATATTCAATGGAGTTTAGAAGGATGAGGAGTGATCTAATTGAAACTTACAGAATACTTAATGGCCTGGACAGAGTGGATATTGGGAAGATGATGTTTCCCTTAGGAGAAGTCACACTTCAGGCGACCCCAATACACTATACACACTCGCTCGCTCTCACACATACACACTCCTCCAGACCTACAGACTCACACAGACACCCCAAACTCTCCCTCTCACGGACTTATACCCCATTACACTCACACACACTCCGACAGACATTCACATCCACACACACACACAAACACACACACCCATATGTACACATTCATTCAGTTTCCCCTGCACGCGCGCACACACATAAATTTGTAGGGTGAATTTGTACTTGCAGAATTACATTTTATTTTGCTCAAATCCATGTAACATTCTGTAATCCCACTTTAGAAAAACAATCAATCAATCAGTCTGACCTAACAATGGGACACAGAGAGACTTTAACTTCACACCTTCAATGCATTATCTGAGCTGAGATGACACCTTTTATTAAAAGTTATCTGAGAATTTAACTTTAAAGGAATTCTGGGATTTACATATGAAGGAACTGAAACTAACCTGGTTATTCTAAAAGATGAAAGAATTAAGCTAAATTTGTTCAACATTACATGCCATAACACTGCAATCCTGTTGCTAGAATGTCTGTGTCTTATGATTCTGCTCCACAGCCATCCAATGAAAAAGCAGCACTTCAAAATCTAGTGATTCCAAATAAACCTGTTGGACTATAACCTGGTTAAAACAATGTTGGAAACCAGATTCTGGATTAGTGGTGCTGGAAGAGCACAGCAGTTCAGGCAGCATCCAAAGTGCAGCAAAATCGACATTTCGGGCAAAAGCCCTTCATCAGGAATAAAGGCAGTGAGCCTGAAGCATGGAGAGATAAGCTAGAGGAGGGTGGGGGTGGGGAGAAAGTAACAGAGTACAATGGGTGAGTGGGGGAAGGGATGAAGGTGATAGGTCACAGAGGAGAGGGTGGAGTGGATAGGTGAAAAAGGAGATAGGTAGGTAGGACATCCAAAGTGCAGCGAGTTGAGCGATTTTTAACATCAGCCATAATCCAATTGCATGGTGGACCAGGCTCGAGACGCTTCGCAGTATCTTTCAGTTTCTATGATAGTCAGGCACCTAGTATACTTAAGAGGGAAATCAGGAGGGCAAAAAGGGGACATGAGATAGCTTTGGCAAATAGGGTTAAGGAGAATACAAAGGGTTTTTATAAATACATTAAGGACAAAAGAGTAACCAAGGAGTGAATAAGGCCCCTCAAAAATCAGCAGGGCAGCCTTTGTGCAAAGCCACAGGAGATGGGGGAAGATATTAAATGAGTGTTTTCCATCACTGTGGAGAAGGACATGGAAGATATAGAATGTAGGGAAATAGATGGTGACATCTTGAAAAATGTCCATATTAAAGAGGAGGAAGTGCTGGATGTCTTGAAGCACATAAAGATGGATAAATCCACAGGACCTGATCAAGTGTACCCTAGACCTCTGTGGGAAGCTAGGGAAATGATTGCTGGGTCCCAGAGGTGCCAGAAGACTGAAAGTTGGCTAACATGGTACCATTACTTAAGAAAGGTGGTAAGGACAAGCCAGGGAACTGTAGATTGGTGAGCCTGACATCGGTGCTGGGCAAGTTGTTAGAGGGAATCCTGAGGGACAGGATTTACCTGTATTTGGAAAAGCAAGGACTGATTAGGGATAGTCAACATGGCTTTGTGCGTGGGAAATCATGTCTCACAAACTTGATTGAGTTTTTTTTTAGATTAGATTAGATTAGATTAGATTAGACTTACAGTGTGGAAACAGGCCCTTCGGCCCAACAAGTCCACACCGACCCGCCGAAGCGAAACCCACCCATACCCCTACATTACCCCTTACCTAACACTACGGGCAATTTAGCATGGCCAATTCACCTGACCCGCACATCTTTGGACTGTGGGAGGAAACCGGAGCACCCGGAGGAAACCCACGCAGACACGGGGAGAACGTGCAAACTCCACACAGTCAGTCGCCTGAGTCGGGAATTGAACCCGGGTCTTCAGGCGCTGTGAGGCAGCAGTGCTAACCACTGTGCCACCGTGCCGCCCAGCAAGGACTGATTCGGGATAGTCAACATGGCTTTGTGCGTGGGAAATCATGTCTCACAAACTTGATTGAGTTTTTTTTTAGATTAGATTAGATTAGATTACTTACAGTGTGGAAACAGGCCCTTCGGCCCAACAAGTCCACACCGACCCACCGAAGCGCAACCCACCCATACATATACCCCTTACCTAACACTAGGGGCAATTTAGCATGGCCAATTCACCTGACCCGCACATCTTTGTGACTGTGGGAGGAAACCGGAGCACCCGGAGGAAACCCACGCAGACACGGGGAGAATGTGCAAACTCCACACAGTCAGTCGCCTGAGGCGGGAATTGAACCCAGGTCCCTGGCGCTGTGAGGCAGCAGTGCTAACCACTGTGCCACCGTGCTGCTCTGAAAAAGTAACAAAGGGGATTGATGAGGGCAGAGCGGTGGACATGATCGATACGGACTTCAGTCAGGCATTCGACAAGATTCCCCATGGGAGACTGGTTAGCAAGGTTAGATCTCATGGTAAACAGGAAGAACTAGTCATTTGGATACAGAACTGGCACAAAGATAGAAGACAGAGTGGTGGTGCAGAGGTGTTTTTCAAATTGGAGGCCTGTGACCAGTGGAGTGCCACAAGGATTGGTGCTTGGTCCACTATTGTTTGTCGTTGATATAAATGATTTGGATATGAACATAGGAGGTATAGTTAGTGAGTTTGCATATGACACCAAATTTAGAGGTATAGTGGACAGTGAAGAAGGTTACCTCAGATTACAATGGGATTTTGATCAGATGGACCAATGGGCTGAGGAGTGGCAGGTGGATTAATTTTAGATAAATGTGAGGTGCTGCATTTTGGGAAATCTTAGTAGTACATGTACACTTAATGGTAAGGTCCAAGGGAGCGCTGCTGAACAAAGAGACCTTGCAGAGTGCAGGTTCTTAGCTCCTTGAAAGTGGAACCACAGGTAGATAGGATAGTGAAGAAGGCGCCTGGTCTGCTTTCCTTTACTGGTCAGAGCATCGAGTTTAGGATTTGGGAGGTCATGCTGCAGCTGTATAGGACATTGGTTCGGCCACTTTTGGAACATTGCATGCAATTCTGGTCTCCTTCCTATAGGAAGGATGTTGTGAAACCTGAAAGGATTCAGAAAAGATCTACAAGGATGCTGCCAGAGTTGAAGGATTTGAGCTATACAGAACGGTTGAATAGGCTGTTTTCCATGGAGTGTCGAAGGCTGAGGGATGACATTAGAGGTTTATAAAATCATGAGGGGCATAGATAGGATAACTAGACAAAGTCTCTTCCCTGGGGTCGGGAGTCAAGAACTAGAGGGCATAGGTTTAGGGTGAGAGGAAAAAGATATAAAAGGACCTAACGGGCAACCTTTTCACGCAGAGGGTGGGGTGTGTGTATGGAATGAGCTGCCAGAGGAAGTGATGGAGGCTGGTACAATTCCAACATATAAAAGGCATCCGGATGGGTATATGAATAGGAAGGATTTCGAGGGATATAGGCCAAGTGCTGGCAAATGGGACTAGATTAGGTTGGCATGGACGAGTTGGATCGAAGTGTCTGTTTCTGTGCTATACATCTCTATGACAAGGACTTTAGTTTGACAAGTGGGATTTAAGGTCGTGCCTTTGTAATTGAAAAGAGGGTATTGTGAATAGAACTTTATGGAGTTGGATGGGAAGCTGAATGGGGGTGGAAATGAGAAAGAAGTGGGAATTTTTAAAAAAAGTTCTTTGTCTTGCAACAAAAAGGATCCATTCAAATTAGTGGGGGGCGGAATGAATATTGCAAATTCATTAGGGTGTACAACCTCTGAAAGAGAGCAAGATTGTTCAGACTAATTACTTAGACCCATATCCTCCTTTAAAATGCCATTCATTAGATGTTACTGTTTCTGATTATTTTCTGAGTCTTCCTGGTAAGGTGTTTAAGTATTTTAAGTATTGTGTGTCATAGAAGTACGCAATTTATAAGAGACTTTTTACCTTCAATCCCTGTTCACTTGCACATTGTTTCACAGACCAGAACACGTTTGGCAAGAGTAAATAACAGACTTTTCAAAGCTTCCAGAGCTGGATAAACACTGAAACGCAAAATCTAAGCATATAATTTCGAAGTTATTTCAGTTTAGAAAGCTGAATTTGTTGGATCGGTCCTGAAGTCTGGGTTCTCCATCTTAAAGGCTCTCTGATGGGTGGGGATTTTAATGACCAACAGCTAACATAAAATATCATTTTGCTCTTATTTTACTGAGATGACATCTGCTCTACTTTTTTTGAGTTTGATCTGGTGAATCATTCAGACCTCAGCAATGGAGACAGATGTTTTGGCAGTTGAAAGAAAGGGTTGTCTGGCATGTATTACCTGGGGTGTGTAGCCAGCTGTTGTTGTTCAAAATGTTTTCTTAATACTTTTGCTTAAAAAAGGGAAGATATTATTAGTAGTTGCTGATTTCAAAGTTTTGAAGAACAATTTGTTTTTCTAAAGACTGATTGATCTCCTGTGGCGGAACTTGCTGAATTAAGAATTCATAGAAATTAAATAACATGGAAGGACACAAGTTATTGCCGACAAAATTTTATCCTTGTAAGTATTATTCTTTTGAAACGGATTTTTAAGCCTGCCTCCGCATTCTCTTTGTGCTTTTATCATGTGACCTTATTGGTCACTTACTGCAATTTTTTCCCCTGTGTTTAGCAAATAGAAATTTCCAGCTCAAGATGAAATTTCTGTTCAATTCCTCTGTTCTCAATAGGTCTTCCCTTATCTCCCATTCAATTACTTTTTCATCCATTTCTTGATGATTTTTCGCAGTTTTTTTTATTGTTTCACCTATACCTAATAAAGACATAATTTTTACCTCTCCGGTGCCAACTGATATTACAATTTCAAGTTCCTTCTTGCCTGTCTCCCCATGTGCAGTAAAATGGAAAAATTTGTATGGATATTTTGCTTCAAATCTTAGATTGAACATAGTGAACAAACAACTATTTAAGTGGTTAAAGAGCTTGAAAATTTTGGAGGACTTCAATTGAATATTCAGTGTTGAGTTACTCAATTTTGTTTTGTTCAATGAAAGCATGCATTATATCTGTTGTCCTCTGAACATGCATACAAATTTCATTATGGTGCAATTTAGGAGTAGAATTGGTATTTTGTTTCTGCATTTGACAGCAGAAAGCAGCTTTGTGCATAAGACAGAACAGCAGGACTAGGCCATTCAGCCCCAACAGTCTGCTTTGCCATTCAATGAGATTATTTTGATCTGATAATCCTCAACTCCACTCTCCTGCCTTATCATTATTATCTTTGATTCCATTACTAGTTGAAATTCTATCTCAGCCTTGAATATACTTAAGAATGCAGCCCTCTGCAGTAAAGAATTCTACAGATTCACCATCCTCTGAAAGGTCTTTGGGGAGGGGAGGGGGGCGGAGTGGTTTTCACCTACCTTAAATGGATAACCCTGCTCTGAGCTGATTGTTGGGGATACACATTGAAAAGAAAGTTGAACGTGTAGGCCACACCAGATAAGGTTTACAGATTTCCTTCCCTAAATGATGTTAGTGAACCAGATGGGGTTTTTAATGCTAACTGACCATTGTTATATGGTTACCATTAGACTAGCTTTTAATTGCAGATTTTATTAAATGCCAATTTCACCATCTAGTGTGGTAGGATTCAAATCCATGTTCCCAGGCCTGTTTTTATTATTAGTCCAGGCCTGCAAATGTGCAAATTAATAATAAATGAAACCAAAACTTTACAGTTGATGCTTGAGAATTCATGGGTGCACTAAATGGCTGATATATGTTGTGTATGTAACAATTATCAGAGTAGCTTTGGAGAGAACAGAGCTTTGTTGTAATGTTCAAGCAAGGGGTAGCATATTTTTAGAATGAATTAGCAGACTTAGAGCCTTGTATGGGTTCACTTTAATAGAGCAAACATGATTCCATCTCTACCTGAAGAAAGTCAGGAGGTTTGATTGTCACTTGCCGCTGTACCATAAGTTGTTATAAACTGCTGCATGGAGGTTGGAACTTACAATGTGAAGTGTTGGTGCTTTCAGTCCCATTCCAATTCCACAGGTGTCATTCTCAGGTCACGTGTTCTCTCACCTCTCAAGAGATTGTTCAGACCTTATTGTTAAGGAAATTGCCTCAAGGTCACTTCAGACATCTTGAAATAGTCATTGAGTTGTACAGCATGGAAACAGACTCGTTGGTCCAATTCATCCACAATGACTAGACATCCCAATCTGATCTAGTCCCACTTGCCAGCATTTGGCCCATATCCCTGTAAACCCTTCCTGTTCATATACCCATCCAGGTGCCTTTTAAATGTTGTAATTGTACCTGCCTCCACCACTTCCTCGGACAGCTCATTCCGTACATGTATCGCCCTCTGCAAGAAGACCGTTGTCCCATTGGTCCCTTTCATATCTTTTCCTTCTCACCTTAAACCTATCCCCTCTCGTTTCAGATTCCCCTACCCTGGGGAAAAGACCTTTGGTATTCACTCTATCCATGTCCCTCTTGATTTTCTACCCTTCTATAAGATTATGCCTCAGCCTGAAACGCTCTAGGGAAAATAGCCCCAGTCTAATTGAGCTTCTCCCAGTCGTCCAAATTAAGGTTATAAACAGAATGAATGGTCATTACCATATTGTTTTTGAGTGAATATGCTGTGTGCAAATTGGCTATTGAAATTCCTACATTTCAATAGTGACTACACTTCATAAGACCATAAGACATAGGAGCAGAAATTAGGCCACTCGGCCCATCAAGTCTGTTCCACCATTCATCGAGGAACATTGAGTTCTCCAATTTCAAATAACCTCCCTCCCCATCCCTAACTCCCTTCCCAGCCCCTCCCCCCTCACCAAGGTTGGAGGATTTGAGCTATTGGGAGAGGCTGAACAGGTTGGGGCTGTTTTCCCTGGAGCATCGGAGACTGAGGGGTGACCTTATAGAGGTTTACAAAATTGAGGGGCATGGTTAGGGTAAATAAGCAAAGTCTTGTCCCTGGGGTTGGGAGTCCAGAAATAAATGGCATAGGTTTAGGGTGAGAAGGGAAAGATATAAAAGAGACCTAAGGGGGAAACATTTTCATGCCGGGGTGGGGGGAATGGTGTTGTGTATGGAATGAGCTGCCAGAGGATGTGGTGGAGGCTGGTACAATTACATTTAAGAGGCATTTGGATGGGAATATGAATAGGAAGAGTTTGGAGGGAAATGGGCCGGGTGCTGGCAGGTGGGACTAGATTGGGTTGGGATATCTGGTCGGCATGGACGGGTTGGACCGAAGGGTCTGTTTCTGTGCTGTACATCTCTAGGTGTTTAAGCTTTTGCATCTTCTGCCTAACAGAAGAGTCATGTAGATAAACAATAGAGAAAACACCCTTTGGTCCAACTTGTCCATTTCGACCAGATATCCTAAATAAAGTCTGGTTGAAGATTTGTAGCTCGGGTGTCCGTTGTTATGGTTCTGCTCGCCGAGCTGGAAGTTTTTGCTGCAAACATTTCGTTCCCTGGCTAGGGAACATCATCAGTGCTATTGGAGCCTCCTGTGAAGCGCTGCTTTGATGTTTCTTCCGGTATTTATAGTGGTTTGTTCTTGCCGCTTCCGGGTGTCAGTTTCAGCTGTAGTAGTTTGTATGTGGGGTCCAGGTCGATGTGTCTGTTGGTGGATGTTCTTGCCATTTCCGGGTGTCAGTTTCAGCTGTAGTGGTTTGTATATGGGGTCCAGGTCCATGTGTCTGTTAATGGAGTTTGTGGATGAATGCCATTCATCCTACCACAAATTCAACCCAAACTCTGGGTCAGATATGTCGATGACACTTTTGTAATCATCAAAAACACGGAAATAGAAAAAACACACCGGATCATCAATGCCACACTCACAGGCATCCGATTCACGAGAGAAGTAGAAAAGGATAGCCAACTCCCATTCCTAGACGTGATAGTACAGAGAACACCGAACGGAGAATTCACCACAAGGGTACACAGGAAAACAACACACACAGACCAAGTCCTAAACTATGAAAGTAACCACCCCAACACACACAAACAAAGCTGCATCAGGACACTATTCAAAAGAGCTACAACACACTGCAGTACACCAGAACTGCAAAAAGAGGAAGAGGAACACCTATACAAGGTATTCGCCAAAAACGGATACCCGCGCAACTTTATCAACAGATGCCTAAGAGATAGACCACGGAACGAGGACATGCCACAACCAAAAGGACTAGCCACACTACCATACGTCAGGAGCGTTTCAGAACTAACAGCCAGACTACTGCGACCCCTAGGACTCATAACGGCACATAAACCAACAGCCACGCTCAGACAACAACTTACCAGAACAAAGGAGCCAATACCCAACATGAGCAAAACTAATGTAGTTTATAAAATACCATGCAAGGACTGCACAAAACACTATATAGGACAAACAGGAAGACAGCTAACAATCCGCATACATGAACACCAACTAGCCACGAAACGACACGACCAGCTATCCCTAGAAGCCACACACTCAGACAACAAGCAACATGAATTCGACTGGGAAAACACTACTGTCATAGGGCAAGCCAGACAGAGAACAGCCAGGGAATTCCTAGAGGCATGGCATTCATCCACAAATTCCATCAACAGACACATCGACCTGGACCCAATGTACCAATCACTACAGCGGACAGCTGAAACTGACACCCAGAAGCGGCAAGGACAGACCACTATAAATGCCGGAAGGAACATCAAAGAAGCGCTTCGCAGGAGGCTCCACAGTACTGATGATGTCTCCTAGCCAGGGGACGAAACGTTTGCAACAAAACCTTCCAGCTCGGCGAACAGAACCACGACAATTCTAGTCCCATTTGCCAGCATTTGGTCTATATCTTTCTAAACCCTTCCTATTGATATACCCATCTAGATGCCTTTTAAATGTTATAATTGTACCAACCTCCACCACTTCATTCCATACAATCATCACCCCCTGCATGAAAAAGTTGCCCCTCAGGTTCCTTTTAAATCTTTCCTCTCTCTCCTTAAACCTATACCCGCTAGCTTTCGATTCCCCTATTCTGGGGAAATGACCTTGTCTATTCACCCTATTCACGTCCCTCATGATTTTAAACCTCGATAAGGTCACCCGTCAACCTCCAACATTCCAAGCAAAATACCCTTTCCTATTCAGCCTATCCCTATAACTCAAACCCTCCAACCCTGGCAACATCCTTGTAAATCTTTGAGGCCTTTTAATTTTCACAATATCTTTCATTTAGGAGGGAGAGACCAGAATTGCACACAGTATTCCATTAGTGGCCTAACCGATGTCATACAGCTCCAACATGAGCTCCCAACTCCTATACTCAATGCGCTGACCAGTAAAGGCAAGCATACCAAATACTTTATTCACTATCCTATTTGTCTGTGCCTTTCAAGATATCCAGCACCACCCCCTCTGTAAAATGGACATTTTTCAAGATGTCACCATCTATTTCCCTACATTCGACATCTTCCATGTCCTTTTCCACAGTAAATACTGATGCAAAATACTCATTTAGTATCTCCCCCATCTACTGCAGCTTCACACGTAGGCTGCCTTGCTGATCTTAGAGGGGCCCTATTCTCTCCCTTGCTACCCTTTTGTCCTTAATGTATTTGTAGATTCCCTTGGTATTCTCCTTAACCCTATATGCCAAAGCTATGTTCCCTTCTTGCCCTCCTGATTTCCCTCTTCAGTATACTCCTACTGCCTTTATACTCTTAAGGATTCACTGGATCTCTACCGTCTGTACCTATTTCTTCTTAATTTTGGCCAAAACCTTAATTTCTCTCATCATCCAGCATTCCCTACATCTACTAGCCCTACCCTTCACCTGAACAGGAACGTGCAATCTCTGGATTTTTGTTAGCTCATTTTTGGAAACTTTGCATTTTCTAGCCATCCTTTTAAATCCAAACATCCGCCCCCAAGTTCTTGCCTTGTACTGTGAAAAATTGTGTTCCTCCAATGTAGAACTTTATCCTTTAAATCTGGACCATCCTTTTCCATCACTACTTTAAAACTAATAGGATTATGGTCACTGGCCCAAAAATGCTCCCCTACTGACACCTCAGTCACCTGCCCTGCCCAAGAGTAGGTCAAGTTTTGCTCCTTCCCGAGTAGGTACATCCACATACTGAATTAGAAAATGTTCTTGTACACACTTAAAACTCCTCTCTATCCAAGTCCTTAACATTATGGCAGTCCCAGTCTAAAATCTAAAAGCTAAAATCTCCTGCCCATAACCGCCCTATTATTCTTAGAGATAGAAGAACTCCTTACAAATTTGTTTCTCAATTTCCCACTGACTATTGTTCTTTTTGGGGGAGTGGGAGAAATCTATAGTATAATCCCAGTAAATAAGTAAATCAGTTACTTATTTTTCAGTTCTAACTTCCCTGGATGTATTTCCAGGAATATCTGAAGTACAGCTGGAATGTTATCCCTAATCAAAAACACCAATCTTCCTCTCTCCCTTCTCCTTTTTCTATCCTTCCTATAGGATCTATGTTCTGGAACATTAAGCTGCCAGCTCTGTCCATCCCTGAGCCATGTCTCTGTACTTGTCCATCCTTGAGCCATGTCTCCATAATTGAGGTTGGAAGAGATTATAACTGGATTGGGAGAGGTCTTTGATGATGCCCACAGCAACAACTAATGCAGGTGGAGTCAACGGAAAGAAGGTTGGCTTGTGTGATGGTCTGGGCTAGGTTTATAATTTTCTGTAGTTTCTTACAGTCCTGGGCAGGGCAGTTGCCAGACCAAGCTATGATGCTTTCAGATAGAATGTCTTCTGTGGATGTATCTGTAAAAGTAGGTGAGGGTCCCAGTTGTTGCCATATATGAAAGCAGAGATAGACTGCTTCAGCATCGAAGCAGCAAACGGTGCTAAACATTGCGCATTCATCAGCAAACTTCTGACTTCACAATGGAGGGGTCATTGGTAACGCAGGTGAAAATGGTTGGGCCAAGACATTACTCTGAGGAACTCCTGCAGTGATGTTCCAGGACTGAGATGCAACTATCATGCATCATCCTTTATGCTAAATATGCTCCCAATTAGTGGAGTTTTCTCCTGGTTTCCCCTGACTCTAGATTCTGTAGGGCTCTGTCAGGTCACACTATCAAATGCTGCCTTAGTATTAAGGGCAATGACTCTCACTTCATCTCTGGAATTCAGTTCTTTTGTCCATGTTTGGACCAAGACTGTAATGACATCAGGAGCTGAGAGAGATTCTGGTCAAATTAAAATTAGGCAGTGAAACAAGTGTTGAACAAGAGCTTCTTGATAGCACTGATGATGACCCCTTTCATCATTTTTCTGATGATCAAGAATAGACTGATGGGGCTGTAACGGATTAGGTTGAATTTCTTGCTTTTTCTGGACAGGATATTCACGTGCAAATTTCCATATTGTTGATAAATGTCAGTATTGTAGATGTACTGAAACAACTTTCGACACTAGTCTTCAGCATTACTGAAACAATGTTGTCAGTTTCCAAAGCTTCTGTCATAATTGTCTCTCAAGGTGGCTTCCTGGTCATTTCGCTCAAATAACATGACTTCTTATAAACACGGTTTGAAACTAAATGTACAAAATGACTTTGACCTTTCAAAAATAAAATCAAATTTTCACAGAACTTCAAAACCAATATCTGATTTTTCTCTATTCTATAACCCAGACATTTAAGGAGGTTATGAATTTTTATTATAATATCATGGAGGAATCATCACAACATCATGTATGGCAGCAAAATAATCCATTAGGGAGGACACAGAATGGTATCAAAAAGGTGTTTTCTTTCTTTTGGTCCAGTGTAGTCAGGTGAGTTGGAGAGGAACAGGAGATTGTATAACGATATGTGCATTTAAGATGGATTTGTTCTGTCCTGTCTTTCTTGGAGGGGTCTTGTGAATCTGGTGCTGAGATATCTGCTCCATGGAATGCAGAATAAATAGCTTTGATTTTTTGAAAAATTAGACAAAAGAAGCGGAGTGAATGGAGTCGAGCTCACATCGACCCAGGGAGTTTTAGTTTTACTTCAGTTGAAGTTGGGGTTTTGGAGTTAAAGCTGATAGATACAGCTCTCTCTCTCTGTCTCTGCTGCAAAAACGCTCAAGTTCTCTCTTCTTTGCTAGATTCATTGTCGGTGTTCCTTCTCCTGGACTGAAGGAGATAGCAAGCGTGGGACATTATCTGGTCGAAAACAATTGGCAATAGGTAATGATGTTCTTTTTAAAAACAGTGCACACAATGGGCTAAAAGGCCTCCTCTGCACCATAAGATTCTATAATGTGCGAAAGGGCCAACTGGGCTATTATGCTGTCCCGTTTCATGGTGGTCAGAAATACAAGATTGCTATGAAGGCCATTTTATTTTCAAGCCAATCCTTAAAACTCTACACTTTGCCCAAGTTTATGGGTAAGTACAGTACCCTTAGGACAAACGTGCTTCAAAAACACAAATTGCTGTTTGTTGCACTACTATTTGAGACATCCCAATCAAAATATCATTGCCACATAAAATTACATTTTGCTTTTTCTCCTCTTCTTCAATAAAGGGAACTTTTTTGCATCTGACATGGTGCACTTAAACAGCTAATGGCTAAGGTCTATAAAATATACAAACGTTATGAGTTTCCTATGAATGGAGGAAGAACGCCTCATCTTCCGCCTCAACCCAAGGGCATCAATGTGGACTTCACCAGTTTCCTCATTTCCCCTTCCTCCACCTCACCCCAGTTCCAAACTTCCAGCTCAGCACTGTCCCCATGACCTGTCCTACCTGCCTATCTTCCTTTCCACCTATCCACTCCACCCTCCTCTCTGACTATCACCTTCATCCCACCCCCATTCACCCATTGTACTCTATGCTACTTTCTCCCCACCCCCACCCTCCTCTAGCTTATCTCTCCACCCTTCAGGCACTCTGCCTGTACTCCTGATGAAGGGCTTTTGCCCGAAACGTCGATTTCGCTACACTTTGGATGCTGCCTGAACTGCTGTGCTCTTCCAGCACTACTAATCCAGAATCTGATTTCCAGCAGTCATTGTTTTTACCACGTTATAGTCCAACAGGTTTATTTGGAATCACTAGATTTTGAAGTGCTGCTTTTTCATTGGATGGTTGTGGAGCAGAATCATAAGACACAGACATTCTAGCAACAGGATTGCAGTGTTATGGCATGTAATGTTAAATGAATTTAGCTCTGAATGTGGCTTGGCTCATTTATACAGTGTAATGCAGACTAGATACTTTGTAAAGAAAAAGTTAACTATTGCATATTACACACACAACTGAGAACCCTGTGTCTTTTGGGAAATCTAATATTGCGGTTTCATCTTGAATTACATCGCTTCGAATTACACAAATTTCTTTATTGTAGTCACAAGATTACGGTTTTGCAGTTTTTTCATTTTGCTCTCAAAACAGTGTCTTGGCCAATCTTCATAAATTAAAGATAGGAAATTGCCACATAATTGAATTAAACACCTCTTAAATTCTCCAAAGAAAGGTTAAAGAATTGTTAACCTACAGAACATGGAGTTTAATTAGCTTCTAATATCAAATCTCTTGATTACACTGGGTTTAAAGAAAATATGCACTTTTGAAAACATGTTCAATTTTGTTCCCAACCAATTAGTTCTTTCTCACCCCTCAAGGCACTGATTCTTGTTGAATCAGGTAAAATCAAGATCCTATAGCTGATGACAGCATGCCAAGGTACAAGGGGATGCTCCATTATTTAATATGTCAGCACAAGATTTTACATTAAAAATAGCATTGTACTCAAACATTGTCCTGTACTAAGAACATCACAATTAGCAGTAATAACCCTGTCAACTGTTTCCTTCCTTTGATCGGGTCACTACAATCATTCAACCTCCTTTTCACCACCGATACTCAACTAGTTCATATAATCCAGCAACTGGCTCTTATTACAGAGCTATACAATGTGACACTTTTGCCCAAATAAGGCATTAGAAAAGCCGCGATTAATATGAAAGGACAAAAATTTTCTATTTGAAATTCACTACGGTTTTCCCTTTCTGTATCTCCTCAGTTGTTTTAAAATCTTCTCTCAAGGTGTAGACAACACAAGAAAGGCCATATTTAATAGAAACATAGAACATTACAGCGCAGTACAGGCTCTTCAACCCCCGATGTTGCACCGCCCTGTCATACTAATCTGAAGCCCATCCCACCTACACTATTCCATGTACGTCCAAACAGGAGAAACAGGAGCAGGCCATTTAGCTCCTATAGCATGTTTCATCATTCAGTAAGATTATTACTGATATGTGGCCGTACTCTTATAAAACTGCCTTTGGCTTAATATCTTGCCGAATAAAGAATTCAAGATTTAAAATTAACATCTGATCCAGCATCCACTGCTGTTTGTGGAAGAGAGTTCCAAACATCTAAGACCTTTTGTTTGTAGAAGTACTTCCTAACATCTCTCCTGAACAGTCTGGCCCTGATTCTCAGAGTGTGTCCCCTACCAGTGGAATAGTTTATCTTTATCTACCTGGTCTTTTCCTGTTAATATCTTGAAGTCTTCGATTGGATCACCCCTCAATCTTCTAAATTCTAGAAAAATCAGACCTAATTTGTATAATTACACCTCAGAACTCAACCCTTGAAATGTAGGTATCATTTTTGTAAATTTACAATTGTACTCCAAGGCCAATATATCTTTCCTAAGGTCATACCGTCAGAGTATGACAGCAGGAAAAGAGGCCTTTCAGTCCAAACGGGTCCACGCTGACCATTGTGCCCACTCAGCTAGTTCCAACTGCCCCATTTGGCCCATATGCCTCCAAACCCTTCCCATTCATGTACCTATCCAAATGCTTAAATGTTGCTTTTGTGCCTGCCTCAGCCACTTTCTCTGGCAGCCCATTCCATATACACACCACTCTGACTGAAGTTCCGCTTCAGATCCTTCCTTCCTAAATCTTTCCCTTCCCATATTAAACCTGAGCCCGCTAGTTTTTAATTCCCCATCCCTGGGAAAAAGACAATATTAAGGTCACCCTTTTTCCTTGGAATATAGGAGAATGAAGTCCTATCCTAGCCAACCTTTCCCTTTAACTCAAGTCTACTAGCCCTGGCAACATCCTCGTAAATCTTTTTTGCACTTTTTCCAGTTTAACTATGTCTTTCCTATAACAGGCGGACCAAGACCGTACACAACACTCCAAGTGCAGCTTCACCAACAACTTATACGACCTAACAATGTCCTTATTCTGATATTCAATGCCTTGACCCTGATGAAGGCCAGCATGCTAAGTGCCTTCTTCACTATCTTGCCTATTTGTGACGTCACTTTCAACAAACTACGTATTTGCCCAGATCTGCTCACAGTACCCCAAATTTTGTATAGCTTTTGTATCAGGGTTTTGTATAAATACAGCACAATTTCTGCATTCTTATAGCCAGCCAATGAATACCCAATTAATGCCCAGCCCCAACTGCTTTGAAAAGTTGGTAATAGTATTGGCCTTTTCAGAAATTATAATGTGATGGGTTGCTAGCATGTTTTAGAAAGCACTAAGAGCAAACCACAAAACATGGACTTCTGCAGACCTGAGCATAAAAGGGCAAAGGCAGCAGGTGTCTTTTGGGACAGCAAAGCAAATGGGTTATGACAATCCGGCAGGTTTTATAGTTTTATTTTCCTGGTGCCATTTCTGTAAACTCAACAACTTGAGTGATTACTATCTGTGGGTTGTTGGTTCAGTATGATAAATATAATAAATAAATAGACATCAAAATCAAAGTAACTCAAATATTATGCAATTGCATAGAGAACTGCGTGCAATCCTTCATAAATACTGTATATACTCTAGTAATAGACACTTTTTTGACTACTTTTTAAGGTTAGATTTATGGGGTCAACTATTACATGGATACTATTTTTGAGGGGCTAAAATTCATGCCAGTCAAAATTCATACCATATCATTAGCAGAAGCCCAACTGATCTCTAAATGAATGAAAAAAAAAGCAAATTACAATAATTCTGAAAACCCAGAGCAGAAAACAACAGCCAGTGGACTGGAAGACCGGGAGCAGAGCGGAACAACCGGCAGATTGGAAGGCTGGAGCAGAACACGACGGCTGACACACTGACTCATAAACATTGATCCTTATCTGTAAAGAACTAGGGTTGAAGTTTTCACAAGGTATGTGGAAAAATCCAGGTTATTGGGTCAAAAACAGGGGCTGACTTTTACATGAGATCAACTATTACTGGAGTATATACGGAAATTACATTAGGACACCTTACGGAGTTGATTTTTTTGAGCATCTCCTGCCATAACTGGGATGAAAGGATGTAGCCAGTTGCTTCATCACATTCAGACAGATAGAAAGAAAAAGCCGAATACAGTACTTGATTTAAGAGAATTGCGAAATTAATTTGGGTGCCAATGATAAGGGGATAAAAGGGTAATCAAATTAACAGATTTGTTAATTTGGTGGTGAATTTAAAAAAAGCCTCGAACAAATGGAGAATCATTGGCAGAAGTGACAGGTATAAGATGGAATCAAATATATTAAAAAATAGTCAGCAGGTGATAGCTTTTGCTTGATGCATATACAAAAGTTCATTGTTAATATAACAAGGGGAACTCAGGAAATTTTAAATTTCTGTCAAAGGCTTCAATGAAGTTGAAAGGGTCACGAGTGATTTGTTCTTTAACATTACTGGGATGGCACAGAGCACAGAACACATTTTAGAAATGATAAAATAAAATAAAAATATAGAAGCGAATACAGGAACGTCTGAATTGCAGCTAGGCCATTTTGTTCATGAACAGGCACTGCTAATGGCTCATACCAAAACCTGGCTTCCAAATATCTTGAAACCGTTTTGTCATTGGACCAAGAACATGCTAAACCATGTGACAGCCAGTGTGCAACTACCAGCCCATACATACATCCTGGTAATACCCAATAGAAAAAATGCAACAAACAAGGCTTTATTAATAGGGCGTGGAGTATAAGAACAGGGAAGTTATGCTGAACTTATACAAGACACTTGCTTAACCTAAACTGCAGCAGTGTTTACAGTTCTGGGCATCACACTACAAGAAGGACGTGAATGCACTGTAGTGTGTGCAGCAAGGATTTACAAAAATGGATTAAGGAATAGAAAAGTTCCGTTCGGAGAACAGATCGAAAAGAAAGGCAAGAAGAAATTTGATAAAAGTTTTCAGTTCGAATGTAATGTAAAATATCACAACTTTGTTCTAAAGTTCTTAAGCTTGAAATTGGAGTAAGGACAACTTTGACAGTATTAAATAGGAACTTTCAAAAGTTGATTGTGGAGGCAATTCACAGGTAAAAGGGAAAATTGGGAAGTGGGAGGCCTTTCAAAATGAGACAACAAGAATTCAGAGATAGTATGTTCCTGTTAGGGCGATGAGTAAGGATGGGAGGTGTAGGGAATGCTGATGACTAGAGAAATTGAGACTCTGGTCAAGAAGAAGGAGGCATGTGTCAGACATAGACAGCTGGAAGAGGGATATCAAGAGGGCAAAAAAAAGGGAACATGAGATAGCTTTGGTAAAGAGAGTTAAAAGAGAATCCAAAGAAATTTACATTAAGGGTGAAAGAGTAACTAGGGAGACAATACAGCCCCCTAAAGATCAACGTGGCCATCTACATTGGAACCCACAGGAGATAGGTGAGATACTAAACAAGTATTTCACGTCAATATTTACTTTGGAGAAGGACATGGAAGCCAACGATCTTAGGGAAATAAACAGTGATGTCTTGAAAAAAAAAGTCCATATTACAGAAGAGGAAGCGCTGGAGGTTTTAATACACAAAAGTAGATAAATCTGCAGGACCTGATCAGGTGTTTCCCAGAATTATGAAAGAAGCTAGGGAAGAGATTGCTGAGCCCCTTGCAGGGATATCTTCATCACTGACAGCCACAGGTAAGGTGCCAGAAGACTGGAGGTTGACTATTGTGGTGCCATTATTTAAGACAGTCTACAAGGAAAAGCCAGGGCACTATCGAATGGTGAGCCCTATGTCAGTGGTGGGTAAGTTGTTGGAGGGGATTCTGAGGGACAGGATATACATACGTTTGGAGAGGCAAGGACAGACGAGGGATAGTCAGCATGGCTGAGTGTGGGAAATAGTGCCTTGCTATCTTGATAGAGTTTTTTGAAGAAGTGACAAAGATGATTGATGAAGGCAGAGCAGTAGATAGTGGCTATATGGACTTCAGCACAGCATTCAATAACTTTCTTAATGGTAGACTGATTAGGAAGGTTAGATTCCATGGGATCCAGGGGGAGCAGCCAAGTGAATTCAAAATTGGCTCGAACATAGGAGATAGAGAGTGATGGTACAGGGTTGCTTTTAGGACTGGAGGCCTGTGACCAGTGTATGCTGCAACAATCTGTGGTGAGTCCACTTTTTTTTCATCATTTATGTAAATAATTTGGATGTGAATATAGGAGGAATGGTTAGTAAGTTTGTAGATGACACCACAACAGGCAGTGTAATAGACCAAAAAAGGTTACCTCAGAATACACCAGGACCTTGATCAGATAGGCCAACTGGCTGAGGAATGGTAGACGGAGTTTAATTTAGATAAAGGTGAGGTGCTGCATTTTGGAAAGGCAAAAGGCGGCAGGACTTTTCCGCTAAATAGTAAGGTCCTGGGGAGCGTTGGCGAACAAAGAAGCCTAGGGTGCAGGTACATAGTTCCTTGAAAGTGGAGTCACAGGTAGACAGCGTAGTGAAGGCTGCGTTCAGCACACTTGCTTCATTGATCACAACATTGATTATAGGAGTTGGGACTTTATGTTGCATCTGTACATTTGTGAGACCACTTTTAGAATACATCGTACAAATCTGATCACCCTTCTATAGGAAGGATGTTGTTAAACTTGAGAGGGTGCAGAAAAGATTTACAAGGATATTGCTGGGAGTGGAGGTTTTGAGTTATAGGCAGGGGCATTTTTTTCCTAAGCATTGGAGGCTGAACTTTATAGAGGTTTATATATGTCACAAGAGCCATGGTTAGGGTCAATAGCCAAGGATGTTTTCCTCAGGTGGGTGAGTCCAAAACTGGAGGGCATAGGTTTAAAGGTGAGAAGGGAAAGATTTAAAAGGGACCTGAAGAGTAACCTTTTCACACAGAGGATGGTGCGTCTATGGAACGAGCTGCCAAGGGAAGTGGTGGAGATGGGTACAATTACAACATTTAAAAGGCATCTAGATAGGTATATGATTTGGAAAGGTTTAGAGGGAAATGGGCCAAATGCTGGCAAATGGACTAGATTGGTCCCCATGCTGTATGACTGGCTATTCTGTAGTGAATGACTCATGTTATGATTTCCCAAAGCCATCTGCAAGGTACAAGTCAGGAGTGTGATGGAATACTTCCACTTTCCTGGATGAATGCAGCTCCAACAACACTCAAGAGCCTCCAGGGCAAAGTCGCCCATTGGTATGGACCACATCCACTGATCATTGACTTCAAGAAGAAAGGATGAGAACAGGCCCCACCTACATCAATGGAGCAGAGATTGAGAGGGTTGAGAGTGTCAAGTTCCTTGGAGTTACGATAACTGACAACCTGTCCTGGATTTCCCATGTAGATGCAACAGTCAAGGTGGTGAGCACATTCCCAACAAGTTCAAGAAAGCTTCTTCCCAGTTATTCAAATTAAGTGGTTTAAGTTATTGTATTTCATATTTAGGAACTAATGGCTCAAGCCCTACCATTAAAAAAAAATCAATCTGAAGGGTAATTGACCTGAAATCTTAAAGAAAAACAAACTTCTGGAAAAATTCAGCAAGTCTGGCAGCATGTGTGGAGAGAAATCAGAGTTAATATTTTGGGTGGACTGACCCTTCCTCAGATGGGTTCTGAAGGGTTACTAGACCCAAAACGTTAACTCAGCTTTCTCTCCATAGATGAAAATGTGTTGCTGGTTAAAGCACAGCAGGTCAGGCAGCATCCAAGGAATAGGAAATTCGACATTTCGGGCATAAGCCCTTCATCAGCATCTCTCCATAGATGCTGTCAGACCTACTATTTTCAGTATTCTGTTCTGTTTCTGACTATCAAGCACCTGCAGTGCTTTCTGTTTCTCATTCTGAAATCTTAAATGTTCCTCCCCTTAGATTCTGCCTAGCTTGTCAAATATTTTCAGCATGCTCTATTTTTGTAATACAAAACAGACTATAGCGCACACAAATTCCATCACCGACAAAGAATTCTCATTAGATTTTAAAAACTGAAATTATTACAGGATCACAAATCTAATTAATCCAACAATACTTCAATCTACTGGGTAAAGGGAACAGAAAGAGTTCAGCAATTCTGCTCAAAAATTGGTATTTTTGAAACAAAGGCATATGCAAACTCAAATTATAATAAGTCAACCAATAAATTGATGTGCAAATCTAAGAATCTACAGTGGGCAGCCGATTCAATACTTTCCAGCATTACTGCCAAACAGTACAAAACTTCAACTCACTTTACCACTTGTCCCCAGTGAGAAATGCACACAATTTGTACCAATAAGGTAACTATTAAAGAATGCATACGAGATGATGTAATGGTTCTTTTACTCTCAATGCCTTTCAGGGAAGACAGAAAACCGAACAGATTTCTTTTCCTTCCAAAAATTAACAATGATTAGCTGGAGATCATGTCAACAGGAAAAACACAGCCCAATATTTTCAAATATTGACTGGGAGTACTATTGTTCAAGTACTTTAGATGGGTCAGTTTTTGTCTATTGTGTGCAGGAGGGTTTTCTGACACAGTATGTAGACAGGCCAACACAGGGTGAGGCCACATTAGATTTGGTACTGATAATGAACCTGGCCAGGTGTTAAATTTGGAGGTAGGTGAGCACTTTGGTGATAGTGACCACAATTCAGTTATGTTTACTTTAGTGATAGAAAGGGATAAAAGTTATAGTTGGGGGAAAAGCAATTAAGATGCAATTAGGCAAGAGTTAGGGTGCATAGGATGGGGAACAAAACTGCAAGAGATGGGTGTAATTGAAATATGGATCTTATTCAAGGACCAGCTACTGCGGGTCCTTGATAAGTTTGTACCTGTCAGGCAGGCAGGAAGTTGTCGAGCAAGGGAGCCGTGGTTTACGAAGGAAGTTGAGTCTCTTGTCAAGAGGAAGAAGGCAGCTTATGTTCAGATGAGATGTGAAGGCTCAGTTCGGGCAATTGGAGAGTTACAAGTTAGCCAGGAAAGACCTAGAGAGAGAGCTGGAGGGGACATGAGAAGTTGTTGACAGTCAGGATCAAGGAAAACGCTAAAGCTTTCTATTGGTATTTCAGGAACAAAAGAATAACTCGAGTAAGATTAGGGCCAATCAAGGATAGTGGTAGGAAGTTGTGCGTGGAGTCAGAGGAGATAGAAGAAGTGCTAAATTGATACTTTTTGTCAGCATTCACACTAGAAAAATACAATGTGGTCAAGGAGAATACTGAGATACAGACTACTAGACTAGATGGGATTCAGGTGCATAAGGAGAAGGTGTTAGCAATTCTGGCAAGTGTAAAAATAGATAGACCCCAGGCCGGATGGAATTTATCCTCAGATTCTCTGGGAATCCAGGGAGGAGATTGCAGAGCCTTTGGCTTTGATCTTTATGTCGTCATTGTCTACAGGAATAGTGCCAGAAGACTGGAGGATTGCAAATGTTGTTCCCTTGTTCAAGGAGAGTGGAGACAACCCTGGAAACTATAGACCTGTGAGCCTTATTCCATTGTGAGTAAAATGTTGAAAAGGGTTATAAGAGATAGGATTTATAACCATCTAGAAAGGAATAAGTTGATTAGGGATAAACAACACAGTTTTGTGAAGGGTAGGTCGTGCCTCACAAACCTTACTGAGTTCTTTGAGAAGGTGACCAAACAGGTGGATGAGAGTAAAGTGGTTGATGTGGTGGAAATGGATTTCAGTAAGGCATTTGATAATGTGCCCCACTGTAGACTATTGCACAAAATACAGAGGCATGGGATTAGCAGTAAATTAGTGGTTTGGATCAGAAATTAGCTAGCTGAAAGAAGACAGAGGGTGGTGGTTGATGGGAAATATTCATCCTGGAGTTCAGTAGGGCACCCCAAGGATCTGTTTTGGGTACACTGTTGTACGAGGACATAGAAGGATGGGTTTGTAAATTTACGGATGATACGAAGGTCGGTAAATTTGTGGACAGTGTCCAAGGTTGTAGGTTACAGAGAGAGACAGAAGCTGCAGGGCTGAGAGGTGGCAAATGGGGATTGATGCAGAAAAGTGTGGGGTGATTCACTTTGGAAGGAGTAACAGGAATGCAGAGTACTGGGCTTATGATAAGATTCTTGATAGTGTAGATTAGATTAGGTTCCCTATAGTGTGGAAACAGGCCCTTCGCCCCAAAATGTCCACACTGACCATCCGAAGAGTATCCCACCCAGACCCAGTTCCCTTTGACTAATGCACCTAACAACAAGGGCAATTTAGCATGGCTTATCCATCTAAACTGCACATCTTTGGGCTGTGGGATGAAACCAGAGCACCCAGAGGAAACCCGCACAGACACAAAAAGAATGAGCAAACTCCACACAGAATCAAACCCAGGTCCCTGGCACTGTGAGGCAGCAGTGCTAACCACTGAGCCACCGTGTTGCCCTCAGTGATCTGTGTCCAGGTACATAGCTCCTGGTATGGAGGGTAGGGACTACCTCCTTCCCAAGATCCACAAGCCTGACTACCCCGGCCAATCCATTGTCTCAGCATGTTCCTGCTCCACAGAACTCATATCCACCTACCTTGATATTGTCCTATCCCCCCTAGTCCAGGAACTCCCCACATAAGTTCAAGACACCACCCACACCTCCTCCAAGACTTCAGTTTCCCCAGACCCCAACGCCTCATCTTCACCAATCCCTCTACACCTCAATCCGCCATGACGAGGGCCTCCAAGCCCTCCGTTTCTTCCTCTCCCAATGTCCCCAACAGTACCCATCCATTGACACACTCATTCATTTGGCAGAACTGGTCCTCAGCCTTAACAATTTCTCCTTTGAATCCTCCAACTTCCTCCAGACCAAAAGGGTAGCCATAGGCACCCATATGGGCCACAGCTATACCTGTTTCTTTGTTGGCTACGTAGAACAGTCCATCTTCCATAGTTACACCAGCACCACTCCCCACCTCTTCCTCCGCTACAATGATGACTGCATTGGTGCCACCTTGTGCTCCCACGAAGAGGTTGAGTAGTTCATCAACTTGACCAACACACTTCACCACGACCTTAAATTTACCTAGACCATCTCTGACACCTCCCTCCTCTCCCTGGACTTCTCCATCTCCATTAATGACGACCGAATTGACACTGACATTTTTTACAAACCCACTGACTCCCACAGCTACCTGGATTACACCTCTTCCCACCCTACCTCCTGCAAAAATGTCATCCTGTATTCCCAATTTCTCCGCCTCCGCCTGTAGGACCAGTTCCATGACAGAACACACCAGATGGCCTCCTTCATTAGAGACTGAAATTTCCCTTCCCCTGTGGTTGAAGATGCCCTCCAATGCATCTCATCCACATCCCGCACCTCCACCCTCAAACCCCACCCCTCCAACTGTAACAAGGACAGAACCCCCCCCCCCCCCTCCGGTCCTCACCTTCCACCTTACCAACCTTCGCATAAACCATATCATCCGCCGACATTTCCGCCACCTCCAAATGGACCCCACCACCAGAGGTATATTTCCCTCCCCACCACTTTCCGCAAAGACCATTCCCTCCGTGACCACCTGGTCAGGTCCACACCGCCCCCAACAACCCACCCTCCCCTCCTGGCACCTTCTCCTGCCACTGCGGGAATTGCAAAACCTGTGCCCACACCTCTTCCCTCACCTCCATCCAAGGCCGCAAAGGAGCCTTCCACATCCAAAGTTTAACCTGCACATCCACCAATGTCATTTATTGTAACCGTTGCTCCCGATGCGGTCTCCACTACACTGGTGAGACTGGATGCTTCCTCGCAGAGCGCTTTAGGGAACATCTCCTGGGACATCCACACCAATCAACCACACTGCCCCGTGGCCCAATATTTATTTTAACTCCACCTCCCACTCTGCCAAGGACATGCAGGTCTTGGGCCCTCTCCACCGCCACTCCCTCACCACCCGACGCCTGTAGGAAGAATGTCTCATCTTCCACCTCAGGACCCTTCAACCCCAGGGCATCAAAGTGGACTTCACCAGTTTCCTCATTTCTCCTCCCCCCACCTTACTGAATTCCAAACTTCCAGCTCAGCACCATCATGACCTGTTCTACTTGCCAATCTTCCTTCCTGTTCCACCCTCCTATCTGAGCTATCACCTTCATTCCCATTCCATCCAGCCATGTGTACTCTTTGCTACCTTCTCCCCAGTCCCACAGTGCCTGCCACCATCCCCCCCCCCCCCACATTTATCTCTCCAACCTGGAGGCTCCCTGCCTCCATTCCTGATGAAAAGCTTTTGCCCGAAACATCGATTTTCCTGCTCCTCGGATGCTGCTTGACCAGCTGTGTTTTTACAGCACCACTCTAATCTTGACTCGGGTTTCCAGCATTTGCAGTCCTCACTTTTGCCTGTTATGGAGGGTAGGTCTTACGAGGAAAGACTGAGGGACTTGAGGCTGGCTTCAGATTGGTTCCACAGGTCGGCACAACATCGAGGGCCAAAGAACCTGTACTGTGCTGTATATTCTATGACTAAATTGACCTTTATCCCCATGTTCCAAATAAGCAACTATTTTCGGTGTCACATTAGAGTAACACAGTAAACTTACCCAGAATTGAACGAAGAATAAATAGTTGATTTATTACTAGTTTAAAATAAAAAGCAGACTCATGGCCATATAATTATTGTTGGTCAATGATAGCTTGGGAGTGGAGGAATTGCTTTTAAATTGACATACAAAGAGTTGTCATGAAGCACAGATTTCTTTCTTTGAGAGCACAAAGTTTGTTTTAAATAATTTTTGTGAGTGGAAAAAGTCTTGATTAATTAAGTATTTTAGCTTTTCTTATATCTAATACTATAAAAGTTAAAGTACTCTACTTTCCTCATTTGCAGCTTAAAAAATAAAAATATTCATCCAAGTCTACAAAAAAAATCCTGTTTCCTATGTAATGTTACCAGTTCTTTAGATTTCTTCACTTCCCCTCTAGAGAAAGATTGTAATATTAATGGTAGGGAAAAAACAACAAATCAGCTTCCTGCATTGTGGAACATTAACTTCTTTTATTTTTGAGCACAGAATGGTTTTTCCACCAATTATGTATAAAGTGACTGCCATTTACTGAAATATCAAAAGCATTTGAACATTGAGGCACTGTATATTATTTCAGTGATAACGTGTTGAAAGGTATGGTTGCAAAATAATAAAGCTTCTTATCTTGTTATTACTTCAGCCTCTAGATCAAGTATCAGAGCCACAGTGTTGAATGCATAATGGAAACAGGGAAGATTTCTTTAAACGTAATTTCACAACAGCTTACTTAGGACAATAGGTTTTAAGCAGGACTTTCAATCGTTCATTCAGCAATTTTGTTTTTAAAAAGTATTGAATGACATCTCGACATTGCTGTCACTTGCAAGAAAAATACAGAACAAGTAATTTTTTTTAGCTCAGCCATTTTTAAGACAGAATTTCATATCAAGTCAGAATATATTTTTCATTAGTTACATATCATGGTTTGAGATGAAAAGAAATTAACACAGGATTACATAGAATAGAATGCTCAACACACCAATATCCATATGTTACATTTCATACAACTCCCCCTCCCACTCCACCGAGGACATGCAGGTCCTTGGACTCCTCCACCGGCAGAACACAACTACACGACGGCTGGAGGAGGAGCGCCTCATCTTCCGCCTGGGAACCCTCCAACCACAAGGTATGAATTCAGATTTCTCCAGCTTCCTCATTTCCCCTCCCCCCACCTTGTCTCAGTCGGTTCCCTCAACTCAGCACCGCCCTCCTAACCTGCAATCCTCTTCCTGACCTCTCCGCCCCCACCCCACTCCGGCCTATCACCCTCACCTTGACCTCCTTCCACCTATCCCACCTCCTTCGCCCCTCCCCCTAGTCCCTCCTCCCTACCTTTTATCTCAGCCTGCTTGGCTCTCTCTCTCTTATTCCTGATGAAGGGCTTATGCTCGAAACGTCGAATTCTCTATTCCTGAGATGCTGCCTAACCTGCTGTGCTTTGACCAGCAACACATTTGCAGCTGTGATCTCCAGCATCTGCAGACCTCATTTTTTACTCGAAGATTTACAAGGGTTACATTGCAAACCTACAGGTTAAGTAACACCAGCTTTCCCTGTCCAAAAGCCAAGCCAGAACAAGTTTTGTTTTCTAAAATAAGCCTATTTGGACATGTTAAGGCTCACCTCTGGAGTAGGTAGGTCTTGAACTTGAACCTTATGGCTCAAAGATAGGGACACCACCACTCTATCATAGAACTGAGCCATTTTGTTTTAAAATATCCAGATTGCTGACTCCGAGAGAGTTGTCTATACACTTTCTGGTATCTTTCAGTCCATCTCTCTCAGGGAGATACCTGTGCACTGACTGATATCTCTCAGTACTCTCCCTCTCAGACATACTCAAAGTCGTTATGCTGGAGCTGTACAAAATGTTGGTTTTGCCAGAGGTCTGTAATAACATCTCCGAACAGATTGACTAGAAAGATATGACCTTAAAAGGACATTACTGGTTCTGACATACTGCATGGCATCAAGCCATTCAGCAAACCCGTCTCTCCTGGTGTGTTAACACCATGGAAATCTCTTCCTGTTTGACTCCTTCATCACAGCTTTCATTTTACCTTTCCAGTACATAAGGAATGTGCAACTACAGCTGAGACTTCCTGAATGTTCCAAATGAACACACATCTGAAATGGTATCCTACAAGGACAGTGTGTAGATTGACAACATTATGGGTGTACAATAAAATGCATGGTAGGCCCCTAGTGCACTTTGCCAACAACAGACTTTCCTTGAAGAATTAAATAATTTTTGTGAAAAATAGAAGAGATGATAGATAGTGAATTGAATTAAGTGGCTCAATTGACAAGATAGATCGCCAAAATTTATTTTTGTTTCAAACTACAAGACAAATATCGATCTTCTTTGTTCTCGTAACATGATAAGTGTGCTCAGTGTGGTAGCTGTGGGGTAGATAAAAGGATAACTGACTAATTTGAGAGCCACGGAGTTGCCACATCATATGATGCTACAACTTAGTACCCCACTCTTCTCCCCACTCTTATAGGGTAGAATTACTGCAAAATTTAACAATATACCAATGAAAGTCTTAGCTATATACACACACACATAAATTCATCAAAACACAGAAGAGCACAGCAAGCCAGGCAGCATCAAGAGGTAGAGAAGTCCAGTTTAACCCTACTGCAGGAATGAAGGTAGGGTAGGGGGAGCTGCAGAGAGCAGAGACGATAGGTGGGGAGAGGAGTGGAGTGGTGAGGAAGTAATAGGTGAATACAGGTGCAGGGACGACCTGGTAGGTCCGTAAAAGGAATGAATCTGGTTGGTAGCTGGAAGGAGGGGTCGGTTGGAGGGATGGAAGGAAGGCGGCAGAGTTGGAAAGTGAGATGGGCTTTGGGCTGAGTCCGCCAGGCTGTAGACTACCCATGTGCAAGATAAGGTGTTGTTCCTCCAATTTACGATCTGATTCACTGTGGCAATGGAGGAGACAGAAGATGGACATGTCGGTACGGGAGTGGGAAAGGGAATTAAAATGGGCGGTGATCAGGAGGTCAGGCTTTCCCTTACAGGCTCAGCTGGGATGCTCGGCAAAATATGCCCTTATTTTATATTTGGTCTTAATGATGTACAGAAGACCACATCAGGGGCACCGGAAACGTAATCTAGGTTGGAGCAGAGGAGATTACAAACTAGCTGCTGCAGTTTGATTTGCAAATATCATAGCTCAATCACTAAACTTTTTAACCTGATTCCACTTGTGCACTTCTTACCACTGCCTCTGAACCAGCTAAAGGCACAATCTACAGCTTCACTCCAGTCTAGAGTGGTTCTTGTTGCTGGAGCCAACAATAGGAAGGGAGAGAATATCGAGGAGGAAGAATACTTTTATAAATAAGGATGATGGAGGGGGAAAATGACAGAAGAGTAAAAGTACCTTTGTAAACTGGGGAGCTGTTTGAAAGGGAGAAATGCAGCCAGAAATCTTGCAGAAGAGTTTATTGGAGAATGGGGAAGAGACTGCTTCTGTGAAATGGAAAGACAGATGTGAGGGTTTTCTTTTTAAAAAATACGAGATTAGATGAAATATATTTTAAGAAAATTTGCTTAGATTACTGAATACTGATATATCCAGATGTCACAATGTTTTTACTCAAGTTTAATGTTGAAAGTAACTGATTATGAAATCATTTTTTTGATATTAATCAGAATTCAGTTTTAAAGCACCAATTATTTGTGGGTATCCATTTCTTGGGAAGCAAGAGCCCTCTCCAGTCCCACAGCCTCCTTCGGTCAGCTCCAACAATCTCCCTTCACCTGATCCCTCCCTCTGGCCTTTTACCTGCTCTTTGCCTGTTCATTAACAATTCTCAATGTGACATTGGGCATCTCAATTTCTCTGCCACCCATCACCCATTCCAACCCATCCTCCTGGGAACTGACACCATTCCGTGCTCTTAGATCCAATCCGGAGTTTGTAATTTAGCCCGTTAACTAAGGGGGGGGGCGGGGGGGGGGGGGGGGTTTGGGAGGAGGAAGCGCCTGTTGTCTGGCAACTGACCTCTACATTGCATAAGCTGTGCACCAGCTCTTAGGCACCTCCTCCTATCCCCCCCTGAATCATGACCACACCATGGAACATTAAGCCATTATGTCCACTAGGTCACCAGTCAAGAATGTTGTGCTGGAAAAGCACTGCAGGTCAGGCAGCATCCAAGGAGGAGGAGAATCGACATTTCTGGCATAAGCCCTTCATCAGGAATTCCTCCTGAAGGGCTTACGCCCGAAACGTCGATTCGACTGCTCCTCGGATGCTGCCTGACCTGCTGTGCATTTCCAGCACTATACTTGCGACTCTGAACTCCAACGTCTGCAGTCCTCAATTTCTCCCACTAAAGTCACCAACCTCATTTCATCTGTTGATCCCTCCACCCCAACATGGCCTCCAAGCTGATAGCTCGCTTCTACCTCCTTCCCAAAATCTACAAACCCATTGTTTCTGCCTGTACCTGTCCCACAGAACTCATGTCTCCCGACCTTGACGCAGTTTTTGTTCAGCCTTTGTCCAGTTCCTGCCTGCTTGCATCTGCAATTTCTCAGACACTTTACACCAGTTTCACAGTTTCCAGACATTAGCTGTCTCCATTCTACTTGCAATCCCTTTAGATGTCCAACCTCCATCAGGATGGTCTCTGAGCTCTCCGCTTCTTCCTGGAAAAAAGGCCTGAACCGTCCCCATCCTCCTCCAGCTTCCTCTCTTTGGCTGAGCCTGTCCTCACCCTGAGCAACTTCTCTTAACCCCTCACTTTTTTCAGGTCAGAGGGATGGCCATGGATACCGATATGGGCACTTGTTATGGCTGTCTATGTGGTACTTGGAACATTCCTTGTTCGAGTCCTATTCCAGCCCCAAACCACAACTCCAGTATATCAATTATATCATCAGTGCTGTTTCCCTCTCTTGTCCAGAACTGGAGAAGTTTATCAAGTTTGCTTCCAATTTCCACTCTGTTCTCACCTTCACCTGGTCCATCTCTGACTCCTCCTTTCTCTTTCTTGAACCTGGCCACCAATATCCTCTCCAAACCAGACTCCCACAATTAACTTGACCATAATCCCCACCCTTCCTGTAAAGACTTTATTCTATTCTCCTAGCTCCTCTGCCTCCATTGCATCTGTTCCAATGATGCCAACTTTGACAAGAGGGTCTCTGATAGCATCCACCTTCTTCCCCAATTGAGGACGCCCCAGCACCATGGTTGACAGGGCCCTCAGTCAAGTCCAACTCATCTCCCTCACTTTGGCCCTCACCCCCCCCAAATCAGTGATAGGATCCCCCTCGTCCTTTTCTATTATCTTACCAGCATCCACATCCAGAGGATCATTAGCTGCCGTTTCCTCGGAGATAGTGAGAACTGCAGATGCTGGAGTAGATACAGAGTGCAGTGTGAAAAAGCACAGTGGGTCAAACAGCAGGTAATGGAGGGGACGTTTCAGGTTGGAACCTTTCATCAGGACACCATTACCGCCACCTCCTCTGGGATGCCACCATCAGACACACATTCTCCTCCCCTCCCTTGTCAGTCTTCCACAGCGATTGTTCCCTCAGAGATATCTAGGCCCACTCCTCCATCATTCCCAACAACTCAACCACTCCCTCCCCTCACAGCCCAATGGCACCTTTCCCTGCAACTGCAGAAACTAACACCTGCCAATTTACTTTCTCCATCTTCAGTATCCAAGGGCCCAAACACACCATCCAGGTGTAGTAGCACATTACCCAATGTAATTTACTGCATTTACTGCTCACAACGTGGCTTCCTCTACACTGGAAAAACAAAGTGAAGAGTAGGTGACCGCTTAGCCGACCATGTACGTTTTGTTGGCAAGAAAAAAAGCCAAGTTTCCAGTTGCCTGCCACTTCAACACACTTCCTTGTGCCCCTGCCAACATCCATGTCTCGGGCTTGCTGCAGTGCTCCAGTGAAGATCAACACAAGCTGGAAGAACACCATTTTCCATCTGGGGACCTTGCAGCCTTCTGGACTCTATCAAATTCAACAATGTTAGGGCTCAAGTTTCTTTCATGACATTATCCCCTCCCAACCACCCCCCACAAACGTTCCCCCCCCAGCCTATTGTTATTGAAGAACATTCCCATTAACAGCTATTCATTCTCCCAGCCAGATCACTATCCACTCCTTTGTCCAGCTGATTTTCTCTCTTTGGGCTCTATCTCCCACTTTGGTTTATTCCTTGTCCCCTCACCTCCATCTTCTGCATAGAAACCAAGATGTTTTTTAGCTACCATCAGTTGAGGAATGGTCACTGCACCTGAAACATGAACCCTGACTTCTCTCAATAGATGCTGCCAGACCTGCTGAGGTTTTCCAGCAATTTCTGTTTTTGTTTACTTTTGGATCAATTAGCCCAAGATACCCCAACCTTCCTATCACTGGTGGCCACTGGTGCGGAGGGGGATGGAAGCGATGGCCAACACTTTGGAGAAAAGTAAAATTCTGAAGTTGTTCTCCCCTAGCTATACAGATTTACCATTAACCCTCAAAGTGTTCTGACACTAAAATTATACCAGCAGTTCGTATCTTGAAAATTAAATGGATCTGTGCAGCAGACATGTTAAGACACATGGCTCACTGTAATCACATGTAACACTTCATTTGCAGAAAACTCAATGCTGCTCTGGTTTAGGAGAATGACAAAGTACAGTATAGATATTTATTGCATAGCTACCTCCGATGATCAACCAAAACTAACTTGTAATGTTCGGAGGACTTTGCAAAATGAATAGCAAAACTTTGCAAACAGCTGCAATGTCAGTTAAGGTGACAAACACGTTGAGTGGGTTGTTTCTATTACCTATCAAAAATAATCACTGGAACCCAATTATCACATTAAAGTCAAATAGACTTCATTAGACCTGGTTCTTGGACAACGAGTGGCTTAAAAATGACATTCTGTATTGAAGTTCTTTTTGTGCAAAGACAATAAAATATACCTCTGTCAAAAGAAACTTAATACCAGTTACGCTATTATGGATAACAAGCACATAAACTCAGCTTTAGCACGTTTCTTTCAATTGTTGGTGGGGTGTTCCTATCTGGAACGATACAGCTATCCATTTGAAAATCCTTTTAAGTAATACCGTAGATCTGAGCCATTTACTACTATTGTCTTTTTCCTTTCTCTTTGCCATGTCCCTTGCCATTGTGTCTTTTATTTCCAATTCCCCATCTAGTTTACTTTAAGACACTAATTAAACCTATTAACTTAAATGGACTAGTATCAATGTTTAGCTACTGACTTTTCTGTGAAGAGCTTTGGGAGATTTTACTGTGTTAACTGCACTATACCAATATAAGGTGATTTGGGTGGCATTCCTATTACAGCATTGAGGCCAGACCAGGTGAACAGAGTTCATCCTGCAGATAATGGTGTCCAACCTGACAAGGTAGTGTACTGATTATGATATTGGTCTGTTGACATAGAATTTTGAAAATTCAGATTCCACCCTGTCAAGTTGTGAAACTGAGTAATTTTTTTGACCAGAAAACATGTCCATATTGCACAGAAGGAAAGGGGGGAAAAGGAGGAGTGTGTTAATCATTGGGGACTCAATAGTTAAGAGGGTCAAATAGAAGGTTTATTGGGAACGAAAGAGAGTCATGGCTGGTGTGTTGCCTCCCAGGTGCCAGAGTCCCTGATGTCTTGGATTATGTCTTTGTGGTCCTGAAGGGAGAGGGTGACCAGCCAAGTCGTGGCCCACATAGGTACCAACAGCATAAGTAGAAAGAGGAATAGGGATGTAAGGCAGGATTTCAGAGAGCTAGGGTGGAAGCTGAGATTATCTTTGGATTATTACCCATGCCACGTGATAGTGCGGTGAAGAACAGGGAGAGATATCTGTTGAATACGTGGCTGCAGGGATGATGCAGGAGAGAGGGTTTCAGGCTTATGGATAACTGGGACTCATTCTGGGGAAGGTGGGACCTCTACAAACAAGACAGTCTTCACTTGAACCAGAGGGGTACTAATATCCCGGGTGGGAAATATGCTAGTGCTATTCGGGTGGATTTAAACTAGCTCAACAGGGGGATGGGAACCTGTGTTGTAGTTCCAGTACACAGTAGGACGAGAGTAGGGAGGACATACCTATCAAAGGCTCGCAGTATCTGTTCCTTAAACCACTCTACATTTCGACTGTCCTCATCCCCTTTGTCAGGGAGGCATACGGTGTGTTGGGTTTTACTGGTAGAGGGATTGAGTTCCAAAGCTGTCATACTGCAACTATACAAAATGCTAGTGTAGCCTAACTTGGAGTATTGTGTACAGTTCTGGTCGCCCCATTACAGGAAGGATGTGGAAGCATTAGAAAAGGTGCAGAGGAGATTTACCAGGATGTTGCCTGGTCTGGAGCGAAGATCTTCTGAGGAAAGGCTGAGGGACTTGGGTCTGTTCTCACTGGAGAGAAGAAGGCTAAGAGAGAGTTAATAGAGACATACAAGATGATCAGAGGATTAGGTAGGGCAAACACTAACAGTCTTTTTCCTAGGATGATGACATCTGCTTACACAAGGGGGCATAGCTGCAAATTGAGGGGTGATAGATTTAAGACAGACATCAGAGGCAGGTTCTTTACTCAGAGATAGTGGTAAGGGCGTGGAATGCCCTGCCTGCCCATGTAGTTAACTCAGCCACATTAGGAGCATTTAAACAGTCCTTGGATAAGCATATGGATGATGATGGGATAGTGTAGGGTGATGGGCTTAGATTAGTTCACAGGTCGGTGCAACATAGAGGGCCAAAGGGCTTGTTCTGCACTGTATTGTTCTATGTTCTATGTTCTAAATGTTTCCATGTTTTATCACTAGTTGCATAACATTAACATTGGGCAGCATGGTAGTTCAGTCATTAGCACTGCTGCGGATTCAAGTTCGATTCCACCGTCTGGGGACTTTGTGTGGAGTTTGTATACTCTCCCAGTGATTGCGAGAGTTTCCTCTGGGTGCTCTGATACTCCCACAGTCCAACCATGTGCAGAAAACTCTGCATTGGAGAAACCAATCCCAGACTAGGTAACCGTTTTGCAGAACACCTCCAAGTCTGTGCACAAGCATGACCCTGACTTTCCTATAGCCAGTCATTTTATTAGTGTCCTGCTTGCATGCCTACTTGTCTGTCCTTGGCATGTGACAGTGTTCCAGTGAATCACAGCGCAAACTGGAGGAACAACGTCTCATTGTCAGGCGAGGCACTTCATAGCCTTCTGGCCCTCTTCTTACTTTACTTCAGCTCTGAAGAGTTCTCTTGACTTGAAACGTTAGCTTGCTCTATCTCCATAGATGCTGTCTACCCACTATAATCTCCAGTATGTTGTTTTCAGTACAAATGCCATCATCTGCAGTAATTTGATCCTATAAAGATGTGCATGTTAGTTGATTTGGCCATGTTAACTTACCCATAGTGTCCAGGGATGTGCTGGCTAGGTCAGGTAGCCTGGGAAATGCAGGATTAACACGGATGGGAGGGGTGGCATCTTTGGGGATGCTCTTCGGACGGTCAGTGGGGACTCATTGGGCCAAACTGCCGTTTTTCATACTCCAGGGATTATATGATCGAGCTGTAAGAAGTGGAGCAACAACAAAACCCACTCTCAGCATGACTCAATAGAAGAGATAACTGGATTAGTGATTCTAAGCGAAGAAAACTAGTTCATAGGTCTAATTCTCACCTAATTGCTGATCTCAATCAAAAAGAACAACCGGGTTGCTACAATTTATTTAAATTAGAAGAAAGGAAAGAATATAAGGCAGGTATTCCAGATTGTTAATGCGGAGGCTGCTTTCGTAATATAACATTTTAGGAAAGAGAAGCAGTAGAGTAGTGGTAATGTCACTGGACTGGTAATCCAGAACCTCATGCTAATACATCGCGGTAAAACAAAGGATTGCAGATGCTGGAGGTCTGAAACCAAAACATAAATTGCAAAAGAAATTCAGCAAATCTGGCAAAATCTGTGGAGAGAAAACAGAATTAACGCTTCAAGTCCAGTGACCCTTCAGAAGATTTGCTAAGTTTCCCCAGTGTAGTTCAGCTTTGAGTTGAGGAGCGCCATATATGTTTTAATATGTGATAGAAGAGAAGGAACGTTACAGAAACTACCTGTCAGATTTATCACATTTGTGGCACATAAATGTATTTATAAATTCTCTCGTGAAATATTTATGTATTTTTTGTCAGTTCTGTAGTAAAATCCCTCACCTAAAATTAAACGGTTAAATGCTTTTTAATTCTATTCATGACTAAAACATACATTGCATTGTGTAAACCACAAAATAGAATGACTGTTCTTTGTAAATGTGAAAGCCAAAGTAAATTACAACACATGAACAGGCCCTTCGGCCCTCCCACCCTGCATCAATCTAAATCCTCTATCTAAACATCTCATCTATTTTCTAAGGATCTGTATCCCTCTGCTCCCTGCCCATTTATGTAACTGTCTAGATATACCTTAAATGACACAATAGTACTCACCTCTACCACCTCTGCTGACAACGCCTTGCAGGCATCCACCACCCTCTGCGTAAAGAACTTTCCGTGCATATCTCCCTTAAAACTTTGCCCTGTCACCTTGAACTTGGGACCCTGAGTAATCAAGTCCTCCACTCTTGGGGGAAAAAAAACCTTCTTGCTATCCACCCAATCAATACCATCTAATGATTTAGTAGACATCAATCAGGTCCCCCTTAACGTCCATCTTTCTAATGAAAATAATCCTCAACTACTCAACCTCTCTTTATAACTAGTGTCCTTCCTTACCAGGCAAAATCCTGGTGAATCTCCTCTACATGCTCTCCAAAGCATCCATACCCTTCTGGTAATGTGACCACCAGAACTATACGCAGTATTCCAAATGTGGCCGAATCAAAGTCCAATATGACTGTAACATGACCTGCCAACCCTTGTACTCAATACCCTGTCCGATGAAGGAAAGCATGCTCTATGCAATAGATAATAGACAATAGATGCAGGAGTAGGCCATTCTCCCCTTCGAGCCTGCACCACCATTCATTTTGATAATGGCTGATCATCCTTAATCAGTATCCTGTTCCTGCCTTAGCTCCATAACCCCTGATTCCACTATCCTTGAGAGCTCTATCCAACTCTTTCTTAAATGAATCCAGAGACTGGGCCTCCACTGCCCTCTGGGGCAGAGCATTCCACACAGCCACCACTCTCTGGGTGAAGAGGTTTCCCCTCATCTCTGTCCTAAATAGTCTACCCCCCGTATTTTTAAGCTGTGTCTTCTGGTTCAGCACTCACCCATCAGCGGAAACATGTTCCCTTCTTGACCACTCTATTGAGCTGCGTTGCCACTTTCAGGGTACAATGGACCTGTACATTCAGATCTCTCTGTACATCAAATTTTCCCCAGAGCTTTTCCATTTACCTTATAGTTCGACCTCACCCTTGGATCTTTCAAAATGCATCACCTCACATTTGCTTGGGTTGAACTCCATCTGACATGTCTCTGCCCAACTCCCCAATCTATGTTTTGTTGCATTCTCTGACAGTTCCTTTCACTATCTGCTACTCCACAAACCTTAGTATCATCTGCAAACTTGCGAATCAGACCATCTATACCAGAGGTGGGGAACCTTTTCATGTTGGAAGGCCGCATTATGTTAGTTGTTATCTAATTTGGCTGCATCCAAAAAAACTTCAATTATATATTCTTCAAAATTCACATAATTTTGTAAAAATCTAACTACTATGTACGAACTAACTAAAAAATATGAAAAAAATGTTAATTCTAAAGAAAACATTTTTCGTGCATGTTGACAAAGGCATGGGTATTCTATTGCATTTTTCCATATTTCAATCGGATCTTTCTTAGTATCAAATAAGGACTTTAAAATGCCATCTTCTGACAGGTCAATCAATTCCATCTGTAGTTCTTTAGGAGCCTTGGAGACATCAACTACGTGAGGTTGAAACGCTCAAAAGACCACACACAATGGTCTAGAAGGCCACAGGTTCCCCACCCCTGACCTATACCTTCCTCCAGATCAATGAATAATATCACAGAACACAGCAGTCCCAGTACAGATCCCTGTGGAACACTACTGGTCACAGGTCTCCATTTTGAGAAACTCCCATCTACTATCACTTTCTGCCTCCTGTTGCCTAGTCAGTTTTTTATCCAGCCAGCTAGTACACCCTGGACCCCATATGACTTCACCTTCTACATCAGCCTACCATGGGAAACCTTATGAAATGCCTTACTGAAGTTCATGTATGTGACACCTACAGCCCTTCCCTCATCAATCAACTTTGTCACTTTCTCAAAAATTCTATTAGGTTGGTAAGACGTGACCTTCCCTGCACAAAACCACGTTGCCTACCACAGATAAGCCCATTTTCATCCAATGGGAATAGATCCTATCCCTCAGTATCTTCTCCAGCAGCTTCCCTACCACTGACGTCAGGCGCACCGGTCTATAATTACCTGAATTATCCCTGCTACCCTACTTAAACAAGGGGACAACATTAGCAATTCTCCAATCTTCTGGGACCTCACCCATGTTCAACAATGCTGCAAAGATACCTGTTATGGCCCCAGCTATTTCCTCTCTTGCTTCTACCAGAAACCTGGGACAGATCCTATCTGGACCTGGGGACTTGTCCACCTTAATGTCTTTTAGGACACCCAATACTCCCTCCCTCCTTATGCTGACTTGACCTAGAGTAATCAACCATCTATCCCCAAACTCAAATCCGTCAAGTCCCTCTCCTTGCTGAATACCAATTCAAAGTCCTCATTAAGAATCTCACCTATTTTCTGACTCCACGCATAACTTTCCTTTGTCCTTGAATGGGCCAACCCATTTTTTTTTAGTTACCTCTTGCTCCTTATATATGAATAAAAGGGATTTTCCTTAATCCTGCTTGACTCCTTTTATCCCTCTTAATTCCTCTGTTATGAAGGTGTGAGGGGTACCTTTAAGAAAGATGAAAGCGGACTCGGCAAGATGGCGGCGATTCTGTAGAACTGCTGTGGACAGCTCTGCCTAACAGCAAAGTCTTACTGGTATTTTTTTTCCATCCCTGGCCAACTTATGTGGTGGAATTATTAGTTTAAAACCTTACAGAACACATATTTGTTAATATTTGGGAGTGGGAAGGATGCCAAAAGGAAAAGGAGCAAGCAAACAGCAGCAGGGAGGACACTCCCCTGCAGCACCTACAACACCAGATACTGCAGCAGTAGCCTCTCCTGACCCCACTGGGGACCTGACATACTCACAGGAATTGGCTGTGGCGATGGAGAGACTTACCATGAAAGTTGGAGCTGCAATTGAGGAGCTCCATGGGGAGATTTGTGCCCAGGTCCAATCTATTATATCCATGCTGCAGAAGCATGAGCAAGAGGTCCAGGGCCTCAGGGAGAAGCTGGAGGAGGTGGAGGGTCGAACTAAGGCCTTGGAAGCTGCAATGGAGTCCTCACCCAGTGCTGGAGCGAGAGGTGCGGGCCTTGCGAGACTTCATCGACGACCTCGAAAATCGAGGTCGGAGGATAAATCTCCGAATTGTTGGGCTCCCTGAAGGTGAGCAGCCAGTCAGCTTCTTTGAAAGCTGGCTACCGAAGTTTTTATGCCTTCACATCGAGTCCAGCAGGTCACAGATTGAAAGGGCTTATTGGGTTCCAGTGCACAGGTCAGGGCTGGTTGCAGCACCCCCACTCGATCTTAGTGTACTTCCATTCATACAAGGACAAGCAAAAAGTCATAGAAGTTTCCAGATCCCTGGGAAAAGATCCACAGGCACTGTTGTACAAGGGGTCAAAAATAAATGTCTATCCAGGATTTCTCTGCAGCTGTCATTCGTAAAAGGAAGTCCTTCAATGAAGTTAAAAAGAGGCTGAGGAACCTGGGCATCCAATACTCCATGAGGTACCCCGCTGTACTCCGTTTCAGCCACGAGGTCTCAGTTTATACAATTGACTCAGCGGATAAAGCTAAAACCTTTGTAGACACTTTAAAATAGATGCATTAGCCTGAAAAATATGGTTAATGTTTGTTCTCATTTCTATCTTTCCTCATGTTTTCCCTTTTTTAAAAAAATTCGTTTATTTCTCCCTTATAATTTCCTTTTTGGAAAGGGGGGAAAAGACCTTGGAATAAGTTGTTCCTTTTTTTAATAACTGGATTTTCTGATGGAAAATTTTGTGGATGTTCTTCGTTGTCTCTCCCTTTTTTTTATTTCTTCTGTTTCTCTTTTAGTCACAAGTAGGGGTGACATGACATCTGCATCCAAGAACACCAACTAGCCACAAAACGACACGACCAGCTATCTTTAGTAGCCACACACGCAGATGACAAGCAACATGAGTTCGACTGGGACAACACTACTATTATAGGACAAGCCAAACAGAGAACAGCCAGGGAATTCCTAGAGGCATGGCAGTCATCCACAGATTCAATCAATAAACACATTGACTTGGACCCAATACACCGACCACTGCAACGGACAGCTGGAACTGACAACCAGAAGCGGCAGAGACAAATCACTATAAATGCTGGAGGAAAGATCACAGAAGCGCTTCACAGGAGGTTCCCAAGCACTGAGGATGTCACCTAGACAGTGGACGAAACATCTGCAACACAAATTCCCAGCTCGGCGAACAGAATCACAATAAGGGGTGACATGAACCCAGGGATGGGTGGAGTGTCCGTCTTTTTTCTGTCGATTTAAGGATCATCTCCTTGTTTTTTTTTTCTCTGGCCTAAGGCTGGGGCACAGTCCAGCTTTGAAGGAAGGAATGGGTAGGGTTAATGCCCCCTATGGGCAGGGGGAAGAGTCTTCCATTCAAGGTTTTATAGTTGCTTTCTTTTGTAGTTTTTTTGGTAGTAATAGTTGTTTATAGTTATGATAGAGTAGTTTTTGTATATATAGTTCTTCGAATCTATGAGTCTTTATTTACTTATGCCTGGCACTTTGTAAGCAGGGTTCTCCCTCCCAGGGATTCAAGGGTGTCTGAAAGGGGATATGGCTAAGTGTCTTATTAAATGGTGCACCTGGAACATTAAGGGAAGTCATTTGCCTGTTAAAAGGAAAAAAGTACTTTCTAGCCTTAAGAGGGAAAGGATTGATATTGCTTTGTTGCAGGAAACTCATCCTGATGATGGGGAACACCTGAAATTATGACTGGGTATTCTTTTCATCCTTTACTACTAAAAGTAGGGGAGTGGCAATACTTATCCAGAAAAAAAATCCGTTCACATTATTAGAGCAGGTGAAAGATGAGCAGGGACAGTTTGTGATACTTAAAGAGCTGATACATGGGGAGGAATATGGCATTTTAAATGTCTACTGTCCTCCAGCGTATCCCCTCAAATTTTGGATTGAGCTTTCTCTAAGTTGAGTGCTTTTGGAACACAGCACATTATTGTACGGGGGGATTTTAATTGTCTTTTGAATCCGACAGTGGACAGGATGCCTCGTGGGCCCCCAACTATTTCGTCGCAGGCCAAACAGGTGGCTGACTCATGCGAGGAGTTGGGGCTGGTGGATATTTGGAGATGTCGTTACCCTACCGGCAGGGACTTCACCTTTTTTTCAAACCCACATAAATGACTGACCTCTTTCTGGCTCCCTCAGCCCTTCTGGATTCGATTATGAGTTGTAAAATTGTGAATATAGCTATCTCTGATCATGCAGCAGTGTATTTGGAGGTTAAGGCCAAGAGTGAGGGGCTAGGTTTGTGGCACTGGCGTTTGGACCCTTTTCTCCTTAAGGATTCCAAATATGTGGAGTACTTTTTGAAGGAGTTTCAGAAATTCTTGACTATCAACTCAGGCACTGGCTAGTAGTCCATCTCTGCTGTGGGAGACTGCTAAGGCCTTTGCTAGGGGATTAGCTATTTCCTATTCGGTTAGCTGGAAATGACAAAAGGAAGAACAGCAGCGTCTACTTGAGACGCAGTACATTTTGTGCGGCCTTCGGTGACTAAGCTACAGTGGATCACGGCCCTCCGGGCTGCCTTGAATTCAATACTGACACAAAATGCAAAGAAAGAACTTGCTTTTGCTAGACAAAAGCTGTTCGAATATGGGGATAGGCCAGGGAAGTATTTAGCATACCTGACTAGGAAAAAGCGTGCTCCCCAATCCATTACTGCAATCAGAGACAGCGCCGGGGTCCTTACACGATGCTAAAAAGATTAATGAGGCTTTTCAGAGCTTTTACTCTGAATTGTATCGGTCTGAAGGTTGCGAGGACAGGAGGGCTAAAATGGAGACTTTTTTAAGAACCTGGACCTCCCTGGGTTAACCTTGGAACAGGCCTCTGTCCTGAATGCCCCTGGACAGTTCAGGAAATAAAAGCAGCAGTTAGGCAACTTCAGAGTGGGAAAGTGCCTGGCCCTGATGGTCTTCCAGGTGAGTTTTATAAGGAGTTTATAGGGATTCTGTCAGGGCCGATGTTGGAGATGTACAATCACTCCTACAGCCATGAATGCCTATCACCATCTTTGAGAGAAGCTAATATTTCCCTAATTCTTAAGAAGGGAAAGGTTCCTGAGGATTGTGCCTCATACAGGCCCATCTCTCTATTAAATTCAGATTTCAAGATTCTGGCGCTGAGATTGGAAAGGGTGTTGCCACATGTTATTAAAAAGGACCAGCCAGGCTTTATAGGGGCCATAGGTCCTCTAATAACATGGTCTAAGCTTGTCAGCAATGCTTGATTCAGGGGTTGATGATTTCCTTAGATGCAGAGAAAGGGTGGAAAGGCCATTTTTTTTGTGTGTCTTAGAACAGTTTGGGTTGGGTGGAGTCTTTACTAGGTGGGTAGAGGTTTTATATCGCCACCCTCTGGCCACGGTCATCACCAACGCAGTGAAGTCTGGGAATTTTAGGATTGGCGGGGTAATCGGCAAGGCTGCCCCCTCTCACCGCTGTTGTTTACGTTAGTGATAGAGTCGCTGGCAGAAGCCATTTGTCAGAATGTCCACATAACCACTCCGGAAATGGGATCGAGGGCACACAAGATTACACTGAATGCGGATGATGTTCTTCTGTTTTTAGTCGAACCAGATGACCTCCGTAACCCACTTAATACAATGTATCAATTCATTTGGGGCTATTTCAGGATATAAGATTAACTTTGCAAAATCGGAGGCTATGCCTTTGGGGAACCTTAAGGATGTGCAAGAAGTTGAAGGTGGCCCTAAGTTCCCTTTTAAGTGGTCATGGGCAGGGTTCCGGTACCTAGGCATTTTTATTACCCTCACGTTTGATCTGTTATTTTGGACTAACTTTGCTCACTTGCTCGACAATATTAGGCGAGATCTCCAGAGATCGGAGGCTCTTCCAATTTCATGGCTGGGCTGAATATCTCTCATTGAGAAGAATGTTCTTCCTCGTTTGCTTTATCCCATGCGTATGCTCCCTATAATGTTTCCCAGGCCAATGCTGCAGAAGCTTATGGGGTGGTTTGGTTCCTTTGTCTGGCATTGTGGGTGGCTCCTCATCAAACTTACTAGATTGTAATTGCCTCATGGAGGGGGAGGAGTTGATTTCCCAGACATCAGAAGGTATCAGTTGAGTTCGCTGCTCTCCTTTGTCTGTGTTTGGGTAGGTAACGATCCAAACTCAATATGGCTGGATATCGAGGCCTCCCAGGCAAAGTGCCCTCTTATTAATCTGTTGTTCATGGATAAGATGAGGACAATTATAGACCATTGCTGGAACCCCATTGTCATTAGTACAGTCAAGGCATGGAGGGCGATGCATCAGAGTGAGGGTTGTTTATCCCAAACTTCATCACTTACACCTATAGTTGGCATGCCAGGGTTCTGACCAGGGATAATGGACTCAGGGTTCAAACTATGGCAGCAAAAGGAGTTTCTAGTTTGGGAGACTTGTTTGAGGGGGAGGTTATGTCATCTGTTGTGGTTCTGCTCGCCGAGCTGGAAGTTTTTGCTGCAAGCGAGCTGCAAGTGGTTCGGCGAGCAGAACCACAACAACGGATACCCGAGCTACAAATCTTCAATCAGATTTTAAACACAGTTGTCATCTTTTGAGCAACCGAGCCGCAAATATGGGTTGTGCAGCAGAGATCTTTTCCAATTTTTTTCAGGTTAGGGCTTTCATCCAGAAGACGACTACGCTTCTCACTAAGCCCGATACAGAGAGATTGTTGGTACGTTCCACAAGCACCCTTTCGGTTAGTGCCCCCTATCGCCTGCTGGGTGGCAGGGCCTGGCAGGATATTAACCGGTTATGAGAGGTCTGGGAGCAAGAGCTGGGAGTAGAGATCTCTTCTGAAACACAGGAGAACATATGGGAGAATACTCGAAAGATCTCAATCTGTTATAGGACATGCGCTACACAGTTAAAAGTTTTGCACAGGGCTCATCTGGCACCAGACTGCCTGGCGAAGTTTAAAAAAGGGGCATCTTCAGTGTGCCACCAATGTAAAATAAGTAAAGGTACTCTTACCCATTGCTTCTGGACATACCACCTTTAGATGGCCGTGGGAAAAATTATTTAATAGTCTTGCATACTGTGCATGGAAGAATATTCTGGTGAATTGGGTGTCTGAGAACCCGGCGGACTTGCTGGGATGGCAGAAATTAATTATGGAGCACATTCCCTTGGACTTTTTTTCACAAACAATGGTGCACCACACAACAGACAATTTTTATAAGATATGACAGCCCTACTTGAGTTATTTGGATATAGATTTGTCAGTTGTCTTAACTAGGGTGTTTGTTTAACCAGGATGATTAGATTTGTCAAGCCCTGGGCCCTGGAGGGGGTCTCCCGAGTTAATACAGGTATATATACAATGCTCCCATTCCTTTGTTTGGGAGCTTAGCTGTTCTGTATTTTGTGGGTTTTTTTTGCTTTTCTTTCTTTATTTTTGGTGTTGATTTGCACAGTGTTAGGGTTTGTTTTGTATTATAAGGTAGGTTAGTAGTTAGTAAATAGTAGTTGTATTGTAATTTGCTTTTTTTTACTTTTTATTATACTGATATTTGTTATAAAATTATTGAAAAAAATTAATAGGTTTGTAAAGTTAAAAAAAATTTGCTAATAAATATATTTACAAAAAAAAAGAAAGATGAAAGCTAGCACGGACTTAGAGAAGCACACAGAGTGCTGGAGAATTTACAACCTAACTTTTGGTTCAAAACAGCTTGCACTGACTGGGTTACCTGGAGACAAAAACAAATTCAAATTCAGCCAATCAGTTTAAATTATACCCTAAAATAACAACCTCCAATCAAGTTTGAATTTAGGATATTGACAATATTAAAAACCAATGAAACTATCCAATGCTTTGGTGTATAAGACAAGGGAAAATTGAGCAGTTGGAGGGGTGAACTGCCAAACCACCAACATATGCAGACTGCCCGGAGAATAGCTCTCTTAAAGGTCCCTTTATCAATCTGTGACTAGTTTACCTGATCTGTACATCTTTGGAATGTGGGAGGAAACCAGAGCACCCAGAGGAAACCCACACAGACACAGGGAGAATGTGCAAACTCCACACAGACAGTTGCCTCAGGCTGGAATCGAACCCGGGTCCCTACCGCTGTGAGGCAGCAGTGCTAACCACTGAACCATTGTGCCACTGAGCCATCTCTGGGCCAAAAGACCTACATTCAAGTGTCACCTGCTTCAGATGTCTATAACATCTTTGTACAGTTTGATTTGAAAATCGCTTGTGGGACATGAGCATCAGTGGTTTGCCAGTATTTATTGCCTGTCCCTAGATGCCCATGAGAAGGTGGTAGGAGTGACCTTTTTGAACTGCTGCAGTCCACGTACTGTAGGGTGACACACAATAGAAAGGAATCTGAGGGAGAAAATTCCAAGATTTTGAACCAATGACAGTAAAAGGAACAGCAGTATTTTTCCAAGTTAGGGTGGCTTGGAAGGAACTTGCAGATGATGGTGTTCCCTCTGCTCATATCTTTCCAGATGGATGTGTCCATGGGTTTGGAAGGTGCTATCGAAGGATCTTTGGTGAATTTCTGCAGTGCATCTTATAGGTAGTACAAACTAGTGCTACTGTGCATCGTTGGTGGAAGAAGGTGAATGCTAGTCAAGCAGACTGCTTTGTCCTGGATGGTGTCAAGCTTCTCAAGTGTTGTTGTTCCTGCTGCCATCCAGGCAATTGGGGAGTAGATCATCACATCCCTGACTTGTGCCTTGTAGACCGTTACTTACAGCATGGAAATGGACCTTCCGATCCAACTTGTCCATGGTGACTAGGATTCTCAAACTAAACCAATCCCATTTGGCCCACATCTCTCTAAACCTTTCCTATTCACGTGCCTATCCAAGTGGCATTTAAAGGTTGTAACTGTACCTGCATCTACTACTTCATCTGATTGTTCATTTTCACTCTCCGCACTAGAAGGCTGCCCTTCAGGACCCTTTTAAATCTTTCTCTGCCCACCTTAAAATTATGCCCTCTAGTTTTGAACCCCCAGCCATGCTTCATTATAACACAAGTGAATTATTATTATATTAATTCATGGGAAGTGGGTGTTGTGATTAGGCCAGCACTTGTTGCCCATTCCTAGTTTTCCACAAGATGGTGATGAGTTTTATTTTGAATTACTGCAATCCTTGAAGAGTGGGTAAATCCACAGTACTATTAGTAACCTGTGGTCAGCAAAGGTTATGAAAGAATTCTGAGGAATAGGATTTATGGCTATTTGGCAAAGCATAGTGTGATTAAAGGCAGTCAGCATGGCTTTGTGAGGGGCAGGTCATGCCTCACAAATCTTATTGAGTTCTTTAAGGAGGTGACAAGACAGGTCGATGATGGTCGAGCAGTGGATGTGGTGTATATGGACTTCAGCAAGGCATTTGATAAGGTTCACTATGATAGGCTCATTCATAAAGTCAGGAAGTATGGGATTCAGGGAGATTGGGCTAACTGGATTCAGAATTGGTTGGCTGATAGAAGGCAGAGAATAGTTATAGATGGAAAGTATTCTGCCTGGAGGTCAGTGTTGAGTGGGGTCCTGTAGGGCTCTGTTCTTGGGCCTCTGCTCTTTGTAGTTTTTATAAATGATTTGGATGAGGAGGTTGAGGGGTGGGTTAGTAAATTTGCATATGACACAAAAGTGGGAGTTGCCGTTGATGGTATCGAGGCTATTGCAGGCTGCAGCACAACATAGACAGAAGCAGACCTGCGCTGAGAAATGGCAAATGGAGTTCAACCTGGAAAAATGCACAGTGATGCATTTTGGAAGGTCGAACTCAAATGCTGAATATAGGATTAAAGACAGGATTCTTGGCAGTGTGGAGAAGCAGAGAGATCTTGGTGTTCAAGTACATAGATCCCTCAAAGTTGCCACTCAAGTGGGTAGGATTGTTAAGAAAGCATATGGCGTTTTGGCTTTCACTAAAAGGGGGATTGAGTTTAAGAGCCGCTAGGTTTTGCTGCAGCGCTACAAATCCCTGGTGAAACCACACTTGGAATACCGTGTCCAATTCTGGTCGCCCTACAATAGGAAAGATACAGAGGCTTTAGAGAGGGTGCAAAGAAAGTTTACCAGGCTGCTGCCTGGACTGGAGGGTTTGTCTTATGGGCAGAGGTTAACTAAGCTCGACTTTTCTCTCTGGAGAGGAGGAGGAAGAGAGGTGACTTGATCAAGGTATAGAGGATAATGACAGGAATGGATAGAGTCAATAGCCAGAGACTTTTCCCCAGCGCAGGACTGACTAGCACGAGAGGTCATATTTTTAAGATATTAGGAGAAAGGTATAGAGAGGATGTCATAGGTAGGTTCTTAACGCAGAGTTGTGAATGCATGGAATGTGTTGCCAGCGGTGGTGGTGGAAGCAGAGTCATTAGGGACACTTAAGCGACTGCTGGACATGCACATTATTAGCAGTGAATTGAGGGGTGCGTAGGTTATTTTATTTTACATTCGGATTAATCCTCGGCACAACATCCTGGGTCAAAGGGCCTGTTCTGTGCTGTACTTTTCTATGTTTTAAAGGGAATGAAAGAACTGTATACAGTTCCAAATCAGGGTGCTAGGTTGACAGGCTTGGGACAGTCAGGAGACTCTGACCTGCTTTCGTCGCCAGTTTTATATGGCAAGTACAGTTGAGTTTCTGATAAATGGTAACCCCAAGGAAGTTGATAATTGTGGAGTTAGTAAGGGTAACTCTACTGAATATCAAGGGGTAATGGTCAGTTTGTCTCTTACTGGAATGATCATTGTGTAGCACAAATATTCGGAGCCCGAGCCTGAATATTGTCTAGATCTAGTTACATTTGAACATGCACTACTTTGGCATCAGAGTCGTCATGAGTGGCACTGAACATTCTGCAATCATTGGCAAACCTTCCCACTTCTGACCTAATGATGGAGGGAAAGTCATTGACAAAGAAGCTGAAGATGGTTGGATCTAAGACACTTCGCTAAGAAACCCCTGTCAGATGACCTAAAGCTGAGATGACAGAGCCCCATAAACCACAACTACCTTCTTAGGTACCAATATGACTCCAACCAATGGAGAGTTTACCCCTGATTCCAGTTTTGCTAAGGGCTCTTTGATGCCACACTCTGTCAAATGCAACCTTGATGCCACACACTGTCACTTTCACCCCATCTCTGGAATTTAGCTCTTTTGGCCAAGGCTGTAATGAGGTCAGAGGCTGAGTGGCCTTGGTGGGATCCAAACTGTGGTCACTGAGCAGGTGCTGTTTGATAGCATTGTTAAGGACACTTTATCACTTTATCATCACTTTACTGATGATCAAAAGTAGAATGATGGGTTGGTAATTGACCATCTTTGGATGTCAAACAAGAACCAGCCTCAAGACAGCCAGCTGAGGACTGACAAACAGTATCATACATTCAGTCTATACTCTCACATTAATAACCAACTGTGCAAGAGATTAGACAGCTTTCAGCATCCATATAACTGTATGTTAATACAAGCCCTCAACTGAGAGAAGAAAAGGAAACTTTCAAAAGTTCAAAGGTTTGAAATCCAACTAACCCATTTTAGCCCATCCAAACACCCTACAAGTTCACTCCATTTGGCAATGAATTCTTTTTAATTTTAAATCTGGTTGAAGGTACTTGTCTTGGCAAACTGAATTCAACGTGTCACACTGAACACTTTGGTTGACCTACTGGATTGATTTACATTTTAAATTATTTACTATTTTATGAAACTTTACACAAGAGGACTTTTCAGCAAATAATCAAAGCACTAAATGTGAAAAACAATCATTCTATTATGTGGCTTATCCAATCCAATTGAATGTTTTAGTCATGAATAGAATTAAAAGCAATTAACAAATTAATTTTAGGTAAGATAGGTTTTACAATGGAACTGGAAATATACATAAATATTTTACTGGAGAATTCAAAAATCCAGTTACGTGACACAAATTTCATAAATCTGATAGCTAAATTCTGTAATATTACTTCTCTTCTATCATATATTAAAACATTATGCACTCTTCAACTAAAAGCCAAACTACACAAATTAATTCAAGTTCCTCACTGTTGTGGTAGCATGATGTGGGAACTTGTGGACACCATTTTGGTTCATAGAAAGGCAAAGTAAGCAAAGAAGTCTTTTTCTTTAAAGTTTTTATAAAGCCAATCATGAATTCTTTACATCAGGATTCATATTTATTTTATTCAATTATTAATTATTCAATTATAGCTTTCTTCATCTCTTTTACAGACTGTTTAATAAGCAATTTCAAAAGGATGATCACCAACATGAAATGCTAACTTTGTTTCTCTTGCAACAGATTGCTGAAACTTTAACTTTTTTCTATTTCAGATTTACAGTATCAACTGAAATCTTGACTTTTTTCTTACTTGATTCGCCACCACTTCTCTTCTGATGATGCCCATTCATCCTTAAGAAAGTTGGTTCTTTGCTCTGATGGGATTTCCATTTGTTTTCTACTCTGTTCACCTTCATTACACTTATTTATTGGATCCACTTCATATACAGTGTCCTCTGAGGAAATTAAAATTATCCTGAGTTTTAATTTAACTATCATTTAACTATCCTGGGTCACTGGATTTAAAGTGTTAATTTTGCTTTTTCTCCACAGATGCTGCCAGATCTACTTAGTTTTTTCCAGCAATTCTTGACTTTGTTGCTTAGTTGTAGCATGTGCAGTTTTTTTTTTAAAAAGTTATTCTCAGAACTTTGGAAAGGCAAGAATTAACGAAGAATAATTTTGTTAAAGAAAGGTCACGTCTGACCAACTTGATTAAAGTTTTTGAAGAGGCAACCAAGTTTGTAGATAAAGAGAATATATTCAATGTAATCTACTTAGAATTCAGCAAGGCATTTAACAAGGTCCTACGCAGGAGACTGACAGCAAAGGTAAGTGCCTATGAGATTAAAGAAATTTGGCCAAGTGGATCTAGAACTGGCTGAGTGGCAGACAGCAGAGTGTGATGGTTGAGGTATGCTTTTGCGATTGGAAGCCTGTGTCCAGTGGGACTCTGCAGGGATCAGTACTGGGGTCTTTGCTCCTTGTGGGATTATATCAATGATTTAGACTTGAATGTAGGATGGTAGTAGAGACAAAAAACTTCATAACGTTTTAGTAGTATTTAGATACAAGGCATACAAAGCTATGGGCCAGGAGCTGGAAAATAGGATTAGAAAAGTTACATTGCTACTTTTGACTAGTGCAGCCTCAAAGGGTCAAAGGACCTTTTTCTGTGTAGACCTCTATGACTGACTCAATTGTTTATACAGTTTCATTTTTAGTTTGATCTGAAACGACAACATCTTGCAACAGCAAACATTTATCTTTCACTAATACAAGAAACAACACAACATCTCTTCAATTCCTTGATGCTAATGTCCATCAGCCTTGCCATTTTCTTATCTCCATCTCAACTGTAGAGTAAATCTGCAATTCAGTTCAACTGATGACAGATCAGCTTGCTTCAGGCCAATGTTAGAATCATAGAGCATGGAAACAGGCCCTTCAGTCCAACTACTTCATGCGGATCATGTTCTCAAACTAAACAAGTCCTACTTGCCTGCATTTTGCTCATCCTTCCAAATCTTTTCTAATCAGGTACTTATCCAAATGTCTTTTAAATATTACTGTACTGCATCCACTACTTCCTCTGACAATTCAATCTATATACGAACCACTGTTTTAAAAAAAAGCTGGCCCTCATGTCCTTTTTAAGACTTTCTCCTCTCACCTTAAAAATGTGCCCCTAGTTTTGAACTCCCCCCATCCAACGGAAAAGACCCTTACTATTTACCTTACCTATGCCCCTCATGATTTCATAAACATCTATAAAAGGTCACCCCTCAACTTCCTAAACTCCAATGAAGGTCCCAGTCTATTTTAATAACTCAAACTCATCCATTCCCGGCAACACCCTAGTAAATCTTTTCTGAACCTACTTCAAATTAATAATATCCTTCCTATAGCAGAGCAACCAGAACTGCACACACCACCCCAGAAGAGGCCTCACCAATGTACAACCTCAACATGATGTTCCAACTCCTGTCATCAAAAGGTCTAAGCAATGAAGGCAAACATGTTAAACACTTTCTTAACCACTCTGCCTACCTGTAATGCAAGTTTCAAAGAACGATGAAACTGAACACTAGGTTTCTGCTCTACAACATTACTCAGGGCCCTAACATTTACAAGTCTTGCCCCTGTCTGTTTTACCAAAATGCATTACGTCACATTTAGCCAAATTAAATGCTATGTGGCACTCATCGGCCCCTTGACCCAATTGATCAAGATCTCTTCATAATCTTAGATAACCACTTCACTGTCCACTATACCAATTTTGGTGTCATCCACAAACTTAATAACTGTGCCTCTTATATTCTCATCCAAATTGTTTACATAAAATGACAAAGTGGTACCAATCCCTGTGGAACACCACTGGTCACAGGCTTCCACAGTCCAAAAAAACCCCTCCGTCTCCTACCATCAAGCCAATTTTGTAAACAATTTGCAAGCTTACCCTGAATCCCAAGTGATCTAACTTGACTAGTTAGTCAGTCTACCATGTGCAACCTTGTCAAAGGCAGTACTAAAGTCCACGTAAACAACATCTATCACACTACTTTTATCAACTTTTTCGTTTACTTCCTCCAAAAACTCAATCAAGTTTGAAAGGCAATTTCCCACGCACAAAGCCATGCTGACTATCCCTAACCAGTTCTAGGCTCTCCAAATGCATGCAATTCCTATCTTTCAGAATCACCCCCAACTTACCTACCACCGAAGTCAGGCTCAGAGGTCTATAGTTCCCAAATTCCTTACAGCCTTTCTTAAAGAAAGGCACAACATTAGCCACCATCCAGTCCTCAGGTATTAGAGTCATAGAGATGTACAGAGCAGAAACAGACTCATCGGTCCAACTCGTACATGCTGTCCAGATACCTCAACCTAATCTACTCCCATTTTCCAGCACTTGGCCCATATCCCTCCAAACCCTTCCTATTCATATACCCATCGAGATGCCTTTTAAATGTTGCAATTGTACCAGTCTCCACCACTTCCTCTGGCATCTCATTCCATACATACACCACCCTCTGCGTGAAAATGCTGTCCCTTAGGTCCCTTTTGTATCTTTCCCCTCTCACCCTAAGCCTATGCCCTCTAGTTGTGGACTCCCTCACCCCAGGGAAAAGACTTTGTTTATTTATCCTATCCACGCTCCTCGTAATTTTATGAACCTCTATGAGGTCACCCCTCAGCCTTCAACACTCTAGGGAAAACAGCCCCAGCCTATTCAGCCTCTCTCTATAGCTCAAATCTTCCAACATCCTTGTAAATCTTTTCTGAACCCTTTCAAGTTTCACAACACCCTTCCGATAGGCAGGAGACCAGAATTGCACGCAATATTCCAAAAGTGGCCTAACCAATGCATTCATCCAATGGAAAAACCAAACCAACATGACCTACCGAATTAGATAGGTTTCTTCTGAGGTTCCAAAAACAAATGTATTAAAATGAGACACATTTCATAAAAGAGAAAAGTTAAAAACTCACTCAATAGCTTAATTTCATTTGTGCATAACAATTTCAATTAGTTAGTTTGATGACAATGAAGAAAACATTTTGATTTGGCAAGATAAAAAAAAATCAATCATAAGGTCATTACATGTAAGTAGATTGTGAATGCAATTCAACAGTCTTGAAATTAACAAACTGTGATGCCTAATGAAAGTACAATGCAGTGTCACATTCACATCATCTGGGCCAAATATATGGAGATAAGAGAAGTTTTTAAATTAAAAAAAATATGGACAACTTACCTTTCCCAAAATGGTTACTGATGGTTAATTCAGTGCCCTCCTGTAATTTCTGCACATCTCTGCGACTCTAATACCTAAGGACTGGCTGGTGGCTAATGTCATGTTTTTATTTAAAAAAAGGCTGTGAGAAGGATTGACTTATGTCTTAAATGCTTCCTGAAAAGGTTCTTAAATGTAAAATGACCAAGGATGAAGTGCCCTTCCTTAAACAGATATACCAAGGCAAAAAACATCTGTGGGATTTACATCTTTCGTTCTTTGTGGACCTATCCAAAACTCAAATATCGATGGACTTTCAGACCTACTGTCTCTGTACTTGACACAAAACAAAGTTGCAGAAATCAGTTGATCACAAGTAGATATGAATAGCCACAATCTATCTCCCATTATATAGCAATCACATTGAAATTGATCAATATTCTATTGTCTACTCAATAATTTATACTAACGAAAATAGCCTTCTAGATAAAGAAAATCCCAAAAACCAGGGGCAAATCCAATAGCATGAGGAGGACAATTCCCTCCAACCTGGTTTGCTTCTGGTATTTTGTTAATACTCTAGCTGCAAGCTTTATTCGTTTAGAATTCATCTTTACATTTTCTGTACATGCTTTGGGGTGTTGCAGGATTAAACATCACCTTTTGTTCTATCTCATCTTACTTGAAAGCCTGGTGTTTATTGCCCAAAATCAAAACACTCAAAAGGTTTGAAACACTTGCTTTAACACCTATCTTGTTGCCAGCAAACAAGAGAAAGGAGAAAAGTCATCCCACCATCTCTGAATCTGTCTGCCATCTGTTACAATTTTACTGGGCTTAACATGCCAAATTTATTGCTTTAAAATCAGAAGAAATAATCAGACTGAAGAAAAGATAGAAGCAGACAGACACAATTAAGAGGAATAGGTAGCAAATAAATTTTGAAGAAAGGTCACTGGATCTGAAATGTTAACTCGGATTCCACTCCAAGGATGCAGTCAGACCTGCTGAGATTTTCAAAATTGTTTTGTCTCAGACTTCCGCACCCACAGTTATAGTCATACAGCACAGAAACAGACCCTTCGGTCCATCCAGTCCGTGCTGATCCTAATCCCAAACTAAACTAGTCCCACCTCCCTGCGCTAGGCCCATATCACTCCAAATATTTCTTATTCATGTACTTATCCGAGTTTCTTTTAAACATTCTAATTGTACCCGCATCCACCACTTCTCTTTTGTTTTTTTGTCAAACGATGAAAAGAAAAGAACTGGCTGATGAGCAAATTGTGTGCAAACCGAATAGGTGAACACAGATCCAGGATTTAACTTGACCGAAAGCACGGTTGTGCTTTTGGCAACGTTACATTGATGAAGTGGGAGCAGCTGGAAGACAATTCTGGGTTACAGAAATTCAATGACTACAAAATTTATGAAAAAATATTTTTAAAATGCAGATGTTGTAAATCTGAGGAAATAGAAAATGCTACAAGCACACAGCATGTGGAACAGCACATGTGAACAAAGTAAAGAGGAGCTTCAGATTTATAGCCTAGATTAAAGATGTTAAATACAATTTTAAAAGTAACAGAACCAAGGCAAGAGGAAGAAAAAACGTAACAAAAAGCCTGCAAAACTGACAAACAGGAAATAGTGGAAGGTATATTTGTAAAAGACAACAGGAGGCACAGTTGAAGAAACAAAAAGATAAGAAATATACAAATACTTCAGCCCCAACAAGCTTGCTGCATAATTCCTCATCTCGGTCTAAATATCATAACACCTGTATTTTATCTTTAAAGTGTCCTCTAGTTCAAGACTCGCGCACACGAGGAACCAGCTTATCAGTATATACCCTCTCAATTCCCTTCAGTGTCCTGCATATTTCAATAAGATCACCACTCATTCTTCTGATGAGCATATTCTCCTCAAAAGAAGTGCCTTCATTCTTGAAACCAGTTTCATGAACTCTCTGCAAGCTGGTTCTAGTACAAGTATTTGCCTCCTCCTGTGAGGAACTGCACACAGAAAAATCACAAAAATACACGACACACAACTTATGGAGTAACATTAGTTACATCACAGCTGGAGTACTGCATGCAGTTCTGGTCGCCACACAATGGGAAAGACGTAATTGCACTGGGGAGGGTGCAGAAAGGATTCATCAGTATGTTGCCAGGGCTGGAGCAATTTAATTATGGAAAAAGAAAAGAGTCTAGATAAGCTGGAGCTGAGGGGGATCTGATTGAGGTTTACAAATTTCTTTTGGGCATAGACAGAGGTAGACAGCAAGAAACTTTTTTCCTTTAGTGACCCCTTAACTAACCAGAAGGAACGGGGGATTTGAGGTGGTTTAGAGAGGATTTGGGGAAACACGTTTTCCAGCAGAAGCTTTTGGGGATCTCGAACTCACTGACCAAAAGTGTAGTAGAGGTGGGAGCTCTCTAAACATTCAACTATTTAGATACGCACTTGAAAAATCATACCATGCATGGCTATGGGTCAAATAATGGAAAATGGGTTTAGAACGGATGGCTATTTGATAGCTGGTACAGACATGATGGGCCAGAGGTCTCTTGCATGCTGTACAAACTCTATGACTATGACACACAGAACATGTCAATACATCAAAGATTTGATACTAAAGGTTCAAGTGAAAAAAATCTAATAGGATCTGATGGTAGAAGAAAAAAAAATCTAAATTCCTCATCGATTTAAAAGGAAGGGAGCAGTTGGAAGAGTTTTTTCTTCAGAAAATTGTTTGGATGTGAAACATCCCCCCAGAAAACAACGCTGAAAGTATGACTTCTCCAAAGAAATCAGCCAACTATTTGCAAACTAAATAGAAATGAGGCAAGTTCTGGGACATAGAATTTGCTCTTTTGGAGATTTGAATGACCTATTTGACCTTCAAATATTTTAAAGATGCATTTCAAGAAATTATACTTAAACAGAAGAGACAATTTTAAAATCCAGTTACCTGAAAATCAGGCATATTGATTCACTGTAATTGAGAAGAAATTATCAAGTCTCTTAGGCTTCAAGCTATATTAATCTTAATGTGTAAGGATACAGCACTAATTAAAAAAACTTCCAAATGTAAAGTGTTAGATTGAGTCCCTATTCTGTGCGAATGTAAATAATATGTTCATTTCAGGGACAAAAGACCAAATTGCCTCACAATATTTTGACATTGCATGATACTAACATCACAGGAAAGGTGACCAGAGTAAGGAATCAATACATCAAACTCTGCTTTAACTTTGTTCTCTGGTTCAGTGCCTCATTTAATTTGTGTTAATATACAATGCTGAATCTTAATGATCAATAAACATTTTTTTAACATGCAACCCATTATGTCAGCTACCTTTCAATGTCTCTTCTACTACTTTATCTGTCTGGTATAAAAAACTGGAGATATTTAATTAGTGCAGTGAGGTGACAATAATCATTAATTTATGAATAGGTGGCCTGCTGTAAAAGACAGACCAGTTTGCCTTTCATAGTTTTGAGACTGAGGAATAACATGAAAATAATTTGCAGCAGGCTTTTATACAACAAGCCTTTTGTTTCTCACTGACACATCAGTTACAAAAGCAAATTAGCTTGCCAGAACTCATTGCAACATTCATTGACAGAGATTTCATAGTGCTAAAATAACTAACATCTTGTATTCTGACAGAGTGAATGACCTGAAATGCTAAACAAAACAAACCCCAAAGAACTGCAAATTCAAGAAGTTAGGAACAACAAAATTGCTGGAAAAAACTCAGCAGATCAGGCAGCATCTGTGAAGAGAAAACAGAGTTAATGTTTCATATCCAATGTCCCTTCTGAAATGCTCTCTTTGCGTAGATACTGCTTGCTCTGCTGAGAAATTGCAGCAGTTTCAGTTTTTACAACCAACTTTTCAAACAAATCATAAATTAAAACTCCCTGTATGGATTCTACTCACTTTTCCAAAAACAGATTTTCCTGAATGGCCCTCCAACATGATCAAAAGAAATAAACATGCTTTTACTGTCACTTGTTCCTTTGCTTTCTTTCATGGGGTTACAGCATCCTTAATTGCTCTTGAATGGAATGGTTTGCTATGCAAGTCGAGTTAACCAGATTACTTTGGGTCTGGAATCATGTTGCCTGGATCGAGTGAGGATGACAGATTTCCTTCCTCAAAAAAAGGACTTCTAAATAAAATAAGTGGACTACATGGGTTTTTTACAATAGTTGGTGGATTGTTGGTCGCCGTTATTGATAAGAAATTTTTACTCCAGACTAAACAAATTTAAACTCCAACAGCTACCATGGTGAGATGTGAACCCACACACCAAGGGCATTAAGCTCCATCATCTCTCCCTTTATTACAGAGATACCAAGTTCAAGAAAATAATCATTGGCAAATTCTCAATTTCCAGAACATAATCAAATTAAAATGACCTCAAAATTTACAGATTGGTTAATCCTTTAGCAATTAATACTGTATTGCACGCTTGAAGCCTGAAAAAAACTTTAGTAATGTAGAACTAAACCATGTCCATGTAAACAAACTATGAAACCAATTTGTACTCTGCAGGATCCAGATAGGAGATTGGCACCCCTCTAGTTTAGGTTTGCATCTAAACTGGAGGGACACCAATATCCTGCCAAGGAGTGCCACACAGGAGGGTTTAAACAACTGTGACAGGGAGGTGTGAATGGGAGCAGGTGAGTGGTAACTGGAACAGCAGGTCAGTAAGTATAAGGACTGGTAAAGAGCTTGAGACTATGGCAAACATAGCTAAGAGAGATTGCTGATCTTTTTAACTGGAGGTTTGAACTGTATTTGTTTCAATGCAAGAAGTAGAATGGGTAAGACCGATGAACTTGGAGCCCAGATTACTGCATGCAATTAGGTTGTTGTTTTTGCTGCTATCACAGAGACATGATTGGCAGCTTAACATTCCACAATATTGATGCTTTAGATGAGACAGGACAGAATGAAAGAGGTGGGGGAGTTACATTATTGATTAGGGTGTCTTGCATGCATTAAGGTTGACAAGTCCAGACAGCCAAATGTGATCTATCCCAGGATACTGTGGGAGGCAGAGGAGGAAATAGCTGGGGCCTTAACAGATGTCTTTTCATCCTTTTTGGCATCAGGCAAGGTTCCAGAAAACTGGAGAATGGCCAATGTTATCCTTTTGTTTAAGGAGAGAAACAGAGATAATCCAGGTAATTACAGGCAAGTGGCTTAGACATCAACAGTGGGTGAAGATACTGAGATAGGATTTATTTACATTTAGAAGCAAAGGACTTCTTAGTGATAGACAGCATGTGTTTGTGCAGGGATGTTTTTGTTTTGTTTTTTGAGGTGGTCACCAAAATAATTGAAGGGATGGTAGTGAATGTAATCCACATAGACTTTCATAAGGCATTTAATAAGGTACCTCATGGCAACTCATACAAAAGATGGAGTCTCATGGGATCCAGGGTGAGTTGGCTAGAAGGATGCAAAACTGACTTGGACATAGAAGACAGAGTAGCAATGTAAGGGTGTTTTTCAGAATGGAGATCAGTAACTAGTGGTGTTCCACAGGAATCAGTGCTAGGACCTTTGTTGTTTGTAATATGTGTGTAAGTCACCTGGAGGAAAATGTAAGTGATCTGATTAGTAAGCTTGCAGATGACACCAAATTGGCAGAGTTGCAGATAGTGAGGAAGGATTGTCAAAGCACACAGCGGGATATAGATGTTTTGCAGACTTAGGCAGAGAAATGGCAGATGGAGGTGATACATTTGGAAGATCAAATTCAGGTGTGATTTATACAATAAGTGGTAGAATCTTTAGTGTCATCCTGTCCCCATCCCCCCTCAGTTGAAGCTAAATGCTCAGACACAGTATAGTTTTACCTCCTTCATCTTTAATCTGGGCCCTGGAGGGAGAGAACGATCACCCATGTGCACAGAGACATGAGTTCATAGTCTTCTCTGGAACAGCAGTGTCTCAATTAACTATATAGTCATTTTACAAGGTGGAGCATCCAGATAAGGCAACATACATATTGACTGGGTGACGATACAATCAATGAGGATCAACAGTATAAAGATTAAGCCATCTGCTGTTACACAATGAATAACTGGCTTCACAATGAATGCTTTTCACCTTGTTAATTGAAGTTACATATACTGAATGCTACCTCATCTTGTTAAATGGCTCTACATAATGAATGCTTTTCCACCTTGTTATCCATTACCCTTGCTGGAGCACCTTATTGTTAACTTAAGTTCTTATTTGATCTGAGTCATGCTCAGCTGAATCTCCTGTTTCACTAAACTCAGAAGTTAACTCTTTCCCTGCCTGCTTATACCCTATACGCATTCTCATTAGGAGCCCTGACAGAGGGATCTGGGCATACCAGGTCCACAGATTCTCTGAAAGGTGAGTAAGGTGGTCAAGAAATCATTCTTGCCTTCATCAGCCGAGGCATTGAATATAAAAGTTGGTAAGTTATGTTCCAGCTGTAAAAAAATTTAGTTAAGTCACATTTGGAACATTGCTTGCAGTTCTGGCATTGCTAGCAGTTGCAGTACCAAAAGAACACAAGATGTTTTAGAGGTGGAGCAGAAAAGATTTACCAGGATGTTGCATGGTTTGGACGGTTTGCTGAGAGGGAGAGGTTGGTTAAACTCATTGTTTTCACTGGAAAGACAGAGGCTGAGGGGTAACCTGAGGGAGCATTCCTGAACAAAGAGAACTTGGAGTGTAGGTTCATAGTTCCTTGAAAGTGGAGTTCCAGGTAGATAGGATAGTAAGGCAGCATCTGGTATGCTTTCCTTTATTGGTCAGAACATCAAATATAGGAGTTGGGAAGTCATGTTGTGAATGTAAGACATTGGTGAGGCCCCTTTTGGAATATTGTGTGCAATTCTGGTCTCCTTCCTATAGGAAAGATGTTGTGAAACTTGAAATGGTTCAGAAAAGATTTCCAAGGACGTTGCCAGGATTGGAGGGTTTGAATTATAGGGAGAGGCTGAATAAGCTAGGGCTGTTTTCCCTGGAGCGTTGGAGACCAAGGGGTGACCTTATATAGGTTTATAAAATCATGAGGGGCATGGATAGGGTAAACAGACAAAGTCTTTTCCCTGGCTTGGGGAGTCCAGAACTAGAGGGCACAAGTTTAGGGTGATAGGGGTAAGATTTAAAAGGGAACTAAGGGGCAATGTTTCCATGCAAAGGGTGGTGTGTGTATGGAACGAGCTGCCAGAGGAAGTGTTCATCATTTATATAAATGATTTGGATGGAAGCATAAAGGTAGAATTAGTAAGTTTGCAGATGACACCAAAATTGGAGGTGTAGTGGACAGCGAAGAATGTTACCTCAGATTACAACAGGATCTTGATCAGGTGGGCCAATGGGCTGAGAAGTGGCAGATGGACTTTAATTCAGATAAATGTGCGGTGCTACGTTTTGGGAAAGCAAATGTTAGCAGGACGTATACACTTAATGGTAAGGTCCTAGGGAGTGTTGCTAAACAAAGAGACCTTGGAGTGCAGGTTCCTAGCTCCTTGAAAATGGAGTCGCAGGTAGATAGAATAGTGAAGAAGGCGTTTGGTATGCTTTCCTTTATTGGTCAGAGTATTGAGTACAGGTGTTGGGAGGTCATGTTGTGGCTGTACAGGACACTGGTTAGGCCACTGTTGGAATATTGCGTGCAATTTTGGTCTCCTTCCTATCAGAAAGATGTTGTGAAACTTGAAAGGGTTCATAAAAGATTTACAAGGATGTGCCAGGGTTGGAGGATTTGAGAGGCTGAACAGGCTGGGCTGTTTTCCCTGGAACGTCAGGCTGAGGGGTGACCTTATAGAGGTTTACAAAATTATGAGGGGCATGGACAGGGTAAATAGACAAAGTTTTTTCCCTAGGGTCAGGTAGTCCAGAACAAGAGGGCATAGGTTTAGGGTGAAAAGGGAAAAATATAAAAGGGACTTAAGGGGCAACTTTTTCACTCAGGGGGTGGTACATGTATGGAATGAGATGCCAGAAGAAGTGGGAGGCTGGTGCAATTGCAACATTTAAGAAGCATTTGGATGGGTATATGAATAGGACGGGTTTGGAGGGATATGGGCGGGGTGCGGGCTGGTGGGACTAGATTGGGTTGGGATAATTGATTGGGCCGAAGGGTCTGTTTGCATGCTGTACATCTCTATGACTCTATGGTGGAGGCTGGTACAATTACAACCTATAAAAAAAGGCATCTAGAGACTATATGAATAGGAAGGGTTTAGACAGATTTGGGCCAAATGCTGGCAAATGGGACTAGATTCATTTAGGATATTTGGTCAGCATGGATGAGTTGGACCGAAGGGTCTGTTTCAATGTTGTACATCTCTATGACAGAGGTTGAAAAAATTATGGGGGTAAATAGTCAGAGGTTGTTTCCCCAGTACGAAAACTACAAGAGGTTCAATGGGGAAAGTTTAGGGGAGAAGTGCACGGAAAGTTTTTCACAGACTGTAGTGAGTGCTGGAATGCACCTGCCAGTGGAAGTGGTGGAAGCAATGGAAGCAGGCACGTAAACAACTTTTAAGGCATACCTTGATAGATAAGTTCATGAAGTGAACAGAGCGATGAAACAACACGTATGGACAATAAGTAGTAGGTCTACATGAGGGCTCAATCAGCACTGGCTTGGTGGGCTGAAAGGCCTGTTCCTGTGCTGTAATGTATATAAATAAGATAACCAGTTAATTGTGTGTTTTTTTGTTAAGGGTGGAATGATGGTTAGCACACCAGAAGAACACTCTGAATTAGATTAATTAGTCATTTATATCCAAAGATCGACAGTATTGATTTAACCCCTAATCTGAAGACTATAGAATACAACAATTCAGTGTTAATCCAGGTTGTGCAGTCAAGTCCAACAGAGAAAAGGGGGTTAAGGGTGATAGATATTTGAACCAATGGCCTTCTGACTGAGATTTAAATATGTTAGAAGTGAAGTCAAAAAGGACTAGATTTAGAAATAGGTCATTTCGAATCAATAACATTTTTAAAAATCAGCCTTAAAATGATTTTCCAGCAGACAGACAGTCAGATTATTCAGCTCTCATATGGACGGGTACTGACCTGCTCCAAATGAGTCATTAATCCAAGGTCCTGACAGCCCCATCAATGTACTTACTATAATCCTACGGCACTACTTCAAAAGAGAAGGTGTGGAATTATCCCTGGTGTACTGATCTCCAGAAGAGAAAGCACCTGGTCATTACCATATCAATCATTGTGAGAATTTGATTAGTGAAATTTGCTGTCACTTTTCCTGCTTTGCCCAGTGGCTAAGTTTGGTTTTGAAGTGCTCTGGGTGCCTGCAGGGGTGAAACATGCCATATAATTACAGATGTTCCTTGTCTGATTTCAATATGTATCAAGTTGGTGAGAAAATCTCCAAGAGTCCAAATATAATATATGCTAGAAACTGATGCAATGACTGGTGCAAGTTAACCTAATTGCTGACTTCTGTAGATGTCAGTCGATAGCAGAGCAAGATATTTCTGTTGACAGTGCAGGAAATTTCAGATCATCCCAAATTGCTTTCCCCCTCCACTTTGATTGCAGCACACCTCCCTCGTCACATCTTTGGACTCTTGTCCTATCAGCATTCCCAAGGCCTTGTAAGATTAACTATGGTTAAATCTCTTATCTATTACCCAATCACAGCACACCTAAAGGTTGTACTTCCCTCACCCACCTTTTTGTTCAAAAAGTATTATATCTTTAATTTTTCCTGGATCAGGTGAAAGGGAATCAACCTGAAACGTTAACTCCCTCTCCAGATGCTGCCTAACCTGCGCAGTCTTTCCATCAATTCTTGTTCACGATATTCCTAGGCCTTTGTCCAAGAGGTGCAGCAATTATTAAATAATTGAATGGGTTGGAACAAATATTTGTAAAGGAACATAACTGATTTTCTTCTATTGGAATTAATGACAATAACAAGGAAAATAGAGATTTAGAATTCATAAGCCAACTTCATAACACTCACAGAACGAATATCCAACTTCAAACACAGAATGCGATTCTCACTGCTAACGACTGGGGGACAGTTTGATATAAATCTTACTTTGCAATTTTGGAATAACTAGCAGACTTAGTATTGCTGGTTAAAATTAGTTTGGCACAACATTGCTCGAGAGCTGCGTATACTTTGAAATGTGGCACGACTGTTAAAGCAACAAATTAGTTTTCAGAAACAAAAGAACCTGCATAAAACCCCATAAAAGGCTAGATAAAATACCAAAGCTGAAAATGTGTTGCTGGATAAAGCACAGCAGGTTAGGCAGCATCCAAGGAACAGGAAATTCGACGTTTCGGGCCAGAGCCAAGCCTGAGTACATACATCATGCAAGTTTCTTTAGAAAAAAAAATGCAATATATATGCAGATGTCCAACATACAATTGGCCAATTAATTTATGCTTGTTATCACCCAATAGTAACCTAACAATCAAATCTTGAAAGAAAATCAATAATTCCACAAAGAAGTGAAAAATAATGAAGTTTATTGCCTGTTGTGTGTAAAGCCGTACATGAAAACACAAGGAACTCTTCCAGGTTCCAAGTTATTTCAAGCTATGCTCACATGCCAGCTGGAGTTTTATTAGGTTACTAAATGGGAACAAGGAGAGATTTCACATACACATATATATTCACCTCACCTTAAGTATAATAAATAAATTGAGCTAGTTCATTCTGATGTACATTACAATGGCCAATAACAATAGCAATGGATTAATTGTTGAAATGACATTTTCTAATTCTAGCTTTGTCTTATTTAGGCAGATTTCCTCATCATTTGGAAGTCTGAAAAGAAGTACTCAAAGTTGAACAAGGTTCATATTAGGCTGACTCTTTCCCCTAAAAAGGCAAGATTTCATCACCAGATATTCAAATTACAATACAATTAAACACTGTTGAGAGAAAATCATGATTGAAGAAAAGAAATTTTAACTACTAGAGAACAAAATGGTAGAATTATGTAATATGCAAATAGGTCATTCAGCTGATCAGGCTTGTGCTAGTTTCAATTCAAATAGTTCATCTATCTACCCCCATGTAGTTGACATTGTCAACTTGACATCATTAGTTTTGCATGAGATCAGGGAATCCCTAATGTCATAAATCAATATTTGCCTGAGCTAAAACCAGAAAAATTTAATGAATGAATGAGATTTTTTTTATTGTCACGTGTATTTGAAAACTGTTTTGTTGCCACAATCTGGCTCCATTTTGGATTACAAGATGAATAAAGGCAATTATTTAAATAGAACTGCATCTTCTGATCAATTGACAAACCAAACATAGAAAAATAAGAAATAATGTTCAACTTTACAATCCCTCTTATCTTAGCATGGCTCTAGGTTTCCTTAAGGTCTCCGGAGTTTTTGTAAGATGTTCCAGTCTCCAGGTTTCAATGAGTCACCTAATGTTCTGAGGAAGGATCACCTGACCTGAAACGTTAACTTTGATTTCTTTTCACAGATGCTGGCAAACTTGCTCAGCTTTTCCAGCAACTTTTGTTTTTATTGCTAATGAGTCCCCATTCCAAGTTCAGCTGATGCCTCAGGACTCCCTGCTATCTCACCAGAAATCCCTGCTCAGGGCCTACTGCAACCATGAGCCACCGCCACCTTTGCCATGAGTCCCACTCCAGCCTCCTCTGTGATGACATCTCTGCCACCGCCAAGATGATGAATAAAGAGAAAAAGAAATAAGACAAAAAGGAAAAAGAGGAAGTATGTGGCCGACCTGGAGCAGACGGGCTCAAGAGCCCAAACACCACCTACCATGCTGGTGCCCCCATTTTGGATCCAATAGATTATGTATCTCACAGGTGCCAACTTGTTGCACCCAAAATGTCTCCATATTTGCCGACATGAGTCTCTATACTTAAATATCAATAAGTTAAAATTGATTAGACGTTTCCAAGAGATAGGACAAGGATTAGTATAACTACCAAAGAAAGCAAGAGTCCCCAGAAGTATCATTTTGCTTTGCTGTTGGATACTCAATTTACACTTCATGAGTTAAGTGTCAAAGCAAAACTGATACCACTTTGTTTAGCACATAGGCTGTTGCATAAGTATTTTCTGTCATTGTCTTTGTTGAGTCAAAATCCTGGATTTCTTTCAATGGCATTGTGGGCCAACCCACAGCAGGTGGGCAGCATTGGTTCAAGGAAGCACTTACCACCACCTTCTCAAGGGCAACTGGGGCCGGACAATAAATGCTGGCCAAACAGTAATACCTACTACAACAAATGAAACAAGGCTACGCTAGCTTTACCGAGACAACATCACCACATCTATTAAGAACATAGTTGCTTCATCTGCTTTTCCTCCCCAGGAATGTATGGAAACCACAAAAACTTGAATTTTCCATTTTATAATGTTGGGCAGAAAAAGGAAGAAGAACGTAAGAACTAGGAGCAGCAGTAGGCAATTCAGGCCTTTAAGCTTCCTTTACCGTTTGATATGATCGTGGCTGATCTCATCTCGGCCTCAACTCCAGTTTCTTGCCTGCTCTCCATTACCCTTTGGCCCATTACTAATTAAAAATCTATCACCGCCACTCCCCCACCCCCCTCTTCAAATTTTCCCAATATCCACCACACTTGAGTAGTGAATTACCGACTTATGACCTTCAGAGAAGTAATTTCCCTTTATCTTTGTTTTAATCTGCTGCCCTTTATCCAAAAACTATGACCTTTCAATATCCCATCTCACGTGAGTAGACATCCTTTCTACATCTATGTTGTCAACCCTCTTCAACATCATACATCTCTCATTATTTATAGGATCTTACATACCACCTCTCTTTCCAGACAGTATAGGCCTAAACTGCTCAATTTCTCTTAAGTTAAACACCTCATTTCTGGAAACAATCTGGTGAACTTTCTCTGAATTGCCCCCAAAGCAACTACATTCTTCCTGAGGTATGGGGACAAAACTGTTCAATGCTCCAGCTGCAGTCTCACTAATGCCTTGTATAATTGCAGTAATAGGAGAAAGTGAGGGCTGCAGATGCTGGAGATCAGAGCTGAAAATGTGTTGCTGGAAAAGCGCAGCAGGTCAGGCAGCATCCAAGGAGCAGGAGAACCGACGTTTCAGGCATGAGCCCTTCTTCACCTGACCTGCTGCGCTTTTCCAGCAACACATTTTCAGCAATTGCAGTAACACTTTGCTACTTTTACATTCTATTCATTTAGCAATAAATGCCAAAATTCCATTTGACTTCCTCATTACCTGCTGAACAAGCATACTAGTTTTCTGCAGTTCTTGTTTGAAGATACCTAGAGCCCTTTACACGGAAGCACTCAGAAGTTTACTAGAATACAAAAGTTGCCTCTCTCTTCAAACCAAAATGGAGAACCCCATTTATCCACGTTAAACTTGATTGCCAAATTTTGATCAATTCACCTAACCTATCCAGAACATAAGTAATTTCTTTTCCTTAAAACCTTTAGATTTTGTTTATTATTAGTATAAAACCTGCAGAGGTTTTATTCCACCCTCCCCCACCCACCATGACAGTGATGATTTACAATACAGAAATAAAATGGCATGATGGTTAAGTTCAACACTGTGAATAAACAGTATTGGTTTTTTTAAAAAAGTGGCAAGTGATATCCTACCAACAACACAAAACAATTGAATTTTCAACACATTAAAATAACCCGTACATAATCTCTGTAGTCAGCATATGTCTGGAACATCTGAAAAATCTATTTGTAGCTTAGTAACATTAACAGCTAACACATGGGATTAAGTCCTTGTGATGAAACTGCACCATATGGTACTTAGTGGACAAAACTAATCTTGTGACAGCATATCAAAGTACAGTAATGACATTTTTAAATCAAATAAATCTGCATCAGAGCCCAATCAAATTGTTTCTCTAGTTAAAGTGGACAAAATTTTATTTGGTGACTTTACTGCAAAGAATTGAAATTCCTCATAGCTCAATGACTTCCAATGTTATATCAGCAACAGAAATACTCATGTTTGTTAACGATCAGACTTTGATAAATTGTCCATTATTTCTTAGGTGCGACAGCAAGTGACTGACTTTTGGCTTTCTCCTCCCCTTTAACCCATAAAAGTAACTTGCCAAAATCCCAGGTGCAACAATAATTACTGCTGGATTTCTTGCATATCTATTCTTCAAAGGATGCTTAGGATGGCTGTGTACTGCCATAGCTATGGGTTTGGACAATATTTTGGCAACTGTACTGAAGACAACATGTGCTCCATTACTTACCATGGCCCCTGTCAAGCTGTTCCTGTACAGCTAAAACAGCTTGCTGACAATTTGGAAAAGTGCCCACATATGCCCTGTATACAAAAGTGGGACAAATCCAACCTGGCAAATTACTGTTCTCAGTCTACTCTCAGCATCTTTCAACACTTTACTGATTATCATCAATAGCGCTACCAAGAAGAACTTGTTTAACAATAACTGGCTCACAGATACTCAGCTTGGGTTGGCCAGGGACAATCAGCTCTTAACCTCATTGTGACCTTGGTGAGAGTGTGACTATCCCTGACATCAGAGCCTCGTTTGAATGGGTGCAGCATGAAGGAGCTCTAGCAAAGCCAAAATCAATGGAAATCTGAGGGGATACTCTTCACAGATTAGAATTATACTTGGCACATAGGAAGGCAGCTGTGGTTGTTAGAGGTCAGTCATAAAGGCATAGGAACAGAAGTTAGGTTATTTAGCCCATCAAGTCTGCTCCGTCATTCAATCATGGCTGAGCAGACTCATCTCGGCTTTGTAGATGTATACAGACATTTCTGTAGGAGTTCTTCAGCATAACATCCTGGGTTCAACCATTTTCAGCTGCTCAATGATTTTCCCTCTATCATAAAAGTCAAAAGTGGGGATATTAGACCACAAAACGATAAGATGTAGGAGCAGAGTTAGGCAGTTCTGCCCATCAAATCCGCTTTACCATTAGATCATGGCTGACGTGTTTCTCAACCTCATTTTCTTGCCTTCTCCAAATGAAGGAAGTTTCTTATAGAAAATCGGAGAAAGAATTTTTTTTCACCTTGACAGTGGTTAAAAAATATGGAAAGTGCTGCCTGAGGAAGTGGTGGGTACAAATACTTGCACAACATTTAATAAATATAAGGATAAACATTTAAAATGAGGGGGCATAGACTTGTGGGCTGAAGGGCCTGTTTCTAGCCTGTATGATCCCATGATTCTATTCTCCCTGTAACCTTTGATCTTCTTATTATTCAAGAATCTATCTCTGGCTTAAATGCACTTGATGACCAGGCCTCCACAGCCTTCTGCAACAGTGGTTCCACAGATACATTACCTTCTGCCCGAGGGCTGTCCCCTCAGTTCCTCGTTTCTTCTACTGGAAACACCTTCCCCACATCGACTCTATCCAGGCCTCTCAGTATTCTGCAAACTTCAAATGACATCGTCCTCATCTATCCAAGGTCCATTTATTACAGACCCAGAATTCTCAACAGGTCTTCGTATGATTAGCCTTTCATTCCTGGGATCATTCTTATCCACTCCAAGACCTCCCTTAGATAAGGGGCTCAAAACCACTCACAATATCCTAAATGTAGTCTACTCATTGATGATTCCAATTTTCAGCACATCCACAACTCAAATACTAAAGCATTCTATGTGGGGTGGCACAGTGGCTCAGTGGTTAGCACTGCTGCCTCACAGCACCAGGGTCCCAGGTTTGGTTCCAGTCTCGGGCGACCGTCTGTGTGGTGTTTGCACATTCTCCCAGTGTCTGCGAGGGTTTCCTCCATGTGCTCCGGTTTCCTCCCACAGTCACAAAAGATGTGGGGGTCAGATGAATTGGCCTTGGTCAAGTGCCCATAGTGAGTGTTAAGTGCATTAGTCAGAGGGAAACCGATCTGGGTGTGTTACTCTTCAGAGGGTCAGTGTGGACTGGTTGAGCCAAAGGGCCTGTTTCCACAATGTAGGGAATCTAATCATAAAAAAACCTCACCTGCTGACTCCCTAAAGCCTATACATCTACAAGGTGCGATGGAACATTGTCTTTACTCATACAGGTAAATAGGCAAAGAAGTGAGACATCAACCAGGACAAAGAGGCTTGCTTAATTAACGCACCTAGAAAAACACTCATTCTCTCCACCCAGTGATGAACAATAGCAGCAATGTAAATACCATCTACAAAGTGCACAGCAGAAATTCACCTAGTCTCCATGGGTAGCACTTTCAAGAAGGCAGCAGTTACATGGGAAAACTACCAACTGCACTAATTTCTCATCAGCAACAATGGATGAGAAATAAATGTTGAAATAAATCATGAGTGAATTATCAAAGTCTAGATAGCTGGAGGAAGAATCAAATCCAATAGTATTGCAATTATTCAATTGTCCAGCCAAATGATCTAACCAGCTGCCTGCTTTGCTTTAATTATTTGATAAATGGGTGTCTGAACACACCAGTGCATTTCTTCAGCTTTGGAAATTCAGACAGATCATACACAACAGCCTTTGGATACTGAAGCATACACCAATATTAACTGGCGTAGAATTTTCCTAAATGTTCATAAAACTACATAACATTTATCAAACTGCATTAATTTTGTAGTTACAGGAAAGAAGCAATTTCATGCATATTACTGCATTAACAATGACAGGCTAACTCAGTCATTAGCTTATCATCAGCTGATGCTGCAATTGAGAAAATTAGAGGGGGCAAGAATTAAACAAAAGGAAATATCAACATAATACTGTTCTAAATAATCTTTTAAAATTCAAATTAATGAGGAAATGATCAATGCCACAATGAACAGAACAAACAAACTTTCTTGTTAAAGAACTGTTGGAGGCATTCTAATATATCTTTCAGCTGCCAAAATACTTATTCACAATACACAACATGATTTCAATAAGGGAGCAGCTGACTCATCTAAATTCATTGGAAGGAGTATTGCTGAACCTAAGATACTTTGTCAAAGCTTTTCACCTTGCACTCATTAGCTTTTCTTGGGAATTGCCCCATGTACTCTCACGATATAAGTGTGGCTTTCCTTCCTGCAAATATCTTGGACAGTGCAAGGTAAAAAGGTTTTCGGGAAAGAAAATAAGTCTTTTCTCAGCAATACTCAAGCTTTGCAATTCCAAGAAATTATCTGATAAAGATGTTGTCAGCTCCTGAAATAAATCAGTACATTTGCTTACAAAAGTCTTGAATGGATCATAATGTAATATAATATGATAGTGAGAAGGGCAGAACCTCATTCTCTGACCCCATCAAAATGTCTGTACTTCATGCTGCTGAAAATGCGTTCAATGATTGCCAACATTACTCAAGCATGAACATTCCTCACCATGGGAATTTTCCATGAAGTAAAAAAGGAAACATCATCAAATGCATACTGTGATCAGGCAAATTTCCTTACATGGAAATGCATGTACATAGAAAAATTCTAAAATGTGATTGCAACACAATAATAGCGTATTTTCTTTGGTTGCTCAACAACACGTTTTACCACAAATGGATTGCGGACAAAATAGATTCTTGTACCTAATCTCAGATATGTCATTATGAGCGGCAGCAGTTGAGACCTAGGAATTCAGTGTCCTCCATTGGGTAGTGTTTGGGAATTGTCCTTTGTATATTTTAAATAGTGGAATAGTTCTGTCTAGCTAAAATTTTCAAATGACAGAATAGAGATAAAAATAGTACATAGCAAGTTAGGGTGCATTGGTAGTTTCATAGTCATCTGAATCACAAAAATGTCCCCAAAATTAATTCTCTCACAGTCAATATTCAGGCAGAGGCTAACTGCTTCAAGCTGGCTTCTTTGAAATAATGTATGCATCTATAATCATATCACACCCTTATCTAAATCACGTCACATACACTTAAACAAAATCCATGCAAATACATTAATAAAAAGTCCTTTTTAAATCATTTTATAATTTGTGCAATTTCAATTCAGCAGCTTGAATCATTTGTTTTCAATTTGTTGGGAAAAGTTGTCAACAAGTACCATTTTCCAGTATTTAAAAATTGTTTTATTAAACATTGTAAGGTTTAATAACCAAAAACAAACAGCTGACAATATTTTTTCCCCATCATTATTGTATGCTTTGAGAACTGGCACTGAAGAAAACAAAATCACATTTATCCCTTCAACAACAAGCCACCAGCAAAACCACATTGAGCAATCAAGTTCACTTGTTCACAGTTTAATGACAAAAATCTGTTCGGCACTGAAACAATCTCTGGATAAACTACTATTCTCCGGTTAAAGCAGTTACAATAAGTGTTCAGAATCACACCTAGTAGCAGCAAAAAGGATGGTACAGCAGAGTGGCAACCAATACACAATGCATTTGTGAAGCTGCCTTGATAATATTCCATTGTACAATTAAGTTTTTAAGAACTGAAAAATCAAAGATGTGACTACAATGTCAAAATATTGTGAAAACAAACTAAATACACAAACTTTACTTACACTAGAGGATTTTAATAAGTAGCTGCTGTCGTCTGAAGAATAGGCATCGAAAAACATTGACAGCCACAAAAGGAAATATTAAAATAGGCAATCTAAATTTTGTTTGAAGTGGTAGCTTTTAAAGGGTAGTTTAAAAGGAGAAGAGGTAGAAGTGGAGATTTAGAGGGGGAATTCCAGAGCCTCGGGCCCAATAGCCTTCAAAAAGGGAAAAGTGATGAAATTCAGGGAACATAAGAGACAAAAAATTGCAAAAGCTGTTAGGTTCTTTTTCTTGAGATTCTTACACACGTGATACAACTGCAATATGCTAACTTCTGTTAGCAACCAAAATTTATGAAGTACAAGCTTTGGAGGATCACTTAACACTCTTCACAATGCTTGCAGAGCGTGTCAAGCAAGGCTCTGAACAAAGGAACCAAATCTCACATCACAGTCAAAAAGCCCATAAGACAACCCCTACAGTCACATGCCACTCAAGACACAAGGCAGTAACCTGATTATCTCCAGAAACAATGTAATGTGAATCATCCCCTAATGGAAGGATCTGTTGTAAATAGTTTTTTTAAGATTACAGGATGTGGTCAGAATTTTAATTGTAAGGTTCTTACTGATTCTGAATAGGAGATGATAATGTAAGTTTACTCTGAATACTAGATGATAATACCTGTAAGACAGAGAAACATACCACCCACCCCCCAGGTGAGCAGGTCAGCAGAGCAAATTAACCCCTTAATATCTCAGAGCAAAGAGACTTTGAGGGATCCAAGGCTGGAAGAAACTATAGATATAAGAGGGACAAGGCCAAAGACGAACTTGAGCACAAAAGATGTGAATTTTAAAAACAGCACTTTATAAAGTGCAACAAACAGAATGGGAGAGGGTAAAAATAACAGATTTGCTTGCTTGATCTAAATTATATAGAAAGCAAGTGGCCCACTTAGTTTGAATTTAATTCAGTGGACTGCCTGATAGTGTTACAGCACCATTGAAGGTTGATGAATTCCAGCCCAACATATAATAAAATGGTTTTTGTTTGGAAACTCTAACCTATAAGTTTATGCAATTGCATATACCAGCATACCATCCCAGAGAAAAAGTGAATAATTTCAAATACTTGGAGTCAATGGTAACAGAAATTGGAAGTAAGAATCAATTTAGTAGGAATAATTGGACAAAGTGCAGTGAAGTACTAAAAGATAGAAAAGCATTATTGAAACTCGAAAATAAGGCAGCTAAGAGACCAGCTCTGTTATATAACAGAGAAACTTAAATGTAAAGGTAGAGGAGGAACAACTTGATAATAAAAAGGAAGCAGTGATGGATATGTGGAGTGACAAGAAGGGGCAGCATCAAGAGCTAGAACATCAGGGAGACAGTTGAGCAAAGGAAGTGGTAAGTTGAGACTGAAGTAGTATGGTCATTGATTAGAAAGAAATAGAAAGAAAAAGGGGATGAAATAATTAATGGGATGAGAGGAGAACCAGACAGAATGAAACAGGGGTGAGATTGCAAGAGGAATAAGTCACAAAAAGATGGTGGAAAAAGAACAATAAATAGACTGAGACAATCAGGTAAGTGGTGGGCAAGTTGTTGGAGAGAATCCTAAGGGACAGGATTTACATGTATTTGGAAAGGCAAGAACTAATTAGGGATAGTCAGCATAGATTTGAGCGTGGGTAATCATGTCTCACAAACTTGATTGAGTTTTTTGAAGAAGTAATGAACATGTAGCGGTTCTGTTCGCCGAGCTAGAAGTTTTGGTTGCAAACGTTTCATCCCCTGGCTAGGAGACATCATCAGTGCTCTGGAGCCTCCTGCGAAGCGCTTCTTTGATGTTTCTTCCGGTATTTATAGTGGTCTGTCCTTGCTGCTTCCGGGTGTCAGTTTCAGCTGTCCGCTGTAGTGGTCCAGGTCGATGTGTTTGTTGATGGAGTTTGTGGATGAATGCCATGCCTCTAGGAATTCCCTGGCTGTTCTCTGTCTGGCTTGCCCTATGATAGTAGTGTTTTCCCAGTCGAATTCATGTTGCTTGTTGTCTGAGTGTGTGGCTACTAGGGATAGCTGGTCGTGTCGTTTCGTGGCTAGTTGGTGTTCATGTATGCGGATTGTTAGCTGTCTTCCTGTTTGTCCTATATAGTGTTTTGTGCAGTCCTTGCATGGTATTTTATAAACTACGTTAGTTTTGCTCATGTTGGGTATTGGCTCCTTTGTTCTAGTAAGTTGTTGTCTGAGCGTGGCTGTTGGTTTGTGTGCCGTTATGAGTCCTAAGGGTCGCGGTAGTCTGGCTGTCAGTTCTGAAACGCTCCTGATGTATGGTAGTGTAGCTAGTCCTTTTGGTTGTGGCGTGTCCTCGTTCCGTGGTCTATCTCTTAGGCATCTGTTGATAAAGTTGCGCGGGTATCCGTTTTTGGCGAATACCTTGTATAGGTGTTCCTCTTCCTCTTTTCGCAGTTCTGGTGTACTGCAGTGTGTTGTAGCTCTTTTGAATAGTGTCCTGATGCAGCTTCGTTTGTGTGTGTTGGGGTGGTTACTTTCATAGTTTAGGACTTGGTCTGTGTGTGTTGTTTTCCTGTGTACCCTTGTGGTGACTTTGATTGACAAAACCCTAGCCAGAGAAACAATAGCCAACCTACTGGACATACATAACAGAAAACAGGAGGCGGAACCTATCAACAAAGACGGCATACTTAAACTACTGGACTTGTGCCTCACTAAGTAAAAAATGAGGTCTGCAGATGCTGGAGATCACAGCTGCAAATGTGTTGCTGGTCAAAGCACAGCAGGCCAGGCAGCATCTCAGCCTCACTACACACTTTACATTCAACAATCAGATATACGAACAAATCAACGGAACACCCATGGGATCACCAATCTCGGGACTCATAGCAGAGGCAGTTATGCAAAGGTTAGAACAAACAGCCCTACCACAAATTCAACCCAAACTCTGGGTCAGATATGTCGATGACACTTTCGTAATCATCAAAAACACGGAAATAGAAAAAACACACCAGATCATCAACGCCACACTCACAGGAATCCGATTCACGAGAGAAGTAGAAAAGGATAGCCAACTCCCATTCCTAGACGTGATAGTACAGAGAACACCGAACGGAGAATTCACCACAAGGGTACACAGGAAAACAACACACACAGACCAAGTCCTAAACTATGAAAGTAACCACCCCAACACACACAAACGAAGCTGCATCAGGACACTATTCAAAAGAGCTACAACACACTGCAGTACACCAGAACTGCGAAAAGAGGAAGAGGAACACCTATACAAGGTATTCGCCAAAAACGGATACCCGCGCAACTTTATCAACAGATGCCTAAGAGATAGACCACGGAACGAGGACATGCCACAACCAAAAGGACTAGCCACACTACCATACATCAGGAGCGTTTCAGAACTGACAGCCAGACTACCGCGACCCTTAGGACTCATAACGGCACACAAACCAACAGCCACACTCAGACAACAACTTACTAGAACAAAGGAGCCAATACCCAACATGAGCAAAACTAACGTATTTTTAAAATACCATGCAAGGACTGCACAAAACACTATATAGGACAAACAGGAAGACAGCTAACAATCCGCATACATGAACACCAACTAGCCACGAAACGACACGACCAGCTATCCCTAGTAGCCACACACTCAGACAACAAGCAACATGAATTCGACTGGGAAAACACTATCATCATAGGGCAAGCCAGACAGAGAACAGCCAGGGAATTCCTAGAGGCATGGCATTCATCCACAAACTCCATCAACAAACACATCGACCTGGACCCAATAAACCAACCACTACAGCGGACAGCTGAAACTGACACCCGGAAGCAGCAAGGACAGACCACTATAAATACCGGAAGAAACATCAAAGAAGCGCTTCGCAGGAGGCTCCAGAGCACTGATGATGTCTCCTAGCCAGGGGATGAAACGTTTGCAACAAAAACTTCCAGCTCGGCGAACAGAACCACTACAACAAGCACCCGAGCTACAAATCTTCGCACAAACTTTGAAGTAATGAACATGATTGATGAGGGCAGAGTGGTAGACATGATCTATATGGACTTCAGTAAAGTATTTGACAAGGTTCCCCATGGGAGACTGGTTAGCAAGGTTAGATCTCATGGAAACAGGGAGAACTAGCATTTTGGATATAGAACTGGCTCAAAGGCAGAAAACAGAGGGTGGTGGTGGAAGTGCTGTTTTCAGACTGGAGACCTGTGACCAGTGGAGTGCCACAAGGATCTGTGCTGGCTCCACTGTTTTTTTTGTCATTTATATAAATGATTTGGATATGAACACGGGAGGTATAGTTAGTAAGTTTGCAGGTGACACAAAAATTGGAGGTGTAGTGGACAGCAAAGAAGGTTACCTCAGATTACAATGGCATCTTGATCAGATGGGCCAATGAGCTGAGGAGTGGCAGATGGAATTTAGTTTAGATAAATGTGAGGTGTTGCATTTTGGGAAAGCAAATCAGAGCAGGACTGGTAAAGTCCTAGGGAGTGTGGATGAACAGAGACCTTGGAGTGCAGATTCATAGTTCCTTGAAAGTAGAGTCGCAGGTAGATAGGATAGTGAAGATGGCATTCAATGTGCTTTTCTTTATTGGTCAGAGCATTGAGTATAGGAGTTGGGAGGTCATCGTGCAGCTGTACAGGTCATTGGTTAAGGGAATCACTGAGTCAGGGCATTGTTTGCATAACAATTCCCCAGGATTAGGGCATTAGCATTATCTCGGAGGATGATCTCATCCTGCCATTGAACCTGGGGTAATATGTGACTATGAGTAACTGGGGGTTGTCTTGAGTGGCATGTGACTGTGGAGGAGTGGCCAGAGTATCTGCAAGCATAACCATAGACCTGTATAAAGGGAATGTTTTTTTTTGTTCAGGGCCTCACTTTGACTCAACCTCGAACACCTGTGCGGTGGGCGGGCAGGCAAAGGGAGTCACCTAGCTTGTACAAGCTTTAATAAATTGTTTGCAGAAGTTGGGGTGTGCGAATTGCGTCTCGTGTGGAAAATAATCAAACATATGATGGCATCAGTGGGATTCTAACATACATGAAGCTTCCAGGTGGACTGGATAGGCGATCATTTGAGTGTCGGTTGCGTGAGACAGATAGTCCCACAAGTTAAGCTTCACATTGGTCTCTCTCTCTCTAAATCTACCTCTCAGACGACGCCTCGTCTCCTGGGACCCGATGGTGACGGAATCTTTGAGGTAACACACACACTTGCACACCAATGCTTTGCGCGAAGCCTGGTTTTAAAAAGGGGCAAATCGGGATTAGAGTCCTCCAGGTAAAAAGGAGTTTAATTTCCTCTAGTGGCGAGATTGGAGGTTCTAGAGTAAAAAAAAATTAGAATTTGGTACTTCTTAAAATTGTTGCTTTTATTCCCCATGCCTCCCCTTAGAAGTACTTTTAGGCAACATGGCGTCACCAGAAAAAAGGGGAGAAAGTGGAGCCGATCCGCTCGGGTCCCGACGGTAAAGTGCACTGACTGCTGGGGAAGCTTTGTCCAGGTTTTTGAGATGTGAACTCGACTCTGCAAGCCTTTGTTCTGGGACAAAGACTGTGGCGCCATGTGCTCTGCTGCAAGGTTTTTTCTGTAGGTGTGATTTCGTTGTGAGGGCTGCTTCCGGTAGTGGGGTGGCATTCCTCAGTCTAGTTCCGTTTCCATTGAGGTGAGGATGTTTTAGTGATCTTTTTACAATGTGCACACCAGGCACGGTGGGGTTCACGAGCTTTGGGAATCTTGGACCAATGCTGGAGTTCTTTCTGTGCCGTGGTGTTTGATTCGGAGTCTGTGGACCTGATTTATTTTTGTCTGACTCTGGTGTGCATCTTTTGGGGCAATGTCCTCCATCTTTTTAACTCCTTGTTATCCATTTCATGGATCATCACCAGCTGAACCGAGGGGGGTCTCAAGTGTGTGTGTTTCCCCTCCCCCCCCACCCCACCCCACCAATGTTAATATGAGAAGAATTCTGGCCAGAGGCTCTTCAAAGAAAAAGAGAAATGCCGAAATTAAGGTTGTACTAATACTTGAGTCTAGGGGGAGAGTTTCAAAGTGAATTATGCCATGCAGTGACTGTTTGATATTTAAATATTTTGATTTGTTAAAATACTTGTTGAGAAAATCATTAAGTAACTGTTGTCCATTGTTTGAATCAGGATCTCAATTCAATAGGTTTTGTGGGCTATGTCATAGGGCAGATTTTGTTTTAACATTTAAAAAGGACATAATGTTGTACAATTTCAAAGCTATCAAACTTGTAAACCTTAAAACAAATTGATTGAGTACCTTGAGCCCCTGATTTGTTTGAAATTCTACAATGCCTATTAAAAAAAAAGTTGGGTCAGTGGTTATGCTTTAGCCAGATGAGAGTCTTGTATTAAAATATCTTTGCAGCTGTGTTTTTAATGCAGGGTGTTCAAAGAAGTGCTTTTTAAGTTTGACTTTAAGATTTTAGAGAATCTTAGAACTGGAGGCTGAGCTGTTTCACTTCTGTTAATTATTGTCGAGACTTCATTGGCCCCCTTAATATTTGGAGAACATATTTTAATATATTCTGCATTTGTTTCCCACGAAGATTGGTGGTTTAATTCTGAACTGTAACTGCCTCTTAAATGGCTAGAGCACATGAAACACTGTTGTTTTCTTGCTGTTCTAGATTTTGGAAATACTTTTCCTGACAGCTTTCATATTAGCCAAGCATTAATCTGTTAAAGAAAAATAATTTTGAATAACCTGAATGGGGCCCTCCAAGGGTTTGATTTCAGGACCACTGATCGTTGTTTATAATTGACTGAATTATTGAGGCAGTGCAATTTAGAAGTGTATGGATTTTTATAAAACTTAATAATATCATAAATAGTGAACAGAGAAATAGACTTCAAGAATTCAAAGAATGGTGAAATAGACAGACACAATTTAGTGTAGTTAAATGTGTGACTATCTTCAGACTGATAACCACCCTTGGCAAGGAAGGAATGAGAGAGCAAATGCAAAGATATTTTCAGCAGCTCGCAAAAATCTCTACTGCTTCTCCATTCACAGGTAAAGTATGCCATTGGACCACCGCCTACCCCTCCACAACTTGATCCAACAGATTCAATCAGCTCCCCAGTCATGAGCATGAAAAGCAAAGAAGCTAACAACACAGTGACGATGCTTTTTGTCAGTGGCCTTCCTACAGACATTAAACCACATGTGCTTTACTTTGTCTTTCGATCATTTAAGGAATATGAAGGTTCACTGGTCAAGGTAACATCACAAGCCAGTTGGCTTTGTTACATTTAACAGCAGAGTGGGAGCAGAAGCAGCAAACAGTGCTGCGTTCACCTACACTGCTGCTACTGCACTGCACTATCAGATGCACTGGTATCCTCCATCTGAAGCATCTCTGGAATGATGGAAGTCTCGTGGGTTTTGTGAAATATTTAACTGCCCTTATCCAAGAATACAGATTTCTCAGTGGAGTGGTGTGCAAGGACAGACTGAATTTTGTTTTCAGGTTGGACTTCACTGTAGGAGACTTGAGAACTGGCTTGTTTCCACATGACTTGGAGTGGGCAGAGTGGTTACTAAAGGACTGTGGATTTAACACCTTGGCTGGTGAATATTTTTCCACACATGGCAGGATTCCTCAAATTCTATTTGCTGTATGGACTGGTAATTTTTATTGCTGTAATTATTGCATGCTGTGTATCAATAACTCGCTTAAATACTATCTGTCAAAATGTGTTGAAAGCTAGCAGTGTCATCTAGGTGGATATCATGCAATGCTAAAATAGAAGAATGTAATGTTAAAAGATTAATGTCCAGAGAGATATTCCCATTTACTGTAATATTAAAGGGTTAAACTGCACTATCTTTGGGTGGGGACAACAATCATGAAAAAGTACAAATCACCCAAACCCCAATTGGACAGGCATTTGCTGCTATTCCCCCTTGCTACTGTCAAGTTAAACTATCGTTCAATCTCTTCCATTCAGAAATGCTTTCTGGCCAGAGGTATGTTGCACCTGCATTGTGTTGGGGAATCGGGTAGGTAAAAACAATGACTGCAGATGCTGGAAATCAGATTCTGGATTAGTGGTGCTGGAAGAGCACAGAAGTTCAGGCAGCATCCGAGGAGCAATAAAATAGACGTTTCTGGCAAAAGCCCTTCATCAAGAATACAAGCAGAGAGCCTGAAGGGTGGAGAGATAAGTGAGAGGAGGGTGGGGTGGGGAGAAAGTAGCATAGAGTACAATAGGTGAGTGGGGGAGGGGATGAAGGTGATAGGTCGGGGGCGGGGTGGGGGGGGGGGGGGGGGAGTGGAGTGGATAGGTGGAAAAGAAGATAGGCAGGTAGAACAAGTCATGGGGACAGTGCTGAGCTGGAAGTTTGGAACTGGGGTGAGGTGGGGAAAGGGGAAATGAGGAAACTTTCGAAGCCCACATTGATGCTCTGGGGGTGAGTGTTCCGAGGCGGAAGATGAGGCGTTCTTCGTCCATGCGTCTGGTGGTGAGGGAGCGGCGGTGAAGGAGGCCCAGGACCTCCACGTCCTCGGCAGAGTGGGAGGGAGAGTTGAAATGTTGGACCACAAGGCGGTGTGGTTGATTGGTGCGGGTGTCCCGGAGATGTTCCCTAAAGTGCTCTGCTAGGAGGCGTCCAGTCTCCCCAATGTAGAGGAGACCACATCGGGAGCAACGGATACAATAAATGATATTGGTGGATGTGCAGATAAAACTTTGATGGATGTGGAAGGCTCCTTTAGGGCCTTGAACGGAGGGGAGGGAGAAGGTGTGTGCGCAGGTTTTGCAATTCCTGCGGTGGCAAGGGAAGGTGCCAGGAGGGGAGGGTGGGATGTAGGGGGACGTGAACCTGACCAGGTAGTCACGGAGGGAACGATCTTTGCGGAAGGCAGAAAGGGGTGGGGAGGGAAATATATCCCTGGTGGTGGGGTCTGTTTGAAGGTGGTGGAAATGTCGGCGGATGATTTGGTTTATGCGAAGGTTGGTGGGGTGGAAGGTGAGCACCAGGGGCGTTCTGTCCTTGTTATGATTGGAGGGGTGGGGTCTGAGGGCAGAGGTGCGGGATGTGGATGAGATGTGTTGGAGGGCATCTTTAACCATGTGGGAAGGGAAATGCGGTCTCTAAAGGAGGAGGCCATCTGGTGTGTTCTGTGGTAGAACTGGTCCTCCTGGGAGCAGATACGGCAGAGGTGGAGGAATTGGGAATACGGTATGGCATTTTTGCAGGAGGTAGGGTGGGAAGAGGTGTAATCCAGGTAGCTGTGGGAGTCGGTGGGTTTGTAAACAATGTCGGTATCAAGTCGGTCGTCAGTCAGGAAGTCATCTGCATAATGATTCCGTCGGATTAGTGCATTAGCATTTGCATTATCTCAGAGGATGATCTCATCCAGCCATTGTACCGGGGGTAACTTGTGACTGCGAGTAACTAGGGGTTGTCAAGTGGCATGTAACTGTGGGGGAGTGGCCAGAGTATCTGTAAGCATGGCCAACTGGCCTGAATAAAGGGGATGTGTTTCTTTGTACCTCACATGCCTGCAAGGAGTGTCAAATGGGGTCACCTAGCTTGTACAAGCTTTAATAAACTTTAACTGTTTGCAGAAGTTGACTTGTGTGAATTGCATCTCATATACGAAACCTCTGGAAAGGAACCTAACAAACAGAAGGATCTGTTTCCGTGCTGTATATCTCTATGACTAAGAATAAGCATACAAATCTCAAATCTCCAAGCACGTAAATATGTATCTATCACAGTAATATCAGATCAGAGTGAACCATGGAAAGGAGTTCAAATTAGGTTTCAGTTGGTTCACAATTTATTGGTCAGAGTATTGAGTACAGGAGTTGGGAGGTCATGTTGTGGCTGTACAGGACATTGGTTAGGCCACTATTGGAATATTGCATGCAATTCTGGTCTCCTTCCTATTGGAAAGATGTTGTGAAACTTGAAAGGGTTCAGAAAACATTTACAAGGATGTTGCCAGGGTTGGAGGATATGAGCTATAGGGAAAGGCTGAACAAGCTCGGTCTGTTTTCCCTGGAGCGTCGGAGGCTGAGGGGTGACCTTATAGAGGTTTACAAAATTATGAGGAGCATGGATAGGGTAAATAGGCAAAGTCATTTCCCTGGGGTCAGGGAGTCCAGAACTAGAGGGCATAGGTTTAGGGTGAGAGGGGAAAGATATAAAAGAGACCTCCAAGGCAACTTTTTCATGCAGAGGGTGGTGTAAGTGTGGAATAAGCTGCCAGAGGAAGTGGTGGAGGCTAGTTGCAACATTAATTAGTTAGAATTTTAAGCTGACAGCAGTGAAAGAATGAGTGAGACTGTTGTATTAAATAAAGGTTAGTGCAGGAATCGTTCATAATTCGCATTCATAATTTCTATCTAAGGTACTCTGGGTTAACATTTGCAGATATTATAAAAAATAAGGTACAACTGGCACTGATGAGGCCCACAATTTAATTAAATACATTGCATCCAGTTAAATTGTTAACTTATAAATGAGATGATGGTCTTCGCTGGAAAAGCAGAGAGATGCGCTTAAAAATTAAGACGAATAGGGTGGAAGAATAAAGAGGTCTCAGACTACAGGTGAATAAGTCAATAAAAACAGCAAGTGAAAATGTGTTGCTGGAAAAGCGCAGCAGGTCAAGCAGCATCCAAGGAGCAGGAGAATCGACGTTTCGGGCATAAGCTTATGCCCGAAACGTCGATTCTCCTGCTCCTTGGATGCTGCTTGACCTGCTGCGCTTTTCCAGCAACACATTTTCAGCTCTGATCTCCAGCATCTGCAGTCCTCACTTTCTCCAATAAAAACAGCAATGCAGATTAGCAAATCAGTTATGAATAGTTAACAAAGCAAGGGATTTTATTTCTACGGGCATATAGTCAAAGTAGTAAAGTAGTAAAGTGCAACATTTAAGAAGCATTGGATGGATATATGAACAGTGAGGGTTTGGAGGGATATGAGCCGGGTGCTGGCAGGTGGGACTAGATTGGATTGGGATATCTGGTCAGCATGGACGGGTTGGACCGAAGGGTCTGTTTCCATGTTCTACATCTCTATGACTCTATGACTATGGCAGTCTCGGTCGATGTTCGTCTAAAGCATTGATTCTGTTTCTGTCTCCCGGATGTTGCCAGCAACCCAGCATTTCCAGTTTTCAACGAAGAGAATTGTGCTTTTTTTTTCAACTAGTGCCAAAGGTTCTTTTGTATATCTTGAACATGACATGGAGGCATTGCACTGGACTGAGGTGGAAAGTTAAAAATCACACACAACACCAGGTTAAGTACAACAGGTTTATTTGGAAGCACTAGCTTTCAGAGCACTGCTCCTTCATCAGGTAGCTGTGGAACAGGATCACAAGACACAGAATTTATAGCAAAAGATTACAGTGTCATGCAATTGAAACAATATATTGAACAAACCTAGATTGCTGTTAAGTCTTCCATTTTTTAGAATGGGTTGCAGGTTTCGGTTCATTAATATGTAAATCCCAGAACTTCCTTCAAATCACATTCTCGAGATAACTTAAGGTTTTACAAAAAAGGTGGCATCTCAGCTCAGACAATCTATTAAGGGTGTGAGGTTCGAGTCTGTCCGTATCCCAATCTTGAGTCAGTCTGGTTCTATTTCCAAAATAGGAATTTATAAAATTCACATGGGTTGACTGCTTCCAGGTTGTGTGCTTTTTGAGCAAAATATAATGTATCTGCAAATACAAATATTAGCAACCATCGCATTTTTATGGCTTAATGCAAAAGCAAAATATGGTGGATGTTAGAAATCTGAAATAAAAATAAATTGTTGGAAATACTCAACAGGTCAGGTACCAGTGGATTTCAAATAAAGGCAATCTTAGATCGAAATATTACTCCACTTTTCTCCATGCTTTATCTTTATATTTGTGGTCCTTATTTTAAGATTCTCCAACAGGTGGATATAAATTGTTCCACATATCCTGTGGATAAAAAGGTCCAGAAATATGAGTGTGTCTATCAGGACTACTCAAATTTTTCAGTTTTCTAAAGGATAAATAGCAATATCTTTCTGCTAGTTAGAAGCTCAGTCACTAGGCAAAAGTGAGGACTGTAGATGCTGGAAACCAGAGTTTAGATCAGAGTGGTGCTGGAAAAGCAGGTCAGGCAGTATTCCGAGGAGCAGGAAAAAAAAAATCAACGTTTCTGGCAAAAGCCCTTCATCGGGAATAGTGCTTTTCCAGCACCATTCTGATCTAGACAGAAGCTCAGTCACTGCCACCCTTAGGTGTTTTTTTTTGTATTTTGACAGAGCTTCCATCCTTTTAAGCAGTGTGGGGACAAGGACTGTGCAGAGTGGTTTAACTACAGCCTGACTAAGAATGCATACAGGTTTAATATAAAACTTTACTACTTTGACTATATGCCCGTAGAAATAAAATCCCTTGCTTTGTTAACTATTCATAACTGATTTGCTAATCTGCATTGCTGTTTTTATTGGAGAAAGTGAGGACTGCAGATGCTGGAGATCAGAGCTGAAAATGTGTTGCTGGAAAAGCGCAGCAGGTCAAGCAGCATCCAAGGAGCAGGAGAATCGACGTTTCGGGCATAAGCTTATGCCCGAAACGTCGATTCTCCTGCTCCTTGGATGCTGCTTGACCTGCTGCGCTTTTCCAGCAACACATTTTCACTTGCTGTTTTTATTGACTTATTCACCTGTAGTCTGAGACCTCTTTATTCTTCCACCCTATTCGTCTTAATTTTTAAGCGCATCTCTCTGCTTTTCCAGCGAAGACCATCATCTCATTTATAAGTTAACAATTTAACTGGATGCAATGTATTTAATTAAATTGTGGGCCTCATCAGTGCCAGTTGTACCTTATTTTTTATAATATCTGCAAATGTTAACCCAGAGTACCTTAGATAGAAATTATGAATGCGAATTATGAACGATTCCTGCACTAACCTTTATTTAATACAACAGTCTCACTCATTCTTTCACTGCTGTCAGCTTAAAATTCTAACTAATTAATAGTGCCCTGCATTGAACAGTTTTACCTCTTAAAAATTTGCATTTTGTTATTATTACATTTCAAAGTATCAAGCATTCAATTAATTACTTGAGTTGGCATGGTGAGTTAGAGACAAGCTTCCAATTGTTTAACTGTGACCTCATCAGCCACACAAAACTATATTTAGGGTAATACCTTTGGGTACAGAAGATCAATGTTTTAAAAAAATATATATTTGCTGCTAACTTCACCTATTGCCTTGCTCTAGCTCAAATACGGAGATGTCTAGAAAATTAATGCTTTCCACGTGTGCTGTGCCTTTAAGTTCAACAGTGATGAAAATTGTTCTAATTCTGTTCCTGTACAAGTCCAAACATCTTATATCAACTTAAATGCAGAAAACTGCATCACCTATTGAACAAGTTAACAAGACTGAAAAAGGAGCCACTGAAATCCAAAAACCAGTCCCCAAAAATCAAAACATAGCCAACATGAGACCTCAATAAGGGCCCTTTTGGGGAGGGCGCGGGGAACCATTGAGACCCACTGTCTGTTCCTTACTGCCCTTGCGAAGGCAGTGATCAGTGGTTTTCTTAACTGCTGCAGTCAGCATAGCCAATTGCGTCCACAGCGCTTTCATGTAGTGATCCAGAATTTTCATAAGAGTGGAAGAAGAAACAGTGTTATATGTCCAAGCCAGGGTAGTTTGTGAATTGGAGAAAGACTTGGAGGTGATGTTATTTCATTTACCAACTGCCCTTTCTCACCTAAATCGTCAAGATCGTGTGTTTTGGAAATGCTCACAGAAGAAACCATGGAGAGTAGCTGCAGTGTATCGTCCAGATGGTACCTATAGCAGCCGCACAGCAACAGTGAAGGGAGTGGATATTTATAGAAATTGAATTCGATGAATTGTTGCTTATCCTCAAATCAGTTACATTTGACATATAGAAGCCAATTGAGTTAGTAACATTAGATCCAATACATTCTGGTGGTGCATACTTTGAACTGAATACCAGTACTTTAATAGTCTGGACCTGTGAGTTAACTATAAAGCAACAGATATCACATAATTGTAATGTGTTCAGTTGATAACATACTTAAACTAACTAGAATCACAATTAGTGATGGTTAAAACAAATTAACTAGCCAATGCTTTTCTGAATTTCTACCAACTACCCAGAGAGCTCAAGACAAAGCCTTTCCATATTGGATTGATGATTGAAAACATTAGGTTCCCACAGCATTGAATCAAAGTGCTTCAGTATGCAATAACCATCCATGGTTTTGAAATTCAACTTTGATTAAGAACATTTCCCATGTGTCAAAGAACCAGCATTCAGCCACTCTTGAAAAAACAGTTAAAGTAAAATCAGCTGCTAGTCAGCTCCCTCGTTGCTTTTGTGGCTGACTTTGAAGCAAACTAATAATGAGCCATCGCATTCTTAGACAATGATACAGCAAGGTAAACAAACATTTAAAATAAAGTATAGGTATTCAATATTCCCCAGTCTTCCAAGCACAAAAAAGTTAAAAGTTAAATCTTTTAAATGTTATACTAAGATTGTGCAAAGCATTTTTCAGTGGTTTGTTGTCAGCCTATCAATGTTAGCACAATCAATTTTATGCTTCATTAAAAGCAAGTGCTTCCACAGGAACTGTCACAACATTGACACTCCACAATGCTCTGGGAAAGTACAACTGAAATTCTTGATGCATCAAGTGTCCCCATCTTAGAAGACAAATGCTGGGAAATAAGGAGATGGGGTGAAGAGCAAAAATACAAAAGAGAAGCAACCCAGGCAACGCAGCTGTAAATCACTATCACCTCAAAACTTTTTGTGTAAGAGATTTGACAAAAAAAAGAGAAATACAAGCACAATAACCTCCTGTACTTGTACAGCCCTTTGATGCAGCAAATCACTTAAAAAGATGAAATATTAAATGTAACTTTGCATTGATGTTTTCAAGATTAAATAGACTGAAATACCAATACAACATACAGTTGTGCCAGATGGCCAATTTGCAAATTGAGGTCCTTCAGGACTTCAAATTTAATCAATTAAACGATTTAATTTCCCATGTGGGGCAAATTAGGCTTTACATCTTCCAACTAATGACTTGAGGACTTTTCTTTTTAAAATATATGATTCTTTGGAAGCCACTAAGTGACCTGCTTTCTTCGCACTAATTCAGTCAGCACTGTACACACTCCCAAGCAAAAAAGTTTGAAAACAAATTTGCAACTTAATTAACTTTTACTTAAGTGAAGAGAGAAAAAAACCCTTCAAATATTTGTTTTCCTGTGTGTATTTGACTATATGAATTATGAAGCCTGAAAGAACGATACATCGAAATAGAATCGCAGAAAACAACAGCTGCAGATGTTATTTGTAGCTACGCATATGTAGTGATGCACCTGAGTAACAACTTCTCCCAGGAACTCTGTTGCTTTAAAGGACAAAATGCACTAATATCAGGGAATGCAGAAATGATTTAACAGAGATGGTATCTTGGCATATGGCAGTGTGGCTCAGTGGTTAGCACTGCTGCCTCATAGCACCAGGGTCCTAGGTTCAATTCCAGCCTCGGGCGACTGTCTGTGTGGAGTTTTTCAGTATCTGCGAGGGTTTCCTCCGGGTGCTCCCACAGTCCAAAGATGTGCAGGTCAGGTGAATTGACCATGTTATATTGCCCGTAGTGTTAGGTGCATCAGTCAGAGGGAAATGGGTCTGGGTGGGTTACTCTTTGGGGTCAGTGTGGGCTTCTTGGGCCAAAGGACCTGTTTCTATACTGTAGGGAATCTAATCTAATCTAAACACACGAGTCACTTCAGCTTTAGACAGTCGTTCTCCCATAATGCGTGCTTCATCAGCAGGATTTGGTTATAATGTGATTGGTGAATTGAGTTTTTTTTAAACATAATGCAAACTCCTGTAGTTTATTATGCAATTCCATCCCTAGCACTTAATGTCACAGTGCGCGGAGGACTGGACTCTGCGTCGACATCACACGGTCAGTCAGTCAGTCATGTGTTTTGTGGTAAAGTGCTTCATGGAAGGTACAGTGCTATACTCAGTCATTTTAGGTCCTGTTTTTGCAAATCTTACTGTGTTTTTCATGAATATGGAAGGACAAAGTTGCAAGAATGTCAACAGGAAGTATCTAGGTGAAAAAAAATTTCAGGTGGCAACCATTAAAGGAAGGCTATAACACTTTAACAGAAGCTAGAAGCGTTTTGAGCGTAATGAAGAACTTGTGATCTTGTTTGTGCAACAGGAATAAAACATTCTCCACTACATACCATTAGAGACAATGCGGATATAGAATGGAAGCAAACTGCTTTGCTGGAATAAGTCTGAGTGCTAGCACATCTGAGATTATGAACAAGGGAACTTGAGGAAATGTAGCAGCTTCTAAGTGTGTGAATAGAACCTAATGAAAAAAAGGTTGAAAATCCTGCCTTCAGTGCTGGTTTGCTGGATTTAAGAATCACTATGCTTTTCATAACTTACGTTGTGTGTCAAAGCTGCCAGTGCAGATGAGGAAAGTGTACTGTTATTTCCTCCTATGGTGAAAAAATTATTTGAGGAAGACAACTACACCTTTAGATCAAATCTTCAGTTTGAAGAAGACAGGTTTATACTGGAAGCAAATGCCATTCAGAACCTACATTTCTAACAGTGAAGCACACACTCCAGATTTTAAGGTTGCAAAGGATCGGATGACTGTTGTTGGGTGCCAATGCTAGTGTGACTTAAAGCTTAAGCCTGTGTTGGTGGACCATGCTGCCAAGCCAAGAGCCTTGAAAAAAGGTTTCCTTAAGTTCACTCTAGGTGTTTACATCAAGTCAAGCAGAAGAGGTTGGATGATGGGGCATTTTTTTTCTAATCTTGATGTTTGAAGATGCTTTTAGAAATTATTGCAGGAGAAAAGATTTGGATTTCAAGATTTTCCTCATTCTGGACAATGCCCCAAGCCATCCTCAAACCATTGGTGAGCTTTCTGAAAACATCAAAGTGCTATTTCAACCTCAGAACACAACCTTGCTCATTCAACTCATGGACCAAGGTGTAATAGCAACTTTTAAAATTTATTATTTAAGGCAGACACTCAGAAAGCTGATCACAGCTACTGAGGGGGATAATGAGGACAGTGTTTTTCAATCTTGGAAAAGATTTAACATTAAGAATGCTATGACATCATTCTGGAGGCCTGGGGGGATGTCAGTAAGGACTGCCTGCATGCAGTCTGGTGGAAGCTTAGCCCAAATTTCCTTCATATTTCAGAGAAGCTTCCAGCGAACAAAGAACAAAGCAAGTTGGATTTGAAGAAACAGACTGAAGACGTTTGAGGAGCTGCTCAAGTCGTATTGTGAAGATCTTTCCACAGATGATCTACAATAACTTATTGCTGTGGAGGAAATTGAAGCTCAAGGTGAAGATGATGAATTACAGTATGAAGCACCACGAGAACTTTCCATTTCTGTCTTCTATCCTGAGGGAAGTTGAGAAACATTTGCAGCTCTTAGAAGACAATGTAGAACGCAGCAGGATAGCAGTTTGTGGCATTAAGTCTTATCTGGCATCCTATGAACAGTTTTTTCATGAAAGAAGATAGTTGGCAGGCAAAGCAGCAAACACTACATGTTTTTTTAAGCCAACCCTCAAGAAACAGTCATCCACTTCTGGACTAAAATATTTTCTTTCATTGTAATCCTGCTCCCAGAACTTCACCTGAAAGTAATGATGATGCTCATGACAACCCTCAGCCTCCATCATAATACAGATAGTTCTTCTATAGCATGATAATTGTGTTCTTGTGCAAAAATTACACTTTAGAAACAGCATTTAAAATGTTAGTGATGTAAACACATTACAGCCAACACATGTTTTAAAAGTTCATGAATTAGAAACAATGTCCACAATTTATCAATCGCATTACAACTAGGTGTGTTATAACAGAACAACCTGTACAGTACTATAACCCAGCAACTCAATGTCCTTAAAGTGTTAAATTTATGGTATTATTTCAGTAACATTTACTCAGATTGTGCCATCGTTTGTGTCAGGCTAACTACTTTTGTTTCAATTTTTACTGATATTTTGGTGGTTCACCTCTAATCCCATTTTTCCCATAAGCCCCATTATTTCTATTGCACGATTTTCTATAACACAAGTTCACATGGGAATGCAACTACCACATTACAGCAAAACAAGACTGTATTTAGAAAGTATTGCAAACAAATGATATAGAACTACAATGAATTTTTCAAGCAATGATTGTAATAATTTGTTAGACAGCATCGTGTATATTTTCATTAGGAAAGGCAGTTTCTCTTGTATACCTCATTTGTTCTTCTCGCTTACATTGCAAAAGGACAAGTTACATTACCTCAAATCCTCATTTCTGTTGTTTGAGAATTTTATCCATGAACTTTTGTTCAGGGAAATCAAAATCAATTACCTCCTCGTGAGCATGCATCACATCTCTAATCCTTGTGCTAGCATCTCATCAGAAGCATGACAAGACAGGCAATTCCTACCCACATCAAAAAGGCGTGAATGCAGATAAGAAAAACACCCGGGAAAATGCATCTCAGTTCATCAATTAAATTCTAATGCATTTCAAGGTGCATATAATACTGGATAAAAATAGGACTCAGCAAACCTTTTGGATTGGCACCACTTCCAAAATGATCATTCCTTCTACTTCCAACGCTCAGTAGCAGCAGAGTGTGTCATCTACAAGATGCACCTAAGACCACTACAATCTAGAATGATAAGGGCAGTAGTAAAATGGGAATACCACCATTCGGCAATTTCCATTCCAAGTCACTCCTGACTTTGAAATACATCACGGTTCCTTCAGTGTCTAAATCCCAAAATTCCCTTCTTAAATCCATCGTGGATCTACCAACAGCACATGGACCGAAGCTGTTCAATGCAGCAGCTCACTACCTTTTCAAGGGCAACTAGGAACAGGCAATAAATGGTGACTCAGCCAGTGACACCCACTTCCCACAAGTGAATAAAGAGTTTTTAAAAAAAATATAGTGGGTCTACAATTAGCAGCAAAAACTCACATGTCAAGTTGTTTTATAAATGCAACTTGTTATTGTTGTTGATGAAATATCCTAAGTTACACATATACTTTTCATGCAATAGAAGATCCTTCTTCTACTAACAAACTATCCAAACCACCTACAAATATTCAGCTGCAGTATAGCACATTTCTGGAATTACACAGAGCAAGTTTGTGTTTTGGCACAACCAAATCATCTAGGATAACTACCTCATTTGTTAACACCACCAGTCAGCTTTCTCTAAATGGCATGGCCCTAAAATATTCAATGATGTGTTTAACCCACTGGTAACTGTGTAGAGTTTTATTAATGGAGATAAAAATGGCTGTGTCACAAATCAGGATTTTCAATAAAGTATTATTACATCAGAATGACAACACTCCTCAAATAGAACGCCAAGCTCATTATTTTGATCGCAGAATATGGATACACCTTAAATCTTACAAAATCTATCCCACTGCTTTTCTGCAGTGCACTTGCAAACCCATTTGGGCAGACAGCTGCAGTTAGCTTTCCACATTGTGGTCTGGCAAAAATCATTTCACACTGCACATGCAATTTACTGTGCCAAAGGAACTGGGGACATGGGACAATAAGTTCAATTTCAGAGATTGTGGACTCAACTATTGCTCTTTCCCTCAGTAACTGCTTTTAAGTCAATCGGTGTGTAAGGGAATAGAAAATTTTAAAGCTTCAAACAAAAATGATTTTTTAACCAACATTCACCTATCTTAAAAAGCAATCAATTGTTCACTTCTGACATTGTCAGTGCATAAAACTAAGGCAAAACCTAACATTTGCATGGTTAAATGTTATTCTTATGACCAATGTGACAACTGTATTGCACATGACAAGTGGGAGTTCATGTCCATTTCCAATGCATTATCAAGTCCAAGGTGGCAATTCAGCTAGAGGGCAGAGCGCGCGTTATAAAAAAGTAATGTTCTGGTTTCAGAGACAAACCTCATGAGTGGGAATATCAAAAATTCCAACAGGCAGCTGACCATCATACAAAAATCAAAACATTTGATAAACAATTTTGATTTACAAATCAGATCATGATTTCAGACAACTGCAGTGATTCCTCTATTTGATGAGGTAATCCAAAGGAATAGATGCTCATTAAAAATTAAATTGTAATTGAGAAAACTAGGTGGAAAATTAGCAAGCAGGATGCCAAAAATAGTAATCTCCAGATTACTTCCTGTATTAATTTTTGATCTGAAGAAGGATCATTGGACCAGAAATGTTAACCCTTTTCCCTCCATAGATCTGCTGAATCTTTCCAACATTTTCTGATTTTGTTAATTCCAGTATCGTATACGACGAGTATACAAATAAGGGAAGATAACAGGTGAATGCATGGCTTGAAAGATGGTGCAGTAGGGAGGGCTTCAAATTCTTGGGACACAGACTAGCACTGGAGAAGACAGCACTTGTAAGATGGGTTGCACGTCAACAGATTCAGGCAGAGTTCCTTGAGGGGCTTTCTTCATACTGTCAAAAAGGTTCAAAACTAATTCTGCATGGATTAGGGAACCAGGAGCGAATACTCCATGATACCAATGTGCACAATAATACAAGGAGGACAGATAGCACTAGAATACAACATTACTAATTGCAGTTAAGGGAAGGGAGAAATCAAAACTTATTAAAATCAGTGGTGTACTGTTTGTATGCAAATAAGATTGGTGAACTACATATGCAATTATTTTTTAAAAATTCATTTGTGGGATGTAGGTGTTGCTGGCTGGCCAGCATTTATTGCCTGTCCTTGAAGAAGGTGCTGGTGAGCTGCTTTCTTCGAGTACTGCAATCCACAATGCCATTAGATTACTTACAGTGTGGAAACAGGCCCTTCGGCCCAACAAGTCCAAACCGACCCGCCGAAGCGCAACCCACCGATACCCCTACATACACCCCTTACCTAACACTACGGGCAATTTAGTATGGCCAATTCACCTGACCCGCACATCTTTGGACTGTGGGAGGAAACCGGAGCACCCGGAGGAAACCCACGCAGACACGGGGAGAATGTGCAAACTCCACACAGTCAGTCGCCTGAGGCGGGAATTGAACCCAGGTCCCTGGCGCTGTGAGACAGCAGTGCTAATCACTGTGCCACCGTGCCGCCCCTAAAAAGGGAGGGAATTCCTGGATTTTGACCTAGCAACAATGAAGGAAGTGCAATATATTTTCAAATCACAGCAGTGAATGGTTTGGAGGGGAACTGGATGTTGGTAGTGTTCCCATGTACACGGTCTGCTCCCTTATCCTTGTTGATGGAAGTGGTCATGGGTTTGGAAGGTGCTTTTTGAGGATCCTTAGGTGAATTTCTGGAGTGCACCTTGTTGATAGTACACACTTCTGCCACTGAGTGTCCATGTGGCACCAATTAAATGGTCTGCTTTATCGTGGATGGTGTCAAGCTTTGAGTTTTGCTAGAGCTGCATCCATCCAGCCAAGAGGAGAACATTCCATCATACTCCTGACTTGCGCCTTGATGGCTGACAGGCTTAGGGTAGTTAGGCGGTATGTTACTCGCTGTAGTATTCCTAGCCTGCTCTTGCAGCCATGGCACTGAAATGGCAAATCCAATTGAGTTTCTTGTCGATGGTAACCTCCAGGATATTGACACTGGGATAGTCAGTGATGGCAATACCATTGAAAGTTAGAGCAGTGGTTAGGCTGCCTCCTACTGATGGTTATCGCCCAGCGTTTCAGTCACCAGAATATTACTGGCAAGATATTATCCAGATCTTATTACATTTGAACATGGGCAGCTTCATTGTGTGAGAAATCACAAATGGTTCTGAACAATGTGCAATAGTCAGTGAACATCCTGACTTCTGACCTTATGATAAAGGTCATTGATGAAGCAGCTGAAGTTGGTTGTGCTTAGAACACTGCCCTAAAGAACTCCTACAGAGATGTGCTGGAGTTAAGATGACTGACCTCCTACAACCACAGCCATCTTCATTTGTGCCAGGCATAACTCCAACCAGAGTGTGCCCCCGATAACCATTGATTCCAGTTTTGCTAAGGCTCCTCGATACCATACTTGTGTAAAATGCAACATTGATGTCAAAGCTCTCATTCTCACTTCACTTAGAATTCAGCTCTTTTGTCCACGTTTGAATTGAAGGTGTAACAAGATCAGGAGCTGGATGGTCCTGGCAGAACTCCCAGTGGGCATCAATTAGAAGGTTATTGCTTCATAGCACTGTTCATGACGCCTTCCATCACAATACTAATGATTAAGACTAAAAGTAATGGGGCAGTTATTGGATGGTTTGGATTTGTCCTGATTTGCATACAGGACATACCTGGGCAATTTTCCACATTGTGGGGTAGATGTCAGTATTGTAACTGTACTGAACAGGTTGGCTAGGGAAACAGGAAGTTCTGGAGCACATCCTTTACTACTATTGCCAGAATGTTATCAGGGAGCATAGACTTTGCAGTAGCCAGTGGTTCCTACCATTTCTTCATGTCACTTGCAATGAATCCAATTACCTGAAAACTGGTATCTATAATGCTTGCGACCACGCAAGGATACCAATGCATTTTGCCATGTAATTTAGAATTTTGCAGTAATTACATATCTGGCTTAAGGAAGAAAAGAAAACCCCAAAGAACTTTGGATGCTGGAAATCTAGAACAAAAACAAAATTGCTCGCAAAACTCAGCTGGTCTAGTAGCATTTGTGGAGAGAAATCAGAGTTAACATTTTGAATCCAGTGATCCTTCCTCAGCACAGCTTAACAGAACAGACCGCTAAGTTTCATCAGCAATTGCTAATTTTGTTTTGCTAAATACTCCGGTTTACATTAAAAATAAGAAAAGAAGGCAGATACAAGGACAGAATTTATCTGGCTAGAGCCAAGGAGCAAGGTGGCTGCATACACTCATCAGTGTAATCTACAACTAGTGGAAACAATGCAGACAATTAAATCTGAAAATAAATTACCAAAAGATACAAACATTATAGAGTAATTATATTGGGTGACTTTAATTACACAAATATAGACTGGGATAGTATTAGTGTTCAGGACAAAGAGCAGCAAGCACCCTTAAACTGTTTGCAGAATCTTCTACAGCACCAAGTGCCCAGTCCAAGTTCATCAAATGTCAGGGAGTGAATGCTTAGAAGACAGTTATCATTGTATCATGTGGCTTAGGAATAGCGTAAATAAGATAATGGACAATCAAGAGTAAGATTAACTAACTAGGTGAGAACAGACATCAGAGCTGGGCCCAACTGACTGGAGCCAAAAGGTTAGCAGGAAAGACTACAGCTATAGGCTATCTTCAGAGAGAAGACAATTCCGCGACAATCGAGATATATTCTCAAAAAAAAACAAGTCGGACAAACAAATCCAAGGCTGCACTGATGAGAAAAGGATATAGAAGTTAAGATAATGAAGAAGAGATATACTTTTGACAGGTTTCAGGTAGAAAAACACATTGAAAACACTGAATGCAAAATGCAGATGGGCAATGAAAAAAACACCCAAAAAAAGTAAAGTGGGGATATCAGAAAAAACTAGCAGCAACATCCAGAGGTATCAAAGTCTTCTTTGGGCATCTAAAAGAGTGCTAAAGGAGAAGAGCAATTAGGAATGAAAAAAATGATTTACACTTCGGGGCAGGGAGCATGGTTGATGCATTAGATGAATATTTTGCATTTGTCTTTTCCAAGGAAGTAGATGTTAGCCAGGCTTTGGTAACAGGGTAAAAAAAAACTCAAGGAACTCACCAGAAAAGTTCAAAACTGAAAAAGGATGTATCAAATAAGCTGCTGACACTCACAAGTTGACAAGTCCCTGGACCAGATGAGATGTATCCAAGGATAAATGAAGGAAGAGTGGAAACTGCAGAGGCGTTGGCCAAGCTCTTTAGGTTTCAAACATGACACACTTCTTCACAAAACATGCAAAGATAAGCCCAGCAATTACAGATCAGTTAGTTTAATGTTGTGGAAAACTTCTAGGGACAATTATTTGGGATAGAATTAATAGTCACATAGACAATTATGGATTAGTAAGGGTGAGCCAATATAGATTTCACAAAGGGAAATTTAAGTAACTTGCTGGGGTTCTTTGAAGAAGCAATAGAGGATTCAGGAGTGTAATGCCGTTGATATGATACATGTGGACTTCCAAAATGGTGTTCAAGAGAATGTCACACAACGGAGAACAACTTGTGAGAAAAAGTTAAGGTCATGGAATAAGGGGTTAGTAGCAACGTGGACAGAAAACTGGCTGAATAATAGAAAATAGTTATGCTTAATGAATACTTTTTCAGGCTGGAGAAAGTTTATAATGAGGTTCACCATATTGGGACCCTTGTTTTTCTACTTTGGATTATTAATTCTAGATTAATAATAGATATCTTGGCATACAGGGATCAATTTCCAAGTTTATGGAAAATATAGTTTGTAATGTTTTCATGTTTCAACAATAGGACAGTATAGAGCTTCGAAAAGGATACTTACAAGTTGGTGGAATGGGCAAATAGGTGACAGATTAAGTTCAATGTGGTTGTGTGAGGGGACGTATTTTGGTTAAAGATGGCAAGACAGCGTGAACTCTAAAGGGTGTGCATAGGTTATTAAAAAGGAAGCAACACTAATAGCACATTCATTAATGGTTATATTGAACCTCAACAAAGAGTGCAGGAGGGGATGCCAGGCATATTTAAAAATGAAGTTGTCAACCTAAAGAAGCTGTAAAACAGGACCACTTGTATGCCAAACACCATAACCAGCAGGTGACGTAACAAGTTAAATAATTCCTCAACTAACAGATCAGATTTGTACTGTGTAGTCCTATCACACGGTGGTGGGCAATTAAACAAACTCTATGGATTAAGAAGCTCCACAAATCAACTCATTCTCAACAAAGAGAGAGGTCAGCACATCAACACAAAAGATAAGGCTAAAACATTCACAACAATCTTCAGGCAGAATGCTGAGTGGATAATTCATTTTAGCCAATCCAGTAGTCCCCAGCGTCAGGTGCCAGTCTTAAGCCAATTTGATTCACTCGGTGTGTTATTAAGAAATGCTTAAAGGCAGCAGATACAGCAAAGGCTATGCCCTGACATTAATCATCAGTACTGAAGACTTGTGCTCCAGAGCTTGCCAGACCCCTAGTCAAGCTGTTCCAGTACAACTACAACACTGATATGTACCAACAATGTGGATTGTCCTGTAGACAAATACCAAGACAAATCCAACACGGCCAGTTCTTGATCACCACTAAAGTGATGGAAGGTGTCATCAATAGTGTTATCAAGTAGCTTAGCAATAATTTGTGCATTGAAGCCTAGTTTGTGTTTCACTAGTGCAACTCAGTTCATGATCCCATTATAGCCTTTGTTTAAATATGGACAAAAAATGCAGAATTCTCAAGGTGAGGAGAGTGACTGCCCTTGATGTCAAGGACACATTTGACAGTGTGATATCAAGGGACTTGAGCATAAGAGGAGTCAGTAGGAATCATGAACCAAAAACCTTCTGCTGATTGGGAGCCATTGCTTGTCCAAAAGAAGATGGCTGTGGTCGTCAGAGGTCAATAATCTCAGCATGTGGAAATCTCTGCAAACAAAACGTTCCTAGGCCTAACCATTTTCAGCTGTTTCTTCAACAACATTCCCTCCATAAAAAGTACAAGTGGGGATGGTTCCAAACGATTGCACACTATTCGGGACCAAGCAGTCCATGTTCAAGTGCATCAAAAGCTGGACAATATACAGACTTGGGTTGATCAGGATCAAGTACCTGTTGTGCCACACAAATGCTGGACAATGACTATCTCCAATAAGAGCCTTAACCATTGCCTTTTGACATCCAATGTTACCATCACTGAACTCCTCGCTCACATCCTAGGGGCTACCATTGACCAGAAACTGAACTGGATTAACCACATAAATATAGTGACTGCAACAGCAACCAATTCATTTTCCTGACTCCCCAAAGTCTGTCCACTATTAATAAGACACAAGTTGGGAGTGTGTTAGAACACTCTCCACTTGCCTGAATGAGTGCGGCTCCAGCAACACAAGAAACTTGACACTATCCAGGACAAAGCAGTACACTTAATTAGCACCATATCCACAAAAGTCCACTTTCCCCACTACTAACATTAAGTAGTGGCAGTGTGTACCATCTATAAGATCTCCAACTTCCTTAGTTAGCATTGGCTTTTCTCATTGGAATGTTAAAGACTGGACTCATACATTAAAAGGAGCAGCCAAAGCAGACTCAGATGCAAGGTAGAAATCACCCTTCCAGAATTCAACTTAAATTGCTGTTTTGTCTAAACAGGAACATCATTTCCTATGATACATATTTGGAATGGAGTGGGGGTGGAGGACAGTCAATGCAAATAACAATTCCTTAAAAATGGCATTGAATAAGGGCAACAAAGGAATCACAAAAATAACCCACGCAGGTCAATGTGTTAGAATAAGTGAGCAAATGCTGGAACAGAAATAATTTATTTCCATATTAGTGGTGTTGGGATTTTGAACAAATCTGAAACTGCTGCGCAATGAGCAAACTGATGCGCTATCATCTGCGGGTGATATATTTTCAGAGGACACCACATTTTGCAGTGTGATGTTTATGTACTTGTTTTACAGTACAATAAAATTGACCTCATAAGATCTTCAGTAATAGGTGAAACTACTAATAGGCCTTTCAGCTCCAAAGCCAGTTTCCCCCATTCAATAAGTTTCTAGCTAATCGGATTGTAGTCTACCTGCCCCCCATCACCCTTGGTTCCCTTTGTTGTATATTTTAAATGCCAGATCCGTGCAATATGAACTGTGGTTTAAGTGTTTAACAGGCTTTATTCACAGTGTTTTAAAATCTCCATGTTTCAGCTTTGGCTTCCATCACTTTCTACAATTTACATACTTTTCTCAGAGACATCCAGGGCTTAATTATTCAATTGTATATAATTAAACAGAGCAATTGAACGCTGTACCCTTATTAAAAATTTGTCAAACCCAGTTTTGATGAACCAAACTCCTCTACCCAACTGGGGAAGAGGATCCCAAGGACTCATACCCCTCGTTGTGAAGTCTATAATCAGGAGCATAATTTTACACAAAGCAGAAAATATCTGATCTGTCTATCCTCCACACAATCTCACATGCTTCAGGAAGATCTTCAAAACATAAAATGGACTCAATCCCAAAGTGCCCATCTTTCATCATAAACCAACCCCTTCAACCTAGAATCAGTTGCACAAATGCACTTCCCACTGATTTCATAAGAGAACTGCCACTAAACCACAATCAGATACTAGCAAAGACAGCCAAAAGCTTGGCCAAAGTGATAGGTTAAAAGTACATCTCAAAAGGAGGGCAAGTGGTTAGAGAACATTCTCTTTATACTTTTTGAAATTAGCTTGATTCATAGCAGACCATCAAGAAATGGGGTGTTGCCACTTAACTAGAAGTGTTAATGGGGTAAACATAGTCCCTTATTTGAAAAGTATCACCGGACTTGCAAAACTGGAAAAATTTAGTGACCTGATTTTCACTAAAACTTTACATATTTGACCAAATCAAAATACCTCCTCTTCAAACCTTAGATAAAAATAATACCTTAAGAAGTTATTCAATTTAAACAACCTATGCACACTGAGGACAGTGATCTTTTTCTGGAAGCATTTCAAATATTTCATTTATTTGGATGCGATATTAATGGATGAGTGATAACATGGTACATAAAAATAAACAGAATCAAACAACAAATCAAAAACAAAAATCACAAGAACAAAGCACAAGCAGTTTGTAGCCATTAGACTAGATTTGCTCTGCTGAGGAGTCAAGTTTCTGTAAATGGTTAATGCATTCAATGTTCTGATGTTTGCATCTGTAACAAGTTTCCCAAACTCTTCCAAATGACTTACCAGCCAATTTCATTTTCTCTTCTCATTGGACCCTCTGGCTTTGGAGTCAGACGTTTACATAATTTGTCAAATTTAGGTTATGTACATAAACAGGTCTACAAGCCATAATAGACCTAGTTTACATATGATAGAATGGCTACAGTATTACATTTAAATGAAGAGGCAGTGATGCAAAGGCAATGTCCTTAAACCAGCAATGCAGAGGGCCAGGCTGATGCTCTGAAGAGAGTGGTTCAAAATCACACCCCCCTCCTCCATGGCAGTTCTTCAAATTTAAATTCAATTCATAAAGCTGGAATTTAAAGTTTCTGGAATTTAACAATTACACACTTTTAGGGAAGAAAATCTACTGTCTTTACCTGGTTTGGTCGATGTGTGATGCCAGACCCACACTTATGAAATCAGACCGATAACCTGGCTTCGACCTAGACACCTGAAATAACCTCACACCTCGCCCTGTCCCTTCCTTACTAACTCAGAAGATCTCTCCCACACACTTTGAATCATACCTTTCAGACATAAATCTCAGGCACCACCAGTGCTTATATACTGTTCCACAGCAAGACACACCCACCAGAGGTGACAGTACAGTAAAGATAGGGAGAGTGTTGCCCTGGAAGTGCTCAAAACTGACTCCAAATCCAATGAAGTCTCAGAACATCAGGTCAACATAGCAACAAAATCTGATTACCACCTAGCAGCACTCTCCAGCTGATCAAAACAGTACTCCTCAAAATGTTGAAAATCACTTGGAGGAAGCACAAAGAATGAAAAAGATGCAGACGTTTACTCAGATATCAGGGGGAGGGCATTGAGATAGGGACTTCCTCGACCACCACCTTCTTGGACATGTCCTTTCTGGACTAGGGCAACTAAAAGTTAATTTGCACAAGACATGTCATTTATTGTATCCGCTACACCAAGGAGACCAGATGCCTTCCCGCAGAGCGCTTCAGAGAACATCTCAGAGACACCCGCACCAATCAACCCCACTGCATCGTGGCCGAAAATTTCAACACCCTTTCCCACTCTGCAGATGACACACAAGTGCTGATCCTCCTCCATCACCACTCCCTCACCACCTGACACCTACAGGAAGGACGCCTTATCTTCTGTCTTGGGACCCTTCAACCCCAGGGCATCAATGTGGACTTCACCAGTTTCCTCATTTTCCCTCCCCACCTTACCCCAGTTCCAACCTTCCAGCTCAGCACCAGCCTTATGATCTGTTCCGCCTGTCAACCTTCTTTCCCACCTATCTGCTCCACCCTCCTCTCTGACCTATCATCTTCACCCATTGCACTCTCAGCTACATTCCCCCTCATTACATTCTTTACAGCATCAGAAGAGAACCTGTAGGGCCTTGTGGATTGCACAAAATCAAAGTTCAAGATATGGATTAAGCCTGAACAAAAACAATGGTACAGTACGTTCTGCTTATAATGCAGTAGTTCTGTTCTTGAGCAATCCTGCTCGATAAGAAATTCGCGCAATAGCAGCACACTTGAGCTAATGGAGCCGGAATTGCATTATAACCAATACACACTTTAAAATTTGGCAGTTTAGAAACAGTGTCCCCAATTTGGCAATCGTGTTGTAGCGAATTAATGTTAATGAAATGCACATTATAGCTGAACAACCTGTAATTAGAAACATTCTCAGAACTGTAAGTGAAATTTGAAGTGGATAGTATCTTGCTAGACCAAGTAAGTTTATCTATTTAAGACCAATTTCAACTGAACACGGCAGATGTGAAGCACAAGTTAGATAAAAAGACAAATAGCCAGAAGTAATTTTGTTTTGAAGAAAGTTGAAGTTTATCATAAGGAACAAACTTGTATGTTACATTTTACCTACTTTCCAATGTGGCTCATCACCTTGGACAATAAGTAAGGATCTCAAAAAAAACATTTGCAATGTGAATGCTAAGATGTGTGCCACAAATTCATATACAGGTCATAAGACAAATGGAACTACAAGAGGAAATATAACAAAAAGGTGACATGCAAAAAAGGAAATGTCAGCACTTTGGCAATTGAATTGGAGCTGAAAAGCACCAGAGATCTAATAAAAACAAAGCATAAGATCTTGCAGCAAGTAACCGAATTCCAAAATGCTGTCCACCATTTACAAGCTTCAAGCCAGGCATGATGTGGAGGTGCCAGTGCTGGACTGGGTTGGACAAGGTCACAGTCAAAACTCACACAACACCAGGTTACAGTCCAAATGAGTTTATTTGAAAAGACATGCAGTGCTCTGAAAGTTAGTGTTTTCAAATAAACCCTTTGGACTATAACTTGGTGTCATGTAATTTTTGACCAAGTCAGGCGCGAGAACAAATACTGCCCACTTGGTTAGATGAAGGAGAAGGGTGACACAATCCAGGACAAACCTGCCAACTTGACTGGCAAAATATCCAGAAGCATCCTTTCCTCCTTCTCACTAGCAGCACTATGCACTGCAGAAATTCATCAAGTTTCCTCATATAGCACTTTCCAAATGCATGACCACTACCATCTCAAAGGACAAGATCAGCAGATACATCAGAACACTATACCACCTACAATTCCTCTCCAAGCCACTCACCATCCTGATTTGAAAATACATTGCTATTCCTTCAGGGTTTTTGGGTCAATATCATGGAATTTCCCCCCTAGTGGGATTATGGTTCTACCATCAGCACATGGACCACATGCACTGTGGTTCAAGGCGGCAGCTCAATACCACTTTCCTAAGAGCAACTAGGAATGGGCAATAAATAGTGGTCTAGCTAGTGATGGCCAAAACCCATGTGTGAAGGAAAAAGAAAATTCAAGCCTGACTTCACATTCTATCAAATCATAGTCATCAAATCATGAGTGATCTGCTCAAGGCCTCAAAACCTCTTAAAGAGCTCACAGATATTTGAAATCAAGTTGTTGAAGACCATCTACCTCTTCTTTCAATATTTTAAGAGATCTACCCTCTAGAACATCTGGGGTAGAGGATTCCAGACATTCACCACCCTCTATCTGTACGTTACAGAAAGACCAGTTCAGGACGTACAGCAGATCAGTCAATAGATTTTCATGTAAATTTAGTTCAAGGACTCCAGAGGAGTTCCAAAATCTTCTTTACTATCCAGCCAACAGACAACTAGCTAACAAATACTTTGCTTCTGATTTTATTTCTTGTTAGAAGTGACAACAGTAAGGTCATAGCTGGTTCTTCTTTTGACCAGTACGGAAAAGATATATCCATATAACCATTTAATTCTACTGTCATATGATTGAGACTCAGAACATTGAATGGTATAGATATCCTAGCTATTTACGTTTCATTCCATTTAATCAATTTTGTACCAAAAGAATATTCTAAATCTCAATGGACAGAATTACATCATTTTGTAAATCACTTTAATGAGGATAGGAGGTGCAGGCAAGAGAAAAGAGGAGAAGATTTATGATGTCATGAAGTATTTTAAGTATAATCACCACTGTGATAAAAGGAAATGGTTTATAGTGGTTCAATAAGACTGCTCACCACTCAAGGGCAATTAAGGATGGGCAAGAAATGTTGGACCAGTGATGTCCAAATCCCCTGAAATTAATATAATAATTACATTTGTGTACAGCAAGATCCCATGAAGAGATAAGAAATAATGTCCAAATAATCCAATGTTTGTGAGAAGGATAAAAATTGGGCAGAAAGAATTCTTTGGTTTTCTATTTTAAAGAAGTGCCGTGGCATCCTTTCCAGGCACCTAAGACGACGCTTGGAGCTGCAGCTCTAATCTGAATGTACAGAGGAACCTCGATTTTACGAATATCAGTTATCTGAATATCGGATTATCTGAAGGAGATCTCAAGGTCCCAATAGAAACATTACGTCAAAGAGCTGTTTCAACCCAGATCACTTCTTTTGTTTACAGGTACAATGATTAAAAATGAACTCTGCTCACTGAAATGCTTCCGAGAACAGTCCTGGACAGTCCAGGCACCGTCTCTAAATGACTGACCACCTGCCTCTCCTCCCCCACACTTTCCCTGCAGCTCTACACTGGGGTGAACCCTAAACCCCAGCCCCCCCCCCTTCTCCAGATAATGTCTCCAACATTGTCCTGTACAGGGTAAAGGTGGAACCTGTCAAAAAGTTGTATACGCGCGTGGCCCACAAAGGCAACAGTCTTACTGTTGGTGTGCAGTCTGGCTGCCCCGCAGGGGTGGGGGTGTTGTTGGATGAGGAGCGGGGGCGCGGACGGGGGTCAAATAATGGGTGAGGATGGATGGGGGAGTGCGGGGTTGGACGGGGTTCTGAGAAGGCGAGAGAGTGGTATCAGACAGGGGTGAGGGCTCGCGTGCAGTATGCTTTTATTTAGTCTCCTGAACAGGGAGCAGACTTCACAGAAACCTCGGAGCCCCAGAGGAAATCAATTAACCAAATAATCAATTATCCGAGCGAAATAGTGCCCGCCCATCTCATTCGGATAATCGATGTTCTTCTGTACTTAAAAGTTTTGAAAATTATTTGCAAACAAAAGATGGGGCAAAGTATTTATGATACCAGAAAGCCCAAAAAGCTCAATATTCGCAAAAAACCCAACATTCTCGATATCCTAAAAGCTAATAGAGTCATAGAGATATACAGCATGGAAACAGACCCTTCGGTCCAACCTGTCCATGCCGACCAGATATCCCAACCCAATCTAGTCCCACCTGCCAGCACCCGGCCCAAATCCCTCCAAACCCTTCCTATTCATATACCCATCCAAATGCCTCTTAAATGTTGCAATTGTACCAGCCTCCACCACATCCTCTGGCAGCTCATTCCATACGCGTACCACCCTCTGTGTGAAAATGTTGCCTCTTAGGTTCTCTTTTATATTTTTCGCCTTTCACCCTAAACCTATGCCCTCTAGTTCTGGACTCCATGAGCCCAGAGAAAAGACTTTGCCTATTTATCCTATCCATGCCCCTCAATTTTGTAAACCTCTATAAAGGTCACCCCTCAGCCTCTGTCACTCCAGGGAAAACAGCCCCAACTTGTTCAGCCTCTCCCTGTAGCTCAGATCCTCCAACCCTGGCAACATCCTTGTAAATCTTTTCTGAACCCTTTCAAGTTTCACAACATCTTTCCAATAGGAAGAGACCAGAAATACACGCAATATTCCAACAGTGGCCTCACCAATGTCCTGTACAGCTGCAACATGACCTCCCAACTCCTGTACTCAATAATGAATGCTATTTGAAGGACTAGAACAGGGTGGAAGCCCTGGTTAGGTCACATCGGAGCCAGTGTGAACAGTTCTTGGCACGGATACAATGGTCTTTTTAAAAAGAGTGCAGATTAGATTTGTAAGACTTTTATGCACACTCCAACGATTAAAATGTAAGGAGACATTAAACAAAATATGGTTGCATTTCATGGGATTTGAACAAATCACCCCTCCAGCTTCAATGTTTTTGATTAGTAATAGGCAGCAAGAAACAATTTGTGCCTATTTTCACTGACCAGAGTCAGGAAAGGAGACAATCTAAAAAAAAAATTAGAGCCAAAGCTTAGAGTAAAATTAGAAACCGTTTTACACACAAATGTGATAGAGGTTTGGACATCTTCTCCACAAATGATAAATTAACCCAGATAAATTGTTAATTTTAAATTTGAGACTGATACATTTTTGTGGTGGTAAGTTATTGCATTAGCAATTCAGATTTATACTTTGGGCCATGGGTTCAAATCCTTCCATGACTGCAAGTGGAATTTAAATTCAATAATAAAATCTGGAATTCAAAGCTAGTCTCAATAATGAACCATGAAAACATCAAATATCTTTAAAAGTTCATCTAATTCATTAATATCCTTTAGGGGAGGAAATCCATAGTTCTCACTTGGTCTGGCCTACATGTTACTCCAGATCCACTGTGGTTGACTCTCATCTGTCCTCTAAAATGGCTCAGCAACTACCGAGGGCAATTAGAAATGGGTAACACACACACACAGAAAGAACAATTTAAGAATGGTATGAAGGGGCATGGAACAAAAACGACTAGGCATAGATCAGCCAGGATTAAACTAAATAATGGACCAGGCACAAGGGACTAAATGGCCACAATATTTCCTGCTTGTGTGTTTCTTTTGCTTCAAACTGTTTTGTGGGTTGTATAATTACCCGAGTGAATTACTTTTGTGTGGAACTGAAACTGGAGAGATCCTACGTCTTCAATATATTGAAAGAAAACAAACAGCTGGCAAATTAAAACTGTTTGGCACGCCATATAGATTTGCTGGAATGGTTTTGTAGTGAATAGGCTGTGCAGTGAAAACATTTTGTTTAGTCCTGATGGATCAACATGAGACTGTTGCTCAGGAGGGTGAAAAGCGAGCAGAGTAGCGAAATAAAGTAGCAATTTAAAGAAATAAAAATCTAGAACCACTTGAATTACCTGTCCAGCCTTTGAGTAAAAAGGTATGAATTTCACAATTAATTTTAGAAGACGACAAAGGCCAACTGCACTTTTTCCACCAATGTATCAGCTGTTTCCTTTGGAATCCGAGATCTGAAGAATCTTCTGGCAACAACCCTATTTATAGCATCTATTTAAATGTCATCTAAAATTTCGTCCAGCCAAACCTCCTTTCATCTCCGTTCAAGGAAATAATGACAACATGTACTCTACAACTTTTGCCATTCTGCTTTAACTATTAACAAAAGTAAAAATATATCATTTTGATAAGTTAAATCCCAGTGCAACTGCTACATCATTTAACATCAACTTCCTGTTCCCATAGATGCAACAGGACAGTGGCACTGTCACTGGATTAACAATCTACAGCCCAAGTAAATGTTCGGGGGACCTGAATTCAAAGCGCACTATAGTAGCTTGAATGTCTAGATGAAACCTCTGAAAACCCGTTTATTTCAGTTTAGAAATAGAAAATCTTCCAAGCTTACGTTTCCCACAGCAATGGAATTGACACATGAACACCTCCGAACTGTCCTAGCAACCCATTCAGTTGTGCTAAACTGCTAAAATATTTGAATGAATGAAACCAGACAGATCACCTGGCACTACAGATGTGAAATAAAGTTAATTGATAAATGTTAGCCTTTCCAACTTAGTTAACATTTAAAACAGATATTAGAAGAATGCCACAAAAGTTTTGTAAATGCGTTCATACAACACTCCTAAAAGTCCTGTGCCAATTTAAGGGTTCAGAAAAGATCTACGAGAATGTCGCCCTGGTTGGAGGGTTTGAGTGATAGGGAGAGGCTGAATAGGCTGAAGGGTAACCTAACACGCTATTATAAAAATCATGAGTGGCATGGATAAGGTGACTAGACAAGGTCTTCTCTCCAGGGTAGGGGAGTCCAGAACTAGAGAGTGCAGGTTTAGGATGAGAGGGGAAAGATTTAAAAGAACCTTAGGAGCAACTTTTTCACACAGTGGATGGTGCATACATGGAATGCACTGCCAGGGAAAATGGAGGAGACTGGAACAATTACAACATTTAAACGGCATCTGGATGGGTATATGAATAGGAAGGGTTTTGACAGATATGGGCCAAATGCTGGCAAATGAGACTAGATTCATTTAGGATATCTGGTCAGCATGGACAAGCTGGACAGAAGGGTCTGTTTCTGCGCCATACATCTCTATGAATCTATGTTTTGAAGATGTTACACAAGAAGTTGTTAGAATTGTTTTTGTAGATTGATCCTTTGCACTTTTTTTCATCTTCAGCGAGTAAAATTTAAACTAAAAAGAGCTGAATGAGATGTAGGAGTACTCTATTTTTAGGAAACACACCTGTTAAAATTATATTAGTTAACAGTTTACGGGTTAATATTTCAAATGATATTTACATCCCTACCAGCCATTAACCTAGACACCACAAATAACAGCAAGTTCAGCCCTGTCAACTTTACAATGTCCTCCTTACAAATATTTAGGAGAATTGTCTCAAAGACTAATGAAGCAACAACCTAAAACAGTCATCCTTTTATTGTACCTTGCATACAATCTCATGGACATCATCTCTGAGGATGTGTTGTCCAACCAACAATATACTGGCTAGGACTAATAAGTGGCAAGCAACATGCACACCACACAAGCGAGGTCAAATTCCAACGAGAGCGAGAATCTAATCATCACCCTTCATGGCACTGTCATCATGGAGATCCCCATTACCAACGACTGGAAACTTAACTTAATGAGCCATATAAATGTGCTAAAAGTGTAGGTCAGAGGCTAGGAATCCTGAAGCGAATAATGTATCCACCAACCATCTACAAGGTACAAAATCTTAATTTGGTCCTAAATGACTCCTTCAGCAATAAGCATTGCTATATTTCAGTCTAAGTATACTCAGTCTTTAGAATATAAAACTGTTTTGATTTATTGCAATTTAAGTAAAGAACTGAAGATGCTGAAGATCTGAAGTGAACACAGAAATTGTTGGAAAAACTCAGCAACTCCTGCAGCATCCGTGGAAAGAAAGCAGAATAAACATTTTGACTCCAGTGACCCTTCTTCAGAACTTAAGGATGATATTCAGTTAATCTCAGTTTAAATTTTATTCAAGAACTCAGTGGATCAGGGATTTGAGCAGTAATGATATATTATTATGTCACAACAGAATATTCAGAATACCAATCCAGTCAAACAACCACATCTACACAGCAACAGATGATAATATCAAACATTTGAGCCAGAGGACTGTTAAGTGTGACAGCTGCTTTATAACCATGTGTACAGACATTCAGACTTCCTCTTGTTTTGAATCTTCATCTCAATACCACAGATCAAGAATGAACTAGCACTTATGTAACTTACATCATGACCTCAGATATCCTAAAATATTGTAGTTAGTGAAATAACGTTTGAAGGGTTCTCTCAGTGAGAGTATGTAGTAAGCACAGAAAGCAATTTGTAATATATATGATATAATTTATTATGATATTGATGGAGAAATTAATATTGGGCAAGCCAAAGGAACACTTTCCCTGTACTACTCTGTCTAGTATCATTTCTGATTCCTTAATAAGACAGTCATCTCAGTTTTACGCTCATTTGAAAGAGAAACATCCGTGGAGCAACACTCCCTCTAAAAGTATTGTCTGCTATGGCTTGAAAGAATAATTTTATTTTTATTTATTTTCATTGTAAATGTGGAAAAAAATAGTTGTACAATGCCACCAATTTCCGGTGCCATCTTAATACACAAAAATAAACCAGAATATAGAACACAAAGGAATAACAAAATAAAAGTGCATTCAATTTTAAGGTCCTTCTTGTCAAGTGCTTTGCCATGAACCTTGTATCTGGTTATGTCATCTCACTTCCCTCCTGGCTTCACCTCCTTCATCTTTATTCCAGGCCCTGAAGAAAGAGAGAACGATCGCTCATGTGCACAGAGACAAGAGTTCAAGGTCTTCTCTCGAACAGTTTCTCAATGAGCTATATAGTCATTTTACAGGAAGGAAAATCCAGATAAGGCAACATATATATTAACTGGGTGGCTGTTACAATCAACAAGTACCAATACTAGAGACGAAGCCCTTTATTGTTATACAGTGAATGTTCCTAACCTTGTTAATGGGATTCATACAATGGATACTGTTAACTGACATTACATACGGAATGCTTCCAATATTGTTAAATAGCTTTACATAATGACTGCTTTTCCACCTTGTTAACCCATTACCCTTGCCTCCAGCACCCCATTGTTAACTATAAGTTCTTATCTGATCTGAGTCAGGATCAGCTGAACTTCTCGTTTCACAAAACTCAGAACTTAACACTTTTCCTGCCTGCTTATACTGTATGCACATTCTCAGTTAGAAACAAACAAAACTGAAGATGCTGAAATCAAAAGTAGACAAGCAGGAGACTGGACGAACACAGCAAGCCAGGCAGCATCAGGAGGTGGAGAAGGCAACATTTTGGCTGCAACCCTTCTTCAGGGCAGGGGGTGCATGTAAGGGGAGCTGCAGATAGAGGGGTGGCAAGGTGGGGATAGGTGAAGTCAGAGAGGGTATGACTTGGTTGGTCAATGGGAAGAATGAATCTGGTAGATGGCTGGGAGGAGTGGCAGGGAGGTGGAAGGGCTGAGAAGGGAGTCAGGGAAAGGGAAGGGAGGTCATTTGAAATTGGAGAACTCATGTATCTCATGGCAAGCCACAAGACCCATTCGCTGCTTCATTGCTGCTGGAACAAGGGTCCCAATTTTTGGAGCGATCTCACCTCCACTGACACCAGTCACTTAGAGTCCTCGATGGACCTCAGCAATCAGCCTTAATCAATGCCGCCGGGTATCACACCGGCCCAAGCTTGACTCCACCACCATGACAGCGCTTCAAGCCCACCTCACCAATAGTGCAGATTCTCTTACTGGGCCCAAATACACCTCCGCCTCCATGAATGTGCGATGGGCGCAGGCATGCATAATTACGAGGACCACCTTGATGTAGAGATGCTGTGCTCACCTGGTGTCCACACTGGACCCATTCACTGACTGTCCAGAGTCCATGCTCCACCACAAGACTGATCAGGGGTGGCACAGTGGCTCAGAGGTTAGCACTACTACCTCAGTGCCAGGGGCCCAGGTTCAAATCCAGCCTCGAGTGACTGTTTGCACATTCTCCCAGTGTCTGTGTGGGTTTCCTCCGGGTGTTCTGGTTTCCTCCCACAATTCAAACGGTGTGCGGGTTAGGTGAATTAGCCATGCTAAATTGCTCATAGTGTTCAGAGATGTGTAGGTTCAGTGCACTAGTCAAGGGTAAATATAGGATAATAGGGTAGTGGAATTGGTCTGGGTGGGCTACTCTTCAGAGGGTGGTGTGGACTTGTTGGGCCGAAGGGCCTGTTTCCATGCTATAGGGTTACTCTGATTCTATGATCTGGATGCAATCTCCCTCAGAGTCCATTTGCCTTAATTTCTTAACCAAGTCCAATCATGTAGATGAAAGTTGTATAAGATATAATTAAGGGAAATCCAAAAGGACAGGAATGTAAAGAAGTACCAAAAAAAAATGACGACAAAAAAAATTTGTAAAACTAGTTAGCTAATCATTTTGTATTTTTAATTTAAAAAGCTGTAATACAAATCTGCAAATTACACTACAGCAAAATGATTGAGTTGCAGACTTTAAATCTTTTCATACCTAAAATTATCTTGAGCACAGCTTGGAACTAGAGTAAAATGCAACTGACTAAAATCTACAGTTACAAAATGTTTTGCTACATAAAGGGACAAAAAGATTGATGAGTTGAAAATAATCATAAGGAACAACAGCTGTCAATGAACTCAAGGAGTCAAATAATGACTATATTCAAGTGAAAGCAAAGTACTCCAGAGATCTGAATTTAAAATTGCTGAACAAATTTGGTAGAACTGGTAGTACCCGTGGAGCCAGAAATAGAGTTAATGTTTCAAATTCAATCGGACTCTTCTTTGGAGCTCCCAAATATTGCACTCACTTGGCATAATGTGGATGGAGTACCATGCAATATGTAACCTACTGAGTCAAAAAAAAGGGAGGCACTGGAAAAAACACACGTCAGGCAGGATTCAAGCAGGAGAGTCGACATTTCGGGCATAAGGCCTTCATCGGGAATGGAGGGGAAAGGGAGATGAGAGATACATAAGGCAGTGGGAATGGGGCTGGAAGATGCAGGTGGAGGTAATAGCGAACAATCTATGGGGAGGGTGCAGCGGATAGGTGCAAACTAGGATGGACAGGTAGGTCAGGTCAAGAGGGTGGAGCTGAGTTGGAGGGTGGATCTGGGATGAGATTGGGCGGGTAGAGTGGTAGGGGGGATTTGGAAACTCATGAAGTCAACATTGATGCCATGAGGTTGAAGGGTCTCAAGGCAGAAGGCAGTTGGCAGGTGGCTTTGATTTGGCGTGGAGACAGCTCAGGACTTGCATGTCCTTGGGGGAGTGGGAGAGAGAGTTGAAGTGGTCGGCCACAGGACAGTGGAGTTGTTTGATGCTCATCCCAGAGATATTCTCTGAAATACTCCGCGAGTTGGCATCCTGTCTCCCGGATACAGAGGAGACCACATACAGAACAGACACAGTAGATGGAAGGGGGTGGATGTGCAGGAAAATTTCTGACAGATGTGCAAATACATAACCTAATGTCAATGAATAACATTAGCTACCAGCTAAAACTGAAGAAACAGCAGTTCATGTTCATGTCGGAGGTCAATTGGTAGAGGCTCTTTTAGCTGCGTCCCATCAACAGGCAAACCATTTTCCAAGAGAAGGATCCTGTACTTCAATAGTGGTCAACCCAAAATAAGCTGCAATGACTTCAGCAAACAGGAACATGAGCAAAGAAGTTCCATTTTCCTAAAGCATTTGACAATGAATGGGTTACTTGAAGATGACTTCACAGTTATAATGTGGACAAACAATTGCACACAACGTCCCGAATAAAAGCACAATTAATGGATGATGAGTGAACCAGTTTCTGGTGATTTTGCTGGAAATGCGCAGCAGGTCAGGCAGCATCCAAGGAACAGGAGAATCGACATTTCGGGCATGAACCCTTCTTCAGGAATGAGGAAAGTGTGTCCAGGAGGCTAAGATAAAAAGTAGGGAGGAGGTACTTGGTGGAGGGGCGTTGGAGATGCAATAGGTGGAAGGAGGTCAAGGTGAGGGTGATAGGCCGGAGTGGGGTGGGGGCGGAGAGGTCAGGAAGAAGATTGCAGGTTAGGAAGACGGTGCTGAGTTCGAGGGATTCGACTGAGACAAGGTGGGGGGGGAGGGGAAATGAGGAAACTGGAGAAATCTGAGTTCATCCCTTGTGGTTGGAGGGTTCTCAGGCGGAAGATGAGGCGCTCTTCCTCCAACCGTCGTGTTGTTATGGTCTGGCGATGGAGGAGTCCAAGTTCCTGCATGTCCTCGGTGGAGTGGGAGGGGGAGTTGAAGTGTTGAGCCACGGGGTGGTTGGGTTGGTTGGGTTGGTTGGTCCGGGCGTCCCAGAGGTGTTCTCTGAAACGTTCTGCAAGTAGGCGGCCTGTCTCCCCAATATTGAGGAGGCCACATCGGGTGGAGCGGATGCAATAAATGATGTGTGTGGAGGTGCAGGTGAATTTGTGGCGGATATGGAAGGATCCCTTGGGGCCTTGGAGAAAAGTAAGGGAGGAGGTGTGGGCGCAAGTTTTGCATTTCCTGCGGTTGCAGGGGAAGGTGCCGGGAGTGGAGGTTGGGTTAGTGGGGGGTGTGGACCTGACGAGGGAGTCACGGAGGGAGTGGTCTTTTCGGAATGCCGATAGGGGAGGGGAGGGAAATATTGGAGGTGGCGGAAATGACGGCGGATGATACTGTGTATATGGAGGTTGGTGGGGTGATAGATGAGAACCAGTGGGGTTCTGTCCTGGTGGCAGTTGGAGGGGCGGGGCTCAAGGGCGGAGGAGCGGGAAGTGGAGGAGATGTGGTGGAGGGCATCGTCGATCACGTCTGGGGGGGAAATTGCGGTCTTTGAAGGAGGCGGCCATCTGGGTTGTACGGTATTGGAACCGGTCCTCCTGGGAGCAGATGCGGCAGAGATGAAGGAATTCGGAATATGAGATGGCGTTTTTACAGGGGCAGGGTGGGAGGAGGTGTAGTGTGGGTAGCTGTGGGAGTCAGTCGGTTTATAGTAAATGTCCGTGTTGATTCGGTCGCCCGAGATAGAAATGGAAAGGTCTAGGAAGGGGAGGGAGGAGTCTGAGACGGTCCAGGTGAACTTGAGGTCGGGGTGGAAGGTATTGGTAAAGTGGATGAACTGTTCAACCTCCTCGTGGGAGCACGAGGCAGCGATGATCCAGTCATCGATGTAGCGGAGGAAAAGGTGGGGGGAGGTGCCAGTGTAGTTGCGGAAGATGGATTGTTCCACATATCCTATGAAGAGGCGGGCATAGCTGGGGCCCATGGCTACTCCTTTGGTTTGGAGGAAGTGGGAGGATTGGAAAGAGAAGTTGTTTAGGGTGAGGACCAGTTCAGTCAGTCGAAGGAGGGTGTCAGTGGAAGGGTACTGATTGGTGCGGCGGGAAAAGAAGAAGCGGAGGGCTTTGAGTCCTTCGTGATGTGACAGGCAACCAAATCAACACAGACATTTACTATGTCCTCACTTTCTCCTCTGATGATTTTGCTCAAGGAAATATTTACCAGTGCCCTAGAAGAGCTCTTTGCACTTCAACAGACAATAGGTGCAGGAGTAGGCCATTCTGCCCTTCGAGCCTGCACCACCATTTATTATGAACATGGCTGATCATCCTTAATCAGTATCCTGTTCCTGCCTTATCGCCAAACCCTTGATTCCACTATCCTTGAGAGCTCTATCCAACTCTTTCTTAAATGAATCCAGAGACTGAACCTTCACTGCCTTCTGGGGCAGAGCATTCCACACAGCCACCACTCTCTGGGTGAAGAAGTTTCTCCGCATCTCTGTCCTAAATGGCCTACCCCTTATTTTTAAGCGGTGTCCTCTGGTTCGGGACTCACCCATCAATGGAAACATATTCCCTGCCTCCAGAATATCCAATCCTTGAATAATCTGACACGTCTCAATCAGATCCCCTCTCAGCCTTCTAAACTCAAGGGTATACAAGCCAAGTCGCTCCAATCTATTAACATAAGATAGTTCTGCCATTCCAGGAATTGACCTTGTGAACCTACGCTGCACTCCCTCAATAGCCAGAATGTCCTTCCTCAAATTTGGAGACCAGAACTGCACACAGTACTCCAGGTATGGTCTCATCAGGGCCCTGTACAGCTGCAGAAGAACCCGTTTGCTTCTATAATCAATCCCTCTTGTTATGAAGGCCAGCATGCTATTAGCTTTCTTCACTACCTGCTGTCAATGAAGGTAAGCATGCCGTTACTAGTGTACAAGAACACCCAGATCTCTTTGTACTGCCCCTTTACCTAACTTGACTCCATTTAGGTAGTAATCTGCCTTCCTGTTCTTGCCAAAGTGGATAACCATACATTTATCCACATTAAACTGCATCTGCCATGCATCTGCCCACTCACTTAACCTGTCCAGGTCACCCTGTAATCTCCTAACATCCTCCCCACATTTCACCCTGCCACCCAGCTTTGTATCATCAGCAAATCTGCTAATGTTACTATTAATACCATCTTCTATATCATTAATATATATTGTAAAAAGCTGCGGTCCCACCACTGATCCCTGCGGTACTCCACTGGTCACTGCCTGCCATTCCGAAAGGGAGCCGTTTATCACTACTCTTTGTTTCCTGTCAGCCAACCAACTTTCAATCCAAGTCAGTACTTTGCCCCCTAAATTTGCTCACTAAGCTCCTATATGGGACTTTATCAAGGGCTTTCTGAAAGTCCAGGTACACGATATCCACTGGACCTCCCTTGTCCATCTTCAGGGTTACATCCTCAAAAAAATTCCAGAAGATTAGTCATGCATGATTTCCCCTTCATAAATCCATGCTGACTCTGATCTATCCTATTACTGCTATCCAGATGTGTCATAATTCCCTCCTTTATAATTGACTCCAGCATCTTTCCCACCACTGAGGTCAGACTAACTGGTCTATAATTTCCTGCTTTCTCTCTCGCTCCTTTCTTAAAAAGTGGTACATTAGCCACCCTCCAATCCGCAGGAACTGATCCTGAATCTATCGAACTCTGGAAAATAATCATCAACGCATCCACGATTTCTGGAGCCACCTCCTTCAGTACCCTGGGATGTAGACCATCAAGCCCCGGGGACTTATTAGCCTTCAGACCTAACAGTCTCTCCTACAATAGTGCTTTTAATTTTTAATCTCTACATTAGCATGCAATGAATGTACAAGACAGCACCAACTGAAATTAGAAGCCGACCCAAATTCTTTGCTCTCAGTACTCAAATAATTTCAACAAAAGATAAATAAATACTTCCAAATCTAATCTGTTCTGATAGTAAGCACAACTAAGGGTTCTGCTTAACATATCCATTTTCTCTGGGTTAAGGTAAAGGACATCTCAAAACAATTGTAGCATATTATCAAAGGGGAGAATGAGAAACTAGAAGTTGTTGTACATGACATAAGAATGACATAATTAGGGAAATGCTGAGGCTTTGCAGAGCGAGTATAAGTGGTTATGTAGAAGGTTAAAACTCAGAACCTCAAAAGGGTGTAATCTCTGGATTATGAAGCTATGTGCTCATGAGAGTAGGAATAAAAACTAGGGCAGATAAATCAATGGCTGAGAAGATGGTGCAGTAGGCAAGGATACAGATTTTTGGATCATTGGGATTTCTTCTGGGACAGAAAAGACCTGTTCAAAAGGAATGGTTTTCACCTGAACTGGGAAGGGACCAATATCCTGGTGGGGAGATTTGCTAGTACTACTCTGGAGCCATTAACCTTTTTTTGTGGTAGGCGTGGGCTGTTAATCCTTAGTAGCACTAAAGATAGAAAGACTGATGAGGATGGTTCTGAATTAAAAAGAGCAAGTTAATTAGAAAAAGCAGTCCACAGCGCTTCAGAATGAAGGGGACTCTGATGAATTAAATTGCATTTATTTCAATGCAAGTAATCTTACAGGTCAGGGAGATGAACTCCAGGCATGAATGGGAACATGGAACCGGGACATCACAGCTGTTACAGAAACATGGCTCAAGGAGGGACAGGACTTGCAGCTCAATGTTCTGGGGTTTACATACAAAAGATGGAAAGGGATGCAAAAGGAGGAGGGGCATGGCATTTTTGATTAAGGAAAACGTTACTGCTGGACTTAGAGAGGATATTTCTGAGGGATTGTCCAGCAAAGCTATATGGGTGGAACTCAGAAATAAGGGGAAGATCACCTTGATGGGATTGCACTAGAGGCCCCCAGTAGTCAGAGGGAAATTGAGGAACAAATGTGGAGAGATCTTAGATACAGTCTGTTCTGCTATAACGCGTGTTTCTCCAGCGTGAATTAGCTTTGATATGATTAAAGAATTTAGACCATTTGTAGAAAACAAACTTTCCTTACCTATATTGGCTACAAACACAATTCCACCCCCATTAGTTTAAATGGCACGGCTATTGCACAATTTTCTTATAACACGAGATCACAGGAGAACAGAACTATCGTGTTATATCAGAACCGACTGTATATGTAAGAGGTTGTAGTAATAGGTGATTTTAATTTTCCAAATATTATGACAGCCTCAGTGTTAAAGGTCTGACACCTTTAAAAACTCAATCTTCTCTTTGGAAATAAGGCAGGGCAAGTGACTGAGGTGCCAGTGGGGGAAGTATAGGTGGTAAGTCTGACATCAATTGTGGATAAGGTATTGGAGGGGGACTCAGAATTTACAGGCTTTTGAAGAGGCAAGGATTGATTCGAGATAATCAGCATGTATTGTGTGGGATATGGTGTTTCTAAAACTTGACTGAGTTTTTTTACGAGGACGTAACCAAAACAATTGATGAGGACAGGGCGGTAGACATTGACAAGGTTCCACATTGTAGATTGGTTCGTAAACTTACATCACATGGGATTCAGGGAGATCTTGCTAATTGGATACAAAATTGACTTGGCAGTAGGAAACACAGAGGGTGATGGTGTAGGGTTGTTTTTCAGACCAGAGGCCTGTGACCAGTGATGTTCTGCAGGGATTGGTGCTGGATCCACTACTTTTTGTCATTTATATATGCAATTTGGATAAGAATTTAGGAAGCACGGTTAGTAGGCTTGCAAATTGTACCAAACTTTGTTGTGATGTTGACAGTGAAGATGATTATCTAAGATTACAAATGGATCATGATCAATTAGGCCAATGGGCTAAAGAGTGGCAGATGGAGTTTAATTTTAATAAAACAAAAAAAGGGCAGAATATATACAGTAAATCGTAGGGCCCTGGGTTGCAGTCTCAAACAGGGAGGCCGATGCATTCAGGTCCATCGATCTTTGAAATTTTCATCACAACTGGACAGGGTGGTTAAGGCAGCATTTAGCACGCTTGCCTTCATTGCGCAGACCTCTGAGTACAAGAGTAGGGACATCATGTTGCGACTGTACAGGACGTTGGTGAGGCCACTTTGGGAGTAACGTGTACAATCTGGTCACATTGCTATAGGAAGGATATTATTAAATTGGAAGGATTCAGAAAAGATTTACCAGAATTTTGCCAGCACTGGCAGATTTGAGTTATGAGGACAGGCTGAGACTTTTTCACTGGAGTGTCGGAGGTTCATGAGTGATTTTATAGAGGTTTTATGGAGTAATGAGGGGCACAGATAAGGCCTTTTCCCTAGGTGGGTGAATTCAAAATTAGGGGACACATTTTTAAGGAGAAAAGAGAAAGTTTTAAAAGGGACCATAAGTGGCAACCTTTTCAAGAAAGTGGGTTGTGAATGGAATGAACTGCCAGAGAAAGTGGTAGTTGCAAGCATAGTTACAGCATTTTAAAGATATTTGGATAGGTTCATGAATAGGAAAGAATTAAAGGGATATGGGCCAATTGCAGGCAAGTGGAACTAGTTTAATTTGGGAAACTTAGTCAGCATGAATGAGTTGGACCACAAGATCTCCTTCCTTGTTGCATGACTCTGGATTTCAGGCAGACTCCAATTATTTAAGTGACCACTGTTTGCTACAATGAGCACTATGGGTGGGTTACTGGACTTTGTTTCCTATCTTAGCAACTTCCACCATCCGGGTTCCCATTACTGATTAAAATCACAGAATTATGCAACACAAAAAAAGTAGTCATTTGGTCCACTGGACCTTTGTCAGCTTTTCAAAACCTCTTACCCACTCCATGGTTCTGCCTTAAAGCCCCATAAAACATTTGCCTTTCAACCTTTTTCATTTTTTTTAATATAAAAATGGACATGCATGTCACTGACCAGGCTAGCATTTGTTATGCAGCTTTAATTTTCCCAAAAACAAAAATAGCCGGAAAAACTCAGCAGGTCTGGCAGCATCTCTGTGGAGAGAAAGCAGGGCCAGTGTTTCAATACAAATAAGCCTTCAGAGCTTCTCTAGCCACTATTGTTTTTAGTTCAGATTACCAGCATCCTCAGTTCTTGGTTTTATTTCCTCTGGAATGGATTGGCTTCGTATGACACGGTGAGGGTACATAAGAATCCAAATCAAAGTCAATCATATTGTTATGAGATCTGAAGTCACATGTAGACCACAGCAGGTACAGTCAACTGATGTCCTTCCCTAAAGGGCATAAGTGAACCAGATGGGTTTTACAATTGATGATGGTCTCATGATTAATCATTGACACTAGCTTTCAAATTCCAAATTTTATTAACAAATTCTACTAGCTGCTAGCTCCCCTAACTGGAAGGTGCTTACAGAGCCGTTTCCCACAAAGTTAAGTCTACCCAAGTCAGGGATTGGCCTCATATTCTTGGTCTGCAAATATTACACCAAATACTGCACTTCAATACTCCCTCACAAACTCAGTCTGGTATTTCAATTCCCTTCACATGCTTTCCTAAGTCAAAATGAGCATTAATCAATAGTCATGCATGAATTTCTAAGGATTGGGTTGAGCCTCCCTAAATTCGATGTGCAATATTCAGGTCTTCTATAGCCAGCAGAACTACCATTCTAAAAGCTGCAAATGGATTAAAAATTAGACTCAAATTTTAAGAAGCATATGCTAGCCTACTGCATCATATTCCATGATTCAAACCACAGCTGCAGCAGGAATTCTGCCTTGTCTAATAATCAAAAGTTTTAGCCAGGAAAGGATGATATAAGCACTTTTTTTTTGCTAATGCAATAATCCATCTGGTTCATTTTAAGTATTTACTTTTGGTTTGTATCTTGAATTCTGATCAGTCAGCATTCCAGCTTGTCAACATATTTATAGTTTGCAGTATTCATTAAGACAGACACATCCTCACATTTTACTATGACTTTGGTTAGATTTTAAAGATTTTTTATTGAAGTAGTACAAATCATGTTAGATACATAAAATATGCAGAGTTTGCAATTAATTTGTAACAGATAGCTACTGATAAATCTTCTGGTAGTTACAAGAAGAAAACAAAATACAGCGTATAGACAGAACAGACCCATTTTGCAAACTAAGGATAAATTCCAATGGAAAGATGATAGGTTAACAAACATCATAATTTGAAAAGAAAAAATTACTCCATCCTAAAACAGACACCACAGATGTCTGTTCTTATGACACATCCTTCAAAATCTGGAGTATCGTCAAAAATCAACATCTAACACCACAGTATGAGGTTGTGAAATAGATGGTTGTTAACAGGATTCTGCTTCACACAGATTAGCATCCTGATGGACATATGCAAACTTCTAGCTGGTCCACAAGCCAATAAACAAGCAGGAATGTAGCAGATTCTGGAGCTATGTTCTTAGGACGGATTTCATAAATAGAAAAGGTGACTTCCAAACGTGGAAGTTAAAAAAGATCAAGTGCAATTAGAAATCTTGACAGTTTAGCAATGTGCACAACTTGTTCTAGTTTGCTAAAACTTAGCTTGCCCTGATTGAAGTCAGGGTTCAGAAAAACATAGCACATATACCATTCACTAGTCTTTAAGCCTTGCATCTAAAAATTCAGCAAAATTTAAAAATTAACAGACCAAGTCTTAAAGCAGACAGGTTGACTGATTAATTAAGAGAAATGAATCAGAAAATGGTCACTTATTTTGCTGTAAAGTAGGAGCTGTATGGCACATTGTTTGTGACTGACAAGAATTGAACCCTCCAGTATACACAGGCAAGCCATAGTGTGAGCCCAACATTTCAATGAAAAATTGCCCATCCCTAATTACCCAGAAGGCACAGAATCATAGAAACTCCTCGTGTGGAAACAAACCATTTTGCCCAACAAGTTCACACCGCCTCTCCAGAGAGTAATCCTCCCAGACCCATCCCCCTTCCCTATCACTCTACATTTATCCCTGACTAATGCACCTAACCTACAAACCCCTGAACATTGTGGGCAAGTTAACATGGCCAGTTCACCACACCTGCACATCTTTGGACTGCGGGAGGAAACCAGAGCACCCAGAGGAAACCCACACATACATGGGGAGAATGTGCAAATTCCACACAGACAATGGCCCAAGGCTGAAATCAAACCAGTGTCCCTGGTGTTGTGAGGCAGCAGTGCTAACCACTGAGCCACCATGCCACCCAGTTAAGAGTTAACACATTGCTGTGGGTCTGGAGTCACATGCAGACCAGACCAGGTAAGGATGGCAGTTTCATTCCCAAAATAAAATTAGTGAACCACTAATTATTGGATTGAGCTTGCCTAAATTGTCATGTCACCAACTGGTGACATGTTACATGCTATCCAAATCTGGAATTATTACACTGACAATTAATTTAGGATAAGTGACAGCCATTCACTAGTTCATTTCTCAGAGCAATGCCATGACAGCATAGTCGGCCTGGTAACTTTCTGTCAATCATCATCAACTGTTGCCTTTCATAACACCACCACGAATCAGAATCCACTTGCAACAAGTTCAGTACTCCTCTGCTTCAGTATAGACGCTGTTTAACCTTTATATTGCTATTTATGAATCCTAATGGGTGCAGGACGAAAAGCTGCAACATAACGTTTTTCAGTAGCATTCATTCAAACACCACTGTGGCTGCCTCACATATATGACAGGATTTTTGAACACATCTGTCCTTGTGATATGGCAATTCAGAGGGCATTAAGGGCCACATGAAAGCCGGGTCAGACTAGGTCAAGGTGACTAGCTCCTCTTCCTGAAGACATATTAGTGAATTAGTTCAATGTTTATAAGAACTTGCAATATTTTTCTGGTGATGACCACAATTATTCAGATTTCATAGCTTCGTGGTGGACTTTGACTTTGTAACCTGGGGGTTGTCAGTCCAATACCATAAATCACTCAGCTACCATGAACTTTAAAAACATATTCAAAACACAAACTAATGGCAAGTTATACATGCATATACTATTAGAAGGAATGAATGCTGTATAGTTGAGAACCTGACCTCTTGAAGTCCTACTGAAAGGAAGAAATATACTGATCAATTTCACAAATACTTACCAGCATAAACAACAGCTCAATTTCAAAAAAAAAAGAAAAATGTTGCTGTGAGCGCAAATTGCAATGCTGTATGGTGTACATATTTTCAAATCATCTTATGCCCCTAAATTTTGTTTAGGATCCGTCTTCAAACAAGCATGCTACACAGACAAGTCTTATCTTAATCTGCAAATTTAATAACGATGACCTAAAAAGCATGAGCTAAAAAGACAGCAGTATCTTAGCAATATTCTCCAGCAAATTAAAAGCTGCTGAGCAACGGGAAAATAAAACTGGCTTAACAGAATTCTTTGTGCAGTGTTAAAACTGAAGACACTTTATAAAAATTTTAAAAAGCTTGAAGATCATCAATTACAAATCTGTCTCCAAAATTCAATTCAACCTTAACATCAAAACAATATTTTTCAGAAGATTCATGAAGTTAATGCAGCTAAATAAGGTTGCCTGCCTTAAGCATGCTCATTTTTTTTTTTCCTTTTGGAGTTAGCATTACTCTGTGAATAATATAGAGTATGACAAAGTTTTTAAAATATCAAAAGCAGTTAAGTGCTTCTGCACTTCACAAATCACTTTTAGCCAACATAATCTATCAAAATTGTAATTGAGGCAATATAAAATACATAAAAGCATTACATGGAGGACTTCTGTAAAAGCAAGATTGGTTAGTTTTAGTTTTTATCATTCATTTCAGCAGTAGTTTAAGTATAGTGCTCAGATGAACAAGCTAACCCAACCTCCTCCCTCTAATAGTTAGTCAATGTACCTCATTAGACAGTTTAGGAGTGTGGTCCAGGAAATGGTCGATGAAATTCAACGTGAGCAAATGCAAGGTCTTGCATTTTGGGGAAAAAAAATACTATTTTCTAAACAGTGAGAAAATTCATGAAGCCAACGTACAAAAGGATCTGGGAGTGCAAGTTCAAGATTCTCTAAAGGTTAACTTGCAAGTTGAGTCTGTGATTAAGAAAATAAATGTAATGTTGCTATTTATCTAAGACACAGAATTTATAGCAAAAGATTAGAGTGTGATGCAACCAAAGTTATACATTGAAAAATACCTTGATTATTTGTTAAGTCTCTCATCTGTTAGAATGACCATGTTAGTTTCACTTCTTTCATATATAAATCACAAAACTTTTTTTTACAAGTTACGTTCTCAGGTTAACTGGAACAATTGGTGTCAGCCCAGATAACATGTTGAAGGTGTTAGCCCTTGTGTGCTGTTGTCTGTGCCATAATGTATAAAGGTGGAAATAGATACCACCATTACACGTGGGGACACCTCCCACAATGTACGTGGCAGATACTCGTGCGACTCAGCCAACATTGTCTATCTCATACGCTGCAGGCAAGGATGCCCTGAGGCATGGTACACTGGTGAAACTGAGCAGAGACTACGGCAATAGATGAATTGGCACCACACAACAATCCACAGCCAGGAGCGTTCCCTCCCGTTTGGGGAATCCTTCAGCGGTCCAGGACATTTGACCTTGGACCTTCACGTGACCATCCTCCAAGGCGGACTTCGGGACTGGCAGCAGTGAAAAGTGGCCGTGCAGAAGTTGACAGCTAAGTTCGGTACCCATAGGGGGGGCCTCAATCAGGATCTTGGGTTCATGTCACACTACAGGTGAGCACCATTGCACAATATACTCACATACACACATGTTTGTGGGGTGAATTTGTACTTGCAGACTTACATTGTATTTTGCTCAAAAACTGCATGAATCCATGTAAGACTCTCAACTCTTTTTAGATTAGAATCAAATCTGTCTAAACATTATGGCACAGACAACAGCACATGGGGCTAACACCTTCAACATATTATCTGGCTGACACCAATTGGTAAAGTTATCCTGAGAATGTAACTTTTTTTTGAAGAGTTTTATGATTTACATATGAAAGAAGTGAAACCAACATGGTCATTCTAACAGATGAGAGACTTAAACAATCAAGGTATGTTTCAATGTATAATTTCAGTTACATTACACTTTAAACTTTTAGTATAAATTCTGTGTCTTACAATTGTGTACTCCACAACCACCTGATGAAGGGGCAGCGCTCCGAAAGCTAATGCTTCCAATTAAGCCTGTTGGACTATAACCTGGTGTTGTGTGATTTTTAATTTATTGCTTGGCTTAGAAAGTGTGGACGCTGGGAAGTTGTTTCTGTTAGGCAGGGAGAGTGGACACAGTCTTAGAATTAGAGGGGGTTAATTTCAGATGGAAATGAGACATTTCTTCAGCCAGAGAGTGGTGGGCTTATGGAATTCATTGCTACAGAGTGCATTGGAGGCCAGGACGTTAAAATATCTTCAAGGCAGAGATTGATAAACTCTTGATCTCGCAAGGAATTTAGGGCTACATGGAGAGTATGGGTAAGCAGAGTTGAAATGCCCATCAGCCATGATTAAATGGTGGAGTGGACTTGATGGACCGAATGGCCTTACTTCCACTCCTACGTCTTAAGGCCTTATAACATTATGTATCATCGTGCAATGGGTAAATAACCATGTATACACGAGATTAATTAGAATAGGGAGATATTTAGTCTCTCACCTTGCTTTCCCTGTAAGTTTGCAATATGAATGTGGACAGGGAGACTGGAGGTCAATCCTCAAGTCTGTGACACGTCCATGCAAACGATTAAAAGTATGATTGCGTTTACAAGCAGAATTAAATATCATTGGCTGATCTTAGCTGGAGGATTATTGAATATACTCAAGAATAACTCAGACATATTTTTGGTCGACAAGGAAGTGAGCAGTCACAAAAAGATGGTATTAAAGCCAAAAGCAGATCAGCTATGACCTGAAAGAATGACAGAGCAGATGTGATGGACAAAATTTCCTATTCCTGTTCCTATTTCCTTTGATATTAAAATGAACTGCATCCCAGTAAAAATAGAATTTAAATGATAGATTAAGATGGAATGAGGTGTCGTTGGCAGTTTGTTTGGGGGGGGGGGGTCATCCCTACCACTTTCCTATTTCAGTCCTGGTTATATCCAGGGTAGAAAGCATTCCTGAAGAAGGGCTTATGCCCGAAATGTTGATTCTCCTGCTCCTTGGATGCTGCCTGACCTACTGCGCTTTTCCAGCAACACATTTTTCAGCTAGAAAGCATTATATACAGCCTTCCCAACCTACTGCCAATTCAGTTGCCCATTACTGGACCTCATGCCCACTTAAGACCTCACCCTACTACCATAGGTCTTTTTCAAGCAACAGGTTTGCTTATATGCTTTCAGGAGCCCCTTTGTCTGACACTCAAGGAACCCTTGCATTTGGTAGAGAGGTGAGATTGTCTGGTACTAGTCTCTTTCTGCCATCACTCCACCATGGTGACATGTGGCCCCTCAAGCTCTTCAGCCAGGGGGCTCGACCATACATTTCCTGCTCTATATTTTGCCTTGAGATGAATTTTGTACACTCATTAATTCACAGGCTAAAGTCAAGTGAATTAAAAAGTTTCCAAAACATCTACATTATATACTACTTACTATATGTTGAAACAAAAGTATAGACAAGAAATACAGCTACATAGGAAGTACAGCACATTGAGAAACAAATCAAGGAAGTGGGAGAAAGTAAATGCAGATTGAAACGCTTCAAGGCCTTTTACTTCCAATTTGCACAATTAAAATTAATTCAGAAACTCAACTGAAAATCGCAAATTCCTATAATGCAAAGGTTAGAGATTTTTCTGTATTTGGTACTTTCGTTGACTAAGACACAAGGCAATGTCCATGCATACATTCCCTAACATCTCTCATGTTCAAACTGGCTCCAATGTCTTCATAACAGAACTACGGTCTCCCTTTTGGAAAGCAAATGGTCTGGCCTATGTAAATCTTCAGGTCCTCAGCTTCATGAACTTCATTGCTTATACTGACCTATGTGGGTACAAGTCAATTTCACCTCTTAAAAGTAGTAACACAGTTGAGCAATTTACAGATAGCACAGGACTGTGAATAACCGAGGAAGCACATATCAAATCACTCCTTTAAATAGAATAAAAGCTATTATTGTAGCATAACAGCAACTTCAATTTCGGGAATAATATAAAGGAGATAGTAATAGATTACAGGAATGGCAATACAGGGCAATCCAAGCATCAGAATGGAAACTGAACTTCAGAAATAATGTATTCCTATGAAAAAGCAATTTGCAATTTCCAGGGCCCGATTCACAGATTGAGTATGTTACTTAAGATCAGGTATCATAAGTACTACACAAAATGCGTGAAAAGAAGACATGAGTTGTTTATGAAGGAACCTACGCATAAAAAATAATGAATCTATAGTTGTTTCTTAAGATCAATTAAGTCTTAAAATCTTGAGTATTATATTCACCAGCACACTGGAGGGAAACCAATATACAAGCATACAAGTTTAACAAAAACCTCTCTCAAGAATTATCCATTAAGAACCATTCTGTGAACAGATTCCACAATTGACAAAACATAAATCACATGTCAAGGAATAAACCACCATTTGCCTGACTGAGTGCAGCTCCAACAAACGAACAGCTCAAAACCATCCAAGACAAATCAGCATTCTTGAATGACAGCCCTTCTAACACTTTCAACATTCAATCCTTCCAACACCACCAACACAAAGATGAGATGAACAACTCACCAAGGACAGTATGTAATAGCACATTCCAAACCCATGACTTCTACCATCAAGAAGACAACAGCTACAAAAGATTGGAGTACCATTACCTTCAGGTTCCCCTCCAAGCCATACAACATCCTGTCTTGAAACTAGATCATTGTTCCTTCACTGCCATTGGATCAAACTCCAGGGACTCTTGCCCTAACAGCATTGTGGGTATGCCTACTTATACCACATGGACTACAGTGGTTCAAGGTAGCTTTACACATTCAAAGGAAATTAGGAACAGGCAATAAATGGCTACACGCCATGAATCAATAGAAACAAAAAAAAAACAACTTTGACAATGAAGTTCTGTATTTCATTACTATAAGTGATTTTGCCAATACCAAGAATCAACTTCAGCACTTTTAACACAGTGCACCTGCAAAACCATAGTATAAGAAATGTGAGGTCGGAGGAATTACCCAATTGAACAGAGAACACAAGCGCAGATCAGGTGAAATTGACAAGCTGTTTATTATAAGCCATATTGCTGAAAGAGAAATTGACTAGGCCTACATAGAATTGACCTTTCTGTACAGAAAGATCAGGGGTTCTCTTCCCTGAGCAGTACGCACATGCAGTTTTGTAGGGGTACAGTAATATGGTGTGAATTGCATTACAATCAAGAATAAAACACAATCAATGGGAGGACAATCAGCTGTCCGGTAGCAGCAATCAGTCAGTGATTTGAGTCAGGAGATTCCAATCCTCAGAGTAGGTGCTAAATAGAGTCATAGAGATGTACAGCATGGCAACAAACCTTCGGTCCAACCCGTCCATGCTGACCAGATATCCCAACCCAATCTAGTCCCACCTGCCAGCACCCGGCCCATATCCCTCCAAACCCTTCCTATTCATATACCCATCCAAATGCCTCTTAAATGTTGTAATTGTACCAGTCTCCATCACATCCCCTGGCAGCTCATTCCATACACATACCACCCTATGCGTGAGAATACTAGATGACAGTAGATGTTTCTCATCCTAGCATCAATGGGTTTCCATTATGGTTAGTCTGATAGCAAGGTTTCCTTGGCACCTTTCAGTCTCAGCATCCTTTGTGGAATTCCAGTACATGTGAGGAGTGAGGCTGCCCTTAGGACTTCGGGACCAGTTGTGCTTACTGAGGACTACGAAGTCTATTGTCAGGCTGTCTTGGGAAGGGTATTCCCCAGACTGGAAGTGGCTCAAGTCATCTCCTGTTTGCTGCCTTGTATGTTAGTTAGCCTGTTTGGTCAAGGCTGAGGCACTCTGGGTAGTTTCTGTTGTGGCTTAGGCAGACATGGTTCCTTCTGCTCTTTGTGGCCATGCTGTGGGCAGACAGGGAGGTGGATTTTCTCCCACATTTGAACAGACAGATAAGCTGCACTGCTTAAAGGGAAAACAACAGGTTGCTGAACTATTTAATTTCCACTGTTCTCTTTTCTTCCTTTTTTGCAAATAGCACATGAACAAGAAGATAACATACCAATAGGGAGAAAAGAACAAAGATCAAGACATCATAAAACATTGCAAGCAACTAATATCATAAAAGCTTAAAATGAGTGCCTAATGACAGCAGCAATATTTTACTCAAACGGAGGTATGAATGGAACTGGATAAAAAATGTAATAAATAGTGGGAAAGATGTCGTTCTCACAATAAATATACCATCTGACTGAGGGACAGGTACGCAGTACAGTATCACAGCCGTCTTTGGTCCTTTATTGGGCTTGGAGAAACAATGGTATCCTTGCCAATTTTAAATAGGAATCCATATAGTGGAGAATACAAATCAAATTTCATGGAAGAATATAGATTTTTTTTAAACAAAAAAGACAATTGAACATGGCAAAAATAAAAATGAAAATGTGAAATACTGGATATTCAGGAGGAAGAATATTAGCGATATAGCATGCAATGAAACCATCACAAAATGTAATCTTGGGCTAACTGGACCTTTTAAATCTAGTGCTCCGGCATCTGAAAGAATTCACGGATTTTAAAACAAGGTGAATATTTTTTGAAATTTAAAAGACAACATTTTGGAAGCAATTACTCATCCATTTGTTCATTGCATCTTTTAATATTTCTGGAATCTGCCACTCAGTCCTTTGGAATCCACCTTCATATCTGAATAAGGTCAGCAACACATACATCTGTTACTCATCATCCCCCTTTCCTGGGATTCAGCGATCTTGTCCCTGACACTACAACACATCCCACCAGAGGCAGCTGTTATTTCTATGATGAACAGTTTCACAGCTGCCACTTGCACTCTGGCTACCAGTCCCAATAATAATACTGCAGTCATTAAACCTATAGAAACCAAGTAATGCTATAGTGTAGACCTTCAAATCTATTCTCGTGGTTACAATGCTCTGCTTCTGAAATTTGTCACCGTTTTCAGCAAAATAGATTTCAGAATATTCAGCCAGGAATTTAAACTTCATGTCACATGAACATACCAAGAACTAGTACAGAATAATTTAGAGGAATAATGTCAGAGCATATGACTGTTTATAGTAGAGTCCAAGGTAACATTCATTGTATAAAATTGTAATGGAAACATTTTCAAGACAGCATCACTCTGTACCTGTGTTAGCAATAAGTTGTTTTCACAACTTAAAACTAATGCATATTAAAACACTTGTGCATTCCTCCTGAAAACATCCCGAACAGAACAGGAAATTCAGACAATTACTTATTTTTTGTATTCATTTGTAGATTTAGTAATTACTGTACACAAAACATCTAAAGCCTACTGGCTTCAATACACCCAGATACACCTGCATGCATAAAGTTTGCATTCTACTTTAAAAAATATATATCCAACATGAAGAATGATCCAACGTTACAATGTCACCTTAAACATACTTTTTGGTGCTAAGACAAAAGTGCACCAAGGTTTGATATTGTTAGATATTGATAGAGTATACAATCTTCTGTTGCCATGCTTTTACTCCATACATTTTGTATTATTAATCTTCTATGCTCTTATTTAGCAAGTGCTTTTCCAAAATAAATACACTGTCTCAGATTGTCTCAATTCTTATAAAGTTTACTGCACTATTTTTCAAGTATCATTGCAATCTTTAGTAATTAAAATTTCATACATCAAAACAGAACATTAAATAATTCCCTATTGCACAACTGGGGGAGGGTAGGGCTTTAATGCTGGCCCGGCCAGTTTACTGCTGAACTCCTTTCTTAGTCCATTCTAACCAACTCCTCTTAAGTTTAGCACAGTTGTTTCAGAGGACCAATCCCTCTGTGACTACCTTGTCAGGTCCACACTCCCTAACAACCTTCCCTCCCCTCCTGGCACCTTCCCCCGCCACTGCAGGAATTGTGAAACGTGCGCCCACATCTCACCCTTCACCTCCGTCCAAGGCCCCAAAGGTGCATTCCACGTCCATTAAAGTTTCACCTGCATTTTCATACATCATTTACTGTATCCATTGCTCCCGATGCAGTCTCCTCTACGCCTACTCACAGAGCACTTCAGAGAACATCTCCAGGACACTCGCACCAACCAACCCCACTGCCCCGCGGCCGAACAGTTCAACTTCCCCTCCCACTCTGCCAAGGACATGCAGGTCCTGGGCCTCTTCAATCACCACTCCCTTACCACCCGACACCTGGAGGAAGAATGTTTCATCTTCCGCCTCAGGACCATCCAACCCCATGGCATCAATGTGGACTTCACCAGTTCCCTCATTTTCCCTTCCCCCACTTTATTCCAGTTCCAACCTTCCTGCTCTGCACAACCCTAATGACCTGCTCATCTTCCTTCCGATCTACCCACTCCACCCTCCTCTCCAACATATCACCATTACGCCCACTTCCAATCACCTACTGGACTCTCAGCTACCTTCCCCCAGCCCCACCCCATCCCCCTCCACCCCAAAGGCTCCCAGCCTCATTTCTGAGGAAGGACTTTTGCCCGAAACATCGATTTTCCTAGTCCTAGAATGCTGCCTAATCAGCTTGCTTTTCCAGCACCACACTCAACTCTGATCTCCAGCATCTGCAGTCCTCACTTTCGCACAGTTGTTTCTCACCCAAGTTTCTCATTCTTGATTGGAATGCTAAATTATACCACATTGGTGTTACTATCCTTCAGGAACTTTCACTCTGAAATCATTTATTAAACCTGCCACATTACCCGATCTAAAATAGCTGAATCCTGTTGCATTCAGATTGCTTGATTTGTTCTGTCTTTTGTTGAAGCAAAATTATTCATTTTGTTGATTCTTCTCCCAACATGTAGGAGTTGTTTTGTGTTTTACACGGCAAAGGGGGGGGGGGGGTGGTTGGTGTTAATGCTAAGGGACTGCTCCCTGTATCATACAAAAAGGAATCACTTTCCATTTAACTTCCTCAGAATTTCTGGAAGGTAGTGCAATACTGATTCCTCCAATTTTCTGTAAAATCCTTGTCAACCCTGACATTAGGGAGACTGCAGACCTCCCATAAGGGCAAAACTATACCTGCAGTGCTTACACCTGGGTAGGATCAGAAACAGGATTATAAAGTCCATGAAACCACAGGGAGTGATTAATCGCAAAATTCATAGCCTGTGAGCAGTAGACAATTAAGGATAACATAACTGGGACGAAGTAGGTACAAATAAACACAGAGAGAGACAGAGAGACAATGCTCCAAAGTGATTCTCCTTAATTTGGATACTTACATTTATGGGATACCCTATAAGTATGAATGACTTTTGACCTCTAATACTTGAGGCTACAACCTGATATGTAAAACTTTTTGATTCATAGCCTGTGAGCAGTAGGTTCAAGAGACACTTAAGGATAACATAATTGGGACGATGTACGTACAAATAAACAGAGACACAGAGAGACAGACACAGACTTTCCAGATAATATGGTCAAATAATTGAGGAAATTCTACAAGGAGATTGTGTTCGACAGAGGATGGACTATGCAAGTGAATTGACGACGACATAATAAGTAATTGGGTTGAAGTAGTTCAAGTCACAACGCAGGTATGTAACTTGATGATCTTGTACGTTCTTTATCCATTAGCCATAACAACAAACATTAACAGGTTTGTTACGGATTGAGTCAGAGTCGTACAGCATGAAGAACATCACCGGAAATCTGCTTCAAGTGTTTACTTTATAGCAAGGGCAGATGACACTGGATACAGGAGTACCCAATCAAGTTAAGAAAATCCAGTTGAGGCGAAACCTCTGTCAACACGTGTTCTTCTAGTCCCAGGTGGTCACTTTATACTTGTGCACTTGTATGCATGTTGCCACTCTTGCCTTCACCTTTATCACTTAGCAAGCCTGCTACCTTATTGATGGTGACTTATCGAAATCCAGTCTTTAATAAATCAAACACTGAAGTTCAAAGCATTGCAAACAACAGCAAGGATAAAAGGCAGGGGAGGCTTTAGTAAAGATTGTAGACAGATGAAGTATCAGACAGCCATCACAGGTAGGAAAGACTTCTTTCCTTCACACCAATATTTGAAGCAACAGAGATAAAGCTAGATGGAACTGATAAATCTGGGCAGTCTGTGCCAATGGAGCTGACCAGACTCGTGTGTATTATAGTATAGTCCAGGAAGACCAGAGCACCAGCTGAAGAGTGATTTCCTTAGCCTTGGTTCCTTTGGTCCTGTGTAAGACAATGGCCAGCATGCCAGTCTCAGTCACCTCTAAGACACCCAGCCAGTGCTGTGTAGTACTTACTTATTTGGTGATGTTGGTTCTAAAGTTGTGTCACTTGATGGGAATTAAAACAGAAGGGAAGAATAAATGGATAAAAGAAGCATCAGGAGTTTCAACCTCAGGTAGTAATATTAATTGTTTTTTGAAACTGTTCGAGGATTGCTTTCTATTTGAAGCATAGGCTTTAATTTTTAGAATTTGAGTATCAAGGGGAACAGCTCAAATAACAATTTGTAATTCTAAACACGTATTTGCACTTGGTTTACATTTAAGAGGTTATTATATACAAGTCACAGTTACCTTCAAAGGAGGCAGAATCCTTCAACAAAAATGATCCTGAGCCAAAGGTAATAGGGGAATTTGCTCAGAGGTACTGTTGAGAACTGGTGTTAAAACATAGGAAGTTTAAGAACAGCATAGTGAGTATTTTGCAATCTGACAGATTTTTGTTTGCAAACATTTAAATATTTGTGACGCACGGGGCATATTTAAACTGTCAGGGTAAATCTCAATTGCTTTTTGTTAATGTGAAACTCTGCCTCCAGGAGTATAAATGTGCTTTAGAACTGTAGGCCAATAAATTTTCTGCCTTTTATCTTTAGTTGACTGAAATTTACAGTCTATGGGCATATATGATTAATCAATGTGCCTTAACAGAAGCAATAATTGAAAAATTTACCCAATAATTCTAACTGGATGTGGTAGATATCTAATTTAACGACAAAACATTATACGCTTCATGCCACACTTAGAAGTGAACACAAAACACCACAAAAAAAGACACCAGTAAATTTATAGACTTAACTGTAATTGCTATCAGAATTGCAAAATAATGTATCAACAGGAGTTTTGTTTAGATTGTATATTGTACACAATTTAATTTTAAAAGTAGCATTAGAAAAACAAAGGCACCCATTCAGACTTCAACAGCACAATGTTCACATGAACTCAAAAGTAGGGTATACCCTAGGTTACTACAGGAAGCAAAGGAAGAGATTGTTGTGCCTTTGACAATGACCTTTGCATCCTCATTGTCCACTGGGGAGTAGTACCAAATGATTGGCAAATGTCATTCACTTGTTCAAGGAAGGGAATAGGGATAATCCTGGGATTACTGGACTTACAGACCAGTAAGCCCTCAGTCAGTGGTGGGCAAAGTATTGGAGAGGATTCAGAGAGACAGGATTTACAATTACTTAGAAAACCGCAGTTTGATTAGAGATAGTCAGAATGGTTTTGAGAGGGATAGGTCACGCCTCACAAACCTTATTGAACTTTGAGGATGTGACAAAACACAATGATAAAGTAGAAGAGCGAATGTGCTGTACATGGATTTTTGAAAGGCATTTGAGAAGGTTCCCCATGGTAGGCTCATTCAGAAAGTAAGGAGGCATGGGATACAGGGAAATATGGCCATCTGGATACATAAAAAACACAGGGTGGTAGTAGGTGGAAAGTATTTAGACTGGAGCTCAATGACCAGTGGTGTTCCACAGGGAAAAGTTCTGGGACCTCTGCTCTTTATGATTTTTATAAATGACTTGGATGAGGAAATGGAAGGGTGGGTTAGTAAGTTTGCCAATGGCACGGGGGCTGTAGTAGGTTACAACAGGGCATTGACAGGATGCAGAGTTGGGGAGATAGGTGGCAGATGGAGTTCAACCTGGAAAAAAGGATGAAGTCATTCATTTTGGAAAGTCGAATTTGAATGCAGATTAGAGTTAAAGGTAGACTTGTAGGCAGTTTGTAGGAAATTAGGAATCTTGGGGTCCATGTCTATAAATCCCTCAAAAGTTGCCAGCATTGTTAAGAAGGCATATGGTTGTTGGCTTTCATTAGTAGGGGTATTGAGTTTAAGAGCCACGAGGTTATGCTGCAGCTCTATAGAGCCCTGGTTAGACCACACTTGGAATATTGTGTTCAGTTCTGGTCGCCTCATTGTAGGAAAGATGTGGAAGTTTTAGAGGGAGTGCAGAAGAGATTTACTAGAATGCTGCCTGGACTGGAGGGCATGTTGAGAATGTGTATAGGAAGTGAACAGGTAGGGAAAGAGTTAAGTTTTGAGTTTTTGTGAAACAAAAAGGTTCAGCTCACATGACTCGGATCAGATAAGAACTTGCAGTAAACAACGAAGTGCTGGAGACCAGGGTAGTGGGTTAACAAGGTGGGAAAAACATTCATTAAGTAAAGCCATTTAACAAAATGAAAAAGCATTCAGTATGTAAAGCCAGTTAACAAGGTGAAAAGTATTCATTATGTAAAGCTAATTAACAAGAACATTCATTATGTAACAGCAGATGGTTTAATCTTTACTACTGACACTCGCTGATTGCAACAGTCACCCAATCAATCAATATGTAAGTCACCTTACCTGGATGCTCCTCCCTATAAAAGTGATGAGAGAACTCATTAAGAATCTGCTGTCCAAGAGAAGACCAAGAACCCATGTCTCTGTGCACATCAGCAATCGTTCTCTATCCTTCCAGGGCCCGGAATAAAGATGAAGGAGGTAAAACTATACCATGTCTGTGCATTTTGCTTTGATTGTGACAGGAAGGGGACGACAATGTCTTATGAAGAAAGGTTCAGAGAGCTATGGCTTTTTTCATTGGAGGGAAGGATGAAAGGTGACTTGATAGAGGTTTACAAGATGTTGAGAGGCATAGTTAAGAGTGGATAGCCAGAGAAATGTCCCTGGCAGAAATGTCTATCACAAGAGGACATCATTTTAAAAAGTGATCGGAGGAAGGTTTAAAGGAGATGCCAGAGGTAGGTTTTTTTAGAGTGATGGGTGCATGAAATGCACGGCCAGTAGTCATAGTAGTGTCAGATACATTACAGACATTTAAGTGACTCTTGGCTAGACACATGAAAGATAGGTTACAGAGGAACATAGATAAGAAGGGTTTATGTCCGAAACGTCGATTCTCCTACTCCTTTGATGCTGCCTGACCTGCTGTGCTTTTCCAGCAAAACATTTTAAGTTCTGATCTGCAGCATCTGCAGTCCTCACTTTCTCCTACATGAAAGTTAGTACAATGAAAGGTATTAGGTTAGCCTGACCTTACAGTAGGATAAGAGGCCAGCACAACATTGAGGGCCTTAGAACGGTACCCCAAGTACACTCCCTATGTTCTAATTTCTTGGTTACTGAGCTTGTGAAAGGAAAAAACCGTTGATTTGCCTCCATCATTTTCACCCATTTCACCCAGTCTCCTACATTCTGCAATAATGAATTCTCAAATATTTGGATGTCACAAAATTGTGTCAAAACTGGTAAATGCACAGGACTTCGCAGAATACTTTTTTCACTTTATTACCTTTGGGCAGTTTTGTAGAACAGAGACACATAGGAGCTCAGTTATATAATACATTGGAAGTTTGCAACATATAGATAGAGTGGTTAGCATGCTTGCCTTCATTGCTCAGTCCTTTTGAATACAACAGTTGTGATAGCTATACCAGTGAATGTGGCTTCACTTGAACATTATCAATACCAGTGTCCTAACAAATTGGATAAGTAGGGCTGCAGAGAGCAATTTAAACTAAGTAGAGGGTGAAAGGATTCTGAAAGAGGGCATGTAAGCTTAAGAAGCAAAAGAATAAGGCAGCAATTTTGGTAATAACACCAATAATCAGACAGAAAAGGATAGAGTGTACCAAGACTGGTTAAAAACAGCAAATAGAATTGGGGGTCGGAAAGAAGATTGTGACAATAGCAATAAGGAGGAAGAGATGATAAAAAGAATGAACACCACCAATAAAAAGGTTAATGGGTGTGATCTTAACAATTACAATTACATGGCTACAAAGACATCAAAACTGGAAACTAAATATTCAGGAGTATGTGATGTTTTGAAAGGACAGGAAGGAAAGTGTAGTAGACTAGGTCCATCTCAAACTAACATAATAAGTACAGTAGCACAAAATAATCTTGGATTAAAGTCATATAATCAATTTTGGAGGAGTTAAACAGCACAGGGGGGAATCCAAGATGGTGGCGACCCAGCAAGCATGAGTCTACAGTGCTCCTCCTCTGACTTGAGCAAAGTGGGTCACCCACCCCCACCACACTCACCAAATCATTTAAAACAGCTTTTACTTAATGTAATTAGCTGTTTAGTATTGAATTTAAACAATTTAATCTCCAGTAAAAATGTCTAAAGGGAAGGGAGCCCACAGCTCTCAGCAAGCAGGAACCCCTCCCCCACCCTCTCCAGCTGCAGCAGAGGTGTCCGCAGCCACCGTGGGGGACTGACCTATGGTGGCGAGCCTCGTGGAAATCATCTCCAAAATGGATGCGAAGAATCCCAAAGCCTATGGGACTCGCTTTCAGCCGCACTGCAAAAGCACGACCGGTACATTAAGGAAATCGAGCGCTTGGAATATAATGCGGCAAAATGAGGGCAACTCACATAAAACATCCCCCTATGCTCTGACAGTGGAAGCATGGGGATTTTCAACCGGGGTTTACAGATGCCACCTTCAAACTCTGGAGATCCAGGGGTCTCTCTTGTTTAGGGGATCTATTTAAAGGGGTCCTGATGTCTTTTGAACAGCTGTGTCAGAAATTTGGATTATCTAATGGAAACCTCTTTCGATACTTCCAAATTCGAGATTACATACAGAACAAGACTACGTTACTAGATAGTCTTTATAAATCAGATAGAGAATGTAGAGTCCTACGACCAAAAGGTTCAGAGGTTATTACACACTTCAGATGGGACTTGAGCCTTCTGATTCAGAGATAAGGGCACTACAACTGTGCCACTGCAGCCCATACCAGTCAGTACTATTTATCATTTACTACATGAAGTATCGGGAGATATGGACAATTTGCTTAAAACATGGGATCAGGATTTGGGACTAGAAATCTCTATAGAAACGAGGAATGACATTTGGGAAAACACCAGAAGAATCATCATCTGCAATACAACTCAGGCTATCTAGCTGAAGATACTTCATAGGGCCCATATAGCACCAGATCGATTGGCAAAATTTAAGGCAGGAGCATCTCCAATGTGTCCCAAATGTAAAATAGATGTGGGCACTCTTGTACATTGCCTATGGACCGGTCATTAGATCTGTAGATATTGGACTAAAGTAGCAAGTGCTCTGACAGAAATCTTAGGAACGGAAATTAGAGTGGACCCTGTATCTCTCCTTTTGGGTTTTCGAACTTACCCTCCCTGGATATGCACGGGAAGAGATTACTTTCTATTCTCTCTTTCTGTGCAAGGAAAAATATTTTGGTAAACTGGGTGGCTGAGGGCCCCCCTGGACTTTCAAATTTGGCACAGATTTAATTATGGAATGTGTTCCCCTTGACTTCCTTACAAATATGGTGCACCAAAAGACTGAATTATTCCAGAAAATATGGCAGCCCTTCTTGAATTATATATAAATAGATATTTCGGCCATCCTAACAAGGGCTTTTATTTAATTGAGATGGCGAACCTGGCTGGTCCTGGGCCCCTTGGGAGAGGAATCCCGCACGAATACGGGTTTTGTTACATTTGATGTTAATACATTCTGAGCATGTATCTCACTACCCAATTTCTGTGTTATCTGTTGTTGTTTTTCTCTTATTTGAATAATGTAAGAGACTTAATTATACACTCTGGTTAGTTGTAGGTTAGATTAGTAGTTAGTTGAGTTTTGTTTTTTTTCTCTCTCTTGGTATTTTTCTTTTGTTAAATTTTGGTTATTATTTATTTAAGATTTAATTGTATATCGATGTTTACACTTGGGATTTTTTTTATTTTTGTAAACTTTAAAAAAATGTTAAATTTTCAATAAAAATATCTATATAAAAAAAGAAACAGCACAGGGCAAAAACAAACACTGATGGTGTAATCTATAGGCCCTCTAACAGTAACCATATAGTGTAGAACAGAGGAGCAAAAAAAGTCACCAGAACCCAACTCCATATATAAATAAGAGCGCTTTTTGGAGGTGAACCACATAAAACTCTCACTCCACTGAATTTAAAAAAAGGTTCAGAGGTTATTACACATTTCAGATGGGACTTGAGCCTTCTGATTTAGAGATAAGGGCACTACAACTGTGCCACTGCAGCCCATACCAGAAACAGAGCTAGTGAGAGAAGTCAGTAATGGACATGAGATTTGCACATACCTTCTAATCAACCTGCTCAGAAATGTAACACACCACACTCTGGAGCAGGGGGACTTGAACCCAAGTATCCTGACCCAGAGATAGGGATGCTACTACTGTACATCAACAGTCCCACTCTACTAATTACTAGCTTCCATAATTATGCAAATCAAATTCAAGACCAATGAACTCTTAATAAATATATCCATCACCTATTCCTTCATTTCGTTAGGTCTCATATATTCTTCAGACCATATTAGGTGATAACAGATTCCTCTGTTTCTTTTGGTTTAACTAAAAAGAAACATAGATGACAAAAGGACTTAGTTCCATTGCTTTCTCTACACATTATAGTTGCAAGCATCCTAGATCATGAATATCCAATAATTTTAGAACTTGCTGGTTTCTTTGCAAACCAGACAACTGATTGCTGCTCTCCAGCCATTTCAATTGAGACCTATCCACATTCGATCATTGGTTTTAAAACCATAATATTGACCCTCAGCATTTTTGAGTCACATTTGTTGAGTGTTCATTATCACCTAGTAATTTATTATTGATGCAGCAGTCGACATTGGTGTTTCTGCTGAATCTCAAACTTTCTTCCAATATTTTTGCTAAGGAAAAACGCAATATGTACAACCTTACTAGTGTATTCTTTTTAAAAACTACTTTTCTGATCTTTTTAGCTTTCCAAGTTGACGATATAAACTGCAGGGAAATAGATGGTGACACCTTACAAAATATCCAAATTAGAGGAGGAAGTGCTGGATGTGTTGAAATGGGTAAAGATGGATATATCCCCAGGACCTGATCAGGTGTACCTGAGAACTGTGGGAAGCAAGAGAAGCGATTGCTGGGCCTCTTGGAGATATTTGTATCATCAATTGTCACAGGCGAGATGCCAGAAGACTGGAGGTTCGCTAACGTGGTGCCATTATTTAAGAAGTGGTAAGGACAAGGCAGGGAATTATAGACCAGTGAGCCTGACGTCAGTGGTGGGCAAGTTGTTGGAGGGAAACCCGAGGGACAGGATGTTCACGTATTTGGAAAGGCAAAGACCGATTAGAGATAGTCAACATGGCTTTGTGCGTGGGAAGTCATGTCACAAACTCGAATGGAGTTTTTTGAGGAAATAACAGGATTGATGAGGGCAGAGTGGTAGATGTGATCTATATGGACTTCAGTTAGGCATTCAACAAGGTTCCTCATGGGAGATTGATTAGCAAGGTTAGATCTCATGGAACACAGGGAGAACTAGCATTTTGGATACAGAACTGGCTCAAAAGGTAGAAGACAGGGTCGTGGTGGAGGGTTGTTTTTCAGACTGGAGGCCTGTGACCACTGGAGTGCCACAAGGATCGGTGCTGGGTCTGCTACTTTGTTATTTACATAAATGATTTGGATGTCAGCATAAGAGGTATAGTTAGTAAGTTTGCAGATGACACCAAAATTGCAGGCGTAGTGGACAGCAAAGAGAGTTACGTCAGATTACAACAGGATTACAGCAGATGGGCCAATGGGCTGAGAAGTGGCAGATGGAGTTTAATTCAGATAAATGCAAGGTGCTGCATTTTGGGAAAGCAAATCTTAGCAGGACTAATACACTTAATGGTAAGGTCCTAGGGAGTGTGACTGAACAAAGAGCTTGGAGTGCAGGTTCATAGCTCCTTGAAAGTGGAGTCGCAGGTAGATAGGAGAGTGAAGGCAGCGTTTGGTATGCTTTCCTTTGTTGGGCAGAGTATTGAGTACAGGAGTTGGGAGGTCATGTTGCAGCTGTACAGGACATTGGTTAGGCCACTGTTGGAATATTGCATGCAATTCTGGTCTCCTTCCTATCAGAAAGATGTTGTGAAACTTGAAAGGGTTCAGAAAAGATTTACAAGGGTGTTGCCAGGATTGGAGGATCTGAGCTATAGGGGGAGGCTGAACAAGCTGGGTCTGTTTTCCTGGAGCATCGGAGGCTGAGGGGTGACCTTATAGAGGTTTACAAAATTGAGGGGCATGGATAGGGTAAATAGGCAAAGTCTTTTCCCTGGGGTCAGGAGTCCAGAACTAGAGGGCATAGATTTAGGGTGACAGGCGAAAGATATATAAAAAAAAGAGACTAAAGGGGCAACCTTTTCACCAGAGGGTGGTACGTGTATGGAATGAGCTGCCAGAGGATGTGGTGGAGGCTGGTACAATTGCAACATTTAAAAGGCATTTGGATGGGTATATGAATAGGAAAGGTTTGGAGAGATATGGGCCAGGTGATAGCAGGTGGGACTAGATTCGGTTGGGAAATCTGGTCGGCGTGGATGGGTTGGACCGAAGGGTCTGTTTCCATGCTGCACATCTCTAGGACAACATTTACCTCCCTTTCCCCACAAAAGGGTGTAAACCCACCTTCACTTGAGAACACAGATCTGTACAAGTAGTATCACTTAAAACAAGTTTAATGCTTCTGGCATCTCTTAACGATGGAAGTTTCAAAAGACAATGCTCCACTTTTAATTTTTTTCAATGTGTCCTTTGCTCAAATAATACCTTGCGTCTTGGGACTTTTCATTGTGGCATTCAAATCTACGGCTCGAAAGCCAGCATCTGGCCTTGTATGGTTGCCCACATAATTCAGCTCTCAAATTAGACATCAGAATTCCTGTTTCAGGTTTGGAAACCACAGCATCTTTTTACAAAGCTCTACTATGTACCAGTATTCATTAATGATTACTGGTACATAGAGCCACAGCTTTTCGATAGTAGCAAAACATGGCAGTCTCTTTTAATTAAAGACAACCTAATTTTAAGACAACAGACTTTACTGAATACTACCAAAACCTAAATGCAACATTTAGGTCATATACATATTTAACTTCCAGATATCCCTATTACATGCAGCACCTCTTGAGGATGAAGAAATACTTCGTTCTCAAGCTGATCTTGTAAAAGTTAACTTTAATATCAATTGACTTGAACTCCCAAGTATTTGTTGCTAACAAATCCAAAAATAACTCAAAATTGCTTTTCTTTCCATCAACAAATCTATCTTTGCATTTCAATTCCCCAACTTATCTCCAAAATCTCATACCACGAGCCTTTCTTTCGTCTATTTTGGTCTCATCAGGGGACACCTTTTCTATGCATAATAAGCTGTGATAGGGTTGGTTATCCCTAACTGGCACCTCAAATTCTCTCCAGCTCTGTAATTCTCATCAGTTTTGAACTTTTTAATAAGTTGTCTTCTAGTTTGTTTGAGGCCACTAAAACTTCCTAATTACATAGGCTTCAGCTCCTGCTGGTACACCTGGTCTGTACTATGTTTCATGTCCTTTAGTAAACTACACATTACCTTGCTTTCTATCTCCTTCTATACTGCTACTATTTGAAACCCCCATCCCCACCTCTCAATAGACTTTTCTTCAATGGTTTATGATTTGAGTGCAAGTTTGCACCTGGATCCACTATTTAAATTTACACTGCACCTTCTTACCTTCCATCTCTTTACTTCATAATAGAGGATAAAGATTTATAAAAAGAGACATGGGGGCAATTTTGTTTTAAATACAAAGTGTGGAATTAACTGCCAGAGGAACTGGTGGTTGTGGGTACAGTTACAATATTTAAGATATTTGGATAAGTAGATGAATAAAAAGGAGGGATATGGACCAAGTGCAAGCAGGTGGGACTAGTTTAGTTTGGGATTACATTTGGCATAAACTGGTTGGATCAAAAGGTCTGTTTCTGTGCATGTTTGCAATCAATGAGCATAACCAATGTACATATACTGTACATTCATCTAGCTTTTTGCTCCATAGCCGTCCCTGCTATATTTAAAATAGTCACGTATCTTTGATACCCATTTTGGCAGTTTGATAGGAACTGCTCTATATGGAAAGAAGGCATTTTAGAGAAACTTATGAGCAGGCTGGACAGAGTAAATGGGGTGAAGCTATTTCTATTTGCAAAATAAATGAGATCAAGGATGAGAGGGCACAAATTTAAAGTGACATGCAAACAAAGCAAAGGTGATGGGAGGGGAAAAAAAAACACGTTTTCATACAGCAAGTTACTAAATTATAGAACGCATTGCCTGGACATGTGGAGACAGGTTCAATTGGGGCACTAAAGGTGGCATTGGATGGTTATTTGGAGAGTAATTGTGCACACGGGTACAGGAAAAAGACAGGAGATTAGCACTAGATGCAGACAGTTCTGCTATAATGCAGATTTCTTCAACGCAAATTGTCTTTAACACAGTTGAAGAATTTAGACCGTTATTCATAGAATCAAACTTTCCTTACTTATATTGTTTATAATGCAATTCTGTTGCATTAGTTTAAATGGCGTATCTATTGCACAAATTTTCTTCTAATGCGAAATTGCACGAAAACAAAACTATTGTGTTATATCAGAACCAACTGTAGTACCCATGATGGGCTGCATGACCTCCTCCTGCAAGGTAATAATGCTTTGGCTTGGTGAAAGGCCTCACATATTGAGCATAAGAACAGATCTGCACAAACTGTTAATTGTTGCAGTTTGATTCTCCGAGCTGTGTAAAATTTCAGTATACATACCTGGTTGATCAGTGTATTCTATAACTCCTTCAGAATCTAAAAATCTACAAACAAAGTCAGATTCTCGTGCTGTACAATTATTATTATTTTTCTATCTTTAGCAATAACCTGCCCTCTATGGAATTCAGTAGATTGCATGCAAAAAATTTCACTGGAAATTCCCAACCTGTGTTGGTATTCAAGTTATTGGGATGTGCCAAAATTATCAAGTACAGACAGGCATCTTTAGTCTTTAAGCCTCCCTTTTTTTAAACTATATTTCTCAGATTGACCAAAAAAAATTCAAAGAAATGCAGATGCTGGAAATCCAATAAGAACAGAAATTGCTGAAAACACTCCGTTCTGAAGAAGGGCCACTGGATGACAAAAGTTTTTGTCTCCCAGATTGAAACTGGTTTTGATGACCTTGGCTTATATTTTAAGACTTGCCAAATTCTTTTAACTTCAGATTTAATACAAGTCTTTCTGCCTGAATGCTGTAAAGCAACCCTATGGTCTGGTAAGACTATGACAACTTTACTTTTATCATGACTGCATTAAAATGCTGGAAAACAGGAATATATTGCAACACATTCCCCATGTCTGGAGCTGATCACTTATTATTGAAAGGACTTTAGGGTTCCTCTCAAAAAGCGATATGGACTATATCCTGCCTTTATCTGCAATGAATTCTTAGTATGTACTGCCTACACTAGTGCAGATGATAATTTACAATTTGACTGACCTGCCAAAATGTTGTGAAACATTTTTCCCTATCACAGCGCTCAGTAGTTAGCACTGCTGCCTCACAGCACCAGGGATCCAATTCCAGCCTCGGGCGACTGGCTGTGTGGAGTATGCACATTCTCCCAGTGTCTGTGTGGGTTTCCTCCGGGTACTCCTGTTTCCTCTCACACTTCAAAAAGATGTGCAGATCAGGTGAATTGACCATGCTAAATTACCCATAGTCTTAAATGCATTAGTCAGAGAGAAATGGGTCTGGGTGGTTTGCTCTTTGAAGGGTCGGTGTGGACTTGTTGGGCCGAAGGACCTGTTGTTTCCACATTGTAGAGGATCTAATCTAATTTATAAAACCTATTACTGCACATGTCCCACTGCTAAAGAGATTTCTGTTGCTGCAATCATGATTATGATCACCTTGCACGTTTCTGATTTTGTCATTAGCAAATGCTGTCCTTATTATTATCAGTGAAAAGAAAATCTGCTGGTGGTCCAACTGCAGTCCCATTCCACTTTTCCATTAAAATATCCACAATTGTTTTCTTGTTTTTAAACATGCAATGTTATTCACTGGCAAAATCTGTTGCCAAATCCACAAAATGCAAAACTAAAATTCCTTTTGTCTCATACCTTTAAATCCATGGCCATGACCTAATTTACTAGAAAAGTTTTAACCTTTTAGAAGGTAGATGAGCAAATTTTCTGTGACCTTAACACAATTGACAGGGTTTACTAAATTTCTACCTCTGATTTCAGGAACAGTGCTTTAATTTCTTTAGTGCAGAAGTAATGTTCCATTAAAAGAATGCAAAAGTGTCCCAATTGCATAAACTCCAAATACAGATTTTCCAAACACAATATCTGTCCTTTTCCATATCCAGTTTCACATCTGCTTTCTTCATTGATGGTCTTCAGAACAAGGGTATTTTACTGGACATTTAATCCATACTAAATTATTTGATTTCTGCTATTTTAAAAGGAATATGCACCTTTTCAGAGACTTTGGTGTGTTATCATTGCCAAATTTGAAATTGATGGAACTCAAAATTCCTCAACTTTACTTGAGCCTATATATAGTAATTTAGCTAGTCTATTCCACACATTGTAGATGTGCATCCATGGTGTAAATGAAAGATTCTACCACCAATACATTCACCAATACTACAACATAGGCCAAAGGTCCAGTTCTGTGCTGTACTTTTCTATGTTCTAATACCCTATTTGATCTGTTTACTCATCTTCTTCCGAGTCTCTCATTTCATGTTTGTTTTCAAATACTCTATTCTGACTCTATTACAACACTTGCAACAGTTCATGGCATTGTGGTACTCTGAAACATCGTAACCACACCCTGTGCATTTCTGGGCTCATTCATTTATTGCAAGTACCAAATTCTCCACACATCTTACTGATAATTTTCAGATGTCTGTTCTCCCTTCATACTATTGCCTGTGACCTGTATCTTGAGGTTTTGCTAATTTGTGTCCACCATTTTCTCTTGTATCACTGATTGCTGTGTACTACGAATGCTGAAAGGAAAACATTCCTCGGAAGCATTTTTAAGACCATAAGACATGGGAGTGGAAGTAAGGCCATTCGGCCTATTGAATCCACTCCGCCACTCAATCATGGCTGATGGGCATTTCAACTCCACTTACCCGCATTCTCCCCGTAGCCCTTAATTCCTCAAGACATCAAAAATCTATCAATCTCTGCCTTGAAGACATTTAGTGTCCCGGCCTCCACTGCACTCTGCGGCAATGAATTCCACAGGCCCACCACACACTGGCTGAAGAAATGTCTCCGCATCTCCATTCTGAATTGACCCCCTGTAATTTTAAGGTTGTGTCCACGGGTCCTAGTCTCCTCGCCTAACAGAAAAAAATTCCTAGCGTCCATCCTTTCCAAGCCATGTATTATCTTGTAAGTTTCTATTAAGTCTCCCCTTAATCTTCTAAGCTCCAAGTGAATACAATCCCAGAATCCTCAGCCATTCCTGGTATGTTAGACCAACCATCCCAGGGATCGTCCGTGTGAATCGCCACTGGACACGTTCCAGTGCCAGTATGTCCTTCCTGAGGTGTGGGGGCCAAAATTGGACACAGTACTCCAAACGGGGCCTAACCAGAGCTTTATAAAATCTCAAGAGGGTTGGCATATAAAAGCACCGTTGTGCTACTGAGACAAGTGACAACATTGCATTCGCTTTCCTAATCACGGACTCAACCTGCATGTTTACCTTTAGAGAATCCTCGACTAGCACTCCCAGATCCCTTTGTACTTTGGCTTTACCAATTTTCTCACCGTTTAGAAAGTAGTCTATGCTTTTATTCTTTTTGCCAAAGTGCAAGACCTCGCATTTGCTCACGTTGAATTCCATCAGCCATTTCCTGGACCACTCTCCCAAACTGTCTAGATCCTTCTGCAGCCTCCCCATGTCCTCAGTACTACCTGCCTGTCCGCCTAACTTTGTATCATCTGCAAACTTCGCTAGAATGCCCCCAGTCCCTTCATCCAGATCATTAATATATAATGTGAACAGGTATGGCCCCCAACACTGAGCCCTGTGGGACACGGCTTGTCACCAGCTGCCACTCCAAAAAAGAACCTTTTATCCCAACTCACTGCCTTCTGTCAGACAGCCAGCCAATCTTCAATCCATCCCAGTAACTCACCTCGAACACCATGGGCCCTCACCTTGCTCAGCAGACCCCCTTGTGGCACCTTATCAAAGGCCTTTTGGAAGGCTAGATTGACCACATCCACTGGGTTTCTCTGGTCTAACCTACTTGTCACCTCTTCAAAGAATTCCAACAGGTTTGTCAGGCATGACCTCCCCTTACTAAATCCATGTTGACTTGTTCTAATCAGACTCTGCTCTTCTAAGAATTTAGAAACCTCATCCTTAATGATGGATTTTAGAATTTTATCAACAACCGAGGTTAGGCTAATTGGCCTATAATTTTCCATTTTTTGTCTTGATCCTTTCTTGAACAAGGGGGTTACAACAGCGATCTTCCAATCATCCGGGACTTTCCCCGACTCCAGTGACTCTTGAAAGATCTCAACCAATGCCTCTGCTGTTTCCTCAGCCACCTCTCTCAGAACTCTAGGATGTATCCCATCGGGGCCAGGAGACTTATCAATTTTAAGACCTTTTAGCTTTTCTAGCACTCTTTTGTAATGGCAACCATACTCAACTCAGCCCCCTGACTCCCTTTAATTGTTGGGATATTACTCATGTCTTCCACTGTGAAGACTGACGCAAAGTACTTGTTAAGTTCTCCTGCTATTTCCTTATCTCCCATCACTAGGCTTCCAGCATCAGTTTGAACACACAATAGTGTGTGTTTATCTGCAAATCTAGTGTCCAAATAAGACATTTATCCATACTTTGTATTTTGGCATACTTCAATAACAAACACCAGCTCAGACTGGGGTATTTCCAAATGAAACTTTTGCAATTTTGAATAAACCTACTGAATTTGATTATGCTCTCATCCACTGTCTTCAGTGTCAAAATCTGACCATACCTCGTAAGCAGTCAATTGATTATCCTTTCGATAAATTTTATCCAAGAAAGTTAACGGTATGTCAAGTACCGTTTGGTGTTTAAAGTCTAAAATCCCTTGCTTTGGTAGAGAGAGGTCTAAATCAATTCTTCCAATGGTCGTAAGGTTCAATTTAAATAGGACACAGCAGTTGGGTAACAATATTCCTTTAATTCTTTTGTTGATCTCAAAAAAAGGTCCATGCAACTTGCAGAAAGGGAAGTCAACTTATTAGGCCGACATCCCAGAGCTGTGATAACTGACATCCAAAAACCACAACCATCCTATGTGCCAGGTATAACTCCAACCACTGGAAAGTTTGCCCCAATTCCAACTGATTCCAGTTTCATTAGGGGTCCTTGATGCTATACTCAGTCAAATGCAATGTTGACCTCAAGGCCTGTCACTCTCACTTCACTCTAGAACTCAGTTCCTTTTCCATGTTTGAACAAAGGCTGAAACAAGGTCAGGACCTGAATAGCCCTGCACAACACAAACTGAGCATCACTGAGCAGGTAATTGCTGAGCAGGTGCTGCTTGATAGCACTGCTGATGACATCTATCACTTTACTGATGATAGGGCATTAATTGGCAGAATTGAACTTGTACAGTTTCTGAACAGGACATGCCTGGGAAAGTTTTCCCATTGTGGGGTAGATACCAGTGTTGTAATTATACTGGAACAGCTTGGCTAGGAAAGTGGGAAGCTCTGGAGCACATTGCCAGAATGTTGTCAGGGTCTACAGACTTTGCAGCATCCAGTATCTCTAACTGATTCTTGATATCACGTGCAGTGTATCAAACTGACTGAAGACTTGTGTGTGTAATGCTGGGGACCATTGGAGGCCACCAAGATACACCATCCACATGGCACTTCAGGCTGAAGATTGCTGCAAATACTTCAGCCTTATCTTTTGCACTTCCATCATTGAGGACGTGGATATTTGTGGTGCTTCCTCCTCCAATGAGTTTAATTGTCCACCCCATTCACAGTTGGATGCAGCAGGACTGCAGAGTTTAGATCCGATTCTTTGGTTGTGACATCACTTAGCTATGTCTCAACTGAATCAATCCACAAAAAGGTTCAAACATCTCATGTGATGCATTCCTTATATGATTGATAATCTTAGAGGAAACAGATTTTCCAATTGCTCACGATGACACTTACATTCAAATTTGATTATTTACATCACTATGTAGAAGTTTTTTTATTTTCCACCAAACTCAATCCTTTGCTGACTGCATAACAATTCTAAATCACACGATAGCAAATAAATGCCAGCATGGATCAGTGTGCTTCACCAGTCACTTTAACACCATACAGAAGCATCACACTATTCTGAAGCTCTCCATTTTCAAGCCCATCATTAATTCACTGTCTTACATCTTCACTACAAAACTGTTTGCCGTATAACATTTTGCCTACATTTCATAAAATCATCAAAATCTATAATTATGCAAGATTGAAAACGTTTATTGGAATAAAGCCTATAAAAATTAACAAACACCGCAGGAGAAAAAAAAAGAAACAAAACCGGACTGGTAAATATTAAATTATTTATTGCAATTCTCATGTTACATTAAGTCAAAAAAGAGAGAATAATTACAGATTTTCAGATTGTATATTCTGTTCCAGTTATGGAACAAAGGAAAAGCTAAAGAAATGTAATTGTTGATTTATTTGGGATATTTTCAAAAAGCATGCTTTTATTTCACACAAACTCATCATATAACCCCACTCAAGTTTAGAGTCATAGACAGGTACAGTATGGAAACAGACCCTTCGGTCCAACTCTATCATGTCGGTCAGAAATCCTAACCTAATCTAGTCTCTTTTGCCAGGGACTGCCCTATATCCCTCCAAACCCCTCCTATTCATATACCTATCCAAATGCTTTTTAAATGTTGCAATTGTACCAGCCTCCACCACTTCCTCGGACAGCTCATTCCATACACGCACCACTCACTGCGTGAAAAATTGCCCCTTACGTCCCTTTTAAATCTTTCTCCTCTCACCTGAAACCTATGCCCTCTAGTTCTGGACGCCCCCCACCCCAGGGAAAGACCTTGTCTATTTATCCTATCCATGCCCCTCATGATTTTATAAACTTGTACAAAAGGTCACCCCTCAGCCTCTGACTCTCCAAGGAAAACAGCCTCAGCCTATTAAACCTCTCCTTATAGTTCAGATCCTCCAACCCTGGAGACATCCTTGTAAATCTTTTCTGATAGGAAGGAGGCCAGAACTGAACATAGAATAGTCCAAAAGTGGTCTAATGTCCTGTACAGCCGCAACATGACCTCCCAACTCCTATACTCAATGCTCTGACCAATAAAGGAAAGTATAGCAAATGCCTTCTTCACTATGCAATCTACCTGCGACTCCACTCCACTGTTATGGAGATGTGGGTGTACTATAAACTTTAAGAGAGTAAAAGCTAGCAATGACAGCACCAAGTGTTCTCAAAAAGACACAATGTAACATCTGCTCCAGCTACGGGTAACTAATCGCCTGGAAACAACAAAATAGATTCAAATTAGGCCAACCAGTTTAATTATACCCTGAAAAATACCAAATTCTAATCAAGTTTGAATTGAGTAGATTGACAATCTTAAAAGCCAATGACACATCCGATGCTTTGGAGTACAAGACCGGGGGAAATTGAACAGTTAAGAGGAGAACTGCCACCAGACCAACAGCTATAGACTACTCATCTGAGGAGGTACCTGTCGAGAGAAGGAGTTTGCACAGAGGAAAACAATCGATATGGACCTATTGAGCCAATCTACCGAAGATAAAGAGAAGATTTGACTGCTGGCTGCTTCTAAAATTTTGATTTTTCCGTAAATCCTAGTTGGGAGTTTTATCGGACTAGTATTACAGAAGGGAAGGTAAAAGATAGGTTAGAGGAGAGAAAATTGTAAACAGTTGTTAGTTAATTATTCTCTTTTATACTTTAAAGTAAAAATTAACAACTTTACTTCTTAAATAGTTCTTGGCCACTCAAATGTTTTACAGATTACTGCATGGGATAATTTTTTTGTGTTGCTGCTTTTAAATTAAGCAGAATAGGTCCTTACCATTAAGTATAAGTCCTGCTCTGATTTGCTTTTCCAAAATGCAGCACCTCACATTTATCCAAATTAACTTCCATCTGCCACTCCTCGACCCATTGACCAGTCTGATCTAGATTCCATTGTACTGAGGTAACCATCTTCACTGTCCAATGTTGGTGTCACCTGCAAACTTACTAACCATAACTCCAATGCTCAAATCCAAATCATTTATAGAAATGATGAAAATCAGTGAACCAAGCATTGATCCTTGTGACACACCAATGGTCACAAGCCTCCAGTCTGAAAGGCAAACCTCCACCACCACCTGATTTCTACCTCTGAGCCAGTTCTGTAGCCAAATGGCAAGTTCTCCCTGTATTCCATGAGATCTAACCTTGCAAACCAATCTACCATGAGGAAACTTGTCAAACACCTTACTGAAGTCCATACAGATCACATCCACTACCCTGCCCTCAATCCTTTTTGTTACTACTTCAAAACAAAACAGCTCAATCAGGTTTGAGAGACATGATTTGCCTTTCCAAATATATGTAAATCCTGTCCCTCAGGATTCCTTCCAATAACTTTCTGGATCAGTGGTGCTGGAAGAGCACAGCAGTTCAGGCAGCATCCAAAGTGCAGCGAATAACTTGCCCACCACCAATGTCAGAGTCACTGGTCTATAGATCCCTGGCTTGTCCTTACCATCTTTCTCAAATAGTGGCACCACCTCCAGTCTTCTGACACCTAATCTGGGACTATCGATCTTACAAATATCTCAGCAAGGGCCCAAGCAAGCACTTCTCTAACTTCCCACAGTTCTAGGCTATACCTGATCAGGTCCTGGGTATTTATGCATTTTAAGACATCCAGCACCTCCCCATCTGTAATACAGACAGTTTTCAAGATGTCACCATTTATTTTCCCACATTCTATATCTTCAATGTCCTTCTCTACAGTACTCAAATAGTATCTCCCCCATCTCTAGCGGTTCCACACATGGACTGCCTTGCTGATCTCAGTAGGGCACTATTCTCTTCCTAATTATCCTTTGGTCCTTAATGTATTTAAAGAGTCCCTTTGGATTCTCCTCAACCTTATTTGCCAAAGCCCCGTTTCCTTTTTGCCCTCCTGATTTCCCCGTTAAGTACGGGAAGTCCACAGGTTACAAACTAGTTCTGTTTTTAAGTCTGTTTGTAAGATGAATTCGTATGTAAGTTGGAACAGTTACGTATGGGTCACATCTAGCATCAGTCAAAGGTTTGTCTTAGTATACAGTATATATTTTACTTAAAATATTTTAAATATAAAAACACAGTAATAATTGAAAATGCAGTTTTTTTTTTAAAGAGCCGTGCAAAGTAGTCTGCCCATTCATTAGTACGATTCATTGTATATAACTCAATTTTTTTATAATAATAGGCTTTAAGGAGGTTGTATCGTAAGCATGGGCATTTGAAACCCAGAGACAGCCTCTATTCTTGTACTGCTTTTACACTCTTAGGATTCGTTTGATGTCTGCTGTCTATATTGGACATATGCTTCCTTCTGTTACTTAAACAAAACCTCAATTTCTCTAGTCATCTAGCACTCCCTATACCTACCAGCATTGCCCTCGCCCTAACCGGAAAATACTGTCTCTGGACTCTCATTATCTCATTTTTGAAGGCTTCCCATTTTCCAGTTATCCCTTTACCTGCAAACATCTGTCCCCCAAACAACCATTGAAAGTTTTTGCCTAATATACTTTTGTCCAAACATTTGTAAGCTTTTCATTATGGAGAACCACTTGGAAGATATGGACACATTTGAGAATGCTGGTGTCCTGGTTACCAAAACAACCAAGAAATCACAGTCACAATGGACACTGCAGGTGTTTAACTAATTAAAACATTTTCTTATAATCTCATTCAGCTAGTGTCAGTGATCTCCGACCATTTGACAGGCAAGGTAACTTTTGAATTTAAGCACAACTCAGGATTATTTTGGGTAAATCACGACAAAATTACCTTTAATTCAGCTACTTAAGAAATCCCATAAATCAAGTAATGAAACAGTGACTTAAACTTTCTTACATGTAGTGACCAAAATAAGACTCAAGCAAGTTAAGCCTCACAATTCAACTTGGGCTATTACCCAATTAATGGTGGAATCCAGCTAAGATTCCAACCAGGCAAAAGTGAGGATTGCAGATGCCGGAGATCAGAGTCAACATTGGAGTGGTGCTGGAAAAGCACAGCAGGTCAGGCAGCATCAGAGGAGCAGAAAAATTGACATTGAGTAAAAGCCCTTCATCAGGAAGGGAGGCAGGGAGCCTTAGGGGTTGAGATATAAATGGGAGGGGGAGGGACGGTAGCCAAGATTACAATAGGTGGATGGAGGTGGGGATGAAGTGATAGGTCAGAGAGGAGGGACAGGTGAGAAGGAAGATTGGCAGGTCATGAGGATGCTGCTGAGCTGAAAGGTTGGACGGAAGGGGTCCTTTGCATTTCTGAGTGTGTGTGGCCTTCAGTTGAGGCATAGCTGACTGTAGAGACGTTAGGTGCCGGCACATTGCTGCAAATGTGGAGCAGAGGATCTTGAAGGAGAACCGTTGCTGGTAGTTTTGACTTGGTAGTCTGTACTGGTTGTCCTATTCGGATCCAATCTGCACTGGTTTGAACGTAGTCCTAAGTCCACGTGGGATCAGTTGGCTGCGGAGGCAAGCACTGAAGAAGCAGATATGGCTGTGGTTGAGGGTCTGTTTCAGGACATGGTTGAAAAGCTTCAGGGCAGAGGTGGTGACCCTGGGAGTTGGAGTGAGAAATCTCCGCACCATCCTCATGACTTATCCTACCTGCCAATCTTCCTTCCCACCTGTCCGTTCCACCCTCCTCTTTGATCTATCACCTTCATCCCCAACTCCATCCACCTATTGTACTCTTGGCTACCTTCTCCCCAGCCCCACTCCCCCCTCCCATTTCTCTCTCCACTCCGGAGGCTTCCTGCCTTCATTCCTGATGAAGCGCTTTTGCCCAAAACATCGAATTCCCTGCTCCTCTGCTGCCTGACCTGCTGTGCTTTTCCAACACCACTCTAATCTAGACTAAGATTCCAGGCAGCAGTGTCCGACTCTGGAAGTCACTACGGTTAGATCCTTGTGCAGTGTTGTCCTTCAAAGTTCTGCTGCTGAATTGCTGTGGTGTTGGATTCTCTCACAATTTTCTCTTTCAAGTTTGTAGCACGAAATTATCGATAATTCTCTAGATATTATCCCCAACATTGACTACACTTCTGGAGTTGTAGCTTGCCTTCTCAAAAGTAGCTCCCCTGTTTCTTGTTCGATTCCATGGAGTGGTCTGTTTGAAACAGCCTGTTATGCAATTAATCACTCTGCAAATGGAATGTTTGTCACGCAGGTCATCATGCAATGTTACCTGGGATCTAAGATGGCAGCGACCTGAGAGGATCACACTGCAGAGCTTCGCATCGCAGCAGGAGCAGGACCGTCCTTTAACCCACCCAACCCAGGTCATCAGGATTTCTTGGGGCGTTGGAAAGATTCTGGAGTCCCAAGAAACATTTAAAAATTGACTTACATGTATTTTAAGATGTTATGAAATGCCTAAAAAAGGGAGGAGGAGCATCTGAGGCTGGGCCTGCAGCAGCCTCGAGCCGATTATTCTCCAGGACCTGGTGAACCAGCTCTCAAGATCTTGGGGAAACAGAATGAAGAGAAGCTGGGTCCAGTCTCTCTCATGCTGCAGAAGCATGAACAGCAGCTGGGAGACCTGGAGAAGAGGACGGAGGGGGTGGAGCACAGGGTCACAGTGGTGGAAGCTGATGCCAGTTCATTCAAGGAAGAGATCCAAGCCCTGAAGACGCAGGTTCGTAATTTGCGTGACCAAGTGGATGATCTTGAAAACAGGGGCAGGAGAAAAAAACATTCAGATCATGGGTCTGCCTGAGGGTAAGGAAGGGGAGCAGCCTGCAGAATTTGTTGAAGATTGGCTTCCGAAATTCTTGGACTTGGAGACTGCTATGAGAGGATTGAAGATAGAGAGGGCTCACCGGGTCGCAGTGCGGAGGTCGGGTCTGGGTCAACGCCCTCGTCCTTTCCTGGTACGGTTCCATCATTACCAGGATAAGGAGAGTCATGGGGGCTACCAGACCCCAGGGGAAGGATCGAAAGGCTCTAATTTACAAGGAGTCTAAGATCATGTTTTTTCAGGACTTTTCAGCGGCGGTGATCCAGAAACAAAAATCATATGATGGTGTCAAGAGAAGACTGAAGGAGTTTGGAATTCAGTACTCTGAGATATCCGGCAGTGCTTCGGATCACCTTCGATGGATCCATGCATCTCTTTGATACATCGGAGAAGGCAAGAGACTGTGAACAAACAAACCTAATTTAAACAATTGTAGTATGTATAAATATTGTTGCTAGGGTATGCGTTTATCATTCTGTAAAAGAAATGGAGGAAATCCGGTTGGAGTTTTGTTTTTCCCCCTTTTTTTCCTCTACTGATAATAATTTGGTTCAAACTATGTCTGGCGGTGGTTAAGATGTACATTTTAAATTTCTAAAGTTAAGACATACTAAAGGATGGGTGGGGTATTTATTCACCCTTTTTTTTGTAGATATTTTTATTGAAATGTAACATTTTTGCAATTTACAAAAATAAACAAAACTCTCAAATACAAACATTGATGTACAATTAAATCATATATACAATAGTCATAATTTAACAAAGAAAAGAGAAAGAAAGAAAACAAAAAGAGAAAAAAAAGAACCGAAAAAAGAAAGAAAAAAAAACTCAACTTTCTACTAATCTAACCTATAACTAACCAGAGTGTATACCTAAGTCTCTTACATGCTCGGAATGTATAAACATCAAATATAATAAAACCCGTATTCGCGCAGGATTCCTCTCCCAAGGGGCCCCGGAGCAGCCCGGTCTGAAATCTTCACTAAATAAAAGCCCTTGTTAGGATAGCCGAAATATCTGCATTTATATAATTCAAAAAGGGCTGCCATATTTTATAAAATAATTCAGTCTTTCGGTGCACCGTATTTGTGAGGAAGTCACGGGGGATATATTCCATAATTAATCTGTGCCAATTTGAAAGTCCAGGGGGGCCCTCAGCCACCCAGTTCACCAAAATATTTTTCCTTGCACAGAAAGAAAGAATAGAAAATAGTCTCTTCCCATGCATATCCAGAGATGAGAGGTTCGAAAAGCCCAAAAGGAGAGATACAGGGTCCACCCTAATTTCCGTTCCTAAAATTTCTGTCAGGGTATTTGCCACTTTAGTCCAGTATCTGCGGATTTTCTGACAAGTCCACAGACAATGTGCAAGAGTACCCACCTCTATTTTGCATTTGGGACACATTGGAGATGCTCCTGCCTTAAATTTTGCCAGTCGAGCCGGAGCTATATGGGCCCTATGAAGTATCTTTAGTTGGATAGCCTGAGTTCTGTTACAGATAGCAATTCTTCTAGCATTTTCCCAAATGTCATTCCACATATCCTCAGAGATTTCTAGCCCCAAGTCCTGCTCCCATGTTTTAAGCAGGTCATCCATGTCTCCTGAGACTCCATCATGTAGCAAATGGTATATAGTACTAACGGAGGATGCCCCCGCTGGTCGTAAGACATTACGTTCTCTGTCTGATTTATAAAGACTATCTATTAATGTAGTCTTCCTCTATATATAATCTCGAACTTGGAAGTATCGAAAGAGATCCCCATTAGGTATTCCGAATTTCAGACGCAGCTGCTCAAAGGACATCAGGATCCCATCTTTAAATAGGTCCCCTAAGCATGAGATGCCCCTGGATCTCCAGAGTTTAAAGGTGGCATCTGTAATCCCCGGTTGGAATCCCCATGCGCCTACTATTGGTGCATGGGGGGGATGTTTTATGTGAGTTACCCTCATTTTGCCGCATTATATTCCAGGCCTTAATTGTGTTTAATATTATGGGATTTTTACAGTGGTCTGTAATGATTTTCCTCTTATCTGAAAATAAAAGGTTAATAAGTGGGTATTTTACTTGGGAGGCTTCGATATCCAGCCAAATTGATTGTAGATCAGATGAAACCCAATCAGCTATGTAACTTAGTAGGGAGCTTAACTGATATTTCCTAAAGTCTGGGAAATCCAGTCCTCCCCTTGCCTGTGGAAGCTGTAGCTTCTTCAGCTTAATAAGGGGCCGTCTATGGTTCCAAATAAAGGAGCCCAACCAGCCATATAATTTACGTAGGGCTAGCCTTGGCAGCATCAGCGGGAGCATTCTCATAGGATATAAGAGACGGGGCAGAACATTCATTTTAATTAATGCTATTCTCCCTAGCCAGGAAATCGGAAGGTCTCTCCATCGCTGGAGGTCCTGCCTTATCCTTTCCATTAACTGTACAAAATTAGCCCTATACAGCTGATCAAATACTGGCGTGATAAAAATACCTAAATATAAGAAGCCCTCCAGGGACCAACAGAAGGGAAAAGGGGATCCGTCCATTAAGTGGGGTATCATAGCCAGACCACCCATTGGCATGGCTTCCGATTTTGAAAAATTAATTTTATAGCCTGAGAATGCACTAAATGTATTAATAACTTGAATTAGACGAGGCACTGACATTAAAGGATTACTGAGGAATAAGAGAACGTCATCTGCATAGAGGGTAATTTTGTTTACCTGTACCAATCCTCGGGGCCGTTATATTAGGATCAGTCCGGATGGCTTCTGCTAATGGTTCGATTATCAGTGTAAACAACAATGGTGAGAGAGGACATCCTTGACGGCAGCCCCTACCCACACTGAAGCCATCCGATCTTAACCCATTAGTAATAACAGCTGCTTTGGGGTCATTATACAATGTTGAAACCCATTTGGTAAACACCTGTCCAACGCCAAACCTTTCCAATGTGTAAAATAAATATGACCATTCAACCCTATCGCATGCCTTTTCCGCATCCAATGAAATTACTACTCCTGGTATCTTTCCCTGATGACAGGCTTGGATCATATTCAAGACCCTTCTGATATTATTGGATGATCTGCGGCCCTTAATAAATCCCGTCTGGTCCTCCTTTATAATATATGGCAGTACCCTTTCTAGTCTTAGTGCTAACATTTTTGAGAGAATTTTAAAGTCTACATTTAGTAAGGATATTGGTCTGTAAGATGCACAATCTTCTGGGTCTTTTCCTTTTTTGAGGATGAGAAATATTTGCTTCTTTCAGCGTGGGCGGGAGACAGACCTGACTATGCGCAAAATTATACATATCCATAAGTGGGTCAACCAATATTCCTGTAAATTCTTTATAGAATTCAGCTTGAAAACCATCCCGGCCCGGTGCTTTTCCGCTCTGAAGTTGCCTAATTGCCTCAAGTATTTCTTGGACTGTTAAAGGGGTATTTAGGGCCGACACCTGTTCCGGAGTCAGACCCGGGAAGGTCAAATTTTTTAAAAATGACTGCATCCTCCTAATCCTATCTTCACAATCCTGCGATCTATATAGTTCAGAATAAAATTCTTTAAAGGTCGCATTGATCTTTTTATGATCATGAGTCAGGGTACCTGTACTTTCCTTGATGGTCGGAATAGTTTGAGGGGCTTTCTTTTTCTTTGCAAGAAATGCTAAGTATCTACCCGGTTTGTCGCCATATTCATATAATCTTTGTTTCGCAAATAATATTTCCCTTTTAGCCGTTTGAGTAAGCGCGGTGTTTAAAGCTGTCCTAAGAGCTGTAATCCTCTGCAATTTTGTGATAGAAGGTCTATCAGCGTATGCTGTTTCGGCTGCTTTTAGGCGAGCTTCGAGCAGACGCTGTTGCTCTCCCTTCATTTTCCTCTGGGTCGCTGAATAGGAGATGATCAAACCTCGTGCATAAGCTTTGATGGTCTCCCACATCATTGACGGATTGCTAGCCGTACCAGTATTAATTTCTAAAAAAGTTTTAAGTTCTTGGGAGAAGTACTTTAAAAATTTGCTATCTTTTATCAGGAAGGGGTCCATACGCCAATGCCGAGTGGATGTCCCATTGTTCTTTACCTTAGTTTCCATGTATACAGCGGCATGGTCAGAGATTGCTATAGTACCTATTTTACAGGTTGATATAGAATTTAGAAAAATCGATGGGGCAAAAAACATATCAATTCTTGTGTGACATTTATGTGGATTAGAGTAGAAAGAAAAATCTCTACCCTGTGGATGGAGACATCTCCATACATCTACCAATCCTAATTCTTTATTCAGGTCCGCCAGTTGTCTAGATCTGGGAGATACTCCAGCGGCACTCTTGGGAGTCCTGTCTATTTCTGGATCCATAATACAATTAAAGTCTCCCCCTATAATTGTATGACTGGCACCAAAGGCCATCAGTTTTGAAAAAGCTTCCGTTATGAATTTAAAGGGGTGTGCCGGGGGCAGTACACATTTAAGATCCCATATTCCTCTCCATTTATGAGGGCTTTAATCAAAATATATCGTCCAGATTCGTCTTTTATCTGATTTAGAATTTTAAAAGGGAAGTTCTTCCGGACAAGGATAACGACTCCCCTGCTTTTTGAATTAAAAGAGGAAAAAAAGGCCTGATCAAATCCGCCCTGTCGTAATTTTAAGTGTTCTTTATCCGACAGGTGTGTCTCCTGTAGGAGAGCTATATCAACTCTCTCCTTCTTAAGATTTGATAATATTTTCTTCCTTTTAACTGGCGAATTACTCCCCCTGACATTCCAGGTGCACCACTTAACCGACTGTTCAGCCATAATCATCTGGACAGATCAGAGACCCCTCGGGAGGGGAAACCCTATCTAGAACATCCCGAGCATGGAGCATACAAGATTTACAAAAGTAAAGACTCTCTGATACACTCAAAACAATATAACAAAAAACTCTAAGTATAAAAGATATAAAACATTCCGAATTGGAGATTTTCTCCCTTGTTCCCAGGGAGCGTCACTTCCTCTCCCACAGTCCATCTTACCCTCTTCCAACCAGTGCCCCACCCTTGACCCAGGTGTTCCTCAATAAAATGAGGAGAATTCAAATATAATATAAAGCTAGAGTTAACAGTGAACACCCCACCCCCACCCACACCCACATCTAAATATATTTGGGAATATTAATACCATATATAACTATAAGATTACAATCTCAACATGTAATACTTAAATATAATACCACAAAATAACAGGGGAAAGAAAAACAACCCCGCTCCTAAAAACAGAAGTAAAATAGAATAAGGTAACCACCTTTCCCTATTAACATTAACCAAACGCCCCACAATCTCTTACAGTTTATTTAAGAGAGTCCAAGAATTCCTTAGTCTTCTCCAGTGATCCGAAGTTATATATGGATCCTTCGTGGTTAAGGCGTAGCGTCGCTGGATATCGTAAGGAGTACTGAATATTTAAATCCCTTAAACGCTTCTTCACCTCATCGAATGCCTTCCTCTTTCGGACCAAAGCTGGGGAGAAGTCCTGGAAAAGCATGATCCTGGATCCTTTGTGGGTCATAGCTTGGGGATCTTTTCCCAGATTTCTTGAGGCTTCCAGGAGCATCTGCCTCTCCCTATAGCTCTGCGGCTGGAACAGGACCGGACGTGGGCGCTGGGTTGAGCCGGGCCCACGTACTGTGACCCGGTAGGCCCATTCTACCCTTACCTGGCCTGATCCATTATGCAGATTTAAAAGTTGTGGCAGCCAATGCTCTAAGAATGCTGTCAGCTGACCTCCCTCTTCCTGCTCGGGCAGGCCCAACAACCGAATATTTTTTCTACGACATCGATTTTCGAGGTCATCAATGTGGTTTTCTAGGTTCTGGACTCGATTCTCGAGAAAACGGATGTGGTCGGCTGCCGATTTTATCGCAGTCTCTGAGGCTGCGGCCTTCGACTCCACCTCTCTGACTCGGCACTCCAATTCCTGAATGTCTCTGCCCTGCTTCTGCAGCTCGGCTGATTGAGTCTCGGCAGAGCAGAGAAGCACTTCGATAAAAGCATCAATCTTCGCCTCCCACCTGGTAAACATCTCCTCAAAGCTCATCTTCATTGGTAAATCTCCTGAAGTGGCTGAAGACACCTTTGTTGCAGCTGAAGAGGGAGAGGGTGGGGGAGGGGTCCCTGCTTTCTTAGAGCCGCCTGTTCCCTTCCCTTTACTCATTTTCCAGCTAGTATTAGACTATTTAAATGTACTAATAGGTAACTATTTAAGGTTAACAACTATTATAAATGGTTTAGTGAGTGTGGTGGGGGTGGATAGCCCACTTTGCCCAAGTTTTGGGTAGAGCACTGTGGACTCAGTCTTGCTGGGTCGCCGCCATCTTGGATCCCCATTCACCCTTTTTTAAATTCATATTGATATTCTATGGGGTGTTTATTCTTTTTAGCTTATGCTTGCGATGAGGCTCTAGCTGGGAGAAGTGAAGGTGGTTGAAATGGTTAGATGTCTATTTATGTGCAGTTCGGGACAGGTACTTGCCCCCTCCGGGCAGGGGATGAGTTCCCCTACTCAGCGCTATTGGCACTTTATATGTTGGTTTGTTTTCTGGTTTTTATTGTTTTTTATTTTAAATAATTTTGTATGTTTGTTAAATGTAGTGGTTTTAGTTTATGTAGTTTTTTATATTTGGTGGACCATGCGACACTAAGGCTCAGTAATTTGTGGTTTGGGTTCCTCCTCTCTGGAATTTAAATGCAATTGCAGATTATTATGGCTAATGATTTGATTAAATGGCGTACCTGGAATATCAAGGGAAGTCACTCACTAATTAAGAGGAAGAAGGTACTCTTGAGTCTTAGAAAGGAGAAGGTAGATATTGCTTTGTTACAGGAGACCCATTTGGATGACAAGGAGCATCTGAAATTATAGCAGAATGGCTCTAACAGAGTTTTTTATCATCATTTAATACCAGAAAGAGGGGAGTAGCTATATTGGTTAGGAAAAATCTCTCATTTAAAATTGTTTAATGTGTTAAAGACACATACGGAAGGTTTGTAATTCTTAAAGCCTTGATAAATGGGGAAGAATATGGCATTTTAAATGTTTATTGTCTCCCAGCTTATCCTCTGAAATTCTTGGTAGATGCTTTTTCTAAACTGATGTGCCAAGACTTGAGACTTATCATTATAAGGGGAGATTTTAACTGCCTCATGGACCCACAGTAGACAGGTTGCCTAAAGGTCCCTTGATACCCTCTGCACAAACTAAACAGTTATTGGGTTTATGTGGGGAATTAGGGTTGGTGGACATCTGGAAGTGTCTCCACCCTACAGGTAGGGATTTCACGTTTTTCTCTAATCCACATAGATGTCACACGAGGATTGATTTTTTTTTTGATTCCTGCGGTAACCCTGGATCTGGTGGCATCCTGTACGATTGGTAATATTGCCATCTCTGATCATATTGCAGTGTACCTCATGGTTAAGATTAAGGATGTTACAGTGGATTCAAGGTACTGGCGAATGGACCCCTTTATTCTCATAGACAGTAAGTTTGTGGAGTATTTCTCTAGGGAATTTCGGGCATTCCTAGACATCAACACAGGCTCAGTTGATAGCCCATCTGTTCTCTGGGAAACTGCCAAAGCTTATTCCAAGGGGTTAGTTATTTCATAATCCACCAGTAGGAAGAGGCACAAGGGTGAGCAGCAATGTCTCCTTGAAGCATGGTTGAAGACAGCCGAGAAGGCCTATTTTGACAGACCCTCGTTGGTCAAACTACAAAGGATTACAAGCACTGCGGTCAGCACTAAATTCTGTGCGCTCACAGTCAGCAAAGAAGGAGCAAGGTTATACAAAGCATGGTGACAAGCCAGGCAAATACTTAGCATACCTTGCAAGAAAGAGAAGTGCCCCACAAACCATTACAGCGATTAGGGAAGGGTCTGGGAACCCAACATGTGATTCTAAAAAGACTAATGTGGTGTTCTAAAGATTCTACTCTAAGTTATATCAGCCTGAGAATTGTGAGGAGGGGCAGGCCAAAATGGAATCCTTTTTTTTAAAAAAGAGATCTGAAGCTCCTGGGTGTGACTCCCGAACAACAGACCTTTCTCATTGCCCCATTATCAGAGCAAGTAGTACAGGAAGCTTTGAGGCAGCTTCAGAGTGAATTCTATAAAGGAATTTATAAGTATAGTCAGGCCCGATGCTGAATATGTTTAATGATTCACACAGTATTGATTGTCTCCCACCATCTCAGAGAGGCCAATATTTCACTTATCCTTAAAAATAGTAAGGATCCGGAAGACTGTGCTTCATACAGGCCCATCTCGCTCTTAAATGTGGACTTTAAGATCCTCTCTAAGGCTCTTGCGTTAAGGCTGGAGACTGCGTTACCCTCTATTATTAAAGAGGATCAGACGGATTCCATGAAGGGTCGCAGATCCTCCAATAATATTAGGAGGCTGCTTAACGTAATTCAAGCATACCAACAGCAGTCAATACAGGGATTGGTGATTTCTTTAGATGCAGAGAAGGCATTTGACAGAGTTGAGTGGCCGTATCTTTTCTATACTCTGGACTGGTTTGGTCTGGGCGAAGTTGTCTAAGATGGGTAAAGGTTCTCTACAGGGTACCTCTCGTGGTGGTCATTACCAACGGGGTACGATCAAGCAATTTTAATATTTCTAGGGGCAGCTGGCAGGGCCACCCCCTTTCACCATTACTTCTTACGTTGGTGATTGAACTGTTGGCAGAGGCCATTCGTGGGGATCTCAATATATCAGCTCCAGAAGTGAGGTCAAAATTATATAAGATCTTGCTGTATGCAGACCATGTTCTAATTTTCTTGACAAATCCAGCAGCCTCAGCCTGATACAAAGCATTCATGCGTTTGGCGCTTTTTCAGGGTATAAGATTAATTTTGCTAAATCAGAGGCTATGCCTATGTGGTCTTACAAAAGAGTTGGCTCTTGAGTGACTATAGATTCCCATTTAGGTGGTCAAAGGGGGATTTTGTATATTTGGGCATATTCATTACTCCAGTTCTGGATTGGCAGTTCGAAGCCAATTTTACACAATTATTTGAAAAAAAATTAAACAAGATTTCTAAATATGGGAAGCACTTCCAGTCTCACGGTTGGGTCGGAAAGCATTTAAGATGAATATTCTCCCTCGTTTGCTATACCCTTTACGGATGTTCCCCCTGATTTTCAATAAACAAACACTCAGGAGACTGTACGGTTAGTTCAGCTCCTTTATCTGGCACCATAAAATGGCCCCTCATTAAAATAGCCAAACTGCAGTTACCTCACAGATTGGGGGGAGTAGACCTTCCGGACATTAAAAATTACCAAATAAGTTCGATTTTGACCTACATGAGTGATTGATTGGGTTTATGGGGACCCTCTTTCAATATGGCTAGATATCGAAGCCTCCCAGGCAAGGTGTCCCCTTACCAGCGTGCTGTTTTTGGACAAGATGAGGACAGTTAGGGAATATTGCCATAAACCAATAGTCATCAATACTGTTAAAGCATGGAGGGCAATTCGGCAGAGGGAAGGAAATATTGGCAAAACATTTTTGTTTCCACCTTTTGTGGGTATGCCGGGTATGATAGATTCAGGATTTAAACATTCGGCAGCTAGGGGTATACCTTGCATGGGTGATTTATTTGAGGGAGATGTAATGATGTCCTTTGATCAGTTAGTACAGAAGTACGAGTTACCTAATAGAGACCTCTTTCATTTTTCTCAATTTAGGGATTTTATTCAAGACCACACTTCTGACTGATTTCTAAAAATCTGACATAGAAAGAGGGGTACTAAGGGCTAAGAGTACACTCTCTGTCAGTACTTTATATCACCAATTAGGGGGTGCCACCTCTGATGAATCTGATCGACTCTGCAAGATGTGGGAAAGAGAGCCGGGTGTTGAAGTTTCTTCAGAGGCATGGGAGAATATTTGAGAGAATGCAAGGAAAATATCAATTTGCAATAGGACCCATGCTTTACAGTTGAAGATTCTCCACAGGGTCCACTTAGCCCCAGACCATTTGTCAAAGGGGTATCTTCAGCATGTCCCAAGTGCAAGGTCTGCATGGGCACTCTTACCCATTGTCTTTGGTCTTGTGACAGGCTTCAAATATATTGGAGCGCTGTGGTGGGTACAATGGAGAGGATTTTAGGTGTAGGGGTGGAGAAGGACCCTATTTCTCTTTTGGGGTGACCTATTGTATTTCCTGCAGACACGCATAAGAAGAAAAAAACTTTTCAATATTCTTACGTTCTGTGCAAGGAAGAATATCCTGCTAGGTTGGATATCCGAAAACCCCTCAGGCCTGTCGGGTTGGCGGAAGATTGTTATGGAGCATTTTCCCCTGGATTTTCTCACAAATGTGGTACACCACAAAACTGAGAATTTTTACAAGACATGGCAATCCTTTTTGAAATACCTGGACACAGATGTATCTGCCACACTAACAAGGGCTTTTATATAGCCATAACGATTGTGTTTCATGAGTCCAATATTCAGAGAGGAGGAACTGTGAATGTACGAGTGTTTTGTTTGGCTGGGCCGAGTTATTACTATTTATTTGTTTGTTGTTGTTAGGTATTTATTTATTTAGTTAAATAGCTAGTTTAGGTTTTATTTAATTTTATACTTCTCTATACATGTTTATACATTCGTATAGGAGGGTGGGTTGGGGAATTTTTTTATTATTTGGGTTTAGTTTTGTACTGTTTTGAATTGCATTGTTTTGTATTTTTTCTTAATAAAAATGTTATATAAAAAAAGCAATGTTACCTCCTGAATCCCAGGAAACCGTTTACGTTGCTTTGACTCTCTTCCCAGAAATAGTTAATTAGCATGTTACTTTTAATTCCTTTATAACAGTTTCTCCTGGTCCCTTTCATCCCAGAAAGAATTAGTGCGGATTCTTTCGATCCATAAAGTTTGGAGTTCTGAAGTTTACTTGTCACACAATTTACCCCAAAGAAACTAAAAATGCAGTTTTAGTGCGCTATATAACTTTAATTATAAATTTAAAACCACTCATTCTGTCTTCTATTCAAGTCTCATTGCAGTACCTGTGACTGTGCATTGTTAGTGCTTTGAAATTTGGGCAGCAGTTTGAGATTGCTCATCATTTACAGTCTATCGTATGCGTATCTGCAAGGTGGGTGCAATACCCAAATCTTGATTATCTTGATTTGGGAGAATATTCTCTCAGACGAGGTATATGAAGTCAAAGTTTTCATTTTAAAACACACAGTATGTTAGGAGTGGGGATTTTGTCCTTTACAAGTTCTAAAATATTGCTGTTCTTTGATCTGACTTGCAGTTCAATGTCATTTTGCATAGTTATTAACTCCAAATCAACTTCACTGCTTTGAAAATCAAATACTTAATGGAATTTGGTAGCCAAAGTCAACCTGAAGGAATCAATTTAAGATGAAAGTGGATTTAACAATTTGTTCCATCACACCTAATTCCCGAAATTGCTTGTTGAACTCTGCTGACTTACTTCAGTGTGTTTTCTGAGTGAATTTGTCTTGATGCTTTTCTAGTATTTTCGCCAGACTTGAGTGTTGCATGCACTTTTTTTTAAATTGGGAGGACCACAGACCCAGCTTCAATCTGAATGATACATCAGTATGGATATATATGCTAAGGCTGTCCTTACGCTGCAGTTCAGATATTTCAGCTCATTCAGTTTGACGTTGTGTCTGCAAGGTACTTGATGTCGAACAACCACACAATGTTTTGACAGTTCAATGTATACTTCATTCCTTGATATAAGAATGGCCATTTCAGGCATCAGATTTAAAAATTTTTCAGGCTCTTCCCTTGACTTAACCACTTTACATAAACAGACAGGACTAGGTTACCAAAGGGGACATAGAGTTCATCAAGTAAGGATTCAAACAAGAGGTGCTGAAGGGCTCTTGCTCAAATAGAATTGACAATTTTAATTACTTCAGAAAAGCCCATAACTTTACTTGCTAATGTCTGCTGATGGGTTACGTTGACAGAAAAAGGAAAATCAGGATCATTTCTGCAAAATGCAATAAAGCATGGCTGGTGCATCATCAGTTGTCACCAATTTCTTGATTGAAATGTCTTGTCCAACCAAAACTTTTGAATTTAATGTAGATATTCCTCACCCTATATTCTCTCCAAGGGCAAAAAAGGTGAGAATTTTTTTTAAAAATTGTTACATCCTGTTATGAAGTTGAAGGTGTGCACTGTATCTTTAAGAGAGTGAATACTGTTTTGCAGTGAGTGCTTAGAAGCACTCTGTCATATGACATCATCTAAGACATGGTAAATGCAATAAATAGTCAACCCCATCGCAGATCCTTCTGGGGTGCTACTTCTTGCCAATGGGAGTACCTGTCCACGATCGCTGCTTACGATGTATAGTTAGTAAGTTTACAGATGACAACAAAATTGGAGGTGTAGTGGACAATGAAGAAGATTACCTCAGATTACAACGGGATCTTGATCAGATGGGCCAATGGGAAGAGGAGTGGCAGATGGAGTTTAGTTCAGATAAATACGAGGTGCTGCATTTTGGAAAAGCAAATCTTAGCAGGACTTTACCATTAAGCGCACAAGTCCTGGGGAGTGTTGCTGAACAAAGAGACCTTGGAGTGCAGGTTCATAGCTCCTTGAAAGTGGAGTCACAGGTAGATAGGATAGTGAAGAAGGCATTTAGTATGCTTTCCTTTATTGGTCAGAGTATTGAGTACAGGACTTGGGAGGTCATGTTGCGGCTGCACAGGATGTTGGTTAAGTCACTGTTGGAATACTGCGTGCAATTCAGGTCTCCTTCCTATCGGAAAGATGTTGTGAAACTGGAAAGGGTTCAGAAAAGATTTACAAGGATATTGCCAGGGTTGGAGGATTTGAGCTAAAGGGAGAGTTTGAATAGGCTGGGGCTGTTTTCCCTGGAGTGTCAGAGGATGAGGGGTTACCTTATAGCTGATTATAGAATCATGAGGGGCATGGATATGATAAATAGACAAAGTCTTTTCCCTGGGGTGGGGGAGTCCAGAACTAGAAGGCATAGGTTGAGGGTGAGAGGTGAAAGATATATAAAAAAAAAAGACCTAAGGGGCAACATTTTCACGCAGAGGGTGGTATGTGTATGGAATGAGTTGCCAGAGGAAGTGATGAAGGCTAGTACAATTGCAACATTTAGGCATTTGGATGGGTGTCTGAATAGGAAGGGTTTGGAGGGATATGAACCGGGTGCTGGAAAGTGGGACCAGATTGGGTTGGGATATCTGGTTGGCATGGACGGGTTGGACCGAAGGGTCTGCTTCTGTGCTGTACATCTATGACTCACTAGCAGTATCAGAATATACTGGAAAATTGGAAATATGTAACACTTGGCCATTAAATTGATACCTGAGTTTTGGTTGCTATTTTGACAACAATTTGAATTTAATCTGGTTTAAATTATGCTCCACGATACTAAAACCCAATAGTTTTTGAATTTATTGTTTTTGCCAACCTTGAACCAATGAGTCAGTCCAATGTTTGGGGTATGAAGCAGCAGGCATTTTGAAAGCCTGACAGACCAACTGTCATTGACAGAGAGTAAACTGCCATCGAGAGAGACTGTCATTCAAAACACTATCAAAAGGTACCTTTTTCATATGAAATATCTTTGCAGTACAAGACAGAAGACAACCCAGGGAGGTATTCAGCCAACAGGAGGACGACACCAGAGATGACAGCCGCTGAGTGGTTTAGAAATTAAGTTGATGTAATTTTAAGATGGGTTTTTATTAGAGTAATATATTGTTAGAGTTAGAGGCAGATAACTAACATTTAAGAGAAAGGAGTCTTAGAGTTGTAAATAGTTGTTATTTAATGTTCACTTTCAGAGTTAAAGATTAAATTATTTTTTTTCCCTTCAAAAGTGGAATTTTGGGATTCTGTTATTCATACTTTAACTGATTATGAGTTGAGGTGGGCTTTTCTGGGGCATTTGGTTTAATTAGCAGAAGGGTTCACTGCCGGTGTCATTACAGTCTTAATAACCAGATGCTGTATCAATCAGACCAACAGATTAAATCGAACTGCAGGGAGATGCATTCACGGTTTTTCAGATTCGGCTGCAGTTGGTAAAAGACATCTTCAGACAAAGATCCAGGTTGTCTTGCTACTGTGGGAATACATGTGACATGTGCTGAACTGCCATTAATATTTCTTGTTTAAAGTCTGTGCACAAAGAGTAGCTAGAGTTATTGCTTTTTTCACCATCTGTGAATGATTTTTTGTTTTGCCGGAAGATAGCAAAATGATGCTTCAGTGAAGGCCTTACATTTTGCTAAAAGCAAAATACTGCAGATGCTGGAAATCTAGAACAAAGAAAACTGGATAAACTCAGCATGTCAGGCAGCATCTGTGCGGAAAGAAACAATTAACGCTTGGAGTTTGGTATGACCTTTCTTCAAAATATATTGCTGCTGGTATGGGACAAAAAATGCTTTTAAAACTGGCTTTGGCTCATCAACTTTCTTTGTCCAAAGCATGCTGTTCAAGGGAAAACTATCCTGGAATTCACTTTGCACCAGCATGGTGTGGTTCCAAGTTCCTCTTTTTAACTTAATCGATAGATATATTTTGGTGACATAAAGGCAACCACCCATATTTTACAGTTATGAACAGAAATTCATTTTCTCATTCCTATGGAAGTTGGACATTTCTGGTTTCTTTTAAAATAGTTCATCACTCATCAATATTGCTTTGCCTGCCAGTTCATGAAATCACATGGTTGCTGGTCACCCTGCAGGAAAGCTTCTGAATTTGCACTCTGGAGCTACCAGAATGTTGCTGGTTGTTTTTATTTGTGAAGGCATGGAAGGTCACTTCTGTAGTTGCACTTTTGTCCCAGGGTCCCAGTCAGATTTCATTGCTCAGATATTGGATGTAGTAGTGTTCTCTGTAACTTCTCTTCACCTTATTACATCTAGTGGCAAAGCAGCTGAAGAAAACAAAAATGGCAGATTTACAGAGAATGGGAACAGGAGCATGACTAACTGAGCTGCTCTTGCATGGAAAATGATGGCTAATCAGCCCATCAATGTTTCTAGTACTGTAATATACTGGCTTTGCACATCAATTTCTAGGCAAAGGTGAGGACTGCAGATGCTGGAAACCAGAGTTTACATCAGAGTGGTGCTGGAAAAGCACAGCAGGTCAGGGCTATTCCTGATGAAGGGCTTTTGCCTGAAACATCGATTTTCCTGCTCCTTGGATGCTGCCTGACCAGTTGTGCTTTTCCAGTGCCACTCTGATCTAAACGTCAATTTCTTAGCACTGCCACAACAAAATTTTACCCTGCAATGACTGTATTTCAGATTGGTCAAGATACACTAAGTAATAAGCTAGCAAAGCCTATTTAAGAAGTAGAAATCATGCAAAGGAATGACAATTGATATGCTGGCAGTGAGATTAACTATCAGAAATGCACACAGCAAGGTAAAGTGGGAAGGTGGTGAGATTGACAGTCCGTGACTCTGCGACTGACCAGGTAACCATGCATTAGGAGTTTTTAATCAGCAGTATTCACTCACTGAGTAAGAAGCCCAGCCAATATAGACAGGTTCTGATAAGGAGAGAAGTTGACTAGTCGTTGATCAACAGTCTAGGCTACTGTGGACAAATCAAAAGGTGAACTACTGTTAAGCATATTGGCCGATATACACCAAATACCAAAGAGTCATTGGAGCAGCATACACTGAAGTATGCATCAGGACCATGAAGGACCACTAACAGTTAACACAATGGGTATCATCTAGGAAACTGCAGCTTCTGACAGATAATTTCCCAACATCTAGAACACAGCAAAAAAAAACCCAGAGGATCCCACCTCACTTAATTTAACAGTCATGCAAGAAAGGTTAGAAGATTAAAAACCCAATTTAACTCTTGGGTAGCTATAAAACTAACAACTTGCTACGAAGACCTCTCTTCTTCTAGCTTCTCCAGATACCTGATGACCACCACATGACCTTTCCTTAATTGCTGTTAAAGTCTCTTTGGGACACATAACATATTAAATACAGTAACAAATGTCAAAAAAAAAGTGGAACATTATGGTCTGTAATGCTGTTCCAGTATTTAGTGTGTTTCTCCCTGGTTCCTCTCCAATGGATGCATCTAGAACAGGCTAGATTGGAAACTTGGCCAGAAATATCAACAAGAGATTGGAGCTCTTCATTTTAAAAAAAAAGAGCTGTCATCTATGGTAGTCCTAACTGACTGTCATAATATTAGGTTAATAATTTTAAACCACAGCTGGTCCAGAAGCATTGCTGCTTGATCCAAAGACAGACAGTCATTAGGCAACTCAAACTCATCTTTTAGCTCTCAAAACAAAGTAGAAGTCCAAATGCCAGCAGCATTGTTCACCATGAAGCTTGAGTGTGCATTATCATCACTTCCACCCAAGCCTGCAGATCTCAGGCCATGCACAATGTGAGGTATGAAATTTCAGCAGCAACTGCAGCTGACTGTTTCTCTGCAACCCAATCATGATAGATACCAATCCCTAAATATATGTAGTATTCTGATACTAACTCCAATTACTGCCTTCAGATCAGCTGTTGTCTAGTTTGCAAGGATTTCCAGATTGATTTGAGCACAGATGTGTGTTCTCAGACATAAGAGCCACACAAAACAGCTTGAATAGCACCAGGAACTTTAAATCTTCTAGACTTCCAAGTCCAGTGTCTCGTATCAGGGTTATTCAGCACAAGCTTTCAAATCACATGCTTTAACTCAGCATTTTGACAAAGAAGAAAACATAGACCAAACTGGTCACAACACTGGCATTAACCAGCAACAGAAATTTCCCATGCAATGGGAGCATGCCCTCTCCACAAAAAACAGGTGCAATCCCACCCACCCAATTTCCACCCAGTCTACTTTTGATCAAAGTGATTGCGTCATCAACACTACCATTGCGGTACTTGGCAAAAACCTCCTCACAGACGGTCAATTTATGTTCCACCAGCTCTTAATCACATTGCAGCCTTAGCCCAAAGTTAGTCAGAAGAGCTGAACTCTTGACATTGAGGCAGCATTTGACTGACCATAGCACCTAGAATAATAAAACCTTAATAAAACTGCAGTCAACAGGAGTCAGGGAGAAAATATTCCAACAGTTACAGTTATACCTAGCACAAAAGGAGGATGGTGTGGTTGCTCCAAGTCAGTCAAAGCATACAGGATACCACTGCATAAATTAAGGTAGTGTCCTACGTCCAATTATCTACAGCTTCAATGACACTGCCTCCATGACAATATCAGAAAAGGGAATGTTTACTGATGATTGCACAACATTCAGTGCCATATGTAACTCCTCAGGAGAATAAAGCAGTATTGGTTAAAGAATTAAGTACACTAGTAAGAAGAGATGATATACTTAAATGGGTTAACAAAAGGAGGTTGAGCTTAGGAGCTTTCAAAACAAAAAATAAAAAACCAGCACAATTACAGTGCTAGGGGTATACTGCAGACCCAAATAATGAGAGAGAGAAATTGAAGAACATATATGCAGATAGATTTCTGCCTGCAGGAATAAACAGGGCAAAACTAATAGGAGACTTTAACTATCTTGATATCAACTCTGTTTCAAACAACATGAAGAGGCACGGAAGGTGAAAAGTTCAATGCTGTGTCCAGAAAAAATTTTTTTAATATGAAGATGGGCAAGTGGGTGAAGCGACAGTAGGCAAACACATTGAGGACAGTGACCACGATTTGGTTAGATTTAGTATTATTATGGAAAAGAACAAAGATAAGTCAGGAGTAAAGTGTTTAAACTGGAAGGTGGCAAATTTTACAAAACTGAGGAGTGGTTTGGCTAAGATGGACTGTTCAGGGCTGCCATTGGATAAATCAGTGGTAAACCAGTGAAAGTGCTAAAAGTGAGATCCTTCGGGAACTAAGCCCTCCTGAAATAAGAACAGCATTGCTAAATTTAAAGTCCCCCCATGGTTATCTAGAAAAATACAGGGGAAGATAAAATCAGAAAAAGAAAGCTTATGATAAATCACAAAAAAACTCAACACCTTGACAGTATAAGGCAAGAACTTTCAAAAGCTGATTGGAGGCAGATGTTCGCAGGTAAAGGGATGGCTGGAAAATAGGAAGCCTTCAGAAATGAGATAACAAGAATCCTGAGAAAGTATATTCCTGTCAGTGTGAAAGGGAAGGCTGGGAGATATAGGGAATGTTAGATAACTCAAGAAATTGAGGGTTTGGTTAAGAAAAAGAAGGAAGCATATGTCAGGTATAGACAGGATAGATCGAGTGAATCCTTAGACGAGTATAAAGTAGGAGTATACTTAAGAGGGAAATCCGGAGAGCAAAACGGGGACATGAGATTGCTTTGGCAAGGAGAATCCAAAAGATTTTTTTACAAATATATTATGGGCAAAAGGGTAACTAGGGAGAGAATAGGGCCCCTCAAAGATCAGCAAGGCGGCCTTTGTGTGGAGCCACAGAAAATGGGGAAGACACTAAGTGAATATTTTGCATCAGTATTTACATGGAAAAGGATCTGGAAGATGTAGACTGTCGGGAAATAGATGGTGACATCTTGCAAAATGTCCAGATTACAGAGGAGGAAGTGCTGGATGTCTTGAAACGGTTAAAGGTGGATAAATCCTCAGGACTTGATCAGGTGTACCCGAGAACTCTGTGGGAAGCTAGAGAAGTGATTGCTGGGCCTCTTGCTAAGATATTTGTATCATCGATAGTCACAGGTGAGGTGTTGGAAGACTGGAGGTTGGCAAACGTGATGCCACTGTTTAAGAAGGGCAGTAAAGACAAGCCAGGGAACTATAGACTGGTGAGCCTGACCTCAGTGGTGAGCTAGTTGTTGGAGGGAATCCTGAGGGACAGGATGTACATGTATTTGGAAGGGCAAGGACTGATTCGGGATAGTCAACATGGCTTTGTGCATGAGAAATCATGTCTCACAAACTTGATTGAGTTTGTTGAAGAAGATTGATGAGGGCAGATCAGTAGATGTGATCTATATGGACTTCAGTAAGGCGTTCGACAAGGTTCTCCATGGGAGACTGATTAGCAAGGTTAGATCTCATGAAATACAGGGAGAACTAGCCATTTGGATACAGAACTGGCTCAAAGGTAGAAGACAGAGGATGGTGGTGGAGGGTCTTTTTCAGACTGGAGGCCTGTGACCACTGGAGTGCCACAAGGATCGGTGCTGGGCCCTCTACTTTTTGTCATTTACATAAATGATTTGGATGCGAGCATAAGAGCTTTAGTTAGTAAGTTTGCAGATGACACCAAAATTGGAGGTGTAGTGGACAGCGAAGAGAGTTACCTCAGATTAAAACAGGATCTGGACCAGATGGACCAATGGGCTGAGAAGTGGCAGATGGAGTTTAATTCAGATAAATGTGAGGTGCTGCATTTTGGAAAAGCAAATCTTAGCAGAACTTTACCATTAAGCTTACAAGTCCTGAGGAGTGTTGCTGAACAAAGAGACCTTGGAGTGCAGGTTCATAGCTCCTTGAAAGTGGAGTCGCAGGTAGATAGGATAGTGAAGACGACGTTTGGTACACTTTCCTTTATTGGTCAAGAGTATTGAGTACAGGAGTTGGGAGGTCATGTTGCTGCTGTACAGGACATTGGTTAGGCCACCGTTGGAATATTGTGTGCAATTCTGGTCTTCTTCCTATCGGAAAGTTGCTGTGAAACTTGAAAGGGTTCAGAAAAAGATTTACAAGGATGTTGCCAGGGTGGAGGATCCGAGCTATAGGAAGAGGCTGAACAGGCTGGGGCTGTTTTCCCTGGAGCGTTGGAGGCTGAGGGGTGACCTTATAGAGGTTTACAAAATTATGAGGGGCAAATAGATAAGTCTTTTCCCTGGGGGAGTCCAGAACTAGAGGGCATAGGTTTAGGGTGAGAGGGGAAAGATATAAAAGACACCTAAGGGGCAATGTTTTCATGCAGAGGGTGGTACGTGTATGGAACGAGCTGCCAGAGGGTGTGGTGGAGGCTGGTACAATTGCAACATTTAAGAGGCATTTGGATGGGTGTATGAATAGGAAGGGTTGGGAGGGATATGGCCCGGGTGCTGGCAGGTAGGATTAGATTGGGTTGGACCGAAGGGTCTGTTTCCATGCTGTTCATCTCTATGTCTCTATGACCTCAGCCTGCCTTTGAGTACAGAAAATGCAGGATCAAGTTTAAAAAAAAGGAACCAAAAAAAGAGCATGAATAAACATTAGCAAAATAAAGGAAAACCCAAAGATGTTTTACCAGTTTATAAAACGAAAAAAGAATAGTTAAGGAAAAAGTGGAACCCCTCAGAGATGGAGAGAACTTGTGGGAAGATGCAGAGGACGTGGGAGGAATTTTAAATACATTTTTTGCCTCTGTATTCACAAAGGAAAGTGATGATGTAGATAAAGTAATCCAACAGAAGCAGTTTGAAATATTGGCCAAAACAATCATAAGAGAGGGTTAGAGAAGTTGGAATCTTTGAAGTTGCCAGGTCCAGATGGATTGTTCCCTCAGATGTTACAAGCGGTTATGGAGAAAATAGCAGATGCACTGAGGTTTATTTTCCGATCTTCATTATACACAGATGAAGTGCTGAAGGATTGGAGAAATGCAAATGTGGTTCCTGGTTTAAAAGGAGGGATAAAAAGGAAATGCCAAAAGATTATTGGCCAATTAGTTCTACTTCAGCAGTGGGCAAATTGTTAGAATCAATTCTGAAAGATCAGACAAACTGTCACCAAGGAAGGTATGGACTAGTCAGGGAGAGTAAGCATGGCTTGGTTAAGGGAAGGTCATGCCTTACAAATTTGATTGAATTCTCTAAGTAAGCGACAAGGAGGATTCAGGAGGATACTGAAGTGGTTGTTATCTATCTGAATTTTACTAAGACATTTGACAAGGTCCCACATAGGGAAACAGCAGCACAACTGAGAAATTTGCAGATGACACAAAAATTGGCTGCGTAGTTGGTAGTGTAGAAGGTAACCGTAAGCTCCAAAAGGGATATAGATGGGTTGGAGGAGTGGGAAGGAAAGTGGCAGATGGAACTCAACTCTGATGTGTGAGGTAATGCACTTAGGGAGGTCAAACTGTAAAAGGGAACACACAATAAATGGGAATATACTGAGAGGCATAAATGAAGGGACAGATCTTGGCATGCAAGTGCAGAAGCCCCTAAAAAAGATAGCAGTATGCTGTTCTGGTCACCACATTACCGGAAGAGTAGAATTGCTCTGGACAGAGTGCAGAGAAGATTTCCTAGAAATGTTACCTAGGCTAGAGAAATATAGCTATGAGATACAATCGACGACACAGTGGCTCAGTGGTTAGCACTGCTGCCTCACAGGTTCAATTCCAGCCTCGGGTGACAGCCTGTGTGGAGTTTGCACATTCCCCCTGTGTCTGTGGGGGTTTCCTCCGGGTGCTCCGGTTTCCTCCCACAGTCCAAAGATGTGCAGGTCAGGTGGGTCCAACCCAACCTCCCTTCCCAAAATCTTTGCCAAGGCATTCGCTAAGCTATCCCAATATCTGGGGATCTTATGGCATGTCATAGACAACGAGTGAGGGTACCAACTTCTATTTTGCATTTAGGACACATTGGAGATGCTCCTACTTTGAACTTTGCAAGTTGCTCTGGTGCCATTTGAGCCCTATGAAGTGTCTTCAATTGAGTAACCCAAGTTCTATTACAGAGAGAGAGATCTTCCTAACGTTTTCCCAGATATCCTCCCATATCTCTAAGGAGATTTCCATCTTTCCATCCTCAATTCTTGATTCCGAGTTTTATATAACCGTTCCATGTCCTTCAATTCCTTATTACATAGCAAGGGGTAGAGAGTACTGACCAAGGGCATACCAATCAGCCGAAGCACTCTCATTTCCATATCCGATTTAAGGATTAATCATTAATGAGGTCTTCTTTTGTATAAAGTCTCATATTTGAAAATAATCGAAAAAAGTTCTTGCTGGGCAACCCAAACTTCTGACGTAACTGTTCAAAGAATATCATGACCTGGCCATCAAACAGATCTCCCAAACAGGAGATATCTCTGGACTCCCAGATTTTAAATCTAGCATCAGTCAGCCCCCACTATAGGGTTATAAAGGGGAGGTTTTTTTTGTATATTACCCTCATCCAAGCTTTGATTGTAAAAATTCAATTGTATTTAATACAAGGATCCATATTAGCTCTCATCTTATCCATGAATAGTAGATTGATGAGGGGACATTTTGCTTGGGAGGCCTCAGTATCTAACCAGATTGTGGGTCACAGGAGATCCAATCAGTCAGCTACATAAGATAACAGAGAGCTCAACTGGTACCTCCTGAATTCTGGAAAATCCAGCCCTCTCCTTACTTGTGGGAGCTGCAGCTTGTCTAATTTAATAAGGGGCCATCTATGACTCCAAATAAAAGGAACCGAGCCAACCACAGAGCCTCCGTAGCACCTGTCTCAGCAGCATCAAGGAAAGCATTCTCATAGGGTATAAAAGGAGAGGTAGGATACTCATCTTAACGAAAGCTATTCTTCCTAGCCAGGATATCAGGAGATCTTCCCAGCATTGAAGATACTGCTTTATTTTCTCTAATAAGTGTATATAGTTAGCTTTATATAGCTGACCAAATACAGGAATAATAAAAATATCTAAGTAAAGAAAACCTCCCAGTGACCACCGAAAAGGGGAAGCGGGATCCATTCGGAAAATTGGATATGCTGGTAAGACCTCCTAATGGCATGACCACTGATTTCATAAAATTGATTTTGTAACGTGAGGACATGCCAAATAAGTTAACCACTTGAATTAAGCAGGGCACAGATGTCAATGGGTCAGAGGAAAAGGAGGAAGTCATCCGCGTAGAGTGTGATTTTATGCTTAACCGATCCTACCTCCGGGGCCGTTATATTAGGGTCAGTTTGTATAGCTTCCGCCAACTGCTCAGTCACCAGCGTAAAGAGGAGGTGAGAAAGGGCATCCGTGACAATAACCTCTGCCAACACTAAAGCTATCCAAACTTACATCATTGGTAATCACCGCTGCTTTGGGGTCATTATATAATACTGTAACCCATTTAGTAAAGACCTCTCCAACACACCAAACCGCTCCAAAAGTATTTTAAAAATGGCCATTCTACCCGATTGAATGCCTTCTCTGCATCTATGGAGACAACTAGTCCCGGTATCACTTCCTGCTGGCAGGCTTGTACCATGTTTAACATTCTAAACGTTATTAGTTGATCTGCGACCCTTTATAAACCCCATCTGATCCTCTTTTACAAAGAATGGTAAAACCCTCTCCAATCAATGCCAACATTTTGAAAGAATTTTCAAGTCCACAATCAATAAAGATATGGGTCTGCACGAAGAGCAGTCATTTGGGGCTTTTCCTTTCTTAAAGAGGAGAGAAATATTTGCTCCTCTCAGAGGCAGCCCTGACTATGTGAATAATTATACATATCTATAAGTGGCCCGACCAATTCTTCTATAAATTCTTTATAGAACTCAGCCTAGAATCCGTCTGGTCCAGGCACTTTACCGCGGTGGAGCTGCCTCACCGCTCCTGTACTTCCTGGGTCATCAGGGGGACGTGCAAGAGTGACAGCTGATCAGAGGTTAGGCCCAAGAGGGCCAGATTTTTTTTAAAAGACTCCATCTTCCTCATTCTATCCTCACAGCCCTCCAACTTCTACAACTTGAAATAGAATTTTAGGCTGCATTGATCTTTTTACGACCACAAGTCAGGATACCAGCACTCTCTCTAACAGATGTAATGGATTGGGGAGCCTTTTTCTTTCTGGCAAGATCTGCTAGATCTGAAAATGTGTTGCTGGTTAAAGCGCAACAGGTCAGGCAACATCTAAGGAACAGGAAATTCGACGTTTCGGGCATAAGCCCTTCATCAGGAATGAGGAAAGCCCGAAACGTCGAATTTCCTGTTCCTTGGATACTGCCTGACCTGCTGCGCTTTAACCAGCAACACATTTTCGGCTCTGATCTCCAGCATCTGCAGACCTCACTTTTTACTCGAAGATCTGCTAGATACCTGCCAGGCTTATCGCTGTATTCAAATAAACTCCGCTTCGTAAATACTATCCCACTCTTTGCTGTCTGAGTAAGTGCGATATTCAAAAGTTGCCCTGAGGGCTGTGATCCGCTTTAGTTTAGTAATGGAGGGCCTATTTGCATACGCTGTCTCAGCTGCCTTTAGGTGAGCCTCGAGCAATCACTGTTGTTCTCCCTTTTGTTTCTTCTGGGTCGCAGAATATGAAATAATCAAGCCCCGCAGTCATCCACATCACCAATGGGTTACTGGCCATGCCGGAGTTGATACGCCAGAAAGTTTTAAATTCCTGCGAGAAATATTTTATGAACTTACTATCCTTCAGTAGGAAAAGGCTGCATACACCAATGTCAGGAACCCATCTCGTCATCACTCACCTTAACCTCCATAAACTGCGGCGTGGGCAGAAATAGTTACATTACCGTTTTTTCCAAAACAATAGCAAGTTCAGAAAGGTCAAAGGGACAAAAAACATATCGATTCTGGTAAAGCACATGTGGATTAGAATAAAAAGTAAAGTCTCTACCCTCACGGTGAAGACATCTCCACACATCTACCAGCCCCAACCCCCTATTCGGATCAGCCAACTGCCCAGATCTCAGAGTTATATCCGCGGTGCTCCTAGGTATCCTGTCCACCTCGGGGTCAATAACACAACTAAAATCTCCCCCTATAGTTGTGTGATGCATCCAGAGAGCCAGCAACTTGGAGAACGCTTCTGCTACAAGTTTAAAAGGGTGCACCGAGGGGGGGGGGGCCAGTAAAGATTCAAAGTCCCATATTCCTCTCCATATATGAAGCCTTTAAGTACTATACAGTGGAAACTAGATTATCCGAACGAGATGGGCAGGCACTATTTCTTTCAGATAATTGATTATTTGGAAAAAAATTAGATTAAATGCCTTTCCTCTAGAGCTTGGTGTTTTTAAAGTCTGCTCTCTGTTCAGGAGACTGCAGCAGCACATAGCGTGTGAGGCCCTGCCCCCGACCTGCCATCCAGCACCACCCCCAACCCCGCCCCATCCCTCCACCCAGTCCAGCTCTGCCCTCCCAACCCAGTCCAGCTCCACCTCTCCGCATCCCAGCGAAAAGCACGTGAACCCCTGCTCTGACCACAGCCCGCTGCCAACCCCCTGCCCTCCCACCCCCGCTCCAGGACAGCTGGACTGGATATCAACAACAAGACTGCTGCTGCTGCAGCTGTCTTTGTGGGGTAAGTCTCCAAATAGCACACAGACACAGCTACACACACAACATTTTACTGCAAAGTTTGGACAGGTTCCACATTTGCCCTGCACAGGACAATGTTGGAGAGATAATTCCTGGGAAGCAGGGGTCGGCAGGGTGGAAGAGGAGTACACCCCTCTGTAGGACTCCATGCAAGGGTGGGGAGACAGAGTGCGGCAGGTCAGTCATTTGGAGACAGTGCTGTAACCAAAAGATGCAATCTTGGAAACACGTTTTTGATCTGACGTTTCTACCAGGACCTCGAGATATCCTCCTGATAATCCGATTTTTAGATAATTGGTATTCAGATAATAGAAGTTCCCCTGTATACCATCCAGACTCATCTTCTATCTGGCTTAGCATTTGGAAGGGAAGATTCTTCGAAATAAGACTGACCACTCCGCTACTTTTTGAGCTGAAAGATGAAAAGAACACCTGGCCAAATCCACCCTGTTGCAGCTTCAAATGCTCCTTATCAAGTAGATGTGTCTCCTATAGAAGGGCTACATCAACCCTTTCTTTAAGACTTAATAATAACTTTTTCCTTTTGATCGGTGAGTGGGTCCCCTTGACATTGCACATGCACCACTTAAATAAATGACTAGCCATGATCGTTCAAGCAAGTCCAAGATCCCCAGGAGGAAGAACCCTACCCAAAAGACATGGAGTAGAAACCATAAAAAAAAATTCACATATAAAAACACCCTTTAAAACAACTAAATCAAAACAGCTAAGAACTACTCCGAAATAAAAATAACATAAAACCTACTTAAAAGGAGACTTTCCCCTTTGTCCACAGGAGGCACTCCTACCTTCCAGTCATGCCACCATAACATCTCCCAACTAGAGCCATGCCCTCAGCCTAGACATTACAGTAGAATACACAAATGCCAATATCTTATAATACAGGAGGAGTTAAAAGTGGGCGACCAACTCATCATCTCCACACTATTACCTAGGCACACAGAACAAAACAGCAACATAAAATAAATAAAATTACAAAATTATAATCCCAACAAATACTAAGGAACAAAAAACTATGGAAACTCAAACATCCCCCAATAATTGGATAAACTTAGTGAGTTATTAGATAAGAGTCAAAAGAATGAACCCACCCCAAGGAAATGATGGAAAAAGAAAGAGGAGGAGAGAAAACAAAAAAAAAAGGGGGTGGGGGATGGGAGGCAGCAAAATAAAGTCATTATCCATATGGTTCAAGTCCCACGGTCTATTTGAGAGCATCCAAGAATTTTTTTTTTTACTTTTTCCGGTGATCCGAAGTTATACACAGATCCTCCATGACTAAAGTGCAGCTTGCTGGATATCGTATGGAATGTTGAATATTTAAATCCCTCAGATGCTTCTTCACCTCATCGAATGCCTTCCTCTTGCGAACCACTACTGGAGAGATCCTGGAACATCATTAGTTTGGAGCCCTTGTATGCCATGGCATTGGGATCCTCCCCCAAAACTCTGGAGGCCTCCAGCAGGATTTGTTTTTCCTGTAGTGTTGAAGTTGAACTAGGACGGGTGGGTGCGCTGGTCCCGCCAGTGGGCCCGCTCAACCCATACCCGGCACAGCTCTGACTCATTTCAACAGCTGTGGGAGCCATTGCTCCAGAAAAGAAAAATCACAAGCTGGCCTTCCTCTTCCCATTCAGGAACATCCAACCAAATATTTTTCTGACGACCTCTAAAATCGAGGTCGTCGACATGTTCTTCTAAGACCCGGACCTGTCCCACAGAGGATTCAGCAGCGGTCTTGGAGGCCATGGCACGTTGTTCTGTCCCTCCAACACGCTACCAGATTTCTCAATCATGCTTCTGCAGCATGACTGAGATAGATTCCCACCTGGACCGGGTCTCTTCAATAGATACGTTGATCTTTTCTCGGAGCTTAAACTCAGAGATCAGGCTCGCCTCTGCAGGTAAGTCCCCCAAGGCAGCTGCAGACGTCTCTGTTGCGACGGTGGCAGGGAAGGCAGGTCCCTGTGCATTGCAAACTTCATGTAGCTTCACCTTTAGCCATTTTAAAAAGGCATCAAACCTGTTAAAGTTTGATGCAGAATGACCAAAGTTGCTGGGAAAAAGCAATTTTACAATAGTTTAGAAAGTGAGGTGAGGGTGGATACCCCACTTTGCCTGGACAGAGCTCAGCAGACTCAGACCTACTGGGTCACCGCCATCTTGAATCTCCCACTAATTTTTTTTAAAAACTGGTATCTTCTGTACACACACACACACACACACACACACACACACACACACACACAGAAATATCCCCAATTTTTCTGATTCATAGTGGCATGTCAGCCATTCTCAGGTAATTAAATAATTACTGGAAAATCGGAATCTCACATATACCTTCTTAAAACGTGGTATGTACTTATAAGCATTGGATGTTATGACACTTTGATCAAAGGGTTACTAAATGCATCACAACTTTGCAAATAAAAAGGAAGAAAACGTTCTCATGTTTTCATGGGATATGAGCATCATTGCAATAGCAGTATTTATTACTGCAAGGTTTGTAGCTCAGGTTGAAGTTTAGGGTGTAGGTTTGATATCCAGACATTTCAGTAACATCAGTGGCAACCTCCAAGTGAAGCAAACCTGCTGCTTTCTATTTATATGTTTGTCCTGGATGGGGTTCCTGGGATTTGTGGTGATGTCATTTCCAGAGAAATCCTAGAGGCCTGGCACTCCAACCACAATGCCATAAACAAACACATAGATCTAGATACCATCTATCAACCCCTCAGAAAACAAGCTGGAAATGACATCACCACAAACCCCAGGAACCCCATCCCGGACAAACATATAAATAGAAAGCAGGAGACAACAGCTTCGCTTCACTTGGAGGTCGCCACTGATGATGTTACCTAGCCAGGTAATGAAACATCTGGATATCAAACCTACAGCTCAGCGAGCAAACCTACACCCTAAAATATTTATTACCTTCAAGAAGGTGGTGGTGAAATCACTCCTTGAACTGTTGCAATCCAAAATACATGGGTGCTTTCACATGATTAATTAGAAAGTGAGTTCCAAGATTTTCATAGAAAAATAGAAGCATAAAATCCTTAAAATGCAGAAGCAACTCATTGAGCCCATCAAGTCCTCGCCAATCCTCCAAAGAGTATACCCCCCAAAGGCACGAACCGCACCCTTTTCGCTATAAGCTGGCTTTTCCCATGGTCAATCCAGCTAATCTGCAGAGCTTTGGACTGGGGGGCAAGGGTCGTTGTGGAAACCAGAGCACCCAGAGGAAAAGCATGTAGACACAGAGGATGTCTGTATGGAGGTTGCAGAGTCACCCAAGGAATCGAACCTCAGTCCCTGGCACTGTTAGGCATAAGTGCTATCCACTGAGCTACCATGCCACCCATAAAATTGACCTAGCAATAGAAAAGACAATAAATTTACTTGTGCAAATGTTCTGTACACAGTAAATATTGTATGAACACTATTTTTACTACACATTCTGCACTAGCTTGTTTTTAAAAAATAATTAGCACCTCAATCCAGTAGCTTAAGAAATGACAGACTTCTGTGATAAGTAGATTTTGCCTGGCTGGCCAATCTGGATGCTGAGATTTTTAATCAGCAATAATTCTTTTTGATATTACATTTGTCTATTAAAAACAGATGAGGGGAGAAGTTTACATACCAATTTCTCAAACACAAGTCAGTGAGGATCTTTGGCTGAGTAATAAGCCAGGTCTTGCCACATTTCAAAATCTAAACTTACCTGCTGCAATGCTGAAAAGTGATAGAAAATATTAAATTGACCAATCCACTCAGTTCTAAAAGAGAATCTAGTGCTAAACTTTAGATGAAGCTTCAAGCCCCTGCCCCGATCTGCCTCTCAATTAAAAACCTTCAATTTACTAAATCTAACAATCACAAACTAAAAATAACGGTACATAAATGTTATCACCAGATGCAAAACAACAACAATCCAAAAGAAATTAGATCAAATTAGCTATATCAAATTAGATAAAGTGGTCAAGACGACATTTGGAATATTTGCCTTTATTGGCCGAGGCAGAGAGTTTAAGATGATGGAGGTGATGCTGGAAAAAGTTAAAATCTGGAACTTAAAGATGGATTTTTAAACTACACTTATGAATACATAATACTTTAATATTAACATCTCTGGGGATAATATTCAAATTAGTAAATAGAATGGGGCAGTAATTTTACTTTGTGCAAATAGCATAAAGTTATTAATAGCAAAATCTGCAACCTCTTTCTTGTCTCAAATTTTTATTTCCACAACGGAAATTAAAATTCAGAGATGTAAAGCAGGCCTCAATTCACCCATCATCTGTTGTGTAACATTGCAATATTTCCAAATCATCTCAACATCCCAAAAAACAAAAAAAAGAGCAAATATGAAGTGGCACTTTCCTTGGAGTGTTTTACTTCAACTGAACACTGTATAACACATTACTTCACCCAACAGCCAACCCATTATTATTATTGTTGGGGAATCATTCATCAGTTAGGAGTGCTAAATGTCACATGACTTGCATAAGGAAACAAAGAAAATTAACAAATTAAGTTGTGCTTCATCATAACAGATTGAATTATTTCAAGTTGGTTTCTTGATTTTATTTGTCAAGTTAGTCAATGAGGAAATATCATGCAACATCTAAGAGTTACACATTTTAAAATAAGAACAGGCTGGGAAAAAAAAACACAAAAAATCTCTTTCTCCTCATCCTACACTTCAGAGGAATTATATGCCCAGAAATATATTGCACATTGGTTAAGTGGAGGGGTTAGGGACAGGATGTGGGTGCATAAGGTGGGCTGCTCTAAAGCTTCAGTCTATGCTTCCCATGGTCCAGTCTCTGATAAGGTGGAGGCAGTTCAAAGGAGGAATGTCAGAGATGTCTTGAGGAAAGGTTAGGACAGGCAAGGCTTTTCTCTGCTGGAATTTAGCAAGGTAAGAGGTGAACTGATTGGACCATAAGATCCAAGAGATCTTGACAGAGTATATATAGAGATGTTTGCCTTATCCCTGTTTTAATTGGAGAACTTTTAAGTAACCCCTTGTTAAAATTCACCTAGAAGAGCAAAGAGTCCTTGAATTTATTTTCCCAGCAAAGGCAGATAAAACTCTGTCAAGTACGGGAATGTGTGTGTTCCGGAATAGGTAGGAACAAAGAGACCTTGGAGTGCAGGTTCATAGCTCCTTGAAAGTAGAGTCACAGCTAGATAGGATAGTGAAGGAGTTTGGCATGCTTTCTTTTATTGGTCAGAGTATTGAGTACAGGAGCTGGGAGGTCATGTTGCGGCTGTAAAGGACATTGGTTAGGCCACTGTTGGAATATTGCATGTATTTCTGGTCTCCTTCCTATCGGAAAGATGTTGTGAAACTTGAAAGGGTTCAGAAAAGATTTACAAGGATATTGCCAGGGTTGGAGGATTTGAGCTATAGAGAGAAGATGAACAGGCTGAGGCTGTTTTCCCTGGAGGGTCAGAGGCTGAGGGGTGACCTTATCGAGGTTTACAAAATCATGAGGGACATGGTTAGGATAAATAGACAAAGTCTTTTCCCTGGAGTGGGGGAAGTCCAGAACTAGAGGGAATAGGTTTAGGGTGAGGGGGGAAAGATATAAAAAGCATCTAAGGGGCAATGCAGAGAGTGGTACGTGTATAGAATGAGCTGCCAGAGGAAGTGGTGGAGGCTGGCACAACAGCAACATTTAAAAGGCATCTGGATGGGTATATGAATAGGAAGGGTTTGGAGGGATATAGGCTGAGTGCTGGCATGTGGGACTAGATTTGGTTGGGATATCTGGTCGGCATGGATGGGTTGGACCAAAGGGTCGGTTTCCTTCCTGTACATCTCTATGACTCAATGACTATGAACGCAGTTTTAATATTACTATCAGATCAGTCATTATCTTACTGAATGGCAGAGCAGACTTAATGGGCTGAATGACCCAGTCCTGCTCCTCATTCACATGTTCATATAGTTGATTGCCCCTCTGTCTCCAGTCCACCTTTCTATGGGAGACAACTGTTTATTTCCAACACACAGCTGAGAGCAGAAGCAATTGTGTACAAAAGGAAAAATACGTACATCTGAATCTGAATTCAAAATAAAAAAAATAGAAATATGCAAATCATTTCACTACCTCAAAAAAGAATCTGGGCCTTCAGCCAGTGACGCACTTTTTAAAATGTAGTCAATGTTCTAATGCAGGAAACATGGAAACCAATTCATACATAGCAAGCTCCCACACACAATGAAATACAGAAAAAGAGCATCTATTTTAAGTGTTGATGGAGAAATAAATATGCCCAGTACATCAGAAAGCTGTAATGCTTTTGGATTTTTCACATCCAAATGGGCCCTATGAAACAAGTGTATAAGTCAAGAATGGTCAAAATAACAATTTTTTGCCCATTAATGTCCAATATGCTTCTGGATTTCATCCTCCCAGAGATATTCTCAGTGTTTACTCTCTTTCTAAGTATTCTAAAAATTCTATTGCACGGTCACATTTCAAAGGTTTTGAGTCTTGCTCATTTAGTTGCCAACAGTGCAGGTTGCCCATAGAGACCATTGACCAGAAATAAGAAGTTTGAGGTCATTTTCAGGGGTTGTCAAATCAGCCCTCTGATTAGAAAGAGATAGGCCAAAATCAGGCCAGGGTGTACGCAAACATTGTGTCCCACTTCCAAACCCTTTCCCCTCCTTGTCCCATTTTAAAGGCTCAAAAATGGCCCAGAGTGAGAATGAGAGCAGAGCTATGCAGCTTTTATAACAGTCAGAGCTCCTCTGTGGCCTTTGTTGTCAGAAGTTAAACCCTAACGTTTCGGCACTCAAGCCCAATTGGAAAGTGCTGATCTTGTTCCACAATGGTGCTTCCCAAAGTTCTTTCCCCTCTCTTAACATTAGTGAGCTACATCTTTTGCCAACATCAAGATAATTTAAACCCTTGGTCATCACCAGGAGGAATTTTTTTTTTAAATCGCAGCAAGCATCAAGAGATTAGTCTATGATACATATTGAGGATTGGGTAGGCATGAGTATTTTATTTGGTGCATTTTTACTTTACTTCAAAAGCACAAGCTGAATAAATCCTCAACAAACAGTTACTGGAATGTTGTATATAATTTCTAATCTCACAGATGAGTTAGGATATTGTATTAACTTCTCACTAATTGTGACCCCCCCCCCACCCAGTACTGTAGGTTATATACTGCCTTTTATGGTAATATGCAGCTATACCCAAAACCATAGCTCTGGATCTACTGAAAGCGCACAATATTAAAGAATACAGCGCAGAACTGGCCCTTCGACCCTCGATGTTGCGCCAACCTGTGAACGAATCCAAGCCCATCCTCCTACATTATCCCATCATCAATGTGCTTATCCAAGGATTGTTTAAAATCTCCCTAACGTGACTTAACTACATTGGCAGGCAGGGCATTCCACGCCCTTACCACTAAGTAAACAATCTGCCTCTGACATCTGTCTTAAATCTATCACCTCTCAATTTGTAGCTATGCCCCCTCGTACAAGCTGACGTCATCATCCTAGGGAAAAGACTTCCACTGTCTACCCTATCTAATCCTGTGATCATCTTGTACGTCTCTATCAAATCCCTGCTAAGCCTTCTTGTTGCCAATGAGAACAGAGGTCTGGATAGACTTAACTTGGAGAAAAAGGTTTCTGCTAGTAAGACGACCAAGACTTGAGGGCACAGCCCCCTGTGCAGGGACCCTTCAGAACGGAGGAGAAGAGGAATTTCTTTAACTAGAGGGTGATTAATCTGTGGAACTCATTGCTGCAGCAGTCTGTGAAGGCCAAGTCATTAAGTGTATTTAAGACAGCAACAGATACATTCTTGATTAGTAAAGGGCTCAAGGGTTACATGGAGAAGCTGCATACTGGGGATGAGAAACAGACCAGCCATGATCAAATGGCAGAGCAGATTCTATGGACCGAGTGACCTAATTCTGCTCCTGTATATTCAGGTCTTATAGCCTGAGAATCAAGTTGGCATATTCTACAATATTAAAAGCATAAGTGCAAGTTATTGTTTCTGTTTAATTACTGGTGGTTATTCAAGACTTGGAAACAATGGAGCTCCACCTATTACAAAAACTTTTCAGATCAGTACACATAGAACATAGAACAATACAGCACAGAACAAGCCCTTCGGCCCACGATGTTGTGCCGAACATTTGTCCTAGCTTAAACACCTATCCGTGTACCTATCCAATTGCCGCTTAAAGGTCACCAATGATTCTGACTCTGCCACTCCCACAGGCAGCGTATTCCATGCCCCCACCACTCTCTGAGTAAAGAACCTACCCCTGACATCCCCCCACTATCTTCCACCCTTCACCTTAAATTTATGTCCCCTTGTAACACTCTGTTGTACCCGGGGAAAAAGTCTCTGACTGTCTACTCTCTCTATTTCCCTGATCATCTTATAAACCTCTATCAAGTCACCCTTCATCCTTCGCTGTTCCAATGAGAAAAGGCCTAGCACTCTCAACCTATCCTCGTATGACCTATTCTCCATTCCAGGCAATATCCTGGTAAATCTCCTCTGCACCCTCTCCAAAGCTTCCACATCTTTCCTAAAGTGAGGCGACCAGAACTGCACATAGTACTCCAAATGTGGCCTTAACAAGGTCCTGTACAGCTGCAACATCACCTCACGACTCTTGAATTCAATTCCTCTGCTAATGAACACTAATACACCATAGGCCTTCTTACAAGCTCTATCCACCTGAGTGGCAACTTTCAAAGAGCTATGAACATAGATCCCAAGATCCCTCTGCTCCTCCACCTTACTAAGAACCCTACCGTTAACCCCGTATTCCGCATTCTTATTTGTCCTTCCAAAATGGACAACCTCACACTTGACAGGGTTGAACTCCATCTGCTACTCCTCAGCCCAGCTCTGCATCATATCTAAGTCCCTTTGCAGCCAACAACAGCCCTCCTCACTATCCACAAATCTTCATATCTTCTGCAAATTTACTGACCCACCCTTCGACTCCCTCTTCCAAGTCATTAATAAAAATTACAAACAGCAGAGGAGTACTTTTCTTCAGTATTTACAAATGAGAGAGACCGTATTGTTGAAGAGGAGAGTATGAAACGGACTGGTAAGCTAGATCCTTATGGAACTCCACTTGTAACTGGGCTCCAGGCTGAATATTTAGCACCTACCACCGCTCTCTGACTTCGATCAGTTAGCCAGTTCTCTATCCAACTGGCCAAATTTCCCACTATCCCATGCCTCCTGACTTTCCGCGTAAGCCTACCATGGGGAACCTTATCAAATGCCTTACTAAAATCCATGTACACTACATCCATTGCTCTACCCTCATCCACATGCTTGGTCACCTCCTCAAAGAATTCAGTAAGACTTGTAAGGCAAGACCTACCCCTCACAAATCCGTGCTGGCTGTCCCTAATCAAGTAGTGTCTTTCCAGATACTCATAAATCCTATCCCTCAGTACCCTTTCCATTACTTTGCCTACCACCAAAGTAAGACTAACTGGCCTGTAATTCCCAGAGTTATCCCTGTTTCCTTTTTTCAACAGGGGCACAACATTTGCCACTCTCCAAATCCCTGGTACCACCCCTGTTGACAGTGAGGATGAAAAGATCATTGCCAACGGCTCTGCAATTTCCTCTCTTGCTTCCCACATAATCCTAGGATATATCCCATCAGGCCCGGGGGAATTGTCTATCCAAGTTTTTCAAAATGCCCAACACATCTTCCTTCCTAACAAGTATCTCCTCTAGCTTACCAGTCCATTTCATACTCTCCTCTTCAACAATACGGTCCCTCTCATTTGTAAATACTGAAGAAAAGTACTCATTCAAGACCTCTCCTATCTCTTCTGACTCAATACACAATCTCCCACTACTGTCCTTGATTGGACCTACCCTCGTTCTCGTCATTCTCATGTTTCTCACATACGCATAAAAGGCCTTGGGATTATCCTTGATCCTACCCGCCAAAGATTTTTCATGCCCTCTCTTAGCTCTCCTAATCCCTTTCTTCAGCTCTCTCCTGACTATCCTGTATCCCTCCAAGGCTCTATCTGAGCTGCTATGCTCTTCCAGCACCACTGATCCAGAACATGTAAACCTAGTTCATACTATTTCCACCTTAACCTGTGAAAAATAACCTAGGAGTATAAAGATTGTAAATTTTTTTTTGTCTTTTTGCTTTTCTCTATTCTTGAGCTATAGCACGATAAAATTGTTTTTGTTTAGAGTCTGGGCAATGCACTCCTCGAAGAATTGGAGCACATGAATGAAATGTGTGGTACAGAACCTGTATGTCCAATTTTCTTTTATTATATTGACATCATGTAATCTTGAAATAAAACTTATGTGAAGAACACTTTATCTCCCGTCTCGGGACTCTCCAACCAATGGCAATGTGGATTTCACCAATTTCCTCATTTTCCCTTCCCCCCACCCCGCGTTAACCCAGTTCCAACCTTCCAGCTCAGCACCACCCTCATGACCAGTCCCATCTGTCCACCTTCCTTGCCACCTATCTGCTCCACCCTCCCATCTGACCTCGCACCTTTATGCCCTCCTCCGTTCACCTACTACACTTTCAGCTACCTTCCCCACCCCAGTACCTCCGAGGCTCCCAGCCTCATTCCTGATGAAGGGCTTTTGCCCGAAACGTTGATTCTCCTGCTCCTCAGATGCTGCCTGACCTGCTGTGCTTTTCCAGCACCATACTCTTGACTATAATCAAAGAAGATGGGTTTAAATCGTAGATGTTAAGCAGAGTAACTTGCTGTTTAGCTTTGCTGTTCTAAATGTTAGAACAAATTATTAAGTATTAAGCTATAACTTGGTACCTGATATTGTCTGATATTTATAAAGTCTGTTCAGAACAACTGGGCACTTTTGAAGATCAGCGAAATTTTTTAATTTCACTACGTTGCCATATCTGTGCCTGATTTGGTCTGGCTTGCTGTCCCTGTGTTGTATGACAGGACAAAGTGTTACAGTCAAAAGCAATAAATCACATCCAATTACTTTTTCATGTTAACTCATTAAAGTTTGTTAGTATGCAATGATAAATTATCTAGTTTAAAATGTAACCAACTCTGTATTCCCAGTGGAACAGAGAAGTCAGCAAAACAGATCATAATAGAATTCCAGTAGTCACCCTTCTACAGAATAACTTATATTTTGTCACTACTTTCAGAAGTCAAACTAGCCCAGCCACATTTTTGTTTACATTTCTCTTTAAGGCAGTCTTTTGTCCTATGTGACAATGGGTTTATGCTATGGAAGTCAGCCAAGCAGGGCAATCCCTGTCATATTTGCTGCTGAGGAACAGCATGGGCTGGGAAGGTGCGTCATTCACAGAGCCCTTTACTCAGCCAGCTGGGTTCATCATTTATGCTTGCTTCTTCCCATTTTGAAAAATAAATCAAATTCCAGAGGTCACAGCATCAGCAAGTGTGTCCCAGCTATCAGGCACAATGCCTGCCATCTTCACATCTCCCTTGCAAAGATCTGGATGCCCAGGAGGTTAAGAAACAGACCCAGGTTCATCCATGCAATGAGTGGCTGAGCCAACGCAGATGCTATGGGCTTAGCAAGGAGTGTGGAATTAGCATGCTCAGGACCTCAGGGTTGGTTTCCTTATCCAGACACAAGTGTCAAAAATTCTCTCTCTCCACATATGCTGCCAAGACCTGCCAAGTTTTTCCAGCAATTTCTGTGAATACCAAAACACATGAATTGGATTTCCTTTTAGAATATGTCTCAAACTAAAAAAAAATAGACCCACATCGGTATAGCACCTTTCACAATCTCAAATTTTCCCTTAAATAGCATTGATGAAAACCAACCATAGTGTCCAACATGAACCATAAAAAAGACATAAGTCCGGGTACATTAAAACATTTTCAACTGAAAGCAATATTGTTCAGTTGAGATAACAAGAAAACTAAACTCCCCAACGTGAATAGAAAGTACATCGCTATGACAAGTGATGCTTGAAAACTGGAAACCACATCAAAAAGCTTTCATTCGTAGAACAAACACATGGTCTCAATAGAGAATCTGCACTTGGTGAAATGCTTCTCCAGATTTGACATCATCTTTCAAACACTGAAAATAAAGAGCAAATTAAAGCAACAAACACAGTGGAACAGAGACAATATTGCCCATATTGGCAACAATTTGGTTCATGCCAGTGTTAGTACTAGTTTCATTAAACAACAGGGTCAAAGACATTTTACAGACAGTAAACTTTGAATCTTTGGGACACTAATACCAATACTAAAGAAATTAGATTTGTTAACAAAGCTGCAACAACTTCACGCTCAATTCATTCTGAAGCCACTAAGTGAAAATTTAATAATTTTATATTTTGCAGAAGAGTTTTGCATCCCAAGTGCACCTGCAGCACAATTTTATATCATATTAGTTCTCAGGCTGCGGTCAACCATGCTCCTCACTGACTGCACAAGTGCCAAATGAGGGCCTTACTTTTGAATGCTGCAGCCTTCACGGTTTCGGCGTCTCTTTGATGTTTCTGGGTCGAGAATTAGAAAACAAAGGCCTTACAATGCTTTAGCAATGCAGATTGAATCACTGAAAGACACAAGGAGGCAACCTCTGCTTCAAATCACTAAGTCTGGTTCCTAATTATTGTACTCTTAGCTATACTGCAACCTCTGCAGGAACTTGCCAAAACACCCCACCCCCTTTATCTGTCAATATGATGTATTTACAGCAACAGGACATTTGAAAGATGGGCACCTAAAGAAGAAATTATCAGTGCTTTGGAACCCTTCCCCAGCAAGAAGAGAAAATGTGCAAGCAAATTAAAAAATAAACACCAAACTATTAGAGCAACATAAAATTCTGATTTTGAAACATAGACAAGGATTCAAACTATTTCTGAACATGTACGAGTGATAAGTCTGGCCAACTGTCAAAAATGGAAACCAATGAATGACACCGTGCAACACAAAAGCAATAATGATATCACATTTCTTACCTTACTTAAACGTAACTAAATATCGTCTCAAAACAGACAGGTCAAACTAATTTCAACCAAACATCTGCTGAGATCATGTCTGCTCTAAGAGTGCAATAAATAACATGAGAATCATCATCAGTGTTTGGCCAAGTAGATAAGTGTTACACACAAGCTGTAGATCTGCAGAAAGGAAACCAGTTTGCTCATCACACTAACTTTATGTACACTAATATTTTTTACTTACTGGTGAATCTTCAGTTACCAACCTGAAATATAAAGAGTAGAAAATCCTAAAAAATAATGTTTAAGTGTATAAGGTACATCAGAGCTCTAACATGGAGTGATAAAAATATTTTAGTGCTTGCAATTTACCAAGATAGGTACCCAGGTGTCAGCTACTGTTTGCACAGATTTAGAAGATAAAGTATATTATCTCCATCACCAAGATGATTTAGTACCACCTCTGTAACATCGCCCATTTCTACTTCAATTAGCCGACAAACTGATCCATGCCTTTGCCATTTTCAGACTTGATTATTCATTTGACCTCTTGGTTGGCACTCAAGGATGAAAACTTTTACAATTTACATGCCAATAGGAAATTCAAAAGGGTACTTGGGGATCTGTAAAATTAATACTTTGGTAATATCATCTTTGCTGAAGATAGAGTCAATAAGAGGAAGTAAGAACAGAAATCACTGGAGAAAGTCACCAAGTCTGGTAGGGCTGAACAGTAGTTTCAGACTTAAAACTTTTGCTCTCTCCACAGATACCGTCTTCTTCAGTATGTTTGCTTTTTTGTTTTAAATTTCAGATTTCGAGCATCCACAGTGTTTTGCTTTTATTTAGGTGAAAGAGGGCGTTGTTGAGGACGTTGAATGGGCTAAAAGTTGATAAAGGAGATTTAGAAAGATTGCCTGTCCTTTAAGTATTTAAATTCCTATGCAGAGATAGAATGCTATTAAACTGCTCTGGGAAGCCAAGGAAGGCAGAAATTGCAGAAGCACTGGCCAAAGTTTTTCAATTCTCCTTAGAAGAATAACATGAGGGTACTGAAGAACTGTAAGTGTTCATTCTTGTTTGTGAAAAGAATGCAAAGATAACTGCAGCAACTACAGGGTAGCCTGTTTATTCTGTTTCCGAAACTTTGTCACAACTTCAGAAAGCTTCAGTCATCTTCACAACAAAAGCCATCATAGATTTGTTCAGGGCAAATCTTATTTAGCTTTTTTGATAAGGTTTGTTTAATATACATTCTTTTTGTATGGAGCCCAGAGAATAAGAAAAATGTGGAACAGATAAAATTGATGGAAAAGAAAAAAGAAAGATATTCAGTAGTGTTCCCCATAGGTTAGTACCTGTACCAATTTTATTTAAATGTAGTGTGGAGAAAATGGTAGTTTTAAAATTTACATTTACCACAACATTTGGATGCACAATGAATTCTAAAGGACAATGACTAACTTCAAGAGTTCATAGGCAAATATGTAGTAGATTAAATTTAATGCAGAAATGCAAACGGATATATTTCGGTATGTTGAATGGGGACAGGCAATATGATACCAAAGATTCAATTCTAAAAGTTACAGGAATAAAAAAACCTAGAGGCAGACATAAATCACTGAAGGTGACAGAGCAAATTGAAAAAATGGTTAAAGAGGCATATGAGAATCTAGGTTTATAAATGGAGAAAGAAAGATAACAAAAACAAGGTATTACATAAACAGTGATGCAACTTCAACTGGAATGTTTAATCCAATTCTGAATATTACAATTTAAGAAGGATGTTAAGACAACAGAGTGGGCAGAAATTATTTGTGAGAATGGTTTCATTGTGAAAATGAGTGACTTAAGTTACACGAATGGATTGGAGAAGCTGGAGTTGTTCTTCTTATAGAAGAGACTGTTGAAGTAAATGTAATCATGAATTTCAAAATCATGACAAGTTCAGACGTAAACATAATACACAGAAACTGTTCTCATTAGTAGAAGGTATGAGAAACAGAGGACACCTATCTAAAAAGGTGATTGGGAAAAATAACTAAAAGCAACATGCAAACCACCCTGTGTAAAATAGCTTATGATCTGAAATGCACTACCTGAAAGCACGGTAGTGGCAGATTCAATCTTGGCTTTCAAAAGGAGAATTCAATAAGCAACTAAAGACAGAAAACATTTCAGCACTACAGAGAAAAGGTCAGGAATTGGGCTTAGCTAAAATTACTCGGAGAACTCACACAAATTCAATGGTCCGAAGACTTGTAAAGATGCAGCCACAGTCAAATTCAGTTCACCATGGCTTGCAAATGCTTCCTAACCAAAAAAATCCAGCAGGCCTCAAGAATGCCTGACATGAGAGACTAGAACATTCAGTGAGGGCACAACATCAATTACCCTGCGATCAACGGTGTTCACTTGCAGGATAGAACTGCTGAAATGCAAAATGAGATTTATAAACAATCGTTAAAACTGGCAGGACATCTTCTGGCAAGCAGAAACAGACTGAGAAGTGGAAAACATGGAAACCACAAGAATGTAAAATAAAGCAATCTTACCTATACACCCCTCAATTCACTGCTATCCATGTGCATGTCCAGCAGGTGCTTAAATGTCCCCAATGACTCTGTTTCCACCACCACCGCTGGCAATGCATTCCATGTATTCACAACTCTCTGTATAAAGAACCTACCTCTGACATCTCCTCTGTACCTTCCTCCTAATATCTTAAAGCTATGATCCCTCATCCCAGTCAATCCTGCCCTGGGGAAAGGTCTCTGACTATTAAAGAATATATTGAACAAATCTAGATTGTTGTTAAGTCTTTCATCTTTTAGAATGGGTTGCAACTTTGGATTCATTGATGTGTATATGCCAGAACTTCTTTTAATTCACATTCTCGGGCTAACTTAAGGTTTTCTAAAAAAAAAGGTGACATCTCAGCTCAGAGGATGAATCCAAGGTGTGAGGTTAGAGTCCATCTATATCCCAATCTTGAGTGAGTGTGGTTCTATTTCCAAAGGAGGAGCTTATAAAATATTAGATGGATTGACTGCCTGCATTAACTGCCTACAGGTTGGGTGCTTTTTGTACAAAATAGCATGTATCTGCAAATACATGGATGAGCAAAGAGAAAGAGAAACAGAACCACTGCTGCACTAAGTACTGTACTGTCATATGCCTTATGTTTTAATTTTAAGGTAAGGACAGCTTAGTGTAGTGATTGTAATGAGATCGGTTAGGTGGACCTCACAGAATAGGAGTTCCCCGATTGGGGCCATATTACTTTATTTTACGTTGGATTAATCCTCGGCACAACATTGTAGGCCGAAGGGCCTGTCCTGTGCTGTACTTTTCTATGTTCTATAAAACTCAGCATTGTCATATCAACAGAAATGGAAGTCAGGAGGAAATCGTTGTCTATTTGCTTTGAAATGTAGTCCATGGGATTAACGAGCACCATCCCACTCTGAAGAAACACTCCATCATGACCACTGAAGGCATAAGACAATTGGAGAAAACCTTTATCACCATGAATGAAAACAGACAACAGAGGTAACTGACTACATTCAATTATGGATTGATCACCTATAATCTAAGCGTAGGGAAATTCAACCACACTTTTGTAACTTACATACCCTATGCACAGTTAGTAGTCAATTTTATCATTCTAAAGGAAAAGGACTGGATGCAAAATTTACCTTAGTTTTGTTTTTCTGCTGTAACTATTCTATGATGCTTTATTTAGGAAGAATAATTATACAAGCTTATTTTTCAAGAAATATTACAATGGCAAAACTGGATAAGATTAAACAATAGCAGTACTGGAGAAAAGAAATGCACAAATACTAACTCTCAACCATAATAAAAAGGGAAAATATATTATTTAAAGGCCTTCCTACTGCAACGTTGGAACCTCACTATATCAGTGCACATTTTTATGCATCCCACCAAATATCAACAACTTCCACATTTATAGGGTTCAGGACAACAGCATAAAAACAAGGAACATTGTATGCAGAGACTTCACTGATCCACTGCTTTAAAAAATGTGCCTTTTTCTATGCATTTACCTTTTAGCCTAAAGAGTTACAAGTCCCAAGTCTACCCTATGTTTTGGCTCACCCTCAATTCTGTACTGGATTAATACTAACTTCAGCAACTTGTCGTTGTATCACACTTTGATGTGACAAAATATCCCACAGCACTTTGCAAAGGAAACAAAATCAAAAGAAAACACTAAATCACAAGTGTTAGCAGCACAGATGATGAAAAGCCTGGTTAAAAAGATAGGTTTTAAAGAGTATTGTAAAGTAGGAAAGTAAGGTAGAGGCAGAGGCAGAGGGGTTGAGGGAGTAAACCCCATAAGTTTTAGGTCTCAGCAGCTGATGACATGACTAAAAGTGGAGACATTAAATCCTGGAGTGCTCAAGAGGATGGAATTAGAGAAACACAGCTATCTCAGAGTTAGGAGGAGATTCATGGAATAGAGAGGGGTGAGGCTACAAAAAAAGTCTCAAAATCATAGATGAGAATTGAGAATTAAGCAGGAGTCAATGTACGTCAGAACACAAGGTGAGCAGGATTTGATGCAAGTTAGAACAAGGCCAGAGTTCTGGATGACCCCAAGTTTACTTAAATGTAGAAAATAGGAGCTCATTGGAATAATCAAGTCTGGAGGTAAAGGAATGCATGAAGAATTCAGTAGCAAAGCTAAGGCAGGAGTGAAATCAGACAATGTTACAAGTGAAAATGGATGGTCGTACTGACAGCATTACTGTGGTTGAAAGCCCAAACATGACACAAAAGGTTGTGAACAGTCTTGTACAATCTCAGCAAGTGCCAAGGAGAGAACAGAGTCAGTAACTAATAGCTTTACTCTAACATCTAAAATTTGGAAACACATTTTAAAAATTAGTTTTGGATTGTGGACCAAAATGTGGAAAGAAAACATTGCTTTAAAACTCTGGAATGGAAAGTTACTAGAACTCATTGAATTGCAACTACACGGAGCCTTGTTCAAACAGAAATGCTGGACTCATCTGCCCTATGGCAGTGTTCAGGATAGTATCATCCATAGGCAAACTGCTGATTGAAAAACCAATTAGAACCAGTTGTAGGAATAAGGAGTCATCGGCATGACAACACTGGCTGCTGGTCAGGTTGACATGTCAATAATGCAAATTATATTGCATTGCGGCTCAGTGGTAGTGACCCTATCTCTGAGCTGGAGGGAGAGGGGTGTGTATTAAAGCTTCCACCTGCTCCACAGGAGTCATAACATCTCTGAACAGATTGATGAGAAAATACCTACAGATGGTAACAGTGAGGGATAGTATGAGAAATAGGATGGGGCCAAGGATAGATAACATCTGGCAATGGGAAGACAAGCCAGTGGTGGAGATCCGTTAGCTACAAAGATGATGGAACCAGGTGAGTGCACTCCCACCCAGTATGACAGACAGCAGAGAGGCAATGGATGAGGATAGCACAATCAACTGTGTAAAAAAACTGCAGACAGGTCAAAAAGGATTAGGTGAGATAGTCTACCTTTTTCTGTCATGTAGGATGTTATTTGTAAAATTATTAAGAGCTACTATAATATTGTGACAGGGCAAGAAATCTAATTTTAAGATTTCAAACTTGGAGTGAAAAGATGGACAAAGATTTTGGGAGGTGGCAAAACCTTCAAAGATTTGAGGGTAGAGATCTTGGATCTTGGGCTATATCCAATAGTTCACATGCTGACAGGTATAACTAAAAAGGAGAAGAAATAAGTATACCATTCAGTCCCATTATGGAGGGCCAAAATCTTGGTGTACCACAAAGGGAATAGAAATTAGATGTTTATATAAATCGATCAACCACAAATCATAGCTGCCTAAGAGATTTTGGCCAATCTTGCACATGAATTACAAGGTTAACATAGAAGTATAGCCAGCAATTAAGGCAACAAATAGTATGTTAACCTTTATTGCAAGGGGCTGGAGGACAAGATTTGCTGCAAAAACTGCATACAGTTTGGTCTCCTTAGCCAATGGAGGTGCATTGAGAAGATGCAATGGAGGTTCACACAATGGATACCTGAAATGAGAGGCCTGGCCTAAGAGACCAGATCAAGTACTATGGCCCTATATTCTTTGCAAGGGGCTTTATGGTGCAGTGGAAGTGTCCACTCCAGAAGTGCGTAACAGCATCGCTTGGATTATAGAATATCTATGTTCTATATTTTATCTTCTCAGAGGACCTGACAGAATAGTTGCTGGGAGGACTTGTTTCAGCATATGGTAAGTTTAAAACCTAGATATAATATTTAGTTTTAGGGGTTACCTATTTAGAAAGGAGATGAAGCACAATTTCTTCACTCAGATTCTGAAGCTTTGGAATTTTCTATGCCAGAAATAGATGCCCAGTTGATCAGTGTATTCAAGATGGATTGACTTTTTTTAGATACCAAGGGAATCAAGGGATCTAAAAGATTGGTCAAGAACATAGAATAGCTATCAATCATTTTGTTGAATAGTAGAGTAGTTTGGAGGGATCAAAACTTAAAACGAAAAACAACTGCAAGGTTATGTTCTAACAAATGCGTTTTGAAAGATTTAATATAAATTTTCATAATCCTTTACATTGAACATATTTAAGCTGCATTGTAGCCACATAGTCACTCAATTATGAAAATTAAAATAAATTTGACAAATCACATGAACAATTCAACATTCTCCAAACAAGGTTCTCCTGTTACATTTTATGAACCCTCACCTAACCAAATATCTCTCTGTAGTTAATGAGATGTACAGCAATTGGTACTGCCCGTTCTTCATATTTACTACGTTGTACACTGGACAGTTTATCAAGCGTCCTTTACCCTACAAGGAATGCAAATATTTCTATATCATCCAGCAATGGGATTGCCAGCTTCGTCTGCAGAAGTACATATTCCTGCACTTCAACTCAAAATCAGGGTACTATTACCACAATCTCTCAAGGAGGCGATAAACGTGGCCGTCAGCTAAATTGCTGCGCACAATGATGCATTTTGAAAACCTACCTCCCGTGAGCTAATGTAGTCTTGTACACAGTACGCTGCTCGGAACACTTAAATGCCAGGAATTGCAGGCACCATCAAAATTCATCCTGTCAACTTACACTGCACATCTTTCACAATCTACATAAAATATTGATGTAGACAGAAATAATCTCCCAGTTTCCGAATAGAAACGTATTGCAGTGGAATCACTTCCAACAGCGAAAGTGCAAACAAATCCTTTTCCTGTCACATTTACTAACTCGAGCAGTTCCATTCAAGATACGTTACTACAGCAGTGCATATGGTGGCTCCAAATCGAGTACACGACGACGAAAAATGCCTAGTCAGATCTGCAATCTAATTGAAATATTTTCTAAAGCAAAAGAGCAAATGTCTAAGATCTGAAATTTAAAACCGGAATAACTTAAGCATCTCAAGAGACTAAAAAGTTCGGTAATTGATCTTTGGTCAAACTGCAAATTGAAAGCTAAGTCAGCCACGTTGTAACACACAACAGCAAGAGAAGCTGAAGAACCCCAGCGCATGAGAAGCGAGTAATTCGGCGGGGGGGGGGGGGGGGGAGGAGAGCAAGTTGTATTAACATATTTGGCAGATATGTAGTTATATATGAGAAAAGGCACAACGGTGACAGCGAACAGATTAGAAAACAGAAAACAAACGTTTAAAAAAGCAGAACATTCCCCTCTCCCCAAGGCAGCCATTGCTGAATAAAGAGAGCAATGGATAAAACTGAAACGGTAAAAAAAAAGGGCATCTACCTGCAAAGTCTGCAATCTGAAATAAAACAGAATACGCCTCGCCATCTCAAAAGCAAATGCAGATAGGTACGGTTCCGTTTCAGGTCAATAAGCACGATAAACTGGAAGCCCTTTTTGCAGAGCTCAAAGCAACAATGTAGATTGTTGGTTTCGTCATTATACTATATCTTTTAAACAAGTCATCAGTTTGTAGAGCAACTTTATTTTAACAAATGCAATTACATTTATGTTCGGTTGATATCTGCTGCGGAGTTGAAATGTGGTCGGCTAACTTACTTTTCAACTAGATTTAGTTTAGAATGTTTTTTAAGCAGCGATCCTTAAACGTTTAAGACATTGAACAAAGCAAAAAGCATCTTGTAAACAACAAAATAAATCAACAAGTTTTCAGTCTTATTTTCAAATTTCACGATGAAACACAGGTCGTTTTCATTTTGTTTTACACCCTCCAACACATTTTGCCCGCAGCAGCTTTCCGACATGAAAATTCGCGTTTCTCATCTTTATTATCTCCCAGTATGTGCCATTTGACCAGTCATATTACCAAGGATTTGAAACCTGATAGAAACATGGGACAATTCGCAGTTAATGATGGACTAAGTCTCTCAACTACAGTGTTACATTACTTGTGTATCTGCACATAGTCATACATAACGTTGCACACAGATTCACTTACAGACATGGAATATATTACAACGCACATTGAAAAGTAGAATACCATTTACACTGCATCGCGCTCATTCGTGATTATCTCACATTGCACCGTACATGTATATCAATCGGGTAGAGCAGCAGATCGTGGAAATGGAGCAGTTGGCCAAGCAGCACTGTCGGGCCTGCAGCTCCTGTCAAACTAATCGCCTAACAAACGAACACAAATCAATGCAAACCCACCCAGCTTCCTACAACCCCCAGCCACAGGGAATATTCCCCTCTTTACTTACGTGAAGACGAAGAATAAGGTGGTAGCACCAACAAGCAAAGCGGCGGCTGTGGACACCGGTATGTATTTGGTGGGTTTAAATTTCTTTCCACTGGGCATCCTGTAATTTCCACATAGTCTCGACAGCAACAGAGTGAGGGGCTGAGCCGCGCGCGCAACGACAACAACAACAACAAATATGAAATAAAATAAAAACGATTAAATGGAACCACCTGGCCGCCAACAAGCACACAGACCGAGCTTAACGAGCGGAGGAGGCCTGAAGGCCGGGGCCGAGGCCGAGGCGGGAGGTGGGGGGTGGGGGAAGCGGGCGGGAGGCAGGAGAGAAAAAAAATTCACCCCCACCCCCCCTCTCCTTAGTAACCGCTTCAGATGGACAGCGAGGGGGCGGGGCACAGCCGTCGTCAGGATGCGATCCAGCGCCGGAACATACCGATCATCCTGATTGGACATTCATTTCCCCGCCCTTGATAACCGACAACTCCGCCCCCATCCCTGGAAAACCCACCCGCGTCACCACGGGGAAACCTATCCATTAAAACCCCGCCCCCCTACTCCTGCTAACTCCGCCCGCTTCCCGGAAAAATCCGACAGCTGGGGAGACACGCCCACCCATTTCGGGTCAAATCCGTCACCGTCTTCTCAAACCCCGCCCCATATTGGAACCACGCCCCAATCCCTGAAAACTCCGCCCCAATATCTGGAAGCCCTGCCGCACCGTCAATCAAAACTCCGCCCCCTAGAAGCACTGCCGTCACACTCACTAAACGAACGCCCCCTCGCCAAGCCCCTCCCCGTCCCCTTACACGAACCATGTCCCATTCTGATTGGCTGCGTCGGCAGAGGACACTCCATTCACTCGCGTCACAAACTCGATCTGTATGAGATTGAATGAGTGTGCAACTGAGATTGCGACCTAGTGTGAGAGTGAGATGTGGGATGAGTGTGAGTCTGAAATTGGGGCTGAGTGTGAGAATGAGATTGGGGCTGAGTGTGAGTCTGAGATTGGGGCTGAGTGTGAGTCTGAGATTGGAGCTGAGTGTGAGTGAGATGGGGACTGAGTTTGAGGCTGAGTGTGAGTGAGATGGGGACTGAGTGTGAGTCTGAGATTAGAGCTGAGTGTGAGTGAGATGGGGACTGAGTTTGAGGCTGAGTGTGAGTCTGAGATTGGGGCTGAGTGTGAGAATGAGATGGGGACTGAGTTGAGTCTGAGATTGAGTCTTAGTGTGAGAGTGAGATGGGGACTGAGTGTGAGTCTGACATTGAGGCTGAGATTGGGTCTGAGTTTGAGAATGAGGTCGGGCATTAATGAGTCTAAGGTTAGGACTGAGTGTGAAAGTGAGATTGAGGCTAAGTGTGAATGTGCAGTACAGTCCTAATCATGGTCACGAAACGAGCAACGCCTGGCCACATTCCCACCCAGTTGAAAATGTGTTGCTGGTTAAAGCACAGCAGATTAGGCAGCATCCAAGGAATAGGACATCTACTATAAACCGACTGACTCCCACAGCTATTTGGACTACACCTCCTCCCACCCTGCCCCCTGTAAAAACTCCATCCCATATTCCCAATTCCTTCGTCTCCGCCGCATCTGCTCCCAGGAGGACCAGTTCCAACACCGCACAGCCCAGATGGCCTCCTTCTTCAAGGACTGCAGATTCCCCCCAAACGTGATTGACGATGCCCTCCACCGCATCTCCTCCACTTCCCGCTCCTCCGCCCTTGAGCCCCGCTCCTCCAACCGCCACTAAGACAGAACGCCGCTGGTTCTCACCTACCACCCCACCAACCTCCGTATACAACGTATCATCCGCCGTCATTTCCGCCACCTCCAAACGGACCCCACCACCAGGGATATATTTCCCTCCCCTCCCCTATCAGCGTTCCGCAAAGACCACTCCCTTCGTGACTCCCTCGTCAGGTCCACACCGCCCACCAATCCAACCTCCACTCCCGGCACCTTCCCCTGCAACCGCAGGAAATGTAAAACTTGCACCCACACCTCCTCCCTCACTTCCCTTCAAGGCCCCAAGGGATCCTTCCATATCCGCTACAAGTTCACCTGTACCTCCACACGCATCATCTATTGCATCCGCTGCACCCGATGTGGCCTCCTCTATATTGGGGAGACGGGCCGTTTACTTGCGGAACACTTCAGAGAACACCTCAGGGATGCCCGGACCAACCAACCCAACCACCCCGTGGCTCAACACTTTAACTCTCCCTCCCACTCCACCGAGGACATGCAGGTCCTTGGACTCCTCCACCGGCAGAACATAACAACACGATGGCTGGAGGAGGAGCGCCTCATCTTCCGCCTGGGAACCCTCCAACCACAAGGGATGAACTCAGATTTCTCCAGTTTCCTCATTTCCCCTCCCCCCACCTTGTCTCAGTTGGTTCCCTCAACTCAGCACCGCCCTCCCAACCTGCAATCCTCTTCCTGACATCTCCGCCCCCACCCCACTCCGGCCTATCACCCTCACCTTGACCTCCTTCCACCTATCCCACCTCCATCGCCCCTCCCCCAAGTCCCTCCTCCCTACCTTTTATCTTAGCCTGCTTGGCACCCTCTCCTCATTCCTGATGAAGGGCTTATGCCCGAAACGTCGAATTTCCTATTCCTTGGATGCTGCCTAACCTGCTGTGCTTTAACCAGCAACACATTTTCAACTGTGATCTCCAGCATCTGCAGACCTCATTTTTTACCCACATTCCCACCCACCCCAACCATCCCACCTGCTTCTCTGCATAGTCATGCAATTCACTTTCCATGACTTAGGTGTCCAAAGTTTTCATACATGTATACAGTTGTCATGGATGTTGACAGACAGGAAGCAGATAGTTGGAGTAAATGGGTCCTTTTCAAAGTAGCAAGCAGTCATGGATAGTGTATTGCAGGGTTTAGTGCTGGGACCCCAGATGTTCACAGCTGCAAATGTGTTGCTGGTCAAAGCACAGCAGGTTAGGCAGCATCTCACTATTCCTGAGATGCTGCCTAACCTGCTGTGCTTTGACCAGCAACACATTTGCAGCTGTGATCTCCAGCATCTGCAGACCTCATTTTTTACCCCCAGATGTTCACAACATACATTCATGGTTTGACAAATGAATTGAATGCAATATCTCCAAATTTGTGTATGACACTAAGCTGGGTAGCCATGATGTGGAACAACCAGTGTTGGACTGGGGTGGACAAAGTTAAACATCAATTAGGAGAAAGTGAGGACTGCATGTGTGCATGTTTGGTAAAGTGTGTGTGTGAATGTGATTGAGTATAAGCCTGTGAGAGGTTGTGTGCATTGGTGTGAGTGTGGGGTGTGTGTGTGTGTGTGTGTGTGTGTGTATCAGACAGAGCATGTGTATGAGTGTCTGTGTGAGTATGTATGTAAGAGAGTGTGTATGCATGCTTGTGTATGTATGTGCAAGAGAGTGTATAGTGTAGTGTGGTCACCTGTAATGTGACATGAACCCAAGGTCCTGGTTGAGGCCATCCTCATGGGTACCGAACTTGGCTATCAGCCTCTACTCGGCCACTCTGCGTTGTTGCATATCCCGAAGTCTGCCTTGAAGTACGGTCACCTGAAGATCTGAAGCCAAATGTCCCTGACCGCTGAAGTGTTCCCTTCCAGTAATAGGTTCAATGTTAAACTGACCATAATTGTGCAATCCTTTTATTATTTGATTATATGCTTTTTATGTTTATTCGGATTGTCATCACAATTTAGCACCATGAAGAATTTTTAAATTCTTAAACAAAATTATTGCCTATAAAACATTTCAGCATAATCATGAGATTGTAAAATAAGCTATACAAATGCTAGTTTTTCATTTACAAAGCATGGCCACATTTGGTCCCTGCAAAAACAGCATAGTTGATTAATTATCATCATTATTTGTCATCATAAAAAAGGTAGAAATGAAAAAGATATTTTGCAACCACAACAACTTATATTTATAAAGTGTCTTAAGCCTAATAACATGTCCCAAAGTGCTTCACAGGAGCATTACAAAACAAAATATAACAGCCACAAAATAAGAAGTCAATTCAGATTAATAAAATATTGAATAAAAGGGTAGGTTTTAAGTGTCTTTAAGGAGAAAAGCAAAGAGGATTTACTAGTGCCTATGGTCCAATCAGATGAAAGTATAACCACCTAACAATGTTGGAGCAATTAAAATCAGGGATGTTTAAGCTCTGCATGCCCTCTAATAATTTTTCTCACTGCTTTACACACAAGGTCTGGATGAAGCAGCAGCTTCTGGAATCAGAAATCAATACATCAACACACTAATCGGCTATGCATGGACCCTCTGAGCAGCTGTTGAGAGGGAACATAATGCAAAGAGGTCATGATTAGATAAACACACATATCTTGGGAGGGTTGTGAGGCTGGAGGAAGTTTTAGAGAAAGGGAGGACAAGGCTACTAAAAGATTTGAGACCAAAGGTGAGATATTTAAAATCCAGGTCATGACCAGGATCCTGTGTAGGTCATTGTACACTGTGTCAATAAGGGACAGGACTTGACAGCAGAGTTTTTGATGAACTCATGTTTATGCACATTAAAACGTGGGAGACCAGCTTTGGAATGGTTGAGTCTACACTATCAAGGGCATGAATGAGAGTTTCAGCAGAGATAAACTGCAACACTGTCAATGTTAGACAGTCTTAATGAGGGCCAAAATATGACTGAAAGCACATCACATGGTCAAATGTGACATGTTCAAGATCAGACTGTTGCCAGAGAATGGATAGAATCAGTAGGTAGGGAACAGATCTTGGAGCAGTGACTGAAAACAATAATTTCAATATTCCAAATAATTAGTTGAAGGAAGTTTCTGCTCATCAATACTGTATCATAGAATATCTGCAGTGTAGAGACAGGCCCTTTCAGCCCACACCAACTTCCAAAGAGCATCCCATCCAAACCCACACCCGTATCCCAGTAATCCTGCTTTTCCGATGACAAATCTACCCAACCTACACATCCCTGGATGCTATGGGCAATTTAGAATGGCCAATCCACCTGCCCTACACAGGAAACCCATGCAGACACAAGGAGAACATGGAAAATCCACACAGACAGTCATCCAAGGCTGGAATCGAACCTGGGACTCTGGTGCTGTGACACGGCAGTACTAACCACTGAGCCACGGTGCCACCCATAGATGTTGCACAAACAGTCCGATAATTTTGTAACTGTGCGACTTGGTGGTGAGGTAGAGCTGGGTGTTGTCATGGTCCATGTGAAAGATAACTTGTCAAAGGATGCAGACTGGAGGATTAAGGTGAGAAGGGAAAGCTTACTTTGGTCACAATAGCAAGGATGTCACTTGTTAGCTTGGAGCTGTGTCAATACAGCGACAGGGACAGAAACCAAATCAGGGGTGGGGGGAATTCAAACCAGATCACAGGTGGGGCTATTGTTATGGGAAAGAGGGACATGAATTTGGGAGACAATAACACGTTCAAGGAATTTGGAGAGGTGAGTAAGGTTAGAGGTAGGACAGCAATTTGCAAGGACTGTGGTCAAAGTTTGCTTTTTATTTAAGTTAAAGATCATGATAGCAGATTTAAAGAAGAAAGGTCAACTCCTGTAGCAAGAGAGAACTGTTTACAATCTCAGCTAACATGGCGGGAAGGAGAAATTGCATGCTCAATGTTTTAATAGGAATAAGATTGAGGGAACACCAGGTAGCTCTCAGGGACATGATAACCTCAGAGAGAGTGTAAAAGAGAGAAACTAAAGAAAGATATAACTTCAGAGTTAGGGCAGGAGTGGGAGTAAATAATGGTCTATAAGTTTGGCATGTATTTTATTTCAAAAATATACTTTATTCATAAAATATTTTGATGATCTGTACAATTGGTCATGCCATACATACGTAAACATTCCATTTCTTTTCATATAGAGATTGAGTAATCTTTCGTATTTATACAGGTCTGTACGTTTACTATCCATATATTTAGTTGAGACGTCAGTGGAGCCCACTTACTGTGCGGGCCCCCTGTTCTTTAGCTGGCAGACATTACACGGTGGTCTTTCCCCACTGCGCTTTGGCAGCAGCTGCCCAAACTTCAGCGCATCCCTCAACATGTAGTCCTGGACCTTGGAACGTGCCAGTCCGCAACACTCCGTCAGGGTCAGCTCCTTCAGCTGGAAGATCAACAGGTTTCAGACAGACCAAAGAGCATCTTTCAAAAGTTTATGAACGTCCAGGCACAGTTGATGTTCGTCTCAGTGTGCGTCCCAGGGAACAGACCATAGAGCACGGAGTCCTGCATCACGGAGCTGCTCGGGACGAACCTCAACAAATACCACTGCATTTCTCTCCAGACCTCCTTTGCGTAGATACATTCCAGAAGGAGGTGTGTGACAGTCTCGTCCCCTCCGCAGCCGCGGCAGAGTATCCGGGCATGCATAAAGGATCTCACAGGTAGAGCCCTTATCAACACCAGCCAAGCCATGTCTTGGTGCTTGTTGGAAAGTTCTGACGATGAGGAATTCTGCCAAATGACTTGGACAGTCTGCTCAGGGAACCACTCGACAGGATCCACCCTCTCCTTTTCCCAAAGGGTCTCAAGGACACTACGTGCTGACCATGTCCTGATGGCCTTGTGGTCAAAGGTGTTTTTCTTCATAAATTTCTTCACGAAGGACAGGTGAGACAGAACGGTCCAACTACTTGGAGTGTTCCACGGCAGCGAGGCCAGGCCCATCCTTCACAACACCGGGGACAGGTAGAACCTCAGTACGTAGTGACACTTGGTGTTTGTGTATCGGGGATCCACGCACAGCTTGATGCAGCCATACACAAAGGTGGCCATTAGGGTGAGGATGGCATTCGGTGTATAGCGAGTCCCTTCAGACCCTGGCCATCTTTGATCTCCATATAAAATGGAAGATGGCCTGAGTGACTGCGACGGCACAAGTTCTGAGAATAAGCCAGACCTGTGCCACATATAACAACACTGACAATGCCTCACACCTGATGACCAGGTTTTTACCCACATGGAGAGCAACCGTAGCTTCCATCTGCCCAGTTTCTGCCTCACTTTCTTGATACGTTCCCCCCAAGACTTGGCGCACACCCCAGCCCCTCCGAACCAAATACCCAACACCTTTAGGTGGTCAGTCCTGACGGTGAAGGGGATGAAGGATTGGTCGGCCCAGTTCCTGAAGAGCATGGCCTCGCTCTTGCCTCGGTTGACCTTGGCTCCCAAGGCCCGTTCGAACTGGTTACATATGCACAAGATTCTGTGCACGGACAGTGGATCCAAGCAGACAATGGTGACATCATCCATGTACAGGGAGGCCTTAACCTGCAGGACCCCGCTGCCAGGAATAGTCACCCCTCTCAGGCTCACATCCTTCCTGATGGACTCAGCAAATGGCTCCATGCAACACATAAACAAGGCAGGAGAGAGAGGGCAGCCCTGCCTCTCTCCAGATCTGACTGGGAAGCTATCTGATTCCCACCCATTGATTGAGACTGCACTGACAATGTTGGTGTAGAGCAGTCTGATCCAATTGCAGATTCCCTCCCCAAAGCCCATTTTGGAGAGAACATCTCTCATATACTTATGTGATATCCTGTCAAAGGCTTTCTCCTGGTGCAGGTTGATGAGGCAGGTGTCCAACCCCCTGTCCTGCACATAGGTGATCGTATCCCTGAGCGATCTTCCTGCCCGGTACAGCACAGGTTTGGTCAGGGTGGATCACCGATCCCACAGCAGACCTGACCCGGTTGGCAATGACCTTTGCCAAGATTTTGTAATCCGCATTTAATAGAGAGATTGGTCTCCAATTTCTAATTTCCTCCCTCTCCCCCTTCCACTTGCAGATGAGGGTGATGATGCCTTTCCTCATGTATTCATTCATGGTACCTACCAGAAGCATACTGACATACACCTCCAGCAGGTCCTGGCCAAACATGTCCCACAGATCAGAATAGAGCTCGACCGGTAAGCTGTCGCTTCCAGGAGTTTTATTCTTTTTGAAGGACTCGAGGGCCTTGGTTAGCTCATCCGAAGATAACAGCTGGTCCAGCCTCTCCCATGTTCTGTCATCTAAGACCTCCGTTATAGAGGACAGGAAAGACTGGGAGGCTGCACTGTCGGTTGGCTTCGTTTGGCAGGATGGTTTAGTGGAAGGATGAATAAAACTGAGGCAAATTTCAGTTTGTCTCAGCCTTGGTGACAAAGAAGTCCATGAGCTCCTCACACTTGCTATTGGAGGTGAGCTCAGATTAGAAAGATGTTTACGAAGATGGTTTACAGTAGAAAAGAAGTCAGCATTATGTTTGCATTCCAGGGTGATCTTGGCACAGTGAACAGTTCCAACAGATGACAGCAGGTCCCATTTGGGCCTAATGTTGCCAAGACTGATCTGGTAGTGGTTGGCTAAATCTGTTGGCAGTCTGTATCCTTTCAAGTCTGTATCCCTTGGAACGTAGAAAAACAACTGGAGACAGAAAAATCAAAAAGTAAATTATACCCTGAGGACATGCATTCCCATAACTGGTGCAAGCTCCGTTTCTATTTGCTTTTCTCATTGTATCATTATAGAGATATTAGAGTTTTATGGTCATTTCAATTTCATTGTGAGATATATGATTGCATATAAGAAAAATGTTGTTATTATGCTTTCTGGGGAATACCTTCAATGCCAACTGTTCATTAGAAAATCAATACATACTGTAGTCATTTCCTACATATTTCAAGACATGAATTCTTAATTAACAAAACATTCCAATGTTTTCTCTCTCTCTCCAATTCCTTTCCCCCTTTCTTATGCTTTTCTCTCTTTCTCTAATTCCCTACCCCCTTTCTTATGCTGAAAATGATCTGTTACGTGCTCCAGATAGGTATGTCAATCTGACAATCACAGGAATAGGGCCACAAAATAGGTGAGCCCAATTACTCAGCATTTACAAGTGGGATTGTCATGTGGGGGAATTACAAAGTTTTCAAGTGTAGGAACCCATCTCTCTGCATACCTCAGTGGGTTGATCACTGCCTCGGCTATATCAATACTCAATGTATGACTGAGCTCCAGTTTAGGAAAGGCCTGAGCAACCAGGAAACAGTGATGTCATTTATGATTACCAAAAGGTTAAAACAAAAATCTTAAGTAACAATGGCCTAAAACTTTATTCTCAAAATTATTTGATTTCATAGCTCCTGACAATGGTATTGATATTTTGAATAAATAAATTATTCTGTGCAGAGCTCTTTCAATCTTACCACAATTCCATTTCCTTAAAATAATCTGGCCTATTCTGTTTTGTACAATACAAGAACTAGAAATGCATTTTCTCAATCATCAACTCATTTTTATAAATGTTTTTAGAAAAGCCAAATTTTATACTTTCCATTTCAATGTTTATAGCCTTCTGGAAATTGGTTGTATTTGCCAATGGCTACATTTCAAAAATAATTATAAACTTTCTGGAATGTTCTGAGAGATGTGATAGGAGCTATTATATCAAAATAACTTATTTTCTGCCCACTCAGTAAAAGTGACCCAGGTAACATTGACAAGTAATTTCAGGGAATTTAATCTTTGATTTTCCAACTAATTGTGTTCTTCTACAATCTGTGAAAACTCCAATGGCAAATTACATCACACCAATCAGAACACTTATTAAGCAGATCACTCTAACCTCCTGCAGAAATCCCCATTAGTTGTCTGCCGATGGATTGTTGGAAAATTAGATTTGATAAATGATAAGATTAAAACTTTGCAATAGTTTAATATATTGTGCTGTTTTTAAATCCCTGTGTGGCCTTGTTCCCTCTCCTGCAACCTTTTATCTTCCAGCATCTCTAATCTCCTTCAACTCTGGCTTCTAGTTCATCCCCAATTTTAATCACTTGTCCAATGCTTTCATTTTCCGTAGAATTGCTACAATGAAGATATAGACATTCAGTCTGTTGAGTCTGCACTGACCCTCTGAAGAACATTCCACCCAGATCCAGGCCACACCCTATCCCTGTAATCCAGCATTTCCCATGGCTAACCCACCCACACTGCACACTTCGTGCAATTTTACATGGCCAATCCACCTAACATGCAATGGACTGTGGAATGTAAACCACGCAGACACAGGGAAAATGTGCAAACTCCACAGTAAGAATCACCCAAGGATGGAATCGAACCTGGGTCCTAGCACTGGAAGACACCAGTGCTGACCACTGAGCTGCCCAATTCTAGGCCCTAATCTTTCAAACCTTCTCCATCTCTTTTTAGGCCTTTGAGATTGTTTAAAACCTACTTCCTAAACTAGGCTTTTGGTTATATGATCTACTATCAAATTATATGGCTCAATGTTGGATTTGTCTGATAATTTATCCATGAAGGATTTTGGAACATTTTAGTATTGTATAAATGTAAGTTATTGTTGGGGGTTTATTGACAGATTTCTGCTCAGTTTTCTCCTTTACCTCCACTGTGTACCCTTCACCCCCATTTCCCCTCAACATCCCATAACCCATCTAAGGTGTTGAGGCTTGCTTTAGGGGGTGTCAACACCCTTCTGAAACTCCATCCCAAGTGGTCGTTCTTTCTGTTTGCATCTAGGAAATTTACTAAGCCACTCAACTGTAGACAGAATCAAACCAATCTCATCAAATACCAGGGACAAATACCTGAGCATAGACAGACCAAAGATCAAAGTCCTAGAGGCATCTGGTCTATATGGTTCAATAATAGAGGAATGCAATGAGTTCCATTATTGTCAAATGCTGAATGTTGGTACACACTGTTTACACTCAGTGTAATACAGATAATGTGCTGAATTTCTCCCATTATCTCTTAGCATACATCAAGATTTGCCATCTGGCTCCAGCTGGATAATCCTTTGTTGGGAGTATAGATTGAAATGTGGGTTTTCGTTTTATGCTTTGTTTAACAGTGTATGACAGACAAGTCCAAGTGCCTTCAGACAGTCTTAGCAAACAGCAGCCTCTAAAGAGGCATCAAGAGGGATTAACTTACAGAGCAAATCCTATCATCAGACAATCAGTGATGATTAACCTAAATAAAATCTACAGAGTCAACTCCCACTTTAACTAAATTATTTTACATGACCAACAGGGAGAAAAGTAATTTGGAACTGATAGCACTATTTTCAATTATTGCTTTCAATGTTAACCAAGCTCTTTAATAGCAAAGTAGGTCAACAGAAGCTGAGAAAAATGGTGCTAAATGTGGGCTTAGTGTTCTCCAGAATTAGGATGGCAAAACTTTCCAACATCACTGGTCCTGACCATGATCACTTGATCCCTGTGCTCATGTAGATGTTGGTGCTGGTGTATTAATGTCTATGAACATTGGCTGAAAAGTCTAAGGCTGGATTGCACTTCAACCTACATTGATTATTTATTATTTTATATAATGTATATGATCAGCATTATAACAAAATAAAGTCCTCAGCTTGCATACTAGAAAAATCAGATAGGAAAAAGTAACCTAGGTGAAGAATACATTTAATGTTTCCTGAACAATTTCTTGCACCAATATCTTATGGTACCAAGCAGTCAGTACACTACATTGGTTTTGACCAATGAAGTAGGATTAATTACTGGCCTCAAAATGAAAGTATCCCTGGGTAGCAGAGACCATAATATGATTGAATTTCACATAAACATTAAAGGAGAAAGCGTTGATGCATAATGATCACTTCGAATTTAAACTAGAGTAATGATGAGGGTGTGAGAGCAGTGCTAGTGAAAGTGAGCTGGAATTTTAGGTTACGGTATAGGCCAATAGAGACACAGTAGCAAACATTCAAGGTCAGGCTCCAGAAAGCACAGAATAGATATATTCCAACAAATAAGAAAGGAAAGCGATGGCCTAGTGGTATTATCTCTAGACTATTAATCCAGAGACCCAGTGAGTGTTTTGGTCACCTGAGCTCAAATCATGTCATGGCTGATGGTGGAATTTGAATTCAATACAAATCTGGAATTAAGAATCTAATGATAACCAAGAAACCAATGTTGGGGAAAACCCATCCTGTTCACTAATGTCCTTTAGGGAAGGAAACTGCTATCCTTACCTGGTGTGGCCTACATGTGACTTCAGACCCGCAGTAATATGGTTGACTCTTAACTGCCATCCAGGAAATTATAGATGGGCAAGGAATGCTGGTCTAACCAGTAATACCCTTATCCTGTGAATAAATTTAAAAAAACAGAAACTTTCTTAGAGTGGACACAGCATCCAAGTTTAAGTTTTAAAAAGTCAAAGGACATATGCAAATAAATATGCAATGATACATGGCAGGTCAGTTATATAAAAAATGCTATAAGATTAAAAAGGAGGGAAAAGTTAGAGGACAAGAGAAAGTCAGCCAAAATATAAAAATGGATAGGAAACGTTTCTTCAAATATTTAATAAAAAAAAGAGGACATCAGATACAGCAAATAATCAACAAAGGTAATAGAATGTTACGTTTTATTGCAAGAGGAATTGAATTTAAGAGAGGGGAAGTTATACTTCTGTTATACAGGTCTACACCTGGAATACTGTATACAGTGCTGGTCACTATACTTACAGAGGAATGTTAATGCATTGGAAGCAGATCAGAGAAGATTCATAGATTAATACAGAATGGAAACAGACTCTTCAGTGCAACCAGTCCATGTGACCATGTTCCCAAACTAAACTTGTCCATCTGCCTGCACTTGGCCTATATCCCTCCAAACATATCCTATTCATGTATTTATACAATTGTTTTTTAAATGTTGAAACTGTACCCGCATCCACCAATTCCTCTGGAGATTCATACCACACATGTACCACTCTGTGTAAAAACATTGCCCTTCATGTCTTTTTGAAATCTTTTTCCTCTCCCCTTAAAAATGTGCCCTCTTGTCTTGAAATTCACCACCCTAGAGAAACGACACCTGCCATTCACCTTATTTATTTGTCTCGTGGTTTTATAAACCTCTATAAGGTCACCTCTCAACCTCCTAACACTCCAGTGAAAAAAAACCCAACCCTATCCAGCCTCTCCTTATAACTCAAATCCTCTAGTCCTGGCAACATTCCGGTAGATCTCTTCAGAATCCTCTCCAATTTAGGAATATCCTTCCTATAACAGGGAGACCAGAATTGGACACAGTACTCCAGAAGAGGACTCACCAATGTCCTGTACAATCTCAACATAATTTACTTGATGAATACTTGGAATGAGTGGATTGTCTTATGAGGAAAGGCTAGACAGGCTAGGTTCCTGAAGAACGTCTATTCTCCTGCTCCTTGGATGCTGCCTGACCTGCTGCGCTTTTCCAGCATCACATTTTTCAACTAGGGTTGTATCCTCTGGAGTTTAGAAGAGTCAGAGGTAACTGAATTGAAACATAAAAGATCCTGAGGTGACTTGACCAGTGGATCTGGAAAGATGTTTCCTCTTCTGGGACAATTTAGAACTAGGGCTCATAACCCTTAAAAGGGGTTACCCATTTAAAACAGAGATGAGGAAACGTCTTTTCTTACAAAGATTGTGAGTCTTTGGAATTCCCTTCCTCAAAAGGTAGTGGATGCAGAATTTTAAAATATTGTTAAGGCTGAGGTAGATAGATACATGATTAGAAAACGGGGATGGTAGATTGTTTGGGGTGTGTAGGAATGTGGGGTTGAGGTTAAATCAGATCAGCCATGATTTTATTGAATAACGGAGAAGACTTGGAGATCCTTGTTCCTTTTGCGTACATTTCTGGTTCAGACTCTTCCAAAGTTCCTAGATTTAACTGTTTGTAATCAAACAAAATTTGTCATACTTGGGAGATAAATTATTAGTTGCAGTAGATAAAAGCTTGGAATGACACTGCACTTACCCCTTTTTTAAATAACAAATCTTGCAAGTTTTCTCCAATGTTCCCTGTTGTGTTATGTCCTACAGCAGCTGTGAAATATGTCCCTCAGGGGCAAGCTCATGATGTCACCTTTGTATCACAGCATGTGACCTAATGGTATAAAGCTCTCTGCCTCCATCTTACTGAGCTCTATCCACTATAGCAAGACACATTGAGAGAAACTTAAAAATCACACAACACCAGGATATAGTCCAGCAGATTTAATTGGCTTTCAGAGCGCTGTTCCTTCATCAGGCACCCCCAAATCATGAGAGAAGCTTGCTACAGTATGTCCGAATTGCTTAGCTTGAACCCAAACACACGAGTGCCTGTGACTGTAGCTATACATGTAAATATCATGAGCTGCAAGAAAGTTTAATTAAATTCTTTAATACTACATGACCTACATTCCCTCTAATTTCTATATAGCTGCTTCATCGACTCCTGAGGACCATGCATGGCATTGGCTGGAGAAACTAGAAGTGAATTTGTAAGCATGTTAATTGTGCAGGTCCTTGAATCAGCTGCATAGCTATATCGCCAAAATGAAAACCAAAGAACTGTGGATGCTATGAATCAGAAACAAAAACAGCAAATGCTGGAAAAGCTCAGCACATCTGGCAGCATTGTGGAGAGAAATCAGAGTTAATGTTTCAGGTTGAGTGTCCCTTCCTCAGACCTGAAACATTAACTCTGATTCCTCTCCACAGATGCTGCCAGACATGCTGAGCTTTTCCAGCAATTTCTGTTTTTTTTAACTATGTAGCCACACTGCTTAGAGGGAAGGTCATACATCCGTCATGTCTCAGATTTATGTTAAGTGAGCGAACATATATGTCACTGCGTGATAGTTGCAGGTCATCAGCTATCACGCCAGATCACATCATGCTCCTCTGTTAAAGTTGTTGATATGAACAGGACTTCATAGATGTCTCGATTTTGATCATTAATGATATTTAGGCTTTGAACATGTTGATAGGCTATACAACCGTGGAGGAATCACAGCCAGGTTGAAGCTTATCTTTCGTCTCTTCCCTGTTTCTTTGGTTTGGTCCATCCCTTTCACCTGTTCTGTAGCTTTAGCTGCACTCTGGAACAGATTCTGAGCTCATCACTTACACAAATTCCTCTGTCTGACTTTGCCAAAAACCTAGATTAGCTACGACTATTGTCAGACTAATGAATGGCCATCACAGCTGGACTCAATCTTCTCTTTATCTGAAGAATGCACATATCCGCCTTCCAGATAGGATCAGAGCAAGAACCTGTTATTCCTTTCTCTATTTCTAAGCTAAATGGAGCTAAGGCAATTGTAGTGGTTTCCTGCTGGCTCCTCCTTTTGGAATCTCCCACAAATGGAAAAGCAGTTAAAGCAACTAACATAATTAAAAAGTAAATGTTCTTTAATCTACAACATAAATTGTCAAATGCATCAAAGGAATTGATTGCTGTACAGTACATATTTTAAAAATGGTGTGTTTGTTCAGAGTTTGGTTTCAGAAATGTATATTAGTTGTATAGCAATTGTATTTGTTTTTATGCAGATGGTAGGCATTGACTTTTGCCTGTACCCTGTAACTCGACTGAAACAGTAGTTATTGTGTGAGGCATTGTATGCCCGTAACTTGTAGCTCAAAAAAAATCGTTAAAAATAGGAAAAGATTACTTCCTGTTCTATCCTTCAATTATTTACTTTACAGAACATAACAAAATGAGGGCCACGAAGTTTGAAAAAATATTTAGACCCACAAAGCCCTGCTAGAGGGAATTCCAGGATTTTGATTCAATGACATTGATGGAATTGTGATATATTTCGAAGTCAGGATGATGAGTGGCTTGGAGTAGAAATGTAAGTGTACGGTGTTCTCACATATCTGCTGCTCTGTCCTTCTGGATGGCAGTGGTCATGAGTTTTGGATACTGCTGTTACTATGTGTGAAGAATGAACATTTTCCCAATTGTTGGTTCCCTCACTGCCTGCTGTAGACCTAGATTAGCCCCATGTCCATTAAGGAGGAGAAAAGACTTGACCAGCTCTGTCACTGTCTAGTCCCTCGGTGGTAGTTATTGAATTTCTCTTCCAGAGTACACTCTGCATCCTGGCTACCTTCAGTGCTTCCTCCAGAAGTTGGTGGTCAGAAGTGCCGAACATCTCAAGGTATGCTCCATAGGCAGTGACCACCAACCCAACAACACGCCCTTCACTCCCCAATTCATGGCTGTCAGCATCAGACACAGCCACCAGCCTTGCCGAATCACCTCGGTGCATTTTGGACTAACTTTGAATATCGTCGTCGTTTTAATGCTGCACTGCAAGGTCACCAACACCTTCCAGTACAATGCTGCTGCTAGGCTGGTTGTAGGCAGGGACAGGCCTCTCTCATGTATTAGAACAGGATGTACTTCAGGGCTCTTTGTCTATTCTCTTAGCACTCATTCACTTCACACCTACTTCAATGCTAACAGTATCGCTGCCTCCTCTTTTTTCTTATACTTACAGGCTCATAGTACTTCGGTTTTGCTTTGCTGTTTAACAGAGGCACAAAGTCAGACAGCTTGTCATGGTTGTCAGCAGTTAACAGTCAAGGGGTTGGACATGTTGCTAAATAACACTGTGCTACATCAATGTCACAGCCACATCACGTGCAGCAGTGTATGTGACAAGCACACTGCATGTATTTCAATCAAATAGCCACATCTCAAAGTCTTAAGGAGAGCAGTCCTCAATCAGGTCAAAGGAGACTGTTGTCAATCAGGGAATGTCGCTGCGTTTGTCAAAGGCAGTGTCTGATCTCAGTGTAGGCATTTGGACAAGATCATTCGGGTGGTCACAATCATTAACACTAACAAAGCACAAGTTGAAGACATCTGTAACGATAGTGCCCTGTATACAAAACAGGGTATATGTGGGTTACAAATCGTGGCCATATAATTGGTCATTATAAATTGATCACAGTCCTCTCTGTGAAACAGAAATAATCTGAAGTATCTTTAAAAGTGTCACCTGTGGACCACAATTCATAAAGACAATCCAAGATTGGTACAAGACACTGGTAGGGCTGCACCTGGAGTATTGCATCCAGTTCTGGTCACCGCATTATGGGAAGGATGTGGAAGCTTTGGAAAAGGTTCAGAGGAGATTTACTCAGATGTTGTCTGGTATGGAGGGAAGGTCTTATGAGGAAAGGCTGAGGGAACTGAGGTTGTTTTTTGTTGGAGAGAAGAAGGTTGAGAGGTGACTTAATTGAGACATATAAAATAATCAGATGGTTAGAGAGGGTGGACATTGAGAGCCTTTTTCCTCGGATGGGGAAGGCTAATACGAGGGGACATAGCTTTAAATTGAGGGGTGATAGATTTAGGACAGTTTTTGGGGTAGTTTCTTCACTCAGAGAGTAGTAGGGGCGTGGAACGGCCTGCCTGCAACAGTAGTAAACTCGCTGACATTAAGCATTAAGGGCATTTAAATGGACATTGGACATCCAAATGAATAATAATGAAATGGTGTAGGTTAGATGGGCATCAGATTAATTTTGCAGGTCAGCGCAACGTCAAGGGCCAAAGGGCCTGTACTGCACTGTAAAGTTCTATGAATCTATAAGATCTCAGATTGCACAAGGGCAAGAGATGATTGACTCTCACTTCAAACTCTATGTTCTTCCTGATTACATACTCGTAAGGAATCAAAATACTCATAGCTGATGAAGGGTTTATGCCCAAAATGTCGACTCTCCTGCTCTTTGGATGCTACCTGACCTGTTGTGCTTTTCCAGCTCCACACTTTTCAACACTCTATGTGCTTGCCAACATTCTTTTATGTGCAATATTGGAGGGGCAGGTTTCAATAGTCCTAGTGCACTTACAAATATCTATTGTATTTGCTCAGCATCAAAGGGTCATGTAGGGGCATTCCATGGCCCTTCTTGTCAGAGTCCTCTATGTCCCACAGTTTCAAGGACTATGCTAAACTATCATGTGTGAGTGATGGGAGGGCTCAGTGCTCCCTTTACTCATTAGCTGTTCTGTTTCTCTTATTCACCACAGAGGTTCATTGGAACCATGGATCAATGGATTCAGCCATGGTAGCGGTTATTGGTGCTGTAGCAGTGGTGCTACAGAAGTACAGAGAAATGGAAGGGGGATAGTTAATCCAGTAAGTCCAGGACCAGCAGCTACCTCCAGCAGTAACTGAAAAGCTTCTACACATAAGAGGTTACGGCTGGAGATCCTCTCATGATGTGGGGGAGGCACAGGGTCTATCATCTCGGTGTCATTTCCTCCCAATGAGCAAGAGACAGTGTTGCTGTCTGACGATGTCCCGGGACACTGTCATAGACAGTGCCGCCCACTGGACTGGGACCTATGAGCTGAAGGGTGATTGGTCATTCCCATTCCAGTGGTTGTCAAGGTGACAGTGGCACTGCTTCCAAAAGATCCACTTTGGACTTGTGTGGGATCTCACAATCATTAATCCACAAAGTATAAAGGCTGTTACCAACACAAGATCACCTGCTTTATCTCATTCCCGATTATGGGATCTGTACTGCTGACTGGACAGTTTCAATGCAACCAGCTTCCCTTTGGGGCAGGGTGTTAGAGTCTGGACACAAATTGCACTGAGATCCAGATGGTAACACAACAAACTTTATCAACAGCAAAGGATTCCAGACCATCATGTCGTACGTATTACTGGTACCATATCCTACAACTCTGTACCAGGTACCCTGGGAGCTGCTAGGATGCCAATGCATCCTTGAAAAGTCTTACATTCCTGCCATGTTTTAAGGGCTGTGTGCCTTACAAGGATGATTACAGGGAGATAAGAGCTAAACAAGCAATCCTGGCTCATAACTCCAATATGTAACCCCATGACTGAGGTCAAGCATTGATACAGTAGAGCAGAGCAATTCCACCTGGCTATTGTGCAGCAGACAATAGGCCTCCTGAATATGGCATTCTAATGCCTGGATCGGTGAGGGGGAGGCAGCCTCAGAGTCCACTCCAGGTAGAATGTGCCCAATAATTTTACCATGCTGTGCTCTGCACAAATGGAGTTAGGACAGCTGCAGTAATCTGCTGAAGATGAAAATAAAGACATTGCACAGGAGGAATGTCACCTCCAGCAGGACAGAACTGGACAGCATCAGCACAACAAGCCCTGACTGTGATTCCGATGAATGTAAACTTGTTGCAGTGATTGGAGATTTGTTGCTGCTCAAAAACAAGCAACCAGTGCTTGTTCCCAGAAGCAAATGTAGCTCTTCCTGTTTGTGTTCCTTTGGTTTTGTTGATAAAATTTAGAGCTTTCAACAGTTTGAAGACTTTCCAACATGTAATGCTTCCACATTGAACAAGATGTAATGCCATGTTCAGCATCAGGGGAAAGAGTAACATTCCCTTAGACTGGGCTCGAACATGGTATGGGGCTAAGGACAGGAAGTCTGTGTAGCTTGATTCTTGTACTTTGTTAGTGATAATAACAGATGATCACGTAAAATAGAAAATAAAATATGTGAAATAGAGATGACTTGACAGAGGTGTGAGAGATTATGAGGGGCATAGATCGGATGGATAAGAAGACACCTTTTGTGTAAGTATATGGTATATTAATAAGAATGGTTTACAGGGATATGCACCAAATGCTGGCAAATTGAATTAGATTAATTTAGGATGTCTGGCCAGTATGGACGAGTTGGACCAAAGGGTCTGTTTCCGTGCTGGATATCTCCATGACTCTAAGTAGAGGAGTCAATAACCAGGAAACACAGATTTAAGGGAAGAGGTGGGAAGGCTAAGATGAGAATTGAAGATAATTTTTTTTCACTGAAAAGGTGGAGTGTCTGAAACTCACTACCTGAAAGAGTAGTTGAGTCAGAAATTCTCAATATTTAAACAGTAATTCGATATTCACTTGCGTTGTCATAGCTTCCAGAACTATGGGCCAAATCCCATGAGCATTCACATGTTTGTCTACTAGCACAGACATGATGGGCTAAAGGCCCTTCTGTGCTGAAAATGTCATGGATTCTATTTATGAATGTGAGTTTCTATTTCCGGAGAAGTCTCACCTGTATCACCATGTGACACTCAGGAGCTTTTCTTCATCATTCCCCTTCCACAGTGTATTCTGTGAAGGGCTATTCCTGGCAGGCAATGATTGACCTGATACCCAGGTGAGTTTTAAACATAGCATTGCCACAAATTCCACAAGGTCCCAGTACTGGTGAGTACTTCTTCTGCTGGCAAGCCGTTGATAGTGTAAATGTGGCATCATAAAGGGATGGTGAGTACATAAGTTAGACGTCACAAAATTTGGTGAGATAATTAGCTTCAGCTCATGGAGAGAAACCTTCTTTGAAATTCTCAAAAAGTAATTTGCCTGTCTTGTGTTAAATTTCGGCCTAAAATCAGACTTGTTTGTGACAGTTTCTATTGTTGGATAACTCGTCAGCAATCACTGAGTAGATTAACCTGTGAAGATTGGCCAATTGTATAAAGTTTGAGAAATTGCCTGATGCTTGGGGAACCCCATTGCAGCCTTTAGGAGAAAGAAGAAAACAATAATGAGTTAGGTTGAGTTGGAAAATAATGGTGTGTGCATATTATTAATGTGCAAGTCAGCCTACAAATTTGGGGGATTGAAAGTTAAGAGATTAAATTGCACGCCAGAATTTGCTGAGCATTCTACAGTTTTGCTTTACATAAATGGCAACTTGACTGCAGCCTAAGGAAGTGATGAACTTGCACATTAATTGACCTTTGAACTTGTTGTGGAATGTTGCTTTGCAGGGTTCTCTTGGCCGTTTCCCTAACTTTTAGCTAGAAGGTTGAAGTTCAAGATTTAGCTACTCTGGAGGCATTGCAATGTGTCCGAACAGTTTCATTGAAAATAATATAGAATGTTATATTGGTATTAGTAGCAACATTGAGCTAATTATCAATGCAATAAAATATTGAGAAACTAAATAATTAAAACTTTAAGGTGTTAAATTGTTCCTACAACTTCTCTCTGTGCCTGACTGGAGTGAAATCCATTATTATTTCCTTTTCCATCTTTCCCTGTTTTAGGAGATACTTTTTTTTTCAATGCTCACAATTATTGGATATTCTGCTGTCTTCACAATGTCATGTTCTGATCGCATTTTGAGTAAGTTACAGCACAGAGGTATTGCAAGTTGAAGGTTAGAAGAAAAAGTCGAATGCAGCATTTCACAAAATGTCTTACTCTGCTCATATGAGTCTCATCCAATGCAATTCTTTTCACCCAACAGTGGAGAAAATTAGACAACATACTCCCCCTATTGTTGGAGAGGAAAAGTTCCAATCGGAAGTGCTTCTCTGATAGCTGTACATGTGTTACACTTGAAAAGGGTAACAAATTGAGATATAATTACTCTATAAATGATTGTTGTTAAAAGAGAGATTACCAACAATCCACTTCTTCGACAATATTATGGCATTCAGAATATTTCACTAAGGTGTCAATCCTGTACAACCTCATACAGCAGATACTGGAATGGCTTTGCTGTTGCCATTTACTCATGTTAAAGATGGTCACTTGTTCCATTATCAGTATCATTTGCATTATTGTCCCTGTTATCTCATAACTTCACCTGCCTTAAACTCCAAGAACTTTCTAGTCTATTCTTGCTCATCCTTTCCCTGCCTCTGGACTTTAAAAACTGTTAGATCTCTGATATTTCCAATTCTGATGAGATGCACAAGTGGGAATGAGGGATAAAAGTATAAACAATTCCAAAGGGAAAATTATAAACTGCTTAAACCAACACATGATGGAGGACATCAAGGCAAATGGCATATAAAACTTTGTAATCAAGGGAACACAACAAATGATTAATAGCTTGAAGGAAGAAAAATTTGTACTTCAGTAATTTTTAATTTAGATCAAGACCAAAAATAACTTCTGATTCCATGAGGATGCTAGAAGGGATTAAATAGGCAGAGGTAGCAACACAGGAAAATTTAAAAAGATACATTCAGCAGTTACTAGTTCAGTTTTGGTGTACACCTGAAAGTTTAATCATATGACCCACCACAGCCAAAGTAAGTCCAATCTCATCTACACATTTTCTCCATCTTCAATAGTTACAAATAAATCAGTAATAAATAATTTTTAAACAACCTCCCCCACAATTTTACTCAGAACTACATCAGACAGTATGATCTTTAATTCCTGAAAAACTTCAGGAAAATCCTGGAACACTTGGAACATCTTTTCGAAGGGATGCAGGAAAAGAAATCTTGGGAGAGAAATTCACCAACCGATAGCATTTTGAAGTTCTACACTACCCTTCTCAGAATTCATAATACTTCCAAGTTTTGCAATGTGCAAATTTTGAAACTGGACCCTGTACACCAAGGTCTAAGTTATTAATATTTCAGAGGAATAGCTAGAGTCCTAACACAGACCCCTGGAATCTCCACTATAAACCTTCTTCCAGATAAAAAAAACTGCTCACCAATACTGTTGCCAATCCCTCAGCCAATTTCAAAGAAAACAAGACTTCCAAAGTAGGAATACCACATTTGGCCCTTCAAACCTGCTCGACTACTCATTAAGGTTTGGATAATCTGGTTGTGCTCTTATATCCACTTTCTGTTTACACCTGAACACTAGACATCCTTGTCTATCAAAAATTCCAACTTGGTCTTTAATAAATTTAAAGGTTATGTCCACTGCCTTCTGGGAAAGAGAACTCCAGACTCTAAAGAAACTAAAGACAAATAATTTCATCTTGGGTTTTTAAAGGGAAAGTTCTTAAACTACATCCCCTTAGCTTTAGTCTCTTCTACAAGGGGAAACATTCCCAAGTAGCCACCCTATCCAATCATTCTGATTCTTCTCAATGCCAATAGATACAGATCTAACCTGTTCAAGTTTTCTTCATAAGCCAATCAATCCAAGAATGAGTTAAGTGCATCTCTTTTGAATTGCTTCTAAATTATTTTTTCCCCCAAATATGGACAACCAAACTGTTCACAGTACTTCTGATGTCTCACCAATGCTACATACAGCTGGAGTAAAATGTTCTTACTCATTCCATTCCTCAGCAAAAATCAACATCATTCCATATGCCACTTGCTTGCAGTGTCTGCATACTGATGCATGTACCAGCTCACCCTGTTCTTTCCATACTGTTGAGTTCTGCAAAAGTAATGATCAAACAGTATATTGTTCTGGTCAGACCACACCCAAGTATAACACTCAATACGAACTGTCAAAATAAAAAGCAACGTACTGACCACTGGGGGCAAAGCATAAATGAATCATGAGATCGCTCTCTAATGTTGGAAACATGAAGTCTGAGGGAAAGCTGAAATTTTATTTTCATCTACGAAAGTATGAATCCAAGTGGTAATCTGAAAGAGTCAACTGAAATAGTTTTGAAAATGAAAAAGTGAATCAAATAGCTCATAGGAATGCAAGTTCAAATTATAAAGGTAAATTTTAAGATTTATTCGCAGATCCTTCGAATAATCTTATAGAATGGATTTCCATATATGAAGGTAGAAACAATTGAATAAATTTGTTGCAGTAGGGGGCATTAATTTGTACACATGAATGAAGATAGAATCAAATGGATTTCAATATCCGTGATTATCTTTGTCTGTCAAAATGCACATCACTCTGTTATATAACAACTTACATTTAATATGGTTAAAACACCCACAGGCATTTCAAAGGAGCATCAAACAACAAAAAAAATCCAGATATTGGGACACAACCAAACACCTGCTCAAAGTAGTATGTTTGAAGAAGTCTTTTGAAGAGGAGAGGACAGAGATGGGAGAGTTTTAGGGAGGGAATTCTCAGCTTGAATGGGCTTGAGTGGCTAATGGTAGTTGGGACAAAGTAGGTATTGCAGATGTTGGAGATTGGAGTCAAGATTAGAGTGGTGATGGAAAAGCACAGCAGGTCAGGCAGCATCCGAGGAGCAGGAAAATCGATGTCAGTAGTTACCAATCGTAACGTGATTAAAAATCTGGAAAGCAGAATTGGAGTTTGGCAAAGATGCTGGGGACTTGCAAAGCTCGAGGTTAGGAAATAAGAAATATTTGAATCAAATGATGGAATTTTGAGACTACAGACAGTTAGTACAGTGAAGAGGTTTGAAACAAAAGCTTCTCTCTAATCTGTTGAAATATTGAATAGGGAGGAAAGAACTGTACAAACAGGAACTTACAGCTTAGTGAGCAAATAGCCAGTATTGCAGACAAGTATATAAAACTTGCATGCTTCAAACACACTGATTTTCTGCTAAACGTTTTTGCCTAATTTTCCCATTGAATGAGGTCCAGGAATAAATAACACAGTCTAACACCTACCATCATAATCCATCACGCTCTATGAAACAGGTAAGCCCCTCTTCAGAGTATAATATTGAAATTTACAATCACACTGCACTCTTCAGTCTGCCACACATTCTGAGTTGGCAAGGAGATAAAAACTCCTTATGATCAGTAGATACTGTCTTGTTGGGAGATCAACACCTGGTATGAGTGTTGGCACGAAGAAGTTAGTTAATCTGTCAGCAGAGCAATGATTTATGGTGGGCTGGATATAGATTTAGTAACTCCTGCTGAAAAACCTTTGCTCAATATCCAAAGGCAGGCTAGGCTCAACTACAGTCACCTCATGGTTGAACAAAACACCTTCAGCTCATTGTGCGGACTCTTCCATTTAGTCACCTGATTAAGGCATTGGTACAAGTTGAACTAGGCAATATAAACAAGTATGACCTCACGTTATAGGAAAATGAATGGAAAATATTGCAGGAGATACTGATGAACTGTTGATAATCACAATAGTCTGCCTAGAATAATGTGTAATTGTTCCACTATAAATTATTCAAAAGATTTTAGATAAGAATAAATATGCATGTTGTTAATGGTCAAGGATTCAATTTTCTTTCTGGGTAAGAGGCGGGGAAAGGAGAAAGAGTTAAATTGGATACTCAGGAAATCCAAGATGGCAGTGAACCAGTAGATCTGCCCTGCTGAGGTCTGCATCAAAACCCAGACAAAGTGGTGCATTTACCCTCCCTTTCTCACCCATTGTGGTACAAATGAAACTTGAAAGGGTTCAGAAAAGATTTACAAGGGTATTGCCAGGGTTGGAGGATCTGAACTACAGGGAGAGGCTGAACAAACTGGAGTTGTTTTCTCTGGAGCGTCGGAGGCTGTGGGGAGACCTTATAGAGGTTAACAAAATTATGAGGGGCATGGATAGGATAAATAGGCAAAGTCTTTTTCCTGGAGTTGGGGAGTCCAGAACTAGAGGGCTTAGGTTTAGGGTGAGAGGGGAAAGATGTAAAAGAGACCCAAGGGGCAACTTTTTCACGCAGAGGGTGATACGTGTTTGGAATGAGCTGCCAGAGAATGTAGTGGACGCTGGTACAATTGCAACATTTTAAGAGGCATTTGGATGGATATATGAATAGGAAGGGTTTGGAGGGATATGGGCCGGGTGCTGGCAGGTGGGACTAGTTTGGGTTAAGATATCTGGTCGGCATGGACAGGTTGGACCGAAGGATCTGTTTCCGTGCTGTACATCTCCATGTCTCTATGTCTCTCTAAATCGCTGGTTTTAGATCTTCAGAACTGCTATGTATATTAGTTTCAGTGCCTTTTTTAAAGAAACAAAAAATGACAAAGGGAAAAGGACCGCGAGGATCGCAACAAGCAGGGCACTTCGCTGCAGCAACGGACATGCCTGTGACGTCGGCCTCCATGAACGCCCCAGGGGACTTACCTGTGGAGCAGAGCCTGGTCGTGAAACTCCGAGAAAAGATTGATTCAGCGATGGAGGAGACCCAGACCAGGCTGGAACCAATCTCAGCCAAGCTGCAGAAGCAAGACCAGGAGATCCAGCGTCTTCGGCGGCACGTCATGGAGGTGGAGCAGTGAACCGCAGCTTCCAAATCCGTGGTGCAATCCTTGGAGGCCTTGGAACAGCAGGTCAGTGCCTTAGCTGAGCAGGTTGACAACCTCAAAAATCGAGGGCATCGGAAGAACATCCGCCTGATCGGGCTGCCGAAGCGGGAAGAAGAAAGTCAGCCACTCGGCTTCTTGGAGCAATGGCTCCCACAGTTTGTGAGGCTGGAAGTAGGGGCAGACCGGGTATGGGTCAAGCAGGCCCACCAGGTCGCAGTGTACAGGCCCAGATCGGACCAGTGTCCCCGCCCGGTCCTAGTACAACTCCAGCATTACAGAGATAAACATATGATGCCAGAAGTTTCTGTAGCATTGGGAAAGGATCCACAGGCTCTGATATACAAGGGATCAATAATCATGTTTTTTCCAAAATTTTTCTGCAGACGTTATCCATAAGAGGAAGGCCTTTGATGAGGTAAAAAGGAGGCTGAGGGACTTGAATATTCAATACTTTGTAAGATATCTGACAATATTGTGTTTCAGCCACGGAGAGTCTGTGTTTAATTTTGACTCATCAGAAAAGGCAAAGTACTTCCTGGACACCTTAAAATAGACTGGCTGGTTCAAATAATACGGACAATGCTGTTCCCTTTGTTTTTTTTCCCATAGTTTGCCTGGTTTAGTCTTTTTTTTCTTTCTCTCTCCTCTCCCTTCCTTCTCCCCGCCCATTATCTTTTGCTTTTTTTTTATCATTCCCTTTTCGTTTCTCTCTCTTAGAGTCCAAGTATGGATGGGATGGTCTGAGTGCCCACCTTTGATTTCCTTGTTGTAAGACACATGTAAGCTTTTTTTAACCTTGTTTTGTTTGAGTTTAGGGTGTGGCTTCAGCCAAAAGGAACCATGAAGGGGTTAGTGGTAGTATGAGTGCCCCCTGTGGGCAAGGTGCTAGTCTCTTCTTAATTGTGTTATATGTTGGTTCATTGTAGAAGTCAGTGTTAGAAGTTTTGATTTGGTAGTTTTTGTAGTTGTATTTTCAAGTTTATACGAACTGCTTACTGCTTTCACTTGGTATGCTATAAATGGGGTTCTTCCTCCTGGGGGTCACAGGTTCCTTTGGATGGCTTTGGCTAACCGCTTGTTTAAATGGTACACCTGGAACATTAAGGGGAGTCATTCACTGATTAAGAGAAAAAAGATATTTTCAAGTCTTATAAAAGTAAAAGTTGATGTAGCTTTGCCGCAAGAAACACACATCTAACTGATAACAAGCAGTTAAAGTTAAAGCATCGAGGGTTCAGCCGGGTGTTCTTTTCATCAATTAATTCGAAAAGAGAGGAAGACTAATCCAATTCAGTCGTTAGATCAAATAAGGGACAAATATGGGCGGTTTCTGATCCTTAAAGCTTTAATACATGGAGAGAAATATGGGATCTTGAATGTATATTGCCCCCAGCACACCCCCGCAAATTTTTAACAAATGCACTCTCCAGGCTGAATGCCCTTGGGGCGCATCATGCAATTATAGGGGTGACCTTAACTGGCTTATGGACTCCGATGTGGATAGGATGCCTAGGGGTCTCGCGGGTATATCCCTGCAATCCAGGCAGCTGGTGGACATGAACAGGGAGCTGGGGTTGGTGGATGTGTGGAGATGTCTTCGCCCTGAGGGTAGGGACTTCACATTTTTTCCTAACCCACATAAGTGCTATACTAGGATTGACATGCTTTTGCCCCTTCGGCCTTTTTGAATTTGGTGCTGTCCTGCAGAATTGGGAACATAGCCATACAGGCTCATGGCACTGGCACTTGGATTCGTTCCTCCTAAAGGATAGCAAGTTAATTGAATATTTTTCATGGGAATTAAAAATTTTTGGGGACATCAATTCGGGTACAGCCAGTAATCTGTCAGTGCTCTGGAAGACTGCCAAGGCCAATGCAAGTCATTTGATTATGTCTTATTTGGTGACTCGGAAGCAGCAGAAGGGAGAGCAGCATATGCTCAAGGCCCGGCTGAAGGCAGCCAAGGCAGCATACTTTGGCAGACCATCTGCAATTAAGCTGCAGTGGATTCCAGCCACAGGGCCGCTCTGAATGCTGCACTCACCCGGGCATCAAAGAGGGAGATTTCCTTTGCAAAACAGAGTTTATTTGAGTATGGAGATAAACCGGGTAGGTACTTGGTGTACTTGGCCAGAATAAAAGAGTGCCCACCCCCCCAATCTATCACATCCATTAGAAGGGTGCTGGTACCATCACCCGCGATCCCAAAAACACTAATGCAGCATTCAGGAAGCTCTGCTGTGGTTTGTATCGGTCGGAGGGCTGTGAGGCCAGATTGGTGAAGATGGAGTTCTTTTTTTAAGACTTTGGACCTCCAGATGTAACTTCAGAGCAGGTGTCTTTTTTGAATGCCCCTCTGACAATCCAAGAGACACAGGAGGCAATGAGGCAGCTCCAGAGTGGTAAAGTGCCCGGCCCAGATGGATTTTGGAGCGAGTTTTATAAAGGGTTTATAGACATGCTGCCCGGACCAAAGCTAGAAATGTACAATTATTCGTACAGTCAAGACTGCCTCCCACCCTCTCTGAGAGAAACAGACATTTCTCTTATCTTCAAGAAAGGGAAACCCCATAGGATTTTATTTCGTATAGGCCCATATCATTATTAAACATGGACTTTAAAATTTTGTCGAAAATGCTGGCGTTGAGGCTGGAGAAGGTCTTGCTCATCATCATAAGGGAGGACCAGAGAGGTTTTTTGTAGGGGTCACGGGTCCTCTAATATTAAAAGAATTTTAAACATGTTTCAGGTATGCCAACAAGGCTCGATTCCAGGTTTCCCTGGATGCAGAGAAAGCGTTTGACCGAGTGGAGTGGCCATACCTCTTTTATGTCCTGGAACGGTTTGGTTTTGGATGGGTCTTTGCCAGGTCGGTAGCAGTGTTATATACTGACCCTAAAGCAGCGGTTCTAATGGTGCATTGTCTGAGAATTTTAGTATTGATAGAGGCAGCCGACAAGTGTGCCCCTTTTCACCGATACTATTTACACTAGTGATTGAGCCATTTGCAGAGACCATCCGGAATTATCCCAGAGGTAGGATCAGGAAGACATAAGATCACCCTTACACAAATGACATTCTTCTCTTTGTAACTAACCTGACGATATCTGTGCAATTTAATACAAGCGATTAATTTATTTTGTTCTTTCTCGGGGTATAAAATCAATTTTATGAAATCAGATGCCATGCCTTTCGGGGGTCTTATTAGAGTATCCAATCTTGGGGGTGTAATCAGATTCCCTTTCAGATGGTTGGGGGGGGGGGGGGGTGTCTCCTGTATTTAGGCATTTTATCACCCCATCCTTCGGATCAATTATATAAAGCTAACTTTGTGCAGTTGCTAGAGAAAACAGGACCTTTGGCGCTGGGAGGAACTTTCAATAGCCTGGTTTGAGTAGAACAGCTCTCGTTAAAATGAATGTTCTTCCTCGTTTATTATATCATATGCGAATGCTCCCTTTGATGCTGCCCAGGCAAACACTATGGAGGCTTTACAGTTGGTTCGGTACTTTTATCTGGCATCACAGATATTATTAAGACATTACTATCACAGACATTATTAAGCTTGCCAAACTGCAGCTTCTGCAGGCGATGGGGTGGGGTGGGGTGTGTGTGTGTGTGGATTTTCCAGACTTTAATAAATACCAAATAAGTTTCCTACTATTCTATGTGGCTGCTTGGGCTTGACAGGACCCGCGGTCAATTTGGCTGGACATCAAGGCCTCCCAGGTAAGATTTCCCCTCACTAATCTGTTGCTCATGACAAGCTGAGGACTGTTATGGACCATTGCAGAAATCTGATTGTCCTTAAAATGGTTAAAGCATGGAAAATGATGTATCAAAATGAGGGTAATTTGCGAGGAATAGGATTCTGGCTTTAGGCTCTGAGAGTCCAGAGGGGCTTCCTGTTTGGGAGACTTATTTCCAGATTATGAACTTTATACAGAAAGACTACAGATGCTCCCGATGATGGGGAACTTTGGTGGAATTGCGCAGAGTGTTGTAAATTAATTTAATTTGCCTTGGTTCAACTCAATTTTAATTTAGTTTCCTTTTATTTTGATTTAGTCATTTATAGAATTGTGGATGGTGTAGTTTTTTCTCCTGCTACATGGTTTGTGGAGTAGAGTAGTGCCTTGTTTGCTGTTGTTGTTTTGCAAGGTTTTTTTTGCAGTAATTTTATATTTTTGGAAAAAATTCAAATTATTCAGGCTCAAGTGTTTGTAAAATGGGAAGACATTAAGGGTTTGGGAAGAATCCAGGGAGCACAACTCCATAATACACCAGTGATTTAGAGACAAATCATCTTCAGGGATGAGGTGCACTTTGCATATAAAGTTGATAGCAAGAAAACAACTTCACTATACTGCATGCCGCTTGCAAAACTCTTTATTGCAAATTTCCTAACGAGACCTATCAATTTTCAACAGTTCCATTTTATAAGTTTCCCATTTACAAAACGCTAGATCCAGATGTTTTGTTCACTCCAACACAAAACTAGATTATCACAAATGTTTGTGGTCCGTGGTAAGCATATGCAAACCTGTCAAGTTTTCTCTCTCAATTTCACCGAATTTTTCTGTAATGTCAGTGTAACTAATTGTGTACATGCCAAACGTCACACTGCTACAAATATTGGTATTGCTATGTACGAGTCGTACAGCTGCAGCCAGCAGAAAATCAAAATGGCCCACTGTGAAACTATCACCATCTCTCTTCACATGCATCATGTTGGTGTCATCATAGACAGTATTCAGCTTCAGTACAAGATCTTACATATGATTCGACAGCAATGTATGTGGACCTGTACTGGTGTACAATTGTTTGAGGAAGCTCCAAAAAGGACAGGAGACTAGATTGGTAAATTGACACTATATCAATCTGCTTGACTTTCCACAACAGGATATTTTAACCAAGCGTAACAAACTTACAACAGACATGTTGTCTCTTCCTCATCTGCAAGGTCCAACAGCTTTCAAATAAAACTTCACTTAAGCCTGCAATGAACTTACCAGAAGTCTTTCTTGTGTAATCTGTAAATTACTAATCTAATCAAATTAGACAGTGGGAGGGGAACCCTCAGTAAAATTTCTTTTAAAAACTCAAAAAATTCAATCTTCCAACTTGGTGTCATACTTAACTGATCCAGAAACTATTGGGAAAAAAATATAAAAAAAAAATGGACTAACTTTTCTCATATATAACTTAACGGAATTTAATTTAGTTATAAACCATGTCCTACCCAATGTGGGAACTCTGGCATTTGGAGTCTTATTCACAGAAAAAAAAATTTAAAAAATGGTCGTCATACACAGTAAAGCATGTTATAATTACCAATTTTCAGGAATTAAAGTAATAGAATTAAATTATTCTCTCAGAAGACTGTAAATAGATAAGGCAGATAACATTCCTAGAAGTTTCAAAAGGAATACATTAGCACATTTATGGTGGTTGATGACCGCGGAATGACATTCTGTGAAGGTACTACATCTTCATAACAATTTCGGACCACAGGGCAAAAGCCTAGAAAATGGCTCATCTGTGTCCAAACCCAGTTCATTACAGTCTGCTGTAAAAAAAAAGGAAAGGAAAACAAGGACGAGGATTATCTTAATTCTCTTCAGTTTTTTCACTGGTCACTTCTTTCTTCTTGGATTCTTCCTCTTTGGTGGATTCTTTTTTATCCTCCTTAACGGATAGTTCCTCTAGCTTTTCAGCAACCTTATTTGCACTTTCACTGTCACCTGATAGAAACAGATAAGGAAACGAATGAAAGAGTTTCATGAATAAATGCTATTTAAAAATAAAAATGGGAAATCTCCTGGTACTTGACTAATAATGGTTCCTCAGTTAAAACAAATAAAACCAACTATGTGGCCAATTCTCTCACCTTTAGACACGGGACCTTCTAGTGTGTAAATTAGCCACCACATTTTTCTCTACTATAGTGACTATATAGATAATGCATATTTCATTAACGTGAATTCGACATACCACGATTGACGGATTAGGGACATTGTTTCTATAGCACAAACTTTTAAAGCATTTATTGGTTATAATGCGATATGAAAACAGAACTACCGCATTATAGCAGTTATGATTTGGAGATGCTGGGGTTGGACTGAAAGCTAGCGCTTCCAATTAAACCTATAACCTGGTGATGTGTGATTTTTAGCGTTACAGCAGAATTGACTGTATTTCAGAAGTAAATTTTACCATGGTAGTTGGAGAAATTTAGACTAATTTAATTAAATAAATGTGGAATAAACAGCATCAGTAAATAGCAATTAGGAACTAGTGAATTGTTATTAACAATCCAACAGGTTCATTAACATTCAGGAACACAAACCTATTATCTTCACCTGAACTGGCCTACAAGTAGCTTCAGAGCCACATGGAATATGGTTTAGTGCCCTGTGAAATAAACTAGGCAAGCCATTCAATTGTATTAAATGTCTTGGAGGAACCTGTTTGGGAGAGGTCACAGCACAGAAACAGACAAGCGGATATTTTAAGTGTGGCCTACAAAAAGTCTGCAGTAGTGAGTAGAGTGGGTTCTTTCATGATTGTGTTTTTTGAGATAGGTCTCTTGATTAAACTTAAAATACAAGTCATAACTATTAATTTAACCTGGAGCAGTGTTTTGCAGAGGAACAACATGGTTTTCTGGGTCTGTAGATTGTGAAGGAGTAAAACTGGTCTTTAGTAGAGTGATATGCTCTTCTTGTCGGACATGGGAGTTTAAGGAGAATCTATGGGTTACTACGAATTATATGCCATTGGTTGCAAACCTCATCAGATCGAATGGATCAGTTGGAGAAACAGTTAGAGGCAATAAGGAGAGGTAAGAGAGATTTGCAGTTAGTGCAGGTGTCTTCTGTGGCTATCCCCATTTCAAACAAGTATGCTGTTTTGGAAAACGTATGGGATGATGAATTCTCAGGGGAACATAACACGAACAGCCACGTTTCTGGTATTGAGACCGGCTCTAATGCAATGAGGGATACGTTGGATTCCAAGAGATCAACTGTGTTGGGGACTCTCTAGTCAGAAGTACAGATAGCGAAAAATCAGAATGGTGTGTTGCTTCCCTGGTGCCAAGATCAAGGAAAGGGTGCAGAATATTCTCAAGGGGGAGGGGGGCCAGCAGAAGGTAATTGTCCACATTGGAACCAGCGACATAGGAAGAGGAAAGGTTGAGATTGTGAAGGGAGATTACAGAGAGTTAGGCAGGAATTTGAAAAGGAGGTTCTCAAGAGTATTAATATCTGGATTACTCTTGGTGCTACGAGCTAGTGAGGGCAGGAATAGGAGGATAGAGCAGATGAGGAGCTGGTGTATGGGAGAAGGATTCACAATTTTGGATCATTGGATTCTCTTTTGGGGTGGAAGTGACCTGTACAAGAAGAACAGATTGCACCTAAATTGGAAGGGGACTAATATACTGGCAGGAAGTTTTGCTAGAGCTGCTTGGGAGGATAGTACGGTTGGGGGTGGGGGTGGGGAAGAAGGTTCCAGGGAGATAGTAAGGAAAGAGATCGATCGAGACTGGTACAGTTGAGAACAGAAGCAGGTCAGTCAAGGCAGGCAGGGACAAAGCAGAGAACAAGGTAGTACTGATAAATTAAACTGCATTCATTTCAATGCAAGGGGCCTAACAGGGAAGACAGATGAACTTAGGGCATAGTTAGGAATATGGGACTAGGACAGGACTAGCAGCTTAAATGTTCCAGGATACAAATGCAGGAAGGACAGAAAGGGAGACAAGAGAGGAGGGGGAATGGAGTTTTTGATAAGGGATAGCTTTACAGCTGTGCTGAGGGAGGATATTCCCAGAAATATATCCAGGGAGGCAATTTGGGTTGAACGGAGAAATAAGAAAGGGATGATCACCTTATTGGGATGGTATTATAGACTCCCTAATAGTCAGAGGGAAATTGAAAAACAAGTTTTTAAGGAGATCTCAGCTATCTGTAAGAATAATAGGGTGGTTACGGTAGGGATTTTAATTTTCCAAACAAAGAATGGGACTGCCTTAGTGTTAAGGGTTTAGGTGGAGAGGAATTTGTTAGGTGTGTACAAGAAATGTTTCTGATTCAGTATGTGGATGTACCTACTAGAGAAGGTGCAAAACCTGACCTACTCTTGGGAAATAAGGCAGGGCAGGTGACTGAGGTGTTGTGGGGGAAGCACTTTGTGGCCAGCGACCACAATTCTATTAGATTTAAAATAGTGTGGAAAAGGATAGACCAGATCTAAAAACTGAAGTTCTAAATTGGAAAAAGGCCAATTTTGACAGTATTAGACAAGAACTTTCGAAAGCTGATTGGGGCAGATGTTTACAGATAAAGGGACGGCTGGAAAATGGGAAGCCTTCAGAAATGAGTTAACGTGAGTTCAGAAACTGGATATTCCTGTTAGGGTGATAGGAAAGGCTGGTAGTGTAAGGGATGCTGGATAACAAAAAAAAGAATTGAGGGTTTTGTTAAGAAAAAGAAGGAAGCACATGTCAGGTATAGACAGGATAGATTGAGTGAATCCTTGAGTGTAAAAGGCAGTAGAAATATACTTAGAGAGAAATCAGGAGGGCAAAAAGGGAACATGAGATAGCTTTGGCAAATAGAGGTAAGGAAAATCCAAAGAGGCGTTCTTCTTCCTCTTTTTGCAGTTCTGGTGTGCTGCAGTGTGTTGTGGCCCTTTTGAATAGTGTCCTTAGTATCCTTAGCTATCCTTAGTAGCCACACACGCAGATGACAAACAATATGAATTCGACTGGGACAACACGACGATTATAGGGCAAGCCAAACAGAGAACAGCCAGGGAATTCCTAGAGGCATGGCACTCATCCACAGATTCTATCAACAAACACATCGATCTGGACCCAATATACCGGCCACTGCAGCGGACAGCAACTGACAACCGGAAGCGACAGAGACAAGCCACTATAAATGCTGGAGGAAACATCACAGAAGCGCTTCACAGGAGGCTCCCAAGCACTGAGGATGTCACCTAGAAAGGGGACGAAACCTTTGCAACACAAACTCCCAGCTCAGCGAACAGAACCACAACAATTACAACAGGATATTGATCAGATGGGCTGAGACGTGGCAGATGGAGTTTAATTTAGATAAATGCGAGGTGCTGCATTTTGGGAAAGCAAATCTTAGCGCACTTATACACTTAATGGTAAGGTCCTAGGGAATGTTGCTGAACAAAGACCTTGGAGTGCAGGTTCATAGTTCCATGAAAGTGGAGATGCAGGGACATAGGATATTGAAGAAGGCATTTGGTATGCTTTCCTTCATTGGTCAACAGTATTGAGTACAGCAGTTGGAAGGTCATGTTGCAGCTGTACAGGACATTGGTTAGGCCACTGTTGGAATACTGCGTGCAATTCTGGTCTCCTTCCTATCAGAAAGATATTGTAAAAAGTGAAAGGGTTCAGAAAAGATTTACAAGGATGTTGCCAGGGTTGGAGGATTTGAGCTATAGGGAGAGGCTGAACAGGCTAGAGCCGTTTTCCCTGGAGTGTTGGAGGCTGAGGGGTGAGCTTATAGGCGTTTACAAAATTATGAGGGGCATGGATAGAAGAACATAGAAAAGACTAAGTCTTTTCCCTGGGGTGGTGGAGTCCAGAACTAGAGGACAAAGGTTTAGGGTGAGAGGGGAAAGATATAAGAGGGACCGAAGGGGCAATGTTTTCACGCAAAGGGTAGCACATGTGTGGAAAGAGCTGCCAGAGGAAGTGGTGGAGGCTGGTACAATTGCAACATTTAAGAGGCATTTGGATGGGTATATGAATAGGAAGAGTTTGGAGGGATATTGGCCGGCTGCTGGCAGATGGGAGTAGATTGGGTTGGGATATTTGGTCGGCATGGACGGGTTGGACCGCAGGGTCTGTTTCCATGCTGTACATCTCTATGAATCTATTTCAAACCAGTTATAATTCAGACAGGCATTCTGACATTTTAAGGAGGTGTTCACCAATACCAATTGCTTAACAGTAATTAAGTGTGTGAATGGCATGTTGGCTCAGTGGTTAGCATTGCTGCCTCACAGCACCAGGAACCTGGGTTTGATTTCACCTTTGGGGGACAACCCGTGCAAACTCCACACATTCTCCCAATGTCTGTGTGGGTTTCCTCTGGTTGCTCCAGCTTCTTTCTCCACAAAGATGTGCAGGTTCGGTGGATTGGCCATGCTAAATTGCCCATACTCTCTAGGGACGTGCATGCTTGATGAATTAACAATGGGAAGTACAGGGTAATAGGACAGGCTGGGCTGGGTCTGGGTGGGGTGCTCATCGGAGCTTCAGTATAGACTCGATGGACCCAACAGCCTGCTTCCACATTGAAATATACAATCCTTACAATCAAATGGGCAATAATGTTGGCCGAACTAGTGATGTCCACATCCTGTAAGTACATTAATACAAAAAGTCACTGGCTGTAAGATGCTTCAGCATATTTTGAGGACAGAAAAAAATATTCTCATTAGAAACAGTTTTTTGTTTAACCTAACAATTAGCAATTAAAGAAAATAGCTGATTAAAGATAATATACAGAAAGTATCCCAAACTGCAAAGTTAATCTCCATACTTTCTCTCGATCAAATTCTCCTTAACCTTAGAATGCAAAGAAAGAAAGAAGAAAAATCACTCCTCCCTTGCAAGTACAACAACAATTTAAATATTGGACACAAGACAACACATCTTATAAAAACTTTAAGCATGCTTTGTTCCTCTGCAGTCAAGTTATGTGAACCTCCGGATTGGCCTATTTGAATACTTTAACACTATTCTTTACATGATTAAAAGATCAGATTTACCGTTGTCAAAGATACAAACAAGGGTAATTTTCTTAATGTAAAGTTGTATTTTTGCACTTAAGTGCAAAAGGTACTTCACATGATACACTGCACAAATGGATCAGACAGTAATTCAGCACCTAAAGTACAAGACTGGATAGAGCTGTTTGACATTAGATCAGATATCAAAATTAAGTCAAAAAACAGGAATTGCAGCTGAAACTCAGGTCTGGCATCATCTGTGGGAAGAAGGCAGAGTTAACGTTTCAAGTCTGATGACATTTTATCTGACTGGGTGTTTTTACCCCCCCACCCGGTCTGCAGTACAGTCAGTTCTGCTATAATGCGGTAGTTCCATTCTCATGAAATCCTGTGTTATAAGAAAACTGTGTAATAGCAGCACCATTTAAACTAATGGGGTGGGTATCATAGTATAACCAACATGCTTTGAAAGTTCACACTATAGAAACACTGTCCCAAATCAGTCAATTCGCATTCACAAAACACGCATTATAAAGGGAACAACCTGCAGTTTAAAAAATGCAGCATAATTTGTCAGGGAAAAATAGGGATGAGTAATAAATGCTGGCCTTGCCACTGATGCTTGTACACCATGAACAAATAAACAAAAATAAAAACTTAACCAAACATTCTTCATTATTAGTTTCTCAAATTTCATACAATATTGCTTTTAAGTACAGACCTACTCAAATTGGGGGAAAAAATTCAGAAGTTCTCATGCGCCTGTTGTGGTATAGGTAGCAAAATTCTTATATTTCACACGTTTTTAAAAATTCTATAGACCAAGTACATCATAATACATTATTACAAAACCTTAGAAAAACAAATTATGCTTACTTTCATAAAACGGGCATTTGTTTGTGCAATGGTAGCTTGCTACATCCACCAGCAGTTTCAAATGACAGCATGTTGTACTGGGGTACAAATACATGACTGCATATTGAGGTAGCATATTCTGAATCACACAACTACCTGTAATTGTAAGATAGTGCTTTGCCAACTTATGGAGATGACAAAACTGTTTGGAAATAGAGTCCAAAACCTTAGTTAATTTTAACATCATCTGGCCTTCTTTGATAAAGATCATGAAAGCTGCATATTTACTCTCATGCTTTTTCAACCAACCTGGTATTGGTTAAATTAAATTGGGGGTGGCAAACCATAGATAAATGGACTCAGATCAAAAATCCAAACTGTTCTAAACTAAATGTAGACAACAGACTTTTAAACTAAGGCAGTTTCAACTGATCATACTCCATGGTATTGATTTAGTTTTGCTGTAATTGACTAAAACACTTATCTGCAGCAGTTTTCAGCTTGGCAACCTTACAGTCATTGCAGCACCAAATCCTCAGCTACAAATTTCACATGGTCTTCAAGGTCACTATGTTTTAGAGATCACAGTTTAAGCAAGGACTGTGTGCCTAGAATGATTTCAAGCTTGTCAGACAACTTTCTGATCGCAATGTAAATCTTTACACGAAGCCAGGATGGGATGGCCTTGTGGTATTATTGCCAGACTATTAATCCAGTAACCTAAAGTAGTATTTTTAATTTCACAGGGTGGCAACATTGAGGGCCAAAGGGCCTGCACTGCACTGTAATGTTCTATGACTAACTGCAGTACGCCATGAATTCCAACTCAATCAATCAATCAATCATCGATTCTAGTGGAAGCAGCACTGTTGTAGATAAAATGTCACTGACCGCCGACTGCCTCCAAATGTTATAATTTATGTCATAAACAGTGTTTAAATGTTTTCTTTAAGAAAACCAAGATATCAACATCAGAGAAGCCCGTGCACCAGACATCAATAGCCAATGTTTGTATTGCAGAGAGTATGAATTGCATTTGGCACAATTTCTTGCAGTACATCAGAATAAGCTTTGTTCATATACATCATATTGTTAGAAATAAATGCAGACACTATTTTGAATTCTAAGGTACAGTTTACTACAGTTTTACTGTTAAAATGCTTCTGTTGAAAAATTCAAACTCAAGCTCAATTGTCTCCATTAGAAGTCAAAGGCCCTTTGTTGCTTTTCCAGCTACAAATAAAAATGTGGAGTATATAGTTATCTTGTACATCTGTTGCCTCTTTGACCATGACTGAAATGGAATCACATTCCAGCAGTGCAGATTTAACAGACTAGACATGTGAAGCAACTTCTTCTGGTAAATAATCCTGGTAAAGTTTGGTCACATGTGGAACATAACCAGCATTTTGCAGCTGTGCTAATTGAAGTACTTCCTTAGTTTTAGACCATCCATATTACTCCTCCCAAAAGGGAATGTCAGCAGAAATGATAGTCTCCACTATCTCCAACATTGTTTCATTCTGTTCCACTGCCCCTTTAAACATGGAAGTCTCCAAACCTTGCTTTCTGTTCTGGTCAGGAGCTTCCACAATGTATTTTATACAGAAATTCTGAATCAACAAGACAATCTGTCAAGATTTGTATTGTAAATTTGCTGGAGCAACATGCAAGATTCCTGCTGGAAACTGCATCACATGACCGAGAACTGAAATTTTTTGCCATTTATCACTGGAGGTCATTTTAGCTAGTGCTGAAATAAACATAACCAAACTGATGTTACCAATACTGAAGTAAATGCACATATATCCAAACAGCGACCAACTGGATTTAATTATCACAAAGGAGGATGCAAATGTATCACTAGAAGCCAAGTTTCAAAACAGTATCTTGCATGAACAGAGAGGAACCTCGATTATCCGAATGCCAATTATCCGAAAATCGGATTTTCTGAAGGAGATCTCGAGGTCTCCATAGAAACATTACACCAAAGACATTGGGTTGGGGGGGGGGGGGGGGGAAAGAGAGGAGAAGCAGTGTGTGGGTGAGTGTGTGTTGTTGGACAGGGTTGGGAGCAGGCGGGGGGAGGTGGCGGGTTAGACGCTGTGTGCTTCTGCAGACTCCTGAACAGGGAGCAGACTTTGAGCCCAGAGGAAACGCCTTTAAATTGATTAACCGAATAATCAATTATCCAAACGAAATAGTGCCCACCTATCTTGTTCGGATAATCGAGATTCCCCTGTAATTCACATTTTCTATGAAATTGTTGAAGATTGCAAATTGAGCAGACCCCTACTTGTAAATAAAATATTTCAAATATGTTGCATGTCAGAATTAATAAACATTCACCTTTTAGTTTAATCTTCTCCTTGCATTCTTCAAATTTTACCTTAAACTTTTGTGCATCTAAAAAGGGAAATGAAAATCATTGATACTTCAGTTAGAGTTTCTTCATTGAAACAAAATATATTCCAATACATAGGGAAATCAATCATCCAGACAATGGCACACACTTCACGTGTGCAAATATCTATTTAATGTACCACAGTAATTCCACTATTATGAGTAACGGTGAATTTCCTGGATACAGAAGAAGTACATCACACGGTTATTGAAATCTGGTAGAATCTGATCAATATCAAAGCGTACTGCAATCTAGTAAATGAAGAAATTATATTCTCTCATGTTATACCATTCTTCCATAATAATGCATTAAGAGTTAGGACCAAGCTTTATTTTTTACATGCAGCAAGGTTGGAGGCCCAGAGATAGGCAAGGTCAAAAGGTTGCTGTAGTCCAAAGTGGTGGTGGTGGTGTGGGGGGAGAGAGTGAGAGAGAGAGAGAGAGAGAGAGAGAGGGGAGAGGAGAGAGAGAGAGAGAGGGGAGGGGAGGGGAGAGAGGAGAGAGGGAGAGAGAGAGAGACACACACACACACGCAGAAGACTGGGAACTATTTGGGGAAAATTGACATACTTAATTACAATCACCTGCCAGTGGTTGAGGGGTCACTTTCCAAAAGGCTATTCTGACGGTTTAATTGCAGTGGGAGCTTTCGACAAACTGATACCAGCCGTTTGTCTTCTCCAGTCAGTTTGTCAAAACCAATTTCAGTTGGATTTGATTAAAGTATATTTTAAACAGGAATGAGTGTGGTCCAGGCTCTTGGAACATTTTGGAAAAGTATTATTTTGGGATACAATTGTCACATCTTTGTGTGTGCATTTGTGCCATTTGCCTGCAACGAACAATATAATGTGCAATACAATATTCAGTAAGATGTGAGTACATGATCAGTACTGTGTTTGACAGTGACGCCAAAATCTATGGCTTGAGGGGGTGAGTTTAAGATTTGTTACATCTACTAAATATGCTGCATATATTAAATTAAGCGAGAAAGCTATTCATAACTGACATTTTACTGCTCTTGGAAAATGTTTCACAATTTCAGCACGCTGTTCCATAAACAGATTCAAATTTTACTTTCATGTCTATTGAAGAAAGAATGACTAGAATGGCTCATGCCCGAAATGTCGATTCTCCTGCTCCTTGGATGCTGCCTGACCTGCTGCGCTTTTCCAAATTTGTTAATTAAATCATAATCAGTCATGACAGGATTTAATCTCTCCATCTACAGGTCGATAATTCAATGCTAGAATCAGAAGCGTATCTATGCATGTTTTATGTGGCAAATACATAGACTTTTATTGTGTTGAAATGGTTCAGTAGAACACTGTTTTACGGTTTCCCCTGATTTTTAATTCTACACATTTATATTTTATTCACATTTTGATCCGGTATGTCTTTCATTCTTGCACTGCCACCCAGTGGATTTGTATTGAAACTGTCTGAGACACAGCTTACTATCAGTAAAGAACACGGAATCCAATGTTACTGTGAAAGATGAAATATCATACTATCACAGGCAAATGTCAAGTTTTACAAAATTTTTCCACTGGCAGATTTTGCACAAATTTCCAGTGTAATTTGAAATGACATCTTTAATAAACTATTTGATCTTCAACAGAATGTGTGCAGATCATACAGACGTACAGCACGGAAACAAAACCTTCAATCCAACCTGTCCATGCCGACTAGATATCCCAACTGCCACCAGATAATCTAGTCCCACTGGCCCATATCCCTCCTATTCATATATCCATCCAAATGCCTTTTAAATGTTGTAATTGTACCAGCCTCCACCACTTCCTCTGGCAGCTCATTCCATACACATACCACCCTCTGTGTGAAAAAGTTGCCCCTTAGGTCTCTTTTATATCTTTCCCCTCTCACTATAAACCTATGCCCTCTAGTTCTGGACTTCCCCCCCACCCCAAGATGTTGTCTATTTATCCTATCTGTGCCCCTCATGATTTTGTAAACCTCTAAGGTCACCCTCCGATGCTCCAGGGGAAATAGCCCCAGCCTGTTCAGCCTCTCCCTATAGCTCAAATCCTCCAACCCCGGCAAAATCCTTGTAAATCTTTTCTGAACCCTTTCAAGTTTCAAAACATCTTTCCGACAGGAAGGAGACCAGAATTGCGTGCAATATTCCAACAGTGGCCTAAACAAATGTCCTGTATAGCCGCAACATGACCTCCCAACTCCTGTACTCAATACTCTGAAATTTCCCATCATAAGTGAGATTAAAGGGAAGGATGTTTGGGTTAGAATGCAAAAAGAAAAGGCACCAGAAGAACACTTGTTCATTGGATTGCTTTCTGCCTGTGAAATCATCAGTGCTGTGTGTGCAGACTTTGTCAGCAGAAATATACATAAAGACTTTTGGCAGGAGGTGCCCAAAGCATATTCAGCAATCTTGAGGCAATATTACTTGAATAGGTCTTTTGCCAAAACAGAAAAATTAAAACTTTAAATTGTTCCAAGTACATAAACAAAAAAAAAGGAACAAATAATAAATGCTATAATATGTGCAGTCTCTCATAAGTGAGTCCAATTTTTAACTTGAATGGTTCGAGTTAGTTACAACTAATAAATTAGGACACAACATCCAACTGTAGAATGAACATTAGTCCACTTAATCTAAGTTATGTGGATAATTTAATTTGGGTTGTTTACATCAAAAGTCACAATTACAGATAAGATTACTTCTACTCCAATACTTACTTTCTTTATTTAAGAATCGGATTGCCAAAAGTTCAGGTTTGGGTTCTTCATCAGCAAAATCAGCAGGTGCACTCCAGACCCATGCCCGGTCACTGCCTACATTAGGCCTTAGCTCCATTGAAGGTGTAACTAGAAAGAAGAAAAAAGCCCAAAAATTGTGTTTTGCTCAAAATAAACAAGTGCCATTTACTCATCATATAAACAGCAATGATTGTATTTTAATAGGGCCAGCTGCTTAACAAATTAAATAAGTCTGCTTTAATGTGTTTAATGCAAAAATCAATCATACTGGAGAAATAGGCTTCAATTTCAGTTTTACATTTTTAGTTAACATTTTCAAAATCTCAGAAGCGATTAAAAAACAAATTATATTTGTTATTCCTTCAAGTGTTCCTTGCTCTTTCATTTTCAAGGTGGTGACTTCTCCTAACAGGTACAGATGCCTTTGTTTCTATCCATTCTTTGCATAAATCAGGACAATTTGCACTGATTTGGTTATTTAATTTCTTGGCCAATCTAATGGTCTCATGTGCATTTTAAGCAAAATCACCAAGTAGGAGAAAGCAACTGGAATCAAAATGCTGGCCTTTAGCTTGCCCAGGGCATTCAGACAGATTGGAAGTTTGCCTCAGTAGCTTAATGCACTTACTGATTCACAATGAAAGTTTTGGGAAACCCCAAGGAAACTTTCAAGTAAAAGCCAAGATTATCCTGAAGTATGCAAGACAGAACATATTTGATCAACTCAGCCCAATGTAATATCTTTTACAATTCATGTTCTGTTGCTTGTGTGGGATTCAGAAAAATATTTCCAACATTGCAGGTCTACTCCAACTGTTAGCAAAATAGATTAAGTCTCTGGAAAGGAGAGTGCAAAGTGAGCTGGAAAGTGAAAATTTTGCATTTACTTCATTCTTTTATTCCACTATTGAAGCTAGAAATAAGAATTATAAAAAAAAAATTGATGGGGGCAGAGCAATGGAGGTTGACTTCTACAGCTTAAACGTGTCCTGGAATTTATTTCAATTGACCACAGCACAGACTACCAAAAATATCAAGGTATCCAAAATGGCAAGATATATAAAGTCTCATTTTTCGATTACCCAGCAGCTCTACAATGCTAACAATAAAGGAACATGATTACTTTTTCATGAGAAAATGAAGCAGCAAGCCAGAGTTATTTAAAAAAAGCAATATTTGATTATTCCAAAAGATAATCCAAAACAGTGTGTCAAATAATGCAAATCAATGATTATCCTGCATACCCAGGAGTCGATCACGTGTTTGCACCAGCGATTCTCAACTGTGTGCCTGAGGTAGTTTCAAGCTGCCTGCCAAAATGCACCAGAGAATGTACAGAAAAAAACCTCACATCACAACTGACCAATTGGAATCTGAGTTTGGAGAAGTGATGGCTGGGGTTCCTTGTCAAAGAAAGGATTCAGCCCAATGAAGGTAAGTATAAGACAAGAGAAAGCAAGTCAGTTCCTGTGGAGACTGGTGTTTAGATAAATGTATGTAGGGTTAGCTGGGCAGAAGATGAAAAATACCCTAGAAGGTAAGGAAGAGCAAGGCAAACTACCAAGAAGTGGTGCCACAGGGATAGAACTATGACCGAAAGTTTCATTTGTTTCTTCAATGACAAGACTGTGTATCAAATCAATTGGAAATATTATCAGTATCTTAATGCTTTCTTTGCACTGACTCCTGAGCATCTGTTTGCACCCTCAAAAAAAAGTTGTGATTACAGTAATAGAGAACTAGAAATTGCATCCAATATATTTATAGAGCATATGCGTAAAAAAATTTAAAATCTTGTGAGAATTTCTTTCCAGATTGTGCAGAAAACAGAATCTCATCTGAAGAAGTGGAATTCCAGATAATAGTGGTCAAGTCGTAAACAAAAATATACTTGTTCAAGTGAATAACTAGTTTTGACACAGGAAACATGGTTGTCTAAAGGGTTTCTTTTTTGTTTAAAAATAACCTTCAGAAGCAAAAACATTGGGAGCCTCTAACTTATATAATCATTTAAGAAAGAATATTCCCAAAAGAAGCTAACATGATCAACAACTATTGCAGGCAAATCTACAAAGTATTTGACAACAATATACGAAGGCGAGACCTACGATAGTGGTTTGCACAGATTTTGAGAGTTTTATCTCTCCTCATCAGAAGGCGAATTGTTCCCCTTTCCTTATGTTTCAGCAACTTCACATCTCCAGTTCCTCGTTCTTTCCACTCAGGAGGGTCATTTTCTGATGCGTATCTAAATAGCTTTGCACGCCTAGTAAAACAAAAACACGATTAAGCCATAATCTATCTTATACCTTGTTTAGAAGGATACAAACTAAGTGGTCAAGTAAATCAGCATATTATCTTTTCATCTGGAGTGGAGTGCAGAAAGTTAAAAACATTAAGTGAAAAGGATTTGGAAGACCAGGGTCCCCAGTACAAAAGATTCCCCAAAAAGCAAACAAAAACATACACATAATTTAAGAAATAATCCCATTAAAAAAAAGGGAGGCAAGTTGTTTTTGTTCCAACAGCACACTGGGGAAACTACCTCAATGTAACCATATCTGACCACCTTTAATACACTATGGGCCAATGAATGAAAAAATACAGCCCTTCTGTTATGGGTTATCTGAAAAACAAGCTTGTAATGAATACATGGAATTCTTAATGCAAACAAATTCAGGGCTGTTATACTGTACTTAGGCAGGAAATAAGCAACTTAAAAAGTACCAACCATAGTGGGCAAAAGTCACATCAACTTATGTGTTTGCTTTCCTGGCAGAAACAAATCCCACCAAGCACAGAAGATATTGATCTACCATGAGATATACTTCATTTATCCCTGACAACCATCTAAATCAGGCAAATTGCACTAACCGTTTGCCATAAGGGACACCCATTACAAAGACAACAGACCAATCTCTCTCCCCTTCCCTGAAGAAGGCAATTCAAGTTGCTAGTTATTCCAATCCTAGTTGGTCTGCAGAAGATTCAAGAACAGTGAAAAACATCAGGCCATTGTTGGAATATTATGTGCCGTTGTGGTCTCCTTCCCATCGGAAAGATGTTGTGAAACTTGAAAGGGTTCAGAAAAGATTTACAAGGATGTTGCCAAGATTGAGCTATAGGAAGAGGCTGGACAGGTTAGGGCTCTTCTCCCTCGAGGCTGAGGGGTGAGCTTATAGGCATTTACAAAATTATGAGGGGCACAGATAGAAGTAGACAAAGCCTTTTCCCTGGGTTGGGGGAAGTCTAGAACTAGAGGGCATAGGTTTATGGTGAGAGGGGAAAGATATAAAAGAGACTTAAGGGGCAACTTTTCACGCAGAGGGTGGTACATGTATGGAATGAGCTGCCAGAGGAAGTGGTGGAGGCTGGCGCAATTGCAACATTTAAAAGACATTTGGATGGGTATATGAACAGGAAGGATTTGGAGGGATATGGACCAGATGCTGGCAGGTGGGACTAGATTGGGTTGGGATATCTGGTCGGCATGGACGGATTGGACAGTTTCCGTGCTGTACATCTCTATGACTCTATGCAATAAATTAAGAAGCAATATCCCACAAACTGGTGTAGTCGTAATGTAGTTTTTGACTTGATTACAGTCTTCAGCAGTTCCCAGGAAAATAATTCTGCTCTGTTTATCAGTTCATTTATTAGACAATCAATGAAGAAAAAAAAAACACAGAATGAGTAGGCACCATTATGACACTGGGTCCCTATACATTCATGAGGACTTTGGTCTCCTGTCATCTGAACTTTGGAAAGAGGCGAATGCCTCTTTAAGGGAACAAATATTCTTCTTAAAATTTGTTATAATCTGAAATATTGGCCTTGTATCAGTCCAGCTATTGGAGAAATCCCCTGTCAATGTTGATTTTAACTACCAGACTATCCTAACCCAACACTCTCTGAACTACTTTTTCATAAGCTTGGAGATCATCCAAACTTGCACAAGTGCCATTCACCCATCACCCCACTAATCTACATTAATCGCCTGGTCCACCAAATTTAAAATTCTCATCTTAAGTGTTCAAAAGGTCCTCACCCCAAAGCCTCATTCCTCCAAGTCTCTTATAATCCTTCTCACCCGAAGATGCATTCTCATGAGAATTTCTGTTATTATTATTTACATTCCAAACAATTTACATACCATCCTCTCTCCATCTTCTAAGCTGGATGTTTCCCCTGGAAACCTGTGCTCCAAATCCTGAGCCGGAATTTGGGCTCATGGGGGGTGTTGCCCTGACAAAGGTGTCGCAGAGGGAATGGTCTTTTCAAAACACTGAGATGAGTGGGGAAGGAAATATATCTCTGGTGATGGGGAAGATGATATGTTGTAAGCGGAAGGTGGTGGGGTGGAAGGTGAGGGAGGTTTCTGTCCCTGTTGTGTTGGGAATGGTGGGGTTCAAGGGCAGTGGTGCATAAAGTGGAGATGACGTGGAGGTCATCGTCAACCACGTGGGTAGGGAAGTTGCAATTGTGGAAGAAGGAGGCCACCTGGGAGTTCGAGGTGGAATTGGTCATTCTGAGAACAGATGAGATGAAGGCAGAGGAATTGGGAATAAGGGATGGCGTTTTTACAGGAGGTGTGGTGGAAGGAGGTGTTGTCTAGGCAGCTGTGGGAATTGGTGGACTTGTGGAATATGTCCGTGGTTAGTCTGTCACCAGAGATGGTGATGGAGAGGTCCAGAAAGGGGAGGGAGGCAGTCGAGATGGTCCAGGTGAATTGGAGGTTGGGGTGGAAGATAATGGTAAAGCTGATGAACTGTTCAAGTTCCTTGTGGGAGCATGAGGCGGCACCAATTCAGTCATCGATGTAGCGGAGGAATGGGTGGGGGTGGTGGTGCCAGTGTAACTGTGGAAGATGGACTTCCACATATCCAACAAACAGGCAGGCATAGCCCAGTCCCACGTGGGCGCCAATGGCTACCCCTTTGATTTGGAGGAAGTGGCGGATTGGAAGGAGAAATTGTTGAGGGTGAGCACCAGTTCAGCCAGGCCGTAGAGGATGTCATTGTTTCCGAGTATAGAAAGTTTCAGTTGTACAGAAAGGCTGGGACTTTGATCTGATAAAAGTTTATAAAGTAATGAGAGGTATAGATAGAATTAATGGTAGCTATCTTTTCCCGAAAAAAAATGGAGAATTTCAAGACAAGGGGACAAATTAAGGTGTGTGTGGTGTGTATGTGGGAGATTGAGATTTAAAAAAGATATAGGAGGCAATTTTTTGTTGTACTCATAGGGTGGTTCCCATATGGATTGAACTTCCTGAGAAAGTGGTGGATGTTTTAAAGACATTTGGATAGATATGTGCATAGGAAAGGTTTGGAGGGATATGGGCCAGGAGCCGAAAGGTGTGACTAGTTTAGTTTGGGATTATGTTCGAATTGGACTGGTTGGACTGAAGGGGCTGTTTCCATGTTGTATGACTCTAAGAGATTGAAGGGAGATACAAAAACGTGTATGACATTTCTAGACAAACTAAGTCACAGCAGGATCGAGAAATATTGGAAGACCAAAAACCAGTTAAGACAAAGGAATGTGTGATCAAGTTAGACACAGGCAAATTCAGAATCATATTGGAGAACACCAAGCTTAAGATGTAGAAAGTCACCATAAGTCCACAATTTGCTTGCCTATAAGTAAAACAGAATTATCAGCAGGGGTACTGCAAGTACTACACCACATATTACTTACATTCTGAAAAGTTCTTCCTCATCTTCTTCCAATGTTTTTACCTCTTGCTCAGGAAGAGAAACTATTGGTTCAAAATGAGGGTCGTGGTTGGAATCTTCAGTCACATTCTCTACAGAAGTGTCATGGTCTCCTATTTCCTGAGGAAAGACAAACATTGTGCATGTGAGAAGCATTTTTTTCAAGCTAATGTATCTTATTTCATGACTAGTACATTAAGCCTTAAAGGAAAAATGATTAAAACATTCACAGACAACTTACAGGCACTTTGTCTGTTATACAAGATTACAAATAACGTTGAAATTCACAGCTATGTGATAGCTGTTAGAAGAGTGAAGAATCATGTGATCTATTACTGGTTCTGCTCAACAAGCCAGTGTGGTTTGGTTACCACAGAAACCAGAGACCGAAGGTCACGTTGTGTTCAAAAGCACATACCAGGTTTAACACCTGAACATAAAGACAGAAGCAGATGCTCTTGTTGTTGCAGACTTTCTCAAGACACTTTGAAATGGAAGATAGACACAATGAGATAGAATAGTGTGGGAAAGAAGTAATTGATGTGAACCATGCTGGATTTTGGATTTCTGGGAAGCAGTTTTCATTGACAATAGATTGTAAAATTCAGCAAAAAAAAGAGAGAAAAACTGGGAATGACTGTGGGCTATTTCCTACGTGGTATAAATGTGACATGATTATCATGTGTTATAAACATATTTTTTGTAGATTAGAGCATTATTTCCCTATGAAGTAGTGTTGCTTTAGTTGATTTGTTATCGTAAAAAATTTATTGTGCAATTCCTTTACATTGGTCATTGGGGAATTCAAATATTTACAAAAAACTATTGACCTATACAGGAATTGTAAAACAAAGTTGTAGATGTAGAATGCAGGTGCATGTTATATTTGTAAGGTATAATAAACAAGCAAGAACACCCTGTTATATACTTGGAATGAATACAAACTATTTCAGCATGGAAACAATAATTTTTAAACTTCACACAAAATGAGATACAGTATGTGCAGGCTCATGAAAATCTCTTCCCCTTTCTTGCAATTGTTACAGAGTTTTATATTCCTGCTTCAGGTTGGCCTCCCATCCAACTTATTTTTGCAATTCTAACTCATCGTTCATTTCTCACTCGCCAAGCCTAACCTCTGACTTTTTGGAAGATGGGTAGAAGTGGGCACATGTAGTCATCATGACTTTGAGGTGCCAGTGTTGGACTCGGGTAGACAAGGTTTTAAAAATTTCAACACCATGTAATAGTCCAATAGGTTTATTTGGAAGCAATAGCTGTTTGGAGCATCGTTCCTTCATCAGGAGGTTGTCATCGTAGTCATCAAAAGAGAACAGGAACATGTTTGGCTGGGATATATATCCAAGCATAACTAACTAATACTTACTGTTAAAGCTTACATCTGAACACTGGCCGCTTGGCAGATTTCCTGAAGGGTTAAAAAATCATGGCACCACATCCCAAGAAGAAAGCAACACCTCCAAAGTCAGAAATGAAAAATTAAATAAAATACAAGGCTTAAACTTCACTGAATTGGCTGGAGTTATATTTTGTGTTTATTAAGATGTCACTAGAAAAGAGTTATTAAATTCAATATCTGTAATATAGATTGTGTGCCATTTTGACTGGTTTTGATTAGCAAGGTTAAATGGCCTGTGTACTATTTTGAAATGCTGATCAGTCTCTCCAGCCATTAGCAAAAAAAAAGCTGAGGTCAGCTGAAACAAGTGGAAAACATTTACAACAAAACCCTGATCAAAGATGACCTGAATGGGAGAATTAGAAAGCACATGGAATGCCAGCTCCTCTCTGGTAATGACACAGTCACTATCTTACTTTAAATCTACTAATTACAATCTTTTAAAAGATCAGACAAGTTTTTGTTTGCACAGGGGAAGTGGAAAAGGAAAAGGAGAGTAATTTCAGGTGGAGAAATTTCAGCACACAACCCCTTCCAGATCAACAGGAACATCATGAGCGAGGTACAAAATCTGCTCCCCATAGGAATCATTGCGTCATACTTAAAACATTCAACATGCTTAAACTCAAATTCACAAGAAGGCTCTTAATGTTTTCAGTTCCCATATGAATCATGAACAACTCAAGCAGGGATGCTTTTTTTCTTTTTATAAGCTTGTGAATCCACTATGAAATGGAATGCACTGTAAATATTCAATTCATTTCAGATACAAACATCAGACATTAAGCATTTACTTCAATAAGTGAAATGCATGCCAAATAGAATAGCTCTGAACAAAGCCCATCATGTTGTGACAATAACTTTTTCCCCATGGAAACTCCCGGAGCTGGTCATTTTTAAAATTGAAAAGTTTGAGCAGCCAAACTATTGTGCTTTTGTGCAAGACAGTAGGAGTTATCCTCGACTCATTTCAAAAGCGCGGAATAAAAAAAAAGGTGTAACAAGGAAAATTAAGGAAGACCACCAACTCCATACAATTGAATTCATACAGCTACGAAAACTCTTGACTATCACACACACAAAAAACTACCTGTCACATGGATCGCAGCAAAACAATTTTAAACATTCAATGCAAAGTCGATCTGAAATGATGTGTTTTTGTTTAATTTTGTAATAATAACCATTTGAAAAACAGAAAAGTTAGTCATAGTGACTGGGGAGGAAGATTTTCAGTAACCCCGTCATTGTCAACATCAAATGTTGTCTTAAGGAATGCGGTGGTGTGCCCGAAATAATAAATTGTATTATGGGAGAGAGGTTCTCTCGTAGTGGTCCGACTGACTATAAGATTTTATTATAAACCAAGCCTTCCACAATATATCGATCATAACTGACATTAACTAATGGAAAGTGCAAAATTAAATCACTTTAATAAAGCCACATCGAGGAAAATATGGGTCATTTTATAATGAATGATTCATCTCCATCTAGGCCACTGCTGGACCACGGGGTGAATTTTACTCCGAGTGTAAGGCCTCGAGGCAAACGAAAACATACAAATTTTAACTTGAAAACAGACAAAAATACAACATTTCACAAATTGAGGTTACCCTTCTCTCTTCGATTCTTAAATCTTTAACTACTGATTCGAACGACGGCGCCTCGCCATCTACAACTCACGTTTTCTATCTTTGGATTCAGGAATAAAATGCCAGCCGCCGGCTCTAGCGGATCCATTGCTCACACCCTCCCCCAGCCTCCGCAACAACAAAAAAAATCAGAATCGTGATGACTTTCAATACTTCAAAATCCGCGTTAGACGTTAAATCAAACATAAATATCAACTTAGATGAAAAGTAGAGTGCGTGAACTTCAACTGCATGCCAATACTTACTCTCTCATCTGCCATTTTAAGGGACGATGGCTTCAGATTATAGATGAGAAACAATAAAAGATCAGTCTCTCGTTTTTACTTTCGCGCTTGATTTTTTACCCACCTTACCTCAGTCCAATATGGCCTCCCTAGCAACCAGAGGTGGACACCCAAAAATCAGAAACAGCTTCTCCTTACTCTAATATAGGCAAAATAAATTCATGTTATTTTCTAAAGACTATCCGATCTTTAATAGTCATATTTTATTCGAGGTTCAACTATTTTTGTTATTCTTTACCCCTATTCCTGGGAGGGTCATTCCCACAATGCTGTGCTTCCTTTCCCCCTCTCACCCAAACACGTAGCTTTGACAAAATGGCGCCGTCCCGCAGGTGTTCTCTGCTCAATCTTTAGAGAATCGGTTGCGGTGAGTTGAGCACAAAAATAATTAAACAGATTTGGAGCGTCACTTATTTTTGAATCCATCACGTATCCCTGTCTTCTCAATTGCACAATGAGCTTTGGGACGTTCCCCTCCCTCTCCATTCTTTTGCAATATTCTGTAAGGACAGATTTTTACATCCCTCACGTTTTGACACTCATTTGCTGTTAAGCAATTAATTTTTGTGAGCGACGTGGTTTTGTTTTTCTCGTTGCGATCGGTGTTCAAAACGCCAGTGTTTCCTTACTCCCGAACGAGTTCTTTGGTGGTGGAATTGTTATTTTAATAATCTGCAATATTCATTATTGCTGCTGCGGGCCGTTTTAAAGTATGAATCTTTACTTAATGTCTCTCAAAATGCTGGCGACATGTTTCAGATGGAATGTATCTGTTTTCTTTGACTTTCCTATATCAGTCTCCTTTTTAAGTTGTTCAAAACCAGCTATCGAGCTATAGAATCATTGAATGATTATCACAGTGAAGGAGGTTATCTGGCGTGTTGAGTCTGACCTGACACGTTGACAAGCAATTCGGCTAGTTCACTGCTCTGTCCTTTCCAACATATCCCTACAGGATTTTTAAAAAATCTTCATTGTATATGCAATGACTTATTGAAAGCTAGAATTGAATTTGCATCAACTATCCTGAAAAGCACATTTCAGATGCCAATCACGCTGCGTAAAGTAAATATTTTCTTGAGTCACCTTTTGTTTTTTTTTGCCAGTCACCTTAATTGAGTATCCTTTGATTCTTGACCTCACTTCTGAGGGGAGCTGTTTTTCCTGATGTAATCCATCTAGACCCTAAGCAAAAGTATTAAGGGATATAAGCATGTACAGTATATGGAGTTAGGTCTCAGACCAGGCATAATATCTCTCAATTGTAGGAGCAGGAGTAGGCCATTGACCTCTTGAGCCTGCTCCCCTCCCCAGGTATCCCTTGATCCCTTTAGCCACAAGAGCTTCAACCACTTCGTGACTTCAACAGGCTCACCACTCTCTGTGTGAATACATTTCTACTAATCTCAGTACTCAAATGTTTAGCCCTTTTCCTTAAGCTATGACCTCTTCTTTGGGCCCCTTACCATCTGGGACTTCCTTCCTGCATCTAATCTATCTGGAACTGTTTGATTTTTGTCGGTTCTCATTAAATGGAAGAACAGGCTCAAAGGGCTAAATGACATATGCTTTGTTTTATATTGTCTCTCCTCATTCTTGCTATGATTTCACTCTTCTCAGCATTAAATTTCATCTACCACATGTTTGACCATGCCCTCCTGAAGTCTATCTCTATCCTTAAAGTTTACAATACTTAGAAATTTTGTCATCTTGAGTTTTTAAAATAATCCCCTTTGCATCCATTATTCTATGTCAAAAAGTCAGTGGTTGTTCTGACCCCTGGGGAGAGCACATTGTATACCTAATCTATTGCCGTTTAGCCAATATTAGTATCAGCTGTCACTATCCTTTTATTTCATAGGTGAAAAATTTCTCCAGTGGTCCTGTTGTGCAGTTAAATAATTTTTCTTCCCTTCACCTATGTATGCTATCTCCATATATCTTAGATTTTTTGGTATGAGGGGTATGAATAGAGTTAATGGTAGCTGTTGTTCCCCTTTGATGGGGGAATATCAAGACTAGGGGACACATTTTTAAGATGACAGGAAAAAGATTTAAACAAGACATGAGGGGCAATTTTTTTTAAAATAGAGAGGGAGGTTTGCATGTGGAATGAGCTTCCTGTGGAAGTGATGGATGTCGGTACAATTGTAATGTTTAAAAGACATTTGGATAAGTACATGAATAGGAAAGGTTTGGAGGGATATGGGTCAGGGAACAGGTCAGGTGGGACTAGTTTAGTTTGGGATTATATTCGGCATGAACTGGTTGGAATGAAGGGACTGTTTCCCTTCTGTATATCTCTAAGACAGAATTTGATTAGACCTAATGACAGATGATCCAGAGTTAAAGTGCAAAATTCAAAATATTCACAAATCTTTGTTTGAAGGAATTTCTAATTTTCACTACCGAATGATCAAATATTATTCTGAGGTGGTCACCCCGTGCTCTGAGTTTCCAGAAGGGGGAAATGTCCTTGCTTCATCAACTCTCTCTACACATGAAGAACTTTCGATTAATGGAAACTTCATTTTTAACCACTAGGGCATGTACAAATCCACAACTCACTTTCTTCACATAGGATTGTTTTATCTCAGAAATCAGACCAGCAAGCCTAAAGTGCACTTTCTCTAAGCTAAGTGTATACTTCCTTGGGGTGAGGAAACTGATGTGTAGTTCCACCAAGGTTCTATATAATTCCAATAATATTTATTCACTCTTTATTCTCCGGCCCATTGATTTAAAACAAGGTGACATAAACTATTTATTCTCCTACCAAAGGGATAACTTCACTTCCCTAAATTATATCTGGTCTTCTACATACTTGTCCACTGACTTAACTTGCCTTTGTCCCCTTTCATATATCTGCATCCTTTGTATCTACATCATTAACAAATTTGGATTCTTTACATCTCATTCCTTCATCTAAGTGGATTATTAGTGATTTTTGAAAAGATTTGTAGCTCTGGTAGAGGTTCTGGATGTGAGTTTGCTCACTGAGCTGAAAGGTTTGTTTTCAAACATTTCATTACCAATGAAGCAAGGTAACATCAGTGCGCCCCTGGAGAAGTGCTTTTGGTATGTCCCATTTCTATTTATGTGTTTAGATTTCTTTGGGTGGGTCATTTCTGGGTCACACCAGGAGCACCACCCCCCCCCCCCCCCCCCCCCCCCAACCCATAGTCTCACTACCTGTTACACCAATGTACAGACTAGCCAAGGAACTCCACTGAGACTAAAATACTTAGTAGAAGACTCACGCCACTCCACCCAAGAATTCCTGAACACCGAAGACACCAAGGTAGATGAGGATGAGAAAATGATTTCCTTTGATGTGCCAGCTCTGTTCACATCAATTAACATCAACTTGGCCAAAGAAACACTAACTACACTGCTAGAAGAACCAAAGACACAAACACCAGACAGGGTCAACTTGCCATCAGCAAAGATAACATCATCAAGCTAGTGGACCTGCACCTTACCACCCACTTCACATTCAATACCAAGTCCTACAAACAAATCAATGGAACACCCATGGGATCACTAATATTAGAAGCAGTAATACAGAGACTTGAACAAACAGCTCTTCCAACCATCCAACCCGAACTTGGGAGGGGTGGAACCGCTGTGTGGATGACACCTTTGTCACCACCAAACAAAACAAATTAGAGGAAACCCACAACACCACCACTACTGTCCTCGTTGGCATAAAATTCACAAAAGCGGAGAAGAACAACAACAAACTGCCATACCTAGATGTCACAGTAGAGCGAACAATCAATGGGGAATTTCAAACCTGCGTCTACAGGAAAACAACACACATGGACCAAATACTTAACTACAGAAGCAATCATCCCAGCATCCACATAACCAAGCTGCATTGGGACATTATTTCAACAAGCCACCACACACTGCAGCAGTGAGGAACTATGAAGAGCAGAAGAGAAAAACTTATACAGCGTAATCAAGACAAACAGGTACCCAATAAACACAGTCCGCCAATTTCTCAGCAACAAATCCAAACAAGCAGACGCAACATGCCCAGAAACCCTAACAACTTTACCCTACATCTCTGAAATGACTTTCAGACTGCTCAGACCTCTTGGCATCATGGTAGCCCACAAACCTACCAACACACTTAAACAGTGGCTGATGAGCTTAAAGACCATATGCAAACGACGAGCATAATGAATGTCATTTACAAAATACCTTGCAAGGACTGTAACAAACGCTACATTGAACAAACAGGCAGAAAACTAGCTACCAGGATACACAGGCATCAACTAGCTACGAAAAGAGTCAGGAGTGTGGTGCTGGAAAAGCACAGCAGGTCAGGCAGCATCCAAGGAGCAGGAGAATTGACATTTCGGGTATAAGCCCTTCATCAGGAAGAGGCTTGAGAGCCAAGTGGATTGAGAGATAAATGGGGGAGGGGGGGGCGGGGTGGGGGGCTGGGGAGAAGGTAGCTGAGAGTGCGATAGGTTCATATGTGGCCCTTAGGCAGTTGGCACAGGATTCCCATTTCCTGGCTTGGCTTAGCGTCTCTCGCCCATAGGTGTTCAAAGTTTGTGAGAAGATTTGTAGCTCAGGTGCTCGTTGTTGTGGTTCTGTTCGCCGAGCTGGGAATTTGTGTTGCGGACATTTCGTCCCCTGTCTAGGTGACATCCTCAGTGCTTGGGAGTCTCCTGTGAAGCCTGGAAGGATTCGATTCTTTTGGCATTCATACCGAAAGAATCACATCCTTCCAGGCTTCACAGGAGGCTCCCAAGCACTGAGGATGTTACCTAGACAGGGGACAAAACATCTTCTGCACAAATTCCCAGCTCGGCGAACAGAACCACAACAGTGCGATAGGTAGTTGAAGGTGGGGGAGAACATAATTGGTTGGAGAGGAGAGTGGAGCAAGTAGGCGGGAAGGAAGATAGGTAGGACAGGTCATGATGGTGGTGCCTAGATGGAAGGTTGGATCTGGGATAACGTGGGGGGGAGAGGAAATGAGGAAACTGGTGGAATCCACATTGATCCCACGTGGTTGGAGGGTTCCAAGGCGGAAGATGAGGCTTTTTTCCTTGGGTGGTTAGGGTTTGGCGATGGAGGAGGCCCAGCATCTGCTTGTCCTTTGCAGAGTGGGAGGGGAAGGTAAAGTGCCCAGCCACAGGATGGTGGGGTTGCTTTGTGCGTATCCCCCGGAGATGTTTTCTGAAGCATTCTACCCACCTGATTCTACCTCCTACCCAGGATTCGCAAACCTGACTGCTGCGGCCGACCTATAGTCTCGGCCTGCTCCTGCCCCACTGAACTCATCTCTACGTACTTTGATACCATCCTATTCCCCCAGTCCAGGAACTCCCCACCTACATTTGGGATGCCACCCACACCCTCCGCCACCCACACCCTCCACCACCTCCATGACTTTCGTTTCCCTGGCCCTCAAAGCCTCCTTTTTACCATGGACATCTAGTCCCTGTACACCTCTATCTGCCATGACGAAGGCCTCCAAGCCCTCTGTTTCTTCCTCTCCTGGCATCCCCACCAGTATCCTTCCACTGACACTTTCATTCAATTGGCTAAACTGGTCTTCACCCTCAATAATTTCTCCTTTGCATCCTCCGACTTTCTCCAGACCAAACATCTTCTACAAACCCACCGACACTCGCAGCTGCCTGGACTACACCTCCTCCCACCCGGCTTCCTGTAAAAATTCTATCTCTTATTCCCAATTTCTCCACCTCTGCTCCTAGGAGGACCAGTTCCACCACAGAACATACCAGACGGCATCCTTCCAAGACCACCACTTTCCCTCCCACGTGGTTGATGATGCTGTCCAGCGCATCTCATTCACGTCCTACACCTCTGCCCTCGAACACCACCACTCCAGTGGCAACAAAGATGGAACCTCCCCACCGGCACCTTTCCCTACCACGGCAAGAATCGCAAAACCTGCGCCCACACCTTGCTCTTCACCTCGGTCCAAGGCCCCAAAGGAGCCTTCCACATCTATCAGAAATTTATCTGCACTTCCACACATCATTTACTGTATCCATCACTCCTGATGTGGTCTCTGCATTGGGGAGACAGGACGCCCTATTGCAGAACGCTTCAGAGAACACCTCCAGGACGTAGCAACCCCATCGCCTTGTGGCCGAACACTTTAACACCTCCTCTCACTCCACCAAGTACATGCAAATGCTGGGCCTCCTCCATCGCCAAACCCTAACCACTCGACGCCTGGAGGAAGAACGCCTCATTATCTGCCTTGGGACCCTCCTTGGATTTCACTAGATTCCTCATTTCCCCTTCTCTGACCTTATCCCAGATCCAACCTTCCAACTCGGCATTGCCCTCATGACCTGTCCTACCCATCCATCTTCCTTCCCACCTATCCGCTCCACCCTCCTCTCTGACCTATCACCATCAACCCCACCTTCATCTACCTATTGCATTCTCGCTACTTTCCTCCCAGCCCCACCCCCTCCCATTTATCTCTCAACCCCCTTGGCTCACAAGCCTAATTCCTGATGAAGGGCTTCAACCCGAAACATTGTTTCTCCTGCTCCTTGGATGCTGCCTGACCTACTGTGCTTTTCCAACGCCACATTCTTGACCCTGAGCTCCAGCATCTGCAGACCTCACTTTCTTCTAGCCACAAAAAGACACGACCCACTATTTCTTACAGATGAAGAAGACCCATCCTAGGACAAGCCAAACAGAGACTCAATAAGAATTCCTTGAAGCATGTCGAGAGTGTGTTGCTGGAAAAGCACAACAGGTCAGGTCCACATCAGGAAAATGAAGGGCTCCAGCCTGAAACGTCGATTCTCCTGCTCTTCGGATGCTGCCTGACCTGCTGTGCTTTTCCAGCAACACACTCTCGACTCTGATCTCCAGCATCAGCAGACCTCACATTCCTTGAAGCATGCCTTTCCAACCGGACCTCTATCAATAAATACATCAATTTGAATCCCATCTACTGTCCTCTGAGAAAAAGAACTGGAAATGATATCATCCACCCATAGAAACCTAAACACACAAATAGAAATTGCGACATACCACCTCAATTCACCAGAGACTCTCTGATCTTATCTAGTATGGTGATGAAAAGTCTGAAAACAAAACTTCCAGCTCAGTGAGCAAACTTACAGCCTAAGTAGATTGTGTATAGTTGACCACTGCATACAGCATGTTAACCAGAAGATAATTTGTTTGTTTCCACTTTGTTCACTAACCCAACCTCCATGTACACTAATTCATTACGTCCTTGATCCTATGATTCCTAATTTAATTGAACTTGAGAAGGTGCCAGTGAGCCACTGACATGAATGTAACTGATTGGCTTGGTCGGCCATTTCATAGGGCAATTAAAAGTCAACTGTTGTGGGTCTAGTGTCACATGTAGTGTCATAGAATCATATAGCATGGAAACAGACCCTTCAGTCTAACCAGTCCACACTGACCATGTTCCCGTACTAAACTAGTCCTACCTCGCTTCAACGTTTTCCTATTTACGTGCTTATCCAAATGCCTTTTAAACATTGCACCTGTACCTGCATCCACCACTTCCTCTGGCAGTTCATTTCACAGTTCTACAGCTACAGTTGTAGGATTTGAACTTTATTCCAGAGCATTAGTCCAGACCTCTTGAGTTACTCGTTCAATAACCAAAGCACTCAATAAACCGAATAAAATGTTTATTGAAAATCTAAATCTGTTGCATCCATTGTTTATTCATTGCATGTCCTGCTTGTTACATTAATTTGTAGGATACTTAGAAAACTTAGTGACTATTATTAACACCTTAATAAATTCTCGTATTTTCCATACTACTCATGTCAGGCTAAATGGTTTATAGTTTTCCTGTCCCAACTCCCAACCCCTGAATCCCACCCCGATAAAACATTTAAATGGTTTTGTTTGAAGAATAAATGTTAACCAGAAATGCAAGTAGTTCCTGGTCTTCACAGAATACTGTATAATCTTTTAAGACCTCCTGAAAAAGTAGAAGGGACTTTAGTTAGTATTTTATGAGAAAGATAGTATAGTGACGCTGCACAGTTCCTTCAATGTTGCCACAAAGGATAATCCTTGATTTGTGCACTGAAATCCCGAACTTGTGTAATGAACCTGATGTCAAATGACAGTGGACTAGTGTTGAACATTTTTAGTGGGAACTTGGATGTTCCTGTGTATTTTTTCGTTGTGGATATTAAAACCAATTTGGCTAGAACTGTTGAAAATTGCTGTCTAATGGCTGTAAAGATATGAAGAAGTGAATTAAGGTCTAATGCCTTAAGCCAATGGAAAAGTAAAAATTCATAATTTTAAACAAATGAACAGCATCAGCTTGGGACTTCATTTGAAAAATTAAAAATTCATCTTGATTCATTAAGTACTGCTTTGAATTTGGATTTGTTGGAACAGAATCAAGGGATATTTGGAAGCATGGTGTCTGATTGAGGAACGCTGGATGTTGTTTTTGTGTGGTTGTAGAATAATAATAATGTTGTATGTATTTTAGAATTTGGAAAAACAATGGCAGAAGAAGGAACCAGCATTTCTCCTGGAGACCTTCAAAAAAAAATTAATGAGACATCCACGCCGGAGGAAAATGAGGATTCCTGCATCTCAGATGAAACTCAGGTGAATGGAAATGAGCTTGAGGCTGATGTGTATCGCTATATTAAAGATGATCTTTTTACATCTGAGATTTACAAGATTGAAATACAGAACCTCCCAAAATTTGTAAGTTTCAGTGATTTAAGAAAATTTCTCAGCAGGAATAACTTAGTTCCTCACAAAATCAAACTCTTTGGAAAGCGGCCTTTTGCATTTGTGACTTTTAAAGAGGAGCAAGAACGCGATCGAGCAATGGAGGTCCTTCAGGGACAAGTTTGGAAAAATAGGAATTTGCATGTCCGATTAGCAAAACCAAAAGCTGATCCTATTGCCAAGAAACGAAAGCAGGAAGGCATTGAGAATGATAATCATGAACAAAAACGTACTGCTCCAGTGGATGTTTTGGACAGACCTTTAAGTGAACAAATTGCTGATGTGGTGACACCCCTTTGGAACATTCCATATGAAGAACAGCTGAAAAAGAAAGAGCAAAATGTCTTACAAGTGTTGGCATTGTTAACTACGTATGTATACAAACTGTGGGATTTTGGGTTTGTTAGTGAAGCAAGTAAAAATACATGCCTTTATAAGAATAAGCATGCTATACATTGGCTTTTTTTAATGCACTTGCCTGATTATCAGAATTCCAACATTACTTTAGACTGCTGAGCTGGTAGGCTGTAAGGATTTTAAATCTGTTGAGTTTTCACCATTCTCGGGTTGTCCTGGTTCAAGTTTAGCGTGAGAGGGGAAAGGTATAAAAGAGACCTAAGGGGCAACGTTTTCACACAGAGGGTGGAGCATGTGTGGAATGGGCTGCTAGAGGAAGTGGTGGGTGCTGGTATGATTATAACATCTAAAAGGCAATTGGATGGGGTGATATGGGCCGGGTGCTGGCAAACTGGTTTGGGATATCTGGTTGGCATGGACGAGTTTCCGTGCTATGACTCTATGTCACACCATAGCCAACAAATTACATTCCTGCTTTAATAATAAAACAAGGAATTGTGGATGCCAGAGATCTCAAACAAACCAACAACAGAAATTGGTGGAGATACTCAGCAGATCTGGCAGCATTTATGGACAGAAAACAGAGTTAGCATTTCAAGTCTAGTTCTTCAGCATTTGAAGCAGCTAGCAAAATAGCTGATGATGAGGGATAGACAGGAAGATAGTGTTCGTGCTCTGAAATTGTTAATCTCAATGTTGAATCTGTAAGATACTTAAGTAGAAGATGAGGATACTTAAGTAGAAGATCTTCCCTCAAGCTGGAAGATTTTCACTGGAACACTCCAGCAGGCTTGAGACTGAAATGTTGGCATGGAAGAGCATGGCAGGCAAGTGGAAGCTCGGGATCATTTTTATTGACACAATATAGGTGTTCTGCAAAGTACTCACCCATTCTGTATTTCATCTTTTCAATATAGAGGAGAGCATGAACACTCGCCCAGCTCGGCGAACAGAACCACAACAATGAGCGCCCGAGCTACAAATCCTCTTACAAACTTTGAACAGCTATAGGTAGCAACTTTCAGGGATCTATGTACATGGACACAGAGATCTCTCTCTTCATCTACACTGCCAAGACCCTTACCATTAGCCCAGTACTCTTTATTCCTGTTGCTCCTTCCAAAGTGAATCACCTCACACTTTTCTGCATTAAACTCCATTTTCCACCTCTCAGCCCAGGTCTGCAACTTATCTATGCCCTCTGTAATCTGCAACATCCTTCGGCACTGTCCACAACTTCACCAACTTTAGTGTACTAACCCGTCGTTCTACGCCCTCATCCAGCTCATTTATAAAAATGACAAACCGCATGTGAACCCAAAACAGATCTTTGTGGTACACCACTAATAACAGAACTCTAGGATGCTTTCAGCTAGCCAATTTCTGAAACACACCGCTAAATCGCTCTCAATCCCATGCCTCCGTGCAGTAACCTACTGTGGAATACCTTATCAAACACCTTACTGAAATCCATATATACCACATCAACTGTTTTATCCTCATCCATCTGTGGTCACCTTCTCAAATAACTTAATATGTTTTTTGTGAGGCACAAACTATCCTTCACAAAACTGCGTTGATTATACCTAATCAACTTATTCCTTTCTAGATTATTATGATTTCTATCTCTTATAACCTTTTCCAACACTTTACCCTCAACAAAAGTAAAGCTCACTTGTCTATAATTACCAAGGTTGTCTCCAAACTCCTCCTTGAACAAAGAAACGACATTTGCTATCCTCCAGTCTTTTGGCACTATTCCTGTAGACAATGATGACATAAAGATCAAAGCCAAAGGCTCTGCAATCTCTGTCCTGGCTTCCCAGAGAATCTGAGGATAAATCCCATCCTGCCCAGGGGAGTTATCTATTTTCACACTGTCCAGAATTGCTAACACCATCTCCTTGTGAACCTCAGTCCTGTCTCATCTAGTAACCTGTATCTCGGCATTCTCCTTGACAACATTGTCTTTTTACAGTGTGAATACTGACAAAAAAAATTCATTTAGTGTTTCTCCTATCTCCTCGGATTCCACACACAACTTTCCACTACTGTTCCTAATTGATCCTAATCTTATTCTAGTCATTCCTTTATCCCTGGTATACCCATAGAAAGCTTTAGGGTTTCCCTTGATCATATCTGCCAGCGACTTTTCATGTCCCCTCCTGGCTCCTCTTAGTTCTCTCTTTCGGTCTTTCCTGGCTAACGTATAACTCTCAATCGCCCTAAGTGAGCCTTAACATCTCATCCTAACATAAGCCTCCTTCTTCCTCTTGACAAGAGACTCAACTTCTTTAGTAAACCATGGCTCCTTTGCTCATCCACTTTCTCCCTGCCTGACAGGTACGTACTTATCAAAGACATGCAGTAGCTGTTCCTTGAATAAGCTCCACATTTCAATTGTGCCTCTCCCCTGCAGTTTCCTTCCCCGTCCATCCTAAATCTTGCCCAATCATAATTGTCTTTCCCCCAGCCATAACTCTTGCCCTGTGGTATATACCTATCCCTTTCCATTGCTAAAGTGAACATAACCAAATTGTGGGCATGATCATCAGAGTGCTCACTTACCTGCAAATCTGACACCTGCCCGGGTTCATTACTCAGTATCAAATCCAAGGGAGGATATTCCTGGGAATACATCCAGGGAAGTTATTTGAGTGGAACTGAGAAATAAGAAAGGGATGATCATCTTATTGGGATTGTAATATATACCCCGTAATAGTCGGGGGGAAATTGAGAAACAAATTTGTAAGGAGATTTCAGTTATCTGTAAGAATAGTAGGTGGTTATGGTAGATGATTATAACTTTCTAAACATGGACTGCCATAGTGTGAAGGGTTTAATGGAGAAGAAACGTAAGTGTGTACAAGAAAATTTTCTCATTCAGTATGTGGATGTACCTACGAGAGAAGGTGCAAAACGTGACCTACTCTTGGGAAATAAGGCAGGGCAGGTGACTGAGGTGTTAGCGGGGGAGCACCTTGGGGCCGGCGACCATAATTCTATTAGATTTAAAATAGTGATGGAAAAGTATAGACCAGATCTAAAAGCTAAAGTTCTAAATTGGAGAAAGGCTAATTTTGACAGTGTTAGACAAGAACTTTCAAAAGCTGATTGGGGCAGATGTTCGCAGATAAAGGAACAGCAGGAAAATGGAAAACCTTCAAAAATGAGATAACAAGAGTCTAGAGACGGGATATTCCTGTTAGGGTGATAGGAAAGGCTGGTAGGTTTAGGGAATGCTAGATGACTAGAGAAATCGAGGATTTTGTTAAGAAAAAGGAAGCATATGTCAGGTATAGAGAGATTGAATGAATCCTTAGAATATAAAGGCAGTAGGAGTATACTTAAGAGGGAAATCAGGAAGGAAAAAAGGGGACATGAGATAACTTTGGGAAATAGGGTTAAAGAGAATCCAACGGTATTTCATAAATACATTAAGGACGAAAGGGTAATTAGGGAGAGAATAGAGCCCTCAGAGATCAGCAAGGCAGCCTATGTGTGTAGCTGTGGGAGATAGTAAGTGAGTATTTTGCATCTGTGCTTAGCAGGACATGGAAGATGATCCTTGAACTCTGTGGGAAGCTAGGGAAGTGATTGCTGGTTCCCTTACTGAGATATTTGTATAATCAATAGTTACAGGTGGGGTGCTGGAAGACTGGAGGATGGCTAACATGGAGCCACTATTTAAGAAAGGTGGGAAAGAAAAGCCAGGGAACTTTAGACCAGTGAGCCTGACATTGGTGGTGGGCAAGTTGTTGGAAGGACTCCTGATGGACAAGATTTACATATATTTGGAAAAGCAAGGACTCATTAGGGATAGTCAGCATGACTTTGTGCATGGGAAATCATGTCTCTCAAACTTGATTGAATTTTTTGAAGAAGTAACAAAGATGATTGATGAGGGCAGAGCGGTAGATGTGATCTATATCGATTTTACTAAGATGTTTGATAAGGTTCTTCACGGGAGAACTAGCCATTTGGCTACAGAACTGGCTCGAAGGTAAAAGACAGAGGGTGGCGGTGGCGGGTTGTTTTTCAAACTGGAGGCCTGTGACCAATGGAGTGCCACAAGGATCAGTGCTGGGTTCAATGCTTTCCGTCATTTATATAAATGATTTGGATGCGAGCATAAGAGGTATAGTTAGTAAGTTTGCAGATGACACCAAAATTGCAGGTGTAGTGAACAGCGAAGAAGGTCACCTCAGATTACAACGGGATCTTGATCAGATGGGCCAGTGGGCTGAGAAATGGCAGATGGAGTTTAATTCAGAGAAATGTGAGGTGCTGCATTTTGGAAAAACAAATCAGAGCAGGTTTTATATACTTAATGCTAAGATCCTGGGAAGTGTTGCACCAAGGAGTGCAAGTTCATTGTTTCTTTGAAGTAGAGTTACAGGAAGATAGGATAGTGAGGATGGCATTTGGTATACTTTCCTTTATTGGTCAGAGCATTGAGTATAGGAGTTGGGAGGGCATGTTGCAGCTATACAGAACGTTGGTTAGGCCACTTTTGGAATATTTCATGCAATTCTGGTCTCCTTCCTATGTTGTGAAGGATGTTGTGAAACTTGAAAGGATTCATAAAAGATTTACAAGGATTTTGCCAGGGTTGGAAGATTTCAACTATAGAGAGAGGCTGAATTGGGTGGGACTGTTTACCCTGGAGCATCGGATATTGAGGGGTGACCTTATCGAGGTTTATAAAATCATGAAGGGCATGGATAGGGTAAATAGACAAGGTCTTTTCCCGGGGTGAGGGAGTCCAGAACTAGAGGGTGCAGGTTTAGAGTAAGATGGGAAAGATATAAAAGGGATCTAATGGGCAACATTTTCAAACAGAGGATGGTGCATGTATGGAATGAGTTGCCAGAGGAAGTGGTGGATGTTCGTATAATTACACCATTTAAAAGGCATCTGGATGGGAATATGAATAGGAAGGGCTTAGAAAGAAATAGGCCAAGTGCTGGCACATGAGACTAGATTAGGTTATGACATCTGGTTGGACTGAAGGGTCTCTTTCTGTGCTGTACATCTCTATGACTCTTTGGCTGCCCTGTGGCTCATGGAGGCACTGCCTCACTGGAAGGCAGTTGCTTGAGGATACTTCAATGTCAGCTGTGGCCCTGGTGGCAGTCTCTTAATTTCCCCATTGGTAAAGTATGCTCGTGTGGTCAGCTCTCGCCTTTTGTTCTGGTGATGGTCATTTCTTCCCTGCTCGTAAAGAAATAAGTGCCATGAGGGTGCATGCACTTGAAATATAAATGCTTTAGTCTGGTTTAGAGGACAGTTTTAGTTTTGTTGTGACTTAGGGGCGGGGCAAGGGGAGGTGAATCTTTATTCTGAACTGAAATTTTGGAAATGCATCCCTCAGTTAAATAATGACCACACTCTGTCACTGCTGTGAGAAGCTGAACCTTTGGAAGTAATTAAGCATCCCAGACATTTCAATGGATATTGGGTCAGAGCGCCAAGAAGCAGTGTCTGTGGAGAAAGTATTGCTGTGTAACATTGGTCTCTGACCATTGAGAAGTCTAATATCTGACTCAAGTAGAAATTTAAGATCTTAAGAGATTTATATAACAACTTAAGTTTGAAGTGCATTGATGATGGTTAAACACCAATCTTAACCAAGGTGCTACACAACAAAATTCATATCAGTCTTTGGCTTTTTAAAATATGGTTGATGAAATCTAATTCTTCTTCCCCATATATTTTGTTTTTAAAATATTAGAGAAATAGGCACTCATAATCGAGCCTTTGTGCCATGGGTATTTCAACAGAAAAAGATGTTTGGTGGAACCTGTTGTCCATTGGAGGGAGTGAAGCCGTCACCACTGCAGGTATATTAACATCCAGAACGTCACATAACAATATAAATTCACCCTTGCACACCTCAGTTTTGAGTGAGCAATTGTGATTATGGTGGGAGTAGAGGATATCTAACGTTCAGGTGTGTTACTGTAGTTGCCCAAAGTTGATCCTAAGATTTTCTGACTCCAAGCATTTATCAACTCTTCTGGATGCAAACAGGTCCCATCTGGTTAATTTAATGAAACTTAAATAACCCAGGAAGCTGCAAAACGTTCAGTCGTTGAGTCAAATGGTGTCTTTGTGATGGAAATAAATAGTTTCAGGGACTCTAGGGAAAAAATGAATATTGAAAGCTCTATGCCAATGGGAAAGGAGAGCACAACCTTTTAGCTAATGATGTGTTTCTGGTCTAGCAAACTTTGAAGTTAGTGAATAGCCATTTTGGCCATATACATGAGAATGCATTCTTGTCACCATCTTTGAATTGTCACCTAACTTTGTAAAATCCTAACTGGCATATAACCTGAATCCGGAAAGTGTCATGGAATGTGGCAATATGGTGCTGCAGGTTTGGTATTTGTACTGATTATGGCTTCAATTCTGCCAGTTGATTTCCAGCATTGCAATTTTCTGTTTCAGACTGAATACCGTAACAAGTGCGAATTTCTAATTGGCGTTGGAGCAAATGGAGAAGATAAAACTATAGGATGTCGTTTGGGTAAATACAAGGGAGGATCGTGTGCAGTTGTAGAACCATTTGATACTGTTCATATTCCAGCCAAAGCAAAGGAGGTTGTGAAGGCATTTCAGAACTACATAAGGTTATTAAAGCCACTCACTATTTCAGTGGATTACCATGTTGTTTTTCTCTCTATAGTTGGACTATTACAGTACTGCTTCTTTCTTCTTTTCCGCCATTGCTTTTATTTACCTGCCCTAGAAATAGTTCCATTTCTTCACTTGAAAACCAGTACAGTCAGTAATCTTATGTCCCTGTTCTTCAGTATCCTTAATGTTGGCTTGAGGGAGGATATTTGTTTTGGACAGGCTGGGTATCTTGGTTCATTTTTATTGATTGATATATATACACATACAAATGGCAGCCTAGTGTGGGATTCAGACCTGGGCTATTTGCCTGTAGCTACTTCTCTGAAATACCAATTGTATTTTTATTATGATGCTCTTCAGAATTCAGTATTGTAATCAGGGCTTCCTTTTTTTTAAAACTAAAAAAAGGGGGGCCCAGAGAAATTGTTTCTGAAACACTTTAGTGGCTGTTGTGGAGACATGGTTGTCTTAGCCAGGACTATAAACAAAACTGAAGGTGATTCCAGGTGACTGCCGTAGTCATGGGTATGTTTGCTGAGCTGGGAAGTTGATTTGTAGATGTTTTGTTCCCTGTCTTGGTGACATCTGCAGTGCTTTGGAACCTCCTATGAAGCACTGCTGTACTGTATCTTCTGAAATTTATTTGGATCTGTTCCTGCTACTTCTGATTGCTGGTTCCGGTTGTTCATTGTAGTGGCCAGTATAATGGGTTCTAGGTCTATGTGTTTGTTGATGGAATCTGTGGCTGAGTGCCATGCTTCTAGAAATTCTCTTAGAGACAAAAAAAAACTACAAATGCTGGAAGTAAAAAGTGAGGTCTGCAGATGCTGGAGATCAGAGCTGAAAATGTGTTGCTGGTTAAAGCACAGCAGGTCAGGCAGCATCCAAGGAACAGGAAATTCGACATTTCGGGCCAGAGCTGCCTGACCTGCTGTGCTTTAACCAGCAACACATTTTCAGCTACAAATGCTGGAATCCAAGGTGGACAAGCAGGAGGCTGGAAGAACACAGCAAGCCAGGCAGTATCAGGAGGGTTACACCTAAAATGTTGACTTGTCCACCTCCTTATGCTGCTTGGCTTGCTGTGTTCTTCTAGCCTCTAGAAACTCTGTGGTTGTCCTATGATCATTGTGATATCCTAGTTGAATTTATGGTCTTTGTCATCTGTGTGTATGGTTGCTAGGGACAGCTGGTTGTGGTGTTTAGTGGCTAATTGATATAAAAAATCTCTGAACTAAGAGCCAGAGTTCTCTGACCACTTGGATTCATGACAGCCCATAAACTGACAGCCACACTCAGTCAACGACTCAGCAGAACAAAAGACCCGAGACCCGTTACGTACAAACTAATGTAATATACAAGATTCCATGCAAAGACTGCATGAAACACTACTTAGGATAAACAAGCAGACAACTAGCAATCCTCATCAATGAACACCAACTATCCACTAAACGCCACACCCAGCTGTCCCTAATAACCATATGCACAGATGCCAAGGACCACAAGTTCGACTGGGACAACACAACAATCATAGGACAAACTAAACAGAGGACACCCAGAGAATTTCTAGAAGCATGGCACTTATCCACGAACTCCAACACTATCACATAGACCTAGACCCAATATGCCAGTCACCACAACGAGCAACCAGAAGCAGCAGGAACGGAACCAAATAAATTTCAGAAGGCGCAGTACAGCAGTGCTTCACAGGAGGCTCCACAGCACTGAAGATGTCACTTAGGCAGGGGACAAAACTTGTGCAAATCAACTTCCCAGGTCGCCAAACATACTAACAACTATGGCAACCAGCACCTGAGCTACAAATCTTTATGCAAAACTTGAATTCCAGATGACTGCAATCATATGATATAGAAGCAGAAACCGATTGTAGTAATCCATTCAAGTAGAGTCACCATTCAGATTAGTTTTAGCCAGTTTGCCACTGTGGTTGTAAGCTGTCAGAAAGGGCATTCGCAGCAAATTGGATTGTGCTGAAATAATTCACATTCAGGCTGCTGATGAAGCCATGAAGAGAGACCCTCGTTTTCCTAAACCCTACTTCATTTAAATGTTAATCATATTTCTGACATTTTTGTTTTGTTTGCAGGTTATCTCCTTATTCTGTGTATTGCCCAGAAACGTATGAAGGTCACTGGAAGCAGTTGACTGTACGCATTACTAGAGCCAAGCATATCATGGCTATAATCTACTTCAATCCTCAGGTACTGTTATTAGTAATTAAGTTTTTAAAGTTCATTTGTCTAATACTTTTATGCCTCAGTATTAATGAAGAGAAACTGGACATAGATTGCTTTGAATTTTTCTGCGTAATCTTGAAAACATGGCTAAACTGTTTGAATAATTGTTAGTGTTGGTTATCTATGTTTTTATTTATCATGTCTTATACCTGCTTGTTGGTAGGAAAATGCCTTCAGTCTCAAGGTTTGCTGCAGTGATAGTTTGACTTGTGAATGTTGCCCTGGCTCTCTGAATTATTAATAACATCACACTCATTTCAAAACAGTTTTACAAAATCTTCTCTGGGGCTGTTGTTGACTAGCAGTTCTAAAGCATGAAACACTATAACAAAGAATAGAGAATTGTTATTGTGCTCTTTTAGTGACTGCTCATGGCTTAATTTCTATGAAACTTCTGTTTTCAGGAAACAGATATATTGGCATCAATTGTCAAGATAGATTCAACCAATCGTTTTTTTCTTCTGCATTATACCATTTGAATTTTTAACCCCCAGTAGATTTTAAGTAATACTTGAGAATCTGCTATAAAACATTAACACATCTCTTTTGACAGTAGTGGCTGTGTCGGCATATATGAAGATTGCTTACATCGTCTGAATTTCTAGTTTATTACACACTGAAGCACACTGTTTTTGAAAGTGAATTTCTCTTCCATTCTTCCTCCATACCCGAGGATTGCTGTATTCTTACTCAGTCTTGATCTAGTCCAGGCCCTACAGCTTTGAGCTGACTGAGTGAGACAGTGAAAAGGTGTTACTTGCATTTTTTCAACATTTGAACAGTGATCTTGATGAAATTTTAGAGATTTGTGACTGGGTTTTGTGTTTTCTGTACAATTATATGCATTGCACTTAATTTTGAAACTTGGTTTATGTTGCTTCTTAAACTTGCACAATCATTTTCTTCCTCTTTTGTTTGCTGAAGTGTCTTTTCAGTCCCTGTTTCTCTCTCGCTCTCTCTCTCTATTTATAGAAACTAACTAAACCAAAACTACAAGAACTGCAAGGTGAATTAGCCAAATATTTCACAGAAGGCGATGGGAAGGATTGTGGAGTAACCTCGCTCTATTTTGCTGAAGAAGGTCAAAGGTAAGGAATTATCCAGATTTGTAAAGTTGTGCTTAGCACCAAATTCAATGGATGTCAAAATTTCTTATTACCTGATTCTCAATCCACCCAGACTGCTGATTCATTCTTTTATATCATCAAATCACAAAAATACAGGTGCAAACAAAAATTGGAGAGGAATTAAAGATACATTTTAATAGACTAAAAGCAAGAACAAGTGATGAAACCAGGGAAGTGGAAAATTTAGAAAAATAACTAGTTAGGAAGGGAGTAAAAGGCTGCCAATCAGCGGAAAAATGAGTCAGTCCAGTATCATTAAATTATACAATAATGCAGCACAGTGGAAGACCATTCAGCTCCTTTAGTCTGTGCTGGCTCTTTAGAAGAGCAATACATTTGGTTCCCACCTCCCCTGCTTTGGGCTTTTTTTAATACCCAATTTATCCAACATTGTTCAATGGACGATTACTTTAATTATTGTGGTGTCTCATTCTCTCAATACTGAAAATCAGTTTCACTTTAAGTTCATAAGCAGAAATCCTGAATTTAAGTCCAAGGTGCTGTTTGTAAATGTACTTATTCCCCAATCACATGGTCCAAGGAAAGTCTTCCAAGTTGAGAGATTTTCTGCATAAGGAATACTAGTGTGACCTTTCCAAATTTATTTTATCCACTTTCTAAAAAAAAAACTCATCCAACTAGACATATTGATTATCTGTATCTGTGACACCTTCAATTGTAACCCATTTAATTCACTAGGAATTAACATGTGATTGCATAAAACCTATCCTTGCAGTTTGAATCTTCAATCTATCCATGTTTTTCATAATCCATTGGTATAATTCAGGATATGGCACTTCAAATTACAACAGGCCTGAGTTGTATATTTTTAAAGTTTTTAATAGGATATTGGTGTCACAAGGGAACATCTGTTGCACATTCCTTCCTAGATGCCCTTGAGTGGCTTGCTCACATTGTTATGCATCTGGAGTCACGTATGCCAGACTGGGTAAGGAAGGCATATTTCCTTCCCAAAAGGACATTAATGAACCAGATGAGTTTTTCAATGATGGTTTTATGCCATAATGATATGGTATAGATTTCAATTCCAGGTTCTATTCATTCATTTAATTTAAATTCCACTAACTTCCATGATGGAATTTGAACACATTCCAGGAGAATGGTCGTCAGGCTACCATTTGAGGGAATGGTGTCCTCATCAGACATTGAGTAATCATTCAGTAATTTGCTGTTTGTGGGACCCCTGGCTGCAAATTGCTCACGTGACAACACTGAATGTTTATAAAATGCTTCAGATAACGGGATTGTTATCGAAGTGCAAATTCTTATTTCGTAAACAGTTATTTGTCAAAATCTTGAACTGATATAAATACATTTGTTTTTTAACCTGCAGCCAAAGCTTTAGAAGCAAAACATCATTTTTGAATCTAAGGTTTTTGTTTTAAATGGTTCCAGAAAATCTCCCAACTTGGAAGACTTGCCTTTGGACCATGTGACTGGAGAGAAGTACATATACGAAGAGCTCCTTGGACTTAAATTCAGGATTTCTCCTCATGCATTTTTTCAGGTGAAATTGATTTTCAGTATCTGAGAGATTTGTTGAATTTGAACAAGGCAAATCAAGGCAGGACTCAGACACTTAATGGCAGTGATCTTGGGGACTGTTGCTGAACAAAGAGATCTTGGGGTGCAGGTTCATTGTTCCTTGAAGATAGAATCACAGGTAGAGATAGTAGTCAAGAAGGCATTTGATTTGCTTTTCTTTATTGGTCAGAGCATTGAGTATAGGAGTTGGGAGGTCATGCGGCTCTAAAGGACATTGGTTAGGCCACTTTTGAAATACTACAAGCAATTCTGATCTCCCTGCTATAGGAAAGATGTTGTTAAATTTGAAAGGGTGCTGAAAAGATTTACATGTTGCCAAAGAGGACTTGAGCTGCAGGGAGAGGCTGTATAGACTGAGGATACTTTTCCTGGAGCTGGACGCTGGGGGATGATTTTATAGAAGTTTATATAAGCATAGATAGGGTGAATAGCCAAGATCTTTGTTCCAGGATAGGGAGTTCAGAATTAGAGGGCTCAGGTTTAAGGTGAGAGAGGAAAGATTTCAAAGGGACCTAAGGGGCAACCTTTTCATGCAGAGGGTGGTGCGTGTATGGAATGAGCTACAGGAGGAAGTGATAGAGGCTGGTACAATTACAACATTTAAAAAGCATCTGGATGGGTAAATGAATAGGAAGGGTTCAGATGGATATGGACCAAATGCTGGCATATGGGACTAGATGAATTTAGAATTTCTGGTCGGCATTGACGAGTTGGACTGAAGGGCTGTTTCTGTGCTGTACATAGAGTCATAGAGATGTACAGCATGGAAACAGACCCTTCGGTCCAAACCATCCATGCCGACCAAATATCCCAACCCAATCTAGTCCCACCTGCCAGCACCCGGCCCAAATCCCTCCAAACCCTTCCTATTCATATACCCATCCAAATGCCTCTTAAATGTTGCAATTGTACCAGCCTCCACCACATCCTCTGGCAGCTCATTCCATACCCGTACCACCCTCTGCGTGAAAAAGTTGCCTCTTAGGTCTCTCTTATATCTTTTCCCCCTCTCACCCTAAACCTATGCCCTCTAGTTCTGGACTCCCAAACCCCAGGGAAAAGACTTTGCCTATTTATCCTATCCATGCTCCTCATAATTTTGTAAGCCACTATAAGGTCACCCCTCAGCCTCCAACGCTCCAGGGAAAACAGTCCCAGTTCAGCCTCTCCCTGTAGCTCAGATCCTCCAACCCTGGCAACATCCTTGTAAATCTTTTCTGAACCCTTTCAAGTTTCACAACATCTTTCTGATAGGAAGGAGACCAGAATTGCATGCAATATCCCAACAGTGGCCTAACCAATGTCCTGTACAGCTGCAACATGACTCCCAACTCCTGTACTCAATACTCTGACCAATAAAGGAAAGCATACCAAACGCCGCCTTCACTCTCCTATCTACCTGTGACTCCACTTTCAAGGAGCTATGAACCTGCACTCCAAGGTCTCTTTGTTCAGCAACACTTCCTAGGACCTTACCATTAAGTATATAAGTCCTCCTAAGATTTGCTTTCCCAAAATGCAGCACCTCGCATTTATCTGACTTAAACTCCATCTGCCACTTCTCAGCCCATTGGCCCATCTGGTCCAGATCCTGTTGTAATCTGAGGCAACCCTCTTCACTGTCCACTACACCTCCAATTTTGGTGTCATCTGCAAACTTACTAACTGTACCTCTTATGCTCGCATCCAAATCATTTATGTAAATGACGAAAAGTAGACAACCCAACACCGATCCTTGTGGCACTCCACTGGTCACAGATCTCCAGTCTGAAAAACAACCCTCTGTCTTCTACCTTTTGAGCCAGTTCTGTATCCAAATGGCTAGTTCTCCCTGTATTCCATGAGATCTAACCTTGCTAATCAGTCTCCCATGGGGAACTTTGTCAAATGCCTTACTGAAGTCCATATAGATCACATCTACTGCTCTGCCCTCATCAAACGTCTTTGTTACTTCATCAAAAAACTCAATCAAGTTTGTGAGACATGATTTCCCACGCACAAAGCCATGTTGACTATCCAGAATCAGTCCTTGCCTATCCAAATACATGTACATCCTAGCCCTCAGAATTCTCTCCAACAACTTGCCCACCACCAAGGTCAGGCTCACTGGTCTGTAGTTCCCTAGCTTAGAACATAGAACAATACAGCAGAGAACAGGCCCTTCGGCCCACAATGTTGTGCCGAACATTTGTCCTAGCTTAAGCACCTATCCATGGCTTGTCCTTAGCACCCTTCTTAAACAGTGGCACCACGTTTGCCAACTTCCAGTCTTCTGGCACTTCACCTGTGACTATCGATGATACAAATATCTCAGCAAGAGGCCCAGCAATCACTTCTCTAGCTTCCCACAGAGTTCTCGGGTACACCTGATCAGGTCTTCGGGATTTATCCAACTTTAACTGTTTCAAGACATCCAGCACTTCCTCCTCTGTAATTTGGACATTTTGCAAGATGTCACCATCTATTTCCCTACAGTCAATATCTTCCATATCCTTTTCCACAGTAAATACTGATGCAAAATTTTCATTCAGTATCTCCCCCATTTTCTGTGGATCCACACAAAGGCCGCCTTGCTGATCTTTGAGGGGCCCTATTCTCTCCTTAGTTCCCCTTTTGTCCTTAATATATTTGTAAATACCCTTTGGATTCTCCTTAATTCTATTTGCCAAAGCTATCTCATGTCCCCTTTTTGCCTTCCTGATTTCCCTCTTAAGTATACTCCTACTGCCTTTATACTCTTCTAAGGATTCACTCGATCTATCCTGTCTGTACCTGACATATGCTTCCTTCTTTTTCTTAACCAAATCCTCAATTTCTTTAGTCATCCAGCATTCCCTATACCTACCAGCCTTCCCTTTCACCCTGACAGCAATATACTTTCTCTGGATTCTTGCTGTCTCATTTCTAAAGGCTTCCCATTTTCCAGCCGTCCCATTACCTGCGAACATCTGCCTCCAATCAGCTTTTGAAAGTTCTTGCCTAATACCATCAAAATTGGCCTTTCTCTAATGTAGAACTTCAACTTTTAGATCTGGTCTATCTTTTTCCATCACTATTTTAAAACGAATAGAATTATGGTAGCTGGCCCCAAAGTGCTCCCCCACTGACACCTCAGTCACCTGCCCTGCCTTATTTCCCAAGAGTAGGTCAAGTTTTGCACCTTCTCTAGTAGGTACATCCACATACTGAGTCAGAAAATTGTCTTGTACATACTTAAGAAATTCCTCTCCATCTAAACCTTTAACACTATGGCAGTCCCAGTCGATGTTTGGAAAGCTAAAATCCCCTACCATAACCACCATATTATTCTTACAGATAGCTGAGATCTCCATACAAGTTTGTTTCTCAAATTCCCTCTGACTATTGGGGGGTCTGTAATACAATCCCAATAAGGTGAACATCCCTTTCTTATTTCTCAGTTCCACCCAAATAACTTTCCTCGATGTATTTCCGGGAATATCCTCCCTTAGCACAGCGTAATGCTATCCCTTATCAAAAATGTCACTCCCCCTCCTCTTTTGCCTCCCTTTCTATCCTTCCTGTAGCATTTGTATCTTGGAACATTCAGCTGCCAGTCCTGCTCATCCCTGAGCCATGTTTCCGTAATTGCTATGATATCCCAGTCCCATGTTCCTAACCATGCCCTGAGCTCATCTGCCTTCCCTGTTAGGCCCCTTGCATTGAAATAAATGCAGTTTAATTTATTAGTCCTACCTTGTCCCTGCCTGCCCTGACTGTTTGACTCACGTCTGTTCTCAGCTGTACATGTCTCAGATCGATCTCTTTCCTCACTATCTCCCTGGGTCCCCTCCCTTACTAGTTTAAATCCTCCCAAGCAGTTCTAGCAAATTTCTCAGCCAGTATATTAGTCCCCTTCCAATTTATGTGCAATCTGTCCTTCTTGTACAGGTCACTTCTACCCCAAAAGAGATTCCAATGATCCAAAAATGTGAATCCTTCTCCCATACACCAGCTCCTCAGCCACGCATTCATCTGCTCTTACCTCCTATTCCTGCCCTCACTAGCTCATAGCACTGGGAGTAATCCAGATATTACTACCCTTGAGGACCTCCTTTTTAAATTTCTACCTAACTCTCTGTAATCTCCCTTCAGAGTCTCAACCTTTTCCCTTCCAATGTCGTTGGTTCCAGTGTGGACAATGACCTCTTGCTGGCCCCTCTCCTCCGTGAGAACATTTTGCACCGTCACTGAGAGAGACATCCTTAATCCTGACACCAGGGAAACAACGTACCATTCTGCTTTTTCTCTGCTGGCCACAGAAATGTCTGTCTGTACCTCTGACTACAGAATCCCCTCACACAATTGATTTCTTACCCCTCGTTGCATTTCAGGTATTTCTCAATACCAGGAACTTGGCTGTTTGTGCTACGTTCCCCTGAGAATCCATCACCCCCTACATTTTCCAAAACAGCATACCTGTTTGAAATGGGCCTATCCACAAAAGATTCCTGCTCTAGTTACCTACCTCTCTTACCCTTCCTGGAATTAACCCATCTATGTGACTGTATCTGAGACTTTCCCCCCTTCCTATAACTGCCATCCATCACATCCTGTTGCTGTTGCAAATTCCTCATCGCTTCTATTTGTCTCTCCAACCGATCCACTTGATCTGATAAGATTCGCATCCACAACAGCATTTATGGCAGATGTAATCCGCAGTAACCCTTAAACTCTCTTTATGAGTATGACTATATGGCAATTCTTCAACTTCCATTGAAGTTTATTGGTGGGTGGGTGCATCATTCCCAGTTTGGGTAGAGAGTAGACACATGGATAACTCTAATCCACTCAAACCAGCTTCATAAACCTTGGCTGAGGAAGGAAATCAACATTGCAACCATCCTTGTGACTCTAAGATTGATAATTGCTACTGAATTAAAGACTACTTTGTGTTTTGCGGTTATGATCTGGAAACTGTTTGATCTCTTTGATAGTGGGCAAGATACCCTAGTTTGGTTGTGACTGGAGTAGTCAGGCCAAAATGGGATGTTTTGTGCTGGGAGTTTTCATGACCTAATCAATCAAATGTTATAACATGGATGTAAACATTGCTGTATTTAGGTGAACACTCAGGCTGCCGAAGTACTTTATTCAGCAGTTGGAGACTGGGCCAATCTGGACCAAGATAGTGTAGTGTTGGATGTTTGCTGTGGCACTGGCACTATTGGGCTTTCCCTTGCAAAGGTAAGTGAAAAGTTTTGTGTTGAGAAACCTTGTTGATGGTCTATTAGCGTAGGAATTCAGCATTGAAAAGGCCAGATGTGAAGTTTTAAGTTTGCTGCAAGTTTGTATTGATGGCTGTCCTGTATGGATTTGAAACTGGTACATTAAGGCCACTTTATTACAGTTTGGCCTCGGAACTGTAACTTGCAGATTCCGTAACCTTCTATGATGAGAGGTGTTGTAAGTTTAGTTAAAAAGGAAGTGGAAGCATATGAAAGATTTAGGAAACAGAAATCCCTGATGGTGGCGACGCAGGTCAGTAAAGTGGTCAAGAAGGCATACAGCAAGCTTTCCTTCATTGGATAGGGTATTGAGTATAAGAGTTGGCAGGTTATGTTACAGTTGTATAAGACTTTGATTCAGCTGCATTTGGAATGCGGCGTACAGTTCGGGTCGCCACATTACCAAATGGATGTGGATACTTCGGAGAGGGAGCAGAGGAGATTCACCAGGATGCTGCCCGGTATGGAGGGGGCTAGCTATGAAGAGAGGTTGAATAGATTAAGATTATTTTCATAAGAAACTCAAAGGTTGAAGGGGGACCTGATTGAGGTCTATAAAATTATGAGAAGTATAGACAGGGTGGATAGCAAGAAGTATTTTCCTAGAGTGCGGAACTCAATTACTAGGGGTCATGAGTTCAGAGTGAGAGGGGAAAGGTTTAGCGGAGGTATGTGTGGGAAGTTCTTTAATGCAGAGGGTGGTGGGGGCCTGGAACGCTTTGCCAGTGGAGTTAGTAGAGACGGGAACAATAGCGTCATTTAAGATATATCTAACCAGATACATAAATGGGCAGCGAGCAAAGGGATACAGATCTTTAAAAAAATAGGTGGCAGGTTTAGATAGAGGATCTGGATCGGCACAGGCTTGAGGGCCAAAGGGCCTATTCCTGTGCTGGAATTTTCTTTGTTCTTTTTTTTATGGGCAACAGGGATAATATAGGCTGGTGTGCCTTATACTGTGGTAGGGAAATTATTGGAGAAGATTCTTAGAGATAGGATTTACTTGCATTTGGAGAAGAATAGACTTCTTAGTGAAAGTTGTCATGACTTTACACAAGGGAGCTCTTGTCAAACTTGATTGAGGTTTTAAAAGAAGTGACAAAGATGGTTGAAGAGAGTAAGGCAGTAGCTGTTGTTTACATGGACTTTAGAACATAGAACATTACAGCAGAGTACACACCTTTTGGTCCTCGATGTTGCGATGACCTGTGGAACCAATTTGTAGCTCATCTAACCAACACTATTCCATTTTCATCCATATGTTTATCCAATGACCATTTAATTGCCCTTAAAGTTGGCTAGTCTATTACTGTTGCAGGCAATGCATTCCAGGCCCCCGTTAAGCTGAGTAAAGAAACTACCTTTGACATCTGTCCTATATCTATCACCCCTCAGTTTAAAGCTATGTCCCCTCGTGCTAGCCATCACCATCTGAGGAAAAAGGCTCTCACTGTCCACCCTCTCTAACCCTCTGATTATCTTTGTCTCAATGAAGTTATCTGTCAACCATGTTCTCTCGAATGAAAACAGCCTTAAGTCCCTCAGCCTTTCCTCATAAGACCTTCCCTCCATACCAAGTAACATATCACCTATGAACCTTTTCCAAAGTTTCCACATCCTTTCTATAATGCAGTAACCAGAACTGCATGCAAAACCCCAAGTGGGGTGCACCAGAGTTTTGTACAGCTTCAGCATGACTTTGTGTCTCCGAAACTCGATTCCTCTACCAATAAAAGCTAACACACTGTATGCCTTCTTAACAACCTATCAACCTGGGTGGCAACTTTCAGGGATCCACGTACATAGCCACCGAGATCTCTCTGTTCAAGAATCTTGTCATTAGCCCAGTACTCTTTATTCCTGTGGTTCCTTCCAAAGTGAATCAACTCACACTTTTTCACATTAAACACCATTTGCCACCTCTCAGCCCAATTCTGTAGCTTATCTATGTCCCTCTGTAACCTGCAACATCTTTCGGCACTAACCACAGCTGTATTGATCTTCGTGTCGTCTGCAAATTTACTAACCCATCCAGCTCATTTATAAAAATGACAAACAGCAGTGGACCCAAAACAGATTCTTCCAGTACACTACTAATAACTGAACTCAGGATGAACACTTCTATCAACCACTACCTTCCTCTGTCTTCTTTCAGCTTTCTGATCCAAACTGCTAAATCACCCTCAATCCCATGCCTCTATATTTTGTGCAATAACCTACAATGGGATACCTTATCAAATGTCTCACTGAAAACCATATACACTACATCAACCACTTTACCCCCATCTACCTGTTTGGTCACCATCTCAAAGAACTCAATAAGGCTTGTGAGGCATGACTACCCTTCACAAAACCGTGTTGACTATTCCTAATCAACTTATTCTGCTCTAGATGATTATAGATCCTGTCTCTTATAAACTTTTCCAACACTTTATCCACAACTGAAGTAAGGCTCACTGGTTTATAATTACCAGGGTGTGGCTACTCCCCTTCTTGCTATCCTCCAGTCTTTTGGCACTATTCCTGTAGACAATGACGACATAAAGATCAAAGCCAAAGGCTCTGCATTCCCTCCCCGGCTTCCCAGAGAATCTGAGGATAAATCCCATCCTGTCCAGGGGACTTATCTATTTTCATACTTTCCAGAATTGCTAACACTACCTCCTTGTGAGCCTCAATCCCATCTAGTCTGTAGCCTGTATCTCCGTATTCTCCTTGACAACATTGTTTTTTTCCAGTGTGAATACTGATGAAAAATATTGATTGTGCTTCTCTTATCTCCTCTGACTCCACACACAACTTTCCACTTCTGTTCCTGACTGTCCCTAATCTTACTCTAGTCTTTGGTATACCCATAGAAAGCTTTAGTTTTCCTTGATCCTATGTGCCAGTGTCGTCTTGTGTCCCCTCCTGGCTCTTCTTCGCGTTCTCTTTAGGTTTTTTCTGGCTAACATAAGCTGCCTTCTTTCTCTTGACAAGAGATTCAACTTTTTTAGTAAACCATGGCTCCTTTGCTTGGCCACTTCCTCCCTCTCTATCAAAGACACCCAGTAGTTGTTCCTTGAATAAGCTCCATATTTCAATTGTGCCCATCCTGTGTAGTTTCCTTCCCCATCCTAAGCATCCAAAATCTTGCCTAATTGCTTCCCCCCCCCCCTCCCCCCGCAATAACTCTTGCCCTATGGTATATACTCATCCCTTTCCATTGCTAAAGTGAACCTAACCAAATTGTGGTCACTATCACCAAAGTAGGTATGTACAACAAACATTTATCTACCCACCTCCATAACCAGCACCCTTCAAACATTCCAGAAGATTCCCCCGGTCTCTGGAACTGCTTGGATGCCATTAGCCATGCGGCTGGTGCAGTTGCCACCCCCACACTGATTGATGATGTCCCTTCCGCCCCCATCATGGCCACTCCCACAACCACTTCCGCCCCTCACAATTCCTCATGCATCACATGTGACATCACTTCCGCCCCTCACATCATCGCTGATGTCATACGCTCAGTGACTTCCGCCACCCCTACTGCCGTGTCTGCCACCACTTTGGTCCGCACCAACGCCACTCACCAGCATTCTGCTGACACACCCCTCACATATCCCGCTGTCACCATTCATGACCCCCAGAACCCTGAGGGGAACACCACCCCTGCTCATGACTCCACCCACATTCCCCCACCATCACACCCACTCCAGTTACTGGCTCCGCCCCATTCCCAGCTCCACACCCACACCAGATCCCAGCTCCCAGCCCTGCCGAGTTTTCACCATCCCTCCAGACCTTCCTCTCACTGAAGACGAACGATCAATCCTCAGCAAAGGACTCCCCTTCATCCCCCTCCGTCCACGCATCAATGGATTTAATACATGCCGTGACGTTGGACACTTCTTCCGCTGCCTCCGCCTCCGAGCTTACTTTCACAATCAGGATTCCCGCCCACCTTCTGAGGACCCCTTCGCCCACCTCCAACACATTGCATCCACCTGGACACCCCATGCTGGCCTATTACCTGCCCTCGACCTCTTCGTTTCCAACTGGCGCCGGGACATTAACTGCCTCAACTTGTCTACCCCCCTCCCCCACTCCAACCTCTCACCCTCACCACGCGCACCCCTCCAATCCCTCTGCTCCAATCCCAACCTTACCATCAAGCCACCAGATAAAGGGGGCGCAGTGGTAGTCTGGCGCACTGACCTCTACACCGCTGAAGCCAAACGCCAACTCGAGGACACCTCTTCCTACCGCCCCTCGACCATGACCCCACCCCCCCATCACCAATCCATTATCTCCCAGATCATACAGAACCTCAGGAAATCTTCCAACCTCGTAGTCCGGGAACCCCGCACTGCCCGGTTCTACCTTCTTCCCAAGATCCGCAAGCCTGACCACCCTGGCCGACCCATTGTCTCAGCATGCTCCTGCCCCACTGAACCCATCTCTACCTACCTCAACACTGTCCTATCCCTCCTAGTCCAGAAACTCCCCATGTACGTTCGAGACACCACCCACACCCTCCATCTCCTCCAAGATTTCCATTTCCCCGGCCCCCAATGCCTCATCTTCACCATGGATATCCAATTCCTCTACATCACCATCCGCCGTGACCAGGGCCTCCAAGCCCTCCGTTTTTTCCTCTCCCGACATCCCCAACAGTACCCTTCCACTGACACTTTCATTTGTTTGACTGAACTGCTCCTCACCCTTAACAATTTCTCCTTCGAATCCTCCCACTTCCTCCAGACCAAAGGCGTAGCCATGGGCACACGTATGGGCCCCAGCTATGCCTGTCTTTTTGTTGGCTACGTAGAACAGTTGATCTTCTGTAATTACACCGGCACCACTCCCCACCTCTTCCTCTGCTACATTGATGACTGCATTGGCGCCACCTCGTGCTCCCGCAAAGAGGTTGAGCAATTCATCAACTTCACCAACACATTCCACCCTGACCTTAAATTTACCTGGACCATCTCTGACATCTCCTTCCCCTTCCTGGACCTTTCCATCTCCATTAATGACGACCGACTTGACACTGACATTTTTTACAAACCCACTGACTCCCACAGCTACCTGGATTACACCTCTTCCCACCCTACCTCTTGCAAAAATGCCATCTCGTATTCCCAATTCCTCCGCCTCTGCCGTGTCTACTCCCAGGAGGACCAGTTCGACCACAGAACACATCAGATGGCCTCCTTCTTTAGAGACCGCAATTTCCCTTCCCAAGTGGTTAAAGATGCCCTCCCACGCATCTCGTCCACATCCTGCACCTCCGCCCTCAGACCCCACCCCTCCAACCGTAACAAGGACAGAACGCCCCTGGTGCTCACCTTCCACCCTACAAACCTTTGCATAAACCAAATCATCCGCCGACATTTCCGCCACCTCCAAAAAGACCCCACCACCAGAGATATATTTCCCTCCCCATCCCTTTCTGCCTTCCGCAAAGACCGTTCCCTCCGTGACTACCTGGTCAGGTCCACGCCTCCCTACAACCCACCCTCCCATCCTGGCACCTTCCTCTGCCACCACAGGAACTGCAAAACCTGAGCCCACACCTCCTCCCTCACCTCTATTCAAGGCCCTAAAGGAGCCTTCCACATCCATCAAAGTTTTACCTGCACATCCACTAATATATTTTATTGTATCCGTTGCTCCCGATGCGGTCTCCTCTACATTGGGGAGACTGGACGCCTCCTAGCAGAGCGCTTTAGGGAACACCTCCGGGACACCCACACCAATCAACCACACCGCCCCGTGGCCCAACATTTCAACTCTCCCTCCCACTCTGCCGAGGAGATGGAGGTTCTGGGCCTCCTTCACCGCCGCTCCCTCGCCATCAGATGCTTGGAGGAAGAACGCCTCATCTTTTGCCTCAGAAGACTTCAACCCCAGGGCGTCAATGTGGACTTCAACAGTTTCCTCATTTCCCCTTCCCCCACCTCACCCAGTTCCAAACTTCCAGCTCAGCACTGTCCCCATGACTTGTCCTACCTGCCTATCTTCTTTCCCACCTATCCACTCCACCCTCCTCCCTGACCTATCATCCCCTCCCCCACTCACCTGTTGTACTCTATGCTACTTTCTCCCCACCCCCACCCTCCTCTAGTTTATCTCTCCACCCTTCAGGCTCTCTGCCTTTATTCCTGATGAAGGGCTTTTGCCCGAAACATCAATTTTACTGCTCCTTGGATGCTGCCTGAACTGCTGTGCTCTTCCAGCACCACTAATCCACTATCAGCAAAGTGCTCACCTACCTCCAAATCTAACACCTCGCCTGGTTCATTATCCATCACCAAATACAATGTGGCCTCGCTCCTTGTTGGCTTGTCTGCATACTGTGTCAGGAAACCATCCTGCACAAATTGGACAAAAACTGATCCATCTAAAGTACTCAAACTATAGTATTTCCAGTCAATATTTGGAAAGTTAAAGTCCCCCATAACAACTACCCTGTTACTCTCACTCCTGTCCAGAATTTTCTTCGCTATCCTTTCCTCTACATTTCTCGAACTATTTGGAGGCCTATAGAAAACTCCCTACAGGGTGACCTCTCCTTTCCTGTTTCTAACCTCAACCCATACTACCTCAAACGTCCTATCTGCCACTGTAATACTGTCCTTGACTAACAATACCACACCTTTTTTATTATTTTCTCTGTTCACACTGAAATATCTAAATCCTGGAACCTACAACAACCATTCCTATCCCTGTTACTAACTGTTTACTAAAGCATTTGATAAGGACCCTAAGTTGGTCCAGAAGATCAAATTGTTCGGAATCCGTGTTGATACAAATTGAATAGAAAATTGACTTGGTCATAGATGACCAGGTACTACTGGAGGACTGTGAGCAATGATTTTCTGCAAGGATAAAAGAAATCTGATAAGTTTGCAGATGCCAGGAAAATTGGTAGAGTTGGGGGTAGTGAGGAAGGATATTGAATGACGCAGCAGGATATTGATCAGTTGAGAAGTTGGGCAGATGGAAAATAGAGTTTAATCTGAAAATGTGTTAGATGATACATTTTGGGAGGTCAAATGCAAGAGCAAAGTATACTGTAAATACCAGACTCTCAGGAGTATTAATATACAGAGGGATCTTGGGGTCCAACTCCATAGCTAAATGAAAATGGCACCACCAAGTGGAGAAGAAGTTAAAGAAAGCATGTGGCATGATTGCTTTTATCGATCAGGGCATTGATTATAAAAATTGGAAAGTCACTTGCAACTGTAAAAGATTTAAGTCAGGCCACATTTGGAATACTGTGTACTGTTCTGGTTGCCACACTGTAGGAAGCCTATTTGGAGACTTTAGAGAGGATGCAGAAGAGGTTTACCAGGATGTTGCCTGGATTAGAGCGTATTAGCATAACGAGAGGTTGGACAAACTTGGATTGTTTTTGTTAGAATGTCAGGGGCTGGGGGAGGTGGCGATCTTAGAAGTATACAAAATTATGAGAGGTGTAGATAGGATGGATAGTTGGTGTCTGTTTCCCAGGGTGGAAATGTCAAATACCAGGGGCATAGGTTTATGGTGGGAGGGGGAAGAGTTTAAAGGAGATGTGCAAGGTTTATTACAGATGGTGGTAAATACCTGGAATGCACTGCCAGGGGAGATAGTAGAAGCAGAAACATTAACAAAGTTTAAGAGGCATTTAGGGAGATGCATGAACAGGCAGGGAATAGAGAGACCAGGTGCAGGCAGACAGGATTAGTTTAGATTAACATCATGGTCGATACAGACTTGGTGAGTTGAAGGTCCTGTTCCTGTGCTATTGTGTTCTATGCACATAGGGCACACGCAACTTGTACATTATGGCTGTGAACCTATGAAAACACTTGATTCAGTGTTTTTACAAAATGAGATGAAAAATACCTACATATAGACATAAAAGTTAGAAGCAGCATATGATGCTTGGGTTTGAAATCTGCTGGAACATAGAGGGATAGAAGACTCATTCATTCCTCAGATTTGAGATGCTGGGGAAAAATCAGTTTGAGTGGGGGACTGAGAGATAAATCTCAATTTCAGATGAAGTGAAATTTCAGGTATGTGACAATATGGGTTTATAAAACATAAATTCAAGCTTACATGCATATCCTTTTATACAATATGTTAAAACAAGCTTGCAAGTTCTCAGATTCTGCCATGTCATTTTATGTGCTTTATAATGGGAATTTAGATGGCGAAATGAAGGGATTTCTGATGGAGTTTACATGGAGGGAGGAACTAAGGGAACAAAAAGTTAAGTTCAGAATTGAACCTGAATTGAGTAGGAGGTTGAAGTCACTGATGATGGGGAGTACCTGTGCTGAGGCATCACAGCTAAGCAGCTAAACATTGCAAGCTGCTGCCTCTTCTGACATCATATCACTGAAGATCAACTGATAATTTTCATTTTATTGCAAGAGTGGAATAATGTAAGGGATGCTGATATTGGGACTAGATATTTTGACAATTGGGATTAACAATTCTTTTTAATCTTGTTCCTCAGAGAGTGAAGAAAGTTATTGGAATTGAAATGTGCCAGGAAGCTATTGAAGACGCTAAAGTGAATGCAGAGTTAAATGGTTAGTATGTATTAACATCGTTGATAAACTTTCTTGTTGGTCTTGACCATGTTAAGTTCAATTTTCACCTGTTTCAGAACCATTGTCCCAAGACAACATGAAATTGTTGGAGTTTCTTCATTAGAGTAGTGTGGACCGTTGTTTGACCCAGCCCCTGTCAAAACCAGATTTTGATTGTATCTGCCTGTAGAAGATATGGGAATTTTGTTTGTTCCCCTCTCTCCATCCCAAGTGTGTGTTTTTCTTCTTTGTAGCTTCTCACAGATAAACAGGCTAAATCTCCAAGTCTGCTGGGGAATATTCAGTTTCACTTGTTGCTCAAGGCTTGTATTATGTTGAATGCTAAAGCCCTGTGCTTGATGAAAACCTCCCTGGGGTTTCAGTGTTTGTCAAGGAGCTGGTTGATACTATCCTCTGCGATCTGAGTTGAAATAATTAAATTTTTTAAATGTCCTTTCATTTTGTTTCTTTAATTAATGTATCAGTTCTGTGCAATCTCCATTTTCCTATTCGGGACTGGCAGAAAACATATATCTAAATAACAAAAAATAGAAATTGCTGGTAACATTCCACTCCCAAGCATCCCAGATGTCCATCTATTTTGAACAAGGTACTTTTCTCCCCTCGGTCGTCTGGACAGCCCTGCACTGTACCTCCTCCATTCCCCGTTCCACTGTTCTAAACGCCCCTCTCCTCAATGGAACAAAGACAGGGTTCCCCCTTGTCCTCATCTACCAACTCCAATTAGACCCCACCATCAAGAACATCTTCCCTACCCCTGCCTGCCTGCAGATATAAAATCCATAGGATCCCAACAGTGTGGAAACAGGCTCTTCAGCCCAACAAGTCGACATTGACCCTCCGAAGAGTAACCTGCCCAGACCCATTTCCCTACATTTCCCCCAACTAATGCACCTAACCTTCACATCCCTGAACGCTATTGATAATGTGGCATGGCCAGTTTACCTAACCTGCACATCTTTGGACTGTGGGAAGTAACCAGAGCACCCGGAGGAACCCCATACAGACACTGGGAGAGTGCAAACTCCACACAGTCGCCTGAGGCTGCGCTGAGAGACAGCAGTGCTAACCACTTGAACCACTGTGTGTGTGTGTATGTGTGTGTGTGTATACACACGTATGTGTGTGTGTGAGAGAGAGAGAGAGAGGGAGTGTGTGTGTAAACGTATGTGTGTGAGAGAGAGGGAGAGAGAGTCATCAGTAACATGGAAACTCTCCCTAAATGCCCACATCTGATTGAAGGAGCATATCGCTCTTCTAAAGGCCATCTTTGTTCCTTCACAATCTACAGACCAAGACTATAGCACTGACTTCTGCAAGGACCATTCCCTTCGCCAATCCTTAGGTCACGACACTCTCCCCACCAAAACCCTCCCCAAACTGCCTGTACCTCCCCCGGCAATTGTCAAAGATGCAAAACCTGCTGACTCACCGCTCCCCTCACTTCCATCCAGGGCCCCAAACAGTCCTTCCAAGTGAGACCTGCCTTTCCTCCTACCTACTTTACTGTACCTGGTGCTCCCGATGCTTCACTACATCGGTGAGACCAAACAAACACTCGGTACGTTTTTCTGAGCATCTCAGCTGGATCTGCAGAGGCTGACCTGACTTCCCACTCACCAGACATTTTAATTTCCCTTCCCACTCCCTTTCTACCAAGACCATCCTTGGTCTTCTCCATTCCCACAGCGAATTAGACCACAAATTGGAGGAACAACACCTCATCTTCCACCCGAGCAGCCTACAGCCCAGAGGACTCAACACTGAGTTCTCCAATTTCAAGTAACCTCCCTTCCCATCCCCCAACTCCCTCTCCAGCCCCTCCTCCTCTCTTCCATTCCTCTGACCTTTCTTTTCAATCCCCCCCCCCCCCCCAACCTCCACCTGCAGCTCCCCTTACACCCACCCCCAATCCTGAAGAAAGGTCACACCCAAAATGTTGACTTCTCTACCTCCTGATGTTACCTGGCTTGATGTGTTCTTTGTGAGGAGGAAGTAGAGTTGATATTTTGAGCGCAGTGACTCCTTTTTGGAGCAAAACTGTTTTATTTATCTAAGTTAAAAATCACACAACACCAAGTTATAGTCCAACAGGTTTAATTGGAAGCACTAGCTTTCAGAGCACCGCTCCTTCATCTGGTGACAACCACCTAATGAAGGAACGGTTTTGCAAAAGCTAATGATTCCATTTAAACCTGTTGGACTATAACCTGGTGTTGTGTGATTTTTAATTTTGTACACCCCAGTCCAACACCGGCATCTCCAAATCATAACTATTATTTATCTAAGTAACTGTTCACATTTCTATCTAACTTCACTTTAATTTTTCCTTTCTGTCAGGTCTGTCCAACGTGGAATTCTTGTGTGGAAAAGCTGAAGATCTCTTTCCCACTGTAATCAATTCTTTAACATCACAGAACTTAGTTGCTGTTGTAGACCCACCTCGGGCAGGACTTCGTAAGAACCATTTTGATACTGAATGCTACATTATTGAAAGTTGCCAGTGCAAGATTACAAACAATTTTAAAAAGTTGAAAACTGACCATATAAGAGTCAGTTAACTGGGATTTTTTTTAACCTATTTTTGATTTCCAGATTCCCGAGTTGTATTAGCAATAAGAAGAGCAGAGCATCTGAAAAGTCTGATCTATGTTGCTTGTAATGCTCGAGCAGCTATGAACAATTTTGTGGAGTAAGTTATCTTCTTATTTTGACAATCTAAATATAAAAAATAAGTTGAGGAAATGTTGCTCAATATTTTGTTCCCTCTGGTATGTCAGAAAGCACAGCAGAGCCTGTAAGTGATGGTTAGAACAGCACCACCAACTTTCACCTGTGGTCATGCTGTGCAGTGCATTTAACTTTCTCATCAAGTATAACAGTATAGCAGGTCTTGATCATTGTCCCATCTGTTGGTGTGAAGTTCCATCCTTTGATGGAGTTTAAGTTTAAAACCAGTTTGAACAGCATGGCAGTCCTGTATAGATTTGAAACCGGTGCATTAGGCCACCTGTTTGAAATTTGGCTGAAGAGGTGTCACCTGCACTTACCGGTGCTGCTCTGACCCCAAGGCTCAAGCATTAGGTTCAGAACTCTTCCAAAACATGATGAAAAATAACCTATATACTAACATTGAAAATTAGAAGCAGGAATAGGCAATTAAGTCCCTTGAGCTTGCTCTGTCATTCAGTAAGATCATGGTTGACCTTCAATTCTGCATTCCCAGCCATTCTTGATAATCTTTCTTGCTCTTTTGCTTAACAAGAATTTGTCTATCTCTGCTTAAAGGTATTCATGGGCTCTGCTTCCACCACCTTTTCAGGAAGAGTTCCAAATCTCTCTCTCTCTCTCTCTCTTTCTTTTTCTCTTTTTCTTTCTCTCTCTCTCTCTCCCTCTCCCTCTCTCTCTCTCTCTCTCTCTCAAATCAATAACCCTTGATTTTTAAAGAGTCACCCCTACTTTTAGGTTCATCTAAAAGAGCAAGCAGCTTCTCTACATCTGCCCTGTTAGGACCCAATCTAATCAAGTCGTGTCTTGCTCTGCTGGACTTCAGTAAATACAAGCCCAAGTTGTCCAGTCTCTCCTCATAAGACAATCTTCGCACTCCAGGTATTAGTCTGGCAAACCTTCTTTGGACTGTCTCTGCTGCATTTATATCCTTGCTTAAATAAGGTGCACTGTGCACTCTACTCCAGATCAAACTTCCCTCCGGAAGTCACTGCCAAGTGTGGACCTCAAAGAGCATGCTGTCAGAAAGAATGTTAGAGGGAACGCTGCTCCAGATCCGATCTCACCAATGCCCTGTATAACTAAAGCATAACCTCCCTACATTTGTATTGGGCTACCTTTGTGACAAATAATGACACTCTATTTAACAATCCCTAATTACTTGATTTACTTGCATACTAACCTTTTCTGATTCATGTACTCAGGCACCCAGATCCCTTTGCACCACAGAGTTCTGCAATCTCTCACATATAGATAATATGCTTCTCTATTTTCCTGCCAAAATAGACAATTTCACATTTGTCCATGTTATACTTCATTTGCCACAACGTCTCCAACTCATTCAGCCTACCTAAATCCTTTTGTAGCCTGCTTATGTCTTCTTCTCAACTTACATTTCTTGCTATCTTTGTATCATCAACATATTTGATCCCTTCATCTAAGTCATTTATGTACATTTGTAAACAGCTGAGGTCACCAAACTGATGCATCATTTGTTACATCTTACCAAGCTGAGAGATTTCCTTACACATAGCCTGTGCTGCTTGTTAGCGAGCCAATCTACTATCCGTGTCAAATGCCACCCCAAAAGCCATAAGCTTTATCTTGCTGCAAAAACATTGTTGTGGCACTTTATCAAATGGCTTCTGGAAGTCTGAGTACAGTGTGCCCCTTTATGCACAGTATGTGTCACCCCCTCAAAGAACTCCAATAGATTGGTCAGATATAATTTTCCTTTCACAAAGTTGTGTTGATACTACCTGATTATGTTGAACTTGTTAAAATGTCCTGCTTAATTTTAATAATAGTCAACTATTAAATTTTTTAAAATTTACTTGTGGGATGTGGGCATTGCATACTAGCCAGCATATATTGCCTGTCCTGTATGATAGATGTGAAGCTAACTTGCCTGTAGCTTTCAGCTTTCTGTTTCCCCTTTTTGAATAAAGGGGTTATAATCTATACCTGTCCCCAAATCAATAGAGTTTTGGAAAACTAATATCATAGCATCAACTATCTCAGTAGCCATTTATTTTCATACCCAGGAGTCCATGAGGACCCAGGCTCTTGTCAGCCCAGAGGTCCAGCAATTGACCTTTTCTGTGATTGTACTTCTGATTTCACTGGGTTCCTTCCTTCCTTCCTTCCATTTCCTGATTTGTCATTACTTCTGGGATATTACTTTGCTTGTCTATAGTGAAGAATTATGCAAAATACCTTTTCAATTTAACTATCATTTCATTATTTTCCATTATTAATTCAAATGTCTCAAATGCAGTCTGCTACTGCATCACTGTTGACTTATTCTTTACCAAAGTTTGCCAATTCATTTTAGGTAGCTCTGAAATTATGTCTTCAAAATTGCCTTTAGTTTAATTCCCAAAAAAATGTGGATCCTCTCCTCTCTCCCTGAAACAGCCCTTAAAATTAAGTCCTGTTATAGTTCCTGCCATCGATGGGTGCCTTCACTATGAGGTCATAAATTAATCCTATCTCGTACAATACTGAGTCTACTATCGCTGCTTGGTTGCAGAACATGCTGTTCTCAGAAACTATGCCAAAAACATTCAATGAACTCTGCATCTAGATCACCTTTGTCCATTTGATTTTTCCAGTCTACTCATCGATTAAACTCTCCCTTGGTTTTCGCTGTGCCTTTTCTAACAAGCTCTGATTTTTGTTTTCTTCCTTCATGACATTTGGTTGCTATTGCGGATCTGTATACTTCTCCAAATAACTTCCTGCCCTAACCTTGGGGTCAAATGATGTATTTTCCAGTAAGTGAAGTTTACAATAATGGGAAGTAAAGTAATAGGATGAGAACATTGGATTGAATGGATACTATTTGGATTTGAAATACCAGACTCCAGTGAAATTACTGCTGGAATGTAAATGGTGAAAATTCCCATCAGCAGAACGCCAGATGTTCTAAACAGTACATAACTTTCATTTCCTGCTTGTTATGCTACAGATTTATTGTGGCAGCAATACATGAACAAAACTTTTATTTAAACTGGTTAATTGGCATTTGTGCTTTGAATAACAGTAGTCACAATTTTGAGTCACTAAATATTGTTGTAGAAAATTATTTGCTAATTTTATTTATTATCTATATTCCATTTACTAATGTTTTGATGAGATGCAGCTAAAATGTGATTCGTGTGCTTTGTTTAAAAGTAACCATAATTTTCAATATGAGCATTCTTTACCACCTCTGGGACTGTTACAGTCTTCACCTGCACCCACGTGAATCAGTAATTGAATGGACTGCATTGTGATGTGAATTGTTAATGAAGCAAATTGTAAACATAAAATTATCTCTTTCTGTCCTCCACCGCCCATGTTTTGTTCCAGCCTTTGTCGTGCCCCATCTCATCGAGTGAAGGGATCTCCATTTCGTCCAGTTAAAGCTATGGCTGTCGATCTCTTCCCACATACAATGTACTATGAACTGTTAATATTGTTTCAGAGAGTGGAGTAAGCTCAGATTCTTCAAAGATTGAACCGTTAGGAACACAGCTGGGACTAAACTTATTACAGATATTATGGAAAACAAATATTGGGATTAACCAGAAATGCTACCTTGAGCTAGTTCAGCATGTAACTATTATTTGTGTATGATGTTGGCATACAGTTTTTCTTTCTGCATAGTGTTTGTAATTTGTGTTTTAACCAAGTCAGCATTATAATGACCTTTAATGAGCAAAATTAAGAGTTTGATTTGAATAGTACCATTATGTGTGAATTTGTTGAACATAATAAAATGTGATCAATACTGTTTTTCAATATTTTGCTAATTGTATGTTAGAAGTTTCCAATTGCTGTTATATACAAGTATGGTCGGAGGACTGAAGGGTTGAGGAATAACTGTTAGCTGGATCACCAGAAGTCCCTTGCTTATCCAATAGTACAATGGGATTTTTATGCCTCCATGAGATAACAAACAGTTTTGCATGAGATGTTAAACTGTCAGTGTTCCATTGGAGTGTTAGCTGAATTTATGTACTGAAGGCTTCGGAATTGCTTCTAAATTTAGGAGTTACCTCTAAATTTATTCTTTCCTGCTCAGATTACAGCTGATGCCAAGGCTGATAACCCTTTGCTGTTTGGATATTGTCATGGAATTGGAGAAAAAGCAGATAAATTAAGTTTAAGTTTAATATGTTGCTCCAACAACTCCATCTCCAACAAAACTGGAATTGTTGGAGAAACTCAGCGAGTCCAGCAGCACCTGCAGAATGAGAAAGCAGAGTTGATGTTCTGAGGCCAGTTGATTCTGATTTCTCTGCATAGATGCTGCTAGACCTGCTGAGTTTCTCTAGCGATTTGTTTTTTAGTTTGAGATTGGCAACGTCTTGGTTTTATTTCAACTCCATCTCTAAGACTGGCACAGTACCTCCATATACCATGAATGAATGCACCAAAGATGTGTGCACACATACACCATTTGTTGGCTGACCGTCCTATTTCCCCTTAAGGTGAAAACTTTATTTGCAATTCACTAGCCGCAGATGCACAAAAAGCAAAATTAATCCAACCCAGCCAATTAGCGCTTCAGTAGGTTCCTGTTGATCAACAGCAAAGTGATGGAAGATATCATTGTGAAATAAGTGCTGCTTGATAGCACTCAATGACCTCTATACACTCTGGGTTCTGCCACAGACACACTGCTCCTGACCTCATTGCAGCCTCAATCCAATCCTGGAAAAAATTGAATTCCAGAGGACTGGGAAGAGTGACCAACCTTGACATCATTGCATTTGACTGTGTGGTTAATAAAACTGGAATCAATGGGAACTGAGGTGAGTTTGCTGTATCTCAGATTCATGCCTGACACTAATAAACTGGTTGGGATTATTGGAGGTTAGTCACCTCAGTTCCAGGACATCTCTGCAGAAGTTCCTCAGAGTAAAACATCTTCCTAATCAGTGACCTCTGGGGCAGGTGGGACTTGAACCCAGACCTCCTTACTTAGAGGTAGGGGCACTACAACACTACAACAACTACAACCCACAAACCCTCTTGGTTCAACAGGGTAGATATTTTAAATCATCCTGTTCAAGGATTTTAGATGTCTTTGGAGCAAGTGGGACTTGAACCCAGATCTTTTGGCCTGGGGTAGGGACCCTGTGTCACAAGAACCTTCAAAAAACAAATGTAAGTAGATTCAAATATTTTCAACCTGTTTGTATAAATTATTACACACCTCAGGAGCAGGTGGGACTTAACACCTGGGCCTCTGGCTCAGACATAGGGGATACTATCATCACAATACTCTAAGAAGTTCATCAGGGCAGTTTCCTTGGCCCTTTATCCCTCATTCCTACTCCAAAAACCCCAAAGAATTGTGAATGCTGGAAATCAGAAATAAAAGCAGAAATTCTTGGAAAACCCTACATCTGGCAGAAGCTGCTTTATGTGGTAGGTGTGTCTTGGATAGTAAAGAGGGAGGAAGTAAATGCTTCTGCAATTGAATGGTAAGTTTCTGTGGGGTTGTGGGAAGGTGTTGGAAATAGAGGAGGAGTGACTTAAGATGTGCCTGTGGAAAGCTGACAAGGGAGGGGAATGTGGTCATGACATCCTGTTGGAGGTGGAAGAAATAGTGCTAATAATCCTTTATATATGAATGTGCTGTATATCAATGTTATGGGAGGGAAGAGGAGGAGTCAGGGTTGAAATGGAGGAGATGGGTCAGATATGACTGAGGAGGTCTGTCACAGAGGTCTGTCAACCACAGAGCTGGGTAATCCTCAGTTTGGGGGGGGGGGGGGGGTGGAGTGTAAATTTCAGAGGTCCCCTTGTAGAAACTGACGTCCTTTGAACAGATGTGACTGAGAAACTGGGAGAATGGATTAATCTTCACAGGAAGTCCAGTGTGATGATGCATAGTCAAAGTAACAGTGGAGTTAATGGGTTTATAATGATTAGTGGTGGCCAGCCTAACCTCAGAAATGGAGAGGAGATGGAGATATCAGAAGTGAAGGTGAAAGCAGGATGGAAATTAGAAGGGATGTTCATAAACTGTTTCAATTCTGGAGAAGAGGGGAAAGCAGCACTGATAATGTCATTGATATACTGGAGAAAGAATTGGGGTGGAGGCCTGAGTATAATTGGAACAAGGAATGTTCCTTGCACCCTTTAAAGAGGCAAGCATAACTGGGCTCTTACCTGAAGAAAATGAGAATTAATGGAGAATTGTTCAAAGTAAGGAAAGATGGGGACAGTTCAGGCCTATTTTTCAGGAAGCACCTTAAAGCCCTGAGACGATCCTGATGGGGATAGATTTGTAAAGGGATTGCATTCCATGGTGAAGAGGCAACAACTTGAACCCATGATCAGGGAAATTCTGAAACGGAGGTAAAGCAGAACCTTGCAGCCTTCAGAACTTAATATCAGGTTTTGCACTTTCTCTCATGTTCTTATCCCAACTGCTGCTACAAAGAACCTATTGGCATCCACTCACGGCCCCATTAGCAGCTATTGATTGTTCTAGGCGGACTTTTACCCAGACCCTGTTTTTCTTTCTGGGCTCCATCTTCACACCGTCTCCACATTTTCAGCCATATATTTTCTAAAATCGGTTCTAAAGAGGGGTCACTGAATCAAAAATATTAACTGTGCTTCTATTCATACAGTTTTCCCAGCAATTTTTGTTTTTGTTTCCCCTACTTATCTATAATGGAGTTCACATTAAATTTAAAACTAACCAAATAAATTAACATGAAAAAGGGGAAAGTGGGTCAAAGCCATTATGTCCAAGTCTTCTCTTGGTTCTTGAATGCTTCTGGGTTTTTGTAATTATTTACAAGAGTACCTGCTATTTATTTCATCACTCAGAACTTCTAAGCAGCTGTTGAACACTTCAATGCCTCATGGTCTAATTATGGTTTGCAGACAAAGATTGGAGAAATTGCAGATAATGAGAATTTTCAATGGATGCAGCAGGATATACACTGTAGCTCATTTGGAGGCAGTCAGAAAATGGCAGATGGAGTTTAAACTGGACAAATGTGAGGTGATGCACTTTGCAAGGTCAAGTACAGGTGAAAATTATAGGGTGAATGGTAGAACCTTTGGGAGTATTGACATGCAACAGGATTTGAGTGTACAGGACCACAGATCACTGAAGGTAGAAGCGCAGATAGATAACAATTTTAAAAAAGCCAATGACACACTTACCTTTATTGGAAGGTCAAATTCAAAAAGTCACATTACACCAGGTTATAGTCCCAACAGATTTGTTTCAAATCACAAGCTTTCAGAGCACAACTCTTTCAACAGGCGAAGTGGTCACCTAGCGTTGTGTGACTTTTTACTTTGTCCACCCCAGTCCAACACTGGCAACTCCACATCATTCATTAGAAGGATAGGCAAGTTAAGCTGCAGCTGTATAGGATTTTAGTTAGGCCACATTTGAAAGTGTGGTGACCAGAATTATACCCAACCAGAAGGATGTCGATGCTTTGGAGAAGGTACAGAAAAGGTTTACCAGGATGTTGCTTGGTATGGGAAATTTTAGCTATGAAGAAAGGATGCACAGTGGCTCAATGGTTAGCACTGTTGTGTCTCAGCCCCAGGGACCCAGATTCTATTCCAGCCTCGGGTGACTGTCTGGAGTTTGCACATTCTCTCAGTCTGTGAGAGTTTCTGCCAGGTGCTCTGGTTTCCTCTCCAGCCCAAAGATGTGTAGGGTAAGTGGATTGGCTATACTGAATTGCCCATAATGTGCAGGTTAAGTGGATGAGCCATGGGAAATGCAGTTTCAGGTGGAGTCTGGGTGGGACAATCAGAGGGTCATTGTGGACCTGGCCAAATGGTCCGTTTCCACACCATAGACATTTGATGACAAGAAAGGTTGGATTGACTGGAATGCAAGAGTTTAAGACCTGATGGAAATTTAAGGTTGTGAATGGCATGGATAGAGTGGAAAATATGAGGCTTTTTCAGAATAAGTGAGTTTGATGGTGAAAATGTAAAAATCTTAGCGAACTGCAGACTCACTGAGTAATATGTGCCCTAAGACAGAACTAAAGTCGGCCAGTGCTGGACCATATCCACCCATGTTGCATCTGAGTGACACACAGAGTGTGGAGTTGGGTTAACTATTTACATGCCAAGCAACCTTGTTAATGAGAAAAAAACTTCATGAAAAACCTTTCGGATTTTGGAGCTTTTCGGATTTCAAATAAAGGGTTGTCTACTTGTACAATGAAATGAAAATAAAGGACTAGGCACAGTACAGGTTTTGTAATGAATTATCAAACTTTATTGCTTCAAACTACAGAGCAAAAAAAAAAATACGTATCACACAAAATGGACTACACAAACATCCAGATGGCTGTGCAGGTTGCTGCAAGCATAGGTTGAAGGACATATACATGAAGCCTGAAAGTCACTTAAAACAACTGTTGCTGTGGCAACTGCATGCAATGTACAATTTGCCATTGCAGTACCATCTTTGCACTGCAAGTTCCCTGATCAGACAATTTAAAAACATTCCACATTAACCTAACATAAATTGCAACGATACAAATCTTATTTCTTGGCAAATTAGAACAAATTATCCATTCTGAATGACTTCACCCATTAACATTCCACCTTCTGAGAACTTAGATTTCTTTAACAAAATTTGTATTTCAATGCAAGAAACTTCATTCACCAGTCACAGGAGATTTCTTGACTGAATAATAAAGATGACAGAACTTTGATTTTAAGTAGACCACAGCCTAAGACCATAATCAGCGATGGAAGAAAATTGATCGGAGATGAGACGAGTGAATCAGTTTGTAAAGCCAGGGAAGCTGCAGTGCTCCTTCTCAACTCAAAATACACATAAGGTAGCAGGCTTCAGGTAAACCAAACAAATCAAACTTGAGAATCATTTTAATGAGAATACAGATTTCTATGTATGCTTCAATAATCACTGGAATTAATTTCCTTTATGCAAATGTGTAAGAAGTCATATCCAAAGCACTTCAAATCATACAAAATACCATTAGCTTTTCTGGAATAATTTTTGAGACATCAAGAACAGTAGTAATTGCAATTGGTTGACAGCTACATTTAAAGTGAGGTCAAGACCTCGAGTATTTGAACAAAACAAATGCAAGTTTAAAAGAAAACAGTTGCCTCTGACTGTGTTTCCAAATTTGATCAATCGTGTAACACGTGAACAACTTTCTTGGAGTGTTAGAGGGCGCTATTGCATGTAATCAATTATTTATTTTTAAAAAGTTTTTCTCCCCATTTTGAACATGAAATCTATTACATACTTGACATGCATTTAAGAGAGTAAACATTTTAGTGAATTCTGGAACTGATTTATCATGTAGTTACTTAATGAGTGTTAACACCTTTTCAGACTTATTGGTTTTTCTTCCTATAATACCATTTACACAATGATGCACCAATAAGACACAGACGCATGCTTAAAAAGATGAAACAATGCACTATGCCCTAACAAGATACAACCCATAATCACAAATAATTTTTGCTTCTATGGATTGAGAAAAGAAAAGCAGTCAAATTACAATCCTTTACTTCATGATTACCTTCTAGGCAGCAAAATTAGTTGATCGGTTTAGTTTTTAAAAATAAGAGCCACATTGAATATAATGTATTGAGAAGTTACAACTGATACACACAAATACCAATGTTAAAAAGGTACAAATCAATTAGGATGAAAGTAAGACAACTAGTTTTCATTTCAAATCACACTTTAGTTGATCACAAATGCAAATTCGCAAAACCACAATCTGACTCTCTCGCAGCAGCACTTGTGCTCATGTGCAAAGGCAAGAAAAGTTGCATTCAACAGAGAAAAATAGTAAACATTTAAAACACAAACTTCACAAAATGACAGTGCACAGCAGTTTAAATATAAGTTTTGTTCCAGCAGTTATTGCAATTTTTAAAATATTGTTTCTCCCTTTCTATGCCACTGTTGAAGCCTGCAGCAAGCATTAAAAAATTAGTCTGTCAGTTTGCATAAGACACTATTATTAAGCTTTGGTTCACATTACCAAGAGTGCACTGGAGCTAATCATGGTACTTTGTTTCCTTCAGGTTGTTATCCTGGGTTTCAGTGAGGTAAAATTAAGTCATTGAAAGGAAAGTCATTTTCCAACACAAAGTATAAGACAATGAGAACTAATTCAAGATTGTATATCAAAACCTCCAAATCTGCATGCCTGGTAATAAGTTAAACTATAAGTGGAGGAATATTATATTCTTTTTATCAATTCTACTTCTAACAGTAAGACAAATCAAACCTGTTCGTTTGTATCATTAATGATTTCTTCTACAAAAAAGACAGTGGGGCAGACTATAATTAAACAACAATGTACAAATGCCTACAACAGTTCCTACCAAAACAAAATACTGATTGAGAGTTAACTGTCCAAACTTGAAAGTTCGGGTCTTAACAGATAACTGCAAAGCAGAATCAGAAGAAAACACAGATAGCTGCAACTTCAGCTCTGATACAATGATTCCAAAGCTGACTATCAATTTGGCACACAGTGACACGACTGTCACAGAAAGAGACATTCTGTATTCGTGCCAAATGACAGAAGTGGAGAGTCAAACCCAAACACCACAAGTTCAACAGGATTGCGTAGTCTCAATCATGCATTACATTTACTGATACAGGATCCAGTTCTTTGACCCATTTACATATAAAAGTTATACATATTAACAGACTCCTATAACAAAATAGGAAGTCTCAACACAAATACTACAAAAAGCATTTAAAAAAAACATTTAATGTTCATGGATTGGAGACCACAATTTTTTTTGCCAGTTTTTGAGCCTTTCACTAGTGATCAGATTTTTTTTTAAAATAAAGGCCATTCAAAATACAAGCTCTAAAATGTTCAATATAAATCCATGGTTCCTAAAACCCCCAATTCATACAATCTCCACATAAAACACTGTGTTTCTTCAATGATGGTTAAGTGTCACTTCATTTAAACATGTAACTTCCTCTCAAATTGCCTTAATAAATCGCTTAAAATGTGTTTACAAAAAGAATGTCTCATATTAAAAGAAATAACTTAAGGTTTATCTAGTGAAAGCCATTTTCTCTGGCACCAGCTTGTAAGTAAATAATGTAAAGTTTAACTTTTTTCCGGGAGATTACCCGATAGGGTCTAGCTAACCAACAGATCAGTGCAGAATGACAATTTAATGACCATTCTGTAGCTGGAAGATTCAGGGAACTTATTGGGCTTTATTATCTCCCTTAAAATTGAACTGAAATTAAAATGTTCACAGGTTGAAAGGTCCTTTTCTGGGGCAACACCACCATTTGATGCAATTGCATTCTATTTTTAGCCTCGAGTCCTTTTCTGAAAAAGAGAGGGGTATGGGTAGTTCAATAACTCACGTTCATAAATGTTACCCTGTTGTTATGCAAAAACAGTAATGTCTAACTGAAGCAGTACTCAGTCAAACTGGGTTAGGGGAACCTTTAAACATGGTTGTGCATTCTGCAACATAGTATGTTCTTTATAAGAAGGTAACAAAGAAATGGTTGAGGATGAGTTTCTCCAGTGCGTTATTGCTCTCCATTTTGCAGTGCTTTACACATCAACAGTACAAAGGGGTTCGCTGCCTGGCTGTGCTGATTCCATTATTGTCATCTTCGGCTTCTTCCTCGTTTCCTCCTTCATGGAGCAGAGAAGAAAACAAATTACATGTACACACATGCTTGTTATTTTAAAAAAACCCTTATAAATTATTTTCGACCCCTTGAGGGTGCAGTATCAAAACTTTGTACTGTAGTTTGCTGACACTTATTGTCAAGGTTCATTCAAAGGGTAGCCAACTGGGTAAAGTACCAGGTTAGAATGGCAGGAGAGAAAGCATGGGAGCCAAAAATTGGCAAGACAAGATCAGAAGTACTAAACTTAAATAATATAAAACATAAATCCAGAGACATAGCTAATGGAACTATAGCACCTTAAACTATGAACTCTGCTCAGCCATCAACCCGACCAGCAATACACCCCATGCCACACAAAAATATTTACCCTATCCCGTGCTAATTTCTTCATTTCGTCTCGCAACTTGTTTAAAATATGTAGATTCGGTTTGTTCTTTTTGGCAAACTGCTGCAGTTCAATCACACTTTTATCAGACATTTCCTGTGTTAAAACAGGGGAAGCAATTGCATGTTAGGCAAGTCGTCTAAAAAGTACAGGCAAATATACCACCATTACTAAGACTTGGCATATGAAGGAAATGGTTTTGCCATCTGCAATAACAACAACAACCAGGTCTTGATCAGAATGCATTGGCATTCACTGGTACATTTCAGAAACCTTGAGTAAAAAAGGTGAAATACAAAACTTTACTCACTATGACATATCTTAAGGCATTGCTGTCATTGTCTTGAACATTAAAGGGTTCTCACTGGAAAATGAATGCAGAGCTTCCAAAAACAAAATCACTGGGGATCCTCACCCTATCAAAACTCAATGTCACTGAATTTCCATAGCAGCTCAATAAAGAAAATTATTCCTTCTCCTCATTGAATGCAAATCAAGGTCTAATATTAGTGACTCTCCTTGCATAAAAACATTTAAAAAGTCAAGTACCATAAATGCTCCATTTGACTAACATATTCAGTACTTTATTTAAAATGTGAAGCACAACTTTTTGGTGCTTAAAGGTAAATTCACCATCGGCTTACCAGACCACTGAGCTGCTCTCATTAGAGAGAGAGGACTGCTGGTGGTTGAACCGAAGGATCATCACACCTTAGTTTAGGGGAGAAATTGAGGAGAGTATTTCATGACAATCCCAGTCAGTGCAGGAATTGAACCCACAACTCTCCACATCGCGAAAATGCTAGCCTGCCAACTGAGCTAACAAATCCCCAATAGAGTATCCTATAAAGCAAGGAATCATCACCAGCAAAAAAAGCAACAGAATCAATAGCAGCATGTACTCCTGAATTAGACTGTTGTGCATTCAAACACCAATTCAGATGTGATCTCAGTCTGAAGTCCCATCTGTACAATAATACATTGAAGCTACATCTTTAAGACCAGCTATTAAAACAAAACTGTCTGCCTTTTTCAGGTGGACGTAAAGGACGCAACTGTACTTGTCCTCAAAGAAAACAGTTCTCTTGACTGTCAAATAAAGTTCTTCAGAGGTAAAGCAATTTATGCATAAACTGTATTTGCATACATCTAAACATGCGAACTAAACTGCAGAGCAACTAGTTAGCATTGAAGCCTGTTCAGGACATGAAAGCCAATCAAAATGATGAATTTATTCATTTAAGCACTTGGGTGGAACAAATGTATTTTTAAACATTAAATAAAGCTTTACTTGGTCTATCATGCAAGCTTTTCAGACATGTATTGTAAAGAAATTTGATAATCATTAGCAAAATAACAAATCTTCTGAAAACTCATAAGTAAAATACTACAACTGCTCAGTTAACTGGAAAAAAATATATTTTAATGAAATGGTGCCACTGGGACACAAAATTTACATTAGAAGGTTTATATCAGAAGGTTTGGTTACAGTGAAATAACTTCTTGGTAAAATAATTTCATTTCTCACTTGGAACAATTTCAGCAGCAATACATTTAAAACATTTTCCACCTCACTTTTTAAATAAAATGTTTGACACTCCTCTTAAAATTATGAGATTAGCACCCTCTTAAAAGGCTTATGTTGCTACAAAACAGAGCAATTCTACATCAAATGCAGTATGCCGGACCTGGATCCCACCCCGACAAAAATACAACATTCAATGCATTACCTCACAATTTACCTGTTTGACCATTTTATTGCTTTCCCTGCCGTACATGCGTAGTAGCGACCCCCAGTTCTTGACGTGAGGGTGTAGTAGTTGTAGGATTTTCTGAGATGCTAGCTGTTTGCCAACTCGTTTGTTCTTGCCTGCAAATTGCAATAGGTTTTAATTACAAGAGTTGACAAAAACAAACAGAAAATATATGATTTAGTTCCTGTCATATCGCCAGATTTAAACAGAGGTAAACATTAATGCATAGGTGCTAAGCTAATCCCCCCTCACCTTCAATACCGCAAGTGTGAATTACAGTACTGATTGAGAGATTTACATTTTATACAGTACACTTAGTTCAGATTGTATTTGCCCCTTATGATAAAGAAACTGATATCCCAATAAAGGCAATTAAAACATGGAAATAACCAGATTTAGTACTCAAAATGGATAGAACTTTAATTCAGCCTTCAAATAATCTTGGCAGTTCATGAAACAAAGAATTAAAATCGACTACTCTCATCTGTGATGGGAATCTAATCTAAATAGATAAAGCTACACTATTGAGAGACAACACATGAAAAGTCTTCAAATTGTTGAATTTAATTGCTAGGTTTTTAAACTGTGAAGGGCTCTTCCTTTGACTATCAGAAATATAGACAAGATAAAAGGTACTCTAATGTAATAAGGTACTCATCATTAACCAGAAAGGGAATACTACACCAGGAATCAGAATACCTTATAATAGGTAAAAGCTCAATTATTGTGGAAAAACAGAACTATAACGCCAGATTTCACAATAACTTCAATTTATTCAAAGTAGTACTATTCAAGCTACATCTAGAATATTGTCCCCTTAATTAAACAAAGATGTGGAGGAGCCGGTGTTGAACTGGGGTGGGCAAAAGTTAAAAGTCACAACAGCAGATTATAGAACAGTTTATTCAGAAGCACTAGATTTCAGAGTGCTGCTCCTTCATCAGGTAGTTATGGAGCAGGATCAGAAAACAGAATTTATAGCAAAACATTAGTGTCATGCAACTGAAATGGTATATTGAACAAACCTAGATTGCTGTTAAGTCTTCCAGCTTTTAGAATGGGTTGCAGGTTTCAGTTCATTAATGCATAAACCCCAGAACTTCTTTTTAAAGGCACCTTTGAGATAATTTAAGGTTTTATAACAAAAGGTGACATCTCAGCTCAGAAAATGCATTAAAGTTGTGAGGATAGAGTCTGTCTGTATCCCAATCTTGATGCAGACTGGTTGTATTTACAAAGTGGGAGGGCTCGCCAAAGGGAGAGTGAGAGAGAAAGAACGAGAAAGAAAGAATGAAAAGAAAAAGAAAAAGGTGGGTCACTTGTATTTTGACATGAACCCAGGTGAGGTCGCAACCAGGACCTTGGGTTCATGTCACACTACACGTGACCCCAGTACACTATGCACACATCCAGGTGCACAACCTCTCTCAGGCTTATAACTCCATCAGACACTCACATACACTTTACAGCTTGCACACACACACTCTCACGTACACTCTCTCTCTCTCTCAGGCACGAGAATTTGTATTTGCAGAATTTTTTTTGCCGATACATTCTATTTTGCTCAAAAAATACACATCTTCAGGCAGTCAATCCATGTAATATTTTGTAAATTCCACTTTGGAAATTGAACCAGTCTGACTCAAGACTGGGATAGAGTCTAACCTCACAGCTTTAATGCATTGTCTAAGCTGTCACTTTTTTTAATATAAAACCTTAAGTTATCTTGAGAACGTGATTTTAAAAAAATTCTGGGATTTACATATTAACGAACTGAAACCTGCAATCCATTCTAAAAGATGAAAGACTTAGCAGCAATCTAGGTTTATTCAATATATCATTTCAGTTGCATGACACTGTAATCTTTTGCTATAAATTCTGTGTCTTACGGTCCTGCTCCATAACTACCTATGAAGGAGCGGTGCTCCAAAAGCTAGTGCTTCCAAATAAACCTGTTGGACGAAACCTGCTGTTGTGAGATTTTTAAATACAAGCAAAGACACTGACATAGGAGGCAATCCAGAGCATGTTCATCAGGTTGATTGCTGGGTACGGAGGTATTTTCATGAGGACATGTTAAGTGGGTTTTCTAAACTCTAGTTTTCTAAACTAGAGTTTAGAAAATTGACAGTCAACTTATTGAAACGGACAAGATTCTTAGGGAGCTTGACAGGTTAGACTTAGAGAGTTGGTTTCCCCTTCTGGGAAAGTCTAGAGCCAGAGAGCATAATCTCAAAACAAGAGGTCACTCAGCTAGGACAGAAATGAGGAGGAATTTCTTCTTGGAGGTATTGAATCTTTGGAATTCTTTACCACAGAGAGCTGTACAGGCTAGTCGGTCAGCATATTCAAAAGATGATTCTTCAAGTCACAAACTTTTAATTACTAAGAGAACTAATGGTACGAAGGAGAGTGGAGTTGAGAATTATCAGATCAGCATGGCAGAGCAGAGCCGATGGACCGAATTACCTATCTTTGCTCCTACACCTTGTGTTATTTACTGCTCAAGGAGCTGCAAATCAGGGTTTACTTTCTCCCTCAAAGGCACGGACTCCTCATTAGGGTACACTGGTATTAGATGCTCCCTGGTAACTCACTCGGGTGGCCATTCTCAACATGCAAACAGTTCTTAACACCACTGACAACAGGTTTTGGCCCTCATATCATTAAGCAGAAATGAAGGTCTCTTATCATGACTCCAGCATCAAAGTGGCGATACTACATCTAGAGTTTGGTGTACAGTTTTCTCTTTGCAAGGTTTGTAGCTCAGGCTGAGGATTAGGGTGCAGGTTTGATATCCAGACATTTCATCTGAAACGTCTGGATATCAAACTTACAGCTCAGCAAGCAAACCTACATCCTAAAGTTTTCTCTTTATAGGAGTTTTAAAAAAAGTCTTAACAACTAAGATTCACTTGAATCATTCCTATTATGAAGGAATCATCTATCATCTTGAGAGAAGTTGGTATTCAGTGGAATTCTCTTGACCAAAAACAGTGGAAGCTGGGTTAGAGTTTATTCAAGGCAGAGTCAGATGGACATTTGACAGTCAAAGGATTCCAGGGTAATGAGATGGAAGACAGGAAAGTGGAATTGAGATCAAAACCAGATTGGTTAAAATCTTATTAAATGGCAGACCAGGTCCAAATGGCATCTTCCTGTTCTAGAGAACTATTGCATTCGCCAACAAATTTTCCCTTCTATACGCCAGAGATTCTGAAACTGATTGTAGTAACCCTTTCTTACCTCGGACAACTTAATTCAGAGGGCTGAAATCTAACTGGTCTGAATATTTAACTATTCAATATATAAACAACAAATCAAGAGAAATACAAACTGACTGCACCATGGCAATCAAACAATTACAGGTATTTACTTACATAATTTGCACAGGCCATTAGGATCATTAATGAAAATACATAAACAACAAGTTTAAAATCTCCCATATCACAAACAAGTACCCTGATTTGTAGCCATCATTCATCAACAAATTTGTACACATCAGTATTTGAGAAGACTAGATTCCATAATTAAATGGTTTAAGTGAATACATGGAATGAACATTTTAACAACAGATGAGGTCACACAAGGAAATAGTTATAGCTCCATTAAATGCTGTAAGTTTTTAATGAGTAAAATGTACTAAAAATATATGATTTTACTGAAAGGCAAAACCACAAAAATTTAAAAACAGAATCCTTCAAAAATTACAAATGAACAGCACCATTCTCTCACTTAGTCGCAATAGCATGTTAATCAGGTGGAAACTAAAACAAAATGTATTACAAAATAAATTAAAAGCAGGGAAAATTAAAACATTCAAATATTAGGGAAACTAAAAAATGCTGGCAGTGTAGCAACAAAGAAGAAGAGTTTATGCTCTTCAGATGCTGCCTGACTGGCTGTGCTTTTCCAGTGTTACATGTTAGTACACTGTCGCAATGAGACCAGAAGATTAATACAAGAAACCCTTTAATCAGAAACCCTCAGGGCCAGCTGGTTTGCGGAATGTGGAACTTTTTTCAGATTTCGGAATAAGTCACAGCTTAATGGCGAAATGTAAAAAACCTTCGTGAACAGCAGACGCCCCGGTGAGTGCTACAAGCCCGGAGACAGAATTGACACCTGTCAGTGCTGGGCCACACTGCCATGTCACATTTGAGCGATATGGGTTGACTGGGTATCGGATTGGGTTAACCTCACGCCAAATAACCTTGCTACAGAAAAAAACAACTTCATGAAAAAAATTTCAGATTTCGGAGCTTTCCTGATTTCAGATAAAGGATGGTGTACCTGAACACGAACACTGTCAAAGTGTGCGATTTAGAAATTGTGCAAGCTACTGCCTAATCAGTATAAAAATGAAATACTCAATTACAATGCAGCACCGTAGCTTACTTCTGAGGGGCCTTTATGAAATTTGAGTTGCTGCAGTTTCATAGCAGCAATTAATGATGAGTATTAGATATTCTACTCAAAGTCATACAGAAAGAAAAAATTCAGAATTTTGTACACAACAGTATTGACTATGGTCCTAAAGAAAAGCACCTAGTTAATAATAAGCTTCATTCAGTCAGCAAAGTCCTATTTCAAAAACCAGAGATGCTGTTGCTTGGTCAGATATTTTAAGATGAAATCAATCACAAGTAGTGAACATATTAATGAGTGCGTACCCACAAATGATCAGAACGAATTAGTATTTCCAACTATACCGACATTGTGAAATTATCATGCCTCTGTCCCCATCTATGTCTCCCAACAGGCAGCTGGGCATGGAAAAAGTGCATACAGTACTGCCTTTCTAATCAATGACTTAACTACCCAAAATATACCTGCATTCAATACAGCTTGCTGAAATTAATTTGAAATCATATTTAAAACTAACAGGAGTGATTTTACATCCATCAACTTTGTGGAGAAAACCTTATAGGATTCTGGACATAAAAAACTAGACCAATGTTAATTTTGATACTTACACCAGCCTCTCACTGTGTGCTTGCCACAGGTCATGACATATTCACTTTTCTGGTTTTTACCAGGAATTACCTCAAACTTGATGCTTGTGTCGCCCATTCCATGGTTTCTGAAAATTAAAATACTTTCTTTCATAGTGCTTCACATAAACAGACTTTAATTGTTTCATTGCTGTGTTTATTAAAGTCAGACACACTGGTAATATGTCAAGAATGTGGAACATAGATGAACAATGTCCCCTCAGATGCAACTCCAATTTATTAAGGCTGTGCTTCAATTCGCCAGTACTGAAGGACAACATGTTAGCTAAGTTTTGCAAACAGAAGGACAGGGAGAGAAGTTTTCAATGAATGCACGCGTTCAGAGTTGGAGGAACTGGCACAGGACAACTTCTGGAATATGGAGGTTGATGAAGTAGAAAGCGAGGACAGGGGGAACCTGGATCTGGAAGGGAGGCAAAGTTCTGAGAACAGAGGGCATGTTGAGAACTTTGAAAATGTAACTGATAAATTATTAGTGATGTATAAAACTAAAGATGAAACTCTGACAGAAATGCATGCATGGAATTTAAGTGATCTTACATGAATGCTAAAAAGCAAAGATATCAGCAAGATTACAAGAGGAGATGACATGAAAATCTTCAGCATTTTGGCTTACCTCTTAAGGCACTCATGAAGAATTTGATATGGTGACAAGAGTCCAGCCTTATTGGTCAATTCATATACCCGTGAATCCTCAATACTGATGTGGTTGAAGTACTAAAATAGAAAGAAATAAATACCAATAGCGAACAAAACAGAGTCTCATGTATTTACTACAAACTCGGAATATCAGCCAATACTGTTCAACGTGTTCAGTTGTAATTTGCCATGACATGTAGACACTAGATGGCAATGTTGAACTGTACGAAATGTTTTTTTTAAAAAAAACAGAGCAAAAAGACAACTATGCAAGGTTGCAGAGATGAAGTTCAAAGTGGAAATGATACAAAGGTTGAGGGTTATATAGGGCTAGTTGTGCTGTTTGGAGAAGGAGCTACTTCCCATAAGGTAAACTAAATCACAAGTTCCCTGATCTTGCAATTTCACATTTCCTTTAATTCGTATGAACTGCAGGACTGAACAACCTTTGAACTCCAAATCAGCAGCTGAACCAAGTCATCTCACATGCAATGAGCTAAAACAAAAGCTTTAACTAGTTCAGTGTGCACTACTGAGTACATCAGTTCACAGGCTCCAATTGCTGATGCACTCTGCTCGATGATCACAATAATCAAGATGCTGAAGCTAAGGTGGCAATATACAGGGACAAAATGGAAAAATAAAATTAGCCAGCTTTCTGCTCTCAGTCGCTTTCTGATGACCTCGTCTAGAGGACAAACACATGATCTTCTACCACAGCTAACACTTGCGGTCTAGTTCAATTGTTACTTGGGGAAGGCATTCAAGGGCATCCAGTAGGTGTGAATAACCAATGGCTCAAAGCCAAATGTGCAGGGAAGTGTGCAAGGGAGAAAACTGGTAATTCATAACTGGTTACATTAAAACGTCAATTGCTGGTCTAGTTTCCCAATGGCAACTTTAAGCAAAACAGTTCCTTAAAATGCTAATTATTTAAAGGCTAAACTTGTACAGTGACTGACATAAGACAGCAACATTCTTTTGTTTTATTTTTACACAGGATAAGGGTGTCACCAGGCGGAAGTGGATACTGCAGATGCTGGAGATTAGAGTCAAGATTAGAGTGGTGCTGGAAAAGCACAGGAGGGCAGGCAGCATCTGAAGAGCAGGAAAACCGACGTTTTGGGCAAAAGCCCTTCATCAGGAATGCCACTGAGGGTGTCACAGGCAAGGCCAGCATTCATTGCCCATCCCTATCTGTCCAAGTTCCATTTTAGAGACAACCTTACATTGCTGAGAATGGGGTCACATCTAGGCCAGACCAGGTAAGTTTGGTAGATTTCCTGCCCTAAAAAAGGACATTATTGAATAAGAGGCGTTTATGACAATGAACAGTGGTTACTACCATGTGAAATTATTGTAAATTTGCACGGAATGAGAATTTCACCATCTGTCATTGCAGCATTCGAATACATGGCCCCAAAACATTAGTCTGGGACTCTGCATTACTTGCTCAGTGACCTTACCACTGTCATTGACTCCTGAAAGAATCCATAGCCTTGTACTAAACACGCAAGCTTGACATTAGCAGATGAAATTAGTTTTTGGTATACTAGGGAAAAGATGCGTTACTTGACTTAATGTATCAGGCGCTACACAAAACCCATTTTCTGGCAAATTTGTGGACATGTGTTGCTGTCACTTAAAAGTAAAATGTCAGCCATCAGTTAGCAGCATTAGTGCATGTCACAGAATGGAGGGACACGTATTTGAGCCATTGTTCCACCAGGTTTTGTACCTCACCTACATCCACGTCTCTAAAGTCAAAAACTCAACAATTATGAAAAATTAGATATATTGCCAGATCTAGATAGTGAGAGGAATTCCCAAACAAGCAAGTTCTTAATTTCTGAACAATCTCTATTTATACAGGAGCATAAATATTGAAAGGCCCAGGTTCAAGTCCCACCTTCTCCATAGGTGCAGAATAACATCTCCAAACAGGTTCATAAGAAAATATATAATGCATTCTAAATCATTTGATGAACACTGAAAAGTAACAGAACAGTTAGAAGAAATTTTCAAAAGGAAGAAAGGATGAGAGAAATAAGGCAGAGTAAGCTGCAGAGAATGATGACAAGAAAGCTGCATCAACAGCATGAGGGCCAAAGGGCCAGGCTGATAAGTTGTTTGAAATAGGGAAAGGCTAACTCAAGAAAGAATCTACAGTAAAAACATGGAATCCAATGCATCAGGATCATGAAGCCATTTAATGCAGATGGAATTTAATCCATTCGTTTTCCAAAAAAACAAGTAACTTTCGCAAATACTTGGAACTTGGAAATATCAATACCAGAAACCAAGAAGGTGAGGATACTTTTAGCAATGATAATTCAAGATAGAGTCAGTCAGTTGAGGATTAATCAACAAAAGCCAACCTGAACTGAGGGTGAATCATATTGACCTGATTTGGATATTTTCTACTGCTGCTGATGTAATGTATGTGGACTTCCAAAAATATATCTGATGAAAGTGCAGCAAAACATACCCAAAACTTTATTAACAGAGAAGCGAAGGAATAAAACACCGTTTTAGTTCAAACTGGAGTATGGCATTCTTCTATTCCTTTTCATTGAATTTTTTCATGGAATGTTGTGGTTCTGTTTGGCGAGCTGGGAATTTGTGTTGCAGTCGTTTCGTCCCCTGTCTTGGTGACATCCTCAGTGCTTGGGAGCCTCATGTGAAGCGCTTCTGTGATGTTTCCTCCGGTATTTATAGTGATTTGAATCTGCCGCTTCCGGTTGTTAGTTCCAGCTGTCCGCTGCAGTGGCCAGGTCGATGTGCTTCTTGATCGAATCTGTGGATGAGTGCCATGCCTCTAGGAATTCTCTGGCTGTTCTCTGTTTGGCTTGTCCAATAATAGTAGTGTTGCCACTATAATAGTACTATTATAGGACAAGCCAGAGAACAGCCAGTGAATTCCGAGAGGCATGGCACTCATCCACAGATTCGATCAAGAAGCACATCAACCTGGACCCAATATACCGGCCACTGCAGCGGACAGCTGGAACTGACAACCGGAAGCGGCAGATACAAATCACTATAAATGATGGAGGAAACATCACAGAAGCGCTTCACAGGAGGCTCCCAAACACTGAGGATGTCACCTAGACAGGGGACGAAATGTCTGTAACAGATTCCCAACTCGGCGAACAGAACCACAACAACGAGCACCCAAGCTACAAATCTTCTCCCAAACTTTGAAATTTTCATGGAATGCCTACAGTGTGCAAACAGGCCATTTGGCCCAACAAGTCCACACCGACTCTCTGAAAAGGCACGCCACCAAACTCACCTCCCTTACCCTATCCCAGTAACTTTGCATTTCGCATGGCTAATCCCCCAACCTACACATTCCTGGACACTACGGGCAATTTCAGCATGGCCAAACTACCTAACCTGTACATCTTTGGACTGAGGGGAAACCAGAGCACCTGGAGGAAACCCATGCAGACGTGGGGAGAATTGAACCTGGGTCCTCTATGCTGTGAGGCAACAGTGATAACCACTGAGCCACAATGCCGCCCTAATGCGGTGCCACGTTTTGGGAAATTTCTGAGGCAGGAGTTTCTGGGGCTAATTTGGGAGACACATCCCAAAGAAGAAACATAACGGGGAGGACCAGACAAGAGGGGTCAGGGACAGCACAAAAGCAAAAGAAAAATTCCTTTAAAAGTTAAAAAAGTTGTTGCTAAAATGGACCGAATGTTTCAAAGCCTTGAATGAAGCGTAAACATGCATTCACACTGGCACACTTTCAGGCAGGTGGAAATCATCAAATGCAAAAATTTCCAAACACCTCCCTAAACCTGCAAAAGAAACACCAATGTCCACACATCTATTAAGGAACCAACTGAAAATCTCAGGAGGAATTGAGGACATTGCTACCAACTGTGCAGATGAACTTCACACCAACCAGCAGAAGTCCCAATTAACCAAAGGAAAATCTAAAATTTAATATTAGAACATAGAACATTACAGTGCAGTACAGGCCTTCGGCCTTCGATGTTGGTTCTACAGGTCGCGCAATCGGATACCTTTCTATCCTACACTATTCCATTTTCATCCAGATGCTTATCCAATGACCATTTAAATGTCCATAAAGTTGGTGAGTCCACTACTGTTGTAGGATTGGCAGTCCACGCCCCTACTACTGAGTAAAGAAATTACCTCCGACACCTGTCGTATATCTATCACCCCTCAATTTAAAGCTATGTTCCCTCATGCTAGCTATCACCATCCAAGGAAAAAGGCTCTCACTGTCCACTCTACCTAACCCTTTGATTATCTTATGTCTTAATTAAGTCACCGGTCAACCTTCCTCTCTAACGAAAACAGCCTCAAATCCCTCAGCCTTTTCTCTTAGGACTTTCCCTTCATACCAGGCAACATCCTAGTAAATCGCCGCAGAACTCTTTCCAAAGCTTCCACATCCTTCCTCTTATGCAGTGACCAGAACTGTCTGCAATACTCCAAGCACAGCTGCACCAGAGTTTTATACAGCTGCAACATGACCTCATGACTCTGAAACTCAATCCCTCTACCAATAAAAGCTAACACACCATATGCCGTCTTAACAACTCTATCAACCTAGGTGACAACTTTCAGGGGTCGATGTACATAGACAAAGATCTCTGCTCATCTACACTGCCAAAAATCTTACCATTAGCCCAGTACTTTTTATTCCTATTATTCCTTCCAAAGTGAATCACCTCACACTTGGCTGCATTAAACTCCATTTGCCACCTCTCAGCCCAGCCCTGCAGCTTATCTATGCCCCTTTGTAATCTGCAACATTCTTCAGCTCTTATCAAGGTAGTTTAGAAAAATGACAAACAGCAGTAGACCCAAAACAGTAACTGAACTCCAGTATGAAAATTTCCCATCAACCACCACCCTCTCTTTCAGCAAGCTAATTTCTGATCCAAACCACTTAATCACCCTCAATCACATGGCTCTATCTTTTGCGCAATAACTACTAAGGGAAACCTTACTGAAGTCCACATACACCACATCAAGCACTTCAATCCCATTCACTTGTTCGGTCACCATTGCTAAGAACTCAATGAGATTTGTGAGGCATGACCTACCCTTCACAAAACCGTGCTGACTATCCCGAAACAACTTCTTCCTGTCCAGATGATTCTAAATCTCACCTCAACATTTTCCAACACTTTACCCTCAACCGAAGTAAGGCTCATTGGCCAATCTCCTTGACAACATTGTCTTTTTCTAGATGGAATACTGATGAAAAATATTCATTTAGCGCTTCCCCTATCTCTGTGGACTCCACGCAAAATGTCCCAACACTATCCTTGATTGGTCCTAATCTTATTCTAGTCATTTTGTTTAATGACTATATACGTATAGAAAGCTTTAGGGATATCCTTGATCCTATCTGCCAACGCACTTCTCATGCTCCTTCCTGGCTAACTTGTAACTCTCAAGCGCCCTAATTGAGCCTTCATGTCTCATCCTAACATAAGCCACCTTCTTCCTCTTGACAACAGATTCAACTTCTTTAGTAAACCATAGCTCCCTTGCTCAACTACTTCCTCCTTGCCTGACAGCAATAGCTGTTCCTTGAATAAGCGCCATATTTATATTGTGCCCATCCCCAGAAGTTTCCTTCCCCATCCAATTCAACCTAAATCTTGCCTAATCTCATCGTAATTGCCTTTCCCCCAGTTATAACTCTTGCCCTCCAGTGTATACCTACTCCTTTCCATCACTGAAGTGAACATAACCGAATTGTGGTCACTATCACCAAAGTGCTCACCTACCTCCAAATCTAACAACTCGTCGGGTTCATTACCCAGTACCAAATCCAATGTGGCCTCACCCCTTGTTGGCCTTGTCTACACACAGTCTCCTGAAACTTCCCTGCACACACTGGACAAAAACTGACCTCTCGAAAAGTACTCGAATTGTAGTCTTTCCAGTCAATATTTGGAAAGTCCCTCATAACACCTACCCAGTCACTCTCGCTCATATCCAGAATAGTCTTGGCAATCCTTTCCTCTACATCTCTGGAACTATTTGGAGCCTGACAGAAACAGAGTAACCTCTCCTTTCCTGTTTCTAACCTTAGCCAATACCACCTCAGTAGATGAGTCCTTCAGCATCCTTTCTGCCACTGCACTACTGTTCTTGATTAACAATATCACCCCCCACACTTTCTCCACCTTCTCTGTTCTTACTGAAACATCTAATTCCTGGAATCTGCAACAACAATTCCTGTCCCTGCTCTACGCAGGTCTCTGAAATGGCCACAACATTGAAGTCCCAGGTACCAACCCATGCTGCAAGTTCACCCATGTTATTCCGGATGCTCCCGGCATTGAAGGAGACACACTTCAAACCACCTTGCTGCTTCCAGTGCACTCAATGACCTTGAAACCATATTTCTGACCTCACCACTCAACCTCCTAGACAATGGAACTACAATTTAGGTTCCCATTCCCCTGCTGAATTAGTTTAAACCCTCCTGAAGAACATAATTAGAATATGCAAAAATGTCAACAGATACAATTAGCATCTTTCTGTGTCCTGTTCAATTGTGTTTCGAGCAGTTTTCTCTTTACTATTTGATGAGTGGATTGAGAATGCTGATTGGCATACAAGCACTCCCTGTGATGCATTACCCAAAAGTAGAAGCCACCAGATAAGCTGCTATGAACTGTAAACTGCTGGCTAGCTACCTCAGAAACAACAATATACATACATCATCTAAGTAAATGTAGGAGCCTTTTCTTTGCCTTTAAAATTAACAAAAGTCATGATGCAATGTACCCTTTACATCAAAGCCTGGAAATACACCTAGTGAGTACTTCATAGCAATACTTTAATACCTAAAAATGGCGGGGTGATGGTCTAGTGGTATTAATCCAGGGACCCAGGTAATGTTCTGGGAACCTGGGTTCAAATCTCAGATGGTGGAATTTGAATCCAATGATAATCTGGAATTAAAAGTCTAATGATAAGCATGAAATCATGAATGATCATTGGGAAAAAAATTCAACAAGTTCACCAATGCCCCTTAGGGTAAGAAAACCGGCAATTCTTACCTGGTCTGATCTACAGGAGAATCCAGACCCAGAACAATGTGGTTGACCATTCGGTGGTATTACATAGCTGGCCCCTTTTTTTTCTCTAAAAGCTTTATTTTTTTCAGAGGGGTAATAAAACGCTCCTGGTGCCGATTAGACTGGCTTGGTACAGAGATTAAAAGGTACTGGGAGACCTTTTTGTTTATATGTAAACAGATGAGACTTCAGGCCAAAGTGGCCATGTTTTAGAAGTGACCTGTATAATCAAACATGAGCGGTCAGCACTCTAGCTGTTCAGTTCAGTCCAGAAACAGTTGGGAGTTCAACAGTGAGCTGTGAGAAAACAGGTTCTCTCTCTTTCTGCCTTTCTAACTTCAACCTATAAACATCTGCTCCTTTTTTTTTTAAAAAACAGTCTTTAAAAGGGCTTTACTTATTGGGAATGTTGTGTATATTTGGAACAGCATAATTAAGTCTAGTTTGGATAGATTGAGCTCTGTAGGGGGTTCTTTATTCTGTTCTTCGTGCTTCATGGTGTAATTTCGTGAATAAATGTTTTTGTCTATTTTAAACTCTGGTAGTCAACCGAGTTAGCTTACTCCGGGTAACTTTCACTGTACACTCATTGAAAAAATTGCAAAGTTATGGTCTGGGTTGCCTGCTCAAGAATGTTTTGAGTGGTCTGGCCTAGTCCACAATAGTAGTAAATCCTGGCCTAGCCAGTGACAGTTACATTTCAAGAATGCATTTTAAGAAAGCATGATGTGAAACAATAGTTTGACTTTCATTCCTAGAACTATTCCTTATGTTTATTAGCTACAAACAAGACAATAAAAACTCTCCTCTAACTCACCATGAAGAATAAAAGCAAATACGTACTGCATTCTTTCAAAATTTACATTCTGGAAAAGTAAGGTTTTTTTGAACTTTGAGAGGAGTTATTATGAGAAAAGGGCACTCAGTAGGCAGAGGAAATATCACCACCATGCTGTGCAAAATCAACATATTATAATCATGATTTGGAAGAGCAGGTGTTGGACTGGGATGGACAAAGTTAAAAATCACAACACCAGGTTATAGTCCAACAGGTTTATTTGGAAGCACTAGCTTTTGGAGCACTGTTCCTTCATCAGGTAGTTGTGAAACAGGACCATAAGACACAATTTATAGCAATAGATTAGCGTCATGCAGTTGAAATGACATATTGAACAAACCTAGAGATTGTTCAATATATCATCTCAGCTGCATGACACTGTAATCTATTGCTATAAATTCTGTGTCTTATGGTCCTGCTTCACAACCACCTGATGAAGAAGCAGCACTTTGACAGCAAGTGCTTCCAAATAAACCTGTTTGACTATAATCTGGTGTTGTATTATAATCACAAATCTCATATTATGGCTTTTCCTTGTCTGGCTGATGCTCTGTAACTTCAAAGCTGAAGAGCTTTGCTCACTCAGGAAGTTTCACATCAATACACATGTATTCTGAGAATTCTGCTCACATTTTTGACAATGGTGACTAGTTGTACCACAGCAGGAGAAAAATTTGTAACATTCAAGTCATTTAAAAAAAAAAATTCCTCTATCCTTCCATGTTAATGGACCCTTTACAACAAGTGCTGTGTTTAAATTTTAGAGATTTACTGTTTATAAACAGGAAAACACTATTGTAAACATAATTAAAACACCAACATATTTTTAAACAGAATTACATTTAAAGTTACCACTTTGAAAATAAAAATAAACAAACAGAAAATAAAGCACCATACAGCTGATAAAGGAACGCAAGCAATCAAAATAAATGAATGCCTTGGATGCAATTCAGCACAAGTCAATTAAAATGAACACAGGAAAAGGAAATATGTTTTGCACAGTTCTTTGAGACAATTGTACAGGGAGCAGCTGCTAGGATTTTATTGGGATGATTATGGCTCCAAGAATAGATCAGAAAGCTGGGCAACCCAACTTCAGTTGGCTGTGGGGATCCCTGACTGGTTTATGTCCAACAGGCAAACAATGAACTTCTATAGGAGCTTTAGTTCCTTGGAAGGGTCTTTCTAGTGTTAGCAGCACAGTGGAAGCTGTGATCACTGCGGGGACTGCACCCAGCCAGGAGAAGCAGCATAGATGCTGCTGATGAAACAAAGTAAATGAAATTGGGGATGCAGGCTCAAAGATTGGCAAGGAATAGGAGTCTTGTCATGAGGTTGGCCTTTGTCACCAAGGGGACAATGTCTACAGCCACATAAGTCACAAGTAACCTCTGGGGTGGAAGGCTATTCCTACACCTTTCCTGCTACTGGACAAATGCTGCCGTGGAGGGTAGGTGAAGAGCTCACCATCTATAGCCATGCCTATACTTTCCCTCCATTTTTTGATTCGTATTCCTGCCCCACCTCCTGACCTGCTCCCTCAGGCCAAAAAGAATCCCAGTAAGAGAATGCAAAATTTAGAGAAACATACACACAAAAAAAGGAGTTAAAACAACAAAATTACCTCAAGTTCATCACTGTCTTTGGGCTTCTCATCCGAGGTCTGTTTGATAAAGTCGGGAATGAGGATTTCCAGTGTAGCACGGGCTGGCAACATCAACAATTCATACCAATTTTAGCACAATGGTTATGATTAGAATTAGTAAAAATAGCTGATGAGACAAATCTAGCAAACCACCTCTTAAAAGGTATTGAGTAAATGTGGAATCAAGTAAGGACGTATGGTAAGGTACCATAAATTGTGGACATTTTCTAGAACTAAATACCAACATTACTTTCCTGGTCCTTTTATTGAGTCTGGTGAATCTCTTCCACACTTACATCCTTCTTATACTGTCATGACCAGTACCGCACAGAGTACACTAGCTGAGACCTATCCAAAGTATGGGTCACATTTGGTTGCTCATGTTCTCATTTTAAAACCTCACATTCTCAGTCCTGCTGCAACCAATTCCAAAGGAGTGTTGTTAGGATTCAACATTTATGATTAACTAAAACGCTCCTGCAGTGACTCAATGGTTTAGACTGAGTAATGAACTAGAGATTCTCAAAGGTTTAGTTTCACTATGCACTGAATTAGATTGTCTCAGCACAGATTAAAATAGGAATGCCACAAATGGATTCAGCATCAGTTGATTAGGGAGATATAAGAGCTCAGGCCCACAGTTCCAGATATCTACAGGAATGTCTACTCAGCTGTGGGATAGGATGGCATCAGGATTAACTTTAGGTGAAACTTGGGTGCTGACACTTGTCATTCCGGGAAAGACAAACAGATGTCTGGACACTCCATTAGCTGCTAATGATCAGCAGTTAAATATACCTCAGCAACAAGATAACTTTAAAAGAATAAAGACAAGAAAAAAACTAGCAAAAAAAATTCCTTCAGAACTACATTTCAATTATATCAATACAGATGGGCAAAAAAACACAAATAAAGAGTTGTCAAGTACAAATTTAGGGAAAAAAAAATCAATAAATATTTTATACAGAAGTTAACTTCTAGCTGGAAAAGGGTGCCAGGAAGGATGATTTACACCATCATGCAGTGGCAAGAGCTTGTATTCTGCATGGATGACATTGCACGGAGAGAGCTCATTCAATCTATCTGGTGATCTTGTGAAAAATTAAGGAAAGCTCATTTTTAATAAAACAATAAATACCAGCTTTATTCTTTGCAAGTTTTTTGCTGCTGGCAGTTCCTGTACCATAGGTTACTCCATCAATAACGACCGAGGCTCCAAAAGGGTCACTTGGATTTTCTGAAAAAGAAATACATTAATAGAAATATAGATCTTATAAGTTAGCACTTTATGATGAAGAAAACAGTTAAACAGATAATGCTTTGTGGAATAATCTAAAGCTAAGGATTTAAATTTATATAAAAAAGGGGTTACAGAAAACTTTCAAGCCTTTTGCACATAAACAGGGAAAAGACTTGACTTAAATTTAGAGTTCAGCCAATTAAAACAAATGATACTTTCTAGATATGAGAATTGCTGACTTTCAAGTCTAGTTATTTTCAGGACAACTTATATAGTAGCTCGCTCATATACATGCATGGTGCAATTTCCTTTGAGGTGGTGGAGACAAAGTGCTCTTATGAAGATGACAATATAAGCACGGTTACACTTAAAGCTTATCCCAAGACCCTGAATTAAAAGCATTTTATAGTACAGAAGGAGGCCAATTGGTCCATTGTGTCTGCACAGACTCCAAAAAGAGCTACCCAGCTTGTCCCATATAGAACCATGCAATTTATCAGAGAATAATTAGTTCATTAGGGTACAATATTTTCAGGGGTCTTGTGGCACTCTGATAGCATTTCTGCCTCTGGACATAATGTTCAGTTTCAAGCCTCACCTGCCACAGCTGTGCCACAAAAAGTATGAACAGATGGTTTAAATTTAATTCAGGAGGTCATGAAGTGTCCACTAGATTGCATGATCGCGAATTACACAAACCAGAGCTACAAGGTTTTTGACCCTAAAGAACAGTGTTGAACTGAAGAAGTTTCCGTGAAAATTTCAATTTTTGACTACATTCTCAACTTGCTATTGGAAGATTTGAGCATGTAATATTAACATTCAGTCCAATACTGTAATTACTATATTGATGAATTCCTTATATTTGTTATCAATTATTTTGTTCAAAATCACTAATTTTGCCAATGACTAGGTGATGCAAGTCAAAACAGTAAGAAGTTTCGCTCGGCCACCTATGCCGCCACCCATCATATAGCGTTTATAGAATCACAATCATCATTGTGCAGAAGGAAGTCACTCGGCCAATCATGCCTGCGTCCACTCTGAGCATGTTAAATTGGTGCCAATTTCCTGCCTTTACCCTGCATACTGAACAGAAACAACTACCCAATACTTTCTTGAATACCTCAATTGTTCTTATCTTCTTCATGCCTCAAGGCATCCCAAACCCTAACTACACGTTATGTGAAAAATATTTTTCTTACTTTACATTTGGTTTTGCAAAATACTTTAGAACCAAGGGATCTGCTTTTCTCTATCCACTACCCAGACCCTGAATAATTTTGAAAACCTATCAAATCTTCCCTTGGTCTTCACCTCAGCAAGAAATCAGTCCCAACTTTTTAAGTTTTTCCTTACAACTCAAGCGTCTTATCGTTGGAACCATTCTAAAATAGCTCTTCTCCAAACTTTGACAGTCTTCATTTGAAATGGCAAATAGAGCTGTACACAATACACCAGTTGAGATTTAACCAGTGTCTGATACAAATTCATCATAACCTCCCTGCTCTTGGAATTTATAACCCTTATTAACAAAGCTGAAAACACTGTGCACTTTATTAACAGTTCCAACAGTCCTGCCACCTTTAATGATTTATGTACATTTACACGAGTCTCTCTGCTCCTGCACACCCTTTATAATATTAGTTATTCCTCTGAATCTGCGAGGGCTCTGTTTCTGAGAACCCTCACCAATGATGAATTTTGCACATGGTTAAAGTTCTTAAAAACATGATGGATGTGATTTTTGCCCACAGATATTGATTTATTACTTATTTCACATGGATAGGTGAACGTGATTTTGTGAAGAGCATTTACTATACTATTTCATACTGTGCCATGTACTTTATATCAAGGTGCCACATTTTCATCTTCTCCACATGAATTCCACCTAACCACCCGCTCACCCTGCTTGTCTCCTGTGGAGTTTTACACTGTCCTCCTCAAAGTTTAAAATATTTTCAAGCTTTGTTGTTATGCACAAACTTTGATTTTGTTCCCTATACACCAATATAGAGACCACCTGATGAAGGAACAGCACTCCGAAAGCTAGTGCTTCCAATTAAACCTGTTGGACTATAACCTGGTCTTGTGTGGTTTTTAATTTTGTACACCCCAGTCCACACGAGCATCTCCAAGTAATTAGATCATTTGTAAATATCAGGAAAAATAGAGGTTCCATACTGATCCCTGGGTAACTCTCCAAACCTTCCTCCTGCCCCAAAAATAACTTCCCGCTGTTTCATACCCCTCTGCCAATTTTGTACCCATGTTGCTACAGTACATTTTATTCAAATCTCCTCAAATCTGTTGTATGGACCTGTATCAAAAGCCCGATAGAAATCTATGTACACCATTTCAACAGCCTTCCCTTCATCAATCTCATGTTACCTCTTCAAAAGAACTCTTCTGTATCAATCCCCAACATTCCAAGTGACTATTCATTCTCTCATTCAACTGTTTTTCAAAGTTCCCCACAATTTAAGTTAAATTGACTAGTCTGCAAATGCTGAGCTGATCCTCAAAGGGTCTAATGTTTGCAATTCTCTGTGATCGCTCTAAAATCAATGAAGATCGACAAAATTGCTGTAATTTGCCCTCTAATTTCCTTCAGTATCTTGGGAAGCATTTCATCTGGTGTTGATGATTTATCAACTTCCAAGTACCATTAAGAGATTGGAGCAACAGAAATTGGAGGTTGAAAACCAAATCTTTCAATGCTTTACACACAATACCAGCAGCAATTGACACTGAGAATTTACAGCAAACCCTTATAATTTTATTCTTAAAATTCCAAGGGCCTTATACATGACGATTTCAGTTTTGCACAATCACCATTGCTCTAAGATTAGTGCTCACCTTATCAAGTTATACACAGTGACCCAGGCTACATTTCACTGACAATAAAGTGGGTTTTTCCAATGCACAGTATTGTTTTAAAACAATGCGTAGTTGTGGTTGATTACTTTCTTCAATAGAGGCAAATGAATTAGAAACAGCTTCAAAATAAAATGCAAAACACACTCACAGGAGGCGGCTTACCGCATTCAAAGAAATTGTAAACAGGGCGAACTTTCAGGACCCTTTGCATATATTCGTGCAGTATGCAGACTTCCGACTTCCCATTTGGATTAATGACAAACTCTATGATAACAAAAAAAAGGGAGAAAGTTAATTTTGATTTAATCCAAAGAAAGCTTCAACTGCAAGTCGTTTCAGATCCTTGCAGATGGCACTCAATACTAAATATTAAAATTTCCTAACTACTATGCAGTCATCCACATTAAATACCATCACTGAATAAGTCATTCATTCATCGCTTACGAAATAAATCATAAACTGGACTCATGTTTCATGTGTTCAACCAAATTTCCATTTAATGGTCAATCCAGTAATGACAATGAATACAACTGATAAGCACAAAAATGAAATGCCTTGACATGTATAAGTCTTATGGTTAATTACATCTATTTTGTAGCTCAACTTTTCCCTGTCAAAGTCATTTTTATTTTCTAGGCAACACCATTTTATTGCTATGTAAAAACAAATTGCTGTTGCTCTGCAAATAGACGTCCAATTGAAAGGTGAAGAACCTATCACTAAGGCAAACTGAATACTACAAAACACAAGTAAGGAAATCAATAACTGGAGGTTCTGACATGTTTAGGTCATTGGAGAGGCTACTACTCAAGTGCAATGCATTGATTTTGTCATTGTTGTGGTTCTGTTCGCCGAGCTGGGAATTTGTGTTGCAAACGTTTCGCCCCGTCTAGGTGACATCCTCAATGCTTGGAAGCCTCCTGTGAAGCGCTTCTGTGATGTTTCCTCCGGCATTTATAGTGGCGTGTCTCTGCCGCTTCCGGTTGTCAGTCCTATCTGTCCGCTGCAGTGGCCGGTATGTTGGGTCCAGGTCAATGTGCTTATTGACTGAATCTGTGGATGAGTGCTATGCCTCTAGGAATTCCCTGGTTGTTCTCTGTTTGGCTTGCCCTATAATAGTAGTGTTGTCCCAGTCGAATTCACGTTGCTTGTCATGTGCATGTGTGGCTACTAAGGATTGATTTTGTCAGGATGCAAAAAATGAAGAGAAAGATACGCAGAAGGATCTCCTAATTCTTGGTAAAGCCTTCAAGAAAGTAACAGTGAGCCATACTCTTGAATGCTGCAGTCTATGTGGTATACCTATCCCCACACTAACGCTAGATAGGAAGGTGGTACTGTCACCAGGCTGGTAATTCAGAACACCAGATTAATGCAGGTACAGCAGGTAGTGAAGGCGGCTAATAGCATGCTGGCCTTCATAACAAGAGGAATTGAATATAGAAGCAAAGAGGTGCTTCTTCAGCTGTACAGGGCCCAGGTGAGACCACACCTGGAGTACTGTGTGCAGTTCTGGTCTCCAAATTTGAGGAAAGACATTCTGGCTATTGAGGGAGTGCAGCATAGGTTCACGAGGTCAATTCCTGGAATGGCAGGATTACCTTACACTGAAAGACTGAAACAACTGGGCTTGTATACCCAAGAGTTTAGAAGACTGAGAGGGGATCCGATTGAGACATAAGATTATGAAAGGATTGGACACTCTGGCAACAGGAAACGTGTTTCCGCTGATGGGTGAGAGCCGAACCAGAGGACACAGCTTAAAAATATGGGGTAGACCATTTAGGACAGAGATGAGGAGAAACTTCTTCACCCAGAGAGTGGTGGCTGTGTGGAATGCTCTGCCCCAGAGGGCAGTGGAAGCCCAGTCTCTGGATTCATTTAAGAGTTGGATAGAGCTCTCAAGGATAGTGGAATCAAGGGTTATGGAGATAAGGCAGGAAGAGGATACTAATTAGGAATGATCAGCCATGATCATATTGAATGGCGGTGCAAGCTCGAAGGGCTGAATGGCCTACTCCTGCACCTACTGTCTATTGTCTAATGCTTTCAGAATATGGGGTTGAAGTCAATTATGGCAAATGGTAATGCAAATTCAATAAAAGCCTGGAACAAAACTCAAATGACCATCTAAGTACTGACTATCTAGTTCACTAATGGTCGGAAAAACACTACCTGTACCTGCTCATGACTCTCCACAATTACAAATGAGCAACAAAAACAGTCCGAGCCAGCTACATTCACATGCCACAAACAAACTGTTTCAAAGCTTCAAGGATTTAGAACAATTTGACAATGTAAATGTAATATCTTCAAGCCTGAATGGTGTGCGACTTGGGTTTTCCACAAACCTTTATTTTCAGTGGTAGAGGTTTGGGAAGTCCTATCAAAGGAACTTTGACGACCTGCTGTAATGCCTTGCTGCCTGTATATATTAGTGAAGGAGGGAGTGAATGTTTAAGCTGATGGAAGGGATGTCAATCAAGCAGACTGCTTTTTCCTGCACAACAGACTTCTTCAATGTTGCAATAACTCCTGACTTGTGCTTGTAGATACTGGACAAGAATTGGGGAGTGAGGTGATGAGTCATTTATTCTAGAATTACCAGTGTCCAATTTGGCCTTGCAATCACAATATTTATATGGTTGATACAGTTAAATTTCTGGTCAATGCTCAAGTCTAGGATGCTAAAATCAGGAGAATTTGTCGAGTAATACTTGAATGTTAATGATGATAGTCATTGCCCCACACTAGTTTTATTAGAAATATATGGCATTAAGATGTCACTGGTTGGGTCATTAACCACCCCCAGCTGCACTCAAGAAATTGTGCAGAGTTCCAACTTGAACCTTTCAGTCTACTTCCTGTTGGTCGATCCACTATGCCAATAGGGAGGAACTCCAGAATTTTGATCCAGTGAAAGTGGAAAAGGAATCTATTTCCAAGTTAGGATGGAGACTGATTTGTTTATGGGGAAGATGGTGGTGGTCCCCATGTACCTGTTGCCTCTGTCCGACTTAAATGGTAGTGGCTGGGGTTTAGAAGGTGCGAAGGAGCCTTGGTGAATAGCTGAAGCGCATCTTGCAGAATGTACTCACTGCTGCTACTGAGCTTCCATGGTGGAGGGGATGGATGTTTGTCAATAATGTGCTTTGTCCTGGATGGTGTTAAGCTCGAGTGTTGAAGCTACACTCATCCAGGCAAGTAGACAGTATTCATTCATACTGACTTGTGCTTTGGCGAGTGAGATGGTGAGTTACTCGCTGAAGGAGTACCAGTCTCTTTTGTGCTCTTGCAGCCCAAGGATAGTCAACATGGATTTGTGCGTGGGAAATCATGTCTCACAAATTTGATTGAGTTTTTTGAAGTAACATAGAAGATTGATGAGGGCAGAGCAGCAAATGTGATCTATATGGACTTCAGTAAGGAGTTCGACAAGGTTCCCCATGGGAGACTGATTAGCAAGGTTAGATCTCGGAATACAGGGAGAACTAGCCATTTGGATACAGAACTGGCTCAAAAAAGGTAGAAGATGGAGATTGGTAGTGGAGGGTTCTTTTTCAGACTGGAGGCCTGTGACCAGTGGAGTGCCTGGATCCTCTACTTTTTGTCATTTATATAAATGATTTGGATGCGAGCATAAGAGGAACAGTTAGTAAGTTTGCAGATGACACCAAAATTGGAGGTGTAGTGGACAGTGAAGAGGGTTACCTCCGATTACAACAGGATCTGGACAAGAGGGGCTGAGAAGCGGCAGATGGAGTTTAATTCAGATAAATGCGAGGTGCTGCATTTGGGAAAGTAAATCTTAGCAGGACTTGTACACTTAATGGTAAGGTCCTAGGGAGTGTTGCTGAACAAAGAGACCTTGGAGTGCAGGTTCATAGCTCCTTGAAAGTGGAGTCACAGGTAGATAGGATAGTGAAGAAGGTGTTTGGTATGCTTTCCTTTATTGGTCAGAGTATTGAGTATAGGAGTTGGGAGGTCATGTTACGGTTGTACAGGACATTGGTTAGGCCACTGTTGGAATATTGCATGCAATTCTGGTCTCCTTCCTATTGGAAGGATGTTGTGAAACTTGAGAGGGTTCAGAAAAGATTTACAAGGATGTTGCCAGGGTTGGAGGATTTCAGCTGAACAGGCTGGGGCTGTTTTCCCTGGAGTGTCGGAGGCGGAGGGGTGACCTTATAGAGGTTTACAAAATTATGAGGGGCATGGATAGGATAAATAGACAAAGTTTTTTCCCTGGGGTGGGGGAGTCCAGAACTAGAGGGTATAGGTTTGGGGTGAGAGGGGAAAGATATAAAAGAGACCTAAGGGGCAACTTTTTCACGCAGAGGGTGGTACGGGTATGGAATGAGCTGCCAGAAGATGTGGTGGAGGCTGGTACAATTGCAACATTTAAGAAGCATTTGGATGGGTGTATGAATAGGAAGGGTTTGGAGGGATATGGGCTGGGTGCTGGCAGGTGGGACTAGATTGGGTTAGGATATCTAGTCGGTATGGACGGTTTGGACCGAAGGGTCTGTCTCCATGCTGTACACCTCTATGACTCTATAACTAAGTCTTTTACGGTTAATGCCATAATGCTATTGAATGCCAAGGTCAGTGTTAGATTCTCTCGCTGGAGATGGTCATTACCTGGCACTTGCGTGGCCTTTATGGAACAATTAGATTAGATTAGATTACTTACAGTGTGGAAACAGGCCCTTCGGCCCAACAAGTCCACACCGACCCGCCGAAGCGCAACCCACCCATACCCCTACATATACCCCTTACCTAACACTACGGGCAATTTAGCATGGCCAATTCACCTGACCCGCACATCTTTGGAATGTGGGAGGAAACCGGAGCACCCGGAGGAAACCCACGCAGACACGGGGAGAACGTGCAAACTCCACACAGTCACCTGAGGCGGGAATTGAACCCGGATCTCTGGCGCTGTGAGGCAGCAGTGCTAACACAACTTTATGTTGCTTGTAACTTTAAGCCCAAACTCAGACAATGTTTAGGACTTGCTACATTTGGAGATGGACCGCTTCAGGATCTGAGTGGTCATTAATTGTGCTGAACATAGAAATGTAGATGCTTGTTAATGATTGACTGACCTTAGGATGGAAGGAAGATCACTGACTAAGTGGCTGAAGATGCTTGGACCTAGGACTCTTCTTGGAGGGATTCCTGCAGGAATGTCCTGGAGAGAGTTGGAGGCCAGTCATCAACTACAAACCTCTTCCTTTACAGCAGGCATAACTCCAAAATGTCTTCCCTCACCATAATATTGCCACTGATCTTTTCATCCACTTGACTAATGATTCAAAATTGGCTGAATGGGCTGGTCATTGGCTGGATTAGATTTTTGCTCGATATTTCACGGACAGGAAATACCAAGAAAAGTTTCAATGTTGCCAGGTAAATCCCAGTGTTGCATCTGTACTTGAACAGCTTATGATATACTGCAGAACAAAATTATGCCCGTCTTCAGTAGAAGAACTGGATTATAATTGGGACCAACAATCTTGTGATATCCAGTACACTCAACCATTTCTTAAAGACATGTAGAATGGACTGAACTGATTTAATACTAGCTTCTGAAATGGTTTGCATGTCCAAGCTGACCAAGATGGATCACCTACTTAGCAGTTCTGGCTGAAGATGGTTATTTATGGGTTCTCAGGTACTCAACCAGAGCATACACTGAAGCAGTCAAAAGGTCTGAAGCCAACTTTTGATACCACTTAGTGATACTTCTTTCTGAATAAAAAGCATTCCACATTAATGGCTTTTCAGCAAGCAAGAAAATTTGCACTCACATTGTGAATGTCATATTTGTTTGAAATACTGAAACTTAATGCAAATCTGAACCAACTGCAAGTAGGAAAATAAAGGAGAATCATTACAATTCCCATTATAATTATTCAGAGTATGAGTAGGTACTCTGGACTTCCAAGGAGAAAAGAACACCAGATCTTTCTCTCTCAATAACAATGGAATCCATCCCCATCACCTTTCAATGAAAAGGTGCTAGCCATTAAACTCATCAACATCATTCTTCAGTGTAAAAAGTTAAACTACTACTGCAGATCTATCTTCAAGCATAATGGTCATGAATAAACTGGAATTCATTCCTTTTCCTTCATGCCCATATCCAAGTTTCTTGGATCAGACAGCATTTCCACAATTGCAGACTGGGGGAAGGAAAAGATACCAGACTACTACTACCTGTCTGCTTCCCTTACAAAATGGCATTTTGTTGACAGTGTACCAATGTTCCCTCCATTTTTCCTTTGTTGCATGTTAAGACTGCTATCCAGCCATGCAAATGTGTTACCTTGTGGGAATGCTGGATGTATGTAGTCTGTTGCTCAATACACAACATGTCTGGATTGTTGTAGTCATTCATGACAAGTGATGCCACTTATCAATCAGCAAGACTTCTTTCTATTAATGGAATCCATGCTGCAGAAGTGCTGATGTTGGACTGAGGTGGACAAAGTCAGAAATCACACGACACCAGGTTATATTCCAACAGATTTTTTTGAAATCACTTGAGGGGCAGCGCTCCGAAAGCTTGTGATTTCAAATAAACCTGATGGACTATAACCTGATGTCATTTGACTTTTGACAATAATGGAATAACAGAAGCTAGAATTTTGAATCTAAATGTAATTAGTCTAGGTTTGATAATCCAAAATTCTTTATGAGCATGCAATCTGTCTCCTAACAAGGCTATTTGCCTTTAACATTAAAGGAAGTTTCATAAAAATGAATTAATGATAGATAAGGAAATAATTAATTTGCTCATTTTCACAACTCAGTGTTCCATATCATGAAAGATTTATTATTCGTTGCAGAGGAGATGTCACAAATCTGACTCCACAGTAGCATTTTTGATAACTTCGAGGAACACTGTTTAAATCACATTCCAGAGGCTCGACAATCAAGCACAGCTGAAAAACTGCTGCACTGTCACAAGTGCAGTTGTTGGATGAGACATTAAACCACAGCATCCTGCATTTATACTCTCCAGTAAATAAAGATTTCACAGCAGTGTTAAGAGGAGGAGCACAGCAATAATTCCATATGTCCTGTCAATCTTTAGCCCTCAGTCAAAATCAAAGCAAATTATCCAAATGTTATCAGATGGTTATTATGCACAACTTGGTCTTCCCAGTCTCCTCAAAAGAATGACAATTCGAACAATTAATTGGTTATCCCAGAGTTTTACAGCAAGAAAACATGAAATATGCCAAGTAAATGCAAAACTTTGCATCTTTTCCCCCCATTTTTCACCAAACATAATGGAAAATGTCAGCTGAAACCCCATCTTAAAATCAGAGTGATACGGTGCAAAGAAAACTCTTGAAAGCCCATCTTATTTGTACTGGCATTTACCAGTCTGAACATTAAACAGCAGAGATGTAGGGGTAATGTCACTGAACTAACAATCTAGAAGCCCAGACTAATGTTCTGAGGAAATGGGTTTGAATCATGGCAGGTGAGTTCAGCAAAAACCTAGAATAACCACTTTTGACTGCCATTAAGAAAACCCATGAGGTTCACAAAAGTCATTTAGGAATGGAAATCACCCATTGTTACCTGGTCTGACCTACATGTGACTCCAGACCCACAGCAATGCGGTTGATTCTTAAATGCCCCCTGGGCAATTAGGGATGGGCAATAAATGCTGGCCCAGACAATGTTCACAACCCATGACTGAATAAAAGTCATTTCACATGCCACTATCCAAAAATAATTATGATAAAACTATTTCTACCTACATATATGCAGAATTAAAAGCAGTTAGATCAGTACTACATAGAGACAACTCCATTCCATAATTGCCAATCTGGTGATCACATGTATTCTAATGATCTCTGGTACACCTTCTCACAACAAGGCAATTCATGAAAGTTTTTAAAAGAATGTCCAATGAAAAAGTTATCAAATAAATTCTTTTCCCATTTTCCTAGTTATTTTTGTGGTCATAAACATGGCAAGCTGAAACTTAGGCATGTCAAAGATGTTTGAGAGAGACATGTAAACTTTATCCAAAGAAAGCAATTAGCACAGACAACCCTGGCACTTATCCAAGACATTAAATTATAGGGTAGAGGGCAAATTCTGAGCTAACCTTTGGTTGGAAATGATCAAGACATATGCATGTGAACAAAATATCAAATGCTTGAAATAGAACTAAAACAAAAAGTGTATTTTGGGACAATGGCAATAGTTTAAAAAGTTTAATGGCAGAAGTTTAACAGATCAGGCAACACCAACCTTTTGCATTTGTAATACAGGGATGGCGGAGTGGGGGAAAATAAAAATTACAAATAAGCTATCATCCACAGGCCACTATTGGTTGTAACCTAGCAAGTAATAAAGATTATATGAACTAAAGTTTTTAAAAGTGTGTGTTATCCAAGAAAAACAAACATTCTCAACCTGTACAGGAATAGTCGATATTGTTCAGTTAGCAGCACTATAAACAGGTAATTATGAGACGATCAGGAGTATTCAGGCCCCAAAACCACTTCAAAAAACTGTCAATTAAAATGAACAATTGTATCCACTGTCATTTGTTGACGAGAATTTCAAACATCTACTGCCGTTTGGGTGCAGAGATACTTCCCAACCTCTCCCTTGAATGGTGTGGCCCTAATTCTCAGACAATTCCCGCTAATTCTAGAATCCCCAACCTACGGAAGTGTGAAAGTAGTTTATCTTTATCAACCCTTTCTTGAAGACTTCAATCAGATCATCCCTTAACCATCCAAATTCTACAGAAACTTGAGTTCCTCCTCATAACTGAACCCTTGAAGTTCAAGTATCATTCCTGTAAACATACACTGTACTCCCTCCAAAGCCAATATATCCTTCCTAATGCGTTGCCCAGAGTGCTCCAAGAGGAATCTAACCAGGGTTTTACAGACGTCCAGGATAACTTTTGCATCCTTTTATTGCAATCCTCTAATGCTAGCATTCTATTAGCTTTCTTGATAGTTTATGCACCTGTTAGAACATTTTAAAAATCTTTCCACTTGAATGTCCAAGTTGTTTTGGACATTTAACTTCAAATCATCTAGAAAATACCTTGATCTATCCCTTTTCAGGCCAAAATGGATGACCATGTTTGTGGAAGAAAAATAAGATCACAAAAGCTACAATAAGAAATTGGTCCTGAAGTATCAATATGTGAACTTATAATCAAGCTTTTATACTATTTTCTTTGCAATCACAAAAGTTCAAGTTCACTTCCTGAAAGATTCCGAAAGCATGATTCAAACAGCTCACATTAGATGATGGTGGAATGTTTACATGTTGCTTTTACCTTTTTTTGTGGGTGCATCCTGAACAGAGAGAGTAATGAGTTTTTGATTGGCTGGCAAAATTGGCCGCTCAGCTTCTGCCTGCTTCCGCTTCATCTCCCGGTTAAACTGTCGGCGTTCAGCCCAGGTCCGGAATTTCTTCACAGTGACTTGTTCAAAATCAAAGCGTTTTTCCAAGTATTTTTTAAATTCCTCAAGAGCTGTAAGACAGATTTTTATTACATAATAAAATGCAATGTGAACAGTACAAATCCATGTTCAGTGTACTTTTCTAGACTAACAACCCCAAGATACACCTTTGGACTTAAACATAAATCATGCATAAAATATAAACTTCCTTGAGGTTTACTTGCACTACTTAATGATAATTGTTTAGGTTGGCTAACAATAATGGAAATTATTTTGAAATGGGAAGATTACCAAATCAGGTTATGAACATGGATTTCTAAACAAGCTTCAGAAACCAGGTGCAGTTGGAAGAAACTAGTCCACCCAAAGTCAGTTGTGCTGCTGTTAAAATGAAACTTAAGAAACAAAGCTGTGCATTTATATTTCAGCTGGCCAACCAGCCAGGTAACATGATGACTTTCAGCACAACATATCATTCATGGTGACAATATGGGATCTTATCCAATCTCACAATGTAAGGGGATCGGAGGTCAAGAGCACAGGCTTCCATTGCCAAAAGAATTTCCATTTGGGACCAAGGATGTATTGATGCATCTTGGTGAAACTGTATCTGGAATATTGAGCCAAGTTTTAGTCTCCTTACCTAGGAAAATGTATATTTGCCAGCAAAAGGAGCTCAGCAAAAAGGTCAATAAGGCTGATTTCTTGGATGGCACATTTCTCATAGAGGAGAGATAGGGTCAATTAGTCCTGTATTCATTGGAATTTAAAGGATTAACAGAGAAATTCGTTGAAACATACACAATTCTGACAGAGCTGGAGAGACAGTATGCAAGGTAGACCATGTAAGACTGAGGTGAGGAGGAATTTCTTCACTTGGAAGGTGGTGATCCTACGGAATTTTCTTTTGCATAAGGCAGTGGAGTTCAAAGAAATAGATAGATTTCTAGGGACTAAAGTCATCAAGGAGAATGAGGAGAGAGAGTGTGGAGTTAACAAAGTCAGGATGATCATATTAAATGGAAAGGCTCAATGAGCCAAAAGTCTGCATTTGCTATTATTTTCCGTCTTTCCATATGTGTAATGATAAGTGCAATGTTAAAAACATAATTTGAGGGATAGTGCAAAGTTTTAAAATATGCTGAACCTCAGGCATGTCATCAAGGGACAGCACAATGTGGACTTGATAGCACCAAGAGAAAGGCAGCCTGTATCAAACACAAGTGACTGAGTCATTGCATGTTATCTTCATGCAAAGGAAGCCCAAATCCTAAAACTGGGAGAAACCTGACAACATGAATACTTTGCCACTGGCATCTTAGAAAGTGAAAAAAAAAACACCAAAAGGCCACCAAATACATTCACACACCCACAAGCTAAATGACACATTAAATGCCGAAACCAGAGAAAAGTTATATTAGATGAGATCAAGAATTTGCTTACAAATAGATTCTTCTTTGCATACTTCTACTTTAGCCTTCACCTGTCCAAGGGCTCCTGCGGCAACAATTCCACCAGAGGAGTCTCTTTCATCTAAGGATTTAGAGCATATCGTACCCGAGCTACTGTGAGGTACTGAATTAGTAATAGAGTCTTGGTTAGTGGCAGTGCAGTCTGGTTTCTCATTTATTCCTAAAGGCGTGTTTTCACAGTCGTCTGGGGACATTTCACCATTTGTGGTCACTTTCATTATCTCTCCATTACTAGCCAGCTTATTCTGCTCGCTTTCTTCTTGGTCTCTCATCTTCATGTAGTGTAGACAGGGAATGCTGCTCTGTGGGGGATCATGTTTCTGCATAGAACAAAAAAAAACTTTTCACCGACTAATCGGTCAGATTTCTAATCTAACAGATGGTTTGGCAATAACAACTGAACGGGTTTGCTGAAGAAAACTTATTTGCATGCAAGGACCAAAACAAGGTTGTGATGTGGTGTACCAAAAAGAACCCAGAAAGCAAGCTTGACCATCCTACTTCCATTGCATATCACCTGGCAAACAACTGAGAACAAGGCACCAACAGATTGCATCCTGTCAATGAAAGACTAGCAGAGGCAAAAAGATAAGGATAGGAAAATGTAAAACCTAACATTCAAGCCAACCTCAATTCTTCTTGGATACCACAAAGCAATTTCTAACAATACAGTACACAGATGTTGCATAGGAAGAAGCATTTCCCATAGTGGGGTGTGTACTGTTGAGACAGCAAAGGGAGAGTGACAATAACCAATACAATCAGGACTATGGGACAAAGGGAAAAAAGGTGTTATGGATCAAATTAAACTCCCCAAATTATGTTAGGGGAGATTGCCTAGACCCTAATTTTTATATTTTTTTAAAAAGACAAGCTTAAGCGCTGTGTTCAAGGTACGATTTGATTGGTCCACCAGTGAGCTTGAATCAAAACATTTTATCCTTACAAACGAGTTAAAATACAAAGGCAAGTAGTAACATAAGTATTTCAATAGAGTAAAGTTAAGACAATGTATGATTTAACCATTAACATAAACACACACCTTGGCAAAGGCAATTCAGCAACACAGTTATTATTGTCATGTGCAGTCTCATCCAGTCCAGAAGAAACACTCAAAATGCCCCCTTTGATTTTTAAGAGGAAATCGTGATATTAAAGAGTCAACTTGCTCTGCTAACCTGCAGGAAATTGGATATCCCAAGGATAGGGTGGAATGCCTCTGACTTACAGATAGATTGTAAGAAATCACATTATCATCCCTTACTTTTCAGAGCCATTTACACGGTAATTTCTTTGCCATTCAGAAACTATTCACATTATCACCTCCTACTATTTACATTTTCATCCCCTATTCAGAAATCAATAAGAACATTACAGCTGGATTTTGACTATATTCACACAAAAAAGTGAGATGCAACAGATTTGTCCATTAAGGGATGATTTGCATTACATTGTTTCTGGAGACGATGTGGTCAGTGCATTGTGTCTTAGGTGGCATGTGATTGTCAGGGAATGGCTGGGGGGTGGCCTTGTGGGCGTTACTAATAGTGATGTGAAGACTTAGAGTAAAGGAAGGACTGTTTCCTTTGTTCAGGGAGAGCTTTTGACATGACTCTGCAATGTGGGTGTTAAAAGTTCCTCCATAAAGCTTGTATTGTACAGTGCTTAATAAAATTTTGCTTGTTCACAGAAGTTGGTGTGTTGCAGTTGCATCAAGTGTGCAAGGAGTACCTCAGAAAAAAGAATCTAACAGAAACATCGCTGCCTAAGACTTCACTCTAGCAGCAGAGAACTCAAGCTTTTAGTTCCAGCAGCGAGTAAAAACCACCAACTGAAAGCAAAACCAAAATCCTTTTGTGCGTGAGCCTGACCCCGTTCACTCATGATTCTTTTGTCTTACTTCTTAAAAAACCCAAGAAGAACTCCAAACGATTTACCAACTGCCTGTCTGAAGAAAACATTTTGGCACCACTGTGACATTTACAAGAGAAACAGGGCAGAACACATTTCTTTGTGGCACAATATTGTCACAAAGGAAAGAAATATAGCAAAGACAAAAACACAAATGCACAGGTAGTATCAATTACCATCTTAGTGGATAAGGGAACATGTGAAGCATGGGGTGAGAAAATGAAGTTTTTAAGCTTGCTCTCCCAGGATGAAACCCCCTACATATGAACCAACCTGCTACTTTCAAAATGAATATATATTATTACTGGACCTGATTTGCTGATTGTCAGAAGGGTTTGAAAGAGGAGGACTGGTCACAATAATAAATAAACCACAGCATCCATGTTTTGCACGAGAAACTAAACATTGATTGTGTGTAAGAAAATAATTCAAATAGTGTCTGTGCATTTCTGGAGAACTGCAATTCAATAGGAAGTTCAAAAATAACTTGAGTTTAATCCGTGGCCCGAGCAGTCTTAACATAGCCAGAAGAACAATTGGGATAGTGTAAATAAGACTCTCAGATGGGCAGTGTTTGTAACTTGATTACTGTGTAATTTGTTACTTTGGTGGTGGGTTTGTTTATATAACATCAGACAAAGTGCTGTCCAGTTAATCTCTACAAGAAATGGCATAAATGCAAACACAACTCACCAACATTAAGTCAACTTTAATTGACTTTTTAAAATGAACCTGGTCAGAAATGTTCTTAAAAACCTCTGGAGCTGGTGGGTCTTGAATCTGGCTCAAAGATTGCAACACTACCACTATGTCACAAAATCTATTTAAAACACTAATGGATATGAACTCAGGATCCTACTGTGTACCAACCAGCTGCTTTAACAAACTAAGCCACGGTGTCACCAAATTTTTACATTGCCTATTTTTCTCATCAACCTATTGAGAGATGTTATTACACACCTCAGGAGCAAGTGGAACTTGAACCTAAACCTCTAGGTCTAGGGGTAGGGATGCCAACACTGTGCCAACTGAGGGCCTTTCAATTCAAGTGGAGGCATCTACACGACATGGACTACAGCTATTGATAAATAAGCCAACGCTATCATCGCATGACAACAAATATTCGCCTCAGTGATGCCTATGATCTAAGGGTATTTCAGTCTCAAAACATCAGTGTAGGACTTCCTCAGGGTAGGGTCTTAGACCCAACCATCTTCAGCTGCTTCAGTGCCCTTTCTGCTCGAAGTCAGAAATGGGGATGTTTGCTGATGACAGCATGAAGTTCTACACCATTTGCAACTCTTCAGATACTGATGCAGTTCATGTCCACATGCAGTAAGGTTGGTGTTGATAAGTGGCAAGTAACAAACACCACACAATTGCTGGGAAATGATTTTTGCCAATGAAAGATATCATTAACCAATCATATTCAATGGCATTACTATCATCAATTCCCCCACTGTCAACATTCCAAAAAATTACCACTGACTAGAAACTGAACTGGATCTGCCAAATATGGCTCAAGAGCAAGTCATTAGCAATCAATAACTCATTCCCGTCTCCCTAATGCCAGCCCATCTACAAGATAAGAGTCAGAATTGTGATGGCGTACTCTCCTCTTGCCTGGATGGAGGCTTCAACAGCACTGAAGAAACTCAACACAATCCAGGCCAAATCAGACCACTTGACTGGCACCCCATCCATAACCTTCATCATTCACTCTCTTCAATGCAACAAGGACATCAGGGCATACTATTAAAATGAATTAGATTGCAAGGGTTAAATACGACTTTTCATATTTACAAGAAAAATAAAGACCATGCAACCCCTCCATTTTGCTTGAATATATGATTGTAAACTTGTACTTAGTCTCTGGTGGTCATTTACCGTAAATAACAATATCATCACCTACAAGCTGAATTGTAGTAACTCACCAAGGCACCTTCAATAGCACCTTACGAATCTATGACCTTTACCACCTAGATGGTGAAGGGCAGTAGATTCATGGGAAATTTCACCTCCCGCAAGTTCTCCTTCAAACTACTCACCATCCCAAGGACTGCAGCAATTCAAGACGACAGCTACATTAGGAAGGGGCAACAAATGCTAGTTTAGCTAATGATGCTACATTCAATGTACAAATTATGAAAAAAAAAGTGCCACCAGATTCAGTGCATTTCTGGACATAAATTATAGCCTTGATCAGAAATTAAAGCATAAATTATTTTCATAACATTCTCCTGAATTTATGTCCTACCCTGATGCTTCCGGTTCCTAAGAAATAAGGTCGTGACCAGGTAACCACTCTGGTTTCTCTGTGCAGGTAAACTGGAATACCAGAATTATGGAATGTCATGATCCAGCCATCAGGAAGGGGTTCACTTGGTGGACGGCCACGATCTATAAAAAGGTTAAAACAAACGTAATACCAAGAAAAGCACAAGAGGTCATAATTCAATCACAATACAAAGACAGAATGCAGGTTGGAGGGGTGGTCAAAACTAAGGAACTATTTTTAAGATGAGAGGAGAAAGATTTAAAAAAGAATATGAGGGGCAACTTTTTTTAAAAAAAAGAAAAACCACAGTGGTTCATATATGGAATGAACTGCCAAAGGAAGTGGTATGCAGCTCCAGTTACAACATTAAAAAAACATTTGGATAAGTACATGAATAGGAAAGGTTTGGAGGAAATCTGGACCAAACGCAGGTAAGTGGGAGTAGTTTGGTTTGGGAACATGATGTATGACTGAGCAAACATTGTAGACTGATTGATCATCACCAAGGTTGTCAAAAAAAACCACACAAGGCTGATGAAACCCAAAAGGAAGTCATAACTGCAATTGCTACTATAAAAAGCATAAAGAATGATTGAATGTAACCTCCACTTTTTTTTGTTGTTGCACAGCCCATGGTGGAGAGTACTTGTTAATTAATCCTTTAATCAGTGAAACAGGAGATTTGGTGGTGGAAGAAAAAAGAATGATCAGAATCCCATTACAAGAGGCCAAAGAATACTCCTGATGGACACTAAGTGAAAAACAATTCAGTTTCCCAGATCTAAATGAATCTGGGAATTAAGAAAATAGAAACGTTAGGATAAAAGTACACTTCTTGATAAACCCCTTTCAGAGCACTGTTGGCACAAATCCCAGATCAATGAACCTATTGAACTTCAGATGAGAGAACACCGTGTCAACATCAAGATTTTGCAAAAATTACTGAATTACCCCAATTTCTGTTCAGTCCAACATCTTCCCCTATTCTGAACAAAGGTCATTCTTACCTGAAGTTGAAGCTCAGAACTGAGGGCAGATATTGTTCTAATGAGGGCAATGGGTGAGCAGCATGGAGTCAGAGATATACAGCACAGAAACAGACCCTTCAGTCCAACTCAGCCATGCCAACCAGATATCCCAATCCAATCTAGTCCCACCTGCCAACACCGGGCCCATATCCCTCCTATTCATATACCCATCCAAATACCTCTGAAACATTGCAATTATACCAGCCTCCACCACTTCCTCTGGCAGCTCATTCCATACATGTACCTCTGCCTGAAAACACTGCCCCTTAGGTCTCTTTTATATCTTTCCCCTCTCACCCTAAACCAATGCCCTCTAGCTCTGGACTCCCCCACCCCAGGGAAAAGACTTTGCCTATTTATCCTATTCATGCCCCTCAATTTTGTAAGCCTCTTAAAAAAAAGTCAGCCATCAGCCTCCGAAGCTCCAGGGAAAACAGCCCTCGCCTATTCAACTTCCCCCTATAGCTCAAATCCTCCGACACTGTCAACATCCTTGCAAATCTTTTCTGAACCCTTTCAATTTACACTTCTTTCATATAGGAAGGAGACCAGGATTGCATGCAATTCTCCAAAAGTGGCCGAACCAACATTCTGGATAGCCGTATCATGACCTCCCAACTCTTGTACTCAATACTCTGACCAATAAAATAAAGCATACCAAACACCTTCTTCACTATCCTATCTACTGGGACACCACTTCCAAGGAGCTAAGAACCTGCACTCCAAGGTCTCTGTTCAGCAACACTCTTTAGGACCTTACCATTAAGTGTACAAGTCCTGATAAGATTTGTTTTCCCAAAATGCAGCACCTTGCATTTATCTAAATTAAATTTCATCTGCCACTCCTCAGCCCATTGGCCCATCTGATCAAGATCCTGTGGTAATCTGATGTAAACGTCTTTGTTGTGCACTTCATCTCCAATTCTGGTGTCATCTGCAAACTTGCTAACTATACCTCTTAAATAGCGATCATGGACAGCTACTCCAATTGGCAAGAAATAGCACCCCAGAGGGATCTGCAATGGGGTTGACTATTTATTGCATTTACAAATGTCTTAGATGATAGGCAAGAAAGCCACATTTCCAAGTTTGCGAACAGTAAAAGATAGTTGTCATTTTAAGTCGTATAGATGGAAGCATAACACTGGATAGTAATACATTAAGTGAATGAATAAAAATATGGGAATTGGATTTTACTAAAACCAAGTGTGTTTATCAGTTCTAACCTAAAAGGATAGTTTCTAAACGGTGAAAGGTTAGAAGCAGGAGACCAAACGAATTGGGTAATCAGCATACAGGCTATTCAAATGTCATGAACATGCAGAGGAAGCAAATTTAAAAAAAAAAATTGAATGAAACTTTTTATATTTAAAAAGGACTACTGTATAGGGATTAGAAAACATTTTGCTCAGCCCAGCTCACATGGTATGGGAGTGTCCTTGTGGGCATCTCACCTTACAAAGAATGTATTAACCTTGTAAAAAGAGTGTGGATTGACTAGAATGATACCTGGACTCCAGCAGTTAAATTAAGTGAGATTACACAAACTTCAGTGGAATTTGATCAAATGTAAAATATTAAGTACTTGATCAAAGTTTGCAAGATGTTAAGAAATTGGGGAATCTAGGACAATGGTACATTGCACAAAATCTGGAGGCATGGTTTTCAGAAGCAAAATTGGAAAACCCATCTACACAAAAAAGGTGTTAAGAGTTTTGAAACTTGCTTCCACAAACAACAATCGCTGCCAACTCAATTGTTCAGTGCAGATCATAGGTTGACAGCATTCTGGGAACCAAAGATTAGCACGCAGAGTTATTAGATTACTTACAATGTGGAAACAGGCCCTTCGGCCCAACAAGTCCACACCGACCCGCTGAAGCGCATCCCATCCATAGCCCTACATTTACCTCTTACCTAAGACTACGGGCAATTTAGCATGGCCAATTCACCTGACCCGCACATCTTTGGACTGTGGGAGGAAACCGGAGCCCCCGGAGGAAACCCACGCAGACACGGGGAGAATGTGCAAACTCCACACAGTCAGTCGCCTGAGTCGGGAATTGAACCCGGGTCTCAGGCGCTGTGAGGCAGCAGTGCTAACCACTGTGCCACCGTGCCGCCCACTAAGTTATGTAACAGGTCAGCCGTGATCTCACTGAATGAAGGACAGGCTGAAAGGCTTTGCCCTGTTCCTATGTTAGCTCAAAGGACTTTCACCTGCACTAAACCTATTGTACACTTTTTTAACCATGGACATAAAACATGGTGAATGAGTTGCTTGTTCTTAAACACTGTCCAGTACCCATTTTAAAGGCACATTACAAATCTTTCCTTTAAGCTTTTAATCATTGGTTAAATCTGTTTCATCATTTAGTTCTATAAAACCTGACAGGAGTCAAGGAGGGACTTTACAAACAAAGGACTGTGGATGCTGAAATCTGAAATAAAACAAAAACAGAGTGCTAAGGAAACACAGTCTGGCAACACCTGCAGAGAGAAAAACAGAGCTAATGTTGAGTCCAGTGACCCTTTGTTCTGATAAGACACTGCCAGATCTGTTGCGTTTCTCCAGCACTCTGTTTTTGAGACACTAACATTTTAAGATAACAAGAGTTTCAAAGGCACTGATGTCAGTTGAGTTTACTTCCATTATCCAACTCCATGACTATAACTTTTCCTTTTCAGAAAGAATCTTGAAATTCAATAGACGTTGGCACTTTACAGTAGTATCACAATTAATAAATAACCGATCAATCAAGATATTGATGAAAAACTGACATATCCAGAGAAATCTCACTAGGATTTGAAACAAGCTACAAACTCTTGATAGAATATGCTTCCATCAATAACTGCAAATACTGTTGCTCAGCCATGATCCTTAAAAATGCTCAAACTCCAAGTTGACAATTTAATTTACAGGACTGGAGTTGGGATGCTAACACATGCAAGAAAAAAAATCAGTCACAGTTTCACAATTTCTTACCAACAATGATCCCTGTTGAAAATTTTGTAAATGTGAATGGTCCTTAAAAATAAATTAGGGTAATTGGTGATACTCTTCACAGGAAAATCTTTGATCAATACAACAATACTTGTGAAAAATTGGCATCTTAGCAAGGTCTGACCAGAATCTGAGCTGTACGATATCTTCAACAGATAAAACAAAACCTGTCAGAGTATGTCATCCACTTACTTTTTAACACAGTTTTAATTTTGGTCATCATTGGCTGCACACTTGTTTCTTCATCGGTCTGGTGGTCACTGTCACCAGTATTCTCCTCTTCTACCCGTTTCCTCTTTCTGGGAGGAGGTAGCACTGCCTCCAGTAGTGCATCAACATCATTATCAAAATCATCCTGTAAAATACAGCATTGAAGGCCATCCCACTATAACAGTATGAAGATTTCTAAATAGGATATTTAAAAAATAAAAAGAAATTTTAACTCTAGCTGCACTGACAATTATGTCAATTGGATTATATGTTTGTTTCTTTAAAACTAAAGGAGTATAGGATTTTATACCAAGTGTACAGTATTAAGCACAATTACTGATCATTTCCCAGATGCCTGAAAAAAAGTACACATGTACACTTTAAGCCAAATGTTAAATTTAGAGTCTGATATTCCACTGAGGAATAAAGCTGTGGCTCACATAGCAACTATGAATCAATCATTCAAGTGTTCCCACTTTATTTCTGGGCAACTTAAAAGCATTTTTAATTATACAAAAATTAATTTGTAACACAAAGAAGGTTGTGAGCAACTTAAACTGCTTTGAAGCTATGAATTTTAAAAAAAAACTCAAAACAATAATAATGTACCTGAATTAATCTGGGTGTGCCCGAATACAAGCTTGTATCTTATCAATCGACTTTGTTACAACAATGACATTAAGTGGGATGCTAGTATTTGAATTGGATGCATTTGACACATATGTAAATTTCTTTGCAGGACTAAAAATAAGTTATTATAAAAAATTGGCTTTATAGTTATTTATAAAGTGGGTAAGTTATTTTAAATTGAAACATACACGACACACTGAAGATACAAAAGATACTTGCTGCACACTTCCACTGTCAGAGTTTAAGGTTCCAGCCTGGGCTCGATGCCATCACTGTATTGAGCTTTATCTAATGCTCTGGTCAGTCTTCAGAGTTGGTTCATCCATACACACCTACAGATGGGTGGACACAACTCCGACTAACCAATTCATAGACAAGGGACTGGCATCAGAACTACGCAGCAGTTTGTATTTCTGTTCATCCATTATTGACTGAAGGAGCACAGTTGTGGAAAAAGAAGTGAAGTAGGAATGGAAGGATATTTTTGCACCAAAAAAAAAGTTTAAGACAACTTGCATAGTCATTAAAAAAAAACCTTATCAATCATGTGTAAATATAAATATAACTTTTGCATTGTGGACTGAAATAAGTGGACTTTTTGTTTGAAATTTTACCAGCTGGAAAAGTTGTTGATGGTGAAGTGTGCTGGTCATAAAGGGCTAGAAAAACACATACAGGGTTCAAAATACTAAACATATTACCTGATGCATGTAAATAGAGGGAACAATTAAAAATCAGTACAACCTCCAAATGTCAACACTTAGGAAACACTGGAGTAGAGGAATATTATTTACAATTTAATGACAGTCCAATCTTGAATAAGAAAGGTTACATGCATCAGGCAGGAGCAAGGGAGACAGAAAAAAAAAGGAAAAAGGTAGGGAAGCCATTTATATCACACAGGAGAAGTCCACGTGCAATAACATGCACGTGAGTATTTTGAACCCTGCTCACATACCTCAAAAGAGTAACTCAGAGCTTCTTCATCGATGTGATCCTGTTGAATGATCATTTCAGATGTGAAACCTGTTCCCTCAATATCATCAGTTTCGAAGTTTTCTGTAAAGTCTTCTAGTTCATCGAGTACTGCAAATTCCACTTTTTTCTCCTGATTGTCTTCAATCTCTTGCTTACTACTATTTTTACTACAAATACCCCCTGACCCCATTACTGTATTACTATCAAAAGGAATGCCATGCAAATCTCCATTTATGCTATTGATAAATTCGGTACTTTTCTCACCAGATTCAACACCAGTATAAACTACCTGTCTGTCCTTGCTTTTACTATTATCAGTAAAGACAACTCTAATTTTTACATCTTTGAGTAACTTAATATCAGGGGCAAACTTAGGAACAGCCGGTGCATGACGTGCTGTTCTTGGATTCTGTGGACAGTTTTCCGATACTGTTGTGAATTGATTGTTAAAGGCAGTGGATTCCATCGGAAGAAGCTGGTCTTGGCTGCACGTGTTACAGTCCCCAGCGGGAGTGTCTGAAAGTCCATCACCACCAGAGCCAACGTCCATAACTTCTGCGTCACTGGACATTTGCAGGGGAGGTGGTGGAGGCGGCGGCGCACTTGGAGGAAGAGGTGGGGGACACGGCTGATTCTCCACATTCAGTGGCTCTTTGGGCATAGGTGGCATACTTCCAAACGTCTCCATTTTTCCGAACTTATTAATTCTAAGCTATAAAGAGTCCTAAACAAATTATATCTTCGTCAAATACCCAACTAAGAAATTAAACATATGCCAGTCCAAGCAAATTTTCTCAAAAGTTATGGTACTAAGCAAATTTTACAGATGATTCAGTTAAGCTGACTACATTGTTCTTTTCATTAAAGTAGACAGCTTTTAGAATCACTGTCTCAATTATTGGAAATCACAATGTATTCAGCTTAATCAACGCTTGCAATTAGATAGAATTCATCTTGAGTCCTTGACACCATCTTCTACTGATCACCACCTGCAGAGATACAATAAAATGCAATCAATATTTTCCAGCCAAAAAGATTATGCGTAAACTGTCAATGAAATTCTAACTGCCAGAAGAATGCATTGTAATAGTAGAGTACGCAAATTCCCTTCTGTTCTGTTTAAGCTGTTTTTCTTAATTCACTCATTCTTGTTTACTTTAACTGAAGTATTAAACAAATGGGTTAACAGCTTTCCTGATGCAGTGGAGTAAAACATTTTAAACTAATGCATTAAAACAATTGTACACAAGTACCCAGTAAATATAATTTCAAAGCCGAAGGTTCAAGGTACTGAAGGCACTGGAAAAAGTATTTTCCAAGATGGGTTTTCATTGATTATTTCTAAATACTCATTGCGTTTTACAGATGCAACTTATTCTCCAGTTTTATTTGAGTCTCTGATGAAACCACGATAGCTATTTCAAAAGCAATCTTTCATTATCCAGTGAGTCTACCTAAATAAGGATCTCAGAATATTACTCCATCCAAATTGATAACTTGTGACCTGTACAAGTCCTTTTATAAAATTATTAATGAAGCAGTATCAACAAGTCAGCAACTGATTAAGTAACACATATTATAATAATGCAAAAAAATTATAGAAAAGATAAGTCTTCACTAACCAAGATATAGAGAATGCTTAATGTCAAGGAGCACATGAATCACAAATTTGATACAATGAATCAAACAGCACTGCGTTAAAAGTTCAAATTTGCAGAATAGCCAATTTCAGCTGACATTTTTAATTTCAATATTAAAAAACTAGATGATTCCAATACATTTTAACTCAATAGTTTATAATTCTGATGTAGCAAAGAAAAAAAATGAAAGCATTAGATATTGGTGTAAAGTTATTTCTAATGTAAGAAAATTAGAAGTTTAGGGACAGTGAATGTTATCTAAGGTTACAAAGAAAGCTTGATGAATTGAGTCAATGCCTTAGGAGTGGTAGTTGGAGATTAATTTGGATAAATGTGAAAACAAAACAAGGGCAGGACTTTTACAATTAAAAGTAGAGATTTGTGTTGTGTTGTAGAACAGAAAGACCTAGGGGCTCAGGTACATAAATCTTTGAAGTTTAACTATGTTGACAACGTGCTAAAGCTAATGTTTGGCATGGTTGCCTTCATTACTCAAACCTCTGAGTATAGGTGTTGGAACACCATGTTGAGGTTGGTGAGGCCTCTTCTGGAGTACCATGTTCAGTCTGGTCACCATGTTATAAAAAGGATATTATTAAGTTGAAGAGGGTTCAGAAAAGATTGGCCAGGATGTTAACAAGAATAGAAGGTTTGAGTGATAAAGAAATGCTGGATAGGCTGGGATTTTTTGCACTGGAGCAAAGGAGATTGGATAACGTGATTTATAAAGCCATGAGGGGTATAGATAAGGTGAACAGCAGGTGTCTTTCCCCTAGATTTGGGGATTTCAAATCTAGGGAAAATATTTTTAAGTGAGAGGACAAAGTTTTAAAAAAGGACATGGGGCAACTTTTTTTTTTTACACAGTTCGTGTACGGAATGAACTTTGAGAGGAAGTGGTGGGTGAGGGTACAGTTACAACATTTAGAAGGTATTTAGATAAGAACATGAATAGGGAATGTTTGAAGGGATATGGGCCAAGCACAGGCAGGTGTGGAATGGTTTAGCTTGGGTTTATGATCGGCGTGGACCATTATGATTGAACCGAAGGATTTGTTTCCGTGCTGTATGAAAACGAAAATCCCCTTACTCCCTGAGAAATATTAGCTCCTTGATGCCTTATAAACATCGATCGATCCATAAAAGCCAGTACCCTCTCCTTTCAGCGATCTTCGCTGAGGCATTATGACAGGGGAAGCATGATGAGAATCGATGGAAGTCACACAGCAACAGGCCTTTGGTGAGGCTCATTCTGACTCACCCAACGCCAACCCGCCTCTCACCAGAGGGTTCAGTCAAACAAACAAACCCCTGCACCAACTTAAAATGAAACACTGAACCCCGGCATTAACGACCCTTGTGTCTAATGTAAAGTTAAGCGAGGATAGAGAAAGACCACCCCCCAGGCCTGCGTGAGGCCTAGTCTAGACTTCGACAAAAAAAAAGTACTTATTTCGTGAAGCTGCTCCTCGAAGATTAACCGCTGTTGAATAGTTAATAATTAAATAAATGACGCCTTCAAGGCTGCATTTACGTTAGTTTAGCGCAAAAGACAACCTACCGTGAAAGCTCACCACAACCATAGACATAGACATAGAGAATTTCATCGCCCTGCCTTCACCCATCAGCTCCGGCATCAGCCTCAGCTCCAACTTCACCAACGCGCATGCACGACACAGCTGATTGATGGATCGGGCGACCAATCGGCAGACGCGCAGTGGAGGAGGCGGGGCCGCCAGACCGTCAATCATCAGCGGACGGGGGCGGCGACGGCACGCATTCGGCACAGGCTTTGATTGATTTGTTTATGGTCGCAGTAAGCCAATCGGCAGCTCGGAGGCCGCACCGCCCTGGCCTTCAATCACCGCCCTCGCTTTGCCAGACCGTGACGGCGCGGGACCAGAGCTCACGTCAATCATCGGATCGCCCCGCCCAGTGACTCCTGGCTCGGCCACTGACCGTCAAATGCGCATGCGTCTTATAGTTGATTGACAAGCACCATGGCAGTGCGGTGAAATGATTAAGGAAATGAAGACTGCCTTTCTCTACTGAATATAGATATTCCTTTTTTCAATATCAAAATGCTTATATTTATTCATTCGTAAGTGTGCACCGGTGCTTGGGAGTGGATGGTAGTCGGTTAGCTCAGTTGGTTGATCATGCAGGGTGATGCCAACAGAGGGTGTTAATTCCCACACCGGCTGAGGTTACCATGGTGACACTCAGGTTAAACTACCGCCAGTCATCGCTCTCGAATGAGAGGTAGCAGCCCCATTGGTCGAATAAAAATGTGGCGGCCTTACCGTTATCTTGATTAGATTAGATTCCCTACAGTGTGGAAACAGGCCCTTCGGCCCAACCAGTCCACACTGACCCTCTGAAGAGTAACCCTCCAGACCCATTTCCCTCTGACTAATGCTCCTATGGGCAATTTAGCATGGCCGATTCACTTGACCTGCACATCTTTGGACTTGTGAGAGGAAACCAGAGTACGCTGAGGAAACCCACACAGACAGACAGAGGGAGAATGTGCAAACTCCACACAGACAGTCGCCAGAGGCTGGAATTGAACCTGGGACCCTGGTGCTGAGGCAGCAGTGCTAACCACTGAGCCACCATGGCTCTTTGCTATGCTAAACACCCATGGGATCACCAATCTCGGGACTCATAGCAGAGGCAGTTATGCAAAGGTTAGAACAAACAGCCCTACCACAAATTCAACCCAAACTCTGGGTCAGATATGTCGATGACACGTTTGCAATCATCAAAAACACAGAAATAGAAAAAACACACCGGATCATCAACGCCACACTCACAGGAATCCGATTCATGAGAGAAGAAGAAAAGGATAGCCAACTCCCATTCCTAGACGTGACAGTACAGAGAACACCGAACGGAGAATTCACCACAAAGGTACACAGGAAAACAACACACACAGACCAAGTCCTAAACTATGAAAGTAACCATCCCAACACACACAAACGAAGCTGCATCAGGACACTATTCAAAAGAGCCACAACACACTGCAGTACACCAGAACTGCAAAAAGAGGAAGAGGAACACCTATACAAGATATTCCCCAAAAACGGATACCCGCGCAACTTTATCAACAGATGCCTAAGAGACAGACCACGGAACGAGGACATGCCACAACCAAAAGGACTAGCCACACTACCATACATCAGGAGCGTTTCAGAACTGACAGCCAGACTACTGCGACCCTTAGGACTCATAACCGCACACAAACCAACAGCCACGCTCAGACAACAACTTACTAGAACGAAGGACCCGATACCCAACATGAGCCAAACTAATGTAGTTTACAAAATACCATGCAAGGACTGCACAAAACACTATATAGGACAAACAGGAAGACAGCTAACAATCTGCATACATGAACATCAACTAGCCACGAAACGACATGACCAGCTATCCCTAGAAGCCACAGACGCAGACAACAAGCAACATGAATTCGACTGGGAAAACACTACTATCATAGGGCAAGCCAGACAGAGAACAGCCAGGGAATTCCTAGAGGCATGGCATTCATCCACAAACGCCATCAACAAACACATCGACCTGGACCCAATATACCAACCACTACAGCGGACAGCTGAAACTGACACCCAGAAGTGGCAAGGACAGACCACTATAAATACCGGAAGAAACATCAAAGAAGCGCTTCGCAGGAGGCTCCAGAGCACTGATGATGTCGCCTAGCCAGGGGACGAAACGTTTGCAACAAAAACTTCCAGCTCGGCGAACAGAACCACAACAACAAGCACCCGAGCTACAAATCTTCGCACAAACCTTAAATAGGCAATAAATGCTGGCTTATCTCTAACTGTCCTGGAGAAGATGTTGCAGTCCATTTGATGCAGGATCAGTTAAAATACCGTTGGAGAAAAGACTTCCAGGAGTTTGACCTAGAAACACCAAAGGAAGTGATATATTTCTGAGAATACCTAATTTCTGACAAGTTAAGAATCACACAACACCAGGATATACTCCAACAGGTTTATTTGGAAGCATTAGGTTTTGGAGTTCTCAACCAGTTGATGAAGGAGTAGCACTCTGAAAGCTAGTGCTTCCAAATAAACCTGTTGGACTATCACCTGGTGTTGAGTGATTTTTAACTTTGAGGTAGTGAGGTCTGCAGATGCTGGAGATCAGAGTTGAGAGTGTGTTGCTGGAAAAGCACAGCAGGTCAGGCAGCATCAGAGAAGCAGGAAAATCGACATTTCGGGCAAAAGAATTTCTGACGAAAGCCTTTTGCCCGAAAAATCAATTTTCCTGCTCCTCGGATGCTGCCTGACCTGCTGTACGTTTCCAGCACCACTCTAATCTTCACTCTGATCTCCAGCATTTGCAGTCCTCACTTTCACCATTTGGCCCTTTCAGTCCGCTTCGTCATTCAGTATGATCATAGCTGTTCATTCAACTCAGTACTGTTCCTGCTTTCTCCCCATATCCTTTGATCCCTTTCATCCGTAGAACTATATATATAGGACACAGAACAGTATAGCACAGTATAGGCCCTTTGACTCTTGATGTTATGCCAACCTTTTATCTTACTCTCAGAGAAAACTAACCTACATACCCTTCATTTTACTATCATCCATGTGCCTATCTAAGAGTGGCTTAAAGTCCCTGATGTGTCTGACTCAACTCCCACTGTTGGCAGTGCATTCCACATACCCACCACTTTCTGTGCAAATAACCTACCTCTAACATCTCCCCTCAATCTTCCTCCAATCAGCTTAAAGTTATGCTCCCTTGTGATAGCCATTTCTGTCCTGGGGAAAAATCTCTGGCTATTCACACTATCTATGCCTCTCATCATGTTGTACACTTCTATCAAGTCACCTCTCATCCTAATTTGCTCCAATTAGAAAAGCCCTAACTCACTCATCCTTTCTTCATAAAACATGCCCTCTAGTCCAAGCAGCATCCTGGAAGATCTCCTCTGCACCTACATCCTACTTTTAATGAGGTGACCAGAACTGAACACAATATTCCAAGTGTGGTCTAACCAGGACTTTGTAAAGCTGCAGCATAACCTCGTGGCTCTTAAACCCAATCTCCCTATTAAAAGCCAACATACCATATGTCTTCTTAACAACCATATCAACTTGGGTGGCAACTTTGAGGGATCTATGGACATGGACCCCAAGATCCCTCTGTTCCTCCACACTGCCCAGAATCCTACCTTTAACTCTGCAATCTGCATTCAAGTTTGACCTTCCATTTGCCTTTACATGAGGACACCAGATCTCATTGCTGCATCTCTTTTCCTATTTATTGCTATTCAGATAATAATTTGCCTTCCCATTTTTGGTAACAAAATTGGATAACTACATTTATCCACACTATTCTCCATTTGCCACATATTTTCACACTTACTCCAAACTGTACTAAAGTTTCTCTGTATTCTCCTCACAGCATAGCCTCCCACCCAAATTTGTGTCATCTGCAAAGCTGGTTAATATGACACCTAGTTTTATTATCTAAATCATTAATGTATATTGTGAACAGCTGGGGTCGAAGCACCGATCCCTGCGGTACCCCACTGATCATTTTCACCTTAATGAGCAGAAGATTGTAATTAAATAAGTGTAAATCCCTGACCAGGGTATTTCCTGAAGATCTCTACCTCTAATGGTACTGTTTTGAACTTTCGGTTTACAGCATAATAGGGCTGAATAGGGGATGGAGTACTGGAATGGGTTGACAGACAGAAGACCCAGCTCAGGAACAAAACTTTAATTTTATAACAAATCCCAGAAAGACTGACATGCACAAGCAGCATCTTGGGAGGGCACCAGACTTGACAGAAAATTACTGCAGGATTGTTTCTGGCATATTAAAATCTTATTCTGTATATATCGATCATCCTTCTCAACTGCCGACTGAGCAATATCAAATAGGGCATATGCTGGAAATTTGAAATAAATGTAGTTACGATTTATGTGGGAAAAGATTCCCACTGTTCCCAAGCCATCACAAATTGTGTAAATTCCTAATGAGACAACCAATTTGCCTGAGAAACTGCTATTTGTGACAAAAGCCATTCAAACCAGGTTTTGTTATTAACAGTAAATAACTATTTATTCTAAATACTTAATTTTTTAACAGATGGCAGAGAACGGATCCATATTCTTCTGCAATGCAATATAAACCTCTTTAAAACCTCAAATACACATACACTCATTCATGATTAAGACAGATGGAAGATAAAAGTTTGATGTATATTATGGGTGGAAAAAACGTAGCCAGGGAGCAAAATTCTGAAGGTCAACAGTCGACATTGCTGAAGGGGTGGGGGGTTGAAACTGTCTCTCAGTTCCTTTCATTCAGCAATGGCGACTTGCTGCTGTGTGTAAAGTGATATTTGTTCTTCATTTGATATTTGATCTGGTCGACCTATATCTTTTCTGCTAAAATTCTTCCTTTTAAGTTTTCTTGTTTTTATTTCCCTTTCTCCTCCTACTGGGAGAAGGAGAAAGAGAAAAGTTTTCAGTTTGTTGGCTCTGGAGGGCTTTGGTGACTGAATTCACAAATTTGTAATCAAATGCAGCTTGACCAATCCAAGGGCTGTCGTCAAACAGCTTTTCCTTAACTCAAAAACTCCGTGTGTCACACAGATTGAATTATTTATCAAACTTATTCCTCCAATTGCAAAAATCTGTTGCACACCCAAAAATGTACATGACTTAATTTTTCTATGATTTGAAGATGCCGGTGTTGGACTGGGGTGTACAAAGTTAAAAATCACAAAACACCAGGTTGTAGTCCAACAGGTTTAATTGGAAGCAGAGGAAAGTGGCCGAGCAGAGGCTGATAGCTAAGTTCGGCACCCATAGGGAGGGCCTCAACCGGGACTTTGGGTTCATGTCACATTACAGGTGATCACCATTGCACTACACACACACACACAGATATTCCTACACACACACACTCTCACATAACACAGACACAGGTACACACAGACACCCACACACACCCTTATAGACACACACACTCCCACACTCACACATGCACCCCCTCACAGACACTCTGCACTCACTACACACACACACACACACACTTTCTCACACTCACAACCCCCATCCCAGACAGACAGACACAGACAAAGACCCACATGCACACATATATTTTGTGTGGTGAATTTGTACTTGCAGAGTTACATTGCACTTTGCTCAAAAACTGCATACATTCATGTAGAACTCTGAGCTCAAAAACTGCACGAAGTTATGTAAAACTCTGTTGTCTCACTTTTTGGATTAGAATCAATCTAAACATCAGGTCATAGACAGAGAACACAGGGGGCTAACACCTTCAACATATTGTCTAGCTATCACCATTGTTAACAGCTAACCCGAGAATGCAACTTTAAAAAAAATGGTTTTGTGATTTACACATGAAAGAAGTGAAACTACCACAGTATTCTAACAGATGAAAGGCTTAACAGACAATCAATTTTTCAATGTATAATTTCAGTTACATCACACTGCAAACTTTTGCTATAAATTCTGTGTTACGATCGAGCCCTCCACAATCACCTGATGAAGGAGCGTCGCTCCGAAAGCTAGTGTGCTTCCAATTAAACCTGTTGGACTATAACCTGGTGTTGTGTGATTTTTAATTTTTCTAAATTGTAAAACTCTCCTGATATTTCAGCTATACGATAGTCCAACTTCCATGTGAGTTTATAATGCAAAAGGGAAAAATATATTGTTTCCTACAATAGAGAAATATGTTGGAAAGGGTCAGCTAGTAATGCATTACCTGCCACATCGCTTTTGCCTTTCTTAACTGCTCTGTTTATTTTGCATTTCTGATTTTATTTATTCCATTGTTACAATATTGTCTCACCTGCCTTTGTCCATGCTTTCATTACCCATAAGATATAATTCTGTAACATTCCCAGCAACAATCTCCTGAGCTCCATCTTGTTTGTTTTTTTCTTGGGGGTGGCATGGTTGCTAGCACTGCTGCCTCACAACCCCAGGGACCTGGGTTCAATTCCAGCCTCAGGTGACTGTCTGTGTGGAGTTTGCACATTTTCCCTGTGTCTGCGTGGGTTTCCTCCGGGTGCTCTGGTTTTCCTCCCACAGTCCAAGTCGGCTATGCTAAATTGCTCATAGTGTTAGATGCTTTAGTCAGAGAGGAATGGGACTGGGTGGGCTATTCTTTGGAGGGTTGGTGTGGACTTGTTGGGCCGAAGGGCCTGTTTCCACACTGTAAATAATCTAATCTAATCTTATCCAGCTCTTTCTGCATCATTTTATTTAGATTTAAATAGAACCACTAATAATTACCCAGCACCTCATATCTCAACTGGGTTCCTGCCTCAGGGTGATGTGTTATCTTGTACTATAAATAAAATTTGCTATTTTTATTCTTACCTGACATCAATATGTGCCTTTTAAAACTGATATTTTTCTCTCTACAGCGTAAGAATGCTGAAATCATTCATGTTATCCAGGGCTTAAATCCCACCTGTTCCAAAGGTGTGTAATAACATCTCTGAACAGATTGATTAAAATATCTGCAATAACCAATTTAACACAGACCTTAGTGCCTTGTGTGATAGTACACAATTTATCCACTCAGCTGGGTTAGGAAGGCTATATCTACTTTAATGGTGATACTGTTATGTTGGCCAAGGGAACACTTACAGTTTGCAATATCGAATGTTAATTGTTCTGAAATTCAGTTTCAGCAAATTCATTTGGACATGAGTTCTGCCACATGCAACAGTGAACAACAAATATGAGATCAATAACTAATCTATTTCTAAATGGAACTGTAGTTTTGAAATTAAAATAAACCTGATTTTTTTTTATCTATAGTATGATGTAGTATCTGTCAGAGCCAGATGCCAGAAGCATCTTATTTCCAGTGAAAATTTTCAGCTCAATCTTTAAAGCATGGATATTACATAAGCATGTGTAAATTAAACCTGTTCTTGTTTCATTGGCTTTTGTAATATTAACATCCTCACTAGATATTTACTTACTAACTGAAAGCTTGTACTGTGAACAGCTTTTATGAATCTTATTGCATTTCCACCCCCAAGTTAGTTATGCACAATAATGTCAGCAAATGTCAACTTAATAACATTAAGGAAGTTTCTATCTTTCATCATCGGCAGCATTCAAATTAAAAAGTACAGTTATTTTTATATAATGTTGGATTTCTCTTCAGAAACAAGTTTTGTTAAAAACAGGCATAAATATTGGTCCACCACATTGCCTTTTCTGTGCTGTCTCTGTCTCTTTTTGTGATCTTCACACTCAAATGGAGTCAACTCTTAATTACCAAGTAATAGAACAAGATTTTGTTTCAGTGATGTGTGAATGGTTTCTGCTTCTTAGTGGACTTATACTAATCTTTGGACTTTTTATGTAATTTTGAACTGGAATCTATTTAGAGCCATATTTTGGCATGGAGAACTGGAAAATGCATGAGCATGCAAACAATTGTCTCTCCTCTTGAGCAATGAGATTGAAAAATCTTAAATGCAGAATACAGAGGTGTCAGTTGGAAATTGAATTCAACACCAAATCAAGTACAGAAAGTCAAGAAAAGAGAAGGAAATGCAGGTGACATTAGTAATGAATGGAAAGGGGAAATGTAAAAACTTTTCAAACCTCTAACATTAGTCAAAATCTGAAGAATTGAGACTAGACACTTGTAAATGCAATTTTTTTTAGCACCAAAAAGGTTTTCCATTCACTTAAAAGTTCTTATGCGGGATTGGACTAGCTTGGCATTTAATGAAATGTTTAGTTAACATCTAATTCAAGGTACCCCAATATCACACTGTTTGAAAAATTTGCATGTTGAGTCTCTTTTTGGAACATTTGTGTAGCACAGCTTCTTGGAGAGTAGGGGAACCCAGGCTTTAAACTCTGGATCCCTATATTTAATCAGACATGTGTGGTCTCCAGAAATAGCTGTCCCATTTACACATTAACAATGCTGGATCTGTTATTCCTTCAACAAAGCAACACGGTGGTTCAGTGATTAGCACTGCTGCTTCACAGCACCAAGGACCTGGGTCCAATTCCAGCCTCAGATGACGGTCTGTGGAGTTTGCATGTTCTCCTTGTGTCTGCACGAGTATCTTCTGGGTGCATCAGTTTCCTCCCATAGTCCAAAGATATGCAGGTCAGGCGGATTGACCATGCTAATTTGCTCATAGCATCCAAAGATGTGTAGGCTAGAGGGATTAACCATGGGGAATGCAGAGTTATAGGGTTGAGGGGAGGGTCTGGGTGGGGTTTTCTTCAGAAGGATGATGTGGACTCAATGGGCCAAATGGCTTGTTTCTGCACTGCAAGGATTCTAAAATCTGGCCCCTGTAATGTTTTTTCCATAGTCCTCTTTCCTGAAATACTTTGTGTCATCCTCCCATCTTTAACCCTTCTCCTTCTTTTCCTCCCTCCTTTCTTATTCTTCTACTTCAACTTCCCTTCACCTTCCAATATTTTTACCCAATCCCTTCCTCCATACACCATCTTCCCTCATCACTTCTCCCATTCGCACCCTGATCCTTTGATCACCCTGCCTGATATAAAGCATCTTGGCAGGTTAATAAATAAAATCATGGAAAATATACACAGGAAACACAAAACAAAACTGAGCATGGCATAGAGATTTCTCATTGACAATATCTTGCTGCAAATGTGGCCAAAATTCCAATTCAGTACATATAGATTAGAGGGTTTCCAACATATATCCGGCAAACCAATACTCATCAAGTGGGAATAGATCGAAGGAATTTTCCATGATATTAAGTTTAGATTAGATTAGATTACTTACAGTGTTGAAACAGGCCCTTTGGCTTAACAAGTCCACACCGACCCGCCGAAGCGCAACCCACCCATACCCCTACATTTACCCCTAACCTAACACTACGGGCAATTTAGCATGGCCAATTCACCTGACCCGCACATCTTTGGACTGTGGGAGGAAACCGGAGCACCCGGAGGAAACCCACGCAGACACAGGGAGAACGTGCAAACTCCACACAGTCAGTCGCCTGAGTCGGGAAATTGAACCCGGGTCTCAGGCGCTGTGAGACAGCAGTGTTAACACTGTGCCACCGTGCCGCCCACAAGTCTTCGAAGTATGTCAAGTAAAATCATTTTTAATGAGAATATTATGTTGAGAAAGGGAAGTGACATAATTTTCAACACTAAGTTTCTATTTAGGACAACTTTTATTGATACTGGTACATAATATTTTATTACAAACTTAGTAATTAAGAACAATCATCAGGAAATGCAAAATTTAATTTTATATTGGTATTGGAAGAAGAAACTTTGAATCATAAAATACTATGTATTACATTTGTTAATGCTGTTATAGAGTTATAGAGATGTACAGTATGGAAACAGACCCTTCGGTCCAAACCGTCAATGCCAACCAGATATCCCAACCATATCTAGTCCCACCTGCCAGCACACAACCCATATCCCTCCAAACCCTTCCTATTCATATACTCATCCAAATGCCTTTTAAATGTTGCAATTGTACCAGCCTCCACCACTTCATGTGGCAGCTCATTCCATACACGTACCACCCTCTGCGTGAAAAAGTTGCCCCTTAGGTCTCTTTTAAATCTTTCCCCTCTCACCCTAAACCTATGCCCTCTAGTTCTGGACTCCCCAACTCCACGGAAAAGACTTTATCTATTTATCCTATCCATGCCCCTCACAATTTTTTAAACCTCTATAAGGTCACCCCTCAGCCTCTGACACTCCAGGGAAAACAGCCCCAGCCTGTTCAGCCTCCCCCTATAGCTCAAATCCTCCAATCCTGGCAATACCTTTGTAAATCTTTTCTGAACCCTTTCAAGTTTCACAACATCCTTCCGATAGGAAGGAGACCAGAATTGCATGCAATATTCCAACAGTGGCCTAACCAATTTCCTGTACAGCCGCAATATGATCTCCCAACACCTGTACTCAATACTCTGACCAATAAAGGAAAGCATACCAAACGCCTTCTTCACTATCCTATCTACCTGCGACTCCACTTTCAAGGAGCTATGAACCTGCACTCCAAGGTCTCTATGTTCAGCAATACTCCCTAGGACCTTACCATTAAGTGTATAAGTCCTGCTAAGATTTACTTTCCCAAAATGCAGCACCTCGCATTTATCTGAATTAAACTCCATCTGCCACTTCTTAGCCCATTGGCCCACCTGGTCCAGATCCTGTTGTAATCTGAGGTAACCCTCTTCACTGTCCACTACACCTCCAATTTTGGTGTCATCTGCAAACTTACTAACTGTACCTCTTATGCTTGCATCCAAATCATTTATGTAAATGACAAAAGTAGACGACCCAACACTGATCCTTGTGGCACTCCACTGGTCACAGGCCTCCAGTCTGAAAAACAACCCTCCACCACCACCCTCTGTCTTCTACCTTTCAGCCAGTTCTGTATCCAAATGCTAGTTCTCCCTGTATAAGATGCTAAGAATTGCAGTTATGATGACAGGAATGAACCACTGAAGTAATTCTAGAATTGCACCAACATATTTTGAATTCAGGTAAAGCTGCCCCATAAAATAAATCCCTGCAGTGACATTTGCTGATACCTGTATCTAATACATCATACTTGGTACACAAAAAAGAGACAATTGGAATACAACCGAGTAGAACTTTACAAAATAATAAAATGCTTGTGTTAAAGGTGTACATATTGCTATTTTTGAAACTACAGCACTAGCTAAAATTACTTATGGATTCTCGAAAAGGTGAGTTAGGTTGAAGGGACAGTTTTTAGATTATGACATGAAAAGGCAATTTAACTTTGAGAGATCATTACAATTCAAAGCAAAGAGGTTTATTGCAAATGCTAGGGGTGACATTTATAAGAACAAACCAAGAGTCGGAAATGCATTCGTAATGAAAAAAAACATTTTCTTCACAATTGGTAATCTGAGAAGGAAATTGTATTCTCAGGATTTGCATGAATCAAATCATTTCATTAATACCATTAATGACGGGAAAAGCAGACTTCCTCACATTCTCATTATAAAAGGATTTTCAGACTATTTCGAGATGTTATGATTTCAAGTATTATGACATTCTAATTTTTTAAAAAATTGACTATTTATTCTTCAATTTTAGTCTATTCTCATTGACCTTTACATATCTTTTGGCGAAGAAGGTGGGGGGGGGACAGGGTGGAGTCCTGGGGGAGAAAGGATTTGTGAGTTCAGATTAAGTGATTGGAATGTGAGGACAGAACAAACTGGTGTGTCTAAGTGCTAGACTGGAAAGAACAAACAGTCCAATGGGGTAGGAGGAGGGGAGATAGGACATGGTGAAGGAGACTGTAACATGTAAAGCTAAAAATGAAGAAATGGGTGTGGGTTCACAATTTGAAGGTGTTGAATTCAATATTAAGTCTAGAAGGTTGTAAAGTGCCTAGTCGGAGGATGAGATGTTGGTCCTCCAGTTTGCACTGCGATTTAGTAGAGCATTGCAGCATGTCGAGGATAGACAAGTGGGCATGCGAGCAAAATGCTGTGTTAAAATGACTGCTGTGGGAAAGTTGGGGTCATGCTTGCACATGCTCTGGAAATGTTCTGCAAAGTGGTCACCCAGTCTGTGTTTGGTCTCTCCAATATAGAGCAAGTGCAGTCATTACAATACACAAGATTGGAGGAAGTACAGGTGAAATGCTGCTTCACTTGGAAAGACTGTTTAGGTCCTTGGATGGTGAGCAGGGAAGTGGTGAAGAAGCAGGTGTTGCACCTTCCACGGTTACACAGGAAGGTGCCGTCAGAAGAGCATTCTGTCTCTCTCTGCAGCAACCACTCCTGTCCTCGCCACATTTCAATCAGCTCTGACGAAGAATCATCTAGACTTAAATGATAGCTTGTTTTCTCCCATGGAGTCATGGAGATATACAGCATGGAAATATACTCTTCGGTCCAACTCATCTACCCAGACCAGATATCCTATGTAATTCTAATCCCGGATGCTGCCTGACCCGCTATGCTCTCCAGCATTTTTTGTTTTGAAAAATGAAAGATTTATGACTATTTTTAATTATTGGAATTTTAGTCTATTCAAATGTATGTTTTTTCCAGTGCAACTGGGCCGGTCTGCTGTAGAAACATACCTTTAATTTCTGTAAACATTGACCAGAGGCACATTGGTCTGTTGTTTTTAAGTTGCTGTATAGGTATGAAAATTGGTCTTCAACACTGAGGAATATAATGTGGAGTAAGTGATGCATCAGTTGTACAGAATCTTTGTCAGACTGCAACGAAGTACAGAATCCCAGGAAAAATGCATTAATTTTGGAAGGGGTACAGTGCAGATACACAAAGATTACTACCATGGTGTAAAGGATTAATTTTAAAAAGGCAGATTGTATTAACTTGGCTTATACTTCCTTGAGTTTGAGGGGCAATTTATTGGAGGTACTGAAAATAATTAAGGAACTTGATATTGTAGATGCTGTGAAATCATTTTTCCAAGCATGGAATCCAACACTAGTTGCCATAATCAGGAAGATTGTTTTCAGATGGGTTAGTGATATCTAGAACTACCTCTCCTTCAAAATGCTAGCAATGCTATTGAATTTAAATTTTCAAGACTGTTTTTGATAGATTTGTTAGTAAAGTGTATCAAAGGATTGGAATAAACGCAGATAAATAGAAATGTGTTTCATATCAGGATAATTTAATAGATTGTTGGAATAAACTCAAGGGGTTGAATTGTCTATTTCCACTCTTGTTTGAAAGTGCAGTATAAACCAAATCCAGATAATAGCTCAAATTAGCAATACAGGTAATTAAATCCAATCATGTAAAGCAGCATTTAAATCCAATCTCCTCCACAATTATTGTAGAAAGTAATGAGAGGGAAAAAAAAATTATGGAATGGTAGCATTGCTCACACTTAACTTAATTCAGATAGCCATGATGTGGAGGTGCTGGTGTTGGACTGGGGTGGACAAAGTCAGAAGTCACATGACACCAGATTATAGTCCAACAGGTTTATTTGAAATCACAAGCTTTTGCAGTGCTGTTCCTTCTTCCCACTTCACTTGACAAAGTAGCAGCATTCTGAAAGCTTGTGATTTCAAATAAACCTGTTGAACTATCATCTGGTGTCATGTGACTTCTGACTTAATTCAGATAGGGCAAATAAATCAGAGCCCAACATGGTAATGTTTCTGTGAGAATAGATAAACCTCTCAGCTAACCCCCTCGACTTCCAGAATTAGAAATTTAAAAAAAAGATGACATTTCTCATACAGATGTGAAAAATCCACCCATTATTACATTGATCCCTGTAAAACAACGTACATCTGACTTGCCCAGCCCCAACATCTTCCCTTTTGATATGTTGCTCATGCTGTTTTCATGCATCTGAGAGGTTGGAAATTACCTGTTCTAAGGTAACACCACTTGTCTTATGTCAAACTAAATGGCCACAATTGAAGTCAATTATATCTCTTTTGACTTTATTCAACCTTGCCAAATGACAGACATGAGCTGAAACTTGGGAATTGTTCATTTGGGCAAGCTGGCTTTGCCTTCTGCCACATCAGTTACTGTCCTTCCCTCTCCCAATTTTGCCAGAAATGTTTTATCCTTCTGAAGACATTCTTTGTTCCACAATCATTGGGCAGTAACTTATCAAGTATTTATTTGTCATGTATTAAGGTTGTCTTCCTAACTGACCTCCTAAAATAATCAAGGTTGAACCTATCAACCCTCACCCATCCTACTGTTCAATTGACTAAGATCATTAACACTGCACAGACAGAAAAATGAACCTGAAGCCATGGCACTTCTGGCCTTTATGGACATAATCAGGAGACCCTCCATGATTTATATGATTCAAAACTCAAAAATCTATTACAGACTTGAGTCAGAAGAAGAGTTTCTAAGAAAACCTGGAACTAATTTGAAGACTTTTTTTCAATAATGACACACAGACAGGAATTAGAGCACCTTGTAAATGGATTTAATATAGGCAGATTTTCCTATGTCACTTTACTGAATCAAATGACAGGGTGCAGCTACCAACAGTTAACTTTCATTGTTGGCATGTTCAAATAATTAATCCAAAATGTTCTGTGCATCTAATGCGTTTCTAAAAATAACATTCAGTACAATATAGTCATTTATACACTTTTAGAATTGACAATAATACCTTTTCTTCATGGAGAAAGCTCTCATTATTCTCTCCCTTCTTTGAAAGTTTAAGAAAAATCAATTGGTCAACAATTTTACTCCCCTTTCACTATAATGTTTCCATCTTTATAATTTACGTCCATCAATCTTGAGAACAGCAAATTATGTTAATGATGCTATCCCTGAATAGTGCAGCTTGAAGAAATTCCCAACAGTAACATGGATTGTGTGACAGGAAACTAACAGTGCAGTTGTGATGTACTCAGCCATGTTCTGTTCCTTCCTACTGGGAGTTCAGTAGTGCTGAGATTACCCTGAGGAAAGCCAATCCAACGTGTCAGGGAATGTAAAAATGTTCAGCATAAAGTTAATCTGGTAAATACTAAATGTCCCCTTGTGGCCGGTTACTGTGTAATATAGCAATATAGCAGAAGGCAGAGAATCAGCCACCAACAGCTCATAATGGTGAGTGAATGGGAGGGCAAAGATTTACAGGAATAGAAAGAGACAAAAAACTGTGGGGGTTGGGGTACAAAAAAGACACATTAATATCTTGATCCCTAATATTCCACACAAAAGTCTGGCCAACCTGTTTTTAAAAAAAAGTATGGAAGCTGAAATCACCCGCATTATTTATAAGAATACAATTGCACTGAACAATGGTAGAATTATTAATCAAACTGGAACAAATAAAAGCAGCTTCACACATAGATGCGCGCACACACACACACACACCATTCTGTTGAAAACATTACATCATCACACCTGTCTCTGAAGTTACAGAAGCCAAGTGGACAAACAGATCAACATTCTATACTTCCTAATTAATAAGATTTTGATCCTGTTAATGATCAAATCATGTAATTTTTGTAACCTATTGCATTTTTTTGGGCACTGGATCTTTGTGGCAGTGGGTGTTTATGGCACAATGATGAAATGACACAAGAGCAGAAGAAGAAGAGCACAAGACCTGCCACTGGGTACATGGTTGAATGTAACAACAGATTACGCGAGGGAAACTAGCAGTCTCTGCATGTGATTTTTAAAAAAAAATCTTAGATATGTTATGGGTCTATAATAATGAAAAGACTGACTGTAGCTGTGACTGTAAACAGCATTACCCTCTGCCAGAAAGACAATAAGTGGCTACCTGATTCTTGGTTGAATGGACTGAGATGGTGAGAACAGAGACAGGAGTGAACAAATCAATCAGTTTTGATTTTGGCTTCCTCATCCTGCCAAAAACATAAGTTCCAGCCAATACATACACACGTTCACACTCACATACATATATAGAGAGACTGCATACAGACAAACACGCAGTTATTCAATGAACACACATTTGCACAGACATTCAATAGGATACATTCACTGAGAAATACATACAAACATTGACTATAAACATATGGAACACCATGAAGCATTAATGATACTGTGCATTTTAAAGCATGGCAGTTGCTAGGCGACAGTATGATTTAATCAAACATTTACATCATTAGTGCCCCAGAAACCTGCAGGATCTGTGAAGTATGCTTTCATTTCCATTCAACTTTGTTCTCCATTCCTTTCTTTTTTTGACTGTGCATTGAATGGAAAGCTGTTAAATTTCAAGTTCGAACTGGAAGGAGCTGACTTTCCATTGGTTAGCATCAGGGTTGAGCATAGTACGCTCCGTGAAGGTTACGTGACCTTTTGCATCAACGAGGATGACTGTGTTTGTCCTGACAATGAAATAAGTCAAACTTTTCAATGAACTGAAAAGAACTTTGAAGTAAAAGAGAAACAAAAAACACAAAACAGAAAGATAACAAATGTCATGAAGAAAAAAAATAAAATGGAACAAAGTTCCACCCAATGGTCACCAAAATACTAAGTGCCGTTCCTACTATTGTGAGTTGAAAAATGTATGAAGGATTGTGGATTAAATAAATGAATGTGAACTTTTTGAGGGCTGTGCAGTCCATTCGCTGAAGAAATAAAACTTCGACAGCTTTCTGGTTCACCAAAAACTGCAGCCATTGAAAAACCTGATGGTTTCATGGTTTCCTCTTTGCATTGAGTTTGTTATTCATCTTGAACAAACCATAGGTATTAGGGTTGTATACTTTATAGGATGGCAGATTTTTAATTGAATTTGTAAAAGATAATGCCTGAAGTTTGATTATTGAGATATTCAGCTGAGTATTTAGCAGGCCAACAGCGCAGAGTCTACTCAGCAGAATATAATACCCAGTCAAATGAGGAAGCAGTAAAAGGTTTGTATACATAAACTCTTGGGCAGTCTCATTCCGCCCACCCTCCCAAATAACTGACAGCATGCAGGTTGTCTGTGCCTACACTTTCAGCTCTGTTTCCACAATTCCCCAAAAACTACGTGTGCATGTGCCTGTTACTTACTGTGTTAAAACTAGCTAATGTCTCAAAACTAAACTGTAATCTTCTAGGAAAACTGAGGGCACCAGCTGGTTGAAAGGGTTCAACTGATGGTTCTTATTTAATCCAAAAACACTGTGCTATGGTATGAATGTTTAGACCATTATTGTTTAGCCTTTGTAATACTAGTGAAACAGGATAACGCTGACTCCAACTTAATACATGTATGAGAAACTTACCGGGTGCCATAAGAGGAAGTGCGGACAAACAATGCTGAAATTTCCTTTAGTATCGGCCGAATGAAATCTTGACCCTGCTCCTCTATGTCAGGAGCTGGCAATTGGCTGGTGCAAAAATAATAAAAATCTATTATTAAATAGTGAAACACCTAATTATGTAGTCAATCTGCTTAGCTTGCTTCAAATCATCTGGCACAAGTCAATAGTTTCCTTTCCTCTAACTTTACCACAACGAGGTGTTCAATTTTTAAGACCTAATGACACTAATCTTTTGACCGAGCAAGAATTCCTGGTGCAGCATGGCATTGTATGGCACTCCTAAAGAGCCCAGGTTTGAATTGCATTCTTGACTAGCAGCTAATCCAGAGGTGCTCATCAGGTGGGATCTGTGCCACTGAAATCAGTGCTGAGAATGTAAGGGAAATAATGTAGTGAAAGTGGACAAAACTTAAAAATAGTCATAACCCTGCCAAATGTCCGATCAGTAGAACTCATCCTCAGATAGAGTCAGAGTTGTACTGTGCAGAGACTAGCTCCTTGGCCCATACTGGTCCATGCTGATCAAACCAAACCTGCACTTAGTCCATATCTTTCTAATCCTTCCCTATCCATGTATTTGTCCAAATGCCTTTTAAATATTGTTAATGTACCCGTCTCAACCAATTCTGCTGGCAGCTCATTCCATATACATACCACCCTCTGTGTAAAAAAAAATGCTCTTTAGGTTCCCTTTTATTCTTGCCCCTCTAACCTTAAACTGATGCCCTCTAGTCCTTGGTTCCCCAACCCTAGTAAAAGACTGAGCACATTCACCCCTTCCATGTCTCTCATGAGCTGATACAGCTCTATAAGGTCCCCAATCAGTATCATACACTATAAAGAAAAACATTCTAGCTTGTCCAACCTCTCCCTATAACTCAGACCATTGAGTTCAGGCAACATTCTTGTATGTTTCTTTTGCACTCTTTCCTGTTTAATAACATCCTTCCCATAACAAGGTGACGAAAATTGAACACAATACTCCAAATGCAGCCTCACCAATGTCCTGTATAGCTGCAACATAATTTCTCAACTTCAGTGTCCTGACTGATGAAGGCCAGTGTGTCAAAAGCCTTCTTCACTGCATTGTCTATCTGTGACTCCACTTTCAGAGAACTGTGAATCTGAAATCTTAAGATCCCTCTGTTCCACTACACTCCTTAATGCCCTACCAATCACCATGAAAACTCCTACCTTGATTTAACTTTACAAAATGCAAGACCTCACACTTATCTATATTAAACTCCATTTGCTATTTCTCGGCCCACTTCCACAACTGATCAAGGTCCTGCTGCAATTTCTGATCACCTTCCTCACTGTCCATGATACCGTATTTTAGTGTCATCAGCAAACATACTAATCATGCCTTGTACATTCTCATCCAAATCATTGATATAGATAACAAACAATAATGGGCTCAGCACTGACCCCTGAGGCACTTCACTAGTCACAGTCCTCCAGTCCGACAAGCATCCTTCCACTATTATCCTCTGCTTCCTACTATCAAGCCAATTTTGTATCTAATTTGCCAGCTTACCCTGGATTCCATTCAATCTAGCCATCTAGAGCAGCCTACTATGTGGAACCCTATCAAACACGCTACTGAAATGCACATAGACTGTGTCTCGTCAACTTTCTTGGTCACTTCACCAAAGAATTCTAACAAATTTGTGAGGCATGATTTCCCACTCACAAAGTCATGCTGACTACTCCTAATCAAACCTATCTTTCCAAATGCATGTATAACGTATCCTTCATAACCTTCTCAAATAACTTATCCACCACAGATGGTAAGCTTATTGATCTATAGCTCCCAGGCTTTTCTAGCAGCCCTTCTTGAATAATGGCACACCATTTGCTAACCTCCAGTCTTCTGGGACCTCACCCGTGGCTAACATTGATACTCTATGCTACTTTCTCCCCACCCCCACCCTCCTCTAGCTTATCTCTCCATGTTTCAGGCTCTCTGCCTTTATTCCTGATGAAGGGCTTTTACCTGAAACGTCAATTTCGCTGCTCCTTGGATGCTGCCTGAACTGCTGTGCTCTTCCAGCACCACTAATCCAGATACAAAGATATCAGCCAGGCCCCCCGGAATTTCTTCTCTAATCTCTTGCAGTGTTCTTGGATACATCTGGTCAGGGCCAGGAGATTTATCCATTGTCATACATTCTAATACATCCAACACCTCCTTTATTCTGATATGAACTTTCCCCAAGATATCACCCCTAACTTCCCCAAGTTCCCAAGTCTTTAAGTCTTTCTCCATGGTAAACACAGAGGAGAATCTCACAAATCTCCTGTGGTTCTACACATAATTGTCCCCTTTGGTCCTTTAAGGACCCTATTCTCTCTCTAGTTTTTCGTTTTCCTTTAATACACTTAAAGTACCTCTTTGGATTCACCTTAATCTTATCAGCTAAGGCTATCACATGCCCCCTTTTCGCCTTTCTCATTTTTTTCTTCAGTAAACTCCTGTATTTCCTGTATACCTTCAGGGATTCTCTTGATCCCAGCTGCCTGTAGCTGAGCCCTGTCTCCTTCTTTTTCCTGGTCAAAGCCTCAATATCTCTGGTCATCCAGGGTTCCCTATTCCTGCCAACCTTGCCCTTCACCCTCACAGGAATATATAGACCTTGAACTCTAGCTATCTAGCCTCTTACTTGCCAGAGGTCCCTTTGCCTGCAAACAAACTATTCCTATCAACCCCTGCAAGCTCCTATCTAATTCCATCAAAATTTGCCTTGCCCCAATTTAGAACTTGAACCTGTGGACCAGTCTTTTCCCTCTTCATAACTATTTTAAAATTAATAGAACTATGGTCACTGGTCCCAAAGTGCTCCCCCCACTGTCACCTCCATCGCCTGTCCTGCCCTGTTTCCCAAAGTAGGGGTTTTGCCCCTTCCCAAGTAAGATTCTCTATATACTGCTTGAGAAAACCTTTCTGAATGCACTTAACAAATTCCACCCCACCTAAGCCCTTAACGTTCTGGCAGACCCAGACAATGTTAGGAACATTAAAATCCCCTACTATGACACCCCTATTGTTCCTGCAAGTCTCCCAATCTCCCTGCATATTTGTTCCTCGAATTCCCATTGACTATTTGGGGGCTTATAGTACTACCCAATAACATCACTTTCCCCTTCTTATTTCTTATTTTCACCCTCAAAGCCTCATTGAATGATCCTTCTGTTATTTCATTTCTGTCTACTGTTATGATACACACCTTAATTAAAAATTCAACTCCCCCTCCCCTCCTTTCACCACCTCTGTCCCAGCTACAATGGTGCAATACCTTAGCAGGGACGACAGTGGAGGAACAATGGCAGATATTTCTGTGTATAATGCAGAAGATGTAAGATCAGTTCATTCAAAAAGGAAGAAAGATCCTAGGAGGAGGCATGGGTGGCCGTGGCTGACGAGGGAAGTTAAGAAACATATAAAGTTAAAAGAGAAAAAGTATGACATAGCAAAGATAAGTGGGAAAATGGAGGACTGGGAAGCTTTTAAAGAACAACAGAGGATTACTAAGAAGGAAATACGCCAAGAAAAAATGAGGTACGAAGGTAAACTGGCCAAAAATATAAAGGAGGGTAGTAAAAGCTTTATTAGGTATGTGAAAGGCAAAAAAATGGTTAAGACTAAAATTGGGTCCTTGAAGACAGAAACAGGGGAATATATTATGGGGAACAAAGAAATGGCAGAAGAATTGAATTAGTACTTCAGATCTGTGTTCATTGGGGAAGACACAAGCAATCTCCCTGAGGTAACAGTGGTTGAAGGACCTGAACTTAAGGGAATTTATATTTGCCAGGAATTGGTGTTGGAGAGACTGTTAGGTCTGAAGGTTGATAAGTCCCCAGGACCTGATGGTCTACATCCCAGGGTACTGAAGGAGGTGCTCAAGAGGTGGATGCATTGGTGATTATTTTCCAGAGTTCGATAGATTCGGGATCAGTTCCTGCGGATTGGAGGGTTGCTAATGTTGTACCACTTTTTAAGAGAGGTGGGAGAGAGAAAGCAGAAAATTATAGACCAGTTAGTCTGACCTCAGTGGTGGGAAAGATGCTGGAGTCTATTATGAAAGGATGAAATTACAACACATCCAGATAGTAGTAATAGGATAGGTCAGAGTCAGCATGGATTTATGAAAGGGAAATCATGCTTGACTAATCTTCTGGAATATTTTGAGGATGTAACTCTGAAGATGGACGAGGGAGATCCAGTAGATGTAGTGTACCTGGACTTGCAGAAAACTTTTGATAAAGTCCCACAAGGAGGTTAGTGAGCAAAATTAGGGCACATGGTATTGGGGGCAAAGTACTAACTTGGATTGAAAGTTGGTTGGCTGACAGGAAACAAAGAGTAGTGATAAACGGCTCCATTTCGGAATGGCAGGCAGTGACCAGTGGGATACCGCAGGGATCGGTGCTGGGACCGCAGCTTTTTACAGTATATATTAATGATATAGAAGATGGTATTAGTAATAACATTAGCAAATTTGCTGATGATACTAAGCTGGGTGGCAGGGTGAAATGTGAGGAGGATGTTAGGAGATTACAGGGTGACCTAGACAGGTTAAGTGAGTGGTCAGATGCAAGGCAGATGCAGTTTAATGTGGATAAATGTATGGTTATCCACTTTGGTGGCAAGGACAGGAAGGCAGATTACTACCTAAATGGAATCAATTTAGGTAAAGGGGCAGTATAAAGAGATCTGTGTGTTCTTGTACACCAGTCAATGAAGGTAAGCATGCAGGTATTGCAGGTAGTGAAGAAGGCTAATAGCATGCTGGCTTTCATAACAAGAGGGATTGAGTATAGAAGCAAAGAGGTTCTTCTGCAGCTGTACAGGGCCCTGGTGAGACCACACCTGGAGTATTGTGTGCAGTTCTGGTCTCCAAATTTGAGGAAAGACATTCTGGCTATTGAGGGAGTGCAGTGTAGGTTCACGAGGTCAATTCCTGGAATGGTAGGACTACCTTACGCTGAAAGAGTGGAGCAACTAGGCTTGTATACCCTTGAGTTTAGAAGACTGAGAGGGGATCTGATTGAGACATAAGATTATGAAAGGATTGGACACGCTGGAGGTAGGAAACATGTTTCCGCTGATGGGTGACTGCCGAACCAGAGAACACAGCTTAAAAATACGCAGTAGACCATTTAGGACAGAGATGAGGAGAAACTTCTTCACCCAGAGAGTTGTGGATGTGTGGAATGATCTGCCCCAGAGGGCAGTGGAGGCCCAGTCTCTGGATTCATTTAAGAAAGAGTTGGATAGAGCTCGCAAGGATGGTGGAATCAAGGGTTTGGAGATAAGGCAGGAACAGGATACTGATTAGGAATGATCAGCCATGATCATATTGAATGGTGGTGCAGGCTCGAAGGGCAGAATGGCCTACTCCTGCACCTATTGTCTACTTTTTATATTCATATATAATCAACAAGTTGTTGATTAAAAAGCAAACCCCTCCACCTTTTGTCTTACCCAAGGATGCTATATAGTCCGTACGATGGATAGAAAAACCATCAGCCTGATGTGCGCAGTTGGGAATGGATGGGTTGAGCCAGGTTTCTGTGAAGCTGAGTGCGCAGCAGTCCTGCGGTTTACACTGGAAGCTGAGCCGTGATCACGTTACAACCTGGGCAGCCATTGCTCTCCAAACCTTGAATTCCTCACCCATCAAATGCTGCCCCTTCTATCTACCACAGGAATTTACCGTGGCTATACTAACTGCTGTGTACATATGGCCACAAGCAAACGTTGAGGAAGCTCTAGTTGTACTGTACTCCACCACTAACACCCAGGAGACTGAACACTCCGAGGTCCTGTTTATTGTAACTGGTGACTTCAATCAAGCCAATCTAAGGAAGGTGTTGCCCAAGTACAACCAGAACATTATCTGCCTCGCCAGGTGCCTGAACATTTTAGACCACTGTGAAAGATGCCTACTGCTCCCCTTATTTCAGGAACTCTGACCACAATGCCATGTTTCTTCTCCCGGCTTACAGGCAAAAGCTTAAGCAGGAGACCCCCCCTTGCGGATACAGGTCCAGGGCTGGTCGGAGGAGGCACAGGATCAACTCTGGAATCGGCTGTCTGGAATCGGCTGATTGGGCCATGTTCAAACACTCTGCAAGTACCTTGGACGAGTACGCCACCAGCGTCACAGACTTTATCAGCAAGTGTGTGGAGGTCTGCATACTGAGGAAGTCAATCCGGGTGCTCCCCAACAGGAAACCCTGGATGAATCAGGACATACACAGCCTGCTAAAAACCAGGTGTGAGGCCTTCAGATCAGGAGACCACTCAAACATAAGGAATCCAAGTATGACCTTTGCATAGCCATTAAGACAGCCAAAGACCAATTCGTGTATGGAATGAGCTGCCAGAGGAAGTTGTGAAGGCTAGTATAATTGCAACATTTAAAAGGCGTCTGGATGGGTATATGAATAGGAGGGTTTGGACAGATATGTGCCGGGTGCTGGCAGGTGGGACGAGATTGGGTTGGGATATCTGTTTGGCACGGATAAGTTGGACCAAAGGGTCAGTTTCCGTGCTGTATATCGCTGTGACTAAGACACTATGATCCAAACTCTAGACCCAGATAGACGCCCGGTGACTATGGCTAGGACTAATTGACATCATAGGTTCTAAAAAAGAGACGGTGCAAGATAGCAGACGATGACACATCCCTCCCAGATTGTCTCAACGCCTTCTATGCTCACTTTGACCAGAATTTCGGCGGAGAGATAACACCTATTCTGACAAGTCCCTGACGAACCTATCCCAACAGTCACTGCATCAGAGGTCAGGTTAGTTTTCCTTTGTGTGAATCCAAGGAAAGCAATGGGATTAGACTGAGTACCAGGCTGTGCACTCAGCATGTACAGATCAACTGGCAGAGGTCTTCTTGGACATCTTCAACCTCTCCCTGCAGCAGGCCACTGTCCCTGCCTGTTTCAAGAGAGCCAACATCATCCCTGTGCCCAAGGCGGCTCATGCAGCATGTCTCAATGGCTACCGCCCAGTGGCCCTAACATCGGTGGTCATGAAGTGCTTTGAAAGGCTGGTCATGGCATTAATCAATCCGGCCTCACTACTACTCTTGACCCACTCCAATCTGCCTATTGGATCAACAGATCCACGTCAGATGCCATATCACTTGTTCTTCACTCCTCCCTAGAACATCTTGACGTCAAGAACAGCTACATAAGAATCCTTCTCATTGACTACAGTTAAGCCGTCAACACTATTATCTCCTCAAGACTAATTACTAAACTTAGTGATCTCGGACTAAGCCCCACTCTCTGTAACTGGATCCTCAGTTTCCTGATCCACAGGCCACAATCAGTGAAGATTGGGACAATATTTCATCCTCACTAACACTCAACATGGAGCCCCCAGGGATGCGTACTCAGCTCCCTGCTGTGCTCACTGTATACCCATGACTGAGTCGCCAAATATCAGACTAAAGTAACTGTAGTCAATGAATAGAATTCTTATGTAGCTGTTCTTGGTGTCAAGATATTCTAGGGAGGAGTGAAGAGCAAGCGATGTGGCATCTGATGTGGATCTGTTGGTCTGATAGGCCAATTGGAGAGGGTCAAGAGCAGTGAGGCTGGAGTTGATTAATGCCATTTTGAAGTTCGCTGATGACACAACCATAGGCAGTTGAATCTCAGAAGGCGATGAAATAGACTACATACGGGAGGTGGAAGACCTGGAAAATGGTGCACTGTGAACAACCTAGCTCTCAATGCCAGCAAAACCAAGGAACTCATTACTGATATTCAGTGGGATGTTATTCATGCCCCCCTACACATTAACAGCATAGAGGTGGAACGAGTGACAGCATCAAGCTCCTGGGAGTGGTCACCAACAACAAGCTTTCTTGCACTCTTTATGTGGATGCACTGGTTACAAAGTCCCAACAACGTCTCTTCTTCCTGAGAAAATTTGGCATGATGGCAAATACCCTTGCCAACTTTTATAGGTGCGCCATCGAGAGCATTCTGTCTGGCTATATCACTACCTGGTATGGCAACTGTACCATTCAAGATCGGAGATGGTTATAGTGAACTCAGCCTGGATAATCACAAACCTCCCATCTATTGAATCCATCTACCAGGCCCGCTGTCAAGGAAAGGCCACCAGCATTCTCAGAGATCCATCCACCCTGGCAATGTTTTTCTACAACCTCTACCATCGGGGAGAACGTACAGAAGCCTGAACACTTGCACCAGCTGTTTCGAAATAGTTTCTAACCTGCTGTTGTTAGAATACAGAATGGACACTCAAACTCTTAGCATTCGCCTGTACCTGTGTTTTCGTTTTGTCGCTGTTTACCTATTATTTACTTATCTATGCTACTTAACTATGTGATCTGCCTGTATTACTTGCAAGACAAAGCTTTTCACTGTGCCAATGAATTCAATTCAATTCAATTCAGTGAAGGCTGGAATTCAGCTTTTGCAGCTTCAAATTGCCTTGCATTTGTGTGAGAACCTCATGCAGCTTTCAGCTCTGTAAGGTCAGGAAGGAGAGTTCAAATCCAGAATAAGAGATACCTTGAGTGAGTATGTAGTTTGGGGAATTTAGAGTATGAGAATTCGGTGTAGAAGGGAAGAGGTGTTTTCACTTGATTTTTTTTTAGTTTGTAAGGTTTTTTTTAAAATAGGGTAAATTGAAGCCCAGGACTGGGGGCTCAGCACAAACGAGTGACATCACGGGTACACTCTAAGTTCATTGGTTGGTGATAGCTTACTGATTTGATGATTTAATAAAGGTTACATTCAGATTAAAGGGGAAGAGGGGAAATATTTAGACTGCAAACTAAAAGACCAATGTGAAATTTTAAAAAATTAAATTAAAACAAAGTAATTAAAATAGCGATGCCAGGCCAGGTGTAATGTTGTAACTGCATGATGTGGGAGCTGGTGGATCCCATTGTGGTTCATAGTGACCACTTCTATAGCAAGTGTTGGTGGTGTGAGGAACTCCGGTTCAGAATTGATGACCTGGAGTCTGAGTTTCAAACACTGAGGCACATGTGGGAGGGGAAAATTTACTTGGGTGCTGTATTTCAGATGACTGTCATACCCCTTAGATTAACTAACTTGAATTTGTTCAGTGATCAGGGTCAGGAGGGCATGAAAGGTAAATAGAAAGATCCATGAGGTAGTGCAGAGGGAGCTTTAGCCATTGAGCTTATTGAACAGGTTTGAGATTCTTGCTCCCTTTGGGGCTGAGAGTGGCTTATGGGAGTATGAGCAGACTTACCTCTGGTACAGGGAGCCATTCAACAGTGGGGAGAAAAGATAAATGAAATTATAATCAGGGATAATATAGCCCAAGGAATAGACACAATTCTCTGTGGCCATGATCGAGAGTCCTGAAGGCTGTGTTGCTTGCCTGATGCCTGGGTTCATGATATCTTATCTGGGCTGTAGAGGAACTTCAAGTGGGTGGGGAAGGATCCAGTTGTCATGGTCCATGTAGGTACCAGTGATACAGGTAGAAAGAGGAGAGTGGTTCTACTGAGGAAATGAGTGCAGCTGAGGGGTTAAATTAAAAACCAGAACCAAAAATGTAATCATCTCTAAACTGTGACCAGAGCCATGAGCAAATTCACAAATGATTCCTGAAGAAGGGCTTATGCCCGAAATGTTGAATCTCCTGCTCCTTGGATGCTGCCTGACCTGCTGCGCTTTTCCAGCAACACATTTTTCAGCTCTGATCTCCAGCATCTGCAGTCCTCACTTTCTCCTCAAATTCACACAGGGTCAACAAGATGAAAGAGGTAAATGTATGGCTCAAAGACTGATGTGGGAGAAAGAGGTTTGAATTCACAGGACATTAGCCAACTAGGGAAAGAGGGAGCTGTTCTCATGGGGTGGGCTGTGCCTGAATCATGCTGGGACCAGAGTGCTGGCGAACTGCATAAGTCGGGCTGTAGATTGGGACTTCAACTGAATAGTAAGGGGCTGGGTTCAGTTATATGGAAAAAGTTAAAGAGGGGAGGGTTTAGTAGAGGTTATGGAGTCATAGAATATTCAGCTAGAAACATACTCTTCGGCCCAACTCATCCATGCCAACCAGATATCCTAAATTAATCGAGCCTTATTTGGCCCATATACCTCGAAACCATTCCTACTCACATTCCCATCCACAGGCCTTTGAAATGCTGTAATTGTACCAGCCTCCACCACTTCCTCCGACAGCTTATTCCATACACGCAACACCCTTTGTGTGAAAACGTTGCTCTTTTGGTCCCTTTCCAAACTTTCTCCTCTCATTTTAAACTTATGTCCTGTAGTTGTGGACTCTCCACCCCAGGGAAAATTGCTTATCTATTAACACTATCCACGCCCTTCCTGATTTTACAAAACTCTAAGGTCACCCCTCAGCCTCTGTTGTTCCGGGGAAAATAGCCCCAGTCTATTCAGCCTCTCCCTATAGCTCAATCCTCCAACCCCTTTGGAGATTTTTTCTGAATCCTTTCATGTTTCACAACATCCAGGGAGCAGGGAGACCAGAACCGCACGCAATATTCTAATACTGACACAATGAATATCCTGTACAGACACAACATGACCTCCCAACTCCTATACTCAATGCACTGACCAATAAAGGCAAGCATACCAAATGCCTTCTTCATTATCCTATCTACTTGGGACTCAACATTGTAGGAACTATGAACCTTCATTCCAAGTCTCTTTGTTCAGCAACACTCCCTTGGAACTTGCCATTAAGTGTTTAAGTCCTGCCCTGATTTGCCTTTCCAAAATGCAGCACCTCACATTTATATAAATTAAACTCCATCTGCCACTCCTTGCCCATTGGCTCATCTGATCAAGACTCCGTTGTACTCTGAGGTAACCTTCTTCTCTGTCCACTACATCTCCAATTTTGGAGTAATCTGCAAACTTATTAATCATAACTCCTATGTTCACATGCACATCATTTATATAAATGATGAAAAGCAGCAAACCTTATGGCACACCACCACCACTCTCTGTCATCTACATTTGAGCAAGTTCTGTATCCAAATAGATAGTTGTCCCTCTATACTGTGTAATCTAACCTTGCTAACCAGGCCATCACGTGGAACCTTGTTGAATGCCTTACTGAAATCTATATAGATCACATCCACTGCTCTGCTCTCAACAAACCTCTTTGTTACTTCTTCAATGAAGTTCATGAGACATGATTTCACAGGCACAAAGACTATCCCTAATCAGTCTTTGCTTTTCCAAAAACACATAAATTCTGTCCCTCAGGATTTCCTCCAACAACTTGCCACCACTGATGTAAGGCTCAATGGTTTATAGTTCCCTGGCTTTTTTCCTTACCACCTATCTTAAATAGTGGCACCACATTAGCCAATCTCCAGCTCTCCAGAGCCTCGCCTGTGGCTATCGATGATACAAATATCTCAGAAAGGAGCCCAGCAATCACTTTTCCAGCTTACCACAGAGGTCTAGGGTATACCTGATCAGATTTTGGGGATTTATCCACTTCTATGCATTTTAAGATGTCCAATACCTCCTCCTCTGTAATATGGACATTTTTCAAGATGTTGCTATTTATTTTCCCATGTTCTTTGTCTTCCATATCCTTCTCCACAGTGAAAACTAATGCAAAATATTCATTTACTTTCTCTCCCATCTCCTGCAGTTTCACATATAAGCTTCCTTGCTGATCTTCAAGGGACCCTATTCACTCCCTAGTTCCCCTTTTGTCCTTCATGTGTTTGTAGAATCCCTTTAGATTCTCCTTAATCTTATTTGCCAAAGCTAACTCATGTCCCCGTTTGCCCTCCTGATTTTCCTGTTAAGTATACTCCTACTGCCTTTATAATCCTCAAGGGAATCATTTGATTTCTGCTGTTTATACCTGACATATGCTTTCTTCTTATTTTTGACCAAAACCTCTCTCATCATCCAGTATTCGCTACACTTGCCTTGCCCTTCACCCTAACAGGAACATATTCTCCCTGGACTCTTGTTATCTCATCTTTGAAGGCTTCCGATTTTCCAGCCATCCCTTTACTGTGAACATCTGCCTCCAATCAACTTTTGAAAGCTCTTGCCTAATAACTACAAAATGGGCCTTCCACCAATTTAGAACTTTAACTTTTAGACCCAGTCTATCCTCTAGAACAAGTAATAGGCTCAGTAACCTACAACCAGAGCAGATGAGAGGACAACTATGAGAAGGGGAGCAGTCAATACAGAACCGAGAGTATTGTACTTAAACCCACATAGTATATGAATCAAGGTAAATGGTTTGTATCACTGATTGAAATTGGCAGGCATGATGTTGTGGGTCTCACACAGATGTGGTTGCAAGGTGTTTAGGTCTTGGAACTAAATATCCAAGGCAACACATCCTATTGAAATGCCAGGCAGATAGGCAGAAGGGATTGGGTTGCCTTGTTAGTAAGAAATAAAATTAAATTGATAGGAAGAGGTGATTATAGATGGAGAATCTACGTGGCAAACTTGGATAGGTTGCCAAGGACTGGAAAAGGCTCATATAACACCCCTATTTAAAGAAGAGAGGGAGACAGTAGATGGGAAATTATAGGCTGATTAGCTTTACTTCAGCCATTGGTCAGATTTTGGAGTTCATTACTAAGGATGAGATTGCAGAGTACATGCAAGTGCATAGCAAAATAGGGCTGAGTCAGCACAGCATCATGAAGGGGAGGTCATGCATGCCAAATCTGTTAGAATTTATTGAGGAGGTAATGCGCAAGTCAGACAAAGGAGAGCCAGTGGATGTAATGTATTTGGACTTTCAGGAGCCCTTTGACAATTTTGCACAGGAAGCTATTAAATAAGACAAGAGCATGGTGTTATGAAAGAATATTGGCTGACTGGTAACAGGCAGGGAGTAGAGATAAAAAGAGTGGTCCTTTTTACTCTCATGTATCTCACTTAGATGATGACTGTTTCATTGGACAGCCTTATCCATGATCCCTATTCTGTGACAAAGATCATCACAGCTAAGTCTAATCTGGTCAGCCCTTGTGGTCACATACATTTTTCAGACAGCAGTGAAAATATGATTAGATGGGAAAGCAATGCCTGAGTTTCTCTTTACAGTCCATGTGTGTAAAGGCTAGTTTTGCAGCTCTTGTTTTGTGCTGACTGAGATCAATTACAACTGATGGTCAAAGTTAAATCTTCTCTCTTTAGTTTCATACTACAAATGGTAGTGCTGTATCAAACTGGCCACTTAAGCAGTAACTATTTCACTTTTGATATTTACATATTTAAACATTGCCAATAGTACTTACAACTCCTCATTGTTCAGCATCTTGATGAGTTCTTCCACTAAGCTCTCTGAAGAAAGTTCATTGCATTGTTTAATTGTATCTGTGAAAAGCTTTTTTCCATAAACAAGTTTCTTCCATGGAGTCTCAAGAAGGCTGTTTGAAAGCCCATAAATACCTAGAGATGTTAAAAGAAAAGTGAAATTAAAAAGATTCCGTGAATCTAACTGACTGCAGAAGCCGTGTACATCACCAAAGACCCTTTGCTCGCTCAAACAAAATGTCAACTTCCAGCCTTTCCTGATAGCTCCTCTTCTCAAGGTTCTGGAACCAGTAAAGAGCTCATTGGTCCCACCAATGAAAACAGTTTCAGAAATGTGACTTGATCATTGCAACAACACTTTTGATTGTCAGCATGGCTTTGTTAGAGGAAGGTCATGCCTCACAAATCTAGTGGAAATTTGAGGAGATAACCAAGCACTTAAATGAAGGTGGGACAGTTCATGTCATTTATGTGGCTTTCAGCAAGGTCTTTGACAAGGCCCCATAAGGGAAAATGATAAAGAAGTCAGAAGCTCATTGGATCCAGGTTAACTTAGCAAGTTGGATCTAAGATTGTCTTCCTGACAGGAGACGGAGGCTTATAGTGGAATGCTGTGTGTGTGGCTGGAGCCAGTGAACAGTGGCATACACAGGGATCAGTGCTGGGTCCCTTATTGTTTGTGATATTCATAAATTATGTTTATGAGAACATGGTAGGGGAAGTTAAATAAGTTTGTGGAAGACACATATATTAAAAGGGTGATTGACAGTGAAGAGAAAGGCATTAGGAGGATATAAATGGATTGGTCAGATGGGCAGATCAGTGGCTGATGAAATTTAACCCTGATAAATGTGCAGTGGTGTCTATTGGAAGAAAGAACAAAATGAGGGAATACTCAATGAATGGTAGACACTAGGAAAGTCAGAGGGAACTTGGGGTGCTTGCTCACAGTTCCCTGAAGGTGGCAGAGCAGGTTAATTAAGAAAGCATAAGGGGTGCTTGTCTATATTATAAGAGCAGTGTGTGGTGCTGGAAAAGCACAGCAGGTCAGGCAGCAACCGAGGAGCAGGAGAATCAATGTTTCGGGCATAGGCCCTTCATCAGGAATGAAGCTTGTGGGCTGGGGGGCTAAGAGTATTTGATTAAATACCTTTTCACCCAAAGCTTGGTAGGTGACTGAACTGCACTGTCTAATGGTGTGCCTGAGGCAAGAAACCTCACAACCTTTAAATAGTACTTGGATGAGAATTTACAGTCTTAATTCAAGGATATCAGTCTCGTGCAGGAAAGTGGGACCTGGTGGTAGTATATTTTTGGTGGTATACCCAAGAGTCTCTTCTGTACTATTATTCACAGTTACCTGGTCACCAAGAAGAACTGCTCACCTTAATATTACTAGCAAATGGCACCAGCACTGAAGATTTTGGTGGGTTGATTTTCAATTTGGGATTTGGAACCTGACAGATCAAATGATGTAATATCAAAATCTTCACCTCCTATTTAATATAGAGGTGAATTTGATACCCAACTAATAGTGTTGAGCTTTGCATGGGGATAGAAAATGCTTGTTGAAGCAAAGAAAATGGTCTCCATGGTGGGGTTCTGGCACTGTCTTGCACAAGAGAGGAAGCAGAACTTTGGAGGGTCAGAAGCCTTCAGGGCCAAAGAAGTGGTGAAAGGACTAGCCAAGCAGTATTGTGTCTCATTGTGAAACGCCTGCGGGATAAAAAATTGCCCGATTTAAAAAGTCTTTGCGGACCCCCGCATTGAACCTGACAGGTTTGTACTAATGTCCAATACAGTGCTTGGGTTTGGAGATTGCTGAATTAAAAATTACCTTATGGCACTCCCTGGCCTAATAACAAGATCCTCAAGGATCTTACTGGACGGCTGATTGGAGGCAAGTGGATTCCTGATACCCCATCCTCATCTGCCCAACTCTTCCTTGCTGACCAGTTTTCCTAAACTGAACTAGTCCTATTTGCTTGCATTTGGCCCATATCCCTCCAAACCTATCCTATCCATGTACCTTAGATTAGATTAGATTACTTAGTGTGGAAACAGGCCCTTCGGCCCAACAAGTCCAACCGACCCGCCGAAGCGCAACCCACCCATTCCCCTACATTTAGCCCTTTACCTAACACTTCGAGCAATTTAGCACGGCCAGTTCACCTAACCTGCACATCTTTGGACTGTGGGAGGAAACCGGAGAAAACCCACGCAGTCACGGGGAGAATGTGCAAACTCCACACAGAGAGTTGCCTGAGTCGGGAATTGAATCGGGTCTCTGGCGCTGTGAGGCAGCAGTGGTAACCACTGTGCCACCGTACCTTTCTAAGTATCTTTAATTTTTATAAAAGGACTTGCCTCTACCACTTCCTCTTGCAGTTCGTTCCATATATGTACTACCCTCCATGTTAAAGAGTTGTCCCTCAGGTCCATTTTAAATTTTCTCCTCTCAATTTAAACTAATGCTGTCTAGTTTTGTACTCCCTTACCTTGGGGAAAAAACCTTGACTATTCACTTTATCATGATTTTATAAACCTCTATAAGGTCAGCCCTGAGCCTCCTATGTTCTCGAGAAAAAAACCTCATTCTATCCAGCCTTTCCTTATAACTCAAGCCCTCCAGCAGTAATCCAAATGAGGCCTTACTAACATCTTGTACAGCTATAAAATGACATCTCAACTCCTGTAATCATACTCTGACCAATGAAGGCAACCATGCCAAACTCTTGCTTCACCAGAGGTAGGACTTTCAAGGAATTATGCTACTACCCTTGGTCTCTTTGTTCAACAACACTCACCAGGGCCCTACCATTATTAATTGTGCAAGTTCTGCCCTGGTTTGTCTCACAAAAATGCAAAACTCACATTTATATAAATTAAGTTCCATTTGCCATTCCTCAACCCACTGATCAGATTGATCAAGATCTTGTTGTACTCTTCGATAACCTTCTTCACTGCCCAATTTAACACTAATTTTGGTGTCATCTGCAAGCTTCCTATATTCTCATCCAAATCGTTCATATAAATGACAAACAACAGTGGACCCAGCACCGATCCTTGTGGCACACCACTGGTTACAGAACACCAGTTTGGTAGGATAGTGAGGAAGTTGTTTGGTATGCTTTCCTTTATTGGTCAGAGCATTGAGTATAGAAGTTGGGAGGTCATGTTGTGACTGTACAGGACGTTGGTTAGGCCACTCTTGGAATATTATCTGCGATTCTGGTCTCCTTCCTATTGGAAGGATGTTGTGAAACTTGAAAGGCTACAGAAAAGGTTTACAAGAATGTCGCCAGGGTTGGAGGATTTGAGCTATAGGGAGAGGCTGAATAGGCCGAAGCATCAAAGGCTGAGGGGTGACCTTATGGAGGTTTATAAAATCATGAGGTGCATGGATAAGATAAATAGACAAAGTCTTTTCCCTGGGGCGGGGGAGTCCAGAACTAGAAGGCACGGGTTTAGGGTGAGAAGAAAAAGAAATAAAAGGGACCTAAGGGGCAACATTTTCACACAGAGGTTGGTGCATGTGTGGAATGAGAAGCCACAGAATGTAGTGGAGACTGGTACAACTGCATTATTTAAAAGGCATCTGGATAGGTATATGAATGGGAAGGGTTTTGAGGGATATGGGCCAAGTACTGGCAAATGGGACTAGATTAGGTTGGTTGGCATGGATGAGTTGGACTGAAGGGTCTGTTTCCATGCTGTGCAATTCTATGACTCTGTGGCATGGTGCAGAAACTGTTCAGAGAGTAACCTTTTTGGTCTAGGGTGTTCCAGAACAGTCCTGAATAGATCAGATGGGACTGGCAAACTTGTCAGAACTGGTTTTCAGTTTTAACTTGTATAGACATGTGCTGCTGTTTTGATAACTTGAACATGAAGTTCTATAGTGTAGATCAGAATGACAGCCATCTTCTGCTGCGAGCTGAGGTTTTGGTTAGATGTATAATTAGACAGAAAATTGTCATATTTTTGGAATGTTTGCAATTGTGCAGATTCCAGAGAGGAGGAGTGTAATTCGAACAGGATCAATTTCTGCATTTTGTACCGGTTCTTACCCAGCATTTAAGAAAGTTAATTTTATTAACAAATACAAAATCTCAAACCTGGCTCCAATGTTTTGGGCTCCTGACCACTTTTGTTTCCATAGTAACACATCGTATCTTCTTTGGTGTTGCTGTAAGAAAATAAGATTGGTTTAAGATCTAGCTTTGCGCTGGATTTATGGTAACAATTCACAGCTCCTCTCCTGTTGACTGTGGCAGGCCTACCACCAAGCCCACTTTCACACCTGGCAGCCCTGTACTCATTCTGATATTTCTTGGCTCAACTCACAGAGAACTCTGCCATATCTTCCCGGGTCAGGTTTGTGGAGCTGGGAAATACCCTGACCCTGTGCCTCTGACCTGGGAATGAAAATTCAGACTCAGCTGACAAGCACTTTTTTCATGCTTCTCGCAACAACTGCCAAGCCAGCAAAAATAATTTACTTCCCACGAAAAACTTTTCTTTTGATGATTACTCAAGTCGCTACAATGAATGGTAAAGCTTTGCAACTCACACCAAAGTTGTATGAAAAGTGCAACACTTGTAATGACCAGAATTCATGTTAATATTTGTCCTTTAAATACAAGGTGGATTATAAGAAAACTTAGGACCGTAGAACTGACACAAGAAATATAGATATTAGTCATTAGAACTGTTGAGAAAAAAACCGAAGATTTCGCATCATACTGTAAGAGCAAGTAGATGCCCATTTAGCCCGAACAGCCTGCTCCATCATTCAATAAGGTCAAGAGTCGTCTAGCTGTGGTCTCAGTTCCACTTTCCTGACTTCTAAACCCCCACCCCTTAACTCGGACTTCCTCGTCTATCAAGAATGTATCTAAACTCATCTTTGAATAAATTTAAAGACCCAGCCTCCGTTATCTTCTGGGTAAGACAACTGCACACTCCAATGACTCTTTCACAGAAAAACAAAATCCTCTAATCTTGGTCTTAAAAGGGATTCTTTTATTCTTAAACAATGCCTCCTAATTTCAGTCTCCTCTAAGAGAAGAATACCTCCAGGTACCCACTCTCTCAAGTCCCCTCAGGATCGTATTTTTTCTTAATAAGACCGCCACGGATTCTTTAAACTCCAAAGGATATAGGCCTAACCTATGCCAATTTTAAAAATAAGATTAAACCCTTTATCCTAGGAAAGAGATGACTGAATCTTCTCTAAACTACTTCTAAAATAATTAAATATTTTCTCAAGGAAGGGGGCCAAAAGTGTACATCATACTCTAGATTATGACTTTGTGACAGCGAAGGAAGGACAATATATTTCCAAATCAGGATGGGTTAGGATTAGTAGGGGAACTAACCAAGCTGTGGCCTAACCAACGTTCTGTACAGGTTCAACATACCTTCCTGCTCGTATAGTCTATGCCATGACTGATAAAAGCAATAAATTAAAAGATACAGAATACCTTTTCAAAATTTCCACCCACTTATATATTTTACATGATCAATATCCCAGGGAGAAAGTGAGGACTGCAGATGCTGGAGATCAGAGCTGAAAACGTGTTGCTGGAAAAGCACAGCAGGTCAGGCAGCGTCCATGGAGCAGGAGAGTCGACATTTCGGGCATGAGCCCTTCTTCCTGAAGAAGGGCTCAGGCCCGAAACGTCGACTCTCCTGCTCCTTGGATGCTGCCTGACCTGCTGCGCTTTTCCAGCATGATCAATATCCCAGGCTCACTCTTTAGAGATCAATGCTAACTTTGGTTACTCTTTTCCTATTCAGTTGCAGGTTCAATGATGTTTGTAGTCTTTTTATCTTCTCCTGTTCTAATATTTTTACTTTGATTTCTCTTCTTCTATGAAGTCTTCCCCTTCAGCCTCATTCAGCCCCCTTATTCAACAAATATTAGGGTATATGAGAAATGTCCTTCCTTTTCTTTGTGCTGCCCAAACTGTATCTTCTCAGTTAAACATGTCTGCTGATAGGTGAACCAAGGAAGTAGCATTAACAGTTTATCAGTTTCCTCCCAAAAAATTAAATAATAGTCCGTTACCCATACATAATACAGAATTGGAAATATATCACAGTTCCTTTAATGTCACTGGGTCAAATTCTGGAATTCCCTCTCTAACGGCATTGTGGATATACCTACAGAAAATGGACTTCAACAGTTCAAGAAGGCAGCTTATCAACCCCTCAAGGGAAATTTGCCACAGCCAATAAATGTTGGTCCAACCAGTGATCCCACATCCTATCAATGAAAACATTCAGAGGAAAAAAATAGTCAAACTTGTGAATGAAAACAGACTCTACCGACTTGTCTTACAAACTTTAAAATGGAGGACTAGTGCATTCATTTCCAAGCATTATTTATTTTTTTCACCAGTTTTTCCCTTTGGGAATTACAAACAGGTAGATGTTCCTTAGTATAATTTAACTGAAACTTGAGGAATAACAAATCAAAAATGATGATGTGCTCAAGTGACACTGTAACTGTATAACAGTGCTTCAGATATGCTTTAGTGAAAATGCAAATTGCTTTATATAATTCACTGAGTAATCTATGTTCTTAAACCTTTTGTCTATGCATATTTCTGATTTTAATTGCTGTAACTACCTGAGCCCTAAGGTCTGGAACTCCCTGCCAAAAACTCTCTCTCCTCCTTTACAATGATCCTTAAAACCTTCCTGTTTGAGTGAGCTTTGAGTTATGTGTCACAATGCAGTACACCTCTTAATGTGGCTTGTTGCCAAAGTTTGTTCGATAATTCTCCTCTGGAATGCTTTGGGACATTTTATGATGAAAAAGGCACGTTGTTGCTGTAGAAAGCTGAACTACTGTAATGACTTTGGCTTGGCATTACCATGTACGTATGCCTGTTTCTGTCAAAACGCATAAAGGTCTGCACCAGGGACAAGTTAAAAGAAAAGTTCTTTCTGAATCTCTGTAATGATTAAAGGGCAGCATGTCAAATACTGGCGTTTTGGAGAAACTTCATTGACAAGTCAAGGGAGTCTTTGATGTAAACAGTTTCTTGGATGCTGAACTTTTCTGTCAGTTTTCTTTGAACTGAACAACCATTCAAACCCGTGCAGTTGGCAGTCAGTACCAGGAGGTTCCATCTCTAAATTTATTTCAGCTGCTTGGATACAACCTGTTAAGTGGAAGTTATTTGTTGGACGAAAATCAACGCTGGCCTCAGCTGAATTAAACCTTTGTTTTTCTTTCTGAGCAGGAACCTCTCTCTGTTTCTGATCAGTACTTTTCAAGTTCATGTTATCTTTCTTTGATGATACTGTCTCCATTGAAAAATCAAAGAGTAGGTTGATCAGAGTTGCTTGTGTGGGGCGGGGGGGGAGCAGTTGCAAGACTGTCGAGAGTTATTCCTAAATAAAAAAGAAAATGTCCGTTTTGCAGCATTCGTATGAAATATAAAATTAAGCACACAAGCTCTAAGGGTTCCACATGATAGTGGTTTTAGTGAGGCTTGTGGGAATTTTAATTCCTTCTAACTAATATAGTTCGACTTCAGTTTCTCTCCTCTCAAATCGTACCCTTACTCTGAATCTTGGAAACCGATTACTGTATTCAGTCAGTTCTGAAGAAGGTTTGTGAGGATATGATTAGTGATCTTTATACTGACTAAATTGGAGATGTTGATGTTGGACTGGTGTGTACAAAGTTAAAAATCACACAACACCAGGTTACAGTCCAACAGGCTTATTTGGAAGCACTAATATTGAAAAAGATCTGGATCGTTTGTTAAGTCTCTCATAGTTTAGAATGACCATGTTGGTTTCAATTCTTTCAAATGTAAATCGAAAGATTTTTTAAAAGAAATTGCATTCTCAAGTGAACTTTAACAATTGGTGTCATGTCCAGATATTATATTGAAGGTGTGAGGTGCCCTGTGTGAGACTGTCTGTGCCACAATGGCCAGGCTGATTCTAATCTAAAAAACAGATTTACAGAATCTTACATGGATTCATGCAGTTTTTGAGCAAAGTAAAATGTAATTCTGCAAGTACAAATTCACCCCACAAACTTACATGTGTATGTGTGCATATGGGTGTGTGTGTGTGTGTGTGTGTGTGTGTGTGTGTGTGTGTGTGTGTGGAGGTTATGAGTGTTTGTGAGAGAGTTTGTGTATGTGCATGAGTGTGAATGTAAAGGGGTATGTACAGGATATGGCAACGGATGAATGGATACTGCACAACAATCAACAGGCAGGAATGTTCCCACCTAGTCGGAGAACACTTCAGCAGTCTGGGACATTCGACCTTGAATCTTCAGTTGATTGCCCTCCAAGGCTGACTCTGGGACAGGCAACAACAAAAAGTGGCCGAGCAGAGACTGATAGCCAAGTTTGGTAACCATGGGGATGGCTCCAACCAGGACTTTGGGTTCATGTGACAGTACAGGTGACCCCATTGCATTATACACCCACATGGACAGATGCACACACACAGATACTCCTACACATGCGCACACGCACACACACTCCTACAGACACACACAGTCACGCAGACCCTCTGTCATACACTCCCACACACACCCTCTCACAGACTTATACCCCTTTACACTCACACACATTCTCTCACAGACATTATAACCTCCCCCCACCCCTCTCAACACACACACCCATAGGCACACATACACATATAAGGTTTTGGGGTGAATTTGTACATGCAGAATTACATTTTACATTGCTCAAAAACTGCATGAATCCATGTAAGATTCTGTAAATACGTGTTTTAGATTAGAATCAGTCTGACCATTGTGGCAGAGACAGCCTCACACAGGGCAGCTCACACCTTCAATGCATTATCTGGATCGACATGACACCAATTGTTAAAGTTCACTTGAGAATGTAACTTTTAAAAATGTTTTGCGATTTATATATGAAAGAACTGAAACTAACATGGTCATTCTAAAAGATGAGAGACTTAACAAACAATCCAAGTCTTTTGCAATATGTAATTTCAGTTACATCACACTGTAAACATTTGCTATAAATTCTGTGTCTTACCATCTTATACTGCACAACCACCTGATGGAGCAGTGCTCCAAAAGCTAGTGCCGTTGGACTATAACTTGGCGTTGTGTGATTTTTAACTTTGTACTGCTTCGCCATCACACCATCTCATCTTACAGCACATTTGAAAGTGCAGACCTGGTATGCATTTAGGAACAGGGAGCAAGAATAAACAAATGTGTTCTTCATTCCATGGCATTGTCTGAAAAATGCCAACAATCTTTACTCTTCACAAGCTGAATACTAGAAATCTTGGAATATCCTAGAGGAGGAGGATACAGAAGGCTAAGCACCTTAATTTTTCCACATGATGGACTCCTCTCTAAGAAGTCTAGGGAGGAGGGAGGGGCGAAAGAGAACCAAATCAAAAAGTTACTCAACTTGGAAAATCTTTACCTTACCTGATGGTTTGAGTCCTACTGTTTTATAGAAGAAAATGACCACTTCAGTTGAAAGGTTTTTTTCACACCTTTAAAAAGTCAATTTCATCATCATTTAAATCCGACAGGAGGGTCTCCACTCCCCAATGCCAGCAAATACAACTAAGGCTCTACATCATTACACAGGACCTCCATGATGATTCACAACTTCAAACTAGCCAAAGTCCACTCTGGAATTGTTACAAAAAACACACAGATTGGTAAAATCTGAAAAAGTGCACCATAATTAATGGTGTCAGAGCAGACTGGCAGGGAAAGAGTTACACAATGTGACGGTTTCCACAGCCATGATAAAACAGATACATTTTTCTTTTAAAAAATGTCAAAGGAAATTCTGTTAAGACTGTATTTTCTTATATTAAATGGGTAAGTACTTTTAATCAAAAAGTACAACTTGGCTTCCCTTTTCATATAATTGAACTTTAAAATAAGATGCCAAGACCTTTGGTATTTATGGTATGAAAGGCTGCCAGGCTGGGCGATTTCCATTAAGCATGAAGTCTGAATGAAATGTATGTATTCAGTGACAATTATGAGGGCTCACCCTTAATTGCCATCTTTTCACAAAAGTGAACTTGGGGGAAGGGTGTGGTGGTGAGTAAAATAGTATTTTCTTTGTATTCTTATGGAAAACATAGAACTCACAGAGGACTATAAACGAAGCACAATTGAAGCAAATTTTGATATTGTGCTGCTTGTTCCATTTTTAACTGAAATGAACTTACCTCAGATAAAATTCCAGCAGTTTTCTTGTTTTGGTAGCTGGAATCAGCCAATGCCAGGGGTGGGGTGCCACTGGCTGAGGTTTCATATTGTACATACGTACAAACTGAGTAATGGAGCAGTAAGTACTCATTTCAAATCAAAATTAGACTATTGGGTTTCTTTGCTTTAATAACATACAACACTGAAAATGAACATGCCTCTAATCCATAATCATCGCTTTGAACTCCAGCATTCTGATTGAAGTAACTCCCCAGAGGCTGGTATCCCGTCACCGAGTCACCCTTTATTTACATGTGGAAAGCCCTTGACACTGATCCAGCTTCCTCAGAGCCAGCTCTCAGTGTGAACAGAAACTCTTATAACCCTATTTATATCTGCCAGCCACAGTTCACTGACTGAATCAGATTAACACCCCAGTCAGGTAACTAATATTCACAGAGGTCCACTTGGCTGACCTCGTTACAATCATGACACTGAAGACAGGAAAGAAAGATTTGTGGAAACATTACTGCAACAAGTTGGAATTACCCAACTGGAAAAAATCTTGAAAAGCATTCACTAATTTAGATAAAAATTCTGCATATTTTGCTCTCTATATAGCCCTTTGAATTAATCAATACTATAAATCAAAAACAATTCTCTTAGATATGAGTCAGGGATCTGGTCAGTCAGCAGTCAGGTTCTAAGTTGGCCAGACTCCTGGGAGTCTGTTCACTGAAAGTCAAGGATTGTTTGAGCCACTGCTATGGTGGGCAATTTGGGGAAGTCAATTGGAAGCAGTCCATTGGGAGGTAAAGGAGATAAAAATTGTGGAAGTGGAGGTAGGTACTCAACATATAAAGATGGGAGACGATCGTGCATGGAGGACACATGGTGCTATGGGAGGGGATCATTGGCAGTCACCATTACCCCAGCTTTGGTAAGGGGGAAATACATTACTATGCTGTAGGCTTGGGGTCCAGGAATAAAGAGATTAAGAGTTCAATAAAAGAGTTGGGTGGTAACATAACGGAACATCAAACCTCTTGGAGTTAATACTGAGGGCAAGTCAGAATAGAACAATGAGGGTTTGGGGTAAGGGTAGATCGATTATCAAGCTAAGCCTGTGACTCAGTTCATAAACACTAATTGTGCTGCTTTACATCCTTGTCTGAATCACGAGTGCGCAATGGAAATGAAAAATGGCTGACACCACACCCCGCGTGGGAGGAGTAAGTTTTTTTAATGAGTCTTTGAGGGAGTGGGCTTGACCTGTGAGGATATTCAAGCAGCAATTGCATTAATCAGACACTCGAGTACAAGTTATTGACATTTGATATCAATGAATTCTGCATGTCAATTTCATGCATTGACTAATTTATCAATTAAGACCCTCGCCACAAGCAAACTTGATCATGTCATTGAACATTATAAATTAATCCTAGTAATGGTTGCGAAACAAAAGTCATGCAAACTGTCAAATTTCACACGTTCTACAATTCACAAACACATTCCAAGGTCTTGTAGCCTGTAAATGTTTTAGCAGCTGCTCACCTCACATCTTGGATTATAAAGTTTGCACACCTTTATACGCAGTTGGGAGTAGTTGGGGGGAGGGGATTGTGATGCTAAACATGAGGCAAGTTTGGGAAGAAAGAAGAACATGCACAAAAAATTGGACTGCCACTGGTTTGTTTTGGCAAACAGCCAAGTGACCAAATGACACAACAGAAGCTAAGCAGGAGGCTGTCAGTTTGTTCACTCAGCTGGAGAATAAAGCACAGTGGAGAGGAACCAAGACAGCCAGGAAGTCTCAAATGAATAGAATCCAAAATAAGTTAGACCATTCCGTCCATCCTTGGAATCAGTACAGCTTTTTGTGCTGCTGTTACACATATGACTAGCCTTGTTAGCCTTTCCTTGTGTACATGGTTCAACACTCCAGTGAATTAGAAGTCTACTGATTATCTTTGTTAGTAACTGCTGAAGCAGCAAGAACTATGAATCAATGGCAATTTAACTGGTGAAACATTTCAATCAAAACAATTCAAGCGGGATTACAAACATTCCAGACCTCAAAGGGACTTTCCATTGAGTGTTTTTTTTAAAACAGAGTCCTCCCCTTGGCAGACTAAACTCACCAGTCAACAATCCTCCAACTTTCTCTACCCTCCCTAGATGTCGGTTTGATGATAAGGACAGTATAGAAATGCTCTGTGGATTTCATATGTTGCTGTTCTTGCAGAGCAACAAGATTCAGGGTTGTTACAGTCGAAGTGAACATTAGCAACATACAATATATGCTGCTACTTGTACTCATGTGATCAACTGCGATATTAAGAGATATTTGAAACAGTGTCAAACCTTGCTATTTGTGACTTTTCCAAATAATGTAGGAACATTAACCTCACCACATTTGTGTTGGGTATAGCTCATTTCACATGCACCTTCAACCTCTGGTACTATAAAACTTGGCCAGTTTACCAGTTTCAGCTGAAGAGTTGGACAAAGCTGGGAACACCCAAACAAGGGATGGATTGGACACTGCTGGAGATATCAAGAGGGTGCAGCAGGATATATAGCTTGTGTACCCAAGTGGTCACTATCATAGATAATAATCAAATTCTCAACATACTTAATGTGCAAACATTGCTGCACTGAATAATATCAAGAAAGTCTTGTGGCCAGAAGCAAAGGACATCATAACGTTGTTCCTTCTGATTGCTTCCGACAGGTCCTCCCTGCCGCATCCATTTAATTCTTGGAAATGGTTATTATGTGTAAATTGGTGGAAAAATCTGGCAAAGCGATCTCTCCTCCTATTTTCTATTCTCATTGATTCTAGAACTGGAGCATAGGAAAGATAAACAATATCCTCAGAATGTGTAATCATAAAAATACTTTTCCAGTTAATCAATCCAACTTGGTCTGAAGGTTACATGAAGCACTCAATACCTTGATGGCCTGGTTGGTTGCTGAACTAAGAGAATTTGCAATAGCATGGAATGTTCTGTTGAGCTGTATATCTCCCTGCCATTAGACCAAAACTGTAACAAAAAAAATCATGTTGATGCATAGAGCAAGTTGCAGTGCCCTGGACTGGATTTTAAACAGCAGCTTCTGTTTATCTATTAACTTTGATGGAATCTGCTCATCCACAGATGATAAAAATATTTAGGTGGGGAAGAACTTCAATAAGTTACAGATAGATATGTTCAGGGTATGTCTTTTAATATATCAAAAAATAATTCCTCTACACACAGGCGTGAAATGATGAAGTTAATGTAGAAAAATGGGACAATAGGTAAATTGTAAGGAGGTGATACTACAAGACCTGTGTGGCCTTGTACAGCAGTTGCTCAAAGTAAGCATGCAGTTGCAGCAGGCGATGAAGAGATTGGCCTTCATAGCAAGTGGATTTTAGTACAGGTGCAGGATGTCTTGCTGCAATTGTACAGGGCCTTGGTAAGACCACACTTGGAGCTCTGTGCATAGGTTTGCTCTTCAAAGTTTGTGAAAAGATTTGTAGCTCGGGTGCTCTTTGTTGTGATTCTGTTCACTGAGCTGGGAATTTGTGTTGCAGACGTTTCATCCCCTGTCTAGGTGACATCCTCAGTGCTTGGGAGCCTCCTGTGAAGTGCTTCTGAAATCTTTCCTCAAACCACTACAAATGCTGGAGGAAAGATCACAGAAGCACTTCACAGGAGGCTCCCAAGCACTGAGGATGTCACCTAGACAGGGGATGAAACGTCTGCAACACAAATCCCCAGCTCGGCGAACAGAATCACAACATAGGTTTGCTCTCCTTATCTGAGGTTGGATATTCTGGATTTGGAAGGAATGCACCTAAGGTTTACCAGACTGACTCCTGGGATGGCAGGACTGACATATGATGTGAGACTGGATTGGTTCGCACCATATTCATTGAAATTTCGAAGAATGACAGGGATCTCATAGAAATCTATACAATTTAAACAGGTTTACAGATGGTAAATGCAAGAAGGATATTCCTGATGATAGGGGAGTACAAAACCAGGAATCATAGTTCTGAATGTAAGTTTGCTCGCTGAGTTGGAAGGTTTGTTTTCAGATGTTTTGTCATCATACTAGGTAACACCATCAGTGAGCTACCAGTGAAGCACTAGTGTTATGAGCTGCTTTCTATTTATGTGTTCCTTGGGTTGGTGTCATCAAATAGAAAGCAGGTCATAACACCAGTACTTCATTCGGAGGCTCACTGATGATGTTGCCTAGTATGGTGACGAAATGTCTGAAAATGAACCTTCCAGCTCAGCAAGCAAACATACATTCAGAACCTCAACCAGAGCTACAAATCTTCTCCAAACTCGCCAGGGATCATAGTCTAAGGATAGGGGTAGTTCTGAGATGAGAAAAAAAATGTCATCACCCAGAGCAGGGTGAGTGCCAAAATAGTGGAGTCCGCAATATTGCATGTTTTCAAGAAGGAGTTAGATATAGTTCTTGACCCTAAAGGGAACAAAGGGTATGGTGTAAAAGCAGGGACAGGATACTGAGAAGAATGATCAGCCATGATAATATTGAATGATGGAGCAGCTTGAAGGATCGAACGGCTTACTCCTGTTCCTATTTTCTATGTTTTTATCGCTCAAAACCAAGTTCGTATATATTCATACAGGATTGCATTAGGGCTAAACCGGAGAAACACCAATATGTTATAGCACTGGATCTTTAAAGAGCCATACAATGTCACAAGCATACTGAAAAGCAAGTGCAATTTTAGCATCTATTGCCAATAGGATTAAATTCAAATCAATGCATTTCTGTTCTAAATTTGTGGCTAACACCAAAATAGGTGATATAATGGACAGTGAAGAAAATTATCTGTGATAACAAAGAGGTCTTGATTAATGGGTGAATGGGCTGAGGAGTGGCAGATAACAGGTATTACATTTTGACAAGGGCAGCATTCATACAATTAATGGCAGGCCCTGAGCAGTGTTGTAAAACAGAGAGATCTCAGGCTTCAGTTATATAATTCTTTGAAATTTGCATCACACATAGACAGGGTGCTTAAGAAAGCTTCTAGCACACTTGCTTTCATTAGAGTCATAGAGATGTACAGCACGGTACCAACTCGGTCCAACTCATCCATGCCGACCAGATATCCCAACACAATCTAGTCCCACCTGCCACCACCCGGGCACTATCCCTCCAAACCCTTCCTATTCATATATCCCTCCAAACGCCTTTTAAGTGTTGCAATTGTACTAGCCTCCACCACTTCCTCTGGCAGCTCATTCCATACACGTACCACCCTCTGCATGAAAAAGTTACCCCTTAGGTCTCTTTCATATCTTTCCCCTCTCACCTTAAATCAATGCTCTCTAGTTCTGGACTCCCCTACCGCAGGGAAAAGACTTTGTCTATTTATCCTATCCATGCCCCACATGATTTTATAAACCTCTATAAGGTCACCCCGCAGCCTCTTACACTCCAGGGAAAACAGCCGTAGCCTATTCAACCTCTCCCTACAGCTCTAATCCTGCAACCCTGGAAACATCCTTGTTAATCTTTTCTGAATCTTTTGAAGTTTTACAGCATCCTTCCAATAGGAAGGAGACCAGAATTGCACGCAGTATTCCAACAGTGGCCTAACCATGTCCTGTACAGCTGCAAAATAGTGAACCCAGTACTAATCCTTGTGACACTTCACTGGTCACAGGCCTCCAATCTGAAAAACAACCCTCCACTACCACCTTCTGACTTCTACCTTCAAGCCAGTTCTGTATCCAAATGGCTATTCAGACCTTTGGGATATAGCAGTTGGAACGTCATGTCGACATTGTACAGGGCCGGTTGTAAGCTTGCTCGCTGAGCTGGCAGGTTTGTTTTCAGACGTTTCATCACCATGCTAGGTAACATAATCAGTGAACCTCTGGTGAAGTGCTGGGGGTTCCCGCTTTCTATTTATGTGTCGTGGTCTGTTAAGGTGGGTGATGTCATTTCTGGTTCTTGATGGGCATGGACAAGTTGAACCAAAGTGTCTGCTTTATGACTCTATGACTATGATTCTGCAGTTAGGCTTCACCTGTAATACTGTTTCTGTATCCACACAAGTAATACAAAGCCCCTGATAAAGAACCAGATTAGGTCACTCGATTTACATTCAGTATAAGAACCCTCAGTTACCATGGTTTTTACTCCAAAAATCATATACTTTGAGAAGGGTTTACTTAGGTATTTAAATTAAGGGATGGCTTAGATTTGCTAAATTTGGAAAAGATACCTGTGCTGGATACGTGGAGGTGCTGCTGTTGGACTGCGGTGGACTAAGTTAAAAATCACACAACACCAGGTTATAACCCAACAAGTTTATCTGGAAATATAACTTTGTGGAGCACTGCTCCTTTATCATGTAAGAGTGACTTTTAACTTTATGTTAGATATATTAGGGACATCTAACTGGACATGGATATAGGTTATATTATCCTAGAACTACAGTATAGAGTTGAACAAGTGGCTCAAGTGACTAGACCAGTTTACCTGAGACTTGGTCTCATAATCCAGAGAACAGGAGTTCAACTCCTACCTTGGAACATTGAAATTTCGAATACAGTTTAAAAAAAATTTGGAAAGGAAATGTTGCAATCAGTAAAGAAAAATGGTCATGAAACTGTTGCAGTATTAGAAATATATAAATGGTTCTGTGATGTCCTTCAGTGACGACAATTTGTCAGCTCTCGAGGTTTAACCTTTGTTTCCACACTGTTTAGTTGATTCTTGCCTAGTAAGACATATATCTCTACCAAAAAATCAAATCGTTCAAAATAATTTTTTTTAAAAATCAATTATGATGGGCAATAAAGGCTAGTGACTCTGTAACCCAAGAGTGAATAATAAAAAAAGTCAGATGTAATGAAGCATCTCCTTTCAAAAACAATCACTAAGGATCTTTAAATTGCAAGGATTGTGCAGTGAGTGCAGATTCATTTGGCAATTAGAAATCCCTGAGTGTTGTTAACAAACCTTTGGGGTATCAGGGGGAACTTGCCCCCAAAATCCCCAAAACACACTTAATTAATGCAGGGCGATGGCAAAAGTTAAATGGAAGGAAACAACTGTGGGGAGAAACAAGGAGATTGCATGTGAGCTGGGGAAAGACAAGTGTAATCAAGATACATAACACTTAATTATCATTTGGGAATTTAGATTTTTAAGATAAAAGCATTTGGATTTTGGTGAATTTTGTGAAGGTAGTTTTTTTTATTAAAAAAGGGATAGAAGGTCATTTAACTGCAGGTCAGAATAGAAAGTAGTTATTGTATGGGCAGAGAAAACTCTCACAGCTACATGGATTACACCTCTTCCCAACCTACCTCCTGCGAACATGCTATCCTGTATTCCCAATTCCTCCGCCTCCACCGTATCTGCTCCTTCTTTAAAGATCATAATTTCCCCTCCCCAGTGGTTGAAGATGTCCTCCAATGCATCTCATTTACATCCTGCACCACCACCCTCAAACCCTACCTCTCCAACCGTAGCAAGGACAGAAACCCCCGGTCCTCACCTCCCACCCCACCAACCTCCGCATAAACCTTATCATCCGCCAAAATTTCCGCCATCTACAAACGGACTCCACCACCAGGGATATAATTCCCTCCCCACCCCTATCTGCGTTCCGCAAAGACCATTCCCTCCATGACTCCATGGTCAGGTCCATGTCACCTCACAACCCACCCTCCCCTCCTGGCACCTTCCCCTGCAACTGCAGGAATTGCAAAACCTGTGCCCACACCTCCCCGCTCACCTCCATCCAAGGCCCCAAAGGAGCCTTCCACATCCAAAGTTTCACCTGCACATCCACAAATGTCATTTATTGTATCCATTGCTCCCAATGCGGTCTCCTTTACACTGGGGAGACTGGATGCTGCCTCGCAGAGTGCATTAGGGAACATCTCTAGGACACCCGCATCAATCAAGCCCACCGCCCCATAGACAAACGTTTCAACTCCCCCTCGCACCGGCACTCCCTCACCGCCTGACACTTTGAGGAAGAATGCCTCATCCTCTGCCTTGGAACACTTCAACCTCAGGGCATCAATGTAGACTTCACCAGTTTCATTTCCCCTCCCCACCTTACTCCAGTTCCAACCTGCCAGCTCAGCACCATCCTCATGACCTGTCCTACCTGCCAATCTTCCTTCCCACCTCTCCGACCTATCATCTTCATCACCACCTCCATCCACCTATGGTACTCTTAGCTATCTTCTCCCCATCCCCACCCCCTCCCATTTATCTCTCCATCCCGAAGGCTCCCAGCCTCATTCCTAATGAAGGGCTTTTGCCTGAAACATCGATTTTCCTGCTCCTCGGATTCTGTCTGACCTGCTGTGCTTTTCCAGCACCACTCTAATCTTGACTCTGATCTCCAGCATCTGCAGTTCTCACTTTCGCCTATAAAATGCAGAGAGTCTGTTAGGAAGGATACAGAGTTGATAGGGCAAAGGGATGGGTTAAAGTGTCTCTGTTTCAGTGCAAGGAGTGTCAGGAATAAGAGTGATGAACTTCAGACATGGATCAGTACTTGGAACTATGATGTTGTGGCCATAATGCAGACATGAATTTCACAGGGGCAGGAATGGTTGCTGGATGTTCCAGGATTTAGATCTTCTAAAAATAACAGGAAGAGGGTAAAAGAGGATGGGGAGTAGAGAGTGCATGACAGCTGCAGCAAAGGAGGTTGTTGAGGAGGGTTTTTCTGCTAAGTCAGTATGGGCGGAAGTCAGTCAGGAAAGGAACAGTCACTTTATTGAGTGTTTTCTATAGACCCCCCCTCCCCCCAATAGCAGCAGAGAGATGGAAGAACAGATTGGAAAGCGGGTCTTGGAAAGGTGCAGATGTAACAGAATTATTGTTATGGGTGACTTCAACTTCCCCAATATTAAGTGGAACCTCCTTAATGCAGATGTCTGGATGGAGCCGATTTTGTCAAGTGTGTCCAGGAAGGATTCCTGACTCAATTTGTAGATAAGCCAATAAGGGGGGGAAGCCATGTTGGATTTGGTGCTCGTAATGAGCCAGCCAAGTGTCAGATCTCTGGGTGGGAGAGCATTTCAGTGACAGTGACCACAACTGCCTCACCTTTACCACAGCAATGAAGAGGGATAGGAACAGACAATATGGGAATGTATTTAATTTGGGGAGGGGAAATTGTCCTGCTATTAGACAGGAGCTGTGGAGTATAAATTGGGAACAATTGTTCAACAGGAAATGCACAACAGAAATATGGAGGCTGTTTAAGAAGCACTTCACTTGTTGCGAGTATTGGATAACTTTGTCTCACTGCGACAGGCAAGAAATGGTAAGGTGAAGGAGCCTTGGATGACACAAGAAGAACTTCTCTTCAAGAGGAAGCAAGACGCTTACTTAAGGTTGAGGAAGCAAGGATCTGGCACAGCTTGGGTTGTAGGTTGTAAGTTTGCTCGTTGAGCGGGTAGGTTTGTTCTCAGATGTTTCGTCACCATGCTCGATAACATCATCGATGAGCCTCCGGTGAAGGGTTATCCCATTTCCTACTTATATGCTTTGGTCTGCTGAGATTGGTTATATTATTTCCAGTTCTTTTTTCGCAGAGGTAGGCAAATGGGGTCTAAATTGATGTGATTTTTAAAAAATATATATTTACTGAAAAATAGATTTTTTAATATAACAAATAAAAAACAATACAATTCAAAATAATACAAAGAAAGAACACCACAAAAAATTTAAAAACCCAAACTGCTCTCATGTACAAATATATATAACAATAATTTTTAAAACCTGACTATCTACTTAATTAAATTAATAATAATAACACAGCAATTCCCCCTCTTAGGATATTGGACTCAAAGCACAATTGTTAAACCTATATAAAATCCCTTATTAGTGTGGCAGATAAATCTGTGTCCAGGTATTCCAAAAAGGGCCACCATGCCTTATAGAAATTCTCAGTTTTGTGGTGTACCATACTTGTAAGAAAATCCAGTGGGATACGCTCCATAACAATCTTACGCTAACCTGACAGGTCTAGGGGATATTTGGACATCCAACCTAACAAGATATTCTTTCTTGTGCAGCAAGTGAGGATATTGAAATTTTTTTGTTGTGCGCATCCACAGGGAATACACTGGGCAGGCCAAGAAGAGGAGAGATTGGGTCCTTCTCCACTCTTTCACCCAAAATCCCCTCCATTACACCTGCCACAGCGCTCGAGTACTCCAGTATGTTTGAAGCCTACCACAGGACCAGAGACAATCGGTAAGAGTGCCCGTACTAACGCTACCCTTGGGGCATGTTGAAAATACTCCTGGTTTAAAGTTTGACAAATGATCTGGAGCCAAGTGGACCTTGTGAAGAATCTTCAACTGTAAAGCATGGGTCTGATTGAAAATGGATAACTTTCTTGCGTTTTCCCAAATACCTTCCCATGCCTCTGAGGAGACCTCAATGCCTAGCTTTCTCTCCAACACCCTGCAGAGTCAATCAAACTCATCTGAGGGGTGGCCCCCTAACTAAAGTGCTGACAAAAGTGTACTCTTAGCACTGTGCACCCTCCTCTCTATGTTTGATTTGTAGGGATCAGTCAAAAGTGGAGTCTTTTTTTGGATAAAATCCCTAACTTGAAAAAAACAACTCCCTGCTAGATAGCTCGTATTTCCGCACTAACTGATCAAAAGACGTAACTGTGTCTCCCTCAAATAAATCACCCATACAAGACACATCCCTACATTTGAATCCTGAATCCACAATCCCTGGATGAAAACCCAGCAAACCCAGTATTGGTATAAGAAAAGACGCTTTGCCAATATTGCCTTCCCTCTGCCGAATTGCCCTCCACGCTTTAATAGTATTGATAAATATTGGGTTATGGCAATATTGCTTAACGGTTCTCATGTTGTCCAAAAACAGCAAACTAGTAAGGGGGCACTGTGCCTGAGAGTCATAAAGACGTACAGCAAGGAAACAGACCCTTCGGTCCAACCTGTCCATGCCGACCAGGCATCCCAACCCAATCTAGTCCCACCTGCCAGCACCCTATTCATTTATATACCCATCCAAATGCCTCTTAAATGTTGCAATTGTACCAGCCTCAACCACATCCTCTGGACCACCCTCGTGTGAAAAAGTTGCCTCTTAGGTCTCTTTTATATCTTTCCCCCTCACCCTAAACCTATGCCCTCTAGTTCTGCACTCTCCAACCCCAGAGAAAAGACTTTGTCCATTTATCGTATCCATGCCCCTCACAATTTTGTAAATCTGTATAAGGTCACCCCTCAACCTCCGATGCTCCAGGGAAAACAGCCCCAGCCTGTTCAGCCTCTCCCTGTAGGTCAAATCCTCCAACCCTGGCAACATCCTTGTAAATTGATATCTAACCATATTGATGAAGGTTCCCCACAAGCCCAATCACTCACATAAGATAAAAGCGAGCTTAGTTGATAGTTGTTAATGTCCGGGAGATCCACTCCCCCCAGGCTCTGAGGCAATTGCAGTTTCGCTAATTTAATAAGGGGCTGCTTACGATGCCAAATGAAAGAGCTGAACCAGCCATTCACTCCTGAACCTTTCTTTATTGAAAATCAGGGGAGCATCCATATAGGATACAACAAACGGGGGAGAATATTCATCTTAATAAGAGCTATCTGACCTAACTATGAGAATGGAAATGCCTTCCGTCTTTGAAGGTCTTGTTTGATTTTGTTGAATAATTGAACAAAATTGGCTTTAAACAACTGATCGAGAACTGCAGTGGTTTTAATTTATGTAGTTTTTATGTAGTTTTAATTCTAGTTCCTTCTCTCTGGAATCTAAATGTTACTGCAGAAGGTTATGGCTTGATTAAATGGTGTACATGGAACATCAAGGGGAGTTACTCACCAATTAAGAGAAAAAAGGTACTCTCAAGTCTTAGAAAGGACCTTCAGATCACCTTGGACAGATCTGTCTATCTCTTTGGACAAATTAACTTAATCTGAACAATTTAGTATGTACAAATAGTGGTGTTGTTTAGTAATGTCTCTACTTTTCTTGTAAAGAAAAGAGTAAGCCTGGTCAGGTCTTTCTTTTCCTACCATGGGAGCCATAAGACAATTAACATCTACCACTATAATGATATGCTGGGACTTGAGACTGATCAATTTAGAGAACGCATCTACCAAGAATTTGAGGGGGCCGGAGGGCAGTAAACATTTAAAACACCATATTCTTCCCCATTTATCAGAGCTTTGAGGATTACAAACCTCCCGTGTGTGTCTTTAACACACTGTAATAACTTAAATGGGAGATTCTTCGGCATCCCTGGACAGCAAAAACTGAGGTAAGTTGCTGTCTGAAACATTCTTGGGACTCTGTGACCTTTCCAGAGTCTCAGGAAATTGGGTTGGTCCAGGTACGGTGGGTTAGGACTTCATTCCGCCGGTGATGTAGTGCAAAGCTCTGCAATGCGATCTTCCTAGATTGCCGCTATCTTGGATTCCCCCCCAAAAATCGTTTATTGATGGATTTCCGGTTTGAACGCCAGACCTCAAGGAATTCCTGTGCGAGTCGGTCCTAGGATGGATGTGCGATTCCTGTCCTAGGATAGATGTGTTGTCCCACTAGGATACACGAACACGAATTAGCCACCAGATATTTCTAGTATCCTTATACACAGACAAAGAAGGGCACCACTTCGACAGGGACAATACATCAACCCATAGTTTGATTAAGGATAGTCAGAATGTCAGAGAGACAGGTCATGCCTCACAAGTCTTATTGAGTCCTTTGAGGATGGAACGAGACAAGTTGACAAAGGTCGAGCAGTGGATGTGGTGTATATGGATTTCAGTAAGGCATTTGCTAAGTTCCAACAGTAGGCTCATTCAGAACGTTAGGTGGTATGGGATACAGGGAAGTTTGGCTGTCTGGATATAGAATTGCCTGGCTAGTAGTAGATGAAGATATTCCACCTGGAGGTCAGTGACCAGTTGTGACCTGCAGGGAACTGTCCTTGGGCCTCAGCTCTTTGTAGTTTTTATAAATGACTTGGATGAAGAAGTGGAAGGGTGGGTTAGTAATTTTGCCGATGACACAAAGGTCAGTGGTGTTGTTGGAGACAGTGAGGTCTGCAGATGCTGGAGATCAGAGTTGAGAGTATGTTGCTGGAAAAGCACAGGTCAAATTTACTGCTCCTCAGTGGTGTTGTAGATAGTGTCAAGGGCTGTTGCAGGGTACAACAAGACATTGACAGGATGCAGAGATGGACTGAGAAGTTCAAACTGGCTAAATGCGAAGTGATTCATTTTGGAAGGTTGAATTTGTATGCTAAATACAGCGCTAAAGACAGGATTCTTGGCAGTGTGGAGGAACAGTAGGATCTTGGGGCCCACATACGTAGATTCCTTAAAGTTGCCACCCAAGTTGATAGGGTTGTTAAGAAGGCATATGGTGTTTTGGCTTTCATTAATAGGGGGATTGAGTTTAAGAGCCAGAAGATTTTGCTGCAGCTCTATAAAACTGTGTTTAGACCACACTTGGAACATTGTGTCCAGTTCTGATTGCCTCATTATAGGAAGGATGTAGATGCTTTAGAGAGGGTACAGAGGAGATTTACCAGGATGCTGCCTAGATTGGACAGCATGTCTTATGAAGGTTGAGTGAGCTACGGCTTTTCACACTGGAGAGAAGAAGAAAGAGAGGTGACTTGACAGAGATGTACAAGGTAATGAGAGGCATAGATAGACAGCCAGAGACATTTCCCCAGGGCAGAAATGGCTGTCACGAGGGGTCATAATTTTAAGGTGATTGTAGGAAGGTTTAGGGGAGATGTTAGAGGTAGGTTCTTTACACAGAGAGTGGTGGGTGCATGGAATGTACTGCTAGAGGAGGTAGTAGTGTCAGAGACATTAGGGACTTTTAAGCGGCTGCTGGACAAGCATATGATTGGCAGTAAATTGAGTGGTGTGTGGGTTAGGTTGATCTTAGATGGGGATAAATACTTGGCACCACATCATGGGCTGAAGGGCTATGTTGTTCTATGTTCTAAAGTGACCTAAGTACATTGTTTCTAAATAAGCATAGTACTTAGTAATAACATAGCCAGATACCCGTTGTTTTAGTTGATTAAATGTCTGCACTGCTGAGTTTATGATAAATAGAGAGACAAACAATCAGCTGAAATTGATGAAGTTCTGTTCAGAAGAATCAGATTTCAACTTAGCAGAAGAAAAAGTTTTCATTCAGAAGAGTGGTTTTCATCTCAGCAGTAGAATTGTAGGTTGGTAGAATCTCCAGATTGTGACATGTGAAGAGCAATCCAGATCGTGCAAACTGGAATAATGTCTTAAAACTGTTTCAGTAGTCCAAGAAGAAAAATTGGAAAGAATCAGTTAAGTGAGAAATTAAAGTGTTCAGTTATGAATGACATTTCTGTCAGATTGAGAATCTGAAAAGGATATTGCTGGGGAAAAGATCTGTATTTATGTTGATAAGTTATCTCTTAAAATTAACTAACATGTACAACTTTGCTTCCTTTACTTCTTAATAAACTTCTGTTGTGTTAAAAGGAACAATTACAGCCTTGTGTGAATATGTTTAGTGGCTAGCTCCTATGCTAGCCACGTGCAAAAATACACTTTTAATCTACCAAGACAGTTTTAATTCTGGAAATCAATTGGTCCAATATTATCATCAACTGGGGCCATTATATAGGGGAGCTGCATGGACAGTAGGGGAGATAAGTTGCTGCTGAGGGAGATAGGGAGTCTTTATGATATATGACATAAAATTTGAATTGCAAGAGGCAGGGGTGCACAGAGAAGCCACAAGTGTTGTGGGTTGGTAGGAGGCTGCAAGGGTTGTGGGGGAAAATAGTGAGCATCCAAAGGGAATTGAGGAGTCTAGACGGTGGGAGACAGTTTGGAGGTTTGGGGGGGGGGGGAGGAGGTGGTTGCGGGTGGTAACACAGGATGTAACAATATTGCAATAGATTGTTCCTTTAAAGACATGCTGAAGGGATAACAGAACAGTCGGTCTCCTTAGAGCTGTTTTTTCAGGGCTGTTTTTCCTTCCCCCACCAAACTCCATTTTAATTTAGTTCCTCTCTCTTCCTACCATCCTCTATTTTTGTCATTGTCACATTGCCCCTTGTGGACAATTGTTAATTGTTAATTTTTACTGTTGAGTTATTAGTTATTTTCATTAGTTAATTTCGTGGTGGGTTTATGTAAAAAGCGGAGCTGGTTTTCCTAAATAGTGAGGATCTATTAGGAATAGGAAAGAACAAACCCATATTGTAGTAAGGACAGAAAGATTAGAGAAAGAAAAAAAGCTTGAAATAAAACATTAAGAGTTTTGAGATGGACTTTTTAAAAAAAAGGTAACCAAGTAAGCACCGAAAGTGCTACAGAAAGTGAGATCTTTTCTCTGTTACCTCACAAGAAAAAACTTCAAGTTAGTTAAACATAATTTTCCCTCAAGAAATCCATGCTGGCTTTTCTTAATTAACATTTTTTTTTACATGTGACTATTTTGAATAATTGTTTCAAAAGTTTCCACTACCACTGAAGTTAAACTGTCTACTCTGTAATTGCTGAGCTTATCCTTAAAACGATTTTGAACATCCTGGCCGAACGTATGAGGGGAGTTCCTGGACTAGGGGGGATAGGACAGTGTCGAGGTAGGTAGAGATGAGTTCAGTGAGGCAGGAGCATGCTGAGACAATGGGTCGGCCAGGATGGTCAGGCTTGTGGATTGATTGATGACTGCATTGGCGCCACCTCGTTCTCCCGCGAGGAGGTTGAGTAATTCATCAACTTCACCAACACATTCCACCCTGACCTTAAATTTACCTGGACCATCTCTGACACCTCCCTCTCCTTCCTGGACCTCTCCATCTCCATTAATGATGACTGACTTGACACGGACATTTTTTACAAACCCGACTGCCACAGCTACCTAGATTACACCTCTTCCCACCCTATCTCTTGCAAAAATGCCATCCCGTATTCCCAATTCCTCCGCCTCCGCCGTATCTGCTCCCAGGAGGGCCAGTTCCATCATAGAACACACCAGATGGCCTCCTTCTTTAGATACTGCAATTTCCCTTTCCACGTGGTTAAAGATGCTATCCAACGCATCTCGTCCACATCCCGCACCTCCGCCCTCAGACCCCACCCCTCCAACCATAACAAGGACAGAACGCCCCTGGTGCTCACCTTCCACCCTACAAATCTTTGCATAAACCAAATCATCCGCCGACATTTCCGCCACCTCCAAAAAGACCCCACTACCAGGGATCCTCCCCACCCCTTTCCGCCTTCCGCAAAGACCGTTCCCTCCGTGACTACCTGGTCAGGTCCACGCCCCCCTACGATCCACCCTCCCATCTTGGCACTTTCCCCCGCCACCGCAGGAACTGTAAAACCTGTGCCCATACCTCCTCCCTCACCTCTATCCAAGGCCCTAAAGGAGCCTTCCACATCCATCAAAGTTTTACCTGCACATCCACTAATATCATTTATTGTATCCGTTGCTCCCGATGCGGTCTCCTCTACATTGGGGAACTGGGCACCTCCTAGCAGAGCGCTTTAGGGAACATCTCCAAGATACCTGCACCAATCAACCACACCGCCCCATGGCCCAATATTTCAACTCTCCCTCCCACTCTGCCGAGGACATGGAGGTCCTGGGCCTCCTTCACCGCTGCTCCCTCACCACCAGACGCCTGGAGGAAGAACGCCTCATCTTCCGCCTCGGAACACTTCAACCCCAGGGCATCAATGTGGACTTCAACAGCTTCCTCATTTCCCCTTCCCCACCTCACCCTAGTTTCAAACTTCCAGTTCAGCACTGTCCCCATGACTTGTCCGGACTTGTCCAACCGGCTTATCTTCTTTTCCACCTATCTACTCCATCCTCTCCTCCCTGACCTATCACCTTCATCTCCTCCCCCATTCACCCATTGTACTCTATGCTACTCTCTCCCCACTCCACCCTGCTCTAGCTTATCTCTCCATGCTTCCAGCTCACTGCCTTTATTCCTGATGAAGGGCTTTTGCCTGAAACGTCGATTTCGCTGCTCGTTGGATGCTGCCTGAACTGCTGTGCTCTTCCAGCACCACTGATCCAGAATTTGTAAGTGTCTAGTCCACTTCTACCATTCCCCATGTTTCAGAGCTTTTACAGTGTATTAACAGTATTAACATTAGCTTAACCAGTTTCCATATCTCCCCACCGCCCACCTTATCCCAGATCCAATCCTCCAACTCAGAACCGTCCCCTTAACCTGACCTACCTGTCCATCTTCCTTCCCAACTATCCACTCCACCCTGCCCACCAACCTATCTCAGTTATCTCCTACCTGCATCCACCTAATGCTATCCCACCTATCGCCTTCCCCCCAGCCCCACACCCACATTTATCTCTCAGCCCCATTCCCCCTCCACATTCCTGATGAAGGCTTGTGCACGAAATGTTAACTCGCCTGCTCCTTGGATGCTGCCTGACGTGCTGCGCTTCTTCCAGCACTACACTTTTTGACTCTTGACAGCATCTGCAGTCCTCACTTTCTCTTATTTTCATATAAATGGCCCATTGTCTGGAACCACAATAGCATTAAAGATCTAATTTCTGCTGAGCCTTGATACTGTCATCAGGTTTCCTTTTACAATTAAACATGCTTTCACACTTGGTGCTTTGGCAGTTTTTGAGATATGAATGAGACATGTACACCTTGGTTTCTTGTGTTTACTTTCTACTATTGTCTTCAGGCAATATTATCATGGTTCTATGAAATTTGGGCCCATGAAGTTCTAAATGTGACAGGATAAGTGAGACAATTTTACCAACATTAACAATGGAGCCAATGGCTTATAAGAGGTCACTCTTATGACTACGACCAAATTTTAAATAAATTTGAAAGCATGGAACATTATTTCCTTACTAAAGGAGAATGTTATGTAGAAAATAAAATGCTTAGAGGGGCATAATGGAATTGTGGATCTTTGAGCACCATGGTCTGTATCTGCTTTTATAAACAAATGAAACAAGGGAATCAAATATAGCCTCACTTGACTGTTAACAGATTAGGAAAGACATTAATGAGGTTCAGTAACCAACTGTCAATTAGATTATGTTTGAAAGGAAAACCAATACACAATACTTAAATAAAATTACTTGATATTTAAACAACTAATTTCCTGACTTATGAGAGGATTGACATTACTGCAATTAGAACATGGCATATTTCATCATAAATGCTGATTCAGATTAGATTAGACTTACAGTGTGGAAACAGGCCCTTCGGCCCAACAAGTCCACACCGACCCGCCGAAGCGCAACCCACCCATACCCCTTACCTAACACTACAGGCAATTTAGCATGGCCAATTCACCTGACTGGCACATCTTTGGACTGTGGGAGGAAACCGGAGCACCCGGAGGAAATCCACGCAGACACGGGGAGAATGTGCAAACTCCACACAGTCAGTCGCCTGAGGCGGGAATTGAACCCAGGTCCCTGGCGCTGTGAGGCAGCAGTGCTAACCACTGTGCCACCGTGCTGCCCAAACATTATACCAGCATTTACAGCCAAAGTAGACAAGCATTTAAAAAGGCAGAATGAAAAAATATATGGGGAAGCAGATATAAAGCAATGATATCAGAACACAGCTTTATTTCAAGAGCAACAAGTAGAAGTCTTCTTCTGTGCTGTAAATGTCGGTAATCAATCAAAGACAAAAAATTTTCAAGAGGCTTTTGAGGATGTCAGATAAATGTCGTGATTTGAGGGGTGCTGTGGACTATGAGTGCTCATAAAAGAGGGCCATCCCTAAAAGCAGCAGAGAGGGGCTCCTGGGTTTCACTCAACAATTTCCTGCAAGGCAGTGGGTCCATCATGCCCTGGTAAAATGCACCCAAAGACGTAAACTGCCCATAAGTGGCATTCAATTAGTTAAATTAGTCTCATGTTGGGTGGTCAGTCTGCTCACATTCCTATCACAGGCAAAATGTCATGGTGATGGGTAGTGCTCCACTATTGTCTCATATCTTCCCACCTTCCAGCCTGCCCTCAAATTCTGGTCTCAGTAACTCCTAAATTCTGCATACATTCCTTCACTAAAGGACAAGCAAAATATAATCCCACTGTATTTATTGACTCAACATTGTAGTTTATGGCAGAAAATAATGTGGTTCTCAAACTTTAACTCTTAAATAAAACTGGCTGAATTTTCCCATTTCATGAGTTAGACTGGCACCCAGTCCGCCATGACTCACTGTGACGTTTCTCACAGAATTTTCCATTCTTCATCTTATTAAGGATACAACTCAGCTCTTCAACATCCTTCTGATCCAACTGTGTGGCAGGTGAAGTGGAGGTGCTTGCCCCTGCTGAGATATTCCGGCATTTACGCCAGTGATGCCATATTTACGCAAGTCCAATTTCCTACCACTTCAGATGCTACAAGCCAGGAAATGCCCCTCACACTGTAGTGCTCCACTATTATCCCTGAGGAAATGGCTCAAAAAGCAAGTTAAGTTCCCCTTTGTGGGCAAAAGCCCCGAAGTTTCTGGTGGATGAGTAAGTGAAGAGAAGTGCAGTGTTTTATCTGATTGACAACCACAGTAATCCATGCCACCAGATACAGCCAGCCTGCACTGAGACAGTGGCTCGGGTCTGTGTTGTGCCACAGATAGACAGGAATATATAGCAGTTGGAACAGTGCAGGAAAGAAGTTAATGATCTTCTGAGCTCTGCAAGGGAATGTGTCACCATCTTCTCTCTGTTTCTTCATAGTCATAGGACCCCCACTCATCATTCCTGACATGGTCACTGCACACACATCTCACCAAAGCTCATGAATTTCAACTCTCATTATTGTTTGCATCATGTTCAGTAAATGGCTCAAAACTATGAATCTTTCCTGCCTCCTGCGCTTACCACTCACTCTCCATGGATAAATTTGGAAGAAAGCGGCACCATAGGGGCAGAGTAGGAAGTTAACTAAGGAAGTTTGGCGAGATTCAATGAGAAAACTTGCTAGGCCTTAGGAGAGGAACCCTCCATGAAACTGGGTGGAACTATCACTGTCAAAAGAAACCAGTTAAGACTCAGTTCCATGTGTTTGATATCAGTAATCAAGTAAAAGAATTTTGTATAATCACATGACGCCTTTGAACAACAGAGCTGAGCGTCGTTTATCTTCTCATGTACTGCACTCTCACATGCCTTCATATACAGGTTTTAAATTAGAAATAAATAGATTAAAACAGAATTAAATTTTAATATGGATGTAGATTGCATTTGTTTGTCCATCCCAGGCAATCTTTGAACTGAACCATTTTCGAGGATTGATAAGAGTCAGCCACATTACTGTGGGTGTAGAGTCACATATAGACCAGACCTTGGAAGGATGGCAGATTTCCTTCGTAAAAGAACATAACTGAATCAGGTGGCTTTTACTACAATTGATGTTAGTTTCAGGCCATCAAGATTAAGAATAGCTTTCAGTTCCAAATATTATTATTTGCAGCTATGATGGGAACAGCCTGGACTTTTGGATTGTTTAGTCCAATGACATTTACCACAATGCTACTGAATCTCCCTAATCAATGTAGAGAATAATTCGTATCAATGGGCTAAAACCTGGTCCAAACAACTAAATAATTATAATATCAACATAAAAACACAGACAACAAATATTAAATAATAAGCAATGACTTTGCCATTGAAGAACGGTTTAACCAATCCTTACCAATCTGCTGGCTGCAGATGCATCTGCCACAACAGGACTGGTGACAGTAACCACTAAACAGTACTTGCAAAATAAAGTTCTGTCTTCACATTGAGGATACTCTCCATTATGTTGTATGGCACTATCACCATCTAAATGGGACAAACTTCATACAAATCTGGCAACTCAAGATGGAGCATCCTTGAAGTGCTGCAGGCCATCAACTGCAGCAGAACTGTACTTCAGCACAATCTACAACCTCATGGCCCAGCATATCCTTCACTCAACTATTACCATCAAACCAGGGGATCAAACCTGGTTCAATGGAGAGTGAAGGTAGGCATATCAGGAGCACTATCAAGCATACCTAAAAATGAGGTTTTCCCTGGTGAATCTATTAAACAGGACTACTTGCATGCTAAGCAGCAAGTGATAGACAGAGCTAAGCGATCCCACAATCAAAGGATTAGATCTAAGTTCTGCCACATCCAATTGTGAATGGTAGTGGACAACTAAACAACTCACTGGAGGAGGAGACCCCACAAATATTCCTATCCTCAATGATGGAAGAGCCCAGCACATCAGTGCAAAGAATATAAAGCTGAAGCATTTGCAGCCATAAATACCGACTGGACAATTAATCTCAGCCTCCTCCATGGATCCCAGCTCCATGGAAGCACGGGCAAAAGAGCCGAATCCCAGAGGTGAGGTGAGAGTGACGGTCCTTGCATTCAACAAAGTTTGGCATCGAAGAGCCCTAGCAAACTGTAATCAATGGGAATCAGGGGTTTCCACTGGTTTGGATCATATCTGGAACGTAGGAAAAGGGTTGTAGTTGTTAGAGGTCAATCATCTTAGCTCCTTCTCATCTCTGCAGGAGTTCCTCAGGGTAGTCCTAAGCTTTATCAATAACCCTCCCTCCATCATAAGGTCAGAAGTGAGGATGATTGCCATTGATTGCACAATGTTCAGCACCATTCGCCGGTCCTTAGATCCTGAAGCAGTCCATATTTAAATGCAGTAAGATTTGGACAATATCCGAACTGGGCAAGTAACATTCATGCCACAGAAATATCAATGACCATCTCCAACAAAAGACAATCTAACTGCTGCCACTTGATATTCAAAGGTGTTATCATCAACGAATCCCTCACTATCAACGTCCTTGGGGTTACCATTGACTGGAAACTTACTGGACTCACCACTTAACCACAATGGCTACAAGAACAGGTCAGAGGTTAGGAATACTGTGGCAAGTAACTCACTTCCTGACTTGCCAAATCCTGTCCACAATCTACAAGGCACAAATCAGGAATGTGTTGGAATACTTGTCACTTGCCTGGATGGGTGCAGCTCCTATAATATTTGTCTTGTCAAGCTTGACATCATCCAGGACAAAGCAGCTCGCTTGACTGGTACCACATCTAAAAGCATCTACGTCCTCCACCACAGACATTCAGTAGCAGTCGTCTATACTATCTAAAGGATGCACTGCAGAAATCTACCAAAGATCCTTTAGATAGACACTCCAAGCCTACAACTTCCATCTCATAGGAGAAGGGCAGCAGTAACTTGAGAACACCCACCACTTGCAAGTTCCTTTCTAAACCAATCAACATCCTCACTTGGAAAAATATTGCCATCACTTCACTGTCCCTGGGTTGAAATCCTGGAATTCTCTAGGCCATTGTGGGTCCAACTATAGGACATAGACTATATCAGTTCAAGAAGGCAGCTCTCCTTCTCAACGGCAACTGAGGACAAGTAATAAATGCTGCCCCGGCCAGTGATGCTCATGTCCCACGAGTGAATATATTTTTAAAAAAAATTATTTTGCCCTCAAAGTACAGGAAAATTGAGCATGGAAAAGAGTACAGCTGCAAGGGATCAGACCAGATGTTGTTATATCAACTACATCAGTTTTATCAGTTGCTGAAGTAATTGGAGTAAAATAAAGTTAAGCCCCACGAAGAGGGAGTAAAAATGAAGTGAATCTGAGGGGAGAAATTATAGTCTGAATGAAAGAGTTATATTAATGGAAGATTATCGAAACATCCTGATTTATTTGTACATTTAATGTACATGCCCTGAACCACAGAGGCATTATTCAAATATAAATACTGACATTATTAGTAGGATATTTGACCTTTGGAAACAATTCAGTATCAATGCTGGGGCTCTCCCCATCTATTGACTCAATGGTTCTGGATAGACTGGGAACTCGGCATTAATTGAATTCATATGAGATTTTGATATCAACATTTCTAGTTTAAGAAAACACAAAGATTTTCAAATTTAGCGAATGAAAAATGAGCATTTCACATGGGTGAATTAGATAATAACAGAAATGGTAATGGTGTGATGGCTACTTTATCAGGGCTACTACATTTATTCACAGGAAACAAATGCCTGTCACTTGGCACTGAAGCCTGACCTAGCTTCCCAGAGATGAAGATGAACAGGAAGAAAGGCAGTAAGTTCACTGCAATGGCAATCAATTATTCTCACAAAGTATAGGCTCATAGGATCAGCAGATTTAAAGGTACAGCCACTGCATCAAATTGTTTGAAATTAATGAAAAACACATAAGTGACAGAATGAGAAAGGGAAGAGAGAGACAGACAGAGGATGGAGAGGGGAGAGAGAAAGAAAGAGAGGCAGAAGAAGAAAGGAGAAGAGGAACAAACAAGGAGCGAGTATGAAAACAACAAATCAAAGAATAGAAACATTTAATTCAACAGCATTTTTGTAAAGCACACTATTTAGTTCCATACCCCATCTCTTTCTCAATATCTCTTCAAGAACTTTTCCAATATTCTTCATGAGCTGATGATTGAGGGATACAAACTCTATCAGGGCTGCACATTCCAAATTTTAATCACATTACATAGCTTTTTATACACATTGCCAATTATTTACAATTTAGATTATTGACCTTTTAGCCAGTGGAAGCAGTTCCGGAAGAAAATGGCGAAGTGGGAGGAAGAATAGTAGAAGAACTGGGCATGATCAAAAGTCGGAAGGTTATGTTGGGAGCACTATTGCAGGAACATTATTGCAGCTGACTGGTTCACTTGCTAGTAGAGCCAAGGCAATTTAAAATTGATGGTAATAGATACAGAATCTGGATTCTTACTGCATTATTCTACAGTACAACCCTACAGTGAATGTTCACGAGATGCATGAATACTAAATATTGTTGTTAACAGTGCTCCAAACAGAATTAAGTACTTATCTAGAACACTGAGGTTAACCTAAAGTCAGACATTGTTTCATACACAATGATCAGTCCAGATCAGGTGACAAACACCTGATGAAGAAGCAACACTTTGCAAGCTAGTGCTTCAATAAACCTGTTGGACTATAACCTGGTGTTGTGAGATCTTTAACTTTGTTCACCCCAGTCCAACAACGGTTCCTTCAAATCATTGCTTCTTCAAGATTGTGAAAAAACATTTTCCTACTTGAATCATACACTGCCCTGTTCTTTAACTGTACACTGCCTTGCAAACCCCATAACACCACCACCATCAGCAAATCAGTTTTTAAAAAAGTACAGATTATGCAGGTTCTCTGCTTTTAATATACAATTGAGAGAATGAAATACATGACAAGGATCTGCCAATGGAAAGGTAACAATTAGGAAAAATGGTTGCTCATTGAATCAAATGCCTTTGTGAATCAGGTGGTCAGATATCCATGTTCTGGTTAAAGGTTTAGTCTTAGAAAGCTGATTGAAAACTATCAGCTGTATGGTTAATAGCAAAATATTGCAGAGACTGGAAATCTGGAATAAAAACAGAAATGCTGGAAATACAAAAGTTCATCAATCTGAAATATCAATTGACATCAGGCCTGTGGTGTACTTTCAGCATATTGTTTGGGATAAAAGTTGTATACTGCCATTGTTGATAGTGGTTTTCCTTCTGAATCCCATCTTACAGCAGCTTTGAAGTAGTCAGAAAGCCTAGCCCCCTGAGCTGATTCGACAGGAGCAGCAAACTAGAGGTAAATGTCAATGATGTTGATAATGTGTTTGTGTTTATTTGAATTGAACTGAAAACCAGCACTGTCAACAAATGATCCAGGTGAACTTACTTAAACTCTGCAGTTATCAAATTAAACCCATTGTACAGATGTCCTTCTGAAGATACTTTCTTTAAGTAAGTCAAACCATCTGCCTCTTCAGTCAGGAAATTTGCCACTAGATGACCTTGAAAAATATTAGAAAGAAAAACATAGATTTAAGTAAAATCTCTCGGTGGTCTGCACATCTTATACGAAATTAAAGAAATACATATGTATAAAGCCTTTGAGCTTGGAGAAGCATTTCTGCATGGAGATCAAAATTACTTAAGAACTTGTTGCTTTGGAATAAGTCTGACAAAATTACAGATTGAATTTTATATACCTTACTTGTACAATTGTACAAAGCTCAGCATCGAAAATGCGAACAGTTCATTTTCAAAATATTTTCACTGATGGAATTATTTTTTCTCATCCCAGTAAGGAACGTACAAATTCAAAAAGCAAATTGTGAGTGAAGTCAGGATTGAAATGGAGTTAGGATGCTCCCTTAATTTCGTAGATTTTTATGAGGCAAATTAGGTTAGTGTACCTATCACTTGGAGAAGTACAAACTCTAAGAAGTATGACGTTTAGTAAGATGTGTAGGCTTGGAGAATCTCTCAGCATTATGTATGCCTTCTACATCCCTGCAATAGATGAATGCTGCTTGTATGCTGATGTCTAAGGAAGATATGTGGTTCCATTCACCATTTCCATCAACTTTCCTGAGGGTCACTACAGGCAAAAATTCCTGAAGGTGTGTCTCCAATATCCAGGAAGTTGTCACAATGCTTATATTCCACATAACTCAAATGCTCCTTGCATTATCTCCAGGGCAAGCTTGTGGGTGGCCAGAGGTATTCCCAGAAGACCTGACTAACGACTCTAGCACATCACCCACAGATTCAGTTTCAACATTGAAAAGACATTTGAATAGGTACAGGAGTAGTAAAGGTTTAGAGGGATATGGGCCAAACACAGACAAACTTGGTCAGCATGAATGAGTTGGACTGAAGGGTCTGTTTCTATGCTTTATGACTCTAAGATGCCAAAACTGTTAAAATGCTGCTCATGCATCCGTTTCAGCTGTCATTGAAAAGACCACTGATCTACTGTAGATGTGCTTCCATTGCCTGGATCACTCGTGAAGAGCATGCAACACTCACCAGATCATATGCTGTACCTGCATAATCTAGCTCAATGACAGAGTGACAATTTAGTAGAGGGGGAGATGGAACCTCAGATAAAGAGGAAGGGGGAGTGTGATATGGATGCTGAGGTAACAAAACTGATGAGGAAGCTGCTGAAAAAGCCAGCAAGGCAGTGAGATGTAGCAGATAGATTCTCTCAGGCCTATCAGTCACTAGATCTGAGAATGAATGAGTATGGATTAACATATGTGAACACTCTGAGCTTGAAGTCAACTATGGCTGACAGGCCTGAAGGGAATGTTTGATTTCTATCATTTAAACCTTATAATCCTTTGTTTGGCATTCACTGAAATTTATTTTACTCACTTGGGTATAATGACCTTTTGCTTAGTTTCTGGGCCAAAACATCAGGATGAAGTTGAGCTAGAATACATGGAAATTACATGACTGGATGTGGCAGGACTGCAGATCTTGGACTTGATTTTTGGATGTGGGATCACTTAGCTCTATCTATCACTTGCTACTTATGCCGTTTGGCATGCAAGTAGTCCTGTTTGATGGCTTCACCAAGTTGACACCTCATCTTCAGGTATGCCTGGTGGTGTTCCTGGCATGTACTCCTGCACTCTCCATTGAATCAGGGTTTATCCCCTGGCTTGATGGTAATGGTTGAGTGGGGGATATACTGGGCTATGAGCTTACGGATTATGCTGAAGTACAGTTCTACGGCTGTTGATGGCCCACAGCACCTCATGGATGCCCAGTCCTGAGTTGCTATGTCTATTCTAAGTCTGTCCCATTAAGCACAAGGATAGTGCCACATAACTCGATGGAGATTATTCTCAATGTAAAGGTGGGACTTCATCTCCACAGGGACACTGTGGTGATTGCTCTTACCTACACTATCATGGACAGATGCATTAGCAGCTGGCAGATTGGTGAGGATAAGGTCAAAAATGTTTTTCGCTCTTGTTGATTCCCTCACCACCTGCTGTAGGCTCAGTCTAGCATCAGTGTCCTTTAGGTCAGTAGTACTGCAGCTGAGTTACTCTTGATGGTGGACATTGAAATACCCCACACAGGGTACATTTTATGCCCTTGCCATCCTCAGTGCTTCTTATCAGTGCTGGTCAACATGGAGGAGCACCGATTCATCAACTGACGGGGGAATAGTAGGAGGTAATCAGCAGGAGGTTTCCTACAGCATGTTTAACATGAAACCACAAGACATCATGGAGGCTGGGGACAATGTTGAGGACTCCGAGGGCAACTCCTTCCAAATTGTATATCATTGTGACGCCACCTCTGCTGAGGCTGTCCTGCTGGTGGAATATGACATATCCAGGGATAGTGACGTGGTGGTGTCTTTAAGGTATGATTCGTAAGTATGACTTTATCAGGCCATTGCTTGACTATGCTGTAAGAGAGCTCTCCCAATTTTGCTGCTAGTCTCCAAAAATTAGTAAGGAGGAATTTACAGGATTGACAGGGCTTTTTCTGTCATTGTCTTTTCCTGTGCCTATGTTGGTGCCAAGTGATCTGTCTGATTTCATTTCTTTGAGACTAGTGACTGGTCCAATCATATGGCTGGCTAGACCATTTCAGATGGCAACTGAGAGTCAACCACATTGTTTTGGGTCTGGACTGACCAGGTGAGGATGGTAGCTTTCCTTACCTGAAGGACATTAGTGAACCAGATGGGGTCTCAACAATCGACAATGATTTCATGGTCATCAGTAGATTCTTAATGCCAGCTTTTTATTGAATTCAAATTCTACTATTTGCTGTGGTGAGCTTCGAACCTGGGTCCCCAGAACCTTAGCTGAGTTTCTGGATGAGTAGTCTTGTGATAATACCATAGGCCATTGCCTTTCCCACTGCTCCATTTTTTTTTTTAACTGTGAACCCTGGCAGATGGACAAGATGATGCAAGTAGTACTAAATTGGTAGCTCTCATTAAGACATATTCAGTCCAAATGAGGCATCTGATGGAGATGCCTGGCACCCAGTTTTGTGTGAGACATCCTCTGCCATGGAAAATGTACAATGTAAACTCGCATTCATAGGGGCATCAAGCATTGAATAGACAGTGGTACATAAAGTGACAGTGTTCTAATGATTCATCCTCTTGCAGCACTGAATCCAGGATCTTGAGCCACCCATAAGCACTGACCTCAGTCCAGACTGCCTGCCAGTTGATGGCCTCCTGTATTATTCCATAGAAATAGTACTTTCCTTCTCCCTTACATGGTTTGCAGAAATATGTCGAGGGAGGAGTTGCCGCAACACGGAGCTGTTTTCTGTCTGGTGGTGCATCTCCCGAGGTGATGCTCCTGGCTTGCAGAAAGTAAAATGCTGTTCAGTTGCCTTTAACATAAGGTGCCCAGAAGTTGAAGCCTGGGAGGTTTTGATGCCCTTCAGAGCTTCCTACAAGTTAAATTTAGTGTTCTACCTCTGCACGCAGAAACAGGGATGCATTCACATGAGACAACTTGCTTCACATCTGAGTGGTATTACCTTCTGCTTTTAAACCTGGTGCCATACCTTCTGTCAAAAAAGTAAGATTCTGCACAGTATTTCCACTTGTGGGAGAATCCAAAACCTATAAGAAGAATCTCTTTACTCAGATAGTGTTGTGAATTTAGAACTCACGATCACAAAAAAAAGTAGGTGAAGCAAATAGAATAAATGCACATAAAGAGAACTTAGATTAATACAGCAGAGAAAAAGGAATATAAATTAGGCCTAAAGGATTGAATGATGTTGAGTCAGAAGACATTTATATGAAATATAAGCATTGACATGGATCAATGGGGCTAAAAGGTCTGTGTGCATTTTGTCAATTCTACACAATAGACTCAAAGGGATGAATGTCCTGATCCTGTTCCTACATTCTGGTCTTTACAGCGGAGTATAAAATATTTTTTGTATTGTTTTAAGTCTAAATATTGTGTTTTGGGATATATTTATGCAATGAGCCAAATGCATCTTTAATTCATAGTGCTCTTTGATTAAATCCAATCTTTTAAAGAACCTTTTTAAATGTAAATTTGATGCAAGCTCAGGAAGACAACTCTTAAAAATACTGTAATTTGTTAGTGAAACAATTCCCTAATGCAGCTGGTTCTGCCTCATCCCACCTCATCTTTCAGCAGCTGGAATGACAGCCAAGATGATGATGCTACAACTTCTGTCAGTGCTGCATAACGCACAAAAAAACAGGTCAGTCTCCAGGTGGCAGTGAAGACTAAAAATAGAAGCACTGCTTGGGTAGCAGGTGCTTATTCGGTTTGTAATTCTAAAACAAAAAGCATAATTATATGTTTTTCTCTGGCAGATTTGTGTTGGTAAAAATTAGCTTCAATTTGTGAAGGAAACAGCTTTAAATCTCAACATACAATTATTTAAATCGAAAAACAGCATAAGTGAATCTGGTTTTTGGTTAGGAGTTTGACATGTGAAATTCCAAATTAGCAACTGATTTTGAAAAATCTAAGTTCGGTCTGAAAGCTGCCTCTGTTCACACATTTGTCAATTACATTTTCTTCAACAAAAAACAGAAATAGAGGACACTATTGTAGATGTGATTAAAATAAGGTAACTGCACTTGAATGAGGAACAAATGACAGCTGTTTCTGCCCGAAATAGCTGGCATGCCTAACATGCTGTACACAGCATCTTTGTCAGCTACAGAGGTCCAAAGGAGTCACACCACTGTCTAAAGCCTAAAGGGGATTGATAGTGCATAAAACCCCAAGGCTGTAAGTTTGATATGCAATAATGAATAATGGAAATATTAACTGTATTTATAAACATAATTAATAACATACAACACAGGAAATAATATATTTGATTTTGCAACTAATGTCAACTTTGAATGTCATGCAGTATGCTTCTGTAAATTTTATGAATAAAGTATATTTTTGAGACAAAAGTAAACATCTGTCACAATACTTTACTGCATATTGTTAACAATTTTGGTCTCGTTTGCATGGAGCTACTGGAAATATTACAGAAGAGAGCCACCAGCTTAATTCCCAGTTTGAAGCATCTCAGTTGTGAAGCCAAGTTAAAAGAGTTGGGACCTTATGCTCCTTATGCTTTCAGACTAAAGAACACTCTGAGTTTGTAAAATGGCCTAGGGTATGAAGTGTGTTCAGATTTTTTTCCAGCTAAACAGGGTCTGGAGAACCCCAGGTCACAATTTAAAATAAAAAAGAAAATGCTAGAAAGATTAAGTAGGTTGGGTAGTTTCTGTGGAAGGAGAAAAAGGTGGAATCTCCCTGGCTCTAAAGAGCTGGATTCAGAGATTGGATTAGCAGCAAAATTTACAATTTGGACTTTGGATTAGCACTTCAATCATTCCTGCCTCCAAGCATTCTTGCTGCAAGAGGAGGCAAGTTGCTAATCTTTCTGATGCTGGGACTACTGCCCACAGAATGCAGAGGCTGGAAGCAGCTTTGGAGGCACCTTCCTGGCTGGATCAGGGTGACCAACACTGCTGCTGTCCAGATTGTAGGAGGGTCACAGCAAAAGAATGTAACCAAAGATAATTGCGGGACAAAGTTTGAATATCTGCTCTGCAATATTAAACAAACACTATTCCAATGATCCCCACTCCAATTCCATGACTGCCCGATAAAATCTGTAAAGGCTGACCACCCTCGGTGGAAAAGCTGCTTGGTCCCCTGCACCTGGCCCCTTGAATATGCCACAGGATTAACCAGAAGTCTTCGGGTGATGGGATCGGTTTCCACTCCTCATTAATGGCCCTGTGGGCCTTTTGGTTTTCCATTCTTAATCATGATTCCAAGGATTCCCAAATTGAGGTTGTCTTATGCTCACTGACCTGCCTCAACATGGTCCTCCTCTGACGGTGGGACTGCTGCCAGTATTGTGGGCACTCATACTGGGTCTCCTATTTCTGCAAATCATCTGTTATCCTTACCCCGACGGCAAATGAATATGTGGCTTGTTAACGGATGCCTTCTGGAAGGTTCCAACTGTTGGAACCCTCGGATCTATGCTGTGATCAAATTTTGGAAAAGTCCCGATGCCTCAGATTTCAAAGCCCACTGTTCAGTTGATGACCTACCTGTGTTCCACAGATGCTGCCAGATTGCCGTAGCATTTCCAATACTTTTCTGTTTTTATTTCAGATTTCCAGCATCTGCAGTATTTTGCTTTAATGTTAAATGTGGAAAGCCACATCATGTCTAGATGTCTGGAAGTGATTCTTTTCCCAGAGAATAGAGGACCTCTGGAAGAGGCTGTGGATTTGAGCAATGGTTGCCAATTCCCTGAATTTCTGCGAGTGAGAATTAGATCTGCTTTTAGCTGGGGTGAAGATTACCTCATAAAAGAGGTCCCAGGTTGAAATTCTGGACCAAAATGACTTCTTGACTTGTTTCAACTGAATAAAGGGTGAAACAATTGAACCTGGTTTTATCTTATGCTTTGCCTCACTCAGCAGATCACACAATTGTGGATGGAATGAGCAACTTCTGTATTTTGATCCCACATATAACATATGGTGGAAGAAGCTGGTTAGAGCAGACATTTCTTTCCTATATATCAGTTTAAATTTGTGTGCAATATTTGCCCAATTTAAACAAGCACTCAATTTAAAGGGGAACTTAAGTGGTGGAGACTATTTTAATGAGTAACTTTGAGCTCTCGTAAATTCCACGGTAGCTTTACTTAACTGTAATTTCTTCTCCCCCCTCATCACCTTAATGTGTTGATTTTTGATAGAGTACTTTTGCAAGGTCATGTGCACTCCACCTCAAAACTATAGTCTACACATGAGTAAATCAATGACCATGAGCAGGATACTTAATAAAATGGACCAAAACTGATCCCAATCCTGACCTCACCAAATTGGGCAGCACGGTGGCACAGTGGTTAGCACTGCTGCCTCACAGCGCCAGAGACCCGGGTTCAATTCCCGCCTCAGGCGACTGACTGTGTGGAGTTTGCACGTTCTCCCAGTGTCTGCGTGGGTTTCCTCCGGGTGCTCCGGTTTCCTCCCACAGTCCAAAGATGTGTGGGTCAGGTGAATTGGCCATGCTAAATTGCCTGTAGTGTTAGGTAAGGGGTATATGTAGGGGTATGTGTGGGTTGCGCTTCGGCGGGTCGGTGTGGACTTGTTGGGCCGAAGGGCCTGTTTCCATACTGTAAGTAATCTAATCTAATCTAAAAAAATGCCCATGGCAATTTGAAAGGCATGTACACCACTGGTTTCAACTGTTTGTCCAGATTTCCTGTGGTTTATACCAGGGGAGAAAATAGACACATCCAACAGGAAAAACTGGTTTAATCAAATCTACTGCTGGAAACATTCTGGTTTCACAGTTCCTTATTCTTACTTAGCACAAGACATCTATTAAGTTGGTTATTAACTGCTCAAGCTTCACAGAATAGAAAACCTTACTGTTAGAGAAATACAGATATTGGTTTGCAGTAACATTAAGGCAGACCGATTTGTTTCATTTTTCCTATTGATAATGAAATTAGAATGATGCATTTAAATAACAGTGGGCTAGTACATAAAGAAAAAAAAGAGAGATTGTAGCTTCTATTATAACAGACATTGGCTGATAATCCTTCTTACCTCTCCCTAATGCATTCAGACTGTTTATGGGTTGGAGATAATTCGTCAGTGCAGCAAACCTGCCCTTCTTGCTAATACCCAACCATGTTCCTCCTTCTTTGCCTTTTTCCATATCCAATCCTAATCGTGACACATGGAAAATAAGCAATACAGAGAGGCTTACTTGACAATTCACATAATTTATTTCAGAATCTACTGATCACTAAACAATTGACTGATTAATGTCTTAAATAAAGATAGTCATCAGATTGGCAAGAGACTGACAGCTAAGCAAGAAAGAAGCAGGGGAACTGGAATTTATTGTTTATTTGGGTTACTTGTGCAGTTCACTTGTGCATGAAATTTACTATTTTGAATTGCAGTGTCAACATTCTCTTGGTTTGATTTGCCAGAGGGAATGTTGCACAAAGCCAAAATCAGTTTCTTTCTCCATAGTTTATGGCACTACTAAAATTTTAAGAAACTAAGGTGGTAAATAGAACATGGATAGTTAATCTGCCACAGTTTTACCAGTTAAATCACAATTGCAGGATAAGGATAAACAAATGCAGAAAGGAGAAGCAAGTAGAAAGGGCCATAAACTGGGAAGCATTACTTGAAGAACCTGGAATAGGACACAAGAGGTAAAAGTTCTGGAATATTTCACAAAGTACTTAATTGTTACAAGGGCAATTCATAATTTCTATGGAAAGGCCAGTTAGATGAGCAGAAGTAAATGTTCTCGACAATTTAGAAGTGAAATCAGAAGGCACCAATTAATAGAACACAGAACATAGAACAATACAGCACAGAACAGGCCTTTCGGCCCACGATGTTGTGCCGAACATTTGTCCTAGCTTAAGCACCTATCCATGTACCTATCCAATTGTCGCTTAAAGGTCACCAATGATTCTGACTCTGACTCTGCCACTCCCACAGGCAGCGCATTCCATGCCCCCACCACTCTCTGGGTAAAGAACCTACCCCTGACATCCCCCCTATACCTTCCACCCTTCACCTTAAATTTATGTCCTCTTGTAACACTCTGTTGTACCCGGGGAAAAAGTCTCTGACTGTCCACTCTATCTATTCTCCTGATCATCTTATAAACCTCTATCAAGTCACCCCTCATCCTTCGCCATTCCAATGAGAAAAGGCCTAGCATTCTCAACCTATCCTCGTACGACCTATTCTCCATTCCAGGCAATATCCTGGTAAATCTCCTCTGCACCCTCTCCAAAGCTTCCACATCTTTCCTAAAGTGAGGCGACCAGAACTGCACACAGTACTCCAAATGTGGCCTTACCAAGGTCCTGTACAGCTGCAACATCACCTCACGACTCTTGAATTCAATCCCTCTGCTAATGAACGCTACTACACCATAGGCCTTCTTACAAGCTCTATCCACCGGAGTGGCAACTTTCAAAGAGCTATGAACATAGACCCCAAGATCCCTCTGCTCCTCCACCTTACTAAGAACCCTACCGTTAACCCTGTACTCCACAATCTTATTTGTCCTTCCAAAATGTACAACCTCACACTTGACAGGGTTGAACTCCATCTGCTACTCCTCAGCCCAGCTCTGCATCATATCTAAGTCCCTTTGCAGCCGACAACAGCCCTCCTCACTGTCCACAACTCCACCAATCTTCATATTGTCTGCAAATTTACTGACCCACCTTTCGACTCCCTCTTCCAAGTCATTAATAAAAATTACAAACAGCAGAGGACCCAGAACTGATCCCTGTGGAATTCCACTTGTAACTGGGCTCCAGGCTGAATATTTACCATCTACCACCACTCTCTGACTTCGACCGGTTAGCCAGTTCTCTATCCAACTGGCCAAATTTCCCACTATCCCATGCCTCCTGACTTTCCACATAAGCCTACCATGGGGAACCTTATCAAATGCCTTACTAAATTCCATGTACACTACATCCACTGCTCTACCCTCATCCACATGCTTGGTCACCTCCTCAAAGAATTCAATAAGACTTGTAAGGCAAGACCTACCCCTCACAAATCCATGCTGGCTGTCCCTAATCAAGCAGTGTCTTTCCAGTTACTTATAGATCCTATCCCTCAGTACCCTTTCCATTACTTTGCCTACCACCGAAGTAAGACTAACTAACCTGTAATTCCCAGGGTTATCCCTATTCCCTTTTTTGAACAGGGGCACAACATTCGCCACTCTCCAGTTCCCTGGTACCACCCCCGTTGACAGTGAAGATGAAAAGATCATTGCCAACGGCTCTGCAATTTCCTCTCTTGCTTCCCACATAATCCTAGGATATATCCCGTCAGGCCCGGGGGACTTGTCTATCCTCAAGTTTTTCAAAATTCACACAGGAGCCAGTAGAACTCACTCCCCCTAACATCTGTGAATACGAAGTCAATTGAAATTAAAACTGAGATAGAAATATTTTTATGAGATGTTCCACAAAGGCAAGCAAATGGATTTAAGGTAGAGATCAGGAATGATCAAATTAAGAATAAAGATAGGCTCAAGGGTCTGAATGGCCTATTTTTATTCAAGTCTCTGCTCTACCTCTGTATGATACACAGCTTTGCAAATTATAAAAGTGTAATTTCATTTGTGATGCATTAACATGGAAAAGAATATTTTTTCCTGCCGTAAGAAGAATTTCTATTCCCCACTCCATAGAATTGTCTGCTCGGAAGAATTCCTCTCTCCCAAATCAAATCAACCATACACGCTTACCAGCAACTGCACAAAAGTATAATGATTGAAGTTCAGCTCTGATCTTCACTGCAGTGCGCAATCTCATTCAGGTAGCAACTTTTTCTGGGGTTCTTTAATTGGATGTGGGCATCCCTGTCTCAGCTATCATTTGCTGCCTGTTTCTAATTGCTCTTAAAGTGAGTGATTTACTCAGCATTTTCATAGGGCAATTAAGAGCCTACCACATTATTGTGGTTTTGGAATCACATGTAGGTCAATCCAAATAACGAGGACAGAGTTCCTTCCCTAAAGGATAGTTGTAAATCAAATGGATTTATACAACAACTGATGAAGGGCCTTTGCCCGAAATGTGGATTCTCCTGTTCCTTGGATGCTGCCTGACCTGATGTGTTTTTCCACCACCATACTTTTCGACTCTGATCTCTAGCATTTGCAGTCCTCACCTTCTTCTCGTGAATATAGTTCTAACTGATTCAATCTTTCTTCATATATTACGACATCAATGATCCAGAGACCAGGACTGATAATTCAGAGATGTGGGCTCAAATTCCAGGTTGGCAGGATTGAAAAAAGTACGGTATTGGGAACTTGACCATGAAACTACTGGATTGTTTTACAAATTCATCACAGATTTCCCCAGTGAAGGAAGATAAACTGTGATCCTTACTTAGTAGGTCTATGTGAATTTAGACCCAGAGCGATGTGGGCAACTCTCAGCCATCTTCTAGGATAGACCAGCAAGTTACTCAATTGTAACAAACTGCAGTGTTTGAAGCATTTAGGAAAGATAAGTCATGATCCCTTCTCAAAGACAACTAGATGTGTGCAGTAAGTGCAACCAATGGCCACACCCCTTGAATGAATAAAAAAGTTGGCAGAATAGGCACTAAAAATTCTTAACACCATGAAGTTAGGGAGAGAAAAATCTTCCAGGAGTTGCTATCCTTACCATTCCTGAACAGCCCCTGGAGAAAAGTCTGCGGGATGTCAAGCCCCTTGAACCGTAGAATTCCTATAGCGTGGGAAGTACACCATTTGCCCCACCAAGTCCACACCAACCCTTGAGGAGCCATCTAGACCCACCCTCTTACCCTGAAACCCTGCATTTCCCATGGCAAATCCACCTGCACTCAAAGAGCATCCAACCTAAGCCCACCCTCTTACTCTATAATGCTACACTTCCCATGACTAATCCTACTGTTTACATTCACATGAGCATTGTTTTTAAAATGTTGTTGTCATTGCTTTGCAGGCAAAATATAAAGAAAACTGTTGTAAGTTAAGACATGTACAACAAGCAGGAAGTCAGGTAACACGACTGGATTTGGTGGATGTGAATACACAACTTATGCTATAGAGGTTAGGAAGCACAATAGGGCATGCATAAATGTAGAAGTTCATTCGCTATTTTTTTGAAAGAGGGTAACTGAGGTTTGTAGAAATTGACAGTTCCGTAAAAAAGAAGAAAGATTCGTGTTTGGAGCATGCCTTTCACAGACTGTTCAGAGGCTATTCAGAAATGGTAAGTATTGGAACCCTGGAAGATTTTCATCTCACTAACTCAAGGGTGCTGTGAATTTTAGTGCCCATCTTGCAAACTTACTTTCATTAATTCACAGGATGTGGCTGAAATAACTCTATGAAGGCTGATATCCTGTTACCAAGTCACCATTTATTTACACGGTTAGACCTGTTGGACTATAACCAGGTGTTGTGTGATTTTTAACTTTGTTCACCCCAGTCCAACACTGGCACCTCCACATCATTCATGTACGTTGTACTGGACACTGACCCAGCCAGCACTGAACCACTCTCCTAGAATAAGCAGAACCCCGCCACTCTTGTTCGTATCTGTCAGGGCCTCCAAAATGAAGGTGCTGGTGATGAGTTCTGTTTGGTAGCCAGAATTGGATGCTGATCTCGCCATATGTGGGGCATTGCTCAGAATGCCAAGATGGACAAAAATTATCACCAGCACCTTCCTCACATTCATGAGAATGACTGGGTAAACCCTGGAATCAGTTACATGTCAAATACGCTAGTCCTTTCATGGGCTGTATGTTTTTAGTCATTGTAGATGCCTATTCAAAATGGTTGAATGTGCATAGAGTTCATTCATCAAACACAGGGACAATGATTGAAAAGTTGCAACCAATTTTGCTTCTCATAAGAGACTAGAACCAAAGTTGTACCCTTAATCTGTAGGGGATTCCCTGTACGGATTCCCAGCCTGGCCGATATCTTATGCAAACTTAAGAGCTGGAGTCCAGAGTGAATTTTGGTCAAGAATGGTTCCACAAGCTGCGTTAGTTTCGACCTTCATTAGGATTGGTTGACTATTTACCAGATGTTTATTTTGATTGGCTCTAATTTGCATGTTGCTAAGCAATTTAACTGTTCCAAATGAGATGTAGTTGGACTTTCCAGGATGTGCACTCTCCTAGGTACTGGCCTAGTGGAACTCTTTTGCTATCTCAAGGACACTTACCAGCAGCAATTAAGATGGCCTGCCAGCCCAGATCTTTGTGAAAATTTCAACTGTTTGGCCAAAGCTGAGCTCTGTTTTGGGGTTTTGCTGTGGGATGATCTAGAACCCCACTGTTCAGGATATGTCTGAGTGAGGCTATGCAATTGCCTTCATTCCCATGGTGTTCCCCAAGCTCAGGTGGCCCCATGAGGATGTCCACTTCTATTGGCAAAACTTGCAACTCATAAGCTCCATTTATCATACTTTCTAATCACAAAACCAGTTGTAGTGCCCCTCTGAAGTCCAGGTGGGCTTCAACTAATGGGCACTTTTGCATGATCATATCATTAAACCCACATACTAAACAGTCTCTCGGCATCTCACTTGGGGTTAAACCTAAATCACATGCCTCTGCCATCGTCATCAAAAAATTAAAATATGTATTCATTTGGTTCTTGAACTGTCAAGTAAAACTGATAGTGTCTCAGAATTGGAGGAGGCTTGGGTTTGTAATCTTCCTTAGCTAAATCCATTACCTCTTGAAAGGCTTTAGTGTGGTTCCTAAAAATAAAAAGGCTGCTGTCAGGAGAGTTATTTGTTACTTTTTGTCTGGCCCAATGTCATTTGCCGGGAACAAAATAATGAACTCTTTCCACATTCTGGGCCCAGCCTTCGACATCAGAAATGAATGAGTCAAGCTTCCCAAAGAGTGACATGATTCCAGCAATGCCTACACCAATTCAAAAATTGTTGTGGGTCAATCTCTTTAGGGATGTGCTTTTTTCTCATCACCAGTGAAATAACCCACGAAGTAAAAAGTGAGGTCTGCAGATGCTGGAGATCAGAGCTGAAAATGTGTTGCTGGTTAAAGCGCAGCAGGTCAGGAATCCTGATGAAGGGCTTTTGCCCGAAACGTCGAATTTCCTGTTCCTTGGATGCTGCCTGACCTGCTGCGTTTTAACCAGCAACACATTTTCAGCAAATAACTCCACGAAGGCCAGTATCCCATCACCTTTTATTTACAAGTGCATAGTTTCTGACACAGACCCAACTAGTACTGAGCCGGCTGCCAGAGTGAGCAGAACCCCGACATTCTGTCAGCGAGGACTCTCTAATCAGACCAGGTTAACTTCAGGTTGAGGAAGGAGAACGTGAGGACTGCAAATGCTGGAGATTGAAGTCGTGGAAGCAAAGATCTGGCACAGTTTTACAGGATTACAGGGTGACTAGGAAAGAACTCAAAAATGGACAGAGGAGAGCTAGGAGGGACACAAAAAAGTTTTGGTGGGAAGGATTAGGGAAAACCTCATGACATTCTACACTTACGTGGAGAATAAGGTCGATCAGGGGTAGTGGAGGGAACTTGTCCCTGGAGTCTGAAGAGGTAGGGGAGGTCCTCAATGAGTTTTTGCTTCAGTATTCATTAGAGAGTGGGACCTTGTTGATAGTGAGAACAGGTTAATAGGCTTGAATAGACTGATATTAAGAAAGTGGATATGATGGAAATCCTGGGAAGCATCAAGATAGACAAATTCCTAGGGCTGGACCAGATATATTTAAAGCTACTACGGGAAGTGAGGAATGAGATTACTGCACCTCTGTCGACGATCTTTGTATCTTCACTCTCCATGAGAGTGGTCCCAGATGGTTGGAGGGAGGCGAATGTTGTTGCTCTGTTCAAGAAAGGGAATAGGGAAATCCCTGGGAATTACAGACCAGTCTGTCTTACATCTGTAGTAAGCAAGATACTGGAAAGGATTCTGAGAGATAGGATTTATGACTATTTGGTAAAACATAGTTTAGTTTAATTACAGGTAGTCTGCATGGCTTTGTGAGAAGCCTTATTGAGTTCTTTGAAGGTGTGACGAGCTACATCGACGAAGGTTAAGCAGTGGATGTGGTGTATATAGATTTCAGTAAGGCATTTAGAATCATAGAGATGTACAGCATGCTATAGACTCTTTGGTTCAACTCGTCTATGCTGAGCAGATATCCTCACCTAATCTAGTCCCATTTGCCAGCACTTGACCCATATCCTCTAAACCCTTCCTGCTCATATAGCCATCCAGATGCCTTGTAAATGTTATAATTGTACCAGCCTCCACCATTTCCACTAGCAGTTCATTCCATACACGCACCACCCTCTGCGGGAAAAGGTTGCCCCTTAGGTCCCTTTTAAATCTTTCCCCTAAACCTATGCTCTCTAGTTTTCGACTTCCCCACCCCAGGGAAAGACCTTGTCTATTTATCCTATCCATGCACTTCATGACTTTGAAAACCTCTATAAGGTCACTCCTCAGCCATTTGATAAGGTTCCCCACGGTAGGATCATTCAGAAAGTTAGGAGGTATGGGATACAGGGAAATTTTGTTGTCTGGATACAGAATTGGCTGGCCAAAACAAGGCACTGAGTAGGAGTGGATGGAAAATATTCTGCCTGAAGGTCAGTGACCAGTGGTGTCCTGTCTTTGTAGTTTTTAATAAATGACTTGGATGAAGAAGAGGAAGGGTGGGTTAGTAAGTTTGCCAAAGACACAAAGGTTGGCGGTGTTTTAGATAGTGTTGAGGTCTGTTGCAGGCTACAACAAAACATAGACAGGATGTAGAGCTTGGCTGAAAAATAGCAGATGGAGTTCAATCTGGATAAATGCAAAGTGATTCATTTTGGAAGGTTGAATTTGAATGCTGAATACAGGGTTAAAGACAGGATTTTTGGCAGCGTGGAGGAACAGCGGGATCTTGGGGTCCACGTAAATAGATTCCTCGAAGTTGCCAACCAAGTTGATAGGGTTGTTAAGAAGACATATAGTGTTTTGGCCTTCATTAACAGGGGGATTGAGTTGAAGAGCCACGAGGTTTTGCTGCAGCTCTATAATTCGATGGTTAGATCACACTTGGAATATTGTGTCCAGTTCTGGTCACGTCATTATAAGAAGGATGTAAATGCTTTTCAGAGGGTGCAAAGGAGATTTACCAGGATGCTACCTGGATTGGAGGGCTTGTGTTACGAAGAGAGGTTGAGTGAGCTAGGGCTTTTCACACTGGAGAGAAGAAGGAAGAGAGGTGACTTGATAGAGGTGTACAAGGTAATGGGAGGCATAGAAAGAGTAGACAGCGAGAAACTTTCTTGACGCAGAGGGTGATGGGTGTGTGGAATGCACTGCCAGCGGCAGTAGTAGAGTCAGAGACATGAGGGACATTTATGTGACTGCTGAATAAGCACATGGATGGCAGTAAATTGAAGGGTGTGTAGGTTAGATTGATCTTAGATGAAGATAAATGCTCAGCACAATATTGTGGGCCGAACAGCCTGTACTGCACTGTACTGTTCTATGTTAACAGTCCCAATCAGCGAATCCATATTCTTTGAGATCCACTTGACTGACATTATTCTAGTCACCACGGTGGCCATTGCTGGCATTTATTACAAATCTCAGCAACTTGCTGGACCATTCTATAACACAGCCAACAGTTACCCACATTGCGCTAGGTACGGAGTCACACATACATTTCGCTAAATAAGGAAAGCAGTTTACCTTCCTTAAAAGGACATTAGTGATCGATGCATTTGACAACGAAGTCGTCAGATTCCAAATACTATTTCTTTGCAATTCTAATTTATTTACTGAGTTCAAGTTATCTGGCTTCTGTGCAAAGGTTTGAACTCATGCCTTTCAATAATCAGTACAGGCCTCTGGTAACACAACCACAATGCCATTTTGGGGGAAATTGATGGATGGTCCAAAGTACTTTCTGGAGTGTGGTTCATGATTGAAATGTAGATCTAACTCCCTCAACTCTTGCAGTCAATGAGAGCCTAACTGTGGCTGACATCAGTGTGCATTGTGAGGCTCGCACTGCTGCCTCACAGCGCCAGGGTGACTGTCTGTGTGGAATTTGCTAGTTCTCTTTGTGTCTGCGTGGGTTTCCTCCGGGTGCTCTGGTTTCCTTCCACAATCCAAAGACATGCTGGTCAGGTGAATTGGCCATGTTAAATTGCCAATATTGTTAGGTGCATTAGTCAGGGGTAAATGTAGCGAATTGGGTCTGGCTGGGTGACTCTTCGGAGGGTCAGTGTGGATTTGTTGGGCTAAAAGGCCTGTTTCTGTACTGTAGGGAATTTAGTCAAATCAAAAGACAGGTGGATATTGGCTGACATGTATTCAATTTATTGTGGTTTTGTAGAACTTGTTTAAATTGTTTTGAATATTCCACTATATTCCTGGCTGGCCTCAATAACTTCAGGGTATTCCAAACTTTCTTGTCATTATCTTTGTCCACACTAAGTGTCATTTGTTATATCAGTCGTTACATTGGGTCCTGATTAGGTATTACTAAGATTTTACAATCCTCACCCAGGATTTCAAATCCCTGAACTGTCCGGTCATCACCACTACCTCAAGCAATCTGTGCTCATCAGATTCTAGCCTTTCAGCATCACCCATTTTAACTGCTTTACCTTTGGTCGGAATACCCTTTAGTTGCCAAGCCCCTAAACATGGAAAGTCCCATCTCTAAGCCTCTGCAATTCTCTAACCTCCTTTTAAGACATTCATTACATCCTTTGACCACGATTTTCATCATATGTCCTAAGATTGCCTTGTGAGACTCGGTCTCAAATTTTATTTTAAGGAATGTCTGCGAATAATTTTGGGATGTTTTACCACACACTGAAGATGTTATGCAAGTTAGTGTTGATTATATTCATAAAAACAAAATAAATAGGAGGAGGAGCCCATGTGATTCCGTCAGGCTTGCAGTGTCATTTAATAAAAATATGGCTGATCCTCCAACTCAATCTCAACTCCAGTTTTCCTCTATGTTTCTGGTACCTCTGGTTTTCCTTTCAGCTTCCTGGTTGGATGCTAACCATGGCTCAGTGTGTAGCAGTTGTGTCCGAATCAGAAGTTTGCTAATTCAATTCCTATTTCAGGGATTTGAGAACAAAGAAAAATCTGGTTCACGTTCCAGCCCAAAAGTAAAAACTAATAAAACGTACAAATGACACATACTGATCTAATTCATCTTGTATACTCTAAAATGGAGATACAATATGTTCTTTTCGAAGTATGACTGCTTTTTTGACTCTCCTTCTCAACTTTCTCCCTCGCCTGAGGTCTGGTGGACCTCTGGTTAAATCAGCACTAGTCGCTTCTCTCTAATGAAAGAGCAGCCCCTATGGTCTGGTGAGACTATGGCGACACAAAAATTACTGTAGCTTTTTTTTGGGGTTATTTTCTGTCTCAGAGGGACAGGGGATACTCCACGGTAAGAGGTACAGTCTATCAGATGAGATGTTTAATCGTGACCCTGTTTGCTCTCTCAGTTTTTTTGCCAAGGAAACCCATCTTTGGTTTCTCAGACACATCACCAGTTGGAAGGCTTTGCCAAGGTGCAGTATTCTCTCTCACACAGAAACTGGCAGGTGAGACCTAACCATATCCTGAGGAGAGACCAAAACTAGCAATGGAGGCCTCACTGATGGCAAATGATCTGTGATTCTGGGTTGAAGAATTACAAGTGGGATAGCAGCAGTGGAGGACAGGAGCAGAATACTAACTCCAGATTAGGCAATTTTTTTTTAAGGAAAAGTACAATTTTTTAAAATCAATTTTGCGAAGTGGGATTGCTAGTTAGACCAGCATTTGTTGCCTGTCCCTTGAGAAGGTGGTGGTGAGTTACCTTCTTGAATTCCTGCAATCTAGGTACTGGTGGGGGAGGGGCGGGGGGGGAAATAGTACCAGGACTTTGACACAGAAGGAACAGTGATATAATTTCAGATCAAGATGATAAATGAAATGGGGGAGGCGGGGGGGGGGGGGGGGGGGGGGGGCAGAAATAGGCAGGTAGTAATGTTCCCATGTATCTGTTGCCCTTGTCCTTCTAGATGGCAGTTGAGAGTTTGGAAGATACTGTGCAAGTAGCCTTGGTAAATTTCTGCAATATATTTTGTAGATGGTACACATTGCTGCTACTGAGCTTTGGTAGTGAAGTGATTGACATGCACATTCAAGACCAGGAAAGGTATCAAATTCACTTAGTTATTAAAATGCATTCCTACAGCTTCTGAAAACTCCTTGTTTTAATTCTGATAAAATACATTACCTTCATTTAGTGTGATCCTTCACTCATGTGGATTCAAACCCATACAAAACAGAATAAAATGCAATATGGAAATCAAAAATTACATTTTAAAATCCGCAGAATTGATTTAGACATAGTCCCTCTCAAGCCTAAAATAGTGGCAGTTTACAATCAACAACAGAAGGCTCTTCCTTCTTATATTTGCCACAAAGGTTTTACTGCATTTTTCAAATGCTTACATAAAAGACAGCAAACACATAAATTACATAAGTACTGAAAAACCTACTACTGCTTACTGAAAAAAATTCTTGCTGCATTGAAAAGTAACACATCCCTTTATTACTTCACGATAACTGAAAACGCACGATTATCAAGGCTCAGGTTTGAACTTTAAAACATAAATTTAAGGAAAATCCAATTTGATCGACATTCCCAGATCTCAGTGATTGCATTTGCATTTTAAACAGGAATACTGAAACAAACCTGGGCATAAATTCAGCATCACATGAAATAATATGCAGTGAAATAGTTACTAAGATTTGACAGAGATTTTTCCAATAATTAGGGTGACCACCAACAAAGGTGGAGATGGTTAGATCAACTTAAACCTCAGAAACAAACCAAAATAATTAGCAATAAACTGGAAAACACAAAAGTATCTATTATCTATTTGTAAGATATGGGAGACTTGTTCACTTCAGAATACTGTCTTCAATCACAATACTGGCAGTTGATGGCTCTGCTACCTCAGTTGATGGAGACTTGATCACAGACTTGTAACGGAAGCAGAGAAAAACAATGAAAAGAAGATAGAGGAAAAAAGCAAAGAGAAGGAACAATAAAACAAAAGGTGAGAAATGTTTAACAGGGTTAACTTCATTGATCCTATAATGCCAATGAAGAACCAGGCCTAAAGTGAGTGTCACTGGAGAACTGGCTCTCCAGCACTGTCACCCTCCCATAACTTAACCTGTGTTTACTTCATATGTGGAATCAGACAAGGACTACAGGATTTCTGCTGAATTCATCTTTCCACACCAATTCTGAATCTATATGTAACACATTTCCTGATTCAGTATTTACTTACACAAAAGAAAATGCTAAATATTTTCTTGGAGGAGTCAGGGTGGGTGCAAACTGCATCAATGTACCACCAAATCATAAATGAGAATTATAACTCTAACTTCAGAATGCCCTTCCTCTCTGCTTCAATTTTCTACCTGCCCCAAATGGGGACAGAATATCAAACACTGTTGACTGTCTCAGGAAAGTTAATTGGTTTCATGTTCAGATTTTTAAGCTGAGAACTTCAATTGTTTTATTCCATTTAGACTTGTTAAAATTTATGCCTTGCTTCAGCTACTGTGTTGTTATCCAAAGTGATTTGGCAATTGATTTTCCTGCTCTTCACTTGAATTTGGATCTGAAAAATGTGTTGCTGGAAAAGCACAGCAAGTTAGGCAGCATCCAAGGAGCAGGAGAATCGACGTTTTGGGCATGAGCCCTTCTTTCTGAAGTAGGGCTCATGCCCGAAACGTCGATTCTCCTGCTCCTTGGATGCTGCCTGACCTGCTGCGCTTTTCCAGCAACACATTTTCAGCTCTGATCTCCAGCATCTGCAGTCTTCACTTTCTCCCACTTGGAATTGGATGTCTACCTGCCAGTTACCTACAAAAGAGATCTGAAGCTTAGCAAGATTATTCATTATAAGTGAGAACATGCACCATTACTGACAAAGTTATCTGTGATACAACGTTGAAAATGTCACTGTGTTGTGATCATGAAACCCAGACCTGGAAGTGTTATTTGACAATCATAATTAGCCTGAGAAACTTCCTTGCAGAACTATTTGAAAACTTTAAGTGAACTTGTCAAGCAGTTGGTTCAACAGGAATTTTTAATCCAACTCAAGACCTTCCGTAAATTGGCTCTATGTGAATTAAGAGTCAAAAAGTGTGGTGCTGGAAAAAACACAGCAGACCAGGCAGCACCCGAGGGGCAGGAGAGTCGACGTTTCAGGCATAACTCTCCTGCTCCTCGGATGCTGCCTGACCTGCTGTGCTTTTCTAGAGTTATACTTTTCGACTCTGATCTCCAGCATCTGTAATCTTAACTTTCTCCCTGTGAATTATGTTTAGGGACATGTGTTAGGTTTCCAGTGGAGCTAGATCCGCAATGCAAACAACCCATCATAGAATTGTACAGTATAGAAGAGGACCTTTGGCCCATTGAGTCTGTACTGCCCAAAAAAAAAACTATGACTTACACCAGTCCTACCTTCCTGTACTTGGCCCACTGCCTTGAATGTTAGGATTCTTCAAGTGTTCATCCAAGTAATCTTTAAAGGTTGCGAGGTTTCCGCCTCAATTACCCTCCCTGCTTGCATTCCAGACCCCCAGTGAAAAAAGTTTTCCTCAAATCTTCCAAACCTGCTGCCATTCACTTTAAAATTATGTCCCCTTGTTATTGATCCTTTCACTAAGGGATACAGCTGCTTTGTACTCACCTGTCTATGCCACTTCTAATCTTATACACCTCTATCAGGCTCCCCCTCAATCTTCTCTGCTCCAAAGAAAACACAAGCTAATTTAGCCTCCCTTCATAGCTGGAATGCCCCATCCCAGGCAACATCTAGATGAATCTCCTTTGCACTCTCCACATCCTTCTTATAATATGGTGACCTCAACTGCAGACAGTACTTCAACTGTAGCTTAACCAAAGTCTGTACAGCTCCAACATAACCTCCCTCCTCTTCAAATCTATGACTCAACTGATATTGGTAAACTTCCTTTAATTACCCTATTACTTTGTCCTGTCAACTGTGGACAAGCAACCCTAGATCCCTCTGTTCTTCTGTGCTTCCCAGTGTCTTGCCATTCATTAAGTCCAAAGTGCATCACCTCACATATAGCTGGGTTAAATTCCATTTGCCACTGATCTGCCCATCTGACCAATCCAATTATATCTTCTTGTATTCTAACACTTTCCTTCTCACTGTCAAGTACCCGGCCAATCAATCTGCAATCCCATAATCCCCTCCATGTTCTCATCTACATCATTTATGTATATCACAAACAATAACTGAAACAACTCCGGAGGCCAGTATCCTTGCCAGATCTCAGAATTAACAGAACCTCTGGCACTCCTGTTTATAACTGTCAACCTGGGCTCCCTGACTGGACTAGGTTAACAGCCCCAAATCGGGGAACTCATATCCTATGATGTCCACTCAGCTGACCTAGTTACAACCACGACAGTAATCAGCACTGATCTTGTCGTGTACCACTGTACACCAAGGCTCCAGTCATGCAAATAGCATTCTCCCACAACCTCCTGTCTCTTATCACTAATGGTAATTTTGGATCCAACATAAAAAGTTATCCTGGATCCCATGAGCTTTAACCTTCTTTATCAATTTCTCAAGTGGGACCTTGTCAAAGTCTTGCTGAAATCCATACAAACTATGTCAACGGTAAAGGGGAAACCAGTGAATATGGTATACATGAACTTCCAGAAAGGTCTGATGAGGTTCCACAGAAGAGATTAACATGTAAAATGAAAACGCATGGCTTTGGGGGTAGTGTATGGACATGGATAGAGAACTGGCTGGCAGAAAGGAAACAGCAGGAATAAATAGGTCATTTTCTGAATAACAGTCAGTGACTAGTGGAGTACTACAAGGATCAGTGCGTGGACGCTAGCTATTCACAATATATATTCATGATTTAGAAGGAGGAACTAAATGCACCATATACAACTTTATAGATGACACAAAGCTGGATGGGAGGGTACAGAATGCTTCACTGTGATTTGGACAAGTTGAGGGAGACAGCATATGCATGGCAAATGATTTACAATAATGTGGGGGGAGGGGAAATAAGGAAACTGTTGAAATCCACATTGATCCCATGTGGTTGCAGGGTCCCAAGGTGGAATATGAGGCATTCTTCCAGGCATTGGGTGGTAAGGGTTTGGGGATGGAGGAGGCTGAGGACCTGCATGTCCATGACGGAGTGAGAGGAGGAATTGAAGTGTTTAGCCATGGGGCGTTGGGATAGTTCATGCCTTGGGACCCTGCAACGACTCAGGATCAATGTGCATTTCAACAGTTTCCTTATTTCCCCTCCCCCCACATTATCCCAGGCCCAAACCTCCAACTGGCACTGCCTTCCTGACCTGTCCATCACTTTTCCCATCTATTTACTCCACCTTCCTCTCTGAACTATCACCTTCCTCCCCACCTTTGTCTACCTATTGCATTTTCAGCTACCTTCCTCTTCGCCCCAACCTCCTCCCATTTATCTCTCAGCTCCCCTGGCCCACAAGCCTCATTCCTGATGAAGGGTTTAGGTCCGACACTTCGATTCTCCTGCTCCTTCGATGTTGCCTGACCTGCTGTGCTTTGCCACTGCCATCCCTTTAGACTCTGATCTCCAGCAATAGTAGTCCTCACTTTTTCCCTCTCTGAAAATGCTGACTGACTTACTTTTCAATTTTTATACTATGTGAGTTGGGAGTGCTAACTGCAAATAGTGGGTGTGGATTTACATTTACTTTGCAACAGCATTCCTGAACATTATAAATATCAAATAAAATCTTGAAACTTTTCTTCATATAATGTTCAGAAGTTGTACATGCCAGTCAGTGAATCAAATTTGTGACCAATTGTTGCCTTGCAAAACCGTTCAGAATTGATTTTTACTGTTCAGTCCCTTTGTTGCTCAAAAACAAACTGAAACTGTCAGATCCTGGAACAGTCTGCATTCATCACACTTAGAAATGACCTTAAACAGGAAGACGTTTGATCAATACGTATCTCGAAAGCTGCATACACCTCGTAATAATACACAATTATTTCCAAACCTTTTCCTTTTTATTTGTCAGTTATGACTGAAAGATTCAAATATAATTCTAGCTTGTTGTAAAATATGGACTGAAATCTTGAATTTTACAAGATTTTAAATAAACAGAATATTGCTGCTGATAAATGCTTAAACTTGCTTCTGATTTCAGACATTTTTACAGCAAACAACAGGTATGTGGAGTGGGACAATAAAAATATGGGGTTTGTTTCACCATGACAAAACAGAATTGACAGGTGAATGTAACTATGCTCCAGAAAAAGAAACTTCAACCAGAGAAGGAAAAAACTATTACATTAGAGTTAAACTGTTGAGAAATCTAACTTCATTATACTGAAAGCCAACTGTAACAACTGCCTGTGGGTCTGATTTTAAACAAATGGAATCCATGTGTTAACCTCAGTCAGAATCCACATTTTTAATGGAATTTTCTGTTCTTGATGATGAGGAGGAACTGTCTCATTGTCGTCTCAAGGCATAGCATCAAAGCTAAGGTTGGTATCCACTGTTCAACAGTGATAGACAGAAACAGGTGGGACAGTTTATTTTATGTTCTAATGAATACGACAAAGATTCCTTTTCTTTGAGCCAGATTTCTAAAGTCTGGCACTAGAATAAATAGGGAGAAAGGGAGGACTGCAGATGCTGGAGATCAGAGTTGAAGAGAGTGTGGTGCTGGGAAAGCACAGTCAGTCAGGCAGCATCCGTGGAGCAGGAGAATCAATGTTTCGAGCATAAGCTCCTCATCAGGAATGAGGGGGTGGCCCAAGGAGGTGGAGAGATAAATGGGAGGGGATTGTAACTCGGGGAAGGAAGCTGAGGAGGCGATAGGATAGGGGTGAGGGTGATAGGTCGGACAAGAGGGTGGAGTGAATAGGTGGGAAAGAAGACACACACACACACACACACACAAAACAACACCACTGCCCTGTGGCCAAACACTTTAACTCCCCCTCCCACTCCATCAAGGACATTCAGGTCCTGGGCCTCCTCCACTGCCAAACCCTTACCACCCACCGCTTGGAAGAAAACGTCATCTTCTGTCTTGGGACCCTTCAACCACACAGCATCAACGTGGATTTCACCAGTTTCCTAATTTCCCCATCCCCCACCTTATCCTAGATCCAACGTTCCAACTTGGCACTTCTCTAATGACCTGCCCCATCTTCCTTCCCACCTCTCTGTTCCAACCATCACCCTCACCCCCAACTTCATCTACATATCGCATCCTCAGCTACTATTCCCAGCCCTACCCCTCCCATTTATCTCTCAGCCCCTTGGGCCACCCCTCATTTCTGATGAAGAACTTATGCTTGAAACATAGATTCTCCCAGTCCTCAGATGCTGCCTGACTGGCTGTGCTTTTCCAGCACCACATACATTGACACGAGAACAGATAGTCCATCTCAAACTGTCAGCGTGTAAATTTGCTGGCTGAGCTGGTGAATTTATTCTCAGATGGTTGGTCAACATGCTCAGTAACATCAGCGGTGAGCCTCCGATGAAATATTGGTGTTCTTTCCTGCATGCTATATATCGGTCTCGCTTTGTTGTAGCGGGTGATAGCACTTCCAGTGAGGTTGGTAAATGGGGTCCAAATTGATATATTTGTTGATGGAGTTCTGGTTTGAATGCCAGGCCTCGAAAAATTCCCATGCATGTCTTTGTTTAGCCTGTCCCAGGATGGATGTATTGTTCCAGTTGAACTGGTATCCCTCTTTGTGGTGGCTAGTTTCTAGGTTTGTGAGCTACAATGATGCCTAGGGGCTGGTGTAGTCTGGTTGTCATTTCTGAGATGTCTTTGATGTATGACAGAATGGCTGGAGTCCATGGGTGCGTTGTGTCTTCTTGTTTAGGTCTGTTGTGCAGGAAATGGTGGACTGTGCTTATTGGGTACCCATTGTCCCTGAATACATTGTACAGGTGTTTTTCCTCAGCTTCTCTTAGTTCCTGGGTGCTGCTGTGTGTTGTGGCTTATTTAAATAATGTCCTGATGCAGCTCTTTTTGTGGGTGTTGGGATGATTGCTTCTGTGGTTGAGTATCTGATCAGAGTGTGTGACTTTCCTGTAGACAATGGTCTACAGCCCTCCATTGGCTTTTTGTTCTATTGTGACATCCAGGAAGGGGATTCTGTTGTTGTTCTCTTCCTCTTTGGTGAACTTTATACCTAAGGATTTTGTTTGTGTTTGTGGGTTTCTTCTAATTTATTGTGTTTCGTGATGACAAAGGTGTCATCCGCATAGTGGACCCAAAGCTTGGTTTGGGTCGTGGAAGAAACGGAGATGACGACCAGACTACTCCAACCCCAAGGCATCATGGGAGCCCACAAACCTACCACCACATTGAAACAGCTCCTGATAAATTTAAAGGACACCGTACCAACAACCAGCAGAACAAACATTACACACAAAATACCCTGCAAAGACTGCAACAAACACTACATTGGACAAACAGGCAGGAAACTCGCCACCAGGATACACGTGCACCAACTCGCCACCAAAAGACATGACCAACTATCACTGTTATCCGTATACACAGACGAAGAGGGACACCAGTTCAACTGGGACAATACATCCATCCTGGGACAGACTAAACAATGACATGCACGGGAATTCCTAGAGGCCTAGCATTCAAACCGGAACTCCAATAACAAACACATTGATTTGGACCTCATTTTCCAACTTCTCAGAAACAGGACCGAAATTGATATCACCCAACACAACAGACCGAGACAGATAAGTAGCAAGTGGGACAGAACACCAACGCTTCACCGGTGGCACACTGATGATGTTACCGTCTGAGAACAAATCTACCAGCTCAGCAAGCAAATTTACAACCAGATCCACAAACTGAGCTACAAATCTTCTCCAAAATCTCAAACATATCAAACTGTCTCAAATGATAACAGCAAAATGACTAGTAATGTTTGGGTTCGCCGGAATTTCACTTCACTTGGACAGAAGCTGCATATCTGCTATGAACACTGGTGGTGGATGTGACTTAAGCTGAATCAATTCCCCAGCTTCAAAATGGTTGTTCTCAGGGAACCTGCTGTTTCCTTCAAACCCACTTCATTCCCTCCTTCTTAGAACAGATCATCGTTCTAAGTTGAGCCTAAATTATTGCAGTAAGGGAACTGTGAATGTGAACATGATCATTGACTCACACCGCCTTACACTCATGGAATAGCATGACCCTAGGACATTGCAATTTGACTTTCTTGTGATCTGGAGTGGAGAGTTAAGTCTTTCAAAACTTCTGACAAGGTAGACCTAGCAACGAGACTAGATTTGATTTCTTAAGCCACTTAAAGTAAACATATTGAACAGTTGTTGAAATCAAAGAGACTGAATTTACAAGTCTACAATGCAAAATAATGCAGATGTTCTGTTCCCCAATACAAGCCACCTGCTTTGTTTTGCACTGTGGACTTGTAAGTTCAGGCTCTTTGATTTCAACAAGATAGCTTCTAATGATCCTTCATCATTTCTACCTTCTTCACATCAACATATGCGAGCCCCTGTGCTTTCAAAAAACATCCTGCCCTGTGCCTGCAGTGCTTTAATCCTTACTATTCAGAGCTGAAGAGGAAAGGTCCTTCAAATCCTTGCCAAGTACCTGAAAGTATCACAATGGGTATGTGGTGTCTAGCCTGTCAAAAAGGCAAGTTCAATCAGTATCCAATTGGGACATGGCAGTAAAGTGGCTCATTAAAATCTTAATAACCATTGTCTAAAACCCTTTTTATTAAGCCTTTGAGAAAATTCTGCAATTGAATACACATTTAAAAGTAACTCTTCTCAAATACCCACTCTAAAATTATCAAAGAACAAATGTGGGTTTTTAAATTGGGTTCAAAAAGGAAAACATATTTTGAGAAACATTTTTTGACCCAGACATTATATACTAACAGTTAATAAAAATATCTTGTGCATTTAACATTAATTTCACTCTAAAAAGCAAATTATATCAATGAGAAAAATAAAGAGATCACATACACTACTCAGTACTTTTCTAATCAATTCACAGAATGTGAGCATTAATGGCAAAGATAGTATTTATTGCCCATCCCTAATTACCCTTAACTGAATGCCTCACTAAGCTGTTTCAGAGGACAAGTAAGAATCAACCACATTACTATGAGACTTAATCAAATAAACCAGAGCTGGTAAGGACTGCAGATTTCCTTTGCTAAAGGACTTTAGTAAACCTGATGGATTTTTATGACAATCCAGGTTTATGGCCACTTTAAGGATAGTAGATTGTTATTCCAGATAAATTGATTAATTAAATTTCCCAGCTGCCATGGTAAAATGATAACTCCTGTTTCTAGGTCATTAGTCCAGGCAGCGCAATTACAATTCTGGGCCTCTGGATTATTAGTCTAAGTATTAGAATTATTGGTCCAGTAATATGACCACCAAGTTCCTGTTCCCTTCTTGCAAATAACACCATTAATAATTATCCCAATTATTTTCAGTGACATGAAAATTACTTTGCCACTTCAGAACTGAATATTTATTTTTCAGTCTTTTTTAGCAGGGCTTGCTCATGTCATATCTCATGTCACTGACCAGAAGTTGGATGAGTGACCTATGTGTCGACTTATCCTAATAGAATGGAAGGTATGAAATGCTGAAGGTTGCAATGGGTTGATCTGATCTTTAGTTTTCCCTCCCTCTGGGAAAATAGCTAATTTTTTTTCCTCGTCTGATTCCATAGAGCCAAGTGCAACAATCCATTAATTTATAAATTATTCAACAGCAAAACCACAGGATACTAACTGGAGTATTCAGTTTGACATCCAGACTGATTTCAGAGATTGGCTGTTGAAGAAATTGCCTTCTTTTTATTCCCATTGGTATGTGCTTTCATCCAGGGTGATTGGATAGAGTTGGTGGTAATGAGACAGAGTGATTCCTAATGTACCCTGGAGCTTAAGAAAGTCAGAAAACCCATAAACATGATATCTGTTTTATCGTGACAACAGATCATCACCTCAGATTACATACAGATATATTGAACTTTTAATTTCAACTTGTGGTTTTTGAAATAGAACACAGAGTGAAAAGATAACTGTGAATGTAAATTCAATGACTCTTGCTCAATGGTGTGCAAATTCATGAACAGTCTGAGGGCTGTTATGTTTGGCTTTGCAAAGTGTCTATGCTACCTTAAATTATTCTGGAAAGGCAAGTTATCACAAAAGTTTGAGCAACACAGGAAGCTAGCTTGTTAATCCTGTTATTTTGCAATAGCAATATCGTTAAAAGGATTTTGCTGTCATGTCAAAAAGATGGATGTTGTGAAACTTGAAAGGGTTCAGAAAAGATTTACAAAAATGTTGGCAGGGTGTGAGGGTTTGTGTTATAGGGAGAGGCTGAATAGGCAAGGGCTGTTTTCCTTGGGACAATGGAGGCTGAGGGGTTTATAGAGGTTTATAAAATCATGAAGGACATGGATAGGGTAAATAGACATGTTATTTTCCCTGGGGTAGTCCAGAACTAGAGGGCATAGTTTTAAGTGAGAGGAGAAACATTTAAAAGGGACCCAAGGGGCAACCTTTGCACGCAGAGCTGTTGCGAGTAAGGAATGAGCTGCCAGAGCAAGTGGTAGAGGCTGGTGCAATTATAACATTTCAAAGGGATCTGGATGGGTATTTGAATAAGAAGGATTAAGAGGGATATGGGCAAAATGCTAACAAATGGGACTATTAGATTAGTATATCTGGTTGGCATGGATGAGTTGGACCGAAGCTTGTTTCCATGCTGTATATCTCTTTGACTACGTACTACTCAGGACAGAATTCAGTAGCGTGGTATTTGAAGTTCAACACATATAAGTTTTCAGATAATATAGGCCCCATGTTCCACAGACTGGCAGATCATTATCAAACAACATATTTCTTTTCAAAAGCAGAAACTGCTAGCAAAACACAGCACCTGCAGAGAGAAAGCAGCGTTAATATTTTGGGTCGAGTGACCCTTCTTCAGAAGTTCCAATACTGCCAGACCAACTATTTTCTATTTCTGTTTTTCTTTGATTTCCAGCATCTGTAATTCTTTGTTTTTGTTTTAAAGCGTATCCCTTTTGCTATTTCAAACATGAAAAGGTACTACCTATATCCAACCAGTCAATGCATGAAAACCCGTACAGAGAGTCCAATATTAGATGTGATTCTGCAATTGGGCAGTATTTGCAGGATAAATTTAAACAATGCCTGGGAGTTAACTGTCAATCATCATTAATTGTTTTTTTTTAAAAATATTCAGCCCTTTCAGCCCAACAAGTCCACATTGACCCGCCGAAGCGGAACCAACCCAAAACCATTCCCCTACACTTAACCCTTCATCTCACACTACGGGCAATTTAGCATGGCCAATTCACCTGACCCACACATCTTTGGACTGTGGGAGGAAACCGGAGCACCCGGAGGAAACCCACGCAGACACGGGGAGAATGTGCAAACTCCACACAGTCAGTCGCCTGAGGTAGGAATTGAACCCAGGTCTCTGGCACTGTGAGGCAGCAGTGCTAACCACTGTGCCACCATGCCGCCTACTAGACATCATCTATATCTCTCAGACTCCACTTGCTAACTAATCAGCACTCTCCTCTCAAACAATATAATTGTTAGTTTTCCCCTTAAATTGTTATTAGACAATAGGTGCAGGAGTAGGCCATTCTGCCCATCGAGCCTGCACCACCATTCAATATGATCATGGCTGATCATCCTTAATCAGTATCCTGTTCCTGCCTTATCTCCATAACCCTTGATTCCACTATCCTTGAGCACTCTATCCAACTCTTTCTGAAATGAATCCAGAGACTGGGCCTCCACTGCCCTCTGGGTCAGAGCATTGCACACAGCCACCACTCTCTGGGTGAAGAAGTTTCTCCTCATCTCTGTCCTAAATGGTCTACCCCGTATTTTTAAGCTGTGTCCTCTGGTTCGGCAGTCACCCATCAGCGGAAACATGTTTCCTGCTGCCAGAGTGTCCAATCCTTTCATAATCTTATGTCTCAATCAGATCCCCTCTCAGTCTTCTAAACTCAAGGGTATACAAGCCCAGTTGCTCCACTCTTTCAGCGTAAGGTAGTCCTACCATTCCAGGAATTGACCTCGTGTACCTACACTGCACTCCCTCAATAGCCAGAATGTCTTTCCTCAAATTTGGAGACCAGAACTGCACACAATACTCCAGGTGTGGTCTCACCAGGGCTCTGTACAGCTGCAGAAGAACATCTTTGCTTCTATGTTCAATCCCTCTTGTTATGAAGGCCAGCATGCTATTAGCCTTCTTCACTACCTGCTGTACCTGCATGCTTACCTTCATTGACTGGTGTACAAGAACAACCAGATCTCTTTGTACTGCCCCTTTACCTAAATTGATTCCATTTAGGTAGTAATCTGCTTTCCTGTTCTTGCCACCAAAGTGGATAACCATACATTTATCCACATTAAACTGCATCTGCCATGCATCTGACCACTCATCTAACCTGTCCAGGTCACCCTGTAATCTCCTAACATCCTCCTCACATTTCATCCTGCCACCCAGCTTAGTATCATCAGCAAATTTGCTAATGTTATTACTAATACCATCTTCTATATCATTAATATATACTGTAAAAAGCTACGGTCCCAGCACTGATCCCTGCGGTACCCCACTGGTCACTGCCTGCCATTCCGAAATGGAGCTGTCTATCACTACTCTTGGTTTTCTGTCAGCCAACCAACTTTCAATCCAAGTTAGTACTTTGCCCCCAATACCATGCGCCCTAACTTTGCTCACTAACCTCCTATGTGGGGCTTTATCAAAAGCTTTCTGAAAGTCCAGGTACATTACATCTACCGGATCCCCTTCGTCCACCTTCAGAGAGTTACATCCTCAAAATATTCCAGAAGATTAGTCAAGCATGATTTCCCCTTCATAAATCCATGCTGACTGACCTATCCTGTTATTACTATCCAGATGTGTCGTAATTTCATCCTTTATAATAGACTCCAGCATCTTTCCCACCACTGAGGTCAGACTAACTGGTCTATAATTTTCTGCTTTCTCTCTCCCACCTTTCTTAAAAAGTGGTGCAACATTAGCCACCCTCCAATCCGCAGGAACTGATCCCGAATCTATCGAACTCTGGAAAATAATCACCAATGCATCCACGATTTCTCGAGCCACCTCCTTCAGTACCCTGGGATGTAGACCATCAGGCCCCAGAGACTTATCAACCTTCAGACCTAACAGTCTCTCCAACACCAATACCTGGCAAATATAAATTCCCTTAAGTTCAGGTCTTTCGGCCCCTGTTACCTCAGGGAGATTGCTTGTGTCTTCTTGTGAATCGTGCTCAGGAGTGCCAGATAAAAAGTTTTGACTCTTATTACACAAAGTCATGATTTGGAGATGCTGGTATTAGACTGGGGTGTACAAAGTTAAAAATCACAACACCAGGTTATAGTCCAACAGTTTAATTGGAAGCACACTAGCTTTTGGATAGCTGCTCCTTCATCAGGTGATTGTGGAGGACACAATTGTAAGGCACAGAATTTATAGCAAACATTTACAGTGTGATGTAACTGAAATTATACATTGAAAAATACCTCAATTGTCTGTTGCGTCTTTCATCTGTTCTAATACTATGATAATTTCACTTCTTTCATGTGTAAATCACAAAACCTTTTTTTAAAAGTTGCATTCTCAGGTTAACTGTAACAATTGGTGTTAGCTAGACATATTGTTGTATAACAATATGATTCTATGTACTATTATACTGTAAAGTGATATATTTATTTTCCTGTTATTTCCCAAGTTGTTATCTCCCCTGGAGGAGTTGGCTAGACAGGAGTCCAACAAGAATGATCCGACTACGGTCATGTTTTTTTTCCTGAGATTCTTATACATTTGATGCAATTACAATAAGCCAATCTATGATCAACCAAAGTTTTATTGAGGAAGTATAAGCTTTGGAGGATCACTTAACACTCTTTGCAATGTCTGTGAAGTGTGTTAAGAGAAGCTCTCTAAACAAAGGACCAGTCCTTCCTTTTATACAAAGTCTTTACATTACAGTCAGTAACGCCTACAAGATGACCCAAGCCCCCCACAGTCACATGCCACTCAAGACACAATGTAGTGGTCACACCATTTCCAGAAACAATGTTATGTAAATCATCCCTAGATGGCCAGATCTGTTTTAAATTGTTTTTTTAAAACTGCAGGGAGTAGTTAGAATTTTAATTACAATGTTCTTATTGATTCTGAATAGGAGATGATAATGTAAATTTTACTCTGAATAACTAGGAAATGGCCATGCAAATGGCTCTGAATGGCAAGAGATGGGAATGTAAATTCCTTTCATTTTACCTGCAAGACAGAGACATGCCACCCTGTGACAAAGGCATACTACCTGACCCTTAGGACATCCAATTTCTTGCAGGCCAGCAGAACAAATTAACCCCATAACATCTCACTACTGAAAGAAAGAACATGGTACTAGTTTGGATCAATCTCATGTCCATTTAGCATAAAGTGAACTTGTCAGAGAATAAAAGTGGAGAATGGACACACCGCAAGAGGCATATCAATATGGCTTACTGTAACAGTTATACAGCAGGTCCTACTCTCCTGCTCTGTTCCTGTAATCCTGAAAACATTCCTACTTTCCTTCTTCATAACAACATGACGGTTGGAGGAAGAGCGCCTCATCTTCCACCTGGGAACCCTCCAGCCACAAGGAATGAACTCAGATTTCTCCAGTTTCCTCATTTCCCCTCCCCCCACCTTGTCTCAGTCGATTCCCTTGAACTCAGCACCGCCCTCCTAACCTGCAATCTTCTTCCTGACCTCTCCGCCCCCACCCCACTCCGGCCTATCACCCTAACCTTGACCTCCTTCCACCTATCACATCTCCATCGCCCCTCCCCCAAGTCCCTCCTCCCTACCTTTTATCTTAGCCTGCCTGGCACCCTCTCCTCATTCCTGATGAAGGGCTCTGGCCCGAAACGTCAAATTTCCTGTTCCTTGGATGCTGCCTGACCTGCTGTGCTTTAACCAGCAACACATTTTCAGCTCTGATCTCCAGCATCTGCAGACCTCACTTTTTACTTTCCTTCTGTACCACTGTATGTTTCTCAAATATACATTCACATAGTTCAATGGTATGAATCAAACTGTGCCTCTGGGAAACCTGACAGAAATTCACTCTCACCCATCACAAGTAAATTTTGTCAACTCTGAGCCTTCTGATGCCATCTATTAGAAGTAAATTTTGCTGTGTTGGAGAGAAAATCACAACCATTTTGGTGAGACCATGATAGGGAGAGAGAGAAATCATCTAAAAACTTAATTTGGCATTATATTTCAAAATACCTTTCAATGGATGATAAACCAGTATGTTTCTGAGTTCTGAAAAATAGGTCAACTTTGCGTGGACTTGTATCTAAGCTATTGAGAAGACAAGTAACTTGTTCTCAATGCTTTGGGAGATTTTAACATTTTAAAACTGTTATAAAATTACAAGTTGTTGTTAGGGGCCTTATGTTACCCATAAGACTATGTAAGTATTCCCCAGCAGACATCTCCACTTGGACCTTCTGCCTTCAGAAAGGCACCACAGCCTCCGGAGTTGTTCAAGTCAGAAACCAAAAATAGTTTCACTGAAATCTGAAAGGCAACAAAAAAGGGACTAGGCCCATCTTATGTAAGTTAGTAAGGGACTTGTTCATCAATTGTAACAATCTACCTCTGCAATGAGATTTACAACAGACCCAGGTGAAGTGAAGGGAAACTCAGTGATTGGCCATGTAAGTTGAAAGCAATTTGTTCCTTCCAAGCATGCTACACTTCGTCTCCATCATGTCGCAAGTTACTTATCAAAATTTCAGTTTGGTGACATTGCACAAGTTATTCCCGATGAGGCACATATGTGGCATAAAATTTACTGTCAGTAACTTGCTGCGTACAATAAAACTGACTTTTAAAAACAAAACTAATATTGGTAGGCTTCTATTGGTTTTCCACATGCCCATAAGTCATAGTATTTCCTTCAAAAGGAAAATTTTTCATACAATAATATACACAGAGTAAGACAGGGTTACTCAGTTAAGGTCAATCATGCCTGTACCATTCAAGCTATTTTGGAGAATTGCAATTTAGCTTGATCACGTCCTTACCACTTAGAATATTACAGTCGGTTTCCCAGAAATCTGCTGGCTTTGTTGGTCTTGAATAGTCCTCATCACGGTTTGCTGCTAGGATGAGCCTACAAAAATAAAGTACAGAAATATACATGCATTTTGTTGCCAATGTAATCAAACAGTAATTGTGAAAATCACCTTCATTCTCTCAAATACTTTATCTGGTGACATGGTGGCTCAGTGGTTAGCACTGCTGCCTCACAGCACCAGGGTCCCAGGTTCGATTCCACCCTCAGGCAACTGTCTATGTGGAGTTGCACATTCTCCCAGTGTCTGTGTGGGTTTTCTCTGGGTGCTCTGGCTTCCTTCCACAGTCCAATGATGTGCAGGTCAAGTGAATTGGTCATTGTAAATTGCCCATAGTGCTAATGTACCACACACATTATAGTGCTAGGTGCATTAGTCAGAGAGAAATAGGTCTTGGTGGGTTACTCTTCAGAAGGTTGGTGCGGACTGGTTGGCCCGAAGGGCCTGTTTCCACACTGTAGGTAATTTAATATTAATAAAAAGAGAAAATAAACTGCATGCTATTTTTATGTTACAAATGTAGGTACAACATTGTAATTACTCTCCATCACAGCCTTTGAGGCAATGTATTGTTTGAAATTACTCCCTTCCTCAAGAATTCCAAAGAATCTAAGATTCAGATTCTGAGATACTTTACATTGTCCAACAACTGTTTTAGTGCGAGTAAGTGAAACAGCCAGTCTCCTCATGCCAAAATCGGGATGGTGGGGAGGTGCTGGTGTTGGACTGAAGTGGACAAAGTTAAAAATCATACAACACCAGGTCATAGTCCAACAGATTTATTTGAAAGTAAAGGTAGACAATCCTTTATCCGAAATCTGAAAAGCTCCAAAGTCGGAAGGTTTAATTTGTGAAGTATTTTTCTCATTAACAAGGTTGTTTGGCATGCAAACAGTTCCTCCAAGTCGACACCCACTCGATGCGTGTCACTCAGATGCGATGTGGTGGGGCGTGGCCCAACACTAACAGGCCTTGATTCTGTTTCAAGGCCCGCCTTTACTTGATAAGTGTGTTCCTCCAGTAAATTTAAAAAAAAATTTCACCATCAAACTGTCACTTATTCTGAAATTCAAAAAATTCTGAATTCCAAAAACCAGCTGGTCCTGAGCATTTTGGAGAAAGGATTGTGCAATGTACTAGCTTTCAGAGCACTGCTCCTTCATCAAATAGCTGTGGAGCAGGATCATAAGACACAGAATTTATAGCAAAAGATTATACTGTCATGCAACTGAAACGATATATTGAACAAACCTCGATCGGGATGGTGGAATAGAAGTCCAGATGCCTGGACTAATGCTTCAGAGATGAGAATTCAAATCCACCATAACAATGGGGACATTTAATTTTAACTTATTAATAAATCTGGAATAAAATGCTAGCTTCATTAATAATGATCAGGAAACTCTTAGATTACAACGTACCAGGGTAGGAAATCTGTCAACCTTGACTGATACTCCCCACGGCTCAGATCCACAGAAATGTGGATGATTTTTAACTGCCCTATGAAGTGGTTGAGCAAGCCATTTGGTTGTATCAAACTGCCACAGATGTGGTTGTACCTACTGTATACCATATGGATTACAGTGACTGAAGAAGACATCTCACTGCCTTTTTTCAAGGGCAATTATGAACCGGTGATAAATGCTCAAGCTATCCAAGAATTTTTTTAAAAATCTGAGTAGACGGTCTGATACTCGAAGGGACTGCATATGGAAAACATCTAGGATAAATTGTTGTCCTACTAGTTCACAGTGAAAGAAAACTCCAAACTGCCAACACTTTACCAGATGCACAGCTGGGATTCAAGGAGGAAGTCTAGTATGGTTTCTTGGTAGTCACTGAATGGATGAGAACAGAAACCAGTTTTAGAAAGCTTTGGGTAATGATCCCATGTTTGGGAGCAGATCATGTTGGACCACACATGAGAGGTTTGGAGAGGAAGGCTGCGGAGAGATTGAGAAGGACAAGGAAAATAATGTACCACAGTAGCTCAAATACACAGATGCTCTGAAGCATACATGAATAACACATTACAAATTTAAATAAAACAAAGAACAGCAGATGTGGTAATCTGAAACAAAAACAGAAACAGAAGTTACTGGAAAAACTCACATCTGGTAGCATCTGTGGACAGAAAACAGATTTAACATTTCAAGTTCTTCAGAAACAGGTTTCCTTCTGCTTTCTCAGTTTCTCCAGCAATTTCTGTTTTTATTAAATGCTAATTCTGTAATCTTGCATAAATTTGAGGTTTTTTAGATTAGATTACTTACACAGTGTGGAAACATGCCCTTCGGCCCAACAAGTCCACACCAACCTGCTGAAGCGCAACCCACCCATTCCCCTACATTTACCCAACACTACAGGGAATTTAGCATGGCCAATTCACCTGGCCTGCACATCTTTGGACTGTGGGAAGAAATCGGAGCACCCGGAGGAAACCCACGCAGACACGGGGAGAATGTGCAAACTCCACACAGTCAGTCGCCTGAGTCAGGAATTGAACCCGGATCTCTGGCGCTGTGAGGTAGCAGTGCTAACCACTGTGTCACCATGCCGCCCACCAATGGTTTCTAATGGTTAAAAAGCATGATGGTTTGCATATAACTCAAAATCTAAGCCTACAGATGAGTCGAAATGAGTGTAATGACAGGAAAAAAAATTCAAGTCCAACAACAATCAATTATTATGTGGTGTGAGTTGTACACTGCAGACTCAGAAGCTGCTTTTCGCAGCCTTAGACTGCTACTTCATTAAATTCATCACAGCTAGTGGTAATCCAAAATGATTTTGACCCAAAGAATAAAAGGCAAAGCTCCTTACTAAATTCACTGAAGGTCATACAGCTTAATAATGCATGGAAATTGAGAACAACTTTCCAAATACCATTTTAGTTTAGCAGTTATTTACTCCACCTAAGTGGAAGTGAAGGTTATTTGTGTGTGTTTCATTTGTACCATAAAAACAAGATAAAAACAGGAAAATACACAAAGTCAAGAGACAAGAGGTGACAGGGTTAAAATTGATACCTGGAACTGGATTGTGGTTGTAAGATAGTTAGATGTGATTGCATTTTCTGCTAATCTAAGATCTTCCATAATAATGAGTCCATAATTTGAATTAATTATGTCCGAAGTACACTGTACAAAAGAGTTCTTAAGCTCAGCAGAACTGGCAGTTGTGACAGTCTCATCCAGAGAATGTACAAAGGATACAGGAGGCCAAGGAGGAAATTGAAAGTCAAGTTGATCAGGTAGAGGAATCAGTCATTTGATGTGGTATTCGAGGTGCTCTAACTGAGATCAGCCTGACCTAGATGAGCTTAATACTGCAAGTACATTGTGCAGAAAATCATTAAATATTGAGCGTAACTATCTTGTTAATTACAAATAAATGTATTTTTTCCAAAAACAATGTAAATGGAAAACATTTAGAGAAGTGAAAATTCTACAACGGCATATTCAGTAATTGTGAAAAATATAGCCTTGCATTTTAATAACAATCGTACTTCTCCAACTTTAGCTCCTAACATTGTTGTTTATTGCCACTTGAATTCAACAACTTCAGATGATTATCCCTTCTTCACCCCTCTGTCTTCATTCTGCTCTGTAATTTTATTTTTTTTTAAATGTATATTTCTTTCACTTCTGTACCTCTTATTTCTGGAGTGTCTCTCTTTCTCTCACAACCCACTCTCTCATCACCTTTTTCCTCTCCTCTTCACTCTTTGCTATCCTTCTCCCTGTTTTCCATTTTGCCTCTGCTTCACCCATCCCCCACATATTTTGTCACATAGGACTGGCTTCAGCCTTGGTCATTCACAGCTCCTAATCTCCCTATAATCTCTCTATGCACTGTCATTATCACCTCTTTATTACTACCTTTGCTTCTGGAGCCATGACTCACTTTCTCTCAGCCAAGTATAAATACCTCCCTATTTCTCCTATTTTTTTTAGCTTTGACAAAGGGTCAGTTAGACTTGAAACGACTGCTCTTTTCTCTCCTTACAGACAGTGCCAGACTTGCTGAGATTTTCCAGCATTTTCTCTTTTTTGGTTACGGTAAATTACAGACTGATTAGCCTAATCTCGGTCTTGGGTAAAGTCCTGGAATCCATCGTGAGGGATGAGATTTTTGAATACTTGGAAATGTATGGTAAAATAGGACACAGTCAGCATAGTTTTATCAAGGGGAGGTCACGCTTGACATATCTGCTAGACGTTAGACCAAGGAGTGCCAATGAATGTTATCTACCTGAACTTCAAGAAGGCCTTTGACAAGGTGCCGCACAGGAGGTTACTGAGTAAGATAAGGGCCCACAGTGTCCGAGGCAAGGTGCTAACATAGCTAAAAGCATGGCTATCAGGCAGAAAGCAGAGCGGGGATAAAAGGGTCCTTCTCAGGATGGCAGATGGTGACAAGTGGTGTTCCGCAAGGCTCAATGTTGGACTACAACTTTTCACTTTATACATTAGCGATCTAGATGAAGGAACGGAGGGTATTCTGGCTAGGTTTGCAAAATAGCTAAGAGGGAGGGAGAGCATTGAGGAGATGGGAGGCTGCAGACAGATTTGGACAGGTTAGGAGAGTGGGCAAAGAGGTGGCAGATGCAGTACAACGTGGGAAAGTGTGAGGTCAAGTATGAGTTTGGTAGGAAGAATAGAAGCATAGACGGTTTTCTAAATGGGGAGAAAATTCAGAAGTCTGAAGTGCAAAGAGACTTGGGAGTTCTAGTCTAGGATTCTCTCAAGGTAAACTTAGAGGTTGAATCAGTAGTTAGGAAGGCAAATACAATGACGGCATTTATTTTGAGAGGACTTGAATACAGAAGCAGGAATGTACTTCTGAGGCTTTATTAGTCTCTGATCAGACCACATTTGGAGTATTGTGCATGGTTTTGGGCCCCATAGCTCAAGAAGGATGTTCAGAGGAGGTTCATGAGAATGGTCCCTAGATTGAAAAGCTTGACATATGAGGAATATTTGTGGTCTCTGGGTATGTAACCGATGGAGTTTAGAATGACAAGTGGTGAAACATACAGAATATGGAGTAGCCTGGACAGAGTAGATGTCAGGGAGATGTTTCCACAGGTAGGAGAGACTAGGATTCGAGGGCACAGACCTAGAGTAAAGAGAAGACCTTTTACATCAGAGATAAGGAGAACTTCTTCAGCCAGAGGGTGATGAATCAATTAAATTCATTGCCACAAAAGGCTGTGGAGGCCAGGTCATTGAGTTTATTTAAGACTGAGATAGATAGGTTCTTAAGTATCAAGGGGATCAAGGGTTATGGGGAGAAGGTGGGAGAATGGGGATGAGAAACTTATCAGCCATGACTGAATGACAGAGCAGACTCAATGGGGTGAATAACCTAACTTCTGCTCCTATGTCTTACAATCTTATGGTAAATTGGCAAGTGTTATTTTTGGTGACTTTCATGGAAGGGCTTCACTCCATGAGACCTGTTGAGTTTTCTCATGCTATTGTCCCAAACTAATTTCATTAGCCATGCACCATGCCTCCATGGCATCCCACTGGTCCCCTTCTCCCACAGTGTAGGCAGATGTTCTTTTCACGTGTAGGAAATGCCAGGTTTCTTGGTGCCAGTACCATACTGGAATCCCAGCTGTGCACCTGGTCAAGCGTTTGTAGTGTGGAATTATCTTTCACCATGCTTGTAGTAGGATAACAATCACAATGTTCCTCAGGTTACAGATATGGTGTAGGTGCCCGGGGCTAACGTTTCATTGCACAGATCACTGCACATCCCTGCAAAAAGGAAATGATCCAAAGCAGACATGTCATTGGGTGAACTGGACAGTCTTGATGATGTAACAAATGTGTGGTCAGAAGCTCATTTTAGAGTAAAATATGACATCAACATTACAACTGATACGTTCAGCCTCTGAAAGTTCTCAGGGAGTGGGATGTAATAATTGGCTCTGGAATGGAATGTGTGATAGGAACCAAAACAAGAGTCAATCTTCTGAATGTTTTGTTGGTTGCTCTGAATTGTTGGGGGACCATTAACCAAAACATAATTAAGATAAAAATATTGGCAAATAAATGAATTTTTCAAAATTTATAAACTGTATCAGAACTGATCTTGTCACTGAATCACTTGAAATATTATTCAACAGCAAAGTTGAACGGAGACATTAGTCTTCCCACAACTTTAAACTGGGTACTCTCTATGTTCCACAAGAACTTATTTTTCACCTAGATCGGTAAAAATATATAAAAACTCCCATGCATGAAGTCATCAGTGATACAATTTCAAGTGACAATCTATTGATCATATCTGTGGAAAATCTTGTAAACAGAAATGTCTAAACCTTTTACCTTTTATCAATTGTACAGCATGTCGTAAGGGAAGAAATAGCCTAGTGGTATTATCGCTCGACTGTTAAAGCAAAGACTCAGGAAATCTTCTGAGGAACTGGTTCGAATGAAGAGTCTAATAATGCCCATAAACCCATTGTCAATTATTGGGAAAAATCATCCGCTGTCATTTCCGCCACCTCCAAACGGTCCCCACCACCAGGGATATATTTCCCTCCCCTCCCCTATCAGCGTTCCAAAAAGACCACTTCCTCCGTGACTCCCTCCTCAGGTCCACACCCTCCACCAACCCAACCTCCACTCCCGGCACATTCCCCTGCAACTGCAAGAAATGCAAAACTTGCGCCCACACCTCCTCCCTTAATTCTCTCCAAGGCCCCAAGGGATCCTTCCATATCTGCCACAAATTCACCTGCACCTCCACACACATCATCTATTGCATCCGCTGCACCCGATGTGGCCTCCTCTATATTGGGGAGACAGGCCGCCTACTTGCGGAACGTTTCAGAGAACACCTCTGGGACACCCGGACCAACAAACCCAACCACCCCGTGGCTCAACACTTTAACTCCCCCTCCCACTCCACCAAGGACATGCAGGTCCTTGGACTCCTCCATCGCCAGACCATAATAACACAACGGTTGGAGGAAGAGCGCCTCATCTTCCGCCTGGGAACCCTCCAACCACAAGGAATGAACTCAGATTTCTCCAGTTTCCTCATTTCCCCTCCCCCCCCACCTTGTCTCAGTCAAATCACTTGAACTCAGCACCGCCTTCCTAACCTGCAATCTTCTTCCTGACCTCTCCGCCCCCACCCCACTCCGGCCTATCACCCTCACCTTGACCTCCTTCCACCTATCACATCTCCAACGCCCCTCCCCCAAGACCCTCCTCCCTACCTTTTATCTTAGCCTGCTGGACACACTTTCCTCATTCCTGAAGAAGGGCTTATGCCCGAAATGTCGAATCTCCTGTTCCTTGGATGCTGCCTGACCTGCTGCGCTTTTCCAGCAACACATTTTCAGCTCTGATCTCCAGCATCTGCAGTCCTCACTTTCTCCTTGGGAAAAATCCATCTGGTTCACTAATGCCCCTGAGGGCAGGAAATTGCCATTCTTATCTGATCTGGCCTACGTGTGACTCCAGACCCACAGCAATGTGGTTGACTCTGAACTTAGGGATTGACAATAAATGCTGGCACAGCCAGAGACACCCATATCCTGTGAATGAATAATAAAAGAAATTCCCAGACCACATAGCCTTGGACTTGGTCTCAGTTAAAAATTAAGTTTATATGAATTTACATTTATCTCAAGAGCAGGAGTAAGGTACTTAACCCTCAAGAGCTCCTTGGATGCTGCCTGAACTGCTGTGCTCTTCCAGCACCACTAATCCAGAATCTGGTTTCCAGCATCTGCAGTCATTGTTTTTACCTTGCCATTCAATAAATCATGACTGATCTGCCCAGGCCTCAATGTCTCTTTTGTACCCCTCAGCATAGTCGTCAACTGCCTGAATTTCAAAAATCTACTTACCTCTTCTCTAACTACTTTCAGTGTTCTAGTCTATGCAACTCCCTGGGGTAGAGAATTCCAAAGATTCACTACCTCTGGGAGAGGAAATTCATTCGTAGCTCAGTTTTAAATAAAAGTGTCCCCTTTTTCTGTAACTAAATGGCCTAGCTCAAGATCGTCTCATGAGCGGAAACATCTTTTCAACATCTATACTGTCAAGCCTCCCTAGAATCTTGTATGTTTCAATAAGATCATCCTTCATCCTTCCAAACTCTAATGAATAAAGGCTGAACCTGTTTATTCATTCTTGAGTATTCATTTGCTTTTCTCAGGAATCAGCCTAGTGAATCCCTTTTGAACAGCCTCCGCTGGCAGGAAATCCTTTTTAAAATATGGGGACTGAAACTACTCTGTTCTTGAGGTGTGGTCTCACCAATACTCTGTATAGCTGTAACAAGGCTTTACATTTTTAAAAAATCTAACTCCTTAGCAATAAATTCCATTTTCTTTAATTACTTGCTGCACCTGCAAGAGTAACTTATTGTGTTTCAAACACAACACCCAGATCTCTCTGCGCTGCATTTTCTTTGGAGTCTCTCACCATTTAAATACATTTCTGCCTTTTGATTCCTATTTTTGTTATTATCAGCAAATTTGGATACGTTACACACTGCTGCCTCCTCCAGGTAATTCATATAGGTAGTAAATAAATGAGACCTTGGGACTGATCTTTATGACACTCAACTAGTTATGTCTTTCCAACCTGAAATACTATGAAGCATGTTCTTAAACGCCTGCCACTGCTTCTCCACTGACTTTTCCCTTTGACTGTTTTCCCAGCCACTTTACAAGTTCTGTCTTCATACCTCTGTAAGTGCCCTTGAAGGACACTTGTTTGAAAGCCAAGTTTGCACACCCTAAAATTGAATTTGAATTTTACTGTGTTGTGATTGTTACTTCCTAGTGGATCTCTAACCATGTGGTTGCTTATTAATCCGACCTCATCACACATTACTCGATCTAAAGTTGTCTGTTCTCTGGGAAGGTTGTGCAACATACTGTTCGAAGAAGCAAACCCTGATGTATTCTGCAAATTCATCTTCCATGTCACTCTTGTCCAGCCAGCCACCATGCAAATTAAAATCATCTATGATAATTGTGCTCTTCTTATATCCCTCCATTATTTCTCGTAAATGATTTATACTTTGTGCTAGAGTAAGACAACTCATCGAGATCTATAGACAACTCCCACATGTCTTCTTACCTTTGCCAGGCCTTACTTCCAGCCAAACTGAGTCCATATCATAATCTAACGCATTCACATTACTAAGGTAAAAACAATGACTGCAGATGTTGGAAACCAGATTCTGGATCAGTGGTGCTGGAAGAGCACAGCAGTTCAGGCAGCATCCAACGAGCAGCGAAATCGACGTTTCAGGCAAAAGCCCTTCATCAGGAATAAAGGCAGTGAGCTGGAAGCATGGAGAGATAAGCTAGGGGAGGGTGCGGGTGGGGAGAGAGTAGCATAGAGTACAATGGGTGAGTGGGGGAGGAGATGAAGGTGATAGGTCAGGGAGGAGAGGGTGGAGTGGATAGGTGGAAAAGGAGCTAGGCAGGTCGGACAAGTCTGGACAAGTCATGGTGACAGTGCTGAGCTGGAAGTTTGAAACTAGGATGAGGAAGGGGGAAGGGGAAGGGGAAAATGAGGAAGCTGTTGAAGTCCACATTGATGCCCTGGGGTTGAAGTGTACATTACTGTTTACCACTACGCCGATACTTTCCCTTATTAACAAAGCTATCACCTTTTCCTTTTTGCCTATTCTTCCAGAACTTCAAATACTCTTGATTGTGGATTTCCCACTTCTGGTCAGCTAAAACCATGTCCCTGTAAGAGCAATAAACTCACACTGACTTACTTCTATTTTTGCCATTGACCGATGTATCTTTTACAAATGCGGCAGGCATTCAGTTTTAAACTTTATTTACCATTATGACTCCCTCTCTCTGGTTTTAATTTCTATTTCACTCTTCAGTGCATAATTTTTATCCCTTGCTGTCACACTTTGAGTATTGTTTGCCTCTTCACTAATCTGCACCTATGTTCTCTCATTTCTTTCTGATCTTTTAAAATTTGCCTTCAAATGAACAGACGCGCGCGAGCGTGCGTGTGCACACTGTCCAACAGTACGGTTTTCTCTTTCCCCAGTACTGGTGCCAGTGCTCCATGAATCAGCAACCAAAATAAACATAAATCAGAACTCATTTCTCACATACCAATCTGCATGTGGCTCAGGTTGTAATCCAGTAATTATGTTTGTGTTTCTGCTTTTCATTCAACTCTGAGCTGTTTGCAATTCATCAGTAGAACCTCCTTCCTGGTGCTACCTATGTCATGTGGACCATGACAACTGGATCCTTCCACTCTCAGTCCAAGATCCACCCCAGCCAAGAGATATCCTGAATCAGATAGGCAACACAATTTTCGGAACTCTACTGCAGGGTACAGTACTGCTGCAGAGAACAGTATCTATTCCTCTAACAATGCAATCCCCAACGAATGCTACATTTCTCTTTTCTCCCCCATTTGAATGACATTCTGGACCGCAGTGCTGTGATGGTCAGTTTATGCATTCTCCCTGCAGGCTGTGCCATCATCCACATCAAAACCAAAAACCTCATACTTATGAATAAGGGCACTGGCTGAGGTTCCTCCAAAGTTAAATTCTGGATCCCCAAACTCACCTCACTCACAGTCACACCTCCTGTTCCTCACCACAGACCAACTCCAAGGCTTGCAAACATCTATTTCAACAATTTATCCATGGATGAGGATACAGCAATAAAACTTAAATCACTAATTCTGAACAAACCAAATGCAAACTTGACTAAATTTTTGACCTTAAAACACTGAATTACCAGAATTTGAGACACATGTGAATGAAAGTCTGCAGTTTGCACTCTACAGCTGCAAGGCTTGTGGGTTTATAACATTGAGGGTTTGCAGTTAGAATAGAGTACCTGTAAGCAGAAGCTGAATGGGGTTTAAACTGGAAGAAGATGATACACATGGAGACCTCAGGTTAACTTCACTTCTTCAGATCCAAAAGAAAGCTGGGATCATTGGCATGAGGCCTATGGATAAAAGATCCAAATTAATAGTATTCAATCTTCATGATCTAGACAGATACAATTATCAATCACAGCATTAACTTCCAGATTTCTGCTGCCAGCTAAGCCTATGTGCACTGTTAAGGCAACAATTTAAATTTGTACTTAGTTTGATTTTATCATAGTGCAGTTTATTTCAAAATACAAGGCACAAAACAAAACACATTAAACTGTGGATAAATTTTAGAATAATGGCAATGATTTGATTTTTCTTTCCATATATTAAAGATAAATGTGTCAGAAATGAAGTGTCAAGTCATCAATTCATTTTACATTCATTAATATTGGCTATGTCTGCAAGATACAGGAATCTCCATTCTAGCTGAGATGAAACGAAGCATAGCTGAACATCTTGCTGCTCAGACTTTATTCATGTTCAATTTGGACAAGTGGAGACAGACAAGTAAATGTATGGTGTAAATGAAAACGTGCGAATGGTTGTTGATTCAATCATCAAACAAAAGTCTCATGACTTGGTTTCAGTATCTCTTGAAAAGGATGTTGCACATTTGGCATGCAAAAAAAACAGAATGTGAGTTATGCACAAACTTCCCATCAGTGGTTAGGACCAAGGGTGCAAAATGTACCAGGAAATAGATAGGGCATGTCAGAAAGGCAAGGTCATGGTGATCATGGGGGACTTCAGTATGCAAATGGACTGGGTGAATAATATTGCTGGTAGATCCAAAGAAAGGGAATTCATGGATTACTTACAGGATGGCTTTTTGGAACAGCTTGTGATGAAGCCCACAAGGGAGCAGGCTATTCTGGACTTAGTATTATGTAATGAGCCAGACTTTATAAAAGATCTTAAAGTAAGGGAACATGTTGGAGGCAGCGATCATAATAAGGTAGAGTTCAGTCTGCAATTTGAAAGAGAGAAGGCAAAATTGGATGTAATGGTGTTACAGTTAAAGAAAGGTAATTACAGGAATATGAGAGAGGAACTGATGAAAATTGACTGAAAGCAGAGCCTAGTGGGGAAGACAGATTCTGGATTAGTGGTGCTGGAAGAGCACAGCAGTTCAGGCAGCAATTTTTACCTAGTGGGGAAGACAGCAGAGCAATAATGGCAGAAGTTTCTGGATGTAATTGAGGACACAATACAGAGGTTCACAAATGGAAAGAAAGATTATCCGAGGGGGGAATTAGATAGCAATGGCTGACAAAGGAAGTCAGGAAATATATCAAAGAGAAAGAGAGAGCCTATAAAGTGGCCAAGAGCACTAGGAAATCAGAAGATTGGGAAGGCTACAAAAACAAACAGAGGATAACAAAGAGAGAAATAAGGAAGGAGAGAATCAAAAATGATGGCAAGCAAGCCAGTAGTATTAGAAATAACAGTAAAAGTTTTTTTCAATAAGAAACAAATGAGAGGCAAAGGTAGAAATTGGACTGTGCCAAATTGATGCAGGAAGGCTAGTGATGGGAGATAAAGAAATAGCTGAAGAACTTACTCTTACTGAGATATTTGTACCATCGATAGTCACAGGTGAGGTGCCGGAAGACTAGAGGTTGGCAAACGTGGTGCCACTGTTTAAGAAGGGTGGTAAGGGCAAGCCAGAGAACTATAGACCAATGAGCCTGATGTTGGTGCTGGGCACGTTGTTGGAGGGAATCCTGAGGGACAGAATGTACATGTATTTGGAAAGGCAAGGACTCATTAGGGATAGTCACCATGGCTTTGTGCATGGGAAGTCATGTCTCACAAACTTGATTGAGTTTTTTGAAGAAGTAACAAAAAGGATAGATGAGGGCAGAATGGTGGACGTGATCTACATGGACTTCAGTAAGGCGTTCGACAAGGTTCCCCATGGAAGACTGATTAGCAAGGTTAGAGCTCATGGAATATAGGGAGAACTAACCATCTGGATACAGAACTGGCTCAAAGGTAGAAGTTGAAGGGCTTGTGCCCGAAACGTCGAATTTCCTGTTCCTTGGATGCTGTCTGACCTGCTGCGCTTTAACCAGCAACACATTTTCAGCTCTGATCTCCAGCATCTGCAGACCTCACTTTTTCCTCAAAGGTAGAAGACAAAGGGTGGTGGTGGAGGGTTGATTTTCAGACTGGAGACCTGTGACCAGTGGAGTGCCAGAAGGATCGGTGCTGGGTTCACTACCTTTCGTCATTATACAAATGATTTGGATGCGAGCATAAGAGATATGGTTAGTAAGTTTGCAGATGACACTTAAATTGGAGGTGTAGTGGACAGTGAAGAAGGTTACCTCGATTACAACAGGATCTTGATCAGATGGGTTGAGAAATGGCAGATGGAGTTTAATTCAGATAAATGCGAGGTGCTGCATTTTGGGAAAGCAAATCTTAGCAGGACTTATACACTTAATGGTAAGGTCCTAGGGAGTGTTGCTGAACAAAGAGACCTTGGAGTGCAGGTTCATAGGTCTTTGAAAGTGGAGTTGCAGGTAGATAGGATAGTGAGGAAGGCATTTAGTATGCTTCCCTTTATTGGTCAGAGTATTGAGTACAGGAGTTGGGAGGTCATGTTGCAGCTGTACAGGATGTTGGTTCGGCCATTGTTGGAATATTGCGTGCAATTCTGGTCTCCTACCTATTGGAAATATGTTGTGAAACTTGAAAGGCTTCAGAAAAGATTTACAATAATGTTGCCAGAGTTGGAGGATTTGAGCTATAGGGAGAGGCTGGACAGGCTGGAGCTGTTTTCCCTGGAGCTTTGGAGGTTGAGGGGTGACATTATAGAGGCTTATAAAATCATGAGGGACATGGATAGAGTAAATTTCCCTGGGGTGGGGGAGTCCAGAACTAGAGGGCACAGATTTAGGGTGAGAGGGGAAAGATTTAAAGAGAACTAAGGGCAACCTTTCCATGCAGAGGATGGTAGGTGTATGGAATGAGTTGCCCGAGGAAGTGGTGGAGGCTGGTACAATTGCAACATTTAAAAGGCACCTGGATGGGCATATGAATAGGAAGGGTTTGCAGGGATATGGGCCGGGTGCTGGCAGATGGGACTAGATTGGTTTGGGATATCTGGTTAGCACGGACAAGTTGGAATGAAGGGTCTGTTTCCATGCCGTACATCTCTATGACGATAACTTAATAAGTACCTTGTGTCAGTCTTCACAGAGGAAGACATGAATAATATCCCAACAATTAAAGAGAGTCATGGGGCAGAGTTGAGTATGGTAGCTGTTACAAAAAAGAAAGTGCAAGAAACGCTACAAGTTTTAAAAATTGATAAATCTCCTGGCTCTGATGGGGTACATCCTAGAATTCTGAGGGAGGTGACTGCGGAAATAGCGGAGGCGCTGGCTGTGATCTTTCAAAAATCACTGGAGTCAGGGAAAGTCTCAGATGATTGGAAAATCGCTGTTGTAACTCCCTTGTTCAAGGAAGGATCAAGACAGAGGATGGAAAATTAGCCTAACCTTAGTTGTAGGTAAAATTCTAGAATCCATTGTTAAGGATGAGATTTCTAAATTCTTAGAAGTGCAGGGTAGGATTAGAACAGGTCAGCATTTAGTAAGGGGAGGTCGTGCCTGACAAACCTGTTAGAATTCTTTGAAGAGGTAACAAATAGGTTAGACCAGGGAAACCCAGTGGATGTGGTCTATCTAGACTTCCAAAAGGCCTTCGATAAGGTGTCTCACGGGAGGCTGCTGAGTAAGGTGAGGACCCATAGTGTTCGAGGTGAGCTACTGGCATAGATTGAGAATTGGCTGTCTGACTGACGGCAGAGAGTTGGAATAAAAGGTTCTTTTACAGAATAGCGGCTGGTGACAAGTGGTATCCCACAGGGTTCAGTGTCGGGATCACAGCTGTTCACTTTTTATATTAATGATCTGGATGAAGGGACCGGGCGCATTCTGGCAAAGTTCACCGATGATACGAAGTTAGGCAGACTGGTAGGTAGCACTGAGGAGGTGGGGAGGCTGAAGAAAGATTTAGATAGTTTAGGAGAGTGGTCCAGGAAATGGCTGATGAAATTCAACCTAAGCAAATGCGAGGTCTTGCACTTTGGAAAAAAGAATACAGGCATGGACTATTTTCTAAACAGTGAGAAAATTCATAAAGCCAAAGTGCAAAGGGATCTGGGAGTGCTAGTCCAGGATTTTCTAAAGGTTAACTTGCAGGTTGAGTCTGTGCTTAAGAAATCAAATGTAATGCTGTCATTTATCTCAAGAGGGTTGGAATATAAAAGCAGCGATGTACTTCTGAGACTTTATAAAGCTCTAATTAGGCCCCATTTAGAATACTGTGTCCAACTTTGGGCCCCACACCTCAGGAAGGACATACTGGCACTGGAGCGTGTCCAGCAGAGGTTCACATGGATGATCCCTGGAATGGTAGGCCTAACATAGGATGAACGGCTGAGGATCCTGGGATTGTATTCATTAGAGTTTAGAAGGCTGAGGGGAGATCTAATAGAAACTTACAAGATAATGCATGGCTGAGAAAGGGTGGACGCTGGGAAGTTGTTTCCATTAGCAGGGAGACTAGGACCCATGGGTGTAGCCTTAGAATTAGAGGGGGTCAAATAAGAATGGAAATGAGGAGACAATTCTTCAGTCAGACAGTGCTGGGCCTGTGAAATTCATTGCCATGGAGGGCAGTGGAGGCTGGAATGTTAAATGTCTTCAAGGCAGAGATTGATAAACTCTTGATCTCGCAAGGAATTAGGGGCTACAGGGAGAGTGCGGGTAAGTGGATTTAAAATGCCCATCAACCATGATTAAATGGTGCGTGGATTCAATGGGCTGAATGGCCTTACTTCCACTCCTATGTCTTATGCTTTCCTTATTGGTCAGAGTATTGAATACAGGAGTTGGGAGGTCATATTGCAGCGTTACAGCACATTGGTTCGGCCACTTTTAGAATATTACATGCAATTTAAGTCTCCTTTCTGTTGGAAAAATGGTGCGACACTTGAAAGGGTTCAGAAAAGATTTACAAGGATGTTGCCAGAGTTGGAGGGTTTGAGCTATAGGTCCAGGTTGAATAGGCTGTGGCTATTTTCCCTGGAGCTTCAGAAGCTGAGAGGTGACCATACAGAGGTTTATAAAATCATGAAGGAATGGATAGGATAAATAGACAAGGTCTTTTCCCTGGAGGTGGGGTATTCTAGAACTAGAGCACATAGGTTTAGGGTGAGAGGGGAAAGGGACCGAAGGGGCAAATTTTTCACATATAGGGTGATGTGTGTATGGAATGAGCTTGCAGAGGAAGTGGTAGAGGCTAGTACATTACAGCATTTAGAAGGCATCTGGATGTGTATATGAATAGAAAGGGTTTAGAGGGACATGGGCCAAGTGCTGGCAAATGGGACTAGATTAGGTTAGGATATTTGGTTAGCACGAGTGAGTTGGACCGAAGGGTCTGTTTCTATGCTGTACATCTCTATGATTCTATTTGGATACCCATCACCATGCCTGTGATTTGGAGTAAATGTAGAAGCTGTTCAAAGTAAGAATGAACTCAGGCAGGCAGAACTAAGTGGTAGTTGATGAGACTGTATGCCCCTTTTCAAGAATGAAACAGAAAGCTTCTTAGAGAGATTGCACATTAAGGTGAAGTTTTCTGGCTCGGACCAGAAAACTGGAAATTGTCAAACAGATGTTCAGCATCAGAAAAATCATGAAATAAGTGAGGAGAGACTGAACAATGAAAAAAACAAACAAACAGTGTGAAGTGAGTCTGGGGACAGAACTGGACTGAACTTATGGGTGTGCAAGAGCAGTCCTTTGTGTGGATTTTGGGAAGCAGGTAGAAGTGGATTGTGAGTGGTTGGGCAACTAGGAGTTGGGAAACTGTAGAGAGTAGATCGCCAGAGGAAATTAGATCAGTGACAGCCCTAGGAGCAACAGTACAATATTCAGTGTTAATCATAGTCTGGGGGAAGTAGGTGTTCTGTGTGAGAGTTGGCTCTCAGTCCTGCTAAGTAGATGTCAGCACATCAGATGAGAACAGCACCATCCTTTTTGTCATGTTTGATAACAAAGTCAGGGTTGAACCTGAGGAAACAGAATGTAGCAAGTTCTGAGGAACAAAAATTCAAGTGTATGAGGGGTGCTGAGAACTTAACATGGCTGTTATCATGTTGGCACTGCCCAATAAATGATGAAGTGCAAGTAAAAGGCTGGAATAAGGGGTCCAGGTGGAATGGAAGTATTGGAGATGGGTGAAAGAATCTGTGTGGCAGGGTGGGCTTATAATCTGTAAAGATTACAGAAGAGGAGCTCAATGTCATTTTATGTCTGAGTTGAGGACATAATGGGATAAAGCGAAGTCATTTGCTGAGCACAGATCATTCAGCATCAGAGAGGGGAAGGTCAGAGGGTAGAGTGAACATAAGGCAAGAAGTGGGATTAGATGAATGGATGGGTCAGGAGGGGGAGGAAGGATCTAGAGGGGCGTTGGCAGTCTTAAATTTCTGGCACTTGTGTTCCTTGATATTTAAAAAGGAAAAGACAAAGGTTTTTTTGTTAAAATGCCAAATGAAATGCTTTAGCAAAATAGGATTTATGAAGCCAGATTTCATTCTGGGATCTAACTTGTCCAGTCGTGATATCAGTTGGGATCAAAACATAAGCTAATCATTCAATTATGAATGGTTTAATTCATATACCTGTATACTTCAAATTTCAGTGACATTTTTTATAAGTTCATTGACTATTTTGCATGATCATCCATGTTTTAATAAGCCATACACTTGAACCAATTAATATAGAAGAACCCTTGTGACATGAAAAATGTACCATTTCAGAGATGGTTACATAACAGTACAAGATTTTGGAAGAGAAGACCATTTTGCCCTTTGAGCTTGCTCCATGATTCAATAAGGTTATGGCTAATCTGATTATGGTGTCAACTCAATGCCAACGTTGCATTCCCTCTAACCCTTGGTTAATTGACTAACTTTACTCCTCAATGAAATATTTTTTAGAATGGACACTTAAAGTCAGTGCAAAAATATAGAAATAGACAGAGATACGCTGGCTGTCTCATTGTAAAGCAGAGGTTGACTTTCCACAGAACTAAAACCAAAACACCTAAAAAAGAGAAGCACCTTGCCTAATAATGTGTAAAAGGAGTGGGAAAAGTGGTGTAACCTGCTTTTCAGAAACTTCTAGTAGCTAACTAAAATAAATCCCCGACACTCACTTTAAAATCAATGAATAACAATTTATTTATCTAACAATGAACAAATTAACTAAACTATTGACAAACTGAATAAACCCCTTCTAACGACTAACTATTCCTGAATGAAGCAGGATTCTAATAGAATGCTGTTCCAATAAATACATGTCCCACTCATATAAATAAAGAGCAGAATTTGGTCTCTCAAAAGTAAAGCAGTCCCTCATTGGAGTTTGAGCTCAGTGTGATGGTAGCAATAGGAGCAATCAGAATAGCTGCTTTAACTCCTTCAATCGCAGGATCCCCCTTTCTCACCCAAACTGGTCTGTTAATCACAGATTCTCTCTGAAGGAGAAATAAGAACAGAAAACAGGGAGCTGGATCAATGAGCAGTGGAGAGATAATTTTTGTAATTCAAGTAGCTACCCCACACACATTCTCTCTCCCATGCAGATAGATTACTTTTTCTCATTTTTCACTCTACCCACTAATCTTTCATAGGAGTTTTGGGGGCCTTTTTGGAGAATGAATTTGCCAGCAGTGCCTATGTATTTTGATCCCTGTTGGGTGCATAAGCCTCTCTCAAAGCAAGAAGCAATTATCAAAAGCGATTGGAACTGGCCAATGGCCATTTAAGAAAGCGATGAAGATAAACTTTCCAACAGACTGTAATAAACCAGAGAGAAGTGGAGGCAGGATAATTTAATACTTTTGAGGCAGAGATAATAAATTCGTGGCTAACAAGGAAGTCAAAGGTTATTGGTAATAGGTCGGAATGTGATGTTGATTCCACAAATCAGAGCAGATATTATGTTATTGAATGGAGGAGGTGGTATCAGGGACCCAATAGCTTACTCTTGCACTTAATTTTGATGTTCACATGTATTGCAGAATAACCTCTCCAAAAACAAAACGGCACACGATCAAAAACAGTCCACATATCAAGAGATGGGATATTTCCACAAAAAAAATACTGGGTGCAATTAAAAACATTGTTTCTAGCGTAATTACTTGATGAAATTGGCCTTCTTATACAAGTTATGCTCAAGTGATATGTTGGATGAGATCAATCAAGGAAACACTTATGTGCAAAATAAAGGCAAGCCATTACTTCCCTCGTTATTTGCATGAGGACTATGGAGGTTGGGAAAGTAGCTGATTATTGACAACTCCAAATACTATGGAAGTAACAAAAAGAACTGAATAACTGGTGTGCTCTTTCTGAGGAATAGTTGAATCATTTTGGCATTGTAGGATGACTCAGTGGTTCGCACTGCCGCCTCACAGCGCTAGGGTCCCAGGTTCGATTCCAGCCTCGGGCGACTGACTGTGTGGAGTTTGCACATTCTCCCAGTGTCTGCATGGGTTTCCTCCACTTGCTCCGTTTTCCCCCCACACTCCAAAGATATGCAGATTAGGTGAATGGATATGCTAAATTGCCTATAGTGTTCAGGGATTTGTAGTTACGTGCATTCGGCAAATATAGAGCAGGGGAATGGGTCTGGGTGGGTTACTCTTCGGAGCATCGGTGTGGACTTGTTGGACCAAAGGGCCTGTTTCTACACTGCAGGGATTCTAATTCTAATTCTAAAAGCTGCCAGGAGAATTGGGAAATGTCAAATTCAAATGAAATGCCTGCATCTGAATGCAATGAAACTCAACAATGTCGATGATCTAATCATTTGATGTTGGTATGATTTACCTCACAAAATAGCACAAGGAGATATGTTTAGTCCTGAAATGATTGGCATTCCTGATGCTGGCATCCACTTCTGTTGGATGTTCTGAAAACATTTTATCTGCTCATTACAGGATAAACTGAAAGCAATTATTTTTGGCACAAAGTTCACCCCACCAGCAGAGAAGGCAGCTGCATTTGACTGCATGCCTGCCCACTGAAGCAGCAGCTTTTGGAGCCGCTCCAGTTGTCTGTTGCTATTGACAACAGACATGGCCAGCAAATCCACTGTCAGTATTGATAAGATGATCCTGATGTCTAGATTGCTCACTGACATGGAAACGACTGCTGTCAAGGCGTGAAGAAGAGGTACAGATGAGTGAGTCCAATGAGTAGCTGCTTATGATCCAGTGCTCATCGGGGTGTCCAAATCTGTCTGTTTGGTGAGGACTGGCCGATAACTCTATTGCATATACTGCTCATGTGTCTGTCTTCTGTTCTGACTACTTAATGGAAAATATATTCTAGTTGGAAACAAAACACAAACTGCCAAATACTTTGCAATGTGACTGGAACTATGTTGTGCAGTGTGGTTTTTCATCAAGCACTTTTCAATTTACATTTTTATCTATTTTTAGTGCAGTATTTCTGAGTTAGCAAATTTGAACCATGAGATATTCTGAATGTATTTTTCTGAGTGAGAAATAAAAACAATTTTTTGATTAGATTAGATTCCCTACAGTATGGAAACAGGCCCTTCGGCCCAACCAGTCCACACTGACCCTCCACAGAGTAACCCATCCAGACCCATTTCCCTCTGACTCATGCACCTAACGCTGTGGATAATTTTGCATGGCCAATTCACCCGTCCTGCAAATCTTTGGACCGTGGGAGGAAACCGGAGTACCCGGAGAAAACCCACGCAGACACAGGGAGAATGTGCAAACTCCACACAGTCACTCGTCAGAGGCTGGAATCGAACCTAGGACCCTGGTGCTGTGACAAGCAGTGCTAACCACTGAGCCACTGTGCCGCCCCTTTTGATTCTCTTCAACAAGGCAGGAACACTGTCCAACAGTCAAAGAAACAGTTGGATTGTATTTTGAACTCAAGACTAGTCGCAGAATCCTAGAACATGCTCAATGAATAATTTGGAGCTGTAACATAGGGTTGCAACAGTCAAAACCCCTACATAATAGGCACTTGCCTTGTTCAATCAAGTTTGAGCTATATCCTGGTACTGAAATGTCCCACAGGACCAAGAACATTTGGATTTTCCTCAGCTTCTTGTTATTGGTAATATACAGCCATTGTTACAGGTTGCTTTGTCTGATTGATTGTCATCGGTGTCAACATTTCTGACAAAAATAAGCAGTTTGTCGCGCTCAGTACTGTGGAACTTAAGTAGCCCAGGTCAAACCAAAACACCGTTAGAATCATGGAGGCACATCATCACTTCTAAAGTTAGAACTGCACTTAGACTATACCTTTATATGATGTTACCTTACCTTACATATGTGTATGTGTACATAAGTCATTTACGGTGGCTGAACAGATAGAGAGCTGTTAATAAAGCAATTGGTATTCTAGGCTTCATTGATATGGGCATATATTGTGGGTATGTTGGCTGAGCTGTGAGTTTGGTTTGCAGATGTTTCATCCCCTTCCTATGTGACATCCTCAGCTTTCCTTGTTTATCTTAGCACCTCTCACCCATAGGTATTCAAGGTTTGTGTAAAGATTTGTAGCTCGGTTGCCAGTTGTAGTTGTTGTGGGTATATTCACCGAGCTGAATATTTGGTTTGCAGAAGTTTTGTCCCCTTTCTAGGTGACATCCTTTGATGTCTGAGGATGTCACTTAGAAAGGGGACAAAGCATCCGCAAACCAAATTCAGCTCGGCAAACATACCCACAACAACTTCAACTGGCACCCGAGCTACAAGTCTTTACACAAACCAGCAATATATATAACTTACACAGGATACTGGTTAAAACTCCATACAGTTCTGCCTACCATCAATAGAAAGGATGGGAATGCAATGGAGGAAGTGCAGAAAGATGGAAAGTTTGAATGGTTTTCCTTGGATAGAAGGCTAAAGTAGTTCTAATAAAAGTTTTCAAATCATTAAAGGGTCTTGAAAGAGCAGACAGGGAGAAACTGTTCCTATTCGGAAATGGATTGAGAAACAGAGACCACATTTTAAAGGATTTTGCAAAAGAGGCAAATGCAAGGAGGAATTATTACATTATTACACAGTGAGTAGTTAGGGTCTGGCATGTACTGCCTGGAAGTGCAGTTGACATTGTTTCTATTTGAATGTCTCAATTGAACCTAAGATCAGGGTTATGAGGGCTCATACCCGAGATGTCGATTCTCCTGCTTCTCGGATGCTGTTTGACCTACTGTACTTTTCCAGTGCCACACTTTTTGACTCTGATCTCCAGCATCTGCAGTCCTCACTTTCTCCTCAGGATTATGAGGAAAAGGCAGGAGATTTGCACTCAGTTAAAATGCTCATAATGCTCTCACAGACACAATGGACCAAAGTGCCTCCTCTTGCACCATAACAATTCTGAGACTGTGAATGACCTCACTTATGAGGATGAAAACATAAATTGGGTTTGATGTTGAAGGAGAAGAAAGTGAGGACTGCAGATGCTCGAGATCAGAGTCAAGAGTGTAGTGCTGGAAAAGTGCAGGTCAGACAGCATCCAAGGAGCTGCAGAATCGATGTTTCAGGCATAAGCCATTCATTATGATGTTGAAGACCATGTTTATTTTACTAGACCTTAAACTTGATAAAGTCACTAGAGTCTACAGTTCATTCACTGTAGGTCTAATCTTACTATCCACTTTCATTTTGAGAATATGATTATAATCTCCTCCAAACTTTCATTAGTGCTTTTTCAAAAAACTGGAGATTAGTTCTCCTTCCAGTACAATATTTGTTTTCATCTCCTGATGTTCTAAATTTCATAAACTCTGATCTAACTGCAAAATACTGGTTTTCAAGAGCTCACAAAAATGTCTGATATATGAAGTATTTCTGAATAATCTAGAATCATGTAAAAAATGTTGAGTAAGGTTCGTGGCTCTGTAATGGAATTGTGTATTTATTTCAATGCAAGAGACCCATCAGGGAAGGTGGATGAACTCATGGCATGGAGGATATGGAAGATAGAGAATGTGGGGAAATAAATAGCAACTTTTTGAAAAATGTCCATATTACAGAGAAGGTGGTGCTGGAATCTTAAAATGCATAAACGTGGATAATTCCCCAGGACCTGATCAGGTGTACCCTAGAACTCTGTGGGAAGATGGAAAGTGATTGCTGGACCCCTTGCTGAGATATTTGTATCACTGATAACCACAGGCGAGGTGTCAGAAGACTGAAGATTGGCTAATGTAGTGCCACTATTTTAGAAAAGTGGTAAGGAAAAGCCAGGGAATTATAGACTAGTGACCATGACATCAGTGGTGGGCAACTTGTTGGAGGGAATCCTGAGGGACAGGATTTACATGTATTTGGAAAGGCAAGGACTGATTAGGGATAGTCAACATGGCTTTGTGCATGGGAAATAGTGTCTCACTACCTTAATTGCGTTTTTTGAACAAGTAACAAAGAGGACTGATGTGGGCAAAGCTGTGGACATCATCTATATCAACTTCAGTAAGGTGCTTGACAATGTTCTTCATGATAGACTAATTAGCAATGTTAACTGAAAATGTGTTGCTGGTTAAAGCACAGCAGGTTAGGCAGCATCCAAGGAACAGGAAATTCGACGTTTCGGGCCAGAGCCCTTCATCAGGAATGAGGAGAGTGTGCCAGGCAGGCTAAGATAAAAGGTAGGGAGGAGGGACTTGGGGGAGGGGCACTGGAGATGTGATAGGTGGAAGGAGGTCAAGGTGAGGGTGATAGGCCGGAGTGGGGTGGGGGCGGAGAGGTCAGGAAGAAGATTGCAGGTTAGGAGGGCGGTGCTGAGTTGAGGGAACCAACTGAGACAAGGTGGGGGGAGGGGAAATGAGGAAACTGGAGAAATCGGAGTTCATTCCTTATGGTTGGAGGGTTCCCAGGCGGAAGATGAGGCGCTCCTCCTCCAACCGTCGTGTTGTTATGTTCTGCCGGTGGAGGAATCCAAGGACCTGCATGTCCTCGGTGGAGTGGGAGGGAGAGTTAAAGTGTTGAGCCACGGGGTGGTTGGGTTGGTTGGTCCGGGCGTCCCAGAGGTGTTCCCTGAAGCGTTCCGCAAGTAGGTGGCCCGTCTCCCCAATATAGAGGAGGCCACATCAGGTGCAGCGGATACAATAGATGATGTGTGTGGAGGTGCAGGTGAATTTGTGGCGGATATGGAAGGATCCCTTGGGGCCTAGGAGAGGAGTAAGGGAGGAGGTGTGGGCGCAAGTTTTACATTTCCTGCGGTTGCAGGGGAAGGTGCTGGGAGTGGAGGTTGGGTTGGTGGGGGGTGTGGACCTGACGAGGGAGTCACGAAGGGAGTGGTCTTTGCAGAACGCTGATAGGGGAGGGGAGGGAAATATATCCCTGGTGGTGGGGTCCGTTTGGAGGTGGCGGAAATGATGGCGGATGATATGCTGGATACGGAGGTTGGTGGGGTGGTAGGTGAGAACCAGTGGGGTTCTGTCTTGGTGGCGGTTGGAGGAGCGGGGCTCAAGGGCGGAGGAGCGGGAAGTGGAGGAGATGCGGTGGAGGACATCGTCGATCACGTCTGGGGGGAATCTGCGGTCCTTGAAGAAGGAGGCCATCTGGGCTGTACGGTATTGGAACTGGTCCTCCTGGGAGCAGATGCGGCGGAGACGAAGGAATTGGGAATATGGGATGGCATTTTACAGGGGGCAGGGTGGGAGGAGGTGTAGTCCAGGTATTGTGGGAGTCAGTCGGTTTATAGTAGATGTCGCCCGAGATAGAAATGGAAAGGTCTAGGAAGGGGAGGGAGGAGTCTGAGACAGTCCAGGTGAGTTTGAGGTCGGGATGGAAGGTGTTGGTAAAGTTGATGAACTGTTCAACCTCCTCGTGGGAGCACGAGGCAGTGCCGATACAGTCATCGATGTAGCGGAGGAAAAGGTGGGGGGTGGTGCCAGTGTAGTTGCGGAAGATGGACTGTTCCACATATCCTACGAAGAGACAGGCATAGCTGGGGCCCATGCGGGTGCCCATGGCAATTCCTTTAGTTTGGAGGAAGTGGGAGGATTGAAAAGAGGAGTTATTCAGGGTGAGGACCAGTTCAGTCAGTCGAAGGAGGGTGTCAGTGGAAGGGTACTGGTTGGTGCGGTGGGAAAGGAAGAAGCGGAGGGCTTTGAGTCCTTCGTGATGGGGGATGGAGGTGTACAGGGACTGGATGTGAAGATAAGGCATTGGGCACCGGGGAAGCGAAAATCATGGAGGAGGTGGAGGGCGTGGGTGGTGTCCCGAACATGGAATACAGAGAGAAACAGCTATTCGGATATAGAACTGGCTCTAAGAAAAAGGCAGAGGATAAAGCATAGAATATTACAATGCTATACAGGCCCTTCGGCCCTTGATATTGTGCAGACCTGTGAAACCAATCTGAGGCCCATCTAATCTACACTACTCCATTATCATCCATATGTTTATCTAATGACCATTTAAATGCCCTTAAAGTAGGCAAGTCTACTACTTGGAGGTTGGAGGTTGCTTTTCAGACTGGAGGCCTGTGACTAGCGGTGTGCCACAAGGATTCGAATTGGTTCCACTGCTTTGCGTCATTTATATAAATGCTTTGGATGCGAAGATAAGAGGTATGGTTAGTAAGTTTGCAGATGACATCAAAATTGAAGGTTTGGTGGGCAGCGAAGAAAGTGACCACAGAGTACAGTGGAATCTTGATCAGATGGCCAGCCGACCGAGGAATGGCAGATGGAGTTTAATTTAGATAAATCTGAGGTGTTGCATTTTGGAAAGGCAAATCAGGGCAGGACTTATACACTTCATGGTAAAGCCCTGGGGAGCGTTGCTGAACCAAGAGACCCGAGTGCGGGTTCATAATTCCTTCAAAGTGGAGTCACAAGTAGATAGGACAGTGAAGATGGTATTTGATATGCTTGCCTTTATTGGTCAGTGCATTCAGTATAGGAGTCGCGAGGTAATGTTGTGGCTATACAGGACGTTGGGTAGGCCACTAGTAGGATAGGGGGCGGCAAGGTGGCTCAGTGGTGGGGGCGGCACAGTGGCTCAGTGGTGGGGGCAGCACGGTGGCTCAGTGGTTAGCTCTGATGCCTCATAGCACCAAGGGCCCCAGGTTCAATTCCAGCCTTGTCTGTGTGGAGTTTGCACATTCTCCCCGTGTCTGCGTGGGTTTCCCCGGGTGCTCCGGTTTCCTCCCACAGTCCAAAATTTTGCAGGTCAGGTGAATTGGCAATGCTAAATTTTCCATAGTGTTAGGTGCATCGGTCAGAGGGAAATGGGTCTGAGTGGGTTACTCTTCGGAGGGTCAGGTGTGGACTGGTTGGGCCAAAGGGCCTGTTTCCACACTGTAGGGAATCTAATCTGAATGATAGTGTGTGCAATTCTGCTCTCCCTGCTCCCTGGACGTTGGAAAATTTGAAAGATTCAGAAAAGATTTATAAGGATGTTGCCAGGGTTCAAGGATTTGAGCTATAGGGGGAGGCTGGATAGACTGGGACTATTTTCCCTGCAGCGTTGGAGGCTGAGAGGTGACCTTATAGAGGTTTATAAAATCGTGAGGGGCATGGATATGGTGAATAGCCAAGGTCGTTTCCCTGGGGTGGGGGAGTCCAAAACTATAGGCCATAGGTTTAAGATGAGAGGGGAAAGATTTAAAAGGGACCTAAGGGACAATGTTTTCATGCAAAGGGAAGTGAGGTCACGGAATAAGCTGCCAGAGGAAATGAAGGAGGCTGGTCCAATCACAACGTTTAAGAGGCACCTGGATGGATACATGAATAGGAAGGATTTAGAGGTATATGGGCCAAATGCTGGTAAATGGGACTAGATTAATTTAAGGTATTTGGTTGGCTTGTATGAGTTAGACAGAAGGGTCTGTTTCCATGATATATAGCTCTATAAATTGGCATTAAATGATCAGCTGAAATTTGGAAATGCATGATTCAATGTAAACTCAGAAATACAGAGGTGGTTGCAGGCAGTTTTCCAAGGTTCTACTGCTTAATATGAGGAAATGATATTTAAAAAAACAGACTGTTTCTCAATTAAAAGAAGGTTTGGGGTGAGCTGGCATTAGATTACAACTTGAAAACCTATTCTGACGTTTGGAGATAGAGTGGAAATTTAAGTGATATAAGTCAAAATGTATATCAAGGCATAGAATTCACAAAGCAACGAGAAGATCTGTGATCCTAGCACAAACAAATAGACTCTGATAGTTTTCTTATCACACAGATATTCAACAATTCTGAAATTAAACTGTGCCAGGTCAGGGGCAGGGTTGCAAATTAAAATTAAAAGCTACCAGCTTAATATTTATATATATATGAACAATTGTATGATTAGTTGATTCATGATTAACTCCATATTGCAATAAAGAAGCATTCAACCCAGCTGCCATTATGTTAGCTTTGTAATTACATACAATGTAAAACCCAGAAACAATCACATACAATCATAGAAACCTGCTGAATCCGTGCCAATGTTTTTGCTCCACATCTGCTCCCATTCTTCACCTAACCTCTATCACCACAACATTTCCAATTCCTTTCTTTCTTGTTAAAAATCACACAACACCAGGTTAGATTTTTAACTTTGTACACCCCAGTCCAACACTGGCATCTTCAAATCATTTCTTTCTTGTGTAATTATTTAGCATCCCTTTATGTGTCTGGCTCAGTTCAGGTTATCCACAGCAAACAGAGATAGACAGACTATTACAACATTCAGATCACAAGTGTCTTTTATGCATTATTTTTTATAAATTAGTGTAGACGTGGTTGAATGATCTGTGTCAATTGTGATAAATTACCTATTAGAAAAATATCATATATCCACTTAGAACAATGGAAATTTGGAACATTTCATCCAGGTTAAACTGCCATTCAGATTTTTTTTTAACAAATCAGAGTCAATATCATAGTTGAGATATTTACTATGCAGAACAGCCAGTAAGTTAAACCAAATGAAACTGGATTAGTAGTTAAAAGTCCATTTTTTTGGTGTTTTTTCCTCAATAAGCTCATAGCAAAACACCATTTCTGTTATTATGCAAAAACAAACGTATTTAATATAGAAACAGCAACTGCACTACTTAGAGCACAAAATACTGCAGTCTAAGACATACTTATTTTGGACTCCAAATTTGGACTGCAAAATATCCTTTCTACATTTGCAGTGATTTTGCCATATTCATTGTGTGACGAAGCTGTTCCTTTAACAAGGTTAGGTTGTCCTTAGGTTTCTTCCGAGAGGTTGTAAATGACACAGATTCTGAAAAGACTGAGGCTGGATGGATTTTAGGGTCAATTTGTTTACAGCTAACAGAAACTGCCTCAGGCAGGAGGCTTTCATGTTAAAAAAAACTTATATAATGAAAGGAGAGTGGCCAGTTATCCAAGCTGAGATATTCTTTGGTTTGGGTGGAATTCAGCTGTGTGTGTGTGTATTCATGAAGAAAGGCTACTGAATCCTCTCTCTCGGACTTCATTCCTGTAAGAACTTGTGTTTCATTTTACCCTTTGTGTCAAGGGGTGTTTATGGGGATCGTTGCAAGTATTTCGGAACAGCATCATTAAGTTAGGACAGTCTGTTGGGTTTTCCGACAGGATAAGTTATTTGATCTTCTGTTTTCTGTTCTGTGTGTTTCATTCAGTAATTTTGTAAATAAATTCTGTTGTTTAAAACTAAGTAGTTTGACTAGCTGATTCTCTCCTAGAATATCCACTGTATACTTGCTTAAACCAAATAGCAAAGTTAGGTTCTGGGCTACCTTCTTGAAATATTTTAAGGGACCATAAGAATTGTTATTGTTGTTTAATTATCACATTTACTGTAAGCATGGCCTGATTTCTTGCAGATGTGAATATATTAAAGAACAAAATGGAAAGGATATTTCAAACTTGTGCTCTGCAATGGAGAATTAAAGACACCCAGAACTGGCTGCTTTTAGACTGACAATAAAGGTTTACACAGTGAAAACAGGATGTTTCAAGGTTTATAAACACACATTCCTTCCATATTTGCATTCAGGTATGAGGTGTAAAAAAATGCAGACTTTTGAGCACGAGTGAGGTCAGGACTCTGATCACTTCTGGCTGACCACTGCAATAGTCAGAATGAAACCACCGAATTAGCCAGACCCTAATTCTTATATGCAAGACATGATTTGTTCTGGAGATTCAACCAAATTTTCAACAACTGCAGGAAATAAAGCTACTGTTTTGGTCCTTCCATTGCCATGTTTTGTCTTTATTTAGAGATTAGTCCTAACTGAGAATACATTGTAGCTTTATATTTCCTGTATCTTTAGTTGCATTTAATGATAAACTATCAAGTTTGATTAAACATTGAAAAAAAACTTATTAAGCATTGCTGTATCTGAACTATGGTTAAAATTAGGTATTCTAATGTAACTTGGCATAGCCAAAATGGTACACCATTGGTTGTTTCTGACAGTTTGGATCATGATGAAACAGAAAAAGGTTATTGTGATCTGCTATGTTAACTTTGTTGCTCTGCATAGCTGGTAACTGCCCTGTTGAGCATTTCCAGCAATTTTTCTTTTCATTTCAGAAACCAGCACTGCTTCCCTGAGCAATATGATAGATGGCTTCACCACAAATACTGAGGAGAAGAGCTGGAAAGACATCATTTGTCTTCCATGCACCTGCAAAATATGCCTTAATCTATTATTTAAATTATTTTCAATTCATTTACAGAGACCATCATATGCTATGATCTTCATTTCAGGAATGTGGCCTAAAACCTTTGGCAGTAGTGACAACTATTATATCCTTGCCAATTCATGACTGGACAGAAGATTGTGGAATCATGTTCACTGGTGGATACTCAGTATTGTCTTAAAGCTCCTGCTTTGGCTAAGTGCAAAAGTCTTTCACTTACTGGACAAAGTCCCAAAGCTTGAATGCAGAGAAAAGGGATCGCACAGGTGTTATGGACTAAGCCAGACCCCCTCAAAATATTTTAAGAAGGTAACCCAGATCCTAACTTTTATTCTTTTAAAGGCAGATGCATAGTGAATATTCGAGGAGTGATGTAGCTGGTCAAACCACTAGGCTTCAAGCAAAACAATTTATTTACACATTACGATTAAAACACGAACAAAAGAAAACAGGATTTAGATTAACTTAACTATTTGAAAACTTAATGAAGCTGTTCCAATTCTCACATCATCCCATAAACATACACCTTGACAATCGGTTCTTAAAGGCAGGACAGATTTCAGAGACAAAATTCAGGGAGGACCTCTGTTGAAATATGGAATCTCTTTTCATTGCAGCTGCTTCTCTGCTACCAGTAGCTTCTGACTGCTTGCTGAAACAAACCAAACTAGTAAAAACCTGAACTGGGAGAAGAAGTGACCATAGCGTCATAGAGATGTACAGCATGGAAACAGACCCTTCGGTCCAACCCGTCCATGCCGACCAGATATTCCAATCCAATCTAGACCCAGCTGCCAGCACCTGGCCCATATCCCTCCAAACCCTTCCTATTCATATACCCATCCAAATGCCTCTCAAATGTTGTAAGTGTACCAGCCTCCACCACATCCTCTGGCAGCTCATTCCACACACGTACCAACATCTGCATGAAAACGTTGCCCCTTAGGTTTCTTTAATATCTCTCCCCTCTCACCATAAACCTATGCCCTCTAGTTCTGGACTCCCCCACTCCAGGGAAAAGACGTTGTCTATTTACCTGATCCATTTACCCTATAATTTTGTAAACCTCTAAGGTCACCCCTCAGTCTCAGATGCTCCAGGGAAAACAGCCCCAGCCTGTTCAGCCTATCCCTATAGCTCAAACCCTCCAACCCTGGCAACATCCTTATAAATCTTTTCTGAACCCTTTCAAGTTTCATAACATCTTTCCGATAGGAAAGAGACCCCTCCCCTTCCATTGCACAACCATTTAAAAATAAACCTAAAGGCCTCCTCTGATTGTTGCCTAAGGCAGTGTCTGTTAGCCATTACTTTATAATCCCCTCTTGTAAAAAAATCAAGGATAACATAACCTTGTTAAAAGGGGCAGCATCATCATACAGATTACAGAGGAGGAAGTGCTGAATGTCTTGAAATGAGTAAATGTGGATAAATCCCCAGGACCTGATCAGGTGTACCCGAGAACTCTGTGGGAAGCTAGAGAAGTGATTGATGGGCTTCTTGTTGAGATATTTGTATCAGCAATAGTCACAGGTGAGGTGCCGGAAGACTGAAGGTTGGCAAACGTGGTGCCACTGTTTAAGAAGGGCGGTAAAGACAAGCCAGGGAATTATAGACCGGTGAGCCTGACCTCAGTGGTGGGCAAGTTGTTGGAGGGAATCCTGAGGGACAGAACATACATGTATCTGGAAAGGCAAGGTCTGATTAGGGATAGTCAACATGGCTTTGTGCGTGAGAAATCATGTCTCACAAACTTGATTGGAGTTTTTTGAAGAATTAACAAAGAGGATTGATGAGGGCAAAGCAGTAGATGTGATCTATATGGACTTCAGTAAGGCATTCGACAAGGTTCCCCATGGGAGACTGGTTAACAAGGTTAGATCTCATGGAATACTAGCCATTTGGATACAGAACTGGCTCAAAGGTAGAAGACAGAGGGCGGTGGTGGTGGAGGGTTGTTTTTTAGACTGGAGACCTGTGACCAGTGGAGTGCCACAAGGATCGTTGCTGGGCCCTCTACTTTTTGTCATTTACATAAATGATTTGGATGTGAGCATAAAAGGGTTAGTAAGTTTGCAAATTACACCAAAATTGGAGGTGTAGTGGACAATGAAGAGGGTTACCTCACATACAACAGGATCTGGACCAGATGGGCCAATGGGCTGAGAAGTGGCAGATGGAGTTTAATTCAGATAAATGAGAGGTGCTGCATTTTGGGAAAGCAAATCTTAGCATTAAGTGTATAAATCCCGCTAAGGTCCTAGGGAGTGTTGCTAAACAAAGAGACCTTGGACTGCAGGTTCATAGCTCCTTTAAAGTACAGTCGCAGGTAGATAGGATAGTGAAGTAGGCATTTGGTATGCTTTCCTTTATTGGTCAGAGTATTGAGTACAGGAGTTGAGAGGTCATGTTACGGCTGTACAGGACATTGGTTAGGCCACTGTTGGAATATTGGTGCAATTTGGTCTCCTTCCTATCGGAAAGATGTTGTGAAACTTGAAAGGGTTCAGAAAAGATTTACAAGGATTAGATTAGATTAGATTAGATTACTTACAGTGTGGAAACAGGCCCTTCGGCCCAACAAGTCCACACCGACCCACCGAAGCGCAACCCACCCATACCCCTACCCCTACATTTACCCCTTACCTAACACTACGGCAATTTAACATGGCCAATTCACCTGACCTGCACATCTTTGGACTGTGGGAGGAAACCGGAGCACCCGGAGGAAACCCACACAGACACGGGGAGAACGTGCAAACTCCACACAGTCAGTCGCCTGAGGTGGGAATTGAACCCAGGTCTCTGGAGCTGTGAGGCAGCAGTGCTAACCACTGTGCCACCATGCCGCCCATGTTGCCAGGGTTGGAGGATCTGAGCTACAGGGAGAGGCTGAACAGGCTGGGGTTGTTTTCCCTGGAGTGTTGGAGGCTGAGGGGTGACCTTTATAGAGATTTACAAAATTATGAGGGGCATGGATAGGACAAATAGGCAAAGTCTTTTCCTTGGGGTGGGGGAGTCCTGAACTAGAGGGCATAGGTTTAGGGTGAGAGGGGAAAGGTATAAAAGAGACCTAGGGGGCAACTTTTTCACGGAGAGGGTGGTACATATACAGAATGAGCTGTCAGAGGATGTGGTGGAGGCTGGTACAATTGCAACATTTAAGAGGCATTTGGATGGGTATATGAATAGGAAGGGTTTTGGGGGGATATGGGCCGAGTGCTGGCAGGTGGGACTAGATTGGGTTGAGATATCTGGTCAGCATGGATGGGTTGGATCGAAAGGTCAGTTTCCATGCTGTACATCTCTATGACTCTATATAGGGCTCACACTGCAATGAAGTGATAGCTGAACGGTGTAATTTTTACATTTTACATGAAGGCAAATCAAAATTCTGTTCATTAAGACAAAGCGGTTTGTCTTAAAATGACAGATGAGGAGTGATATACTTGGCATTATAAGTGAGGCACAGATTCAGAGATCTCATTCACACAATATTAATTGATAAACTGACTCAAACATCCTGATTTTAAGTTGGAGTGGGCATATCATTTCAAAGAAAGTAGCGGGTAAGCCCACACTCAAAATCTGTTTAAGCCCCGGCCTGGTTTCTGCCAAACAGCAGGGCAGGGAGCTAAAGCTGGAGCTCAAATATAATGCTCCAACCAATAAAATCAAGCAATCATGCACAGATGAATTAATACTGCATAAATGTATTTTCCATGTCTTACACATACACTGATGCATAGAAAAATGAAAGAATTTGAACTGTTGTGTTGAATTTTCTTTCTGCTTGGTAAATTTTTGAAACATTCATTTGCTTTCTCCTTGTGGGGCACTTGCTGAACAAGTGAGCTTCAGGAAAGTGCCTAAGAACAGCTTAATCCTCTGCTACTTCTTTCCTTTTTCAGCATTAATTACAGTCTCAACCAGAAAGGCAGACATCTGACAGTTCTGCATGCCTCTTTAAACAGCATGAGAAACATCGCATTCTCCTGGTTTCTCGCATATTTTAAACATTTTAGAAGATAAATGTGTCCTTCCAACAGCTGGAAGTTCCTAGTTGTTGGGAGTCCATTTGTTGAGTCACTGAGCACAGTGTGCTCATAAATAGAAATAGAAAATGGGATGGCAATAAGACTCCAGATCTACATTCTGATCAATATTCACATTTTCACGCACTTGCAATGATCCTAATTTGTGCATAACTAATTGAATAAAAAGTATATCATTAAGGAGATGGTTTCCATATCTTCTCTCCCTTCCTCACCTATCATCAATTTCAGGCTGCAATAATGGAATTCATCAGGACACACACATGTGATCAACCCAAGAGAAGAGGAATATGAAATGGAAAAACAAATAATCAAATCCCAGGTGCACTCTTCCCTCTCCAGGGGCACTTTCTATCATATGGAATGTTCAACTTCTATTTCATCTCTGCCTGCACTTTGGTCATTAACATTTGTACACATTTGATTTACGAGACTAAGCAGAGCAGGCAGAACAATTGATCTAGAGAACTGCAGTAATTTCATGTTCCAGGAATGTATGATGTGAAAGTTCGCAAGAATCCATTAGCAGTTGGGTTCCAGCAACTCAATTGGGAATACCTGCAAGTGTTCAGAAGTTGAACAATAAATGGTTTTCGGGTGGGGGTGGGGGTAGAGAGTTGGTGGTGAGGTGAGCAATCACAAACCTTTGCGATAAAACTTCAACTTTTCAAACCAAAACCTTTACTGGAATTAATCACAGTTCAGAAATTCAGAAATGAATATATCATGTCCCAGATCAGTCCCAGACTCTGGAATTGCAGGGTTTCAACACACTGTGACAGAACATAACTGTCACCTCAGTTACAGCTTTTCTTGTCTCTAATCTGTTGATGTTGCGTGGATATTTCTCCTTTCAAATGTCCTGTCTGTTCTTGTTAAGCTCCAGGTGCATCACCCAGATATTTTTGATCCATTGTACTGTGTTCAGTTTGGTATTTCAGGAAACAAAAAAAAAATTCTTAACAACAGAATATTCTGCTCTAGTATTTTCATATTTAGTCTATTTTTCATATACTTTAAAAAAAATTCAGCAGTTTCCCTAAATATTCGAACGTCTGTACTTAGTGACCTAGTTGTACAGCATAGAAAATCTCAGATTCAATGTCAAGTCAGAGCTGAACTGGCAAATCATAGCCAGGGCCCTTTGAGAATACAAGGCAACTCATCTCAGCCACATTCACTACAACTGCACATGTACTGCATGGGTAGTAAGGAGTAATAGATTCTATTTCAAGAATGATGCTTACTGTAGCTGAACAAGAATGCTGACTCTCACTGTCTTCTTAGAAGGAGAGGCTAAGTAGGTTGCATCTGTACTCACTGGAATTTAGAAGAATAAAAAGCAATCTTGTTGAAATATACAAGTTCTGCGGGAGACTTGCCATGGTAAATGTGAAAAGATTTTTCTCCTGTAGAATAGATTACCCTTACCAGAAATAATTTACACATAGAAGGTCTGCACGAATGAACTTATTCAACAACCAATTGTCCAACTATTCCAAGATACAGGACATTCTTCTTCAAAGACAGGGAGGAATGAAGGAGATAGATAATAACTGAACAGGTAGAAAACAATTGTGAAGTTAAAAATCACACAACACCAGGTTATAGTCCAACAGGTTTTATTGGAAGCACACTAGCTTTCGGAGCGACGCTCCTTCATCAGGTGATAGTGGAGGGCTCGATCGTAACACAGAATTTATAGCAAAAATTTGCAGTGTGATGTAACTGAAATGATGCATTGAAAAAAAAATGTATAATTTCAGTTACATCACACTGCTAATTTTTGCTATAAATTCTGTGTTACGATCGAGCCCTCCACAATCACCTGATGAAGGAGCGTCGCTCCGAAAGCTAGTGTGCTTCCAATTAAACCTGTTGGACTATAACCTGGTGTTGTGTGATTTTTAACTTTGTACACCCCAGTCCAACACCGGCATCTCCAAATCATGACAACGATTGTGAAAACGGTGTACTGGCTAGAGAATGAGAGGTAGAAGTCCAAATACTACCAAAGGTTTAAAATATTGAACAAACCCACATCATACAAAGCCATTACTGATCAACATGCTACATTGCACAGAGAGCAGTAACCAGCTTAGACCAGTATGCAGCACACCAATCATGCACAAAAAAGAAGATGTTGAAGATAATGGTTCTGCAGTGATGCTGAATAACAGCAACCAGGAGCAAAACAACCAAGTTGTAAACAATTTGAAAATGATATGTACATCTCTAGATGGCTATGAAATCACTAGATCAGGAACAGTTGTCTAATCTCCAAATCATCGAAGTATAAAATGTTAATCTTTGCAAACTCTATGTTACCAGATTGTATAATTATGAAATTGACAGCACGTGCCTTTGTACTACCATGTATAACTGTATGGGATGTTTTCATCTTTGGATAAAAGGAGGATGTTATACAAAATCTCTAGTCATTGTGCCAGCATCTGTTTATTAGATATGCTGTAAATATCATCACTGCATCATAGCACACGACTACAGGGCATAAGTATCTCAACCACACCTTACATTGAATGGCAAGGTGAAGAATTAAACATGAAGCACTGCACTGAATCATTCCAGCATGAAATAGAAGACATTGCACAAAGTTAAAGAAATCTGCTAATCCATTGTTTCCCCATACACTTCTCCTCCTCCATGGGCCTTTCCCAACCATCCAAACTCATTTTGCTTTACAAATGTGTCTAGAGACAAAAAAAAAAACTGCAGATGCAGGAATGCGAAGGAAACAGGTAGAAGGCTGGAAGAACACAGCAAGCCAGGCAGCATCAGGAGGTGGAGAAATCAATGTTTTGGGTGTAACTCTTCTCCTGAAGAAGTGTCACATCCGAAACTTCGACTTCTCCACCTGCTGACGCTGCCTGGCTTGCTGTGTTCTTTCAGTCTCTGCCTGTCTATTTACAATTTTGTCTGCCAGTCTACTTCCCTCATCATCTAAAAGCTTCTTGATGGACCGCCATGCCATATTACTACCCTCAAGAGGTCATTATTTACAAGTAAATCCTGTTATGTCAGGTGGGTTAAAAGGAGAAGGGCAGTGGATCACAGCAGAGTCAGAATTTCTCCTTGCCCTACACCCTCACTTATACTAACCAGCACCTCACACTGGAAGGAATGGGACCTCTGACAGATATTCTCTTTGTGAGGGGTAACTGTTGTGGAATTACTATCCAAGCTTGGTTTAAAACAAAGAATTTAAATTTTATTTTCTGTGCAATAAAATGCTGGAAATATAAAACATCCCAACTGTGCAATTAATCTGGTAATGATCAACTTATATTCTTTTCATAACAGGGTTTCCAAACAGAGAACATAACATCATTTGAGAAAGGACATTACAGGCAGGCAATAGCTCAAAAGATACATACACTTGTATTTCCCTCCAGGGTTAATTGGTTTCCTTTTAAAATTTCCAACAGGTATTTCCAATTACTCTACAAAAATCCTTGAGGCTTTCTGATTTACAATTCATCTTCCCAACAAAAACTGCATTTTTGGTCACTGTACTCAAATTTATGATCAGTACTCAAATTTCTGGTTAGTCATTACGCAATGAATATAATATCAGTTTTAGTTACTAAATAACCTTTCCAATTACATCCCTACCAGCTGTTCCGGTCGATTATTTCACTCATAGCCTCTTCCATGAATGACAACAGACTCCTCATAATAGAGTACAGCCATGTACTTTGACATTTATCTTCTTAATGACTACAAAGTGTTGATAATTACACCTTTTTTAATGTTACTTCTCCAGTATTCTAAGACAAGAGAATGAGATTTTAAAATATGAAGTGTTCAGACAACTACTATCAATTTTCTGTAGCTAAGCAATAAGCACTACAAAGTGTTCTCACAATACTGTCAATTGCCCTACAAAAATTTATTAGAATGAAACATGATCTCAGTGGCAGCAACATTTCCATCTTCCATAATCTTTTGAGTCTACTCTCCTTTAGCATACACAACAAATTCTTCTTTTGGTTTCAAGTCAATAGATATTCCACATTTGAATAAAAAAAATAATTTTGGGATATGGGATGATTCAATCTACTGTTTTCTGCTTTGGAAATAATGAGAATCGTTAGAATCTGTGTAAGTAAACCATTTACAGTATTGTGACTTGTTCCAGCTTTCTAAATTGGAATGTTGACCTTAACCAAGAATAATACATTCTTCTCCTTTTTGTATCTGACGGTCCTGTGTTTAATGTGTGGTGGGTCAAGAAAAAGATATAGAACTATTAGCCAATCAGGATGTGTGAATGCCACTGAAATCAAGAGCACAGGGATTGAAATCTCCCATGAAGAGCTGCCAGCTAATGAATGGACAGCAGTTCCTGTGCTCAGTAGCATCACAGGGAGGCTGTGACTACTTCAGGAGAATCATGTGGTGGAGTCAGAGGATTGCAGAGCACCGTCAAACTCAGATAAGTAATATGTTGGGACTGGGGTGGAGTGGAGAATGGGCTTCATCATGTGGGGGTTATGGAGAGGCAGGGGCAGGGGGTCTCAGTGGCTAGGGCAAAGGTACCACCTCCCTAATATCGAGTTCCTCGAGGAAGCTCCTAATGCCTTCGATTGAGAGATTCCCCTCTCCTCAGAGGTGACATCTTGGCCACATGGTTTCAGCTGCCATACACACTGCATAACAATGACAGAATGAAGACCTTAATGTACATTAATTGGCAATTTAAAAAGTTCTAACAAAGGGTGGGACTGTAGAGTCAGCCATGGCCAAAACTTAATTCTGACACAATCAGGAAGGTGGAGGTGTTCAGGTACAAAATCATCCCAGCTAATGCACTGCTCACTTCCAAACTGACCAACAGTGACAGCAGAAGATTCTGCTGAACATTTCAGGTTAATGAGTTTCATTGGAACTCAGGGTGCTGACAAATCACTGAAATGCCCCTAAATGTGGGCGGCACGGTGGCATAGTGGTTAGCACTGCTGCCTCACAATGCCAGAGACCCGGGTTCATTTCCCGCCTCAGGCGACTGACTGTGTAGAGTTTGCACTTTCTCCCAGTGTCTGTGTGGGTTTCCTCCGGGTGCTCCGATTTCCTCCAAAGATGTGCGGGTCAGGTGAATTGGCCATGCTAAATTGCCCGTAGTGTTAGGTAAGGGGTAAATGTAGGGGTATGGATGGGTTGCGCTTCGGCGGGTCGGTTGGACTTGTTGGGCCGAAGGGCCTGTTTCCACACTGTAAGTAATCTAATCTAATCTAAATCTTTTCCACTCCACAGATGCTGTGCGAACTGCTGAGTTTTTCCTCAGCATCATTTGTTCTCAAGTCTTACCACACTGTCCTTTCTCTTTCAATCCCTGTGTTACATTTCCTGTGTGTTCCGTTTATATTCCAGATTTTTCTACTTAGTTCTTTTTGAAATGCTAAATTAGCTATAATAAAAATAATAAAATATTTCTGAATGATGTGAAACAGCATATGAGGTTTATATAACTGCTCAGATTTCGATCTCAGCCTCATATATGAATGCTACAAAGATGACTATCTGAGCATTATGTCGGCAAGGGTACTTACACAGGAACATCACAGGCAACATGTAAAATTTTAATTACTTTGAATGGCTCTCAAATTGCCAACACTAAAGGCCCTTGGAGTTCTGTTCTAGGATTGATCAGTCAATGAAGAAACAGCACTGGGAACAACCATTTTCAAAGCTCCAGGCACGTGGAATTTAAATTAGGTCAAACTATGAAACTTTGGACTGTAGGAGGAAACCGGAATACCTGGAGGAAACCCACGCAGACACGGGGAGAACATGCATACTCCACAAAGTCTGGATTTGAACTAGAGGTGAAAATGTGTTGCTGGAAAAGCACAGCAGGTCAGGCAGCATTCAAGGAGCAGGAGAATCGACATTTCGGGCATGAGCCCTTCTTCAGGACTCTTCATCCATACGGACTCCATCCTATTTGAACCAGAGGCCTTGGCACTGCAAGGCAGCAGTGCTAACCAATGAGCCACGGTGCCACCCTGTGGTTAAGGATTCCTTCTTCCAGATTTTACACTTTATGTCCTACGGTGTGTCATCATACAGATTTATTCAGTGCAGGTTTGGGGACTAAATGACCTACGTCATAGTTGTCAGCACAACTGTCACATTTACATGTTGTGATCAGCAGCAGCAGCTTGCACAGGCAACAAAACCAGTTATTCAGCTTCAGCATATACTGAAGCATGAAGGATCTCACTATAATAAGGAGTTTGCTTTCGAGTTTCCAATAATTATGCAGATTCAGTTCAGCAGGCCAGTTAGTTTCATGTGAGAGTGCCAAAGCATTTTAGGCCAGCGATATATCTTGTTCAGAATTGTCAAACTAGCACTGTCTGATGGATCACAGACACTTATGCCCAGAACTCCAGATAATTTTGATCATCATTCCTTTGAGTTAGGATATGAAACCATATCCAAAGAAAAGAACCTGAAAATAAAATTAGTTTTAAGAAGAGGCCAGGCAAAAGTGAGGACTGCAGATGCTGGAAACCAGAGTTTCAATTAGAGCGGTGCTGGAAAAGCACAGCAGGTCAGGCAGAATCCAAGGAGCAGGAAAATCAACGTTTCGGGCAAAAGCCTTTCAATGGTGCGGGTGTCCAGGAAAAGTTTCATCTGCACATCCACCAATGTAATTTATTGTATCCGTTGCTCCTGATGCGGTCTCCTCTACATTGGGGAGACTGGACGCCTCCTCGCAGAGCGCTTCAGGGAAATCACCTGCACCAATCAACCCCACCATCCCGTGGCCCAACAATTCAACTCCCCCTCCCACTCTGCCGAGGACATGCAGGTCCTGGGCCTCCTTCACCGCTGCTCCCTCACCACCCGATGCCTGGAGGAAGAATGCCTCATCTTCCGCCTCGGAACACTTCAACCCCAGGGCATCAATGTGGACTTCACTAGTTTCCTCATTTCCCCTCCCCCCACCTTAGCCCAGTTCCAACCTTCCAGCTCAGCACTATCCTCAAGACCTGTCCTACCTGACAATCTCCCTTCCACCCTCCCCTCTGACCCATCAACTCCATCCCCACCCCCATTCACCTATTGTACTCTTTGCTACCTTCCCCCATCCTTCTCTCTGACCAATCACCTCTATCCTCATCCCCATTCATATATTGTACTCTTTGCTACCTTCTCCCCAGCACCCCCCACCCCGCTCATTTCTCTCTCCAACCTGGAGGCTCCCTGCCTTCATTCCTCATGAAGGGCTCTGCCCGAAACGTCAATTTTCCTGCTCCTTGGATACTGCCTGACCTGCTGTGCTTTTCCAGCACCACTCTGGTCTAAACTCTAAGAAGAGGCTGCCAACTTGCAAGCACACCACAATTCTAATTGAGTCATGGCAAAGTCAAAGAACCAGCTCAAATTCCTAAAATCAGAACATGCTGGAGAAACTCAGCAGAACTGAGAGCATCTGTGGAGAGTTAACATTTCAAGCCCATTGATTCTTCTTTGAAACTGAAGGGGGCTGGAAAACGATGGTGTTACTGAAAAGTGGAAGGAGGAGCAAGTAAAACAGATGACAAAGACAAAAGACAAAACAAATGTAAATAAAAGATTCAGATGCAAAATTGGTGCTAATGATAGCAGTGAATAGCAGAAAGTAGGTCAGCTCTGCTGAGAACAAGGAAAATCAAAATAGAGGACAGCGTTCATGATCCAAAACTGCAGAACTCAATACTGAGTCCAGAAGGCTGAAGAGTATCTAACTGAAAAATAAGATATTATTCCTTCAGTTTGCATTGAGCTTCATTGGAAAACAGTAGATGGCAAGAAATGGAAATGTTAGCAACCTGGATTCTTGTCACTCATAAGAGAATAAGCTAATGAGGCTATCTTGTTCTGTGTAATTGTTCAGTTGGTAAGGTTTGGAAGCTATTATTTTTGCCATCCCTGCTCTACATTTTCTTTTCCATTTGTTTCTAGAATTTACAGCAACCTGTGCTGGTTTTTTTTTGGGATTACTTACAGTGTGGAAACAGGCCCTTTGGCCCAACAAGTCCACAACACGCCAAAGCACAACCGACCCAGACCCATTCCCCTATATTTACCCCTTCACCTAACATTACAAGCAATTTAGCATGGCCAATTCACCTAACCTGCACATTTTTGGATTGTGGGAGGAAACCCACAGAGACACAGGGAGAATGTGCAAACTCCACACAGTCAGTTGCCTGAGGCGGGAATTGAACCCGGGTGAGGCAGCAGTGCTAACCACTGTGCCATGACTCTGTGCACTTGCCTATTGGGAGGTCTATGTCACCTTAGCCATCAGCAAGCCTTTCTTGACTACTGGAAACTGATTTCTGTAATGATGTCACTTGTACATGGGAGAACTGTTTCTTCGGTCTCGTGTGTACATCTCTAATCTTATTGAAGTGAGAGGAAATGTCACTCTTTGGGGACAAAATATTCAACTGACAATTAGGGTTAGAAGCACCCTGAGAGAACGATGCGGCGATGTTGATGATTCTATGTTATGAACTAAAAGATTAGGCATTCAAATGCCTTCAAATTACAGACTCTTGTTGAAAAACTTAACTGGTTCAGAAAGTCCTTCAAACAAGGAAACCTACCACTTCTACTTGAATAATTCAATGTCCCATGAAGTACATGACACAACTAAACAATAATAATAATAATAATAATATTAATAATTGAGAGCATTACAAGAATAACTAGCTGCTGAATAGTCTCACTCTCACCATCTCATATTAACTGGAGTTTAGAAATAAATATAGCTTTTTAAGTATATTTTTCTTATACTGATTGCAATATGATACAGAGAAGCAAATGTTAACATTGGGCAAATACCTCAAAATCACACCCCATTTTCTGCTGCAGCTTGCTGAATGTTTTTAGAGTTGGTAACAAAGTGTCAAAAGTTAAGTTTAGAGTTACGATGGTTTAAGTTACACAGTGAACAAATCTTACTTCATGAGGGAATGGCTACTGTGGTGTTCAAACTTGAACATATAAATGGCAATGACAACTACATTACCTCAAAGACAACCATAACAGGCATAAACAATAAAATGTGAAGGAACATATGTTTGGTGTGTTTTGAGTTGATATAGAGTGCAGGTGCAATTTTTTGCTCCTTCTTGTAGCTCTCACACAGCTTCTGCAATACTATACCAGTTGCCATCTATTTCTGGAAGTCATGATTTGGAGATGTTGGCGTTGGACTGGGGTGTACAAAAAAAATCACACAACACCAGATTATAGTCTAACAGGTTTAATTGGAAGCACACTAGCTTTCGGAGTGTCGCTCCTTCACTACCACCTGATGAAGGAGCGACGCTCCGAAAGCTAGTGTGCTTCCAATTAAACCTGTTGGACTATAATCTGGTGTTGTGTGATTTTTAACTTTATTTCTGAAAGAACAGCCTAGTTGTAGCTCTCTGTTATTATCAGAGATGGAAAAGGCAAAAATTAAGTCAACTGAATAAATACAAGTTTTCTCCAGAAACTGTTAAGCAGGGAAACCTGATATCATCACCAGGTGGCTAAGCAGGCCAAGATAACAAGAAAAAAGAAAAGAACTCTTCTGTCGGAAATAAATCAAACCAAGGGCAATTTAGATTCGGTTCACGAGTGACCCTTGTTCCAAAGTATATATGTTTATTACAGTTATAAAAGAAAAACAGCTAAAATACAAAGCTTACCATTTATAACAATGAATAAGACGTTGAGATACAACCTGCTAAGCAACAAAGCCTTCAGGCAATCAATCTTGAATGGCCTTGTGGTAACACTTGAGTAGCATGACCTTGTTCCAAGAAACCTTTTAATATTCTACACTGGAGGCCAGCATTATATACATTAATCATTATTTATTAAGGAAGTTACAGTCTGCTTTTGTGCCTGAAAATCAATTTCAATGGTTTCCAAGCCAAGCAGCTATCAAACCACCTTGCATGTCACAATTAGCAGAAACAATTGACCAAAAGTAAATGGGAGTTGCTGGAAAAGCTCTATAGAAATCAAAGTTAACATTTCGGCTCCAAAATGTTAACCTTGACTTCTCTTCATAGATGCTTCCAGACAAGCTGAACTTTTCCAGCAACTTTTGGTTTTGTTTCCGAGTTAAAGCATTCACAGTTCTTCTGGTTTTTAATCAGCCAAAATTTCCCAATGAGGATCCTATAAGCACAAGATAACTGAAGAAACATATTTTCCTATAAAGTCAGCTCTGTTACAATGCAGTAGTTCCATTCTCCTGCAATAGAGTTATAAGAAAATTGTTAATAGCAGCACCATTTTAATATACTGGGGCCAGAATTGCATTAAAACCAATTCATGCTTTAAAATTTAACGCTTTAGAAACAGTGACCCCAATTTGTCAATTGCGTTATAGCAAATTTATTAACCAAAAGTCTGTTATAGTAGAACAACCTGTATTGGTTTATCAAGGAGTTGCAAAAACTGCAAACAAGAACTACCTAGAGTCTAAAAAGGCCTATATAGTACAAGACTACAACAGCAACTGTAAAAACCACCATTAACAACCTGACTACGTATAGCACCTGTAATAAAATATTCTAAAGTCCTTTTCAGGAGCAGCTGCAGACAGTAAGACACAAAAGGCTGTGTTAAGGCAGGTGACTAACTTGCATAAAGAGGAGTTGGTTCTATAAATACAAATTGAGGGAGGAGTTCTAAATAGGCAGAGTGGTTAAGAAAGATAATTGCAGTTTTTCGGGGCAAAGGCATAGTCATTTATTGAGAGAAAGTGAGGACTGCAGACGAGATCAGATTCGAGAGTGTGGTGCTAGAAAAGCACAGCGGGTCAGGCAGCATTTGAGGAACAGGAGAATTGACTTTTCGGGCAAGAGCTCTTCATCGGGAATGAGGCTTGTGAGCCGTGGGGATGGAGATTCTATCCAGCACCCTACTCTTGACAGAGTCAATTAATGGCTCATCTGCCAGTAATGAAAACTGCAAAAAGAACTTTTCTCACAACCAAAGGCAGCTTTGATACAGACGTAAACCAGCACGTCATGGTGACAGAAAAAGAACATTTTGAAAATCAACTTTTGTAAGCTGAAGAGCAAATTTTGGGAATATTTAGCTTGTCAGTTAAATACCTTAAATACAAAAATCTATTCAGATTTCAAAAGACACATAATTCATCCCAGAGGGGATCTTCATTGCACTACCTTGGAAGCTTATTACAATGCAATGGGATCCAGCAGAAATGTCAAAACTGCAAGACTCCAGATTTTATGCAATTATTAAGCACAGTGGCAATTATCAAATAATGCAGTGAGACCTGGTTAAAAATGGTTTGTTATTTTTACAAAAGCATAGGTAATTTTTATCAGGGTTAAGCATTCACCTTTTTGAATTGAAGGCTTGGCAATGTCATACAAGAAATGTCTTGTAAATTGGAGCCAAGCAAAGAAAATTACAGGAATGCGATATTCATGATTCACACAGCACAGAAAAGGCCTTTCAGCCAATCGAGTCCGCACCAACAGTAGTAAGGTTTCTGGCTTCCACTACCTTCCGAGGCAGTGCGTACCCGATTCCCATTACCTGGTGAGTGAAAAAGCGTTTTCCCCCAAATCCCCTCTGAATCTTTTCCCCTTACCCGAAAGCTCTGCCCTCTCGTGATTGACCCCTTGACCAAGGGATACAGGTGCTCTCTATTCACCTGGTCCATACCCCTTATAACCCTGTACACCTCAATCATGTCACCACTTCGTCTTCTCTGGTCTAAAGAAAATAATCCAAGCCTATCTAGTCTCTCCTTATAGCTCAATCCCCTTCTAGTGCTATCACATTCTTCCTGCAGTGAGGTGACCAGAACTGCACACAATACTCCAGCTGTGGCCTAACCAATGCTCTGTACAACTCCAACATTATCTCCTTGCTCTTACACTTGATGCCATGACTGATAAAAGTAAGTATCCCACATGCCTTAAATTGTTGTATTTGCTTGCTGTGTCAACTTCAGGGATCTGTGAATAATTATCCCAAGATTCCTCTGTTCCTTTAAAGCTACCAGTGTCTTGCCATTCATTAAATACTTCCTCATTTTGTTTCTTCTTCCAAAGTGCAACGCCTCGTACTTATCACGGTGAAATACCATCTGCCAGTGGTCTGCCCATTTGACCAACATATCTATATCTTCCTGTAACCTACAACCATCTTGTTTGCTATGAACCACCCTACCAATCTTGGTATTGTCTGCAAATTTGCTTAACGTTCTCCTTGACATTTTCATCTATATAATTTATATATATAAAACAAACAATAAGGGTCCCAGGAGGGATTCTTGCAGGACACCGTTGGACACCGGCCTCCAGTCACTCAACCAGCCTTCTGCCACGACCTATCACTAAAAGAGGATTCTGGGTAATCCAAGATGGAGTACGGCAAAAATTTCTGGCTGTAAGAGCTGCGCATTTTTTTTTGAGGTATTTTAGGTGTTGGAGGTGATTTCCTCAAATTACTGTTTTCTCTGCTGTTGCATTGTTTTGGAATTTTGGATGGGAGAAGACGACAGTGAGAGAGAGAGAAAGAAAATAAAAGCCTGCCAACATCAGAGTGCATCTGGGAAAATTAACAAACAGTGAAATTCACAACTAATCTTGGAGGAACTGTTGGGCGAAGTTCACAGCACAGAATCAGATAAGTTAATTATTGTTTTAAGTCTGTCCAACAGAAAGGTTGTATTAGTGACTACAGTGGGTTCTTTCTTGATTACATGTTTTTGGAGATAAGTCTCCTGATTAAACTTAAAATATAAGTCATAGCTATTAATTTAACCTGGGGCAGTGTTTGCAGAGGAACAAGACGGTGTTATTTTCTGGGTCTGTAGATTGTGAAAGAGCAAAAATGGCCTTTGCAGTGATATGTACTTCTTGTCAGATGTGGGAGTTTAAAGAGAGTTTAATAGAATTGAAAAATACAGCGCAATACAGGCCCTTCGGCCCTCGATGTTGCGCCAATCCAAGCCCACCTAACCTACACTAGCCCACTATCCTCCATATGTCTATCCAATGCCTGTTTAAATGTACATTAATGTGGTGGAGGGAGAGTCCACCACTGCTACTGGCAGGGCATTCCATGAACTCACGACTCGTTGAGTAAAGAATCTACCCCTAACATCTGTCCTATACCTACTACCCCTTAATTTAAAGCTATGCCCCCTCATAATAGCTGACTCCATACGTGGAAAAAGGTTCTCATGGTCAACCCTAACTAAACCCCTAAACATCTTGTACACCTCGATCAAGTCACCCCTAAACCTTCTTTTCTCCAATGAGAACAGCCCCAAGTGCCTCAGCCTTTCCTCATACGAGCTTCCTACCGTACCAGGCAACATCCTGGTAAACCTCCTCTGCACCCGTTCCAGTGCCTCCACATCCTTCCTAAAGTATGGCGATCAAAACTGCATACAATACTCCAGATAAGGCCGCACCAGAGTCTTATACAACTGCAACATGACCTCAGGACTCCGGAACTCAATTCCTCTACCAATAAAAGCCAGTCCGCCATATGCCTTATTCACAGCACTATTTACCTGGGTGGCAACCTACAGAGATCTGTGTACATGGACACCAAGATCCCTCTGCTCATCCACACTACCAAGTATCCGACCATTAGCTCAGTACCCCATCTTCTTGTTACTCTTACCAAAGTGAATCACTTCACACTTAGCTACATTGAACTCCATTTGCCACCTTTCTGCCCAGCTCTGCAGCTTATCTATATCCCGTTGTAACCTGCCACATCCTTCCTCACTGTCAACAACTCCACCGACTTTCGTATCATCCGCAAACTTGCTCACCCAACCTTCTAGCCCCTCCTCCAGGTCATTTATAAAAATGACAAACAGCAATGGTCCCAAAACAGATCCTTGCCGAACACCGCTGGTAACTGCACTCCAAGATGAACCTTTACCATCAACTACCACCCTCTGTCTTCTTCCAGCCAGCCAATTCCTAATCCAAACCTCCAATTCACCCTCAATGCCATATCTCTGTATTTTTTGCAGTAGCCTACCATGGGGAACCTTATCAAACGCTTTACTAAAATCCATATACACCACATCTACCGCTCTACCCTCGTCCACCTCCTCAGTCACCTTCTCAAAGAATTCAATAAAGGTTTGTGAGGCACGACCTGCCTTTCACAAAACCATGCTGACTATCCTTGATCACATTATTCCTATCCAGATGTTCATAAATCCTATCCCTTACAATTCTCTCTAAGACTTTGCCCACAACAGAAGTGAGACTCACCGGCCTATAGTTACTAGGGTTATCCCTACTCCCCTTCTTGAACAATGGAACCACATTTGCTATCCTCCAGTCTTCTGGCACTATTCCTGTAGACAATGAGGACATAAAAATCAAGGCCAATGGCTCTGCAATCTCCTCCCTTGCTTTCCAGAGAATCCTAGGATAAATGCCATCAGGCCCAGGGGACTTAGTGTTTAAGGGTTACTGCGGATTATATCTGCCATAATAATGTTGAATGTGAACCTTATCAGATTGAGTGAATCGGTTGGAGAGACAGATAGAAGCGATGAGGAATTTGCAACAGCAACAGCATGTGATGGATGGCAGTTATAGGAAGGCGGGGGGGGGGGGGGGGGGGGGGGAAGTCTCAGATAAAGTCACATAGATGTGTTAACTCCAGGAAGGGTAAGAGAGGTAGGCACCGAGGGCAGGAATCTTTTGTGGACTTACCCATTTTGAAGAGGTATTCGTTTTTTGAAAATGTAGGGGGTGATGGATTCTCAGGGGAACATAGCACAAACAGCCAAGTTTCTGGTATTGAGACTGGCTCTAATGCAACGAGGGGTACGTTGGCTTCCAAGAGATCAATTGTGTGAGGGGATTCTGTAGTCAGAGGTACAGACAGACATTTCTATGGCCAGCAGAGAAAAAGCAGAACGGTGCATTGTTTCCATGGTGCCAGGATCAAGGATGTCTCAGAGAGGGTGCAGAATGTTCTCACGGGGGGAGAGGGGCCAGCAAGAGGTCATTGTCCACATTGGAAGGGAAAATGTTGAGATTCTGAAGGGAGATTAGAGAGAGTTAGGCAGAAATTTAAAAAGGAGGTCCTCAAGGGTAGCAATATCTGGATTACTCCCAGTGCCACGAGCTAGTGAGGGCAGGAATAGGAGGAAAGAGCAGCTGAATGCATGGCTGAGGAGCTGGTGTATGGGATAAGGATTCACATTTTTGGATCATTGGAATTTCTTTTGGGGTAGAAGTGACCTATACAAGAAGGACGGATTGCACCTGAATTGGAAGGGGATGAATATGCTGGCAGGGAAATTTACCAGAACTGCTTGGGAGGATTTAAACTGTCGGTGGGTGGGGGGGAGGGAGGTGAGGAGGTTGGAGAGGAGGTGGGGTGCGACCCAGGCAGATAGTGAGGAAAGAGATCGATCTGAGACGAGTACAGCTGAGAACAGAGGTAAGTCAAACTAACAATCAGGGCAGGCAGGGACAAGGTAGGACTGATAAATTTAACTGCATTTATTTCAATGCAAGGGGCCTAACAGGGAAGGCAGATGAACCCGGCGCATGGCTAGGAACATGGGACTGGGATATCATAGTAATTACAGAAACATGGCTCAGGGGTGGGCAGCATCGGCAGCTTGATGTTCCAGGATACAAATGCTACAGGAAAGATAGAAAGGGAGGCCAAAGAGGAGGGGGAGTGGCATTTTTGATAAGGGACAGCATTATAGCTGTGCTGAGGGAGGATATTCTCGGAAATACATCTAGGGAAGTTATTTGGATGGAACTGAGAAATAAGAAAGGGATGATCAGCTTATTGGGATTGTATTATAGACCCCCCAATAATCAGAGGGAAATTGAGAAACAAACTTGTAAGGAGATCTCAGTTATCTGTAAGAATAATAGGGTAGTTATGGTCGGGGATTTTACCTTTCCAAGCATCGACTGGGATTGCCATAGCGTTAAAGGTTTAGATAGGGAGGAATTTCTTAAGTGTGTACAAGACAAATTTTCTGATTCAGTATGTGAATGTACTTACGAGAGAAGGCACAAAACTTGACCTACTCTTGGGAAATAAGGCAGGGCAGGTGACTGAGGTGTCAGTGGGGGAGCACTTTGGGGCCAGCGACCGTAATTCTATTCATTTTAAAATAGTGATGGAAAAGGATAGACCGGATCTAAAAGTTGAAGTTCTAAATTGGAGAAAGGCCAATTCTGACGGTATTAGGCAAGAACTTTTAAAAGCTGATTGGAGGCAGATGTTCGCAGGTAAAGGGACGGCTGGAAAATGGGAAGCCTTCAGAAATGAGACAGCAAGAATCCAGAGAAAGTATATTCCTGTCAGGATGAAAGAGAAGGCTGGTAGGTATAGGGAATGCTGGATGACTAATGAAATTGAGGGTTTTGTTCAGAAAAAGAAGGAAGCATATGTCAGGTATAGACAGGATAGATCGAGTGAATCCTTAGAAGAGTATAAAGGAAGTAGGAGTATACTTAAGAGGGAAATCAGGAGGGCAAAAAGAGGACATGAGATAGCTTTGGCAAATACAGTTAAGGAGAATCCAAAGGGTTTTACAAATATATTAAGGACAATGGGGTAGCGAGAGAGAGAATAGGGCCCCTCAAAGATCAGCAAGGCGACCTTTGTGTGGAGACCCTGAAAATGGGGGAGATACTAAATGAATATTTTGCATCAGTATTTACTGTGGAAAAGGATATGGAAGATATAGACTGTAGGGAAGTAGATGGTGACATCTTGCAAAATGTCCAGATTACAGAGGAGGAAGTGCTGGATGTCTTGAAACGCTTAAAAGGTGGATAAATCCCCAGGACCTGATCAGGTGTACCCGAGAACTCTGTGGGAAGCTAGAGAAGTGATTGCTGGGCCTCTTGCTAAGATATTTGTATCATCGACAGTCACAGGGGAGGTGCCGGAAGACTGAAGGTTGGCAAACGTGAAGTCACTGTTTAAGAAGGGCGGTAAAGACAAGCCAGGGAACTATAGACTGGTGAGCCTGACCTCAGTTGGAGGGAATCCTGAGGGACAGGATGTACATGTATTTGGAAAGGCAAGGACTGATTAGGGATAGTCAACATGGCTTTGTGCGTGGGAAGTCATGTCTCACAAACTTGATTGAGTTTTTTGAAGAGGTAACAAAGAAGATTGATGAGGGCAGAGCAGTAGATGTGATCTATATGGACTTCAGTAAGGTGTTTGACAAGGTTCCTCATGCGAGACTGATTAGCAAGGTTGGAACTCATGGAATACAGGGAGAACTAGCCATTTGGATACAGAACTGGCTCAAAGGTAGAAGACAGAGGGTGGTGGTGGAGGGTTGTTTTTCAGACTGAGGCCTTTGACCACTGGAGTGCCACAAAGATCGGTGCTGGGCCCTCTACTTTTTGTCATTTACATAAATGATTTGGATATGAGCTTAAGAGGTACAGTTAATAAATTTGCAGATGACACCAAAATTGGAGGTTGAGTGGTCATTGAAGAGGGTTACCTCAGATTACAACAGGGTCTGGACCAGATGGGCCAATGAGCTGAGAAGTGGCAGATGGCGTTTAATCAGATAAATGTGAGGTGCTGCATTTTGGGAAAGCAAATCTTAGCAGGACTTACACACTTAATGATAGGGTCCTAGGGAGTGTTGCTGAACAAAGAGACCTTGGAGTGCAGGTTCATAGCTCCTTGAAAGTGGAGCCGCAGGTAGATAGGATAGTGAAGAAGGCGTTTGGTATGCTTTCCTTTATTGGTCAGAGTATTGAGTACAGGAGTTGGGGGGTCATGTTGCAGCTGTACAGGATATTAATTAGGCCACTGTTGGAATATTGCTGCAATTCTGGTCTCCTTCCTATCGGAAAGATGTTGTGAAACTTGAAAGGGTTCAGAAAAGAATTACAAGGATGTTGCCAGAGTTGGAGGATTTGAGCTACAGGGAGAGGCTGAACAGTCTGGGGTTGTTTTCCCTGAAGCGTTGGAGGATGAGGGGTGACCTTATAGAGGTTTACAAAATTATAAAGGGCATTGACAGGGTAAATAGGCAAAGTCTTTTCCCTGGGGTGGGGGAGTCCAGAACTAGAGGGCATAGGTTTAGGGTGAGAGGAGTAAGATATAAAAGAGACCTAAGGGGCAACCTTTTCACAGAGGGTGGTACGTGCAAGGAATGTGCTGCCAGAGGATGTGGTGGAGGCTGGTACAATTGCAACATTTAAGAGGCATTTGGATGGGTATATGAATAGGAAAAGTTTGGAGGGATATGGGCCGGGTGCTGGCAGGTGGAACTAGATTGGGTTGGGATATCTGGTCGGCATGGACCAAAGGGTCTGTTTCCATGCTGTACATCTCTATCACTAAAGCCAGCATCTGATCCATCTCCCAAATCTCCTTCAATTTCACATGCTTTAACCTTCTCAAATCAGTCTCCCATGTGGGACCTTGTGAAAAGCTTTGCTAAAATCCAGATAATCTACATAAACTGAACATCCCTCATCCACACATTTGACAGCATTTTCAAAAATTGCCAAGTTTGTTTGGCATGACCTCCCTCTGACAAAACCTCGCTGACTATTCCTAATTAACCCAGGCCTTTCCAAATGGCTTTTAATTTGCTCCATCAGGATTTTCTTAAAAAGTTTCCCCAAAACTGATGCGAGACCTACTGGTCTGTAATTTCCTGTTTCATCTCTATCACCCTTCTTGAGAAGTGGAACCACATTAGCTATCCTCCAGCACTTCCCCCATCACCAGAGAGGAATTAAAAATTTGTGCCAGAGCCCTTGCAATTTCCTGCCTCCCGTTCACAGCAGCCTGGGATATAATTCAGGTAGCAGAAAGTGAGGACTGCAGAAGCTGGAGGTCAGAGCTAAAAAAATGTGTTGCTGGAAAAGTTCAGGCAGCATCAAAGGTGCAGGAGAATCGACATTTCGGGCATAAGCCCTTCTTCAGGAATCAGAAAGAAGGGTTTATGCCCGAAACGTCGATTCTCCTGCTCCTGGGATATAATTCATCCAGGCCAGAGGATTTGTCATCTTTAAGCCATACTAATACTCTGCATTTCCTTTGTCAAACTGTGTAAGCTCCCCACAGTCCCTTTTCCTGAATTTTGAACTGATGTTTTCCTTTACCAAAATGAAGAGGTATTCATTTAACACTCTTCCAATATCCTGCAGCTTCACACACACAGGTTGCTCCCTTGATCCCTAAAAAGTCCTACTCTCTGCCTGGTCAACCCCTTCTGCATGTATTTATAAACTATCTTAGGATTCTTCTTAATCCTGTCTGCTAGTCCTTTTTTCATGTTTCCCTTTTGATCTCCTGCATTTCCAGTATTTCTCTGGCGTTGGAGCTGAATTGCCCTCTTTAGTCTTGCTCAAAACTCTTCTTCTGCATCCAGTCCTGAATTGTCCAAGGTTCTCTGAATTTATTGCTCCTAAATTTCCCTCTAAAGGATACATGTTGGACCTGTACCTGTACTCTCCCCAGCTCCTTTTTGAATGCCCTCACTGCTCCACTGTAGACTGACCCGCAAGAAGACATTCTAGTCAACTGTGGCCAGATCCTCCTTTATTTTAATAAAATCTGCATTCTCTCAATCCAAAGCCATCTTTTGCAGGCCATCTTTTTTCTTGCCCAGAACAAATTTGAACTGTATCATATCGTGGTCACTATCACTAAAATGCCACATTCAACACTTGTCTGGCTTCTTTTCCCAGGACCCGATCCAGCACTGAGCTGTCTCTTGTTAGGCCTTTGATACAAAAACTCCCTTGAATACATTTCAAGACATCTGGCCCCTATAAACCCTTACCACTATGACTGTCCCCTTAACATTTCTAAATTCAACCCACAAACTTTTGTTTGAGGACCCTTCCAGGATATCATCTCTTCTTATTATGGTACTTGACTCCTTCATTATTAGTGCTATATCACCAGCCTTTTTACACCCTCCTCTGTCTCGCCTAAAGATCCTACACCACAGAATGTTGAACCCTTTCCTCAACCAAGTTTCTGTGATGGCAACAATATCAGACTTCCATGCCTCAGTCCATGCTAATAATTCATCAATCTTCCCTCTTATACTCCCAGCATTAATGTAAAAGCCATCCAGTCTAGCCTTACTTTCACACTCAACATAGTTGAGCTTACTGTGACTTGCTCCCTTTGTTGTAGCAATGTTTGTATCTGTTTCATTGCTATTGTGTCCCCTCCCCATGCCATACTGGTTTAAACGCCTCCCACTAGCAAACCTACTTACAAGAATGTTGGTCCCCATATGGTTCGGGTGCAGACTGTCCTGTTTATCCATGTCCTACATTCCCCAAAACAGTCCCAGTGATTCAGGAATCTAAATCCCTCCCTCTTGCACCAACGTTTGAGCCAAGCATTCATCTGTCCTATTTCAAAATGCTAGCACGTGGCACAATAAGTAATCCAGAGATTTCGACCATTGAGGTCCTACTTTTTAAATCGACTGCCTAGCTCCCTGAATTGATCTGTTACTGCTGAAAATGTGTTGGTGGAAAAGTGCAGCATCCAAGGAACAGGAGAATTGACGTTTCGGGCATAAGCCCTTCTTCAGGAATGAGGAGAGTGTGCCAAGTAGGCTAAGATAAGTTGTTTGTGAAACTTGAAAGTGTTCAGAAAAGATTTACAAGGATGTTGCCAGGGTCGGAGGGTTTGAGATGTATGGAGAGGCTAAATAGGCTAGGACTGTTTTCCATGAAGCATTGGAGGCTAAGGGGTGACCTTCTTGAGGCTTATAAAATCATGAGGACATGGATCAGGAGAATAACAGAGGTCTTTTTCCCCAGAGTCAGGGAGTTCAAAACTAGAGGACACAGGTTTAAGGCAAGAGGGGAAAGATTTAAAAGGGACTGAAGGGACAACTTTTTTCTTACAGAGGGCATGGAATGAGATGCCAGAGGAAGTGCTGAAGGCTGGTTTGATTACATTTAAAAGGCACCTGGGTGGGTACATGAATAAGCAGGGTTTAGAGGGATATGGGCCAAATTCTTGCAAATGGGACTTGGTAAATTTAGGATACCTGCTCGGCATGGATGGGTTGGACTGAACAGTCTGTTTCGTGTTGTACACCCCTATGACTGTATAATGTTTTCTTTGGGACTCAACTGTTTCAACAGTCTAATGGAGATTTGGGCTCTCAACCAAGAAGTGCACGATGAGGCTATCCCCACTCTGGACCCAGACAGCTCAGATGTGCAGGGTGTGCATGCAAACCAAGCCAGACTGTAACTTTAAGTAGCACTGCTGAAAAATTGAAAACCCTGGAATTGGGATTGGGAATCCTGGAGTCAGATTCCTGGCTCCCAACTTCTGCATAGAGTCTTCATGACTTCACAAAAATCCAGACTTACCTTGTTTATTGTCATTTGGTTGGCGCATTACAGGACACCTTTGAAAGAACTGCTCTGCTTTGAAATGGTTCAGTGAGATTTTCCATACCCACTTTAATGCCTCATCAGAAATACGGCACATCTGCTAGTTCAGCACTCCCTTAGTAAATAAGGCAGAGTCAACTTTTTTTGAATAAAATTTTGTGATTCAGAAAAGCCCTTGGTGTTTAAGGTAGTGTATTAGTAAATGTGGATAGAGGGTTGGCTTACTAATAGAGGACAGAGTTGAGATAAGATGGCAACTTGTAACTAGTGGAGAACTATAGAGATTAGTACTAGGGCCACAATTATTTACAGTATGTATGACTTGGATGAGGAAAGTGAATGTACAATAGTCAAGTTTGCAGATGACACAAAAATAGGTGGGAAGGCAAGAGATGAAGATGACTTTGACTGCAAAGGGATACAGACAGGATAAGCGATTAAGCAAAAATGAGGTAGAGGGAACATCATGTGGGAAAATATCAGGTAATATTCATACTTTAGCAGGATGAATAGAGGAGCGGAGTCTAATTTAAATGGAGCAAGACAGCAGAAAGCTACAGAACAGAGGGATTTGTGATTCCTTGTCAACAAATAACAAAAAGCTAGCAACCAACTTCAGCATCTAACAGGGAACACAAAGGGAATGGAGTACAAAAGCAGGGAGGCTTTGCTAAACCTTTATAAGGCATTGGTCACACCACAGCTGGAATAATGTAAATGTTGGTCTCATTACTCAAGGGAAAATCTACTGGCATTGGAGGCAGTCCAGAGAAGGTTCAATCAGTTGATGGAGGAACACTGATGAAGAGAAGTTGAGTTGGTTGGGCTTGTGCTCATTGGAATCTAGAAGGATAGGAGGTGACCTCATTGAAACATACGAGAATCTTAAGGGTCTCAACAGAATAGATGTGGAAAGGTTGTTGCCCCCTGGGGGAGTGTCTAAGACCAGAGGGCAAAATCTCAGAAGAAGGGGCTGTACACTTAAAACAGAGATAAGAAGGAATTTCCTCTGGCAGAGGACAGAGAAACTATGGAATACTTCTGTGCAGAGGTATGTGCAGCAGATTTGATGGCTGATTGACCGACCTCTGCTCTTACATCATATGATCTTACAGTTGAATACGTCATGTCAATACAAAGAAAATAAAGAAATAAGTGGCGAAATTAGTTTGGGCAGCAGTGCAGAATAGGTGATTGATGTCAGCAGCCTGTCACAAATGTTGACAATGGAATTTTTAAAAATTGAGGCAGAGTGTAAAAGAGGCTAATGAGACACTGACATTTTGTGAACTCTGCATTGTCCAAAGGAATAAAGTCCAAAGGAGTTCTTCTTTAATTTTGAAATTGAGATTTCATGTCCAGTAGAAGATAGCATGAAAAGAAATTGCTAGATAAGTAATTACTGGCCTCATTGGACACCTTAAACCTGGGATGATTAGAAATTGGGAACAAGTAGTCTGAGCAAAATGAAATGCCTGAAGATGGTTTATGTATGAAATGAAAATTGCAAGTGCTGAACCAGAAATGTCAGTCAGTACCTATAGAATAGATCAGTTAGTGTCCATACTTCGGAACTAAGAGACCTGGGTTCAAGTACCACCTGCTCCAGAGGTGTGCACTGACATTTCTGAACAGGTTGGTTAGAAAAACAGGTTCGAGTAGATAATGTTTTGGATGCAGACTTCAAACTATTAAGTTGTCTATTTTCTCCCAATGCTGATGGACCGCCTTATGTGTTCTAGCATGGATTGTGTTCAAAAGTAATCCTGTCCCTTATTGATTTTTGTCAGTACAACAGGAGCATACTTTTCACTAATCCTAAATTCATTTTGCCCCAAAGCATGTTATAGCCATTCCTGTTCAAGCCAAACATTTCTTTTTCAATGGCAACATCTGGAATCAGGCCCATTTACTTTTATATTCAGTACAAAAGTAAGGAATTTATGCTGAGCTTGGACAAGACATTGCCAAGTCCAAACCCAAACCTCTCCTCATGTCTCATGCTGCAGAAGGCCAGAATTGCTTTAGTTTCTTACTTCTCTTTCCTACTTTTCCAAGCACAATCATATTCTTATTATAACTGATAAGACAGACACTTGTTTGTGTGAAATATAATTAATGCCTTCTCTAGCTACACTGCATTTTATTTTTGATTACTATCTTCCTTTGCTGCTAAAATAATCCAGTCCCTTCACCTTTCTTCCCTGTAGTCAGACATCAAGCTGATGACTTTATACATTTAGCTCTTGCTCAGAAAGATCTTAATTATTGTAAAATATTGATTGCATCACAAACATAAATTGCAAGCTCTGGTCTCAAATCATTAAAACCTAAATTAAGACATGACTTATACTCTATACTTTATGGCACTATAAAAAGAAAAGAATGAGAAAATGGAGCCTGTTTTTACAGCTGCATCACAGTGTCTAGTGATGAACTTATGTGGGAAGATGAAAGGCCTGCAGCAGCTGCCGAGTGAAATATTTTGTTGAGACAAAAATAACCTCATCAGCGAGACAGACTAATAACACGTGCCATTGTGATTTGGATGTTTTAAGATCCAATAGGTCCATACTTACCCATCAATAGATTACTGTAAGTGCCCATCTGGTTTAAGAATGTTTTGTATGTTAGGAATGATGGATAAAAATCAAATGGATACCCAATGCTCTAGATTACAGTTATCATCTCTAATTTTGCATCCTGGAGTCTGAAATGCTTTTGCAGTTACAACACACAATGCATATTGAGTCTAAAAAATAAACACATGCCAAAAATACAGAACAAGGTGGGCAGTAACTTGGATTTAAAAAAATCGAATCAAATCCTTTGCTAACAAAAAGCAAAACAAAATTTTATGGGAAAATGAGGCTTTTAACAGAAGAGAAATGCATTTCCACTCTACTTCTACTGCATGACCTAAAATACAAGAGGTAAATACAATTTAATTAGTGAGATTAATGAATACATGACACCAAAACAAAGCACAGCAAACAAAAAAGGGACCAGGATATAGAGAACAGTCATCAGAAGATCTTGCCCTGGTCTTCCTCATTTAAATTCAGTATCCAGTAACCTTTATCCAATTTAATACCTTACTCATGCAGATTCCATGATTGTCATTTGAATTATTGATATGGCTTTTGGGATACTTTAGTGTGAATAGATTTTATTTTCTTTTGAGAAATACCCTTCAAGCAATTAGGAAGGCAAATGGCATGATGGCCCTTATTGCAAGCGAGTTGAAGTACACACAGAAGGAAGTCTTTCTGCAGTTGTCCAGGGTTTTAGTAAAGACCCTTTTAAATACGCATAAGACTGTACCTGAAATACTGTACGTTTTTGACTTTGTACTCAAGGAAGAATACTGTTGACTTTGGGAGGGTGTAACTTAGGGTCATTGAGTTAATTTCTGGGTGAGAAGGTAGTCTGATGAGGAGAGATGGAGTAAAGTGGGCCTGCACCTTGGAATTTTGCAAAATGAGTTGTCATGTCATTGTATTAGAAGATTCTGAGAAGGTGTGACAGGGAATTGCTGAGAATGTTTCCCCAAGTTGGAGAGTCCAGGACGTGGGAACATAATCTCAGGATAAGTGGATGAGAAGTCTTGAGTCAGAGGCAGAGGCAGAGGCAGAAACATTTCTTCTCTTGAAGGATTATAAAGTTTTGAAATGTTTACCTCAATCATTCAGTTTAGAAGGCTGAAATGGATGGATCTTTGAGCCCTATGGGAACCAAGAAGACAAGGGGATACAACAAGCAAGTGTTGTTAAAGTTCAGGATAAGCCACGAACATACTGAATAGCAGCGTAGCCTCAAGGAGTTGAACGATCTATTCCTGATTCCTTATGTTAGCAACTCAGTGTCTTTTCTCCTCTAGTTTCTGGCTTCTTGCCATTTAGAAAATGCTCTGATCTATGGACCAAAGTCAACAACCTCACACCAAACTCAATCTGCTACAATAACAGCAGAGACAGAGTGCTGAAGCCAAGTGTGCTAACTAAATCCCTATCTGGTTGGGTCAATCTGTAGCACTATTCATAAAGGCCACAGCAGATTTTCAGATTGATGACCCAGTGACCGGACTCAATTTATAACCTTTCCACTTTTGGGTGTCGTGAATATAGAGAGGCAGCAGCAACACACTAAAGTTACTTTGGCACTCACCTGCTCTGCTGCCTTCCATCTTCAGCAGAGAGAAATGCAACATCAGTAATATAATGAATGCACAATTCTACCAAATCCCACATCATTTTAAGGTTGCTTTCTCTCATGTTGAAAGTGGTTTTCTCTCACGACCTCTCCTCAACAATTGTCAGGCACCATCAGCAAACAATAACAGCAATTCAAGAATACAATGAATGAATGTTGCAACATCTTGCATAACCCAAGATAAAGCAGGAAAAGGAGTAATCTGTGACAGTGGAATAATGGAGAAACGTTGAAACGTTTTCTGCAGTCTATTGAAACCGATCGTCCTTAACTTATACTTTAGTTCAAAAACTTAACTGTTTTTCTTATTCAGTCTCACCTGTCAAAATAAATTTTTGCTTTTTTCCAAGGCCTAAAATGGTGTACAAAACAGCCAGGAACTGATCAATTACAGCTGAAAATGTGTTGCTGGTTAAAGCACAGCAGGTTAGGCAGCATCTCAGGAATAGGGAATTCGACGTTTCGAGCATAAGCCCTTCATCAGGAATGAGAGAGAGTAGCAAAGCAGGCTAAGATAAAAGGTAGGGAGGAGGGACTTGGGGGAGGGGCGATGGAGGTGGGATAGGTGGAAGGAGGTCAAGGTGAGGGTGATAGGCCGGAGTGGGGTGGGGGCGGAGAGGTCAGGAAGGAGATTGCAGGTTAGGAAGGTGGTGCTGAGTTGAGGGAACCGACTGAGACAAGGTGGGGGGAGGGGAAATGAGGAAACTGGAGAAATCTGAATTCATCCCTTGTGGTTGGAGGGTTCCCAGGCGGAAGATGAGGCGCTCCTCCTCCAGCCGTCGTGTTGTTATGTTCTGCCGGTGGAGGAGTCCAAGGACCTGCATATCCTCGGTGGAGTGGGAGGGAGAGTTAAAGTGTTGAGCCACGGGGTGGTTGGGTTGGTTGGTCCGGGCGGCCCAGAGGTGTTCTCTGAAGCGTTCCGCAAGTAAGCGGCCTGTCTCCCCAATCTAGAGGAGGCCACATCGGGTGCAGCAGATGCAATAGATGATGTGTGTGGAGGTACAGGTGAACTTGTGGCGGATATGGAAGGATCCCTTGGGGCCTTGGAGGGACAGCACCGCCCTCCTAACCTGCAATCTCCTTACTGACCTCTCCGCCCCCACCCCACTCCGGCCTATCACCCTCACCTTGACCTCCTTCCACCTATCCCACCTCCATCGCCCCTCCCCCAAGTCCCTCCTCCCTACCTTTTATCTTAGCCTGCTTGGCTACTCTCTCTCATTCCTGATGAAGGGCTTATGCTCGAAACGTCGAATTCCCTATTCCTGAGATGCTGCCTAACCTGCTGTGCTTTAACCAGTAACACATTTTCAGCTGTGATCTCCAGCATCTGCAGACCTCATTTTTTACTCGACTGATCAATTACAGGCAGAATCCCCCAAGTTTCTTTGGGTGAATGGTGGGTTAGGAGTCATAGAGTCAGAATCTAGAGATGTACAGCATGGAAACAGACCTTACGGTTCAACCGTCCATGCTGACCAGATATCCCAACCCAATCTAGTCCCATCTGCCAGCACCCGGCCCATATTCCTCCAAACCCTTCCTATTCATATACCCACCCAAATGCCTCTTAAATGTTGCTATTGTACCAGCCTCCACCACATCCTCTGACAGCTCATTCCGTCCACGTACCACCCTCTGCGTGAAAATGTTGCCCCTCAAGTCTCTTTTACACCATTCCCCTCTCACCCTAAACCTACACCCTCTAGTTCTGGAGTCTCCGACTCCAGGGAAAAGACTTTGTCTATTTATCCTATCCATGCCCCTCCTAATTTTGTAAATCTCTATAAAGGTCACCCCTCAGCCTCCGACGCTCCAGGGAAAACAGCCACAGCCTATTCAACCTCTCCCTGTAGCTCAAATCCTCCAACCCTGGCCACATCCTTGTAAATCTTTTCTGAACCCTTTCAAGTTTCACAACATCTTTCCGATAAGAAGGAGACCAGAACTAAAGTTGGATGAATTTCTCCCAATTCCCTCTGAAGATGTTATTGGGAGATCAGTATGAACTCTGAGCTTTTAACATTTTCCTCTGTGACCTCTGGCGATTCAACAAATATGTTGTGGTGGAAATATGATCATTTCTGCTGAAATTCAGAGCTAGAAGTCTCAACATTATGATGCTGAATTGCATCAATCTAAATCCTTGTGGGAACTGCCCTATAGGATAAAACAGTCTTCTGCTCAGTAAAATTGGTTTATTTTAAGAAATAATATGGCTGATGGAGAAATGAAATCTTTGTTTGGAAGTTGTAGTTAGGGCATAACATTGGTGATAAAATGCAGAAGCTTTACACATTATTCTAATTCTGGCTCAGGTTCACTGAATGATACAGCTGGCTGCCCAAAGCCAAATAAGCAATGTATTACATTTCCCAGCACCAATATCTCTAATTTTCTAATCAAAATAGGCTCAGGAAAGATTCAAAAGCAACATTTATATTTCAACTGTAGAGTCATAGAGTCATTGGTACAAAGCTGTTTCATTTTATACTGATGTTACCATGTGAAATAAACCCGATTCTTGTGTCAGGATCAGACTGACACAGGAACAGGGGAGACTAATGCTGTCCCAGAGGCAGTTTTATTCCATTGCTCTTCAGTCAGCTTGAAAGGTGCAAAACTAATAATGTACATTTCACCATTAAAGGTACATGTACATTTTTAGCTAATGGTTTCCACATAGTGAGTAACCAGGACAAGGAAGAAGTTGAGAATTTTCACACAATTGGAAGAAAATAATTAAAACCAGATGACAAGGTCACCTGGCTGATTTTTCTTTCTCCCAGCAGGCAATTTCACAGCAACAAATGCACCAGGTCACTAAGTCATGTCATTTGCCTGCAGATGGTATTTGATGTGCTTAAAACAAGTACTAGAAAAGTTAAGAGGTGGATTTACATTTAGAAACAAATGAGTAAAGTCAATTTCAGAATCATAAAATTATGAAGCAAAAGAAAAAAATACAAACACTTGTTATGACAAATCAAAATTAGAATTCTAAACATTCTATCACACAAACAAACAACTATTTTTATGTATTTCATTTATACCTGATATCACAAGCATGGTGTAGTTATATTTATGTAATTTCTAACCGAACAGTGCAAACAATATTGTCATAGGCATAAGTGTTGAGGAAGCAAATTTGTTCATTACCATGCAGAAGGTGCTTCGACCTCTTCCGGTTTAAAAAAAATCCCATAACAAAGTGCCTACATTATAGGAAATAGTGGTGATGGTCTGAGACAGATTATAGAAGCACCATATCCAGCGATGATTATCAAAGAAAATAGGCGCTTCTGACAATGCAGGATAAAACAAAAATGGGCATGCAGTTGCTTATTTTGTTTGCCGAAACATAAAGTCTAAAAGATAAGAACATAAGGACACCCCTGGCTCATGTTTTGGTGGTTGTTGCTGAAAAGCCACTTTTAATAAAATTGTTGACAGTAAAATACTGATTGCTGACAAAGCTTATTTCCTTGTTTATATCAATGGGGAATGAAACATTTAAATCCTGTGCTCTGTGTTTCATAGACCAGTATAGAAGACAAACTTTGAAAATTCCAATTCCATTATTTTGAATTGGAAACTACAAATCCTCAGAGGATGCACTGGAATGGTAATCATCTTTGCCCTCCACCACAACAGAGACGGTCATCTCATTTGAGGACTCCAGATTAGATTGAGACTATAATCTGAGATGTCAGTCAGCCAATGAAAGAAAAAATGTCCAAGATCTCTGGAAGTTAGAGGATTGTCTGAGTCCAGACAACTGCTCAGTCTCATGCAGATGATTCGTCCCTGTTTTCAGATATGGGTGATATGCGCAGCCTGTAAAGACAGGCATAGGAACGTCAGTGCCACTGACTTCTCCGGTCTGTCCCACCATTTAAAACTATATCATGCCTGATCTAACTGTGGCCCCCAAATCCATATTCCTAACTAGCCCATTAATCTTTGAAAAAGAGGTTTCCACACACTCTCGTTTTGTTCGGTGTCCAATTTGTGTATTGCTTTTCAGCCTTTGAGATTTTATATTTTTCAGTTATTTCCCAGTTCTTATTAACATTTCATGTACTGTTTGGTGACTTTTTCTTTACCAATAATGATTAGTCTCCTTCTGGTTTTCACTGTTTTGTAGAACTATTTTCTTAATGTCCACATTAGATTTTCTCAGCACGTATTCTTGGGTAGGATTTCCCCAGTAGTTTCCAGATCTTTTTGTCAGAATCAAATAAAAACCCCAGGCCCATACTTGATGGGAGCCAGATCAGGGAGCTAATTTTTCAGAGGGAATTTCCTAATCGACTGCTTCTGCATTTTCTATCCTATTAAGATGGGCAGTTCTCAGCTGCTAGTTCAATGCGCTAGCGTAATTACAGCCCTTGAGCATTGGCAGACCAACAAAGGGAGGTGAGGGTTATAGAAGCAAGTAGGTGAGTGGAAAGGTGTAACAAAATGGAAGTAGCCTTGCAGCTTTCAAAATAATTAATTTTCTAAGAAAGGTGGAACAATCTCTAAGGAGAGGAAACCCCTTCACTTGGATTGTTGGGGCCAGTGGGTTATTCCTTTATGACCAAATTCTCCACTTCAATGACTTTGCTTCCCTCTTCCCTGTTCTGCTGCAGGAAGGCAGCTTAGCTGGGCCTTCACATGCAGTGGGAAGGGAGTCACTTCACTGCCTGGAGGATGTCAACAGGACCTCTAAACTACCAAAATTTTATAGATAAACAAAGACATGAGGCCAAATCTTACTTTTTTATTTAGCTTTGAGATGTGAATGAGACTTTGAGGGATTCCTGCTGGAAAGCCTCGTAGGTTATTGTAATTTAACAAACTAATTTCATTAACTACTTTCCTCTGCACTGATGACATCCCTCAGGTCTGATTACAGTCCGGTCCTACATGTGTTGTTCCCAGAAAAACTTGCCACTCAACAAATAATCCAGAATTCATCTGCATCCCTTACCCCTACACCATCTTTCAGACTGGAACTACCCTTCACATTTCCTGAAATTTGCTCAGACATAACAGGTAGTAAGGGGAAAGAATCAGCATCCTGGTAAATTGACAGGGGCCTGTAGATTCTGCTGGACATAGTGGTGTAGTTGGAGGACTGCCTCTACTCCTAGAACCAGCAGTGGAGCCCACGACACCAGATCATGCAGCTCTATCTGAGTTGACCACCTAGAGATATGCATACCAATGTTGGAGGATATAGTGATTGGAACCAGATTGATCTCACTGACTATGAAGTCTTTGATTGGGATTATTAATATGGGCCAATCAGGAAAGCCCTGGCTGACCAATATTACCAGGAGATGCTTCTGGCTCATTGGTCTTGAGGTACGATTCTTGCTTAGGGTTTATCGTGACAAAAGATGCGAGAGGTCCTGGGTTTCAAACAAGGATGAGCCCTTGTTTCTGGTCTTCACTTTTAGGGGGTGGCTCAGTGGTTAGCACGACTGTCTCACAGCACCATGGACTTAGTTTTGATTCCAGCCTTAGATGACTATCTGTGTGGAGTTTGCACATTCTCCCTATATCTGTGTGGGTTTCTTCCAAGTGCTCCAGTTTCCTCCTGCAGGTCAGGTGGCTTGGCCATGCTAAATTGGCCACAGTGCCAGGTACATTAGTCAGAAGGGAATGGGATTGGATGAGCTCCTCTTTGGAGAGTTGGTGTGGACTGCTTGGGCCAAATGGCTTGTTTCCACACTGTAGGGAATCTAATCACTCAAAACTATTACCAGGAGATTTAGAATCTCTTCAGTTTAGAGGACTGACTGTGCTGGCTGGGAAACATTTTTTTTAAAAACCAGGAGATTCAGAATTCCCTCAGTTTTTTTTATAAAAAAGTATAACCAGGAGATTTAGTATCTTCACTGGCTGGTTACAGCCCGTGTGTTACTCTTTTCTCCTTCCTTTGAGAAAAGTTAATTTTGTGGTAGGGCTGAGCCCTTGCACTCTAGTGTTCTTTGTTTTCACATTTTTTTTTGGTGTTTAGACTGAACTCTTGTGAGAAAATACATCTTTCCAGATGAGCTATTCCTGTGGGTAGGCCTGGCCCTTGTTGGTAGACTAGGCCTCTGTAAAGAGTGAATGTCTGTGTGTGCTGGGAGGTGAGCATTTGCTGTGTCCTGGAGTTTGAGAGTGGACCAAACTCCTGTGGGTTAACTGCACCTTCACAATGTACTGTGTTCCTGTGAGTGGGCCTGGTTCTATGGATAAACTCAGCTTCTATGGAGACCGAACACCTGTGTGTGCAATAGGGTGTGTATTTGCTGCCTTCAGAAATGGACTCTGCATACGGGAGTGGAGTCTGCCTTTGGTTGTGGACTCTATCTCTGACAATGCATTCTGCATACTGGAATGGATTCTGTCCCTGGGAATGGACTCAGCCTGGGAAAGCTGTCACCCCAAAGGCTGGAGAGTGGATAAGCCATCCTGCCCACTGGAGGTGAGTAGGCTGCCCTGAAAGCTGGAAGGTAGGTAGGCCACCCTGATGCCAATCACCCTGACAGCTTGAAGATGGGTAGTTCTGAGCACTGTTGTGCTGAGAAGGGTAATTGGGACGGGCTGGCCTAGAGGTGGCTGGAAGGTGTGGCAGAGTGGCTGAGAGCCAGAAGGTGCACAAGGGCAGGCTGAGATCCGGAAGGCTTGTGGGTTGCCCTCTTCACTGTCGCCCCAGGGAAGGGGATGGGCTGTCCTAGAAGTGGCCAGAAGGGCAGCCCACAAGCCAGGTGGCACATCGGGATGTGCTTGAGCCAGATGGTTCAGAAAGCGGGTAGGCCGTCCTCAGTGCTGTCAACTCGGGCAGGTACTGGCTTGAGCCATCCTAAGGTGGATGGAAGGTGTGAAGGGGGTTTAAGGAAGCCGGAAGGTTAGTGGGCCACTTTGATCACTGCCCTCCTGGGGGAGGTAGGGAAACAGGATGGGCTGTCCGAAGGTGACGACTGCAGATGCTGGAGATGAGAGTCAAGATTAGAGTGGTGCTGGAAAAGCACAGGTCAGGCAGCATCTGAGGAGCAGGAAAATAGACGTTTCGGGCAGGAGCCCTTGGTTAGGAATAAGCATTGCCGATGAAGGGATCCTGCCCAAAACATCAATTTTCCTGCTCCTCAGATGCTGCTGACCTGCTTGGCTTTTCTGGCATCACTCTAATCTTGACTCTGTATTATATGCACTATTTTTATCTAATTGAACTGTCTTAAATGTATTTGTTACTGTTACTGTTTTTGTGATGACAAAGTGGGATTTGAGGTTTGTCCTCATTTCCCTGAAAACTGGTTAAAGGGTGGGGTTTGGGGCCTGGCTTTGTCACTACTCCCCCTTGTAAATTGCTGTTTCTCTGTGTACAGCGTATTGTTTAATTACAGTGAAAAAAACCCAGGAAATTTAGAATCCCCTCAGTTTTGGGGACTGACTCTGTGCTAGCTGGGCCACAGTCAGTGTGGACTGCTGTTGTTGCTTCCTGCTTTTTTGGGAGCTTGGAGGTGATACCTGAACTGGCTGAATTATATAGCCAGTTTATTAACTGGTATTCCTTTTTATTGAGGACTGATTCTTAAACTGCCTGATTTACGTAGTCCATCTGTTTCTGGTGTAATTCAGCCTCATTAGGGAACTGATGCTCACTGGCTGGCTACAGCCTGTGTGTTACTCTTTTCTCTTTGAGAAAAGGGCTATGCTGATTTTGTGGCAGGGCTCAGCCTTTGCACTCTGGTTTTCTTTCTTTTTGAATATGTTTTCACATTTTTGGTGTTTAGACTGAGCCCCTGTGAGAAAATGCACCTTTCCAGATGAGCTGTTTCTGTATGGGTAGGCCTGGCCCTTTGTGGGTGGATGAGGCCTCTAAAGACTGAACATCTGTGTGCTTAGAGGTGAGCATTTGCTGGGTCCGGGAGTGGGTTCATCACCTGCACTGTCTTGTGTCTCCGGGTCTGGCACACTTCAGTGTGGGCTGGTGACAGCTTTGTGGGTGGGTAGGCTGTTCTAGGCACTGTCACTCAGAGAAGGGGTCTCTGGATGGGCTGTCCTAGAGGTGATCAGAAGATGTGGCAGAGCAGCTGAGAGCCGTAAGGGACGTAGGGGCAAGTTGAAATCCAACAGTCTGTGGGCTGCCCTGCATGCCATCACCCCAGGGAAGAGGACGATTGTCCTAGAGGTAGGTGAAAGGTGTTAGGGCAGCCCATGGGCTGGATGGCGTGTCAGGGTGGGCAAAAGCCAAAATGGTACGTAGAGGCAGACAGAGCTGGAAGGTGGGCAGGCCATCCTCAGCTCTGTCACCCCTGGCAGGTACTGGGGCAGGTTGTCCGAGAGGTGGATGGAAGGAGCGAGAGGATGGTTAGGGAAGCTGGAAGGTTGATAGGCAGTCCTAACTGCTGTCATGTGGGGGATGGGAAAATGGGACAGGCTTCCTAGAGGTGGCCGGAGAGCCATGGGAAGGACCAAGATTTGGAAGAGGCGTAAAATTGGGCTGCCTTCGAGTGGCCGGAAGGTGGGAGAGATGGGTGGGTTGCTGGGGTGGGTCTGTAAACTCCGCACTCTTATTTGATTGGACTGTCTTATATGTATTTGTTAATATTAACTTTAACGACAAAGGGAGAATTTGAAGTTTGTCCTCATTTCCCCGAAAACTCGTTGAACAGTAGGGTTTGGAGTCTGGCTTAGCTGTCCCTTTGCACTGTAAATTGCTGTTTCTGTATACGGCTATTCATGTTAACTGTTTGTTTGTAATTTGTACTGGTAAATAAAATTAAAAGAAAACATAAAATAGAACCAGGACATTAGGTTCTCTTCAGATCAGTGGACTGAGGTGAGCTGGCTGGCCACACAGCCAGGGTGTACTGCTGCTGTTGGTTTGTTTTATATTTGGGGGGAATCTGATTCCTGAACTGGCATCTCTTTATTGAGGACTGATTTCTAAACTAGCTGATCTTCAAAGTAAACATTTAGGTGTAATTCAGTTTCACTAGGGAACTGTTTCACTGACTGTAACAGCCCATGTTACTCTTGTCTCTTACATTTGAGAAAAGGACTATACTGATTTTGTGGCAGGGCTTAGCCCTTGCACTCTGGTTTGTTTTCTTTTCTTTGCATGTTTTCATTTTGGTGTTTAGACTGAACTCCTGTGAGATAATGCACCTTTGCAGATGAATTGTTCCTCCGTGGGTAGGCCGAGCTCTCTGTGGGTGGATGAGGCCTCTGCAAAGGCTGAATACCTGTGTGTGCTGGGAGGTGAGCATTTGCTGCCTGCAGAAGGGGACTCTGCCTTTGGTTGTGGACTTTGTTTCTGACAATGCACTCTGCACACTGGAGTAGTCTGTGTTCCTGGGAATGGACTCTGCATTCTGAAGACAACACTTTTATGGTAAAGGACTCTGTACCAGAGGGGACTCTGTTTGTTGGTAATTGGCTCTGCCTTGTTGCTTGTTGGTTTTATCACCTGCACCATCTTGTGTCTCTGGGTCTGGCAGACCTCACTGAGCTGAGAGGTTCATCCCAAAAGCTGTCAAGCTGACAGCCACAAGGCATTAGGCCTTTCTGAGCTCTGCCATCCTGGGGAGGGGGTGCGGAAACAGGACGTGGCGGCCGGAAGGTGTGTCAGGGCAGACAGAGCCTGTAGGGGCGAGCTGCCTGTGAATGGCTGGAAGGTGGGAGAGTCAGTTAGCTTGCTGGGTTGCCAGGCGGGCCTGTGTTACATGCACAGTTTATCAGATTGTCTGTCTGTGTGTGATTATGTTCACTGTTTCCTTCTTGATGATGTAAGGTGGGATTCAAGGTTACCTCATTTCCCTGTGAACTGACTTTGCGGCCTCTTTTCCCTGTAAAATGCTGTTTCTTGGTCATAGCTGTTCATGTTAACTGTTTGTAATTTTTACTGGTTAATAACATTTATAACCGGGAAATTAGAATCTCCTCAGATCAGTGGGCTGACTCTGAGCTGGCCAGCTAGCTGGCCATAGTGCTGTGCACAAGTAAATAAAGGGTGACTTGGTGACAGGATACCAGTCCTCCATGCAGTTATTTTAGAGGACTTCTCCACTTGGCCAGTGGAAAAGCCACCACCTTCTCTCTAATACCTCAGTCTATCTTTGCGACTATATCTCTCCTTTGTTCATGCTGCACCCACTATCGCTACTGTCTGCAACATCTTTTGTCATTCACGCTCACCCAACCCAGTCCCCTGACACAACTAATCTCATGCCCCCAGTGCTGCCTCATCAGTCACTCAGCACACTTCCCCACCTGAAACAAAATTAACAGCTGTGTTCCACACTTTTCTTCTCCTTTAATACTTATCTCTCTATCTTTTTTTAGGAGGAAAACAGTCCCTTAGCTGGCAGAAAGAAGTTTTAAGGATAGTAGAAAAAAACATAGTTGGGTAGAAGGGTTACCTTTACTTGAGGTAGGCTGGTAGTGCAGGAGTCTCCTGTGGCTATCCCCATCTCAAACACGTAGTCTGTTTTTTGGAAAATGTGGAGATTATGGACTCTAATGTAGTACCGTCAGCTCGGTTTTAGTTGAGGCTGGCTCTAATGTAATGAGAGATATCTCAGGCTCCAAGTGATTGACTATGGTTGAGGAATCTCTAGTCAGGGGTACAGTGAGACATCACTGAATTCCTTGGAAAGGGTGCAGAATATTCTCTAAGGAGAGAGTGACCAGCAGGAGGTCATTGTACACGTTCTTACCAAGAACAGAAAAGAAAGGGATGCAGATGGTGGGGAAGGGGGAAAAGAGTTGGAGATATTTGAGATGGGTACAGTTGAGAAGTGCAGCAAATTAAATCAATGTCAGCAAGGCAGAGAACGAAGAAAGACTGATAAATCAGATGACATTCTTCAATGCAAGAGGCCTGACAGGTAAGTCAGATGAACTCAGGCCATGGTGCAGAACATAGGACTGGCATTTCATAGCAATTAGAGACCTGGCTCAGGGAAGGGCAAGACTGGCAACTTAAATGTTCCATAATATAGATACTACAAGGATGGAAAGAGAAGAGTCTCATGTTTAGTTAGGCATAACACTACAACTCTAGTTTGGGAGGATATTCCTGGGAATACATCCAGTGAAGTTATTTGGGTGGAACTGAGAAACTATAGGCCTACCAATAGTCAGTAGGAAATTGAGTAGCAAATTTGTAAGGGGATCGGAGTTACCTGTAGGAATGAAAAGGTTGTCATGGTAGGGGATTTTTAACTTTCTAAACAGAAACTGGATTGCCATAAAGTTAAAGGCTTAGACAAAGAGGAATTTGTTTTCTGATTCAGTATGTGGATGAACCAACTAGAGAGATCAAAACTTGACCTTCTATTGGGGAATTAGAATATGGCAAGTGACTGGTGTCAGTGGGGGAACACTTTGAGGCCAGTGGTCACAATTATATTAGTTTTAAAATAGTTATGGAAAAGGGTAGCCTTGATCTAAAAGCTAAGATTCTAAATTGGAGGAAGGCCAAACTCAACAATATTAGGCAAGAACTTGCAAAATTGATTGGGAGAGATTATTTGCAGGTAAAGAGATGATTGGAAAGCTGGAGGCCTTCAGAAATGAAAGAATCCAGAGGCAGTATGTTCCTATTAGTATGAAGGGCAAGGCTGGTAGTTGTAGGGAATGCTGGATGACTACGGAAATTGAGGTTATGGTCAAGAGAAAGGAGATGTACATGGCAGATATAGACAGCTGGGATTATGAACCCCTTGTGGAGTATAGGGGGAGTAGTAGTATACTTAAGAGGGAAATCTAGAGGGCAAAAAGAGGACAGGACAGAACTTTGCCAAGTAGGGTTCAAGAGAATACAAGAGGGATTCTACAAATATATTTAGGTCAAAAAATGAGTAAAGCTCAACAAGGCCACCTATGGGTGGAACCACAGGAGATGGGTAAGATAGTAAACAAGTGTTTCGCATCAGTGTTTACAGTGGAGAAGGTAATGGAAGTGACAAAACTTTGAGAAATATAACAGGGGCATCTTAGTGTCCAAATTAGAGGTAGTGCTGGATGTCTTAAAATGTATAAGTGAATAAATCCCATGTACTTGATCAGGTCTATCCCAAAATATGTGGGAAGCTAGGGAAGTGATTGCTGGGCCTGTTGCTGAGATATTTGTATTATCCATCACCACAGGTGAGGTGCCAGAAGATTGGAGGGTAGCAAATGTGGTTAAGAAAAGGTGGTAAGGAGATGCCAAGGAATTATAGACCAGTGAGCCTGATATCAGTAATAGGAAAATTGTTGGAGAGGATTGAGGGACAGGATTTATATGTATTTGGAAATCAGGACTAATTAGGGACAGTCAACACGGCTTTGTGCATGGGGAAATAGTGTTTCACTATTGTGAATAGCAAGGGTTTGGAGAGATATCGGCCAAACGTTGGCAAATGGGGCTACATGAATTCCAGATATCTAATCAGCATGGGTTTGGAAAGATAATATTAAGGAGGCTAGCAAAAGGGCATTTAACGAGAAATAATTCCCCAATTGGCAACTCACTGACTAGTTAGAAACTCCTTTATGCTGCTTGTAAAAAGCTTAAATGAAGAAGAGAGACGCTATAAATGTCCAGATGAGTCTCCATGGACTTCTCATCTAATTCTGCTGTAGATCTGGCCGTGACCTATCTCACTGAGAACCTGAAGATTGCATCAATGGAATCAATTTCAACACTCTTAAAGAAATATGAAGGTGAAGCTTTTCTTGTCGCACTCACAAGAAAATCAATTTCGAAAGGAAACACAGACTTTGAATATTCAACGAGGTGGATAATAAAACAGGTGATATTTTTAAATGAAGGGGCTAGCATGGAATTAAAAATTCAGCAACACACTAAAAGCTCACAATCACATTGTCCAGAGCGGTGGCCCTGCCATTAGCCTTAATATCAATCACTGAACATTATCAGACCAGTATCTCCAACCTCCATAAATTTTACTGCTGAGAAGGTTAAAAGAAACAAGATCATGAGAATACTATTGTATCCAGTTTTATTAAACCCACTGGGTGTAATGTTCTGCTGACATAAGCAACTTGAGTGATGGCAAGAAAAGTTGAAAAGATACACCAAGTATGAGAACAAAACCAGATAATCAATGTTCTCTTTGATGTTAAAACAGCAAGTTTTGAATTTTGCTAATGAGCAGTGACTATTTTATTTCCATGAATTTTCATCTCACTAGTTGTTAATCTTGTCTAATTTCAATACAGCTTCCAATTCTCCCTTTCTTTCCAAGAAATTAGAGGCTCCTAATTCCTAATATGAAAATGGCACAGCTCATCACCACCATTTCCTTGCATGCTTATGGACACTGTCCTCTTTCACCCTTCCAGCATACAAACAAACATTATCAAATTACCAGCCTCATCTCAGCAATATGGCTGCTTTCAGATCAACTACCACATCGCTTATGCCCTTCACTTTGGAGCTCAGGGTTTCTCATCAAAGATATGTTTCTGTTAGGCTGGGCTGAAAAATGGACCTGCATATTCATGTGTCATTACGGTGGCTTTTCATATGGAGGAAAATCCACAGTTAGAGCTCAAACAACTAAAGGCAAAATCCAGTATAATCAGGAGAAGGAGGGACAATTTAAAATAACACAGGTGTACTCCTGACTTTTATTTTACTACATAAGTTGGCTTTAATGAGAAAAATATGGCCAGAAATTGAATGGTTTTAAATGTATTTATATTTGCTAACCCCAGCCTTCCCCCAACCACCGCAATCCCAGGATTATCTTCACAAAATATCTAATTAAATAAATAGGTCGGTAATCTTTCTGGCCAGGTGAGCTGCTCCTGATCTGTATGCAATGACTCCTCCTCAAAATTTGTGCACAGATCTGGCAGTTGACTATAATGAGGTTTGACTGTAAATCAATGAAAATATATGTGAAGGATAAATAAATATTGAAAAAATTCGTATTGCTTGAAATATTAAAAAAAATCGACATGAAGTGGTACGTGTACGGAATGAGTTGGCAGAGGAAGTGGTTGGGACTAGTACAATTGCAATATTTAAAAGGCATCTGGACGGGTATATGAATGGGAAGGGTTTGGAGGGATATGGGCCAGGTGCTGGCAGATGGGACTAGATTGGGCTGGGGTATCTGGTTGGCATGGACAGGTCGGACCAAAGGGTCTGTTTCCATGCTGAACATCTCTATGACTCAAAGTGTGAAAGATGGCAATTTTACACAGCCTATATCTATTTTTTTCTAAGCACACTTTATTAGCTGAACAATACACATTTTTAGCGCACCTTGCAAATGGTAATTGTTTCTTCTTCCATTCAAATCTATGCCCACAACGTCTCTTCAGAACCATGCAATCATCTTCCAGAATTTTGGTTGCAATACTATGGCATATATAAACTCTGTATGAGCAGTTTGATTATATCCTTCATCACCTTACCCTATTTTCAATGAGGATGTGAGCTAAGAAAAATCTTGATTTTATTCAATTTCCCCTATTTTAATAATTTGAAACTTGTTATTTCAAAAGCTTGCACGCATGATGTGTTTCTTGTACAAGTTAACTCAGCAAAGCATTCTCAAAGACAATTAAGGATAGGTAATAGGTTTTCACCCAGTCAGAGGCTCCCACATCCCATGAACAAAATGAATATGAAAGAAAAAGGTTAAATATTATATTAAAAGGAATAGCAAAACATTCATAGAATTCAGGCTTCCTGGGCTAGTGTTGTGCAGCATTGCAGGCCAAGAGGTGCCTGCAAACTCCTTTGATACCACTGCCAGCACTTAAGTATAATTAAGCACAGAGTGGCCCTAGGCCGAATTATTTGGCACATATCCCTTCAATCTTGTGTGGAAGGTCTTGACAAGGTTTGGCTAAAACAAAATACTTGCCTTGGGTGCAGTTATGTAAAATACTTAGACTTGAATTTCCTGCCCTGAAACCAGCATCAATAAAAACAAGACAAATACAAATATGCTACCAACTTAGCAATCAGTGCATTTTTTAAAGCTTGCTCTTTAAATGTTATGCAGTTTCATAATTTCACATTTAAACTCTCAAAAAATAATTATCGTGCTGTGAATTTCTGTTCTCATTTTTCTTTCCACACATCAACATTATGATCAAACTACAAAGAACTCCAGTCAGACTGTACTTCATATTGTGCCCTGTTCTGGTTATTGAGACATATGGGATACATTCCAGCACTGGAAACAGAACGGAGAATGTAAAAGGTTTAATCCCATCATTTGGAGTTTTGAAGGAGAAACACTGGTTCATTAATCTTGAAAGGGGTGAGCCTATAAAAAAGGTATAAAAACAGTAAAGCACCCTAAAAAAAGTATAAAATAATAAACTACATGAATAACTTAAATCCATACAGTAATTTTAAATGAAATTGTCAGAGTAGGACATAGAAATACTGACACTAGCCTCCTTCCTTTTCTTGACCAGAGCCTCAACATCTCTAATCATCCAGCATTCCCTACATCTACCAGCCTTCCTGTTCACAGCAACAGCAGGAACACACTGTCTCTGAACTCTCATTATCTCATTTTTCAAAATCTCCCACTTGCCACTTGTCTCCTTACCTAAAAACAGCCTTCTCCAATCAACCTTTCAAACTTCCCTTCAAAAAAAATGTTCAAATTTGGCCTTGCTCTAATTTAGAAATTTAACTTTTATACAAGGCCTATTTTTTGAGTAGCTATTTTAAAACTAATCATATTATGGTTACTGATCCCAAAGTGCTCCCCTACTAATATCTCAGTCACTCACCCTGCCTTATTTTCCAAGTCAAGATCAAGATCAAGTTTTGCTACATTTAGATGTTGATGAAGAAAAAATTCTTGAACGCATTCAACAAATTCTTCCCCACCCAAACAATTCCAGTCTATGTTTGGAAAGTTAAAATCCCCTACTTAACTCTATTATTCTTATAGATATTTGAGATCTCAGCAAGATAAAAGCAAAAAGTGCTGCTCAGTAGTTCAGACAGCTTCTGTGAAGCCAAACAGAATTATTACTTCAGGTCACAGTGATTTTTCATCTCAACCTGAAAAATTAACTCTTTCTCTTTCCATAGTTGTTGCCCTAGTATTTCCAATTTTTTCTTTATTTTGCATTTTCAGCATGAAAGTCATGAAAACAAAACAGCTGAATGACAAAAGATGACATTTGGAAACGGTGAATGGTGTAATAAATAAATGGTTAGAGTGACATTCGGACCTGTAATTATCACATGATCTTGTGACTTATTAATTTTTGATGAGGGATCTGACAAAAGCCTATAATTATGTATGTATTATGTAAGTTGCATTTGATTCCCCCTCAGCTAGAACAGTAGTTTATCTACTGAAAAGATCCATTTTAGCAGTTCTCCCTTATCAGCCATTCAGACAGTAAGATGGCTTTCAATTTTCACAGGGCAAATTTGTTTTAATAACATGCTCCTAAGATGTTATTAACCTAAAACAAAAAACAGAAAAACTCAGCAGATCTGGTAGCGTCTATGGAGAGAAATAAAGTTAACATTTAGAGTCTGGTATGACTCCTCTTCAGAAACTAGCTATTCACTAGTTTCATTAACCAACATACTTCAGTAACATAGCAGCTTGTTTAGAAAGTGCCCAGTAAATGGTCCTGGGTATATTTTTGTACTATTCACAGTTGTGTGCTATTGGTGAAGAAAGAACACAACCTGACTCTTTTCAGAAACTAATTAAAGATACAATATTAAAAAGGACTTTTGACAAGCAATTTATTGGTGGAATATGTTTGTCTTGACTCTATGACTTTAAAGGGAACATGCTAATGTGTGAGCAACCAGGATGTAGAATGTCATTAATACCTATTGCCAGTTCAACTTGCAGTACAAACAGTTGTTCAACTTCTTTGACAAATCTGATTGCTGAGCAACGTTAACCATAATTCAAACAAACCAAAGTTCATTTACCAGTTCTGGCATGAAATTGGTAGTTTTGTCTAACTAAGCTCAAAACCTTGATACATTCTCAAATCCAAATGTTGTGTGATGACATGCTGCAACTGAGAGATATAGTTTTGTACGAGAGCCACACAAAATGACAGGCTTCAGGGAAAATGGAGAGAAAATAGATAAATGGTGACTTCATTATGTGGCTCACAAGTATTGTATGTTCTTTTGCCTTGGCTGGTCACCTGGTTAGAGACAAAAAAACCTGTTCACCTGGCAATATCTCAAGGCAACAACCTCTATTTATACTCAAGTCACATGTGTCTGGTATCACCTGTTTGAATTTCAATGATGTGGTATTTTGGCAAGATCTGTCACAGTTCATGGAAAAATTTTGAACTCTATTGTACATCTCACTAATTTAACTGCACAAAAAAAAGTTTATCATTTAGTAATGGTGGCTGGAATGTCGCTTTTTTTAAACTTAATTCTGGTCTTTAAGGCTCACTAAAGAACAAAAGGAGTTTGGGAATGGTTGGATTACAGTGTCTGACCCTGTTATTCAGAAACGGAGTCCAGTAATTTTTTCTGTGAATTGACCATGAACAATTAATGCAGCGAAATAATTTCAAAACCATGCAACTAGTTAGCTCCATGCATTCAGAGCCATTCGGGACAAGTATCTGGAATTTGGCTAGTACCCAAATTTGAGTGAACTGACTCCAAACTTGGGCTTTTCTCTCTAACATCAATTCTAAAAAGGTAAGAGCAAAGATTGTAAGAAACACAAAAAGTGTAGCTTTTTTGGCTATCCACAGACTAAAGAATTGAATGCTTATTGCAAACAAGCACAGACCTCCTACTGTTCAACTGTGTTCCAATTTTTATTTTAACAAAGCAACAGCATACTGGGCAATAAATACTATTTCTGAGACATCAGCCTTACACAGAAGCAAAGAGTCTGGAGGGTAAACTTGAGCAAAATTAATGAATAACTGAAATTTATTTGATGCCAGTTTTTAGTGCTCACAGACCACGAGGGCCAACTGCCAGTACATTGCAGGCCGTTCACAGGCGAGCATGCCCACACAAGCATGTTAATGACTCCGATTACTTTTAAATGTTAAATGATCAGTAAAAGAAATAAAAAAGTATTTCGCAAATCTTTTGCTGTCTGGGAATGAAGAGCCACAGAACAGTGCATATTTCTCCTCTTAATGACACACAAGTGACAGTGCATTGATGATTTTCCATTTATCCAATTTATGTAAAGCATTTTTGACTACATTACCTCTGCCATATACTGGGTGTAAGTTTCTGTCATCATGAGTCACATATACATGACAGAAAATTTTTGGTAAATATAAAGAACTACAACTGCTTTTGTTAATTTTAGCTGATTAGTAGGTTTTTCCTATCCACTGCAACTGGTCACTTTTTTTTCCATTAAATTAAACGTACCTCATCCTCCTCTGTTCTAAAGAAACAATCTAGAGCCTAACTAGTTTGCAGCAAATAGCATTGGGACAGATGGCTTCCGATTGTGCCATTTGATTTGATCATGAGTGCAACAACAATCAAGGCAGAGAAGTCTGAATTTGAAGAGTTGGATCATTTGGGTGAAGTGTTATATAAAAATGTACAGAATGTGCTGCATTGCATTCATAATTTTAAAAGTCTTAAGAGCTTGTAACATGATTAATTTTATTTACTGAATAAATTTTAAAAGATTTAAACCGATGTAATGGATCATTATCAGCAAGATCAGTAAGACAGAGAGAAAAACAAAATTTGCTCCATGTCACAATCCTGTAGCTGGGCAAATTGTTAACCATGACATGACACTCCTATGAATGTAAACCATAATGCACAAGTCCCCAAGGCTATTTTTCATCATTTATAGTCGCAGAATAACCATTGATGAGGTGAGGGGCTTCACTTCACAATTAGGTGACCCAAATTGTGGGAAAATGGTCATTTTTGTGACCGTCTATTTAATCAAGGATGTATAATTGAACTTTAAAAAAAAGTGAACCACTCTTTCCTTCTGGATTTCAATGGGATTGCCTGCAGAACAGCACTCTAATCAAGTAAGAAATATTGCAATGTTAGGTTAGAACCCAGCCAGAGGCAAGCAATACCCTCAAAAAGACACAAGGGCAAAGACAATCTGTTACAAAGTACAATAGAAGATTATAGTGTAGAAACCAAGTGTATATCACATATAAAAGCACTTAGTCATCTAAGGCAACAAAAATCATATTTTCCCATTTTATGCACACAATGATTAGTCTTTAGAGTGAGATAAAAGCATTGTCAACTTATGAAGGCATTGTGATTTCAAAAGAAATAATAAGCTATGGTAGTTTTATTTGTTGGGGAATGATGTCACAGAGATAGTTCACTCCCATCAGTGAACACAATGGGGCTTAAAAGTCACAGGCTGTACAAAATTATCTTTCATCACTAATTTTGCCTCAGCTGAAACTGTACTTCAATTGCACATGTTATTTCATGAAGCTTATGTATTAAAATGGCAATTTGATACTTTATAATTGAAAATAAAACCACAACTATCATATTTAAAAAAGATCCTCCAGTTTAGCCACAGCCAGCTGAAGTTATAGTCTGACGAGTTTCAGATAAACCTTTATACTGGAATGTCAAATGGTACACAGAGGTCCTGCTACACTAACAAATCAAGTATGATCGCATCACTGCCAAATATTGTGACATTAAGGTCTCTGCATTCTGGCTGAGGAAGCAGGGAGGACACTGCAATTGCCTTCACTCAGCTCGACAGAAGAAGCAAGACAAGTGATTTAGGTTTTTTTTCCTAATTATTTCACAATGATTCCTGGTGGAAAATGGGGATGCAAGAACAGCCAGTGAGGATAGAAAGGGGTTTGGCAGAACACATCCTCTTCCACTTCCCCTTCTTGATTTTGAGATTTTGGCATAAAGCATAGTGTCTACCTGGGTGATTTCATAAGACAAACACAAGTGAAAAAGTCCATTTGACATGTTTTAGATTAAGCCTCTGAAAAACTCTATTGGGTGAGAAACACAGAAGCCTTGATAAAGAAACCAGTGGCAAAATTGGGAGAATTTTGTTTGATGTGCCAAGTTGCCATAATATGAAAAGCCCTGCCTGAAAGAGAGTGGTGGAACCAAGATTGCAAAGTGGCTTCCAAAAAGGAAATGGATAAATACTAATTCTGTAGGACTACAAAAAAAAAGGAACAGGGAAGTGGGGCTTATTTAATAGTGCATTCAAAGAGGTAGCATGGACATGATGTGCTGAATGGCTTCCTTCTTTAAAACTCACATATCATTGTAAAACTAAATGACATGGGCACACACAATTGTTGACTGGGAACACTGGGCCACTCACCCCATGGCAAGTAATGCAAGTCATGGCTCCATGCTTTTCAGTGGCAAAAACACACTATTCATAGTTACCTTCAATGTTCCCATTAGGTTACAAGTGCGCATGGCTGAACAACAACCTGAAAAAAGTTACAGCATAGGCCATTCACAAATTGTCCCTCTCAGTACCACGCAAGAGTGTTTAAAGACTCTGCTCCTTTAAATGAACAGGATATGCATGATATAAAATTTAGAGAGAACACTGGGTATCTACTTTGTTATTTCACTGAGTTGGAAGTCTATTCTGTAAAACGCTTCCCCCTTAATACATAGAATCACCATAGTGTGGGAGCAGGCCATTTGGCCTATTGAGTCCACACCAACTGTCCAAAGAGTACCGCACTAAGGCTCACCCCCCATCCCTGTAACTCTGCATTTCCCATGACTAATCCAGTAAATATGGAAATGTCAAGTAGCCTAAGTACTGTCAAAGCTGACGTACTGAAAAGGAGATCAGCCTTGTTTTCTGCTCCTTACTGTCAACGCCATGTGGTGAAAAGTGCTAATCGCGGACAATCAGATGTTCTCTCTCCCAACTGCTTAGCTGACAAATCCATGTTGGTTCATACATGATGAATGATGATGAGAAGGGGTCACAAGATGAGTAAAGCTACTCAGCACATCTTGGGACAACCAACCAGAAAATTCAAGTCAATCATTCACATCTGAACTGTTCCCATGTTAATTCCTCAGTTCATGTAATCCAGAACTATTGATACATTATGCCTCCAAATTTAATAAGGTCGACAAAAGGAACTGCAATTAAACACTTGCATTTGTTCACAACATAATTTCAAGGCCTTTAGTATTAAGAAAAGAAAGACTGCCCAATTTGGAACAGTATCATTTTCTGAATGGTGATATCAGTACTCTGTCCCATAAACGAGCAAATGAACAATATTTTACTAGTGATGAGTCTTTTAAATGCAGTACCGAAAAACATAATTATCTGCTTGTTTAAGTCAAAGCTAGATGCCCATATTTGATTCAATTGTCGCATAAGCATGAAAAAGCTTCTCTTTATACCAACACTGCGGTCTTGGAATAAATTACTTGGGATACATGCATTCACACAAATTTTTTTTTTCTTTACCAAGTCACCCTTTATTCACATGTGGAGAGTCAATGACACCAACCCAGCTTCCTCAGAGGCAGCTCTCAGAGTGAGCAGATCTCCTGACACTCCTGTTCTTTTTTTTTCTTTTTAAACCCCCACACTACCGCCTAACTGCGGTAGTGCTTATTTTTAAATCACACGGATATTACTATTGCTACGCTAATGCAACTGATGGTTAATACTCAATCAACCTGAAATGATTAAGTTTGGTTGTGTTCACTTCAGCAGACTGACAGAAGATTATCGAGAAAACACTTAAATGGTTATTTTGAGATTGCTTTACTTCTGTAGTCCTTCATCAGAGTCAATGTTATGCTCACTCATAAATTGGACTAGTAAGTTTCTTTTGATTCATGAATTCTGTTTTTAAAAAAAACAGACAGAATCAACATTAAGGCAAGGAAGTTGGAAACTACAACTTACTTTTAGTAACAGTTCACAAAAACTAAAGACCTATACAAAAACAAAGTTAGAGCTTTTTATCTAAACCTATGCTTCTATTTCTCTCCCTGCAATCCCTACCATGAAAAAAGGTACATTTAAACAAAACAGATTGTTAATTATTTTCTGACTAAACTATGAACTGACTTCTTACTGTCATTTAAAAAACTTGTTTGTTTGCTCTCTCATGTTTGAGCTTATTTTTAGCAGGAAAAACAAGGGGAAAAAAAGTGGAGAGAAAATGAGGGTGGGAAGAATTTCCCCCAGAGCCAGAGGTAATTTTGGAAGTGGGTAATGTCAGATTCACCTCAGAGGATAGTCCACTTTCTTGCAATTTTTCTGGAGATGGCTTCAGGGAAATAATGGCTATCTGATCAGCAGTACCAGGAGTCTGATTTGAGTAATTATTAGACCACTGAGACAAATAACAATTGAAGCAGGAATTGACACAAAACCACTATGTTCTTTTAGGTATGTACTGGACAGAGTACAAACAATGCTCAACCAGCCCATGCTCACAAAGCCCCAAACAAACTGTCTACTTTTAAATGAGATTCTGCATTTAGGCAACATTTGCTGAATAATCCTGAATGCACTAATAGCTACATGAACAAGTTATTTCAGATAATCAATCGTGCTTATAATATGGTTCATTTACATTTGCTTGAAATGCCAGACATTCGTATCAAGAACCAGTTCCCTGCAAAAAGAAATGAAGTCCTAGAGTCATAGAGATGTACAGCATGGAAACAGACCCTCGGTCCAACCTGTCCACGCTGACCAGATATCCCAACCCAATCTAGTCCCACTTGCCTCACGCAGCCCATATCCCACCAAACCCTTCCCATTCATATACCTATCCAAATGCCTCTTAAATGTTACAATTGTACCAGCCTTCACCACCACTTCCTCTGGCAGCTCATTGCATACACGTACCACCCTCTGCGGGAGAACGTTGTCCCTTAGGTCTATTTTATATCTTTCCCTCTCACCCTAAACCTATGTCCTCTAGTTCTGGTCTCCCCCACCCCAAGGAAAAGACTTCGTCTATTTACCCTATCCATGCTCCTCATAATTTTGTAAACCTCGATAAGGTCACACCTCAGCCTCCGACGCTCCAGGGAAAACAGCCCCAGCCTGTTCAGCCTCTCCCTACAGCTCAAATCCTCCAACCCTGGCAACATCCTTGGAAATCTTTTCTGAACCCTCTCAAGTTTCACAACATCCTTCCAATAGGAAGGAGACCAGAATTGCATGCAATATTCCAAAAGTGGCCTAACCAATGTCCTGTACAGTCGCAACATGACTTCCCAACTCTTGTACTCAATACTCTGACCAATAAAGGAAAGCATACCAAACGCCGCCTTCACTACCCTATCTACCTGCGACTCCACTTTTAAGGAGCTATGAACCTGCACTCCAATTTCCTCTTCAGCAACACTCCCTAGGACCTTACCATTAAGTGTATAAGTCCTGCTAAGATTTGCTTTCCCAAAATACAGCACCTCGTATTTATCTGAATTAAACTCCATCTGCCACTTCTCGGCCCATTGGCCCATCTGATCAAGATCCTGTTGTAATGTGAGGTAACCCTCTTCACTGTCCACTACATCACCAATTTTGGTGTCATCTGCAAACTTAGTAACTGTACCTCTTGTGCTTACATCCAAATCATTTATGTAAATGACAAAAAGTAGCGGAGCCAAGTAGCGATCTTTGTGGCACTCCACTGGTCACAGGTCTCCAGTCTGAAAAACAACCCTCCACCACCACCCTCTGTCTTCTACCTATGAGCCAGTTCTGTATCCAAATGGCTGGTTCTCCCTGTATTCCATGAGATCTAACCTTGCTAATCAGTCTCCCATGGGGACCTTGTCGAACGCCTTACTGAAGTCCATATAGACCACATCTACTGTTCTGTCCTCATCAATCTTCTTTGTTTCTTCTTCAAAAAACTCAATCAAGTTTGTGAGACATGTTTTCCCACGCACAAAGCTATGTTGACTATCCCGAATCAGCCCTTGCCTTTCCAAATACACGTACATCCTGTCCCTCAGGATTCCCTCCAACAACATGCCCACCACGGAGGTCAGGCTCACCAGTCTATAGTTCTCTGGCTTGTCTTTACTGCCCTTCTTAAACAGTGGCTTCACGTTTGCCAACCTCCAGTCTTCCGGCACCTCACCTGTGACTATCAAATATCTCAGCAAGAGGCCCAACAATCACTTCTCTAGCTTCCCACAGAGTTCTCGGGTACACCTGATCAGGTCCTGGGGATTTATCCACCTTTTGTTCAAGTCTTGCACCTATTTTTTTTTAATTACCCAGGAGCTTGGGAAACAGTTAATTTCTTATTGCTTTCTCAGGGCAATGCCTCAGCTGAAGTTAGCTCCTTTTTCCCTATCGTATAAATTGGTGTGATCCTTTGAAATTTGGCATTCTTACATTTGTGGATGAATGCAAAGCAAAAACACATTCAAAAAAGGTCTAGTTTTTAGCAACTTACAGATTCTGGACTATCAGGTGACAAATTAGTAGGTGCCCCTTGAACTAAACTTTAACCCACAGTACATTCTTTGTCCAGAGTTCATCTATTCATCATTAGCAAGGTCAGAGCACCAAGAGATAAAAATATAATGTTTAGTTTAAGGATGCAGGTAGGCCATTTAGGGATTAAGTTGAGGAGAAATTTCCTCTTGCAGAGAGTGTGATGAGCCTGCAGAATTAGAAAGTTGTTGAGGTCAAATCATTGAATATTTTAGAGAAGGAGTAGGGCTACTGGAATCAAAAGGTATGGGAAGAAAGCAGATGCAGGGTACTGAGTTGTATGATCAGCCATGATCACATCCAATGGCAGAGCAGGCGCGCAGGATTGAATGGCCTCCTTCTGCACCTGTATTCTATGTTCACTTTAATGGACGAAATTGGCAAGTCTCAGGTCATCTGCCTTCGAAGGTCTGAAATGTGTGTTTTGCCTGCAGGAGACTAACCAGAGAGTGCAAAATTTGGAAGACTGACTTCTGATCCAATAATTTATTATCACGGCTTCATCTTGCATGGTCATATCGTGCTCTAATTACCTCGGAAGCAAATAATCTTGAAAGATGGTCTGCTGATCACTCCGATTGGTCCTTTCCCACCTTCAAAGTGCTCACCATTCCCAAATGGATGATTAATAACAAGGCAGCTGCTACTTAGTTAAATACTACAAACATTAAGGCAACTGGATTCACTGAGGCACTGAGCAGATTCAGGACATGGAAATGGTTCTGCCTCCAAGTTTACATTTTCACCTATAAGAATTCAGCAGAATTAGATTCCCTAAAAATCTAGGTCAAAAGAAAACCGTAAATGCCTATTTTTAAATGTGAACACTCCAGAAATATAAGAAAACTAGCAAGGGTAAAGTTGAGTTACAATGTTGATTCACAATTTCTTTATACTTCAAAGGAATTATACGTGAGTTCTCTAAAAACAGTTCATTCTTACCAGTTAAAAAAGGGGCTCAGAATAAAACTGCTTATCTTCAGACAGATCTTCTTTAAAAGTGAAATTGAACTGACTATTGTGTCCCTAGCCACTGCAATGATGAGATAATAAAAATTTTGCCCCGTCATAATACTTTTGCCTGAATTTTCACTTATTTGGCAGGAAAATTATATCACAGGAGTTACTGATTCACAGCTATGTGTCATATACATCGAATCCTCCAAATCATGTTGTATCAGTAGGAAAAGAACTACACACTTATGAAATGGCTGCAACTTTCTCTAAAGCTCAGAGTACTTGTATACATGCAGGGATATATATACATGAAACTGAGCACTTGCATGCATGGAGCAGCACAGAATTTTGGAAAATATTGAAATGCCATTGGATGTGGTTAATACAGCTCAGCTTTAGTGAAGTGGGGAGTGATATTTGTCAATGAGCATGGTTCATGGCTACGTTCTGGCCCTAGCATAACAAAATGCTGCTTTTATGTATTTTAGAATTAGAATCAGAATCCCTACAGCTTGGAAACAGGCCATTTGGCTCAACAAGTCCACACCGATCCTCCAAACAGTATCCCAACCAGACCCATTCACCTATTTCCCAACATTTCCCCTAATTAATGCATCCTTGAACATTACGGCACAATTTAGCATGGCCAATTCACTTAACCTGCACATCTTTAGACTGTGGGAGGAAACTGGAGCACCTGGAGGAAATCCACACAGACACTGGGAGAATGTACAAACTCCACACATACAGTCACCCGAGGCTGGAATCAAACCTGGGTCTCTGGTGCTTTGAGGCAGCAGTGCTAACCACTGAGCCACCGGGTAGCACCCTAATTTCTGGAAAGGAAATCTCAAGACATGGATTCCCTTCGTATTCTGTACAATGTTGACCTACTAAAAATAGAAACATACCAAATAAGAACAGGGTATGCCATTTGGCTCTTTGAGCTTGCTCTTCCGTGAAATATGATCATCGCTGATCATCCAACTCAGTACCCTGTTCCTGCTTTCTCCCTACATCCTTTGATCATTTAGCCCAAAGAAGTATATCTAACTCCTTCTTGAAAACATTCAGTGTTTTGGCATGAACTGCTTTCGTGGCAGAGAATTCCACAGGCTCACCACTCTATGGGTCAAGAAATTTCTCCTCATCTCTGTCCTAACTAAATGGCGTACCCCATATCCTTAAATAACCATGGTTCTGTAATCCCGATGTTTGCCCTGCCTAAGGCCCACTTGAATTTTACAAGTTGAGAAGATCCCTTCCTCATTGTTCTAAACTTTAGCGAAAACATTCTGAACTGATCCAGTCTCTTTTCATACATCAGTCTTGCCATGCCAGGAGTCAGGATTAGGAGAAGGGACTGAAGACTTGGCTGAGAAGATGGATTTTGAGGAACAATTTACAGATAGTTGGGTTGTTTTGATAGTTGACTCTCTCACGTGTAAGAGTATAGAATTGCTAATACAGTTGATTCAACTGCAAGGTTAGGTACAACAGATGGTTTCAGACATAAGTGATAAATCATAGCAATACACATATTTTTGTTTTCCTCTGTTCTCATGGTCATATGGCAGCAACACAAACCTTTTCAATTGCAGGACGTAATGGATTGCAATCAGTGCCGATACAGCATTTCTGTAAAAAGGGGGCTACAAAATCTATTCAGTATATTTGTAAATAGTGAAAGGAGCAGTACTATTGGAAAGGTTGCCATTCCCAACTTCAGTTTTGTGGAGAGAAATATTTTGAGGAAGATTACATTAGAGTGCATTTCGGTGGTGGTTCCACTACAGCGAAGTTACATTTAAAGCAGGCACTTTGTACATCAACCAATCTTTCCTCGTAACACCTCAATCATAAACAACAATCTGTATTTCATGGAATATATACAGTTAGCTAAAATCTCTTTCTGACTACAAGTTTCTTTAATGTGTTTTTTGTCACTTCAGGAAGACCATGAGATGAAGGATAATTATGTGCTTGAACTCTCTTCTCTGGATCAGATTGATGAATTGATCCACAGAATATGGAGATATTGAAGCAGCTATACTTTGGCAGCTGGTCAAAAATCATAGAAATCTAAAGCACAAAAAACAAACAAACAAACAAACAAAGTCTTTCAGCCCATCGAGTCTAAGCCGGTCAAACCAACCATCTGAATCCCATTTTCTAGCATTTGGCCCATAGCTTCGAATGTCTTAGAGAGTTGCAGGTATACATCTAACTACTTCTTAAATGCTATGAAGGTTCTGCCTCAAGCACCCTCACAGACAGTGAGTTCCAGGTTCCCTCCACTGAAAAATAATTTCCCTCACATCTCCTCTAAACCTCCTGCCCTTTATCTACATCTCCGACCCCTTATCATTGATCCCTCTACTCAGAGGAAAAGTTCCTCTTCATTATTAGACTCAGAAGTGTATATCACGGAAACAGACCCTTTGGTCCAACTTGTCCATGTCACGCAGATATTCTAAACTCATGTAGTCCCATTTGCCATTGCTTGGCCCACATCCCTCTAAACCTTTCCTACTCATATGCCCATCCAGATACATTTTAAATGTTGCAATTGTACCAGCCTCCTCCATTTCCTCTGGCAGTTCATTATATAAACTCACCACCCCCTGCATGAACAAATTATCTTTTATATATTTCCCCTCTCACCCTAAACCTATGTCCCGTCAGTTCTGGCTCTCCGCCCCACTCCCCCCACCACCCCAAGAAAAAGACCTTGTCTATTTACCCTATCAATGCCCCTCATGATTTTATAAACCTCTAAAGGTCACCCCTCAGTCTCCGACACTCCAGGGAAAACCAGCTCCAGTCTATTCAGCTTCTCCCTATACCTCAAACCCTCCAATCCTGGCAACATCCTTGTAAATCTTTTCTGACCCCTTTCAAGGTTCACACCATCCTTCCTATAGCAGGGAGACCAGAATTGCACACAATATTCCATAAGTGGCCTAATCAATGTTCTTCCTCTGACTCCTCTGCTCCAAAGAAAACAACCCCAGTCATTCGATTAGTCATAGAGATGTACAGCATGGAAACAGACCCTTCGGTCCAACTGGTCCATGCCGACCAGATATCCCAACTCAACCTAGTCCCACCTGCCAGCACCCGGCCTATATCCCTCCAAACCCTTCCTATTCATATACCCATCCAAATGCCTCTTAAATGTTGCAGATGTACCAGCCTCCACCACATCCTCTGGCAGCTCATTCCATACATGTACCCCCCTCTGCGTGATAAAAGTTGCCCCTTAGGTCTCTTTTATATCTTTCCCCTGACACCCTAAACCTATGCCCTCTAGTTCTGGACACCCAGACTCCAGGGAAAAGACTTTGCCTATTTACTCTATCCATGCCCCTCATAATTTTGTAAACCTCTATAAAGTCACCCCTCAGCCTCTGACGCTCCAGGGAAAACAGCCCCAGCCTGTTCAGCCTCTCCCTACAGCTCAGATCCTCCAACCCTGGCAACACCCTTGTAAATCTTTTCTGAACCCTTTCAAGTTTCACAACATTTTTCTGATAGGAAGACCAGAATTGCACGCAATATTCCAACAGTGGCCTAACTCTCCAGTCCAAGCAACATCCTGGTAAATCTCCTCTGCACCCTTTCCAATGCAATCATATTCCTCCCATAATGTGGATTCCAGAACTGCACACAATATTCTAGTTTGTGCATAAATAACTTTTTATACAGTTGTAGCATTAATCTCCCCACTTTTAAAGTTAATGCCTCAGCTATTAAGGCAAACATCCCATTTACCTTCTTAACCACGTTATCTTCTTGCCCTTTTATCTTAAGGGACTGGCTGACATGCACACCAAGGTTCCTTTGATTCTCTGAACTTCCCAGGGTACAATCATTCATCATAGATCCTCTTGCCTCACATTTCTCTGGATTGAATTCCAATTGCAAATAATTAGACCATCTGACCAGTCCATCTACATCCTCCAATCTGCAGATCATATGGCTTCCAGTGGGAATAGTTGGCAGCACCTCAAGCATCTAAAAAGATAGTTGGTACTAACTTCCTCATTTTTTTCTGCCTGCATTTTGACCTGCAGAAGTTTGCCTGTTTATCTTTCATTAACTCTGCTAGAATTCATTTCAATACCTTCAGTTTCTCTCTCGAAGATAGGTGGTGCTGCAGTGCCATAAGCAAGTTATATGAATTTCTTCAGGCCAAGTAGCACTGCACTTCGCATTGTATCATTTTTTAAGGTAGGGTCCATTTCATCTCCATGAGTTCCAGTATTAGATTCAAGAGTCAGCAGGAGCCAACTTTAAAAGGTCATAAGAAAACTTTCAAATCTGTCCTTGCTTAGTCTGCAATCCGGCTTTTCAGGCAACAGGAGCTGGGTATCATACTCTTTTAATGGGGAACTTAGGCTGTGCTGCCCATTCTTGAAACCGCCCTCTGCCTCACTCACAACTTAGGACACCCACCCTGAGCTCCTGTTACACACCTCAACTCGCAAGTCTGTACAAATTCCTGATCCAGCCAATGCACTGTTCAGTGTTGGTCCCTGCAGTGAGTGGAACAATTTAAATTCCTTAAGCACTTTAAAACGATTAAAAATTACTGAAATGTTCTTAACTCTCCAAAAGCATTGCAAATGTGGAGTCACCCCACTCACAACTTGCATCAATTCTCAGTAATGTGGGTCAGGTGAATATTCCCTATTGTTTTTCCCTTGTATTATTATTTACATTTAAATTTCTCTGTTGAACTGAAACAGACTTTGATGGCAGAAATGCTATAAAAGATTTTTTTTAAAATAAAAATACTCTTCCTCAGAAACAAGTTGAAGGTTTCTTATTCAATCATGATAACTTCTGCATTTCTCACTCTACTGCACATCCTACCATTAAAAAACTCCAGTCTTGACTATACCAAATATCTTTGCTTCTGCTTTGCATCGATATCTTCAAGTAAAAATGCTCTCTCCTCCTGTCACTTTGCCAGCTCAGAGAATCTGTGTCTTTCATAAAACCAAAAGATATAAGTAGAATTTGGCCATTTGGCCCATCAAATCTGCTCTGCCTGACATCATGGCAGATGTAGGAGAAAGTGAGGACTGCAGATGTTGGAGAGCAAAGTCCAGAGTATGGCGCTGGAAAAGCATAGCAGGTCAGCAGCATCCGAGGAGCCGAAGAATCAATGTTTCAGGTAAATGCCCAAAATATCAATTCTCCTGCTCCTCAGATGCTGCCTGACCCATCATGCCTGATGTGTTTCTCAATCCCACTCCCGTCTTCTCTCTGTAATCTTTGATACAATTAATTAAGAACAAATCTATCTCTGTTTTAAATACTCTCAATGACTTACTGTTCACAGCCTTCTGTGGCAATACATTCCTCAGATTCTGGCAGACGTAATTATTCTTCAACCCAGTTCTAAAAGGTTTTCCCTTTATTTTGAGGCGGTGCCCCCTGGTCCGAGTCTCTCCTACTAGTAGAAACATCTTCACATCCACTCTATTTAAGCCTCTCAGCATTCTGTACATTTCAAATCAGATCGCTCCTCATCCTTCTAAAGTGCACTTGCAGCCTTGTCTCTCATTGCTGAATTTTTTCCCCCAACCAGTTTGTTATAGAATTATAAACAGTGCTATAGGAGGAGAAAGATTTAGGGGGAAGAAAAACAGACCTGAAGGTTATTGTATCTAATTTAAACTCACCTAATGTTCTGCTCAATGAAGTAACCAGTGGAAAATCTGACCAGCTAGAACTGAGTAATTTCACATCTAATGTTCCAAGTAATTCTTCAGTTCTAAGTGCCTACTCTGATTTTTTTCAACCCATCTACATTATAAATGGGATCCATTTGAAGTAAGCAATCCACCAATAATTTCCACTCACTTTAATTTGGTGAATACAACAGTTTCTACCCTAACACAAACCTGAATCTTCAGTGGTCCATAATCTGTAACTCTGTAAGAATTGCTGTAGCAACCCATTTCTGAACACATTTTCCCCAATCAATATATTCAGTGATCATTCTCTTGCCCCTTTTCCCAATAAATATCTATTTTCCTCCTCACCACTTTCGATAGTCAGTACTTTCCTTTTCCCAGTGAACAAGTCGATGTCTTTGCTGATCAGGCTGTCCTCAACTTGGTAGTCACAGTCTATTCCATTATAGCTGCGTTCCTCGTGTTACAGAAAATCATGCAATAAAAGTAGCGGGGCCTTTGGAAATAACAGGGTTGGGACGAATCACCAAAAATATCAGTCAGAAAAATTGAAACGAAAACAGTAGTTAGCTGAACACAAACGATACCACAGTCTAAGTAAATGTTAAAACCATAAATTTTAATGAAATAATAAATTTAATACTTTAAGGACTTCTGAGTTTGCTGAGTTACAGTATTGTATTAAGACAGGGGCTGAGGGTCACCATCATTATTTTCAGGTGCAGTTCTGGGTACAGGATTACGATAAAAGAAAATATTTAGTCCCAAAGCGGATAGCTGCAGTTCACTGTCCTTAGACTGTTTCTTGGGGGTTGGCCTAAAAAGGCATCTCGTTTTTGCTGCTTTACCATTTTTCTTCTTTCATGAAGAAGGTGCCAGATAAGACTTTATGGCACAAACTCCTGTATTGTAGCCATTGTCTACTAAGAACTACAACGGCTTCTCAACTTCCCTCAGGACAAAAGACAAAAGTTGAAAGGCCTTGTGGTGCTTCATCTCGAGCTTCAATCCCCCCCACAGCAACGAGTTGTTGTAGATCAGTTTCCACTTCTTCAAATTCAACTTGCTTTGCAAGAACGACACAATGTTCTTTGATTGCTGGAAGTTTCTCTGACAGTTCAATCCCTTCAAAACCATGAAGGAAATCCAGGAGAAACTTCCACCAAACCAAAGCTTCCTTACGGACATCACCCCAGGCCTGTACAATAATGTCAATAGCATTCTTAATGTTAAAGCTCTTCCAAAGTTGAAGAATGCTGTCCTCATTATCCCCTCCAGTAGCTGCGATCAGCTTTCTGAAAGTGCGCCTTAAATAATAAGCTTTAAAAGTTGCTATTGCACCTTGGTCCATGAGTTGAATGAGAGAGGTTGTGTTCAGAGGAAGAAATAGCACTTTCATGTTTTCAGAAAGCTCACCAATGGTTTGAGGATGGCTTGGGGCATTGTCCAGAATGAGGAGAATCTTAAAATCCAAATCTTTTCTCCTGCAATAATTTCTAAAAACATCCTCGAAAACATCACCAAGGTCAGGAATACAAATTGCCCCATCATCCTCTTTTGCTTGACTGGAGGTAAATGCCTAGAGTGGACTCAAGGTAACCAGGGATGGAATCATGTAATAGCCAATAGGCGTTTGGGTTTAAAAAGAAAGATCATGCCCCAATTCATCAATCGTTTTACAGCCAACTCACGTTGACAAAACGCGCATTATAGAACAATGATCTGTATTACAAACCCACACAGGAGCACGAACTGTTCCCATTTACTGAATAAACATCTCTGGAAGTAAACAACTTGTCTCTTCCTCCCTCATTCCAAAGATGTGCAGGTCAGGTGAATTGGCCATGCTAAATTGCTCATACTGTTAGGTGCATTAGTCAGAGGGAAGTTAGTGGGTGGGTTAGTCTTCGGAAGGTCGGTGTGGACTTGTTGGGCTGAAGGACCTGTTTCCATACTGTAGAGAATCTAATAAAAAAAATTTGTATAGAAATATGAACATGGTGGAAACAAGGGGGAATCAGCTGCATCTATGGTAGTTTTCTTACCTGCTTCATCCTCCTAAGCTCTCTTGGTTCCCTGTTTCTTCAGCATCCACCCCCAACCATCCCTCAAGTAGCGCACTCCTCCTGATTATTTTATTACTCAACAAGCTTACTTCTTTGTTACTCCATCTCCCATTCCTCTCCTATTCTGTTGTCAGCCTGTTTTCATTCAGTCTCTCTCCCCATCAAGCAACCTCACTTTCACATGACACCATTTCTGTCCAAATCCTCTAACCATCTCATTTGTTGTCTCATGAGCAATGCAACAGGAGGTTAGTTTTTGCACCAGAAAAATAAATATTACACTTTCAGTTAGTGTATGAGGCTAACATAGACTTCCTTAAAATGGAACATCTACAATGTGAATTACTGGTCATATTTCCTTGATTTGAAAATGGAATGCCAAAAGGTGGCATTAGTAGTTAATCATGTAGTGGGAGACTGGGATTTTCTGGAGAGACAGGTTCCCTTCTATGAAAGATATTACTGAATTAGAGGTTCTTAGATCAGTACTGCAGCATTCATGAATATTTTATTTCTAGTATCAGCCCACAATTCCGATGATTTATTATGTTCAATTTTGTAACGTGCTGTGGTTGGAAAAGTTAAAAATCTCTGGTCCAAAGAAGAAAGAATTGCATTGTGTTAAAGGCTTTTTCACGATATCAGGATATCCTAAATCATTTTAAAATTAGGAGGAGACAATAGCCTACTTGAATTATCTCTTGTGGGTGAATCTAGAGACACAGGTAATGTTCTGGGGATGAGGGTTCAAATCCTGCCATGGCTGATTTGAATCCAACAAATATCTGCAATTAGGAGTCTAATGATGACCATGAATCCATTGTAGATTGTTGGGGGGGGGGGGGGGGGAACGCATCTGGTTCAGTATTGTCCCTTTTTGGGAAGGAAACTGCCATCTTTACCTGGTCTGGCCTACATGTGACTCCAGATCCACAGCAATGTGGTTGATTGTTAGTAATGGGTAATAAATGATGGTCTTGCCAGCCCCCATCCTGTGAAAGAAGAAAAACCTCACAGCCAATGAAATGCCTCCATCCAAGAAGCCAGTTTCAATGTAGGAGGAGGCAATGGATGAGTTGGAGCAGCCAAGAGTGGAGAACAAAATCAAAAATGAAAAAAAAAAGCAAACCATGAGGGGCCAGTGTAACAACAGAAAGAGGCTGCTATATGATGGTCACACAAGCAGCTCCTCTGACAAAGGTGAGTGGAGGGTTGGTCACAGACAAACAAAAAGAGATGAAGCAGCATGGAAGGGATCTGGTTGCACTGCACAGTAATCTAAAAGTCTTATCAACTGGTTTTCAAAACTGCCAGCATTAATGTGTGGAGCATTAAAACCACTATGCGATGTGTTTACACATTGTCTTACTTCGCCAAAATCAAAGCAGTCATCCTGTTGATGCAGGATTGCAGGATACCATACCTCAGCAACTACAGGAATTGGTCAAACTTGTTGACCCACTGGCCATCAATCTGGTCAGGAAATAATGAGTGCCATTTCTCAGGGGTGGGTATTCTGCCACAAGGAGGCAGCTTCATCATCTCCAAAGTTGAGGTTGAACATGGGTGACTCCTTGTAGCAGTCTCAGGTTCAGAAACACTGTCTTGAGATTAATGTGTACACCCCAATAGTAAAGAGTGGGTGACAGACTGTCCTAGCTGATCATTCTAACTGGAGTCTCCAACTGCATCATTGATGTGGCTGGATGATCCAGAGAGGCTGATAGTAAACTGGATGCCACATCCAAATTCTTGATGGAATTGGTTAAGGACATTGAGCTGCATGACATCTTCAGCATTCCTGCAGATGGCGTGCAGCATAGATACACTTGGTGGCGACCAAATGGGTCTATCTGCTCAAAGATAGATCTCCTTTCTGTGTCCCGAGTGCACTAGATTAGATCTGATGATGTCAAGCCAGTGTTCTTCTCTGACTAATGCTTCCTGCCAACTGACTGTTACCTACAAGACAACCAGTAAGCCAGCAAGGGAATGTGGGAGTTAAATGTAAAACTGTTGATCCCACAACACATCTCAGAACTCAAACAGGATTACACAGACGGAGAGCTGTAAAACCCCTCTGTGAGTCTCTGGTGGAGTAATATGAAACAGTGAAGTGGAGCATCAAGAGGTTCTTCAACTCAAAGGTGTTCAGAAGGTGAGAGAAAGAGAGAGAGAGACACCAGGAAAACTATTCAAGCTCCAGAAAAACATGTAGAACCTACCCCTGCTGCAGACAATGGAGGTTGATGTCAAAAAGGACCCCCAGGAGGTGAAGAGCCAGCGAGGCTCATGCTTTGCCTCAGTGATCTCCAAGATAGTCTTTTGGTCCAGGTTCTGCCCTGTGGATCAGGATGTGACGTGCTCATTCTTCTTCTTCCAGCAGATGCTCAGGGAAAGCTCTGTGATCAGCAGCCTGAAGGAAGATGGCTCATTTTGTCATCTCAGTCTGACATCCTGAGGATAACCAAATCCTTTTATGTCAGGCTGTATGCACAAGGTCCACAGATAGCACTGTTACCCAATTGTTCCTTTCCTGTATCATGGAGGTCTTAGACAACAGCACTAGGAAGAGACCGAACCAAGCATTATCCCTGGATGAGTTGACCAAGGCCCTTGAGTTCTGTAAAAAAGGATAAAACTCCTGGAAGCAATGGCTTACTGGCCTAATTGTATTCAGGTCTGTGGGACGTGATTGGCCAGGACCTGCTGGAAGTGTACAACAGTATGTTTCTGGCAGCTAGCATGTGTGAATCCCTAAGCATCAAAGACAAAAGGGAAACTAGGGAGAGAATAGAAACATAGAAAAATACTGCGCAGTACAGGCCCTTCGGCCCTCGATGTTGCGCCGACCAAAGCCTACCTAACCTACACTAGCCCAATAACCTCCATATGCTTATCCAATGCCCGCTTAAATGACCATAAAGAGGGAGAGTTCACCACTGCTACTGGCAGGGCATTCCATGAACTCACAACCCGCTGAGTAAAGAATCTACCCCTAACATCTGTCCTGTACCTACCACCCCTTAATTTAAAGCTGTGTCCCCTAGTAACAGCTGACTCCATTAACAGAAAAAGGTTCTCAGTGTCTACCCTATCTAAAGGGCCCCTTAAAAAATCAGCAAAGCCACCTTACGAGATGGGGGAAGACACTAAATGAGTATTTTGCATCAATGTTTACTGTGGGGACGGATATGGAAGAAAGAGAATTTTAAGAAATAAATAGCGACATCTTGAAAAATGTCCATATTACAGAGGAGGTGGTGATGGATGTCTTAAACCGCATAAAAGGTGGATAAATCCCTGGGACCTGATGACAAGTAACCTAGAGCTCTGTGGGAAGTTAGGGATGTGATTGCTGGGCCTCTTGCTGAGATATTTGTATCATTGATAGACACAGGTGAGGTGCTGGAAGACTGGAGGCTGGTTAATGTGTTGCCACAATTTAAAAAAAGGTAAAATCCAGGGAACTATAGACCAGTGACCCTGACATCGGTGGTAGGCAAGTTAGAACATAGAACAGTACAGCACAGAACAGGCCCTTCAGCCCACGATGTTGTGCCGACCACTGATCCTCATGTATGCACCCTCAAATTTCTGTGATCATATGCATGTCCAGTCGTCTCTTAAATGTCCCCCATGACCTTGCTTCCACAACTGCTGCTGGCAATACATTCCATGCTCTCACAACTCTCTGTGTAAAGAACCCGCCTCTGACATCCCCTCTATACTTTCCTCCAACCAGCTTAAAACTATGACCCCTCGTGTTAGTCACTTCTGCCCTGGGAAATAGTCTCTGGCTATCGACTCTATCTATGCCTCTCATTATCTTGTATCCCTCAATTAGGTCCCCTCTCCTCCTCCTTTTCTCCAATGAAAAAAGTCCGAGTTCAGGCAACCTCTCTTCATAAGATAAGCCCTCCAGTCCAGGCAGCATCCTGGTAAACCTCCTCTGAACCCTCTCCAAAGCATCCACATCTTTCCTATAATAGGGTGACCAGAACTGGACGCAGTATTCCAAGTGTGGTCTAACCAAAGTTTTATAGAGCTGCAACAAGATCTCACGACTCTTAAACTCAATCACCCTGTTAATGAAAGCCAAAACACCATCTGCTTTCTTAACAACCCTGTGCACTTGGGTGGCCATTTTAAAGGATCTATGTACCTGCACACCAAGATCCCTCAGTTCCTCCACACTGCCAAGAATCCGGTCTTTAATCCTGTACTCAGCTTTCAAATTCGACCTTCCAAAATGCATCACCTCGCATTTATCCAGGTTGAACTCTATCTGCCACCTCTCAGCCCATCTCTGCATCCTGTCAATGTCCCGCCATAGCCTACAACAGCCCTCTATACGGTCAACGACACCTCCAACCTTTGTGTCGTCTGCAAACTTGCTGACCCATTCTTCAATCCCCTCATCCAAGTCATTAATAAAAATTACAAACAGTAGAGGCCCAAGGACAGCGCCCTGTGGAACACCACTCACCAGACTTCCAGGCAGAATATTTTCCTTCTACTACCACTTGCTGTCTACTGTTGGCCAGCCAATTCTGTAGGAGAAAGTGAGGACTGCAGATGCTGGAGATCAGAGCTGAAAACGTGTTGCTGGAAAAGCACAGCAGATCTGAAGAAGGGCTCATGCCCAAAACGTCGATTCTCTTTCTCCTTGGATGCTGCCTGACCTGCTGCGCTTTTCCACCAACACATTTTCAGCCAATTCTGTATCCAGACAGCTAGGTTCCCCTGTATCCCATTCCTTCTGACCTTCTGAAAGTTGCTGGAAGGATTCCTGATTTAAGATTTACAAGTATTTGGAAAGGCAAGGACTGATTAGGGATAGTCAGCATAGCTTTTTGCGTTGGAAGTCATGTCTCATGAACCTGACTGAGTCTTTGAAGACTGATGAGGGCAGAGCGGTGGACACGATCTATATGGATTTCAGTAAGGCACTCGACAAGGGAGACTGGTTAGCAAGGTTAGATCACACGGAATACAGGGAGAACTAGCCATTTGGATACAGAACTGACTCAAAAGGTAGAAGGTAGAGGATAGTAGTGAAGGGTTGCTTTTCAGGCTGGAGGCCTATGACCAATGGTGTGGCACAAGGATCGGTGCTGGATCCACTATTTTTCATTTATATAAATGATTTGGATGTGAAGATAGGATGTATGGTTAGTAAGTTTGCAGATAACACCAAAATTGGAGGTGTAGCAGACAGCAAAGAAGGTTATCTCAGAGTACAACAGGTTCTTGATTAGATGGCCAATGAGCCATCTGATATCCATCTTATATGGAGTTTGAATTAGATAAATGTGAGGTGCTGCATTTTGCAAAGGCAAATCTTAGCAGGACTTCTACACTTAATGGCAAGGTCCTGGGGATTATTGCTGAACAAAAGAGACCTTAGAGTGCAGGTTCATAGTTCCTTGAAAGTGGAGTTGCAGGTAAATAGGATCGTGAAGAAGGTGTATGGTATGCTTGCTCTTGACTGTTACATCTTAATCTGACAGACGCTCACAGAGAGGTTTACGTTCTCCATCTGTGTAATCATTTTTGTCAGAATTTGACTCATATTGCTCTAAACTGTTCCCAATTATATACCCATCCAGATGCCTTTTAAATGTTACAATTGTACCAGTCTCCACCATTCCTCTAGCAGCTCAATCTTTATATGCATTACCCTCTGCATGATAAAGTTCCCCCTTAGGTCCTTTTCATATTTTTCTCCTCTCACCTGTACATCTAGTTTTTAAGCTCCCCACCCCAAAGAAAATACCATGTCAACTTATCCTATCCATGCCCCTCCTGATTTTATAAACTTCTATAAAGTCACCCATCAGCCTCCGATGCTCTTGGGAAAATAGTCTCAGCCAATTCAGCCTCTTCCTGTAGCTCAAACTCTCCAAACCTGGCAACATCCAAGGAAATCTTCTCTGAACCCTTTCAGGTTTCACAACATCGTTCCTGGAGCATGAAGGTCAGAATTGCACACAGCATTCCAAAAGTGGCCTAATCGATGTCCTGTACAGCCTCACATGAAGTCCCATTGCTTATACTTAATACAGAGTGACCAATAACAGCAAGGATATGGATCTAGGATATCTGGTTGGCATGGACGAGATGGACCCAAGGGTCTGTCTCCATCCTGTACATCTCTAGGACTCTATGAGCAAAACAGGTCACCCTCATTCACAAGTGGAAGGAGGAGAAGGGGGAAATGTTATAAATTGGCAACTAATTTCACTGTTGAAAGTGGAATATAAAATTTTGTCAAGATCATTGCCAACTGGGTCAAGTCTGATCTGGGATCGGTGATTCACTCCGTCCAAACCTATGCTGTACCAGATCCTTGGACTCCTCAGGAATATGATCGCCTGCATGCAGAACAAGGAGGTGGTTACATGCCTCATCAGCCTGGACCAAGAGAAGTCCTTTGTCTGGATATCACACACCTGCAGGTGGGATGTGCTGTCCAAAATGGGCTTTGAGGAGGGAATCCATAATAGGATCTGACTGCTCTACACCAACATGGCTCATGTGGTCTCAATCAATAGGTTCCTGCTCAAATCCGGAGTCAGGTAGGGCTGCCCACTCTCTCCTGCCTAATTTGTGTGCTGGAAAGACCTGAGTTTAACAGGAAGGGTGCAAGCCTGAGAAGGCAGAGGAGGCCTGCAGGTCAAAGGGTCCCTGTACATGAATGACATTTCTATTTTCTGTTCACAGCTGCTGTCAGTACAATGACTCATGAGTGTCTGTGATCAGTTTGAACTGACCTCGGGAGCCAAGGTAAATCAAGACAAGAGTGAGGCCATGTTCTTTAGAAAGTAGGTTGATGATTCTTTATTCCTTTACCGTCAGGACAGATTCTCTGAAAGTGCTGGATATATGGTTCAGAGAGGCCATGACATGCATTAAGACTTGGGAGGAGCGTATCACCAAGGTAAGGCAGAAACTGGACAAACAGGAGGACTGTTCCCTCTCCATTGTGGGTTAAAGTCTGGTCATCAGGAGTGAGGTACTCTCAGCATTGTTGTATGTGGTGCAGGTCTGGCCTATTCACTGAGCCTGTGCTAGTGCAAACGCCCAAGCCATCTTCCATTTCATCTGGTAGTCAAAAATGGACTGTGTACATGTACAAAGCTCTGGATAACAAGGGAAGAATGACCCCAATTTCAGCCTCTTCCTGATGATCACCTTTGTGTGTGGCTACATCAAGTGGTGAGTAAACCCTCGGTACAAGCACCAACCTGTCACTGCATACTCAGATTCTACCTGTCCTCAGTGTTACGTAGGATTGGTTTGGCCTCTTTGCTGCAGAATGCGCCAAGTACTTTGACTGTATCATGTCATCTATTGTTTGTGGAAAAATTTGTATGTGAAAACACCTTTGACCACAAGTCCATCAGGAAATAATCAGCACTTGGCATCTTTAACATCCTGTGGGAAAAGGAGAGGGCTGATCCTGTTGGATGGCTCCCCAAGCAGATTGTCAAAATCATTTGACAGAATGCCTTGTTGCCAGAACTTTTCAATAAGCACCAAGACATCACTTGGCTGGTGGTGAGACGGGCACAACCTGTGAGAAACTTCAGATACACCTGGACTCTCTGTACCACTGCCCACTGCCCTCAACGTTGCTGTGGGGATGTGGGAAGAGACTAGAATGTGCCTTTGCAAAGAAGGTCTAGAGAAAGATGCAGTGGTTATTGTCGAAGTTCATGCCAAGCAGGACTTTGTCGTCTACAGGCTGTTCTCTGGGAAGCACAATGGGGCAAAGTTTGACCACTCACGGAGGACCATTAAAACAGCGAATGATACCGTTTGGATAGCCTGAAACTTATTGATCCTCCAGAAGATAAAGTTGACCTCGAACAAGTTTTGCAGACTGGTACATTCCAAGGTCGAGGACTATGTGCTGAGGGACGCACTAAAGCTTTGGGCAGCTGCCACCAAGCACAGTGAGGAAGGAACACATCTAAAGTACAAAGGAGGGTCTGTTCAGTTACCAGACCTTGTCTCAATGCAAATGTACTGTGCCTTGCAAGGGTAAGAAATAGTTTTGGTTTTGCAACTGCAGCAAATATCAAATTCCAATGTTTGATTTACTTGATATGCAAAGACTGAATGCTTTACAACCTGTGAATACAAATAAATATTTTTAATGAATAAAAGTATATTTTTGGAATAAAATAAATTATTTTGAACAGTTTCCCCCCCCCATGTGTGTACATCACAAATAATTTCCATTTTATTTGCGCGTTTTGATGATCGTCTTTATTCCTTCCAAAGAGCAAATATAATTTATTCAGAAGTTCTGTTAATTTAATTACACCTGACTTAGTCAAATTTAAAATTTGATAAATTCTTACCACTGTTATCAATGATGTTGAACAATATATTTGGTTGGGAGAAGTGGGGTGGGAGCAGGAAGCACTGCAGGCAGCATAACAGCAACAACAATATTAATAGTTATAGATTCATACAGCACAGGAACAGACCCTTTGGTATAACGTGACTAGGCGAACATGTTTTTAGATTAGATTACTTACAGTGTGGAAACAGGCCCTTCGGCCCAACAAGTCCACACCGACCCGCCGAAGCACAACCCACCCATACCCCTACATTTACCCCTTACCTAACACTACGGGCAATTTAGCATGGCCAATTCACCTAACCTGCACATTTTTGGACTGTGGGAGGAAGCCCACACAGACACGGGGAGAATGTGCAAACTCCACACAGACAGTCGCCTGAGTCGGGAATTGAACCCGGGTCTCTGGCGCTGTGAGGCAGCAGTGCTGACCACTGTGCCACCATGCCGCCCGAAGATAAAACTTGGCCCATATCCCTCTAAACCTGTCTAAATATCTTTCAAATGCAGTAACTGTACTCACATCTACTACTTCGTCTGGCAGTTATCTATAATCAATGAGAAATTTCAGCATTTAAATTTTGTTGTGAAGTTGATTTACCTTGGATTGATTTATGTTAAAGTAATTTCACTCGAGATGTTTTGCACCCTTCCCCTGAGTGCCAGAGGGGCAAGTGGCTTCATATCAAACCTTGTTAAAGACAAAAGAACTGCAGCTGCTGGAATCCAAAATAGACAGGCAAGAGTTCTGAAGAAGGGTTACACCAGAAACATCAACTTCTCCACCTCCTGATGCTGCCTGGCTTGCTGTGTTCTTCCAGGCAGAAGTAAGGACTGCAGATGCTGGAAACCAAATTTTAGATAAGAGTGATGCTGGAAAAGCACAGCAGGTCAGGCCACATCAGAAGAACAGGAAAATTGACATTTCGGGCAAAAGCCCTTCATCAGGAATGGAGGCAGGGAGCCTCCAGGGTGGAGAGATAAGGGGGGTGGGGTGGGGCTGGTGAGAAGGTAGCAAATGGTACAATAGGTGAATGGGGGTGGAGATGGACGTGATAAATCAGAGGCTCTTTCAGCCTCCTGTAATATCAAACCTCAGCCATGAATAATTTTTATCCAGATCCTAGGAAATCTTTAATTCAACTTTGTGCACTTGTCTGCAGTCAATTCCATAACACAGATGCTTGTTGATACATCAAATGTGTCACCTGATTTCCTTATGCCTTGAATCAAGGTGTTAAACCAATAAAGAAATTATAGACATTGGAGCAAGTCAGTTATTACTGCTGGCTGATGATGTTGGTTTCTTTCACAGGGGTTAATAAAGGAGAAAATATATATCAGATACATTGTTGTGCTTCGTTTGTAAAGTGAAATGAAATTTTGAGTATATACACACTATATGCTATATATAAATATTGTCTACTGCAAGTTTGGGCTTTTGGAATGCTATGTTAAACATACAAGTTTGTCCATGCTTCTGGAGTTAAGAATTAATTATTAAAAACTTAACGCCCATAATTCTAATTGAAAAGAAATTACCCAGAGTTCATAGGGAACTAACCAGAGGACTTTGGGGGAGGACTTTTGAGGTTTCTGACATTTATTGGTCATCTGTGCTGATGTCATTCAAGAATGAAGCATGTATTAAGGTCTGAAGTGTTAAGCAACATTCCTAAGAAAAGCAGTGTAAAGTTCTGACATTTACTTAGTATAAGAAATGCTTCAGACAGAATGCTGGGATATAGTTAGTGAAAATGAAATGAAAGTTTTGAGATTTTAAAATAGGGATAGTATAGCACTGGAGGGAATCAAAGTCAGCAGCATCATAACAATAACAAAAAGAGACTTAGCTCCAGCAGATGAATTGAAAATTTAGTTACTTCACCCCACAGAAGAATTAAAAGAAGTTATTCTCTCCCTTTGAATGAGCTGGTCTGGACTTTGAAAGAAATACAGCACTAGATGTTCTTAGAACTGAAACAATGTTTCTAAGAGTACCAAGGTATGTGGATCTTGATATGGAACTGTTCTTTCTGTTCAATTATAAAGTGTGTTTTGGCTATTTCTACTGTGTTTAAAACTTTTGAACCTATGTTTAGGGAATAAAGTAGTTTTTTTTCTGTGTTATGTTCAGTTCTCTTGTTAATACACTTGTTTGTTTTACTATTAAAACAAAGACTGCAACATTGTATATTATGTTTTTGTAAAAGATCACTTTGGTAACAACAATAAAAAAAATCTTTCGAATCAGGTTCCTGTTGGGAATGCAATTTGTCTGATACTAACATCAATGAGGGATTGACTCATAACAATTTGGGCTACTAGATCATAATAACTTAAATCTTTGGAACTGCACTAACTATGAAGAAATTGAGATCGGTCTTGACTGTCGTTGTAGTCCTGATTTGCTTGAAGACGTGCCCTTTGAAGTAAAGAAGTTGAAAACTTGAAGTCAGATCCAGCAGTTTACATGCCTTTTGCAGTAAAATAGTTGGAGGTTGCTCCTACAGGTGGACTGAGCAGAACTGCTGCCACAAGTAAATGTAGGCTCTTTTTTTTGTTTTCTTTCAACAGCAGTGCAGGTTATGGTTCTTGGTAGCCTAGTCCTGTACAGCTGCCGTGGTGATCTCCTGTCTCTCTCTGTTGGTCTTCAGCTAATTCACCACAAATCTGTATAAAGTTTATGTCATAGCCACTCTTTTAAACACTTCAAAACTTTAAAAGTGGTCGCTACCCCATCTGTGGGATATGCTTCCACATTAAGTGTTGGGTTAGCCTAGGCATGGAGTACAGATCCAATCAGAGTCTTTTACTCAAAGTAATAACCTTTTTACCTATCTCAGCCATTGTTTGGATGTTCTCATTCCCTTGAATTTTTCAGATATCAGTGAAATCGGAACACCTCCAGGGAAACAAGTGAGAGTTTATATTTATCGCTGAAGTATTTGCTGAATTTTAAAAGAAGGTTTCATGATATTTTTTCTTGCGATAAGAAAATCTGGCCCAGCATCAGCGGAGTCTGTAAAGGCAGTGATGCGACTCCTGAGAATCATTTTGTCAGAGTTTTTGCATTTATTTTAACATTTTCTTGACTGAGTATAAATGATAGCAATACATTTATGACAACACAAACTATGGGATCAATTACTTCTAATTTTAACCATACACTGATGTGGAGGTGCCGGTGTTGGACTCAAGTCAGAAATCACTTGACACCAGGATCTAGTTCAACAGGTTTATTTGAAATAAACTGTCAAAGGAGCAGTGCTCTGAATGCCTATGATTCCAAATAAACCTGTTGGACTATCACCTGGTGAGGTGTGACTTCTGATCGTAATCATACATTGTCATGGTAAATGGGATATGTATTTTTCTCTGAATGGAAACTTCTAAAATGACCTGCCAGATTTTTATTGGATTACTTCTCTAATGAATGATTCTGCAGAACCTTTGGAATATTACAACACTTCCCAGAGCAGGCTGCTTTTCATTCTTTCTTCAGTTTTCCTGATTATTGTCAAAACAGAGTAAGGGCAACTACAACAAAAAAGCCTACAGATTTCCGAGTTACTCCAAGTGGCACCTGACTCCAAACCGCATTACAGCATGATCACATAGAGGCATGCACTGAATTCCACTGTTAAGGCAAGAGCACCTGTCCCGACTTGTAAGCAAACATTTCAGCAGTGCTATCCCAAGAGGCCATCATTAAATTGAAACCAATAGTAATTGGGATAGAGGTACGCTCCAGGAGCTGGATCAACGCAGGGTATTTCTTCAGATTTTCTTCAGATTAAAATCACTGGATTAACTATCTTTAACTGCTTTTACAGTGACTTTCTCTCTAACTGAAGGTCAAAAGGTGTCACTGTTCACGAGGTGACACTGTGGCAGTGTTCAGCCACATTTGCAATTCGACATATAATAAAGTAAGCCTGCACTTACTTTTCGAGCACTGGAAAAAAGTTTCCGCTACATTGTTGTTCAAACATTCCCATGGCTGGTCCAGGGTAATGGTTAACAACATTTCAAATGTTTCTCGGGCTGACTGCATGACCATAAATAAAAAATGGCATTCCAAATATTGTCTAATGGCAATGACACTGAAGGAATTAACAGCCACCTTTGCCTTGACATCTGATAGAACTGGTGCTACACAAGGTTGGCCAAGTGTTGATCAGTCTGACAATTTTTACTGTACAACATCTACTAACCATTTTCTAAATACTCAATGTCACTTTTCTCAAAGTAAAACTCTACATTAAAATCAACACTCATTTCCTCAACATTTGTTCACATTCTGATTATTTCATCATTGTTGTCAAAGGCAGCAACTGTGGTATGATTCTACATTTTCAGTGTTTTCTGAAACACAAAATATTTCAAGATGGATCACATTAGAATTACTTCCTTCTTAAACCAAAATAAAGAGATTTCTGAGTAAACCTACTCAGCTGTTACATTTTCTGATGTTTTTCAAGTGAAGTGATTTTGGTTTGTTGATGCTGTAAGAAGAATGTTCAAAAGGTCAGGTAGTTCCTTTAAAGGTTGTAACTGTACTTGATTATTTGCATAACATACTGAAGGTAGCTCTTTCTTCCGCTTTGTCGCAGTATTATATGAACATTCCTCTGATCTATTGCCAATATCATACCTGGATCTGAATCCTAGTCATGATGAGGATGTAATGAAAGCTTCCTGACTTGCAGCACTCAATCTTTTAGCTTTCCGTTTCTGTAAACCTCTTGTTTTCTTATTCTAGCTTCATCATATTCCCTTTCTCTCACTATTGCCACTCCTTGCATCAACTTTTTGTTCCAGCCTCAATCTTGTCACTTTCCCTGACCAAGTAATAATGCATTGTGTCTCAGAATATAAATGAAACAAAGAACAATGAATATTGCCAAAAGGACACATTTTGGAAATGTTTTTCTTCATGCATTCATTCAGATAATTTGCAACAATATTATTGTAAGGGGGAAAACAGCATATAAGCTATATGAGGGAATAAAGTGAGGACTGCAGATGCTGGAGATCAGAGCTGAAAAATGTATTGCTGGAAAAGCGCAGCAGGTGAGGCAGTATCCAAGGAGCAGGAGAATCGATGCTTCGGGCATGAAGAAGGGCTTATGCCCAAAACGTCGATTCTCCTGCTTCTTGGATGCTGCCTGAACTGCTGCGCTTTTCCAGCAACACATATATGAGGGAATAGGTGACCAAGTTGACAAGTGGAGTGTGATTGAATGAGGGGTTGCCATAGAGAATACACCAGTCAATGACGTCTGGCAGTTAACTTCAAAGTTTCGTTTAAATTTCAAACCAGACGGTTTTAGAACGTTGAACATAAAATATTACAGTGCAGTACAGACCCTTCAGCCCTTGATGCTGCACCTACCTGTGAAACCAATCTGATGCCCATCTAACCTACACTATTCTATTCTCATCCATGTGCCTAACCTATGACTGTTTAAATGCTATTAAAGTTGGCGAGTCTACTACTGTTGTAGGCAGTGCACTCCATGCCCCTTTGGTTTTACTCCAATTGCTTCATTTCTCAGGACAGTTCTTTACATAGATACATAGAACAGTATCTGTGTAAGTCTGTGCCATGTCCCATAACATCTGGGCTGACCAAGCTGCCATTCCAAGCTAATTCCTTTTGCCTGCACATAGTCCGTATTCCCCGTTCCCTGCTTATTCACATGTCTGTCTAAATGCTTCTTAAACTTTATTAATGAACCTACTTCTACCACCTCCCCTGGCAATGTGTTCCAGGCACCTACTATCCTCCGTGTTAAGAAAAAGTTAAACAATGCTTTGCAGTTAACTGTCAGATATCATTAACTAGTGTACTCCCCATGGCAACCCCTTATTCAATCTGACTCCACTTGCCAACATTCTCTCATTCCCTTCTCCCCTCTTACTTTAAACCTTTGCCCCCTAGTATTTGACATTTCGACCCTGGGAAAAAGACTCACACGATCCACCCGATCCATGCCTCAGAGGTGTATAAAACTATCAGGTCGTCCCTCAGCCTCCAAAGCTTTAGCAAGGTTAACCTCCCCCTCTAGCTAATACACTCCAATCCAGGCAATATACTGGTTACCTTATTTGCACTCTTTCTAAATTCTCCAGATCCATCACATAGTGTCATGATCAGAATAGCACACAATACTCCAAGTTTGGCCCCACTGAAATTTTATACAACTGCAACATGACTTGCCAACTTTTATACTCAAATGACCCACACGATGAAGGCAAGCATGCTGTAAGTCTTCTTTATCACCTCATCCACTTAAGTCGTCACTTTCAGGGAGTTATGGGCTTGTACCCCAAGATCCCTCTGTATGTCAATGCTCCTAAGGATCCTGCCATTTACAGCATACTTTCCTCTTGCATTTGACCTCCCAAAATGCTTCACCTCAGACTTCTCTGGATTAAACTCCACCTGTCATTTGCCTGCTCAAGTTTCCAATTGATCTCTATGCTGCTGTATCCTTTGATAACCTTCCTTGTGATCAGCAACTCCACCAATTTTCATATTATCTCCAAACTTACTAATCAGATCACCTACATTTTCATCCAAATCATTTGTATATATTACAAAAAAAAGGGTCTCAGCACTGATCCTTGAGTAACACCTCTGGTACAGACCTCCAGTCAGAAAAATGTCCCTCCACACTTAAACCTTATTGTTCTATGACCAAGCCAATTTTGTATTCAACTTGTCAACTCACTATGGATTCCATGCAACTTGATCTTCTATACCAATCAATCGTGAGGGGCCTTGTCAAATGCTTTCATAAAATCCATGTAGACTACATCCATTGGCGTACCTTCATCAATCAACTTCGTGTCCTTCTAAAAAATAAACTCACTCAAGCATATGAGATAAGACGTCCTGACATAAAGTCATACTGACTATTCCGCTGAAGTCCATTCTTCTCCAAATACAAGTAAATCCAGCCCCTAAGAATCCTCTCCAATAATTTCCCTAATACTGATGTAAGTCTCACCAGCCATACTTTTCTGGATTACTTTCTTGCCCATCTTGAACAAAACAACAGCATTAGCTATCCTCCAGTCTTCTGGGTTCTTGCCTGTGGCTAAACACAACACAAATGTCTCTGTCAAGGCCCCAGGAATCTTCTCTCTTGCCTACTTCATTATCCTTAGACAGATCCCATTAGGCCCTGGGGACTTGTCCATCTTCACTTTTTTTCAAGATACCCAACACCACCTCCTTCTTAATATCAACATACCCCCTCCCTAATCTTATGATCATCCACATCATTCTTTTTGGTGAATACCGATGTGAAGTACTCATTAAAGGATTTCACCTACTTTCTCTGGTTCCACACATAAATTCCCTCCTTTGTCCTTCATTGGACCTACTCTTTCCCTAGTTACCCTCTTGGTCCTAATACACATTTAGGAAATTTAGATTTAGGAAACTGAAATCTAACACATGCTTCCTTTTTATTTTTGGCTAAACTTTCAACATCTCTTGTCACCTAAGAATTCTGAACCTTGCCACCCTTACCTTTAATCTTCAGAGAAACATGCTAGTTCTGAATTCTGATCAACTGGTCTTTAAAAGACTCCCACATGTTAGATGTAGATTAACCCTCAAAAAGCAGTCCCAAGTCTAATTTCTCCAGCTCCCGCTAAAACTGTTGGAGATAGCTTTTGTTCAATTTAGCTCTTTCACTCGAAGACCAGTCTCATCCTTATCGGTGACTATCTTGAAACTTATGAAATATGGTCGTTGTACCCAAAATGCTTCCCCACTGAAACTTTAATCACGATGCCAGACTTATTCCCCAACACAAGGTTTAGTATGATTCTTTCCCTAGTTGGACTATCTCATATTGTTTCAAGAACCCTTCCGAATGCACCTAACAAATTCCACTCCATCTAAGCCCCTGGCATTAAGAGAGCCCCAGTCAATATTGGAAAAATTAAAAATCATCCATGACAACAACCGTGTGGTTTTTACACCTTTCCATGTTCACATATCTCCTGCTGGCTATGAAAAGCCTATAGTATAACCCCAGCTTCGTGACTGCACCTTCCTTTGTCTTAAATTCTGCATATATGGCATCATTGGATGACACCTTCAAGATGTCCTCTCATTGTCACAGCTGTGACATTCTCCTTAAAGAGTAATACAACTGCCCCATTCTCTACCTCTCCTAAAATATCCAAACCCTGGGAATATTGAGTTGCCAGTCCTGCCCTTCTCTCAATCAGGTTTCTGTAATGGCTGCCACAACGTAGGCCCATGTACTAATCCATGCTCTAAGCTCATCTGCCTTATCTATTATAGGCCTTGCATTAAAATAAACATGCTCCTGACTGCCAGTCCTGCTGTGTTCATTAACTTGGCCCAGTCCATTCTCTTATTTGACTTACTTGACCTAACATTGACATTCTCCTCAATCACTTCACAATCTAACCTGCTGTTCTGTTTCCCCATGCCCCACCAGCATTAACATGCACATAACACTTACAATTGAAGACAAAATACACGATTTTGCATCATATCCAAAGTTTTCTCAATTTTGCTCAAAATTATTTCCACAATTCACACTTTTAAGAAAATCTGTTCAGACCAAAGCGTACTTTATCTGCACACTGTACTTTACAGGTAAACTTCCTTCATTATAACAAAGTCAATTTAACCTAAGAGTAAATTAATGCCACGGTTGAGAAATTAGTTGAGTGGTAAGCTACAGAACATTGAGACAATGGACAGGTCCTCAAATTGGTAGAATGTGCCTAGTGGTGTTCCACAAGAATCTATGTTAGGCCACAATTCTTCACAATATTTATTCATGACTTGGAAATTGGAAGAGAAAGTCATACATCCAAATGTGTTGAAAACACAGTTAGGTGGGACTTTAGACAATGTAGATGATAACAAAGTTATGAAGGGATACTGATAAACTAGTTGACTGAACATAATCTGCCACAGTTTTGCCCAAAGTATGCAAATTTGAGGTTATCCATTTTGGACCAAAAAAAAGGATAGATCAGGGTACTTCCCAGATGATATGAAGTTAAATACAATGGATAAAGTCATACAGTCATAGAGATGACCAGCATGGAAACAGACCCTTCGGTCCAACCTGTCCATGCCGACCAGATATCCCAACCCAATCTAGTCCCATCTGCCAGCACAGGGCCCATATCTCTCCAAATCCTTCCTATTCATATTCTCATCTAAATGCCTTCTAAATGTTGCAATTGTACCAGCCTCCACCACTTCCTCTGGCAGCTCATTCCATACATGTACCACCCTCTGCGGGAAACGTTGTCCCTTAGGTCTCTTTTATACCTTTCCCCTCTCACCCTAAACCTATGCCCTCTAGTTCTGGACTCCCCCACCCCAGGGAAAAGACTTTGCCTTTTTACCCTGTCCATGCCCCTCAATTTTGTAAACCTCTTTAAGGTCACCCCTCAGCCTCCGACACCCCAGGGAAAACAGCCCCAGCCTGTTCAGCCTCTCCCTATAGCTCAAATCCTCCAACCCTGGCAACATCCTTGGAAATCTTTTCTGAACCTTTTCAAGTTTCACAACATCTTTCCAATAGGAAGATCAGAATTGCACGCAAGGTTCCCACAGTGGCCTAACCAATGTCCTGTACAGTCGCAACATGACCTCCCAACTCCTATACTCAATACTCTGACCAATAAAGGAAAACATACCAAACCCCTTCTTCACTATCCTATCTACCTGCGACTCCACTTTCAAGGAGCTATGAACCTGCACTCCAAGATCTCTTTGTTCTGCAACACTCCCTAGGACCTTACCATTAAGTGTATAAGTCCTGTTAAGATTTGCTTTCCCAAAATGCAGCACCTCGCATTTATCTGAATTGAACTCCATCTGCCACTTCTCAGCCCATTGGCCCATCTGGTCCAGATCCTGTTGTAATCAGAGGTAACCCTCTTCACAGTCCATACACCTCCAATTTTGGTGTCATCTGCAAACTTACGAACTGTACCTCTTAGGCTTGCATCCAAATCAATGACAAAAAGTAGTGGACCCAGCACCGATCCTTGTGGTACTCCAGTGATCACAGGCTTCCAGTCTGAAAAACAACCCTCCACCACCGCCATCACCCTGTGACTTCTACCTTTGAGTCAGTTCTGTACCCAAATGGCTAGTTCACCCTGTATTCCATGAGATCTAACCTTGCTAATCAGTCTCCCATGGGGAACTTTGTCGAACGCCTTACTGGTCCATATAGATCACATCTACTGATGTTCAAAGACACTTGGAGTTTAGGTGCATAGCTCTTTAAAATGCCATAAACATGTGCAGAAAATAATGAAGAAATATAATGGAATGCTGGCCTCTTCCAAGAGGACTGCAGTATAAGAATGCAGACATTATGTTGCAGTTATACAAAACACTGGTTAGACCTCTCGGAGTCCTGAAAGCAGAACCAGGATCTCCCAACTTAGAAGGGATTCATTGCCTTTGGAGGGAGAACAACATAGGTTTACAAGAATGATAGCTTGACTGCAGTGGTTAAGAGGAGAGATTATACAAATTAGGCCTGTTTTCTCTAGAATTTTGAAGGATCTGGTCAAAGTCTAAAAGATAGTAACAGGAAAAGACATGGTAGATAAAGATGAACTATTCCACTGTTTGGGATTCTAGATCTCGGGGACGTACTCCAAGAGTTTAGATTAGATTAGACTTACAGTGTGGAAACAGGCCCTTCGGCCCAACAAGTCCACACCAACCCGCCGAAGCGCAACCCACCCATACCCCTACATTTACCCCTTACCTAACACTACGGGCAATTTAGCTTGGCCAATTCACCTGACCCGCACATCTTTGGACTGTGGGAGGAAACCGGAGCACCCGGAGGAAACCCACGCAGACACGGGGAGAACGTGCAAACTCCACACAGTCAGTCGCCTGAGTCGGGAATTGAACCCGGGTCTACAGGCGCTGTGAGGCAGCAGTGCTAACCACTGTGCCACCGTGCCGCCCACAATCTAAGTTGGGAGATCCTGGTTCTGCTTTCAGGACTCCAAGAGAGGTCTAACCAGTGTTTTGTATAACTGCAACATAATGTCTGCATTCTTATACTGCAGTCCTCTTGGAAGAGGCCAGCATTCCATTATATTTCTTCATTATTTTCTGCACATGTTTATGGCATTTTAAAGAGCTATGCACCTAAACTCCAAGTGTCTTTGAACATCAGTAGATGTGATCTATATGGACCAGTAAGGCGTTCGACAAAGTTCCCCATGGGAGACTGATTAGCAAGGTTAGATCTCATGGAATACAGGGTGAACTAGCCATTTGGGTACAGAACTGACTCAAAGGTAGAAGTCACAGGGTGATGGCGGTGGTGGAGGGTTGTTTTTCAGACTGGAAGCCTGTGATCACTGGAGTACCACAAGGATCGGTGCTGGGTCCACTGCTTTAGGGCCAGACCGTTCAGAAAAGATGTTAGGAAGCACTGCTATGCACAAAGTGTGCAGACATTTGCAACTCTCTTCCACAAACAGCAGTGAATATTAAATAAGTTGTTCACTTTAAATCTGTAATAGATTTTTTTTGTTAAGGAAAAGTATTCAGGGTTATGGACCAAAGGCAAGTATATGGAGTTAGGCCACAAATCAGCCATGATCTCATTGAATGATGGAACAGACTGAAGGTCTAAAGGGGCTTAATGACCTACTCTTATTCCTGTACGATACATTTTTGTAGTAAGAACATTCAAAAGCAATACTAATCGAGGATAAATGAAAAGGGGTTGCAGGAATAGTGGGACAATGGTTTATGTATTCACAAATCAGAGAGACAGCACTAAGTAGAGCATATTTAGCTTTATTAATAAAAGCACTGAGTGCAAGAGCAAAGAGCAGATGTTGAATTTGTATAAAACACTTGTTAGACATCAGCTAGAATATTGTGTACAGTTCTGGGCACTACATTTTAAAAAAAGATATGACTATATTGGACAGAATGCAAAAACTATTTACAAGAAAAGTTCCAGGGATGAAGAACTTCAATTAAGAAGATAGAATGAAGAGGTTGGGGACTGTTCTCAATGCAGAGGAGAACACTAAGAGGAGATGTAATAGAGGTTTTCAAGATCATGAGTGAGTTGGACAGACCATAGAGAGAAATTGTTACTTCTCATGAAAATAACAAGAACAACAGGGCATAAAGTGATTAGATTAGATTAGATTCCCTACAGTGTGGAAACAGGCCCTTCAGCCCAACCAATCCACATTTGCAAAAGAAGCAAGGATGAAGTGAGGAAAACATTTTTTCACTCAGTAAGTCAAGGTATGGAAAGCACCTCCTGCAAGTGTAGTAGAGGCAGGTTCAATTGAAGTATTCAAGAGGGCATTTGTTGATTATTTGGATAAAAATAATGTGCAAGGGTGTGGAGTTAAAAGCAAGAGATTGGGACTAAGTAACATGTTCATTTAACAAACTGGTACAGGGATGTCCTCCTTCCCCTCTATAATACTTCTGTGATTCTGTTATAATGTTATTAGAAGCTTCTGAAAAAGAAACAAATAGACAAGCCCTATTAAAAGTCATTCTTCAAGTTATTACCGTAATAATCAGTACCTATTACAACACAATTTTTTTCAACATCCAATATGGCAAACAGATTAATTTAATCAGACATACCATCTCTTTGACATTTAACAGGAGATTCATACAGAAATATTTTGATATCTCAGGACAAATAGAAGCTGTGCGTGTCACTGGACTTGAAACATTAACCTTGCTTTCTCTCCAAATATGCTCCCAGATCCGAGTTTCTCCAGCAAATCAGTTTTTGTTTTAGATTCCTAGCATCCACAGTTTTATGTCACTTATTAATTGCCCGTTCTACAATAAATTACAACTCAGAGAAGATTGTCAGACTGTTCTGAATGCTGGGATAGTCCAAAGACCATAGCTATATATTACTTACCTGGCAAAATAACATTCAGGCAGGGTCAACCAACAAAGTCTGTATTTCAAGAAGGATAGCACAATCCATACTTGGTATGTTCAACACAAACATTACGAAATTGCTAAACTATTCCTGTCATGTAAACAACCAACTCTAATCATAACCATAGGCGAGTTTGATGAATCGAGGTGCAACCATACAATTCTCTGACCTGCTGTCTTAAAAAATGAAGTGCAAACATTAAAACTGAATCACAATAGGGGAAATATTTGTCATAACTTTCAATGTATTCAAAATTCAAGGCAGGAACGTACATCATCCATTATTTGATTTTATAAAGGGCTGTCAAAAAAGGCCGACTCGGAACCTACCACAGTTTCTGGGCCCAGAGGACAGTGACATATAGTCCCTGACATAATTTTAGTAGAATCCGAACCTCATATTGCAAGCTTTATGATCATAAGATATTCATAACTGATCATCAGTGGCAGTTAACAATATAAAAATGTGTTTATACTTACCTTGGACGTTGAAAACACTTGGTTCACCAACTTATCCACTAATCGCACTGATCATTCCTACGCACTGCAGTCCCTCCAACAACAATCAAGCTAATTGGTGCAGAGCGCTTTACAAACAAGCTGGTTCCCGGCCCACCTGTGACAATGATTGGTTCGTCTTAACGGAGTCTGTTTATCTATTGGCTTCTATGTACGGAGATTAAACGAAGTTCCGCAATTGCATTGGCCATCGTGGAAAGGGGGCGGACGTCAACGTGAAATCCCGCCTTACACGAGATGCGATTGGTTCATATTGGACCAGCAGGCCGGATGAGCTCTGATTGCTTTCTTCGTACGTCAATCATAATCAACGGCGCTTAGCCTCATGTCGATTGGTTACTAACTCTGCCAATTAAATACATTTTCAGCTTACTGGGCAACATTGATGTCAATCATTATTACCGTGATTGTGACTGGTGGAATGCTGAGGTAAGGGGGCGGTTCAAGGGGGTGGCGGCGTTGTGCTGTTCGATGTGAGGGAGACCGTGCGGGTTTGCTTGCTGTTCACCACAGGAGGAGGAGAAGACGAAGAAGGTGCGGGTGAAGGAGCGATTTCGCTGGCTGTGATTTGAAGCTCTTTGCTCCTTTTCCCCCTGTTAAAATTCTCAGTGGTTCCCTTCCCTCCTTTAATTGAATATACTTCAGGTCGAGATCTTCCCTCCCCCACCCCTCCTTCTAGGTACATTAATCCGGCGAGAAGTGAGTGGCTTGAGGGCAAACTCTGCAGCAGGTCTGGGTTTATTTTCCCCTCCGGAGAACCCCTTTCAGATAAATCCTCTTCAGAAAGAGGTGGGGGAATAAAAAAAAAGGTTCTTGGTTTCTGTAATTTCCGAACCGTATTTTTTTTGTGTGTTGTTTCCCCTCCATTTCACGGGGGTGAACGAGGTGGAAGATTTTTCTTCCCCCCCCCCCCCCCCCCCAATTCTGTTTGAAAGACGCCGTTAAGTCAGGCCGAAAGCAGGAGCAGGACCAACAACAAAAAAGGAAGAGGCGGGCAACGCTCTCTGCTGTTTGTTCTGGTGGAAGAAGCGGTTTATTTTTGGAAGAGTGGTCCGGTACAACTTAAACAAAAGGTGTTGTAATTAATCTGTTTTGGGACGCCCTCCCCTGATCGAGAAGGAAACCTCTTCTAAGCTGGCAGTGCAGAATTAAGGTATGCCATGAACAATGTCATCAACACCATTCGTGTAAGGAATTCCGAGGATGGACGATTTGTATCTCGAGCATTTATTTTGATTTTGTTTTCATTTTGAGATAAAAGCATCCGGTTGTTTACGTTAGTGCATTGAATTAATTCCCAGCTACCTGTTAACGGATCCCGATTTTTTTTACCAATGATTTTTCAAGAACGGAAACTAGTATGATCAGGAAAGAAGGAGTTCCTGATCGTGGAGCACGACCAGGTTGAGTCCGAATCATGTGAAACTTGATCATTTACAGTTATATATCTTTGTAACGATCTCTGCTCTTCTGTGTATTTTGGAAAGCTGTTTCAAACGTATTTAGCTTGAGGATGTTGTGGCAAACTGCAAGGCGAACTAATACTATGAAATGTCGAGTTTGGAGTACAGTCAAACCCAGTTATTGGGAGTTATTTTAATCTTGCCAAAAATTCTTGCTGCTTCTATGGTAGCAAAGCTGTGATTTCTAATTCGATACTACCACAGTGGAGGAATTTCGTTAGTGTTAAAGATGTTACAAATGGTTTGTTGGCGACCTGTGCATTTTCTAGCTGTCTGGTGCCCTGTCATGTTTTTCTCTACAAAGTTTATAGTTTGTAGTCTAAATTTTCGTGTGTAAGGAATACGTAACCCCTAAATGTCAATGGTCCTCCTTTTGATAATGAATTAAGGCGTTTGAATTAACACAATTGCAGTGCAAGTAATTTTATTGTGGCTCTTGGAGTTCTGGAATGACTGTGCGATAGCAAGTAGAGTCAAATTAAGGTTTAATCTTTTTCAGGAATACTGTAAGCAGTTCTTTTGTTTAGAGTTTAATTCTAGAACGTGGCTATGTAAGAACGTGGACTGTTATGTTTTACGTTGTTTACAACTTTCAATGAAAAGCGGACTCCGCCTCTGCTATTTACACCATGCAGTCTGCTGGTGGAGTGAGAATTTGTTTTGTTGATCGTGGCAGGTGGACGTGAAGAGGTAGAATATTATTCCTGTTGTAGAACGCATTCGAGCATGGTTGGTTTCAGCGTTTTTGCGTGAGCAAAGTGAGTTGAAATACCTATTTCGGGCTCTAAATCTTTTTCAAATGTGTGGTTCAGCGTCAGAGGTTTGTTTGATAATTCTTATGAAGCACCGAAACACACTTTTGCTATGTCAAAGGCGCTACGTTAATGCAATTATTAGCGAATTTAGTCAATGCAAATCTTTCCTAACAATCGCGTCCTTTATGATTTTAGGACGGTCTCATATTATTTTGGAGCCAACAACGTATTTTTGAAATATAATCATGTAAATGAATGTGTCAACAAATTTACTACATAGTACGGTTCAACCGACAGCCATGTCATGAGGCAATTTAAACAGGTTTGTTTGGGAAACAAATGCAGTGCAGCATACCAGGGAAACTCCGCACTCTGGTCCCGTCGGATCTTGTTTCCTGAATCGGCAGACAGGTCCTCGTGCAGAAAATACCAACATCATATCACTTTTTTTTTCCCCCAGCACTATATTGAAGTGTTGGCCAAGATTTTGTACTTAAGTTAATTTGTATTTGAACTTGCAACCAGGAGTTCACAAATTTTAGGGAGACTCAAAGTTGGCATTCTTGAGTTCTGAAATCAGGTTGAATCATGCTCCTTGCTTTTCAGTCCGGATGTTTCTACATAAGGTATAGACGGTGGAACTATTCTTTGAAATATTTAGATGTGCACTTGGGATGACAAGGCTATGGGCACAGTGCTGGAAGATTGGATTAGAATAGTTATGTGGCTATTCTTGACGAACGTGGATGAAATTGGCCGAAAGGCCTCTTTCCACGCTACAGATCTCTGACCCCAGTGAGCTGGATGGGAGCACTTTAACAGTCCTTAAAGTTTTGGGTTTCCATCATTCTCAAAAAGAATATTCCTGAAATTCTTGTTTATCCATATTCGAGTAAGGGCTATTGAAACAACATTTGTGTAAAATGACACACAATGAACAGGGTGCAAGAATAATCTTAGTTTATAATGACAAATTCCTTTAATTCTCTGCTTTTTAATCTATAGACTCAACTGAACTATCTCTGTTTTACCCACTGTTTTAGGAAGAATGTTGCTGTTTGATTGAACTTGTACATGATTACTGCCTGAAGTTTTCAGATTGTTCATGACAGATGTGTATAGATTTCATAGTTCTATATTGTGGGACCAATAAATATATCATCCACTTGTCGTGGTAGAGTTCTGTTTCCACCTAAAACATTTTGAAATGTATTTGGCAGCTCTTATGTAGAAAAGCAAATTCCTTGTCCAGTTCTCTTCCTCAGATGTGACGCAATATGTTGAAAGTGCACCTGACATTCAGCTTGCTGGTTGGATTGTACGTGGAATTCAAGTTTGTTTGAATTTTCTCCCTTTTTTTTAGCAGTCTGAATCTTTATGCTAGTGTCAAGGCATAATAACATTGGCTGATATTGGGAATTAATATGGGGGATGTTCTGCATGATTCTGTATTGCAACACTCAAGCATGCTTTTTGGACTCTGTGACAAGTGAATGTCCCACTTGGGACTGTGGAGGACTTGGTTTAGAATTAGAGTAGGTTTATTGTTGTGGTTCTGTTCGCCGAGCTGGAAGTTTTTGCTGCAAACGTTTCGTTCCCTGACTTGGGAACATCATCAGTGCTATTGGAGCCTCCTGCGAAGCGCTGCTTTGATGTTTCTTCCGGTATTTATAGTGGTTTGTTCTTGCCGCTTCCGGGTGTCAGTTTCAGCTGTAGTGGTTTGTATATGGGGTCCAGGTCTATGTGTCTGTTAATGGAGTTTGTGGATGAATGCCATGCCTCTAGGAATTCCCTGGCTGTTCTCTGTCTGGCTTGTCCTACGATGGTAGTGTTTTCCCAGTCAAATTCATGTTCCTGGTTGTCTGAGTGTATGGCTACTAGGGATAGCTGGTCGTGTCGTTTTGTGGCTAGCTGATGTTCATGGATGCGGATTGTTAGCTGTCTTCCTGTTTGTCCTATAAAGGACTAGCCACACTACCATACGTCAGGAGCGTCTCAGAACTGACAGCCAGACTACTGCGACCCTTAGGACTCATAACAGCACACAAGCCAACTTCCACACTCAGACAACAACTCGCTAGAACAAAGGACCCAATAGCCAACACGAGCCAAACTAACGTAGTTTACAAAATACCATGCAAGGACTGCACAAAACACTGTATAGGACAAACAGGAAGACCGCTAACAATCCGCATCCATGAACATCAGCTAGCCACAAAACGACACGACCAGCTATCCCTAGTAGCCATACACTCAGACAACCAGGAACATGAATTTGACTGGGAAAACACTACCATCATAGGACAAGCCAGACAGAGAACAGCCAGGGAATTCCTAGAGGCATGGCATTCATCCACAAACTCCATTAACAGACACATCGACCTGGACCCCACATACAAACTACTACAGCTGAAACTGACACCCGGAAGCGGCAAGAACAAACCACTATAAATACCGGAAGAAACATCAAAGCAGCGCTTCACAGGAGGCTCCAATAGCACTGTTGATGTTCCCTAGCCAGGGAACGAAACGTTTGCAGCAAAAACTTCCAGCTCGGCGAACAGAACCACAACAACGGACACCCGAGCTACAAATCTTCAACCAGACTTCAAGTAGGTTTATTGTCTTGTGTATTCAAGTACGGTGAAAAGTTTACAATGCCCCCATCATAGTGTCAGCTTAGGTACAAAGTACCTAGGTACCGATTTTAGATACAGAGTAGATTTTAAGTTACGTTACCTGACAGTGTAAATGTAGAACCAATCTTGGGTTACACTGCTGTATGTCCCACCTTTTAATCTCTTTTGGTTGGAGTTTCAAAGTTATCTTTTGTCAACCAGGGGCTCAATCCTCAATGGTTCATGGGAGCATGTGAAATTGGGGAAACTGTCCAGTCTGTTTCATGCATCTCTGTTCTCACCCCTTTACCTCCCTTCAAAAACCATGAATGGGGTTCTCCTTATCCTCACTTTCCATTCCACTAGCCTTTTTATACAATGGATCACGTTTAGGTGACAATGGATATTCTTGTACTCTTTGTACCAGTACAGTATTCTGAAGGGGCTGTTCCCTAGTAAATTTCCTGTCACTCCTAACATCCTTTAAGTTCCTAAAGCACATTTCCAGGCCAGTGCAAGAGATGGAATCCTGCCCATTTACCACCACTTTTTCCCACTGTCCAAGATTCCAGATGCTCTTTCCCAGTGAAACAGATTTAATTGTACTACTTTCAATCTAGACTGGAAGCCTGTGACCAGTAGAGTGCCACAAGGATTGGTGCTGGGCTCACTACTTTTTGTCATTTATGTAAATGATTTTGATGTGAACATAGGTATAGTTAGTCAGTTTGCACATGACACCAAAATGGAGGTGTAGTGGACAGCGAAGAAGGTTACCTTAGAGTACAATGGGATCTTTGTCGGATAGGCCAATGGGCTGAGGAGTGGCAAACAGAGTTTAATTTAGATAAATGCGAGGTGCTGCATTTAGGGAAAGCAAATCTTAGCAGGAATTATACACTTAATGGTAAGGTCCTAGGCAGTGTTGCTGAACAAAGAGACCTTGGAGTGCAGGTTCATACTAGTAGATAGGACAGTGAAGAAGCTGTTTGATATCCTTTCCTTTATTGGTCAGAGTATTGAGTACAGGAGTTGGGAAGTAATGTTGCATCTGTACAGGACATTAGTTCAGCCACTGTTGAATGTTGCGTGCATTTCTGGTCTCCTTCCTATTGGAAGGATGTTGTGAAACTTGAAAGGGTTCAGAAAAGATTTACAAAGGATGTCGCTAGTGTTGGAGGATTTGATCTATAGGGAGAGCTGAACAGGCTGGGGCTGTTTTCCCTGGACTGTCAAAGGCTGAAGGATGGCCTTTATAGAGGTCTATAAAATCATGAGGGGCATGGACAGGATAAATAGACAAGGTATTTTCCCTGGGTTGTGGGAGTCTAGAACTAGAGGGCATAGGTTTAGGTTGAGAGGGGAAAGATATAAAAGAGACCTAAGGGGCAACTTTTTCACGCAGAGGGTGGTATGTGTATGGAATGAGCTGCCAGAGGAAGTGGTGGAGGCTGGTACAATTGCAACATTTAAAAGGCATTTGGATGGGTATATGAATAGGAAGGGTTTGGAGGGATATGGACCGGGTGCTGGCAAATGGGACTAGATCTGGTCTGCTTTCATGCCGTACACCTCTTTGTATGACTCTAGTCTCGTGTTTTCACTGCTCACAATATCCTCTGCCTTGAGGAGACCTGTTTCTGATTTGGTGATCACTGTATGGAATATGTCCACTGTCTGCAATCATGACGCTGAGCTTCTGGTTGTTTGTCGTTTTAGTTCCCTGTCTTGCTCCCATCCTAACCATATTGATCATGGCCTGCATGAAGCATAGCACAAACTTGAGCAATGGCGTCATTTTTCTTGACTCAGCACTCTTGAATAAATAAAGTTTACCAGGTTAAGATCATAACCTCTGCCTTCAAGTTGTTCCTTTTTCTCTTTGCTGTTTTTTCTTCTTGTCCCTGTCTGAATGTTGCATTCAGGTGATTACTGTCGAACCATTCATGTCTCAGTTGGAAACAACCTTTTTCTGAAGAGTGCCTATTACTACTGTTGACTGTAACATCATCCAATCTTTTGTAGTTTCATCTTTTCCATCTTGGTCCTATCACTGACTTGCCATGTTTTTCAGCCCCTTTTTCCTTCACTGGTTTAAAATTTCTTATGTTTCTCTTTTTACATCTGATGCAAAATGATCTCAACTTGTGAAGTTAATTTTGTTTCTTTCCACGGATACTGCCTGACCCCATGGATATATTCAGTTTTGTTTTGTCAGTTTGCTTTCCAGTATCTGCAATATTTTGATTTTGTATTAGTCAACCTTTTATCTCCTAATTCCCAGATTTGGAACCAGTCCTTTTTATTTTGGATTTTTTTTTGTGTAACCTTTTTTACATTCGCCTTGTGTTGGGAAGTTGCTGCTGTAGGGGAAAAAAGTTATTCTGCCTCCTGATTAATATTACTATCTCCTATCTGTTTTTCTGACAAATTTTCTGTTGAATATGTTGGGTATAATTCTTGCCAGAATTTTTGTTTTTGGTATTATTTTATTGTTTTAGCAATATAACTTTTTTTGTTTGAAGCTTAAACTTTTAAATGTAGATAAATTGGAGCATCTGGTTCAGAATCTGATAAGAACTCCCTTGTAGATGGAACTCAAACAAGCCTGAATTAATTACATCTCCCAAGTATTGGTATGTGTCCCAGACATTTGATAAACATATTGATTTTAAGGATCAGAATAGAAGGCCAGGGTCATTGCACAGTATGTGGACAAACTTAAAACAATGGCTGACTCACCTTTTTGACTTTTGTTGCAGACCTGATGTCTACAGCTCTTCCAGCAAGTGAGGTATTTTTAGTTTGTTACAGCTAAATTAGTTTCCATCATTTGGTAAAACCTAAAAGGTTATACTGTCTTATCTTTCATATCAAAGAAGAATACAGCTTTAGTGGGAAGAGAATAATCAGAAGATGGGGCCCATCGAGACCAATGTGGCAATTTGTGGAGCCTGGAGAACTGTGGTTTTAAATGGATACTTAGCATCGGTCATCACTGTAGGGAAAGAAGGTATAGAAATCTGAGGTGGGGGGGAGATGGATTGATATATATTTGAGTGAATTAGCCTTAGAGAGAGAGAGATAATATTAGTTGTTTTGGCAGGCTTGAAAATAGATGAATCCCCAGGTGCTGGTAAGATGTACCTGAGGCATCTGTGAGAGGCAAGGGAAGAGATTGCTGGGACTTGGACAATCGTTTACAACTGCTCTCTGGTCAAGGGGTAACAGAGGACTGGAGAACAGTTAACATGTTATCATAATTCAAGCAGGTTGATTGGGATAAATATGCAAACTACAGGCTAGTGAGTCGAATATCTTTGATAGAGAAAGCTATGGTAAGCGAGAAAATAATCTGAGGGACCCAATTAATCTTTTCTTGGAGAGACCAGGACAAATCATGGTCTAGCTTTGTCAGGGCAACATCATGCTCTCAAATTTAATTTCATTTTTTGAGTGGACTAGCTGTGAAGATGAGGGTAGTATGGATGATCTAGTTTACATGAACTATACTAAGGCTTTTGAAAAGGCCTTACATAGTAGACTGCCTAAGAAACTAAGCCAGTGGGATCTAGGGCATTTTTGCAAATTGGATCTGAATTGGCTTAATGGCAGGAAGCAGAGGGTAATGGTAGAAGGGTGTTTTTGTGACTGGAAACCTACATCCAGTGTCATACCACCAAGTTCACTGGGTCACTTGTTGTTTACTGTGTTTATTAATGATCTAGATTGTACTCTACCTGACATTCTATGTGGGAAAGTGTGAGGTCATGCACTTTGCTGGGAAGAATCGGGGCATAGGCTGTTTTTTTAAATGGTTGGGGTTGGGGAGTGGATAAGAGAGAAATTCGGAAGTGCAAAGAGTTGGGAGTTCTGGTCCGGAGTATTCTCAAAATAAACTTGCAGGTTGAATCAGTAGTTGGGAAGGCAAATGCAATGATGGCATTTAATTTGAGAGGACTGGAATATAAAAGCAAGTATGAACTTCTGAGGCTCTGGTCAGGCCACATTTTGGAGTATTATGCACAGTTTTGTTCCCTATATTCTCAGGAAGGATGTACTGGCTGTGGAGTGTGTTCAGAGGAAGTTCACAAGAATGGTCCTAGGAATGAAAAGCTTAACATCTATAGATATAGAATCTCAAACATGCCCTTTGGCCCAACAAGTCCACACTGACCCTCCGAAGAGTAACCCACCCAGCCAGTACCCCTGACTAATACACCTAATCTACACACTCCAGAACACTATGGGCAATTTAGCATGGCCAATTCACCTAACCTGCACATCTTTGGATTGTGGGAGGAAACTGGAGCACTCTGAGGAAACCCATGCAGACAGTCATCCAAAGCAGGAATCAAGTCCGGGTCCCTGGCACTGTGATGCAGCAGGGCTAGCCACTGTGCCGCCCCCAAGAAAGGTTTGCGGACTCTAGGTCTATACGTGATGGAACTTAGAAGCAAGAGGGGGATTGAATGGGAACTTACAGAATGCTGAATGGCCTGGACAGAGATGTTGGGAACATCTTTCTGTTGGTAGGAAAGGCTCTCAGCAGAGGGCACAGCCGTAGAGTAAAGGGAACACTTTTTTTAGAATGGAGATAAAGAGAAACTACTTCAGCCAGAGAGTGGTGAACCTATGGCATTCACTGCCACAGAAGCTATGGAGGCCAGGTCATTGAGTATATTTAAGACAGTGATAGGTTCTTGAGTATCAAGGGTTACAGGGAGAAAGGTTTCTCATCCCCATCTTCGCACTGTTTGCCATGATTGAATGGCAGAACAAACCCTAATGGGCTCAATGGCCTAATTTCTGCTCCTAAGATTAATGGTCTTATGGAATGTTGGACATATGATCAAGTTTGCAAATGACGTGAAGAATGTTGTAGTAAATAAGAAAGAAAGCTTTAAACCAGAGGATGATACAGATGGACTGGACAGATAGACTGAACAATGTCAAATGGAACTTAAACCTGAAAAGTTAAGTAATGCATTATATCTTAAAGGTAGCAAGGCAATTGTATAAGAAGGCTGCTGAGCTACTTGCCTTTATTAGTCAAGACATTGAATACAAGAGCATTATGATGGAACTGTATATATTAAATCAGTCAACAGCTTGAATACTGTGTCCAATTCTGATCATTCCACTATAGAAAGGGTGTGATTGCACTAGAGAGATTGCAGAAGAGATTCACCAAAATATTGCTTAAGCAAGAGCAACTCAGCTATGAGGTTGTGAAATAACCAGGGGAGGCAGAGTTTTCAGATGAGGTGTAGGTGATTTGGATGGTATTTGAAGGAAATGGATTTTTTTAACCCAGAGTTATGGGTATCTTGAACTTACTGCCGTAAAAGGGTTGGAACCTTCAAGGCATTTTAGAACTACTTCAATGAACTTTAAGTGCCATAACATACCCATGCTACTGGCCAAATGCTAGAAAATGGGATTAGAACAGATGGTTGTTTGACAGGCATGGAAGTGGTGGACCTCTTTGTGTACTGAATAAATACGCTGGCTCTTGATCTGTTTTGAGGATATTCCAGTGCATGCCACACTGTGGTCAGAGCTGGAACTGAGCACTTCTGTTGTTTTAGTTTAGCTGAAAGAGAGATTGTAGTTGCAGCTGAGATTGAGTCCTGCAGCTCACTGAGAAAAGTTAATTCACGTTAATGACAGGCCTGCTTTATAAACAGAAAATGAAGTTTGCTTTTTCTTCTGTGGGGAATGCAGTGAATTATTGGCATTGCTCTAATGGTTAAAATAAATGTCTCAATGTCTCTTTCAGCAGCATTATAAAACAAACATGATTGTATCAAGAAATATTATGCCAGGTGACCAAAGCTTGGTCAAAGAGGTCTTTAAAGAGTAAAGTGGGCTGAGGAAGCAGATAATCAGAAGCAGTAGGGAGGAAAGTAAGGGATTAGTGTCCAGGTGGCGAAATTTATGGCAACTTATGGTGCGATTGCAGGAGAGACCAGAATTAGAGGAACAAATATACCCTAAAGGGTATATACTGCCTTGTAGAGCTGTGGTCATGTCTTTACCTCTGGAGCAAAAGTTCTAAACTGATGTCCTATCTGCTGCAGAGCTGTGTCATAATATGTCTGAACAGATCAATTTAAAAATGTATCTTGAAGGATTATGTGGTTGGAGATTAGAGCGAGAAAGGGATAGGAGAACCCTGGAACTTGCTGCCAGTTTAGAGACAGTGTTTTGAAAATGTGGGCGTGCTGTACTTTTTTTTAAGAGCATTAAAAGCAACAGACAACCAGACAAGCACCGCATGTTCTGAAAAAAGATATAATGTAACCTTTTTGGTCCAGCAGTTAGGGTAGCTGGTTGCCTGGAGACAAAAACAGATTTGAATTAGGCCAATCAGTTTAAATTTACCTCCCCCAAACAAACCCCAAACTCCAATCCACTTTGGCTTTTAAGTTTGTCAATATATTAAATTCAGTGACACAATCCGATGCTTTAGGAGTGTAGGACTGGGGAAAATTGAACAGTTGGGAAGAGAACTGCCATGCTACCAGCATGTAAAGGCTGCTTGAAAAATAACTCTCTTTTAAAGGTACCTTTTATTGATCAGTAACCTGTGAAGCAGAATCCCCAAGTAGAAGAAAAGATAGGAATACAGAGGAGAGCTGAAAGCTGCCTGGTTTTGAGATAAGAAGTTTTGTTTTGTAAATCTTAATTGGGAGTTTTATCAGACTAGTATTGTGAAAGGGGGAGGAAAAGATAGGTTAGAGAAAGGCGTCTTAAATAGTTTAGTTTTTTTTTAAGAAGTAAAGTTGTTAATTTTTACTTTAAATAGTTCTTGGTGCCTCAAATTTGCATTTTTTAACTGCATGGGATAAAGTTTTCCTGTGTTGCTGCTTTAAAGTAACCAGGAATGTTTACTCCTGTTGTAACAATAGACAGCAGAGTATTGGATGATTTCAAGTTTTTGGAGAGTAGAATGGATTGGACCAACCAGACTATGCTGGATCAGCTAATTCTGGAAGTAAAAAATGTTTGCTTTTTTAAAAAAGTAGGTGATTTCAGACAAGGCAAAGGCAAGTCATGTTACAAAGAAATAGGCAGATCAGTGATAGTGTAAGAAGCTAATCTTGGGGTCAAAATATTACTGTCCATGAGAACTGAAATTTCAGTCTTCCTGATTTTATTGGAAGAAGTGATCTGATAATTAAGCATTAGTTCAGTAATTCAGACAAGAGGTGGGCAGATATGCTAATTACACCAAGCTGTATATGTAAAAAGTAAAATTATAGCTTTGGATCATGTTACTGTTGCGCAGCATAACAGCATATAGATGACTGTGACAGGGGATGCTAAGGTAGATGTGTGCGTGTTTTGGTTTGAATCGTGAGGTGAAGCGGTTTCAAGAAAATTAGTATGACATCTAGTTGGAGAACTATTTGTGCCAGCAGCTAATCTTGGAACCAGGAGGAGAAATTAAGTGGTCAACAGTTCAGAAGGAACAGGAGGTGGGAATTATGGAGATGACTACCTTGGACTGCCCATCAAAGGAGATGGGAGAAAAAGTTGAGAAAGACATGAAAGCATTAGGGAGCATTGGAGGTTTGGCTGTTGAAGGGCAGTGATGTGGCCGTGGCAGCAGATCAGATTGTTCTCAGTCTTGGTGACAAAAGATTCTGTGGCTGCTTGTATTTATTGGAGACAAGGGGTGGGTATTGTTAAGTGTTTGAAACAGTACTATTTTCTCATGGGATATGGTCATCACTGGCTGGCCAGCATTTATTGCTCATCCAAGTTGTCCTTGAGATGGTGGCTAAGACTGTCAAAATTTACTTAGACTATATTTCTGCTCACTCAGTACTGGATATCACACAAGCAGTTTGACAAATCAAAGTGTAGGGGTGAAGAGTGGCAGTAATGAGTGATTCCATCTATGTTGAAGACAATGTATTGTTAGTTTATGTCAGAGGGGCAACTTCTAGTAAGAAAAGCTGGGGATGGGAGGTGCAGTGATGTTATCTTTGGATTGTATCAGGGACTTGAAATAGTGAGGAAGGGCATAATGGCGTTGAAAGTGGTCCAGCCTGAGTAAGTTGTGGAGGCTAAGCCACAACCTGATCTACCTATAGCTGTTCAAATTAGTGTTCCTTGGACTAAAGTCATCATTGTCTACAGGTTTAGTACCTGACGACTGGAGGATTGCAGATTTTGTGCCCTTGTTCAAGAAGAGCAGTAGAGATGACCCTGGTAATGATAGACTAGTGAGCCTTGTGTCTGTTTTAAGAAAAGTGTTGGAAAGGATTGTAAGTGATAGGATTTATAATCATCCATCAAGCAACAATTTGATTGGAGAGAGTCAACATGGATTCGTCAAGGGCTGCTTGTGTGTGTCAAACTTCATTGAGTTTTTTGAGAAGGTGACCAAGCATGTGAATGAAGGTAGGGCAGTTGACATGGTGTACATGGACTTCAGTAAAGCCTTTGATAAGGTTCCACATGATAGGCCTTTGGAGAAAATGCAGAGGCATGGGATTGAGGATGATTTAGCAGTTTGGATTAGAAACTGGCTTTTTGTAAGAAGGCAGCGAGTGGTTGATGGAAAGTATTTAGCCTGGAGTCCGATTTACTAGTCGTGTACCACAGCAATCTGATTTGGGACCGTTGCTGTTTGTTGTTTTTTTTTTTGTATAAACTGCTTTGATGCAGACATAATGGGTTCGTAAGTTTGCAGATGATACTAAAGTCGGTGGAGTATTGGAGAGTGTAGAAGAATGTTGCGGGGAAACTTGGATAAATTGCTGAGAGGTTGCAAATGGAGTTCAATGCAGATAAATGTGAAGTGATCCACTTTGGGAAGAATAACAGGCACAATACTGGGTCACTGGAAAGAATCTTTGGTAGTGTGGATGTGCAGAGGGATCTTGTCATCCATGTCTCCAGATCCCTGAAAGTACTGTTTAAGAAGGCATACAGTGTTAGGTTTTACTAGGAGAGGGATTGAGTTCCGGAGCTGTGCTGCAATTGTACAAAATGCTATTGTGGCCTGATGTGAATTATCATGTGCACTTCTGGTCGCCCTATTACAGGAAGGATGTGGAAGCATTGGAAAAGGTGCAGAGGAGATTTACCAGGATGTTGCCTGGTCTTATGAGGAAGGGCTGAGGGACTTGCGTCTGTTCTCATTGGAGAGAAGAAGGCTATTAGAGACATACAAGATGTTCAGAGGATTAGATAGGGTGGACAGTGTCAGTCTTTCCTAGGAGGATGATATCTGCTTGTACAAGGAACGCATAGCTTCGAATTGAGGGGTGATTGATAAATTTAAGACAGATGTTAGAGGCAGGTTCTTTACTCAGAGTGGTAAGGGTGTGGAATGCTCCTACCAGTGAAGTTAACTCAACCACGGTTGGGGTATTTAAACAGTTCATGGATAAGCATATGCATGATGATGGGATAGTGTAGGGTATTGGGTTTAAATTAGTTCACAGGTCCGTGCAACATTGAGGGCTGAGGGGCCTGTTCTGTGCTGTATTGTTTTATGTTCAAAGGAGCAGATGTGATGTAATGCCAGGAAAAGCCTCCGGGGAGCCTGAGTGGGAATGAGATCATTAAGGGGTGAAGGTGCAGTTGTCATGTTATGACAGATAGATGGCCAAAATTACGTAATTGGGATATATTTGAGAGCAGACAGGGCTGTGGTGCACTTGCCATGGTGTAATTATATGTTGAGGGTCATTATCTGAGCTGAAGCAGGAATAGTGATATTTGGCTGGCATAACGGATGCATCTGCATCCCTTCAAATGAAAGAAACAATGCTGAATGTACACAGTAAACTGATTGTTTCCTCAAGCATTAAGTGCTCAGGGGATATTTTAATAGATGAGTTCAAAACCCTGATGCTCAAACAAGGAGAAACTGTTCCAAATGATAGGAGGGCAAGGAGCCAAAAAAAAAAATTGAATGTGGAGATCAAAAAAACCAGAAAACTGATCAGATTCGTTTATGTCCATTATTTATCATCTATTACAGTGTATTGAGTGTTTTGCACTTCTGATGCACTTTATGCCATGTACGAGTAAGTAGTCTGTGCTGTCCATGTAACACCCTCAGTCCTGGAGGAATGATGTCTTATTTTTAACCGTATCTGTGGTAGATAGTAGCAATGGCAAACAAAAAGCTGCTCTACCTGTGAAGGTGGTGAAAATGAATTAAACACTTTCATTAGGGTAATTGGATAAATATTTAAAAATGGTGAAAAATGCTTTGTGAAAACTATAAGGAAAGAGAGACGTACATTAATAGACCCAGGGCTGAAAGGGTCTCTTAATCACATGAGGCTTGGTTGAATGTAATTGGAGTTTTAAGTTATTGGACTACTGAATATTTCAGGGTACGGAGGTGTGTTTGTTTCAGTGCATAACCGTTGGACACTCGGAACTGCAGAGGAACTTGTCGTTAACCCTGAAATCTGACTCTGAACTCCCTGTCTTGTTTTGGCATTTAGATATTTGGTGATTTTGTAATTATTATTTTATGGTTTTAATCTCATTACTGGTTTAGTTGGAATTATAAACCAAAAGTACTTGAGCATAAAAGTAAAACTGCTAGCTAGATATCCTAATGGAAACCTAACAATGCAAATCAAGTCACCAATCTAATCAGAAAAAGAAGTACATGATCCTATATAAATTGGCAATTCCAAACGTAGGGATACGAATCAGCTGTTTAAACCCTTGAATGAGTACTGTCAGTGAGTTATGTGAAGATTCGGCATGAGGCTGTTTGCTTACTGAAATCCCATATTTGTTCATCCCTATTTGGTTAACAAAAATCTGTTGAGCTCATTTAGAATTAACAATTGATTTGTGTTCATTGATCTTAATACGACAGTTTTCCAAGCTTCTGCCACCCTTATGTGCTGAAGCCCTTCCTAACTTCTCATTTTTTTTATTTTACCTGTGCTTTTTGTTAGCTAGTGGAAATAATTTCAGATTCACAAACCTGACTACCCCTGTTGACCCATTGTCTCTGCCTACTCCTGCTCCATTGAACTGAGTCCTGCATACCTTGACATCATCTTGTCCAGGGACTCCCACCTCTGCTCGGGATACTACCACGCCCTTCATCTCCTCCAAGTTTTTTGTTTCCCTGGCTCCCAATGCCTTATATTCACCATGGGCATCCAGTTCCTGTACACATTTGTTTGCCTCGGCAAAGGTTTCCAAGCTCTCTGTTTCTTCATCTCACGCCAACCCAACCAATAACCTTCCACTGACACTCTCATTCACTCATTCGCCTGGCTGAACTGGTCCTCCCCTTCAACAACCTGTCCTTCCAATCCCCTCTCTTCCAAAGGGTAGCCTTGGGCACCTGCATGGGCCCCAGCTATGCCTGCCCCTTTGTCAGGTACGTGGAACAGTCCATTTTCCATAGCTACATCGGCACCATTCCTCATCTTTTCCTCTACTACATTGATGACTGTATCGGCACTACCTTGTATCCACACCAAGGTTCAACAGTTCTTCAAATTCACCAAAACCTTCCACCCTGAACTCAAGTTTACCTGGAGCATCTCAGAGACCTCCCTCTCCTTCCTGGACCTCTCTGGCAACCAACAACCCACTGACTCCCACAGCTACCAGGACCACACCTCTTCCCACCTTGCCTCCCTTATTCCCAATTCTTCTGCCTTCGCTGCATCTGCTCCCTGGATGACCAATTTCACTGTAAAACGTCCCAGATGGCCACCTCCTTCAAAGACCGCAATTTCCCCCTCCCACATGGTTGACAATGCCTTCCTCCACTTCCCACTCCTCCAATCAAAACAAGGACAGGACCCCCTTCCCCCTCCCCAACCACCATCCTCACCTTTCACCCTACCAACCTATGTATACATAGCATCATTGTCCGCCACCAACAAATAGACCCCACCACTGGGGATATATTTCCCTCCACACCCCTATCTGCATTTTGGAGAGACCATTCCCTCAGCGAATCCCTTCAGATCCACACCCCACTCCTGGCACCTTCCTCTGCCAACGCAAGCAGTGCAAAACCTGTGCTCACACCTCCCCCCTCATCTGACAGACATTTACTTGTACTTCCACAAATGTCATCTACTGAACCCGTTGAACCCAATGTAACCCTCTCTACACTGGGGAGACAGGATGTCAACTTGTGGATTGTTTCAGAGCACATCTAAGACACATGCACCGACTAACCTACTGCCCCGTGACTGACGATTTAACAACCATCACGCTCCCCATTCCCACCATAAAAGTCCACCAAGGACATGCAGGTCCTGGGCTACCTCCATTGCTAATCCCTAATCCCCCAAAGCCTGGAGGAAGAACGCCTCATCTTCTGCTTTGATCCCATGTAGTTGCAGGGCTCCAATGTACATTTCAGTCGTAAAGGTGTGGTGCTGAGAAATGTTTCATATCTCAGCTGTTGGTTTGTATAGCTGTTGTTATTCTGATGTGCTTGTATGTTTGTCCCCTGGATATTCAGGCCAACATTTCATTAGTCTTTTTAACTTTGTTCGCACCTTCAAAATGGAATTGTGAACATCCCTTCCCACCACCTTTTTGTTGCCATGTCCTTTTTGGGCTACTGTACTTTCCAACTTTCTACCATTCAGGAAATACTCACTCTGATCTATTGCTTTTGGCTTAATTTGGATGTTTAAGGCATTTGCCTAAATTGGAATCCATTTGCTACCATTTTGTCACTACATAATTATCAAAACCTCTTCATGATTTTTTAGTTCTATCTGCACTTCTTACAGTGCAGTGATCCTTTGTCATTGGCAAAATTGTAATGTAGCTTTTGAATCATCATCTAAGTTAATACATGTGGTGAACTGTTGGGGCCCAGGGACTACCCTGGCAGGATATCAGTAGTGATATTTTACCAGTTAGAATATCTGTCCATTTTTCCTAAGTAGATTTCTTCAGTTCCATTAGCTTCAACGTGGACTGTTACAAAGAACATAATTAAGTGCTCAAAGTAACATGGACATTCCCAATACATGATCTTAGTCATGTTCTGTATCAGTATGTAGTATGTGTCTTCCTTGCATTCTCATGGAGGATTTCTGCTTCACTGTGGTGGTTGTGTGTCTGAACCACGGTCCCCTCTTATCCAGCATCGCAATTGGGTACATTTTATCTGTTTTCCATGTCATAAGCTTGTTCATTCAGAGAATTATCCTCTGCGTGATTGCACCATTAGACAAATCATTCTGTCTTGTTCCAGTATTTTGAAGGGATCGTCCCTTTTTAAACACTTGAGTTTACTTAAACTCCAGCTGTCTCCCTCAACCCTCCATACACAGGAGATGGATAATATTCTCTCTGCAATATCAAGCATGTCGTCTAGTTGGAACAGTGATTTACTTGTACTTGGGTTTTAATCTACTGTATTTCATGTTCACGATGGTCTTAAGTTAATTGTATTTTAATGCCTACCACCTGCCTGCTGTTAAATTACTCTGCACTGTCTTCAGCAGTGCACACAGGGTCTTGTGTAGTGATTGTGTGCCTTTTTCTATCAATTAGAGGATTTAGGTTCGTGTCTCCCCAGCTTGGCCATGTGAATAACATTGCCAAACAGGCATTTCTTTTTAAAAAGGGGTTTTGGGCAGTGGTTGTGTTCGTTCCTCCAGGCCAGGAGGTCTTGGTTCAAGACTCTGCTTAATATGTGATAGCTGAAAAAGGTTTGTAAAATGCCCAAGCAGCTTCATTCCAAATTTTTTTTAAAAAATGGACTACAGTCATGGTCTTTGGGGTTAAGAATGTATGTAATCTCTGAATTTTAGTTCCAGTTATACCATACATAATTGGCTTTCTGAAATACAGCACTGGGGAGACCAAACATAGATTAAGTGACTAATTTTATCAAACTGCGAATTATTCATCATCTGTCAATTCCAGTCTGTTGCCTCTGACTTTAGCCTTTTACAATGTCCCAATGTAGCTGAACTGGACCTCCAGGAATCCGAGTTTGCTGATTTCAAATCATGATCTTAGCCAGCCTCTGCTGTCTGGAACCTCTGGATTTGCATCATGATCACCATTGTCACTTTCTTGTCATTTAAAGTTTCCTCCTATTCTCTGTTACAGGCTGTTTTTGTTTCCTTTTCTCTTTCTCTCTTCCTGCCTATATACCTGTCTAGAAACCAGTCATATCATTTTAACTTTTCCAGTTTGAATTTCTCGCACCACAGATGATGCCAGGCTTAAGATTTCCCAGTATCTGTTTTAATTTTGGATTTCCATTATTTCTTAAAATATTTTGCTTTTATTAAAACTGCTTTAAGCAAGCTTGAGGATATCATAGTAATGTTATGTAAATGCATGTTCGTTTTGTCTTTGTCATCACATCACCACTGTTAATTAGACATTGATACTTGCTGTAATACTTATACCATGTAGTTAATTCAGAATGGAATTCCTTGCTCATGGTTTTCTTCATTAACTCTGAAGGGTGGATGCTCCTTTTACTCAAGGTAATTAAGTTCATGTGGCACCAGAGTGCCCATTTGTTTTAAATGGTGTAGGTTAAGTTATAAATAACATTTACTGTTAATATATTACTTACTTCTATTAAAACCTTTTGTTTTTGCCAAGAGTGTTATTTTCTCTTTGGATGCTTTTTCCTTTTGTTCCTGTTCAGTCTTTGTTGAAGAACTTGGGAGACTTGATCTTTGGGTTAGATTTGATTACTTAGTGTGGAAACAGGCCCTTCGGCCCAACCAGTCCACACCGACCTGCCGAAGCGCAACCCAGCATACCCCTACATTTACCCCTTATCTAACACTATGGGCAATTTAGCATGGCCAATTCACCGGAGTACCCGGAGAAAACCCACGCAGACACGGGGAGAAGGTGCAAACTCCACACAGTCAGTCGCCTGAGTCGGGAATTGAACCCGGGTCTCTGGCGCTGTGAGGCAGCAGTGCTAACTACTGTGGCACCATGCCGCCCAAAGAGTAAGGCTCCTCTACTCTGATACCAGCTACCATTAATTTTATTCACTAATTTCCCATGTTGTTTACTTGTGCATTTCTGAGACGATGTAACTAAGCTAGGAGACTTGGGTGCATTAGTACATAGGGAGAGAAGAGAATACATTGGTACAAATGTATCCGCCATCATTGGTTAACTGTACTAAAGTGTGGATAGCCTCTCCAGGTTTGAGGAACAACTTGAATGAGAATGGTCATGTTCAAATGTCTGACGTTTGGGGAAGTTGTGAATTTTTCTTTGCAATCAGCAAATATGGGTAAATTTAAGGGATCTCCTTCAGTGTTCCATAATTTGTTGTCCTTTGATTTTATCCAGTTAGCCTTGCTTGCACCTACAATAAGTGAGCTTTTACTGTTTTGTCTGGAAACTACTTTTTTAAATGGATTTTATGTTGGTGACTGACCAAGCCCTATTACAGTTCAACAAAGCCTGTGTGCTGATATTATTCTGTGGGAGAACTATTACTTAAATCTATACGGCACTTTTGAATGTAGTGAAACATTTTGACACTTTGAGAGCATTATCGGTCAAATTCACCATCGTATTGAGTATCAGCTGGTGGTAGTAAGGAGCCATCTTTGTGCTATGGAAGACAAAATTTACGAGTATTGGATCTGTGCAGGTGATCTTCATGGCTCAGAACTTTTACTGAAGGCCTTTGACAAATGAGGATATGCTGTTGTACATATCTTGAGCCATCAAAGTTACAGGAAATACGCATTTTGCAATATATTGTGTTGCTCATAAGAATACTGCTGTCTAAAACTCTTATGAGAATGTCAAAATGAACAGCAACAGCTCGTGACTACTTTTTTGAGGACAATGAGGAAGATGAACAGCAAATCTCTTCATATTTTAACTTGTCTAATCGGCTGTGATGGAATTTACTTAGCAATATGGTTTACTTAATAATTTTAATGCTAGAACTAGACAGGACCCTTAACCGTATCTGACTCACTTCCCACTCTTCTGTCCTTCTCTTTCCCCCCCCCCCCCCCCACTTTTCCCTCAATACTGCAATGAAATGGTTCCCCCTTGTCCTCACTTTTTCCATCCCACCAGCCTCTCTATCCAAAGGATTACAAGTCACCATTTCAAGCACAATGCTATGACCAGATACACTCCCATCCCCTCCCTTACTCGGATTTGTGGCCACCATTCCCTTGGACGCTTTAGTGCACTCCTCCACTCTCGATATCTTTCCACACAACCACGACGCCTTCTCATTAAACAGCAAAGGTGCAACACTGGACTCAAAATCTTAACTCTATTTTCTCTCCATAGAGGCCACCAGACCTGATGAGTTTCTTCAGCAATTTGTTTTTGTTTGTTCTTCAAGTAGGTTTGTGGTGTTCCACTGAGTTTATGAATGAAACCGACAGCTGGTGGTGGATGGGCTTGTCGGATAGGAGCTCTTGGATTTTTGTTTTCTTATTTAGTTCCACCTAATCTTGTAAATCATGCCTTGAAGTGCAGGGTGCATGATTTTAGCTGATTAAATTTCTGCACTACGAAGGTACGCACTTGTATCTTAAACCATAGTGCAGTCAACCTGTATCAGGGCTCATGGATGTGGGGAAATGCCATGCATCCTTGAAGAGGCAGCAGATTCCCAAACATTTCAGTGTGTATGTTTGTGTGCAGAACAGCTGGTCACCGTGTATATGAAAGAAATTAATGAATTAGCATGAGGTGCTTTTTACAATTCTCATTGCTCGTAAAGACATGGATAGTTTACCTCCATGTTTTGTACCAGACATGGTAATGAACTTTTTGTAGACTGCTAGTTGCCCTGCAGAGCTTGTCATGAGCAGCTGCCTTGGATCACGACAGATCTTTTGCACGGCCTCACACACTGCTGTTAAGATGTGAATACTAGGATTTTGACCCAGTGACATTGAAGGAATAGCAATATAGTTCCAAGTTAGGAAGGTGCTTGGCTTAGAAAGATTATCTGTAAGTAGTGATATTAGCGTGCATTTGCTGCCCTCCTCCTTCTCAGCAGGAGAGGTGGACTTGAAAGTTGCAATCTAATGAGCTTTGGTGAGTTACTGCTGTACATCTTGTAGATGGGCTACACTGCTACCATTGGGAATGGATGTAGTGCTAATGAAGCAGTTTGCTTTGTTCCGGATGGTGACATATTTCTTGTTGTTTGAATTGTGCATCCAGCTAAATGGCTAGTATTCAGTCTCATTCCTGATTTGTGCTTTGTAAAAGGTGGACGGGCATTGGGAAATCGGAAGCTGAATTACACAGCATCTGCTTCCAAGCCACAAATGTATCTGTTCCAGTTCAGTTTCTGGCTATTGGTAGCCCACAGGATGTTGATAGTGAAGGATTCAATCGTGGTATTTATTAAATGTTAAGGGCCAATAGTTAGGTTCTGTTTTGTTGGAAATCTCCAAAGCTTGGCACTTTGGCATGGAAGTTACTTGCCAGCCTGGGTATTGTTCTGGTTTTGTCCCATTTGAACATGGATTGCTTCATAATGTGAAGAGTCACAAATGCTGTTGAACATTGTGCAATTATCTGTAAACATCTCACTCCTACCTTTTTTATGATAGAGGGTATGTCATTGAAGAGCTGAAGATGGTTGGGCCTTGGACATGCTCCTGAGGAACTTCAGAGGTATTCTTGGACTAGCCGTCAACGAGTGCTGTCATTTTCCTTTGTGCTGGTCATGTCTGAAACCAATAGAGTTTCCCTTGGTACCAGTTGACTCCAGTTTTGAGAGTATGTTGATAGCATACTGTTAAATGCTGCCTTGGTATCAAGGGCAGTTGCTCTCATGCACTTTGACGTGTGACTTTGCAGTTACATCACTGGCAGAATATGTAATTAGTGTGACAAATTTGCATAACCAAATTTTAACAATTGGATATTGAAATATATAATATAAAAGGCATGTAACAGAAAACCCTGACGAAAATCACAATTCAAAGAACATTTGTTTAGCCTTCAAAATGTTGATTAAATTTAGTGATGCACCCCGGATTCCCCAATACTCACCTGCCATGGAAGGGCTGATTTGTATGGGTGCATGCAGTTTGCTTTCTAAGGTTACATAGGTGTGAACTTAAGCATGAAAAGAGTCAGGCTGTTGGCCATTGCCCATGACCTGTTGCCCATCTTTACCAAGCTGGCAAGGAGGTCCTCTGATCTGTGTTGCTGTCTCTGACAGAAGCCCAAAGGTCATGACCATGAGGCTGAAGGCAACTAAAAGAGAAGTGAAAGCCCAAAATATCTGGGGCATTGGGTTGAAGTCCAAGCAAAGATGTCACATTTACCCCTATTTAAAATAACTAAAGAAGATCTATAACCTATAATACTTAATTTAAGCATTGCTTGTGGATTCTTCAAGGCCACAAAAACTACAAGTGGTATGGAAGTTTGAGATTGCATGGAGCATGCTGTTGGACCACCACGCACCCCTCCACAACCTGATCCAATGGATTCACTCAGCTCCCCAATCATGAGAACGACAAGTGAAGAAACTTAACAACATTGAAGAGGAGGCCGGTACACTTTTTTTGTCAGTGGCCTTCCTATGGACATTAAACCACGTGAGCTTTACCTTGTCTTTTGATCATTTAAAGGATATCAAGCTTCACTCATTAAAGCCACTATCACAACAGACAGGTGGCTATGTTACATTTTAATAGAGCTGGAGCAGACGCAGCAAAGAATGCTGTGTTCACCAAGTCTGCAGCTACTGCACTTTGCACTCCTTCGTGCTGGTATCCTCCATCTGAAGTATCTCTGCAAGGACTGAAGTCTCATCAGTTTTATGAAGTATTTAATTGCCCTCATCCAAGAAATCCAATGTCTTCGTGGAGTGATGTATAAGGACAGACTAGATTTTGCTTTCACGTTGGACTTTACTGAAGGAGATCTGGCTCATTTCCACTTGACTTGGAGGGGATGGCGTGGTCACAAAGGACTGTGGATTTAAGAATTTTACTGGTGAATTTGCTTTCCACATGGGAGGATTCTTCAAATTCTTCTTACTGTAATGGACTAGTAATTTTGTAAAAATCACTGAATGCTACCTGCCAATAACTTGCTTAAATACTGGCTGTCAGTCTTATGAAAGCTGGTAGTGCCATCTCTGTGGTTATCATGAAATGATAAAAGGAGGGAATGTGATTTGTGGATAGGGGATAAGCAGGCAGGGAAAGAGTTAAATTATGAATTTTGTGGAACAGGAGGTTCAGCTGAGCGTGAGTCAGATCAGGCAGGAACTTAAAGTTAACAATGGGGTGCTGGTGGTAAGGGTAATGGGTTAACAAGGTGGAAAAGCAGTTGTTATGTGGACCCATTTAACAAGATGAGGTGGCATTCAGTATGTGAGGTCAGTTTAACAAGGTGAAAAATATTTAGATTAGATTCCCTACAGTGTGGAAACAGGTCCTTTAGGCCCAACACATCCACACTGACCCTCCGAAGAGCAACCCACCCAGACCCATTCCCTTACACTTACCCGACTAATGCACCTAACACGGGCAATTTAGCATGGCTAATTCACCTGCCCTGCACATTTTTGGACTGTGGGAGGAAACCGGAGCACCTGTAGGAAACCCACGCAGACACGGGGAGATTGTGTCTGTGTGGACTTTGCACGGTTGCCCGAGGTGCGAATTGAACCTGGGTCCCTGGCACTGAGAGGCAGCAGTGCTAACCACTGAGCCACCGTTCATTATGTGAAGTCAGTTAGTTATTGTGTAACAGCAGCTGGCTTAATGTCTACAATTGATGCTCATTGATTGGGTGACCATTACAATCAATATGTATGTTGCCCTATCTGGATGCTCCTCCCTGTAAAATGACTATATATTTCATTGAGAAACTGCTGGTTCCAGAGAAGACCATGAACTCATATCTCTGCACATGGGTGATCGTTCTCTCTCCCTCTGGGGCCTGGAATAAACGTGAAAGAGCTAAAACTGTACTATGTCTCTGAGCGTTTTGCTTCAACTGAGGGGGGGTTGGGGGGGGGTTGTGCAATCAGAATAACAATGTAACTTGCTAGCCGTTAATGGGACCTTAGTGTGTGCAAAAATGCCGTGACTGCACTTCATAGGTTTTTTAGGGTGTTTCGAAGATGTTATTATGCTTAAATGTAAGTTTTTACACTATGCTGTTTATTTGGTTAACTAATGCATCATGATGTCTTGCAAAATGTGAGTGATTTGGTAGAAGCATTTTATAAACTTTTGATCAAGACTGCTTTCAGATTTGTACAAGATTTCCTGGATGGGTCATGTCACATTGCCTTGTAAGGAGGAAAATTTGATGACATTCTGGCACTTGAGAATTCCTGATGTTAGGCTGAACTATTCTTTTTGGGTTTTGGTGTTGGGCACAATTTCTACAGTGTTAAATTGTGATTTCTCCAGAGGTTTGCTTGTGAAGGCTTGGCTGTTTAGTTATTCATTTTCACTGCACCTCATTCAGTTTCGGTAATGCTTTAGAATTTGAACGTGAAACTCGGTTTCAGATGATGTGATGTGAGGAAGCTTCTCTTCTTTCTCCCCTGTCTGCAGTCTTCAACAGATTCCATTAGCGTCATAGAGATGGACAGCACGAAAACAGACCCTTCGGTCCTGTTCGTGCATGCCAACCAGATATCCTAACCTAATCTAGTCCCATTGGCCAGCACTTGGCCCATATCCCTCTAAACCCTTCCTATTCATATACCCATCCAGATGCCTTTTTTAAATGCTGTAATTGAACCAGCCTCCACTACCTCCTCTGGCAGCTCATTGCATACATGCACTACCCTCTGCATGAAAAAGTTGCCCTTTTTTGTATCTTTTCCCCCCTCACCCTAAACTTATGCTCTCCTCTAGTTCTGGACAACCCCCCCCCCCCCCCCCCCAAAAAAGGGAAAAGACCTTGTCTATTTACCCTATCCAAACCCCTCATGATTTCATAAACCTCTAATGTCAACCCTCAGCTTCTGACCTTCCAGGGAAAACATTTTCAAGGAACTATGCACTTGCACTCCAAGGTCTCTTTGTTCACCAGCCAGTTTTGTGCGAACCAAACAGTGTCATTACAGAAACCACTACATCCACTGTTTTTTTTTGTGTGAAGCTACCTGATTCCAGTTTTACTTGTCTTCAACTCAGCTGCCTGGAGTTTCTTCCTCCAGCACAACATGAGTTCCCCAGGGACCTATCCTTAAACTTTTTCATGGATATGCTTTTCCTCTGATCTAATCTAAAACCACGTTGCTTCCATGCACAATGGTGATACTCATTCCATCGCACCACCACCACCACCACTCTTGATCCCTCCACTATCTTTGATATGTTACACTGCTGTGAGCAGAAATATACGCCAAGTAAATTTTGGAAAGACTGAAGCCATTTTCATTGTACCCCACCACAAAGTCTTAGCCAACTTCTCAAGGACAATTAAGACCTGCAATAAATGCTGGCCAGTCCAAGACAAACATGTCCTATGAGAAAATTTTTTAAAAAGTCACTTTCGTCCTCCTGTCTGACTACTGGGTGAAGCTGAGCCAAGAAAGTTTGCAATATTTGTTGTTTGAATATGATTTGAGTTTCTGTTGAAATCTGTCCCACCATCAAGATGACCTGAATCCACCTAGGATGTTTAACCTGACTCTAGCAAGTTGCAAAGGGGATGCAAACCGAAACCTTCTGGTAAGATTAAGTAATTTGAAAAATGGAATATAATTTGGACAAATATGACCTTGTTTAATTTGGAAGGGAAAACAAAACAACAGTATGATTTAGTAGAGAAAAGTTGCAGAAAATTGGAAAACTAAAGGACTTTGGTGTCCTTGTGTACAAGAAACAAAGCTAACACATGGGCAGCATGTAATCAGGAAGTCTATGGAATGTTGGCCTTTATTTCAAGGTGTTTGGAATATAATAATAGGGAATTCTCACTGAAAATGCGTAAGGTGCCAGTGAGACTACATCTGGAGTTTTAAGAACAGTTTTTGTCCATTTTGTTCCAAGAAAGATATTTCATTGGTGAAGGTTCACTAGCATGTTCTTGAGTATGGCGGGACTTTCTTATGAGCAAAGACTAAATTCATTTGGAATTTATAAAAAGGTGATTTAATTGAAACAACATGTCGGGTTTGAAGTGGTTTGAAAGAGTAAATGCTGAAAGGATGTTTCCCCTGATGGGAGAGTCTATGACCAGAGGGCTTAGTCTCAATAAAAAATGGGAAATTTCTTCTGAGGATTGTGCCTTTGGGACTCCTTGTAGGACAGAGTCCTTGCATATATTTAAGGCTGAAGCAGGTTCTTAAGCAGTGGGGGAATTGAGGGTTACAGGAAAAATGGACACAAGCTATCCTGTTGAACGGCTGAGCGGGTGCATAGGCTAAACAACACTCCTCTTCCAGTTTCTTAAGGTCTGAAGGGTTTGCATCTTTATCGCTCCTATTTGTTACCTGACCTAGATTAAGTTAATGCTCTTATAGATGGCATGATTTTTTTTCCACTGCATTGAATTTGTGTTGATCCAAAACTCTTCCAGTATTCTGATTTTATTCCAGGCCTTACCCATCACTGCCCTGTTTGTTCATCTCTTCCATTCTGGCTTCCAGCCCAGATGTGTTTCAGTCTTAAAATCCCCCTGGTTTTTTTTTTAAAGAAAGCACTTTTTGTGGCTGTGGCTTTGCCTTTCCTGATCTGTAATTTCCTCCACCTCAACAAAGTATTCTCCTGTGATTTTGACATTTTGGAGATTTTCTTGTTTTTGTTCTAATCACTGTCAGTGGCTGTGGTTTCAGTTTCCTTGGCCCTTTTGCTCTGATATCAGAATTCCCTCCCCAAATCTCCAGTCTTGTCCTCCCACTCTTTTTTTTTTAAAAAGATGCTTGCTGACCAATCCTTTGGTCATTTGTTCTAAGCAGCTTTTCTTTGATAGGCATCAAAAACTGATTTTTATTGGTCAGATTTTTGCTCGGTTATTTGGAGGTATTTTGTTCAGTGATTTAAAAGTATAAATTACCTACAAAAAAGCATTTTTAGCTAAGTGCATTTCTTCATTTCTTACAGTAAATATCTTAAAACATGAAACCTTGAAACTGTCATTTTCTCAGTTGCTTTAATTTCTTTCAAAGTTATCAGTTTTAATGGGACCATCACAGCTTGAGAATTTTTAAAAGGTGTTTTTAATCTGATATCAAACTGCAGACAGAATTTTAGAAGAAAAGGGGTTGTTTGCAATGCCTGATGTTAAAAATAGTTGACAGGATGATTAAGCATCTGCTATTGCCATTATACAAGTGTCCTTTCACTGAATAAGGTCAGGGCCCCATGCAGTTGCTTGGTCTGAATGCCACCCCTGCTATATGCATTAGAATCCTTTGGCTGTGAGAAGAAGCAGTATATTCTGGGCATGTGAAAAGAGCTTTTATGAATGGTACAGTGGATGGTCATTTCTGCACAGTATAAAGCAGCTTAACTGTGGTGCTCTTATTTGTAGCCTTGGCTGTCGTGACATACAGCAAGCATTGAACCTATGGTTATAGAGCAGGTGCTAAGTTGCTTTTGTCACTGTCTTTTCACCACTCCCCCAGTGATTCCGATTAGAACAATTCATCACTCGTCAATAATCTCACTTCTATTTCTGAAAGATGGCAAAATAAATTGGAAGTGGAGATCTAAAAGAAATGACTCCAGTATGTTGGATTGTGGCAGCTTGTCAATAATGCAGTGTGATATTTTAACTTATTGACTGGGTACTGAGAGTCTGAGCACACTGATAGACATCATATCCCAGTCTGCCAGGTTATAGCAAATGTGAATGCCAATGTGTTTTATATGATTGAAAGTTAAATAGCTGCTCTCTCTCTTTAGTGAAATTTGGCATGGATACATGGTGTTCTTAATTGAGACCTCATTAAAAAAAGCAGGAACTCCTTTGTGCTGTCACATTAATTTAATTACAAGTTTTTTTTCCCCAAAAAGAATTCAGTTAAATTCAAAACCTGAATGAAAACAAATTGAAATTCTAGACTGATGCTTAGACACTTGTTCTATTATTTTTATTCACTTATGGGACATAGGCATTCCTGGATGGGCCAGCATTTATTGCCTAGTTGCCTTTGCAAAGATGATGGTGAGCTGCCATCTTTAAACAGTTGTAGTCCATCCTCTGTAGATAGACCCACAGTACCCTTTTGGGATGGTTTTCCAGAGTTTATACCCAATGACACTGAAGGAATGGTGATATATTTCCGTGTCAGGATGGTGAGTCAACCTGATCCTGGATATGGTTCAGGTCTTGCCACGTTTTGGACATCTGCTTAAATAGCTGCAGAGTAATGAATGGTGCTGAATATTATGCAGTTGGTGAACTTTGACATTCTGACCGAGGAAAAGTCATTGATGATAAAGCAGCAGAAGATGGTTGGTCTAGGTCACTACCCTGAGGAACTTGCAGCTGGTGGTGTTCCCATGTATTTGCTGCCCTTGCCTTCTAGGTGGAAGTGACTGTGTGCATTTGCAAAGTGCTGTCTGAGGAGGCTTGGTGAATTTCTGCAGTACAACTTGTAGATAATCCATGCTGTTGCTATTGAATTTGGTAGTGGCAGCAGTAAATGTTTGAGAATTTGGTTCTAATCAAACATGCTGCTCTGTCCTGGATGGTGTCAAGCGGCTTGATTGTTGTTGGAGCTGCATCCAACCAGGCAAGTGGGGTGTATACCATCATACCCTTGACTTGTGCCTTGTAGATGGTAGACAGGCTTTGGGGAGTTAGGAGGTGATTTACTTGCTGCAGCCACTGACCTGTTCTTGTAGCCACTGTCTTGATATGGCTAGTCCAGTTGAGTTTCTCGTTAATTGTAACCCCCGGGGTGTTATAATGGGGGATTCAGTGATGATAATACCATCGAATGTCAAAAGGCAGGCGTTAGATTCATCTCCAATAGGAAACATTTGTGTGCCATGAATGTTAGTTGCTACTTTTCAGCCTGAGCGTGGGTATGGTTCCAACCATGCCACATTTGGATATCTGCTTAAGTATCTGAAGATTAATGAATGGTGCTGAATATTATGAAATCGTTTGTGAACTTCTCTACTGACTTTCTGATGGAAAGAAGGTCATTAATGAAGCAGTACAAAATGGTTGGGCTAGGTCACTCCCTGAAAACTCCTTTAGAAATGTTCTGGAGCTGAGATGATTGACTGTCAGCAACCAGAACCATCTTCCTATATGTCAGGTATGACTCTAACCAATGGAGACTTTCCCTTGATTCCCGTTGACTCAAAACTTGATTGAGATTTTTGAAGAATTAACAAAGAAGGTTGAGGGCAGAGCAATAGATGTGATCTATATGAACTTCAGTAAGGCGTTTGACAAGGTTCCCCATGGGAGACTGATATTAGCAAGGTTAGATCTCATGGAATACAGGGAGAACTAGCCATTTGGATACAGAACTGGCTCAAAGGTAGAAGACAGAGGGTGGTGGTGGAGGGTTGTTTTTCAGACTGGAGGCCTGTGACCAGTGGAGTGCCACAAGGATCAGTGCGGGGTCCTCTACTTTTTGTCATTTATATAAAGGATTTGGATGCAAGCATAAGAGGGACAGTTAGTAAGTTTGCAGATGACAGCAAAATTGGAGGTGTAGTGGACAGTGAAGAGGGTTACCACCAATTACAAAAGGATCTGGACCAGATGGGCCAACGGGCTGAAAAGTGGCAGATGGAGTTTAATTCAGATAAATGCGAGGTGCTGCATTTTGGGAAAGCAAATCTTAGCAGGATTTATACACTTAATGGTAAGGTCCTAGGGAGTGTTGCTGAACAAAGAGACCTTGGAGTGCAGGTTCATAGCTCCTTGAAAGTGGAGCCGCAGGTAGATAGGATAGTGAAGTGGGCGTTTGGTATGCTTTCCTTTATTGGTCAGAGTATTGAATACAGGAGTTGGGAGTCATGTTGAGGCTGTACAGGACATTGGTTAGCCCACTGTTCGAATCTTGCGTGCAATTCTGGTCTCCTTCCTATTGGAAAGATGTTGTGAAACTTGAAAGGGTTCAGAAAAGATTTCCAAGGATGTTGCCAGGGTTGGAGGATCTGAGCTACAGGGAAAGGCTCAACAGGCTGGGGCTGTTTTCCCTGGAGCGTTGGAGGCTGAGGGGTGACCTTATAGAGGTTTACAAAATCATGAGGGGCATGGATAGGATAAATAGGCAAAGTCTTTTCCCTGGGTTGTGGGAGTCCAGAACTAGAGGGCATAGGTTTAGGGTGAGAAGGGAAAGATATCAAAGAGACCTAAGGGGCAACGTTTTCATGCAGAGGATGGTATGTGTATGGAATGAGCTGCCAGAGGAAGTGGTGGAGGCTGGTACAATTGCAACATTTAAGAGGCATTTGGATGGGTATATGAATAGGAAGGGTTTGGAGGGATATGGACCAGGTGCTGGCAGGTGGGACGAGATTGGGTTGGGATATCTGGTTGGCATGGATGGGTTGGACCGAGCGGTCTGTTTCCATGCTGTACATCTGACTCTAAGTGTTGCTAGGGTGTCTTGATGCCATGCTATTCAAACGGTATTTATTTTCAAACAAGTGGATTGGAAAGATTAGGAATAATGATCCTCCGCATATAGTTAAGAACATTATCTAGCATGATTTGGAGATGCAAATATTGGACTGGGGTGCACAAAATTAAAATTCTCTCAACACCAGGTTACAGTCCAACAGGTTTAATTGGAAGCACTAGCTTTCGGAGCGACGCTCCTCATCAGGTGACAACCACCTGATGAACGGCGCTCTGAAAGCTAGTGCTTCCAATTAAACCTGTTGGACTATAACCCAGTGTTGTGATTTTTAACTTTTATCTAGCATGGGAAGGCAATGATAGTCATAACAGCAGCTGGTGGAATTTGAAATCTATGAATAAACGTAGAATTGTAAAGCTAGGTTCAGGACTGGTAATTGTGAAATTAGTGTTAATCGTCGTAAAAGCCATAATTTGAATCTTGCAGTTATCTTTTTTAGTTCCTGCTATTTCTTGCTGAACTATGTGGTCATTGATACCTCCACATTTCTAAAGAAGAACAGCATTAGGCTGGAGTGGACCAAAATGAAAATTACATGACACTAGGTTATAGTCCAACAGGTTTATTTGAACATACAAGGAGCAGCGCTCAAAAAGCAAGCATTTTAAAATAAACCTGTTGGACTATAACCTGTTATCAAGTGGTTTTCAACTTTTCCCTTTACAGAGTTTATTTGTACCCTAACCCTTCACCTATGTATTCCTGGCTCCCTCATTCTTTTTCTTTTCTGCCCAAAGCAGCTTCTTGAGATGCAAGGTTTGTGTGTATTTTCCTGTTGAGTTAATTGTCTCCATGATTCACAATTGGGGGGAATGTTTTCCCTTGTAAACATTGTGAAGTGTGAGTGAGTGCCTTCGTATGGTTCCTTGGTAGGGTGCTGCTGGCTGGGTTCATTGCCTTTCATTAAAATGCTAATTCAGCTCAGCTGTCTGTTGCTGAATTCACTTCAAAACTTGAACATTTTACTGACCTTTAGTGGTCATGCCCATTTGGGGTCTGTGTTGGTTGCTTTTTAAACACTATTCCAGTCTATAGGAGTCTCGGGTGCAGTTGTTCTGCGAGAACGCAGTAGTTCCGTTCTCATGCAATCCTGTGTTAGAAGAAACTTGCATTATAGCAGCACCATTTAAACTAACTGGGCCAGAATCGTGTTATAACCAATACAAGAGGTCACACTAGAGAAACAGGGTCCCCAATCTGTCAATTGCATTATAGCAAATTCACATTACTGAAATTTGTGTTTTAAAACAAAATGACCTGTGTTAAATCAAGCTATGGAATTCAAACTCCATCATCCCCATTTTTGCACAATCATGGTTGATTATCAATCAACATATTCCTACAAATAAATATGAATAATATTGCTACAAAGTATTAATCTTTATTTACATTTTCTAATATTTGCAATTCATGTGATTTTTAACTCACCATATTTGAGGGATTGGGGTATTGACTCACATTTCTTCAGCTCTTAGGGTGACCATCAGGCATGTGCGCGCGCACACAGACCCTGACCTCCACCCCGGCACCCTTTCAAAGGCTCATACTCCATCACACCCACACCCACAATTTACCAAGCTTCCATGCACACAAACAGTCGCTCTCGCTCTCGCTCACACAAGTCTATGGGTTAAGGTGTATTTGCAGATACATTGTGCATTTTTTGAATAAAATGCAATTTGCCATTGATATTTTGTACATTCCACTTTGGAAATTCAACCGGTCTAACTCAAGATTGGATTACAGCCAGACTCTGACCTCACACCTTTAATGCATTGTTTGACCTGAGATTTCATCTTTTGTTATGAAACCTTAAATTATCTTGACTGTGGCTTAAAAATAGTTTTGGGGTTTACATATTACATGAAAACTGCAGCCCATTCTAAAAGATGAAAGACTGAACAACAGTCCAGGTTTGTTCAGTATATCGTTTCAGTTGCATGATATTATAACCTTTTTGCTATAAATTGTCTTATGATTTTATTCTTCACAACCACCTGATGAAGGAGCAGCTAGTGCTTTCACATAAATTATAACTTGATGTTGTGATTTTTTTTTTGTTTAACTTCATCTGACACATCGTCAGCCTTTATTATACTCCCTGTACCCTCATGACCATGTGGCCAAATTTCATCTGAACTCTATATTCGTAAGTCATTATGAGACAGAATACAGGAAAGAGAGTGCTTGGTGGCGTGTTCAAAAGATAACAATCTCTCCCTCAAAATTCAAGAGCTGATCGTCAACTTCAAGAAGCAAGGAGGAAGGCACACCCCTGTCTACATCAATGGAGTTGAAATGGAGATGCTCCAGAGCATTTCTCTGGATTCCCAGGAGTGGTGATCACCAATGATCTTTCCTGGTCCACCCACACAAATGCGATGATCAAGAAGGCACAACAAGGTCTCCTCTTCCTCCAGGAGGGATAAGGCGATTGGACGTGTCCATAAGGACTCTCTCTAACTTTTACAGATGCATCATACTTTGGTGCAACAATTGCTTTGGCCAGGACCGTACGAAATTACAGAATTGTTAACACGGCCCAGTCCATCATGCAAGCTAACCTTCCATCTATTGACTCCATATACAATTGCCACAGAAAGGGAACAAACATAACTAAAGACACACCTAGTTATAATCTCTTTTTTTCCATTAGGCAAAAGATACAGAAGTTGAAACACAGACATCAGCAGGTTCAAGAACAGCTTTTTCCCTACTGACTGGACTTCTGAATGAGCCTCTCAAATTTCAAATCTAATGTTGTTTTTGCTTCTTGTGCACCTTCTTTGCAGCTGTAACTTTGTATTCCGCACTGTTCAATCACCTGTTGATCTTTTGTATGATCTGCCTGTACGACACGTGAAGCCAAACTTTTCTGTGTACCTAGGTACATGTGACAGCAATAAATCAAGAATGGTAGGAGGTGGTGTATTTCTCCAGTTGGCTCTGGAAATCAAATTGCAACTGTTTTTGGTTAACCAATTTTATTTGAAATTTTAATTCATAACTAATCTTCTTTAAATGTTCTACAGCCAATTACATAGTTTTGAAATGTGCAGCTTTCACAGTTTCAGTTCATCATTCGCATCCGACTCATGAGCAGTATAGTCAACTGTCCCTTGATTCTAAGATGATGTTAACTGGTTATGGATATCTTGTCACCGAACCGGCCAATTCTTGAGCTGCAGATCTTTTTGGCACTTGGGGGAAGGGCAACCCACTAGGTTGTGTGATCTAGAGTGCATGACTGTGATCCTTTTTAATTTCTGGTGCAAGATGGTGGTGGAGTAATGGAACTCCATGCAGGCCTGTCCATACCTATTTGCTTTCCTCCTTTTGTTTTATTCTTGCTTCAGCTTTTTTTTGGCTTTATTTTCTGTTTTCTTTGGTCGTTTGTTCTTTTTTCTGTGGCAGGTTGGTCGGCAGCACCGGTGTGGCATGTGGATTGGCAGTTGTGGCTTCTCCCAGGGATCAGAGATGGTGGAAGTGAATGTGTTCTCTTGCCATTCAGGGTCTGAGGCAGTGAGGTCATTCTTTTTGCATTGGGGCCAGTGGCAGCAAAGCTCCTCCAGCAATCGGGGATGGTGCCGCTGGCTGCAGCAGACTCTTGAATGTGGTGGTGCTGGCCAAGTGACATTCACAGCTAAAGCAGGCCTTGCGGCCTGGCAACAGAGCCAGAGACCCTTGATTGTGGGGCAAGTGTAGGGTCAGCGAAGTGGGCCCAGTGGGGAAGAGGTGGTGCCTAAAGTGAGGCGATTCCTATGTTGGTAGAAGGCTCCTTTCGAGGCTAGTACTCATTTGAGTATGTGACAAAACTAATTCATCAGTCTGTCCCTCCTGCTTCCTCATCATTAAGATACTTAGTCTCAACATGATTAAGCTTGATGGACAAATTCACAGAATCACAGAAGTATTATGATAGAGAGGAGGCCATTTGGCTTATCATGTCAGCACAAGCTCTCCATATAAGCATCATGACTTGCATCACTCTCCTGTCTTTTCCTACATCTTTTGTGAATTTTTTATTAAAATATTCATCCATTGCCCTCTTAAGTACCTCAGTCGAATTCTCCTCTGCTGCACTTCCATAACCAAACCACTCGGTGTGTGAAAATGTTTCTTCTTGTATCAAAGATGCAAATGTGATTTCAAATCTGTGCCCTCCTTTCTTTGGTCTCTTTACTAATTAGAACAGTTTCTCCCAGTTAACTGTGTCCACTCCCCTCATAATTTTGAAAAGTCCTATCAAATCTTCTGTTTTTGTTTCATTTTTTTTTTCTCTCTAGGCACCTTTTGTACCCGGATGGCTCCAGGAATGGTGATATTGTACAATTGTCACTATTCATACTTCTGTGCTTGAGTACATGTGACAATGAAATCTAATTCTAATTGTTTTATGCCCAAGTCCCAAACTCCAACCTATCCAACTGTTTTGTCCCAGACCAACTCTCTCTTCTATGTGCTGTTCAATTATTCACATGCTTCGTGTAGCTTAGTGTCTAGAATTGTACACACAATTCCATGTGTAATAAGTGTCTTACGTGTGTTTAGCATAACCACCTTGCTTGTGAACTCTATATACATTTGTAATAAAGCTGAAAATGTGTTGCTGGAAAAGCGTAGCAGGTCAGGCAGCATCCAAGGAACAGGACAATAGACGTTTTGGGCATGACCCCTTCTTCAGGAATGATTTTCAGCTCTGATCTCCAGCATCTGCAGTCCTCACTTACTCACACACTTGTAATAAAGCCCAGGGTGTCCAAGCTATGCTTTAATCTGTGCTCCTTCCGCCTGTCAATGATCTGTGCAAGTGTAAAACCCAGGTCCCTCTACTTCTGCATCCTTTTTAGTATTATCCCCCTATTTTGTATTGTTTGTCAATATTGTCCTATTAAAAGGCAATGCCTCCTATTTTTTGGCATTGAATGTTAGCTGCTACCTTCTCACTGCTCCAACTTGTCTGTCTGTTTGACATTCTATACTGTCATCTTCAGTTTACAATACTTCTAGGTTTTGTCATCTCCAAACCTGTCCCCTACCATATGCGTTAGCTATCACTTAGCTAAATTTTTTTTGTGTTGAAGTTGCTTCTTTTCCTTTTTATTCCATGACCTTTAAGAACTTTCCTCAAGTCTGTTTGGACTGAACTCCAGGAGGTATGCATTACAATGATGTGTTTGCCTTTTTTTAAAAAACTGTATGAAATCTCCAATTTAGTTAAACATGGTTTCCACCTCTGGCAATCTATGCTGACTCTTCTTCATCCACCTACCTCCTTTGATGTGAGTATTAATTCTTTCCTGAATAATTAATTCTCAAAGCTTCCCTGCTGCTGAAATTAAGATGACTGCTCTAATTGCTGGGCTTATTCTTAAACAGTAAACTCTTCTGGCAATGTCTGGAGTGTAGTGCAGTCTGAAATATTAACATCTCTGCCTCTGCCGTTTCCAGTAAACGTGCTTCCGTATTCTTGTTCCTGTCCTGATACCTTGTCAACTTTCATGTATCATTAGTTTATCGAGCATTCGCTCATCAATTTTGAGCGCTGCAGTGACAAAGCATTTTCTTTTATCTCCTAAGGTCTGAGTAGCATTTATTACTCATGGTCATCACCATTTTAAACCATTGATAGCAAGCTCTTCCCAGAAACGAATGTCAGTGTTGCCACACTTCAAGGATAGGTTCAGAGCTGATGCGTATTGCATTGCCTCAGCAATGCATGTTCCAAAGTATCTTCTTCAGGATAGACTAGCGTCTACGTTGACTTACCAGATCTTGATTTGATGTCAAGTCTGCTTTGTCAACATTGTATAGATTGGCTGAGTCTTTTCTACACAGAGTTGAAGAGATTGAGAATAGTTTGGGAACCTGGTTTAGAGTGAACCATGCCATTGCAGACATCTGTAAACTTTAGGCCATTTATGTCTACAATGGTCACTTTTTAGTTAAGGTACAAAGATGATTGACGTTAGCATTTTGGATCTTGACAGTTACTGAATGCACCACATCACTGCCTTACTTAAAGCCAGTCCAGATTTTAAAAGCATATGTTATAGATTTCATGGAAGGGGTTGTGAGTTCATGGAATGCCATGCCAGTAGCAGTGGTGAACTCTCCCTCTTTATGGTCATTTAAGCGGGCATTGGATAAGCATATGGAGCTTATTGGGCTAGTGTAGGTTAGGTAGGCTTTGATCGGCGCAACATCGAGGGCCGAAGGGCCTGTACTGCGCTGTATTTTTCTATGTTTTATGTTCTCACTGGATACCATTGCTTCATGATGGCATGACTGCAGTTACAGAATTGTGAATTTTCTTGAATGTCCGAAGCAGTGGGGAGGAGTCCACCTAAGCCTTGCAATTTTCTGTATCGAATGCTTTGGCCAGGTCGCTGATTGCAATGAAGAGTTTCTTAATGTTGATCTTGACTTTATCTTAATTTTGTCTGGCAACAAAGAGCATGTTGGAGGTCCTTTTTGAGAGCTCTAATCCTGCAATGTGTCTTTGTCAAACAAGATTTTTCCTGCTACAGAGACCTTGGATATGCCTGGATAGTTTTGGCAATGTCTTTTGTCTCCCTTGGTGAAGCTGTGGTTGGACCGTCTGCTTCGTAGACTGCAGGGTATGTTCCATGGAGTTGTCTTATGATCAACGTGCCACCTGCTTTGAAGATCTCAGCTGGCATACCATCAGAACCACATTTTTAAAAAGTTTCCATTTCGTTTGCTTGCGATTAATAACTTGTTCGTCATTGGTTCGCCTATCGATTCTACTGCCAGGTAGCACGGTGGCACACTAGGGGTGGGATCAATTCCACCCTCTGGGCAACTGTCCATGTGGAGTTTGCAAATTCTGCCCATGTCTGGATGGGTTTCTTCTTGGTACTCTGGTTTCCTCCTGCAGGCCAAAGATGTGTAGATTTAATTGAATTGGCCATGCTTAAGTGTCCTCCTTGACCAGGGATGTGTATACTGGGAATGTAGGATTGTAGGGTGGGAGGGGTGGGTCTGGATGGGCCACTCTTCAGACGGTCAGTATGGACTCACTGGACCAAATAGCCTGTTTTCAATGCGGGGATTCTCTGATTTCTACCACAGGCTATTGAAGGAATAGCCTGAAGGGTATCCACTGCCACTGTGAAATCTTAGTTGAAGGTTTGTTGGTAATGTTAATTCTGGTGCTGTTTTGATGGCATTGTCATTTTGAATTCTGAGAAATGCACCATTCTGTAAGCATGAGATCATTTTCTATTGAGCTTTGTAGGTGACCCTTGGTGGTTTCAGTGAATTTTTGCGTTTCATGACTTGGTTGGATTTCTCCGACTTTATTTTCAGTTTAAAAACCACATAACACCCGGGTTATGGTCCAATAGCTTCTTTCGGAAGCACTAGCTTTCACACCAGTTCTCATTTTGGATTTGCCTTTGGCCATCAGCGTTCAGCTGTTGGAATGCTGTCAATTTGACTTAACCTTGGATTGTGTTTGTCTGTTGTTAGGGTCTGTGTTTTTATTTTTATCTATATACATATACAGAACAACCTCTATTATCTGAATGAGATGGGCGGCGAGTATTTGTTTGGGTAACTGATTTATTTGGATAATTCACATTTTTGGAGCTTTGGACTCTTTTGGGGTCGAAGTGACCTGTACAAGAAGGACGGATTGCACCTAAATTGGAAGGGAACTAATATACTGGCAGGGAGATTTGCTAGAGCTGCTCAGGAGGATTTAAACTAGTAAGTTAGGGGGATGGGACCCAGGTAGATAGTGAGGAAACAGATCGATCAGTTGAGAACAGAAGCAGGTCAGTCAGAGCAGGCAGGGACAGAGCAGAGAACAAGGTAGGACTGATAAATTAAACTGCATTTATTTCAATGCAAAAGGTCTAACCGGGAAGGCAGATGAACTCGGCGTGGTTAGGAACATGGGGCTGGGATACCATAGCAATTACAGGAACATGGCACAGGGATGTACAGGACTAGCAGCTTAATGTTCCAGGATACAAATGCTACAGGGAGGATAGAAAGGGAGGCAAGAGAGGAGGGTGAGTGGCCTTTTTGATCAGGGATAGCATTACAGCTGTACTGAGGGAGGATATTCCCAGAAATACATCCAGGGAAGTTATTTGGGTGGAACTGAGAAAAAAGAAAGGGATGATCACCTTATTGTGTGGAGCCGCAGAAAATGGGGGAGATATTAAATGAATATTTTGCATCAGTATTTACTGTGGAAAAGGAGATGGAAGGTATAGAATGTAGGGAAATAGATGGTGACACCTTGCAACATCTCCATATTACAGAGGAGGAAGTGCTGGATGTCTTGATATGCATGAAGGTGGATAAATCCCCAGGACCTGATCAGATATACCCTAAATTCTGTGGAAGCTAGAGAAGTGATTGCTGGGCCTCTTGCTGAGATATTTGTATCATCAATAGTCACAGGTGAGGTGCTGGAAGACTGGAGGTTGGCTAACATGGTGCCACTGTTTAAGAAGGGTGGTAAGGACAAGCCAGGGAGCATTAGACCAGTGAGCCTGACGTCGGTGGTGGGCAAGTTATTGGAGGGAATCCTGAGGGACACGATGTACAAGGCAAGGACTGATTAGGGATAGTCAACATGGCTTTGTGCATGGGAAATTATGTCTCACAAACTTGATTGAGTTTTTCTTTGAAGAAGTAACAAAGAGGATTGACAAGGGCAGAGTGGTGGGTGTGATCTATATGGACATCAGTAAGGTGTTCAACAAGGTTCCCTATGGGAAAATGGTGAGCAAGGTTCGATCTCACTGAATACAGGGAGAACTAACCATATGGATACAGAACTGGCTCAAAAGGTAGAAGACAAAGGGTGGTGTTGGAGGGTTGTTTTTCAGACTGGAGACCTCTGACCACTGGAGTGCCACAAGGATCGGTACTGGGTTCATTACTTTTTGTCATTTACATAAATGATTTGAATATGAGCATAAGAGGTATAGATAATTTTGCAGATGACACAAAATTGGAGGTGTAGTGGACAGCGAAGAAGGTTACCTCTGATTACAATGGGATCTTGATCAGATGGGCCAACGGGGTTAAAAAGTGGCAGATGGAGTTTAATTCAAATAAATGCGAGGTACTGCATTTGGGAAAGCAAATCTTAGCTGGACTTCTACACTTCAGGTCCTAGGGAGTGTTGCTGAACAAAGACACATTGGAGTGCAGGTTCATAGCTCCTTGAAAGTGGAGTTCCAGGTAGATAGGAGAGTGAAGGCGGCGTTTGGTATGCTTTCCTTTATTGGTCAGAGTATTGAGTACAGGAGTTGGGAGGTCAGGACATTGGTTAGGCCACTGTTGGAATATTGCATGCACTTCTTGTCTCCTTCCTATCAGAAAGATGTTGTGAAACCTGAAAGGGTTCAGAAAAGATTTCCAAGGGTGTTGCCAGGGTTGGAGGATATGAGCTACAGGGAAGGGCTGAACAGGCTGGGGCTGTTTTCCTGGAGCATCTGAGACTGAGGGGTGACCTTTATAGAGATTTATAAAATCTTGAGGGCATGGATAGGATAAATAGACAAGGTCTCTTCCCTGGGTTGGGCGAGTCCAGAACTAGAGGGCATAGGTTTATGGTGAGAGGGGAAAGATATAAAAGACACCTAAGGGGCAATGTTTTCACACTGAGGATGGTACATGTGTGGAATGAGTGGTGGAGGCTGGGACATTCGCAACATTTAAGAGGCATTTGGATGGGTATATGAATAGGAAGGGTTTGGAGGGATATGGGCCAGCTGCTGGCAGGTGGGACTAGACTGGGTTGGGATATCAGGTCGGCATTGACCTGTTGGGCCGAAGGGTCTGTTATCGTGGTGTAATCTCTATGAACTGTACTGATTGGAAACAAAGGAAACCATATTGAACATAATTATGTAATAAAGTATAAAAAGCATCTGTTGCAAACGTTTTGTCCCCTGTCTCGGTGACATCCTCAGTGCTTGGGAGGCTCCCAAGCACTGAGGATGTCACCGAGACAGGGGATGAAACGTCTGCAACACAAATTCCCAGCTCGGCAAACAGAACCACAACAACGAGCACCCGAACTACAAATCTTCTCCCAAACGTTGAAAAAGCATCCTGTTCAAAATTACAAAATGGTGCATTAAATAGATGAGGAATAGAATTTTCCAGCTTCGTTTGAAATACATGTACAAGGACCTTGAGATCTTATTTGGATAACTAAGGTGGTTATGTATGTGTAAAAGGCACAATTGTTCAATATTCAAATTCTCCCAGTTGTATACAAAAAGCCACTACTCTCCAGGGAATTTCAGAAGAAATCGTCATGATGACAGAAATACTTTCGTGTTACTCGTTTAAACCCCTTCAAACTCTCAAACATCATTTGTCACTAGTTCCAAATTCAGAAAAATGAACTCCAAACAAAGTGACATGGGAAAAATATATATTTTTATTATCACTTTTATCTGGAATTAGTTTTTCTGAATTTGGAACTAGTGGCAAATGATTTTTTTTGAGTTTGAAGGGGTTTAATGAGTAACACAAAAGTATTTCTGTCATAATGGTGATTTCCAGAGTGTTGGGAGATTTTGAATAGTGAACAGTTGTGTATTAGGCTGCAATTCTTACAGTGCATGCAAGATTCTGTTTGGATGGAGAAACCGAATATTTGGGTGTAAAAGTTGTTGTCAATCTTGCCTTTCCTGTAGATGATTTTTAACCTGCTTCCCTCCGGGAAGGTTGGTTCAACTGATAGCAAATTTACAGTTTGCTTAAGATTGTAGTTTCTTATTCAAAATGGTGACACTATTATCAATGCATGTTCTCACATATCAAATTGCAACATTAAAATTTTCTGTTTTGACCACAAAATTGATAATTTTGCAGGCTGTTTTGACCACAAAAGTGATAATTTTTCAGCCAGGTGAAAGTGGAACATCTGAATTGTTAAGTCCGTTTTGTAGCCCTTACCCTCAGCTTACCCTTTAACCTGGAATGTTGAAGAGGACTGTTGGTTACAGATGCTGTACCCAAAGACAGCATACAGTGACCTTCTTCATGCATTTGTTGCCTATGTGCAGATCAGTGCCAATATTCTGTTGTGGCAAGATTTAGCACCTGAACCATGTTAGAAACCTGTACATGACTTTAATGTGGACTTGAAGACATATGATCCTAACAAGTTAGTGGTCAGACTTTGGGCATATGTGAAGTCATGGTGACTGGGATCGCAATCCACCTTGAGCTGGTGAAACAAGTCTTCAGCTCTGCGGTTTGAGGACTTTTTTGGGCTGCAGTTTGGAAGGCAATTCATTCTTGCGGTCAGTGGTGACCCTACCCGGAGCATGGAGCTGCAAACAGTGTTGCTTAATGGATTGCTGGATTCGCAAACCTCGATACTTCAAACTGGTAATCCATGGAGGACAGGGACAACCGTTTGATACTGATAAAATATGTTCTTTTGTATTGTTAAATGGGGGATAATTAGTGGCCAGTAAGTTCAATGAAAATAAATATCATAATTTACTGAAAATTCTGTGCCTTTTATTTAAGCAGCTTCTCGTTGTAATTAGTTTGATGTGAAACAATCATGCTTTCAGTTTATCTACTGTATCATCCTTTATCATTTTTTCAGTTTTTTTTTAAGGTTGTTACTCTCATGGAATATGATTTTGTTCAAACAATCAGACACCTTCAGTGCATTTTTTGTATGCTTAGGAAATTCAATAATAACAGATGTTTCTGTTAGTTTACCATATTGTACCGTGTTTGTAATGGGTGTGTATTGTACTTGATGCCGCGTTTTCAAATGTCAGATTTTGGTTAACTTTACTTTTGCTTGAATGAAGATCTGTTGTATAATTTACATGTATCCTATTCATAATTTAAAATACTGTTTAAAAAAAACAGTAAGTGTTTCAATTTCAAATCCTGTTTTTTAAAATTTATTCATTGTAGTTGTTTAGGAGGGAATATTGTCTGAGGACACCTTCCAAGAACTTCACTTTTATGAAACCGCTCACTGGAGTTTCAAGTTTACCCTTGAAAATCCACTTCACAATATAAGTGCTTAAGGAATGTCACATGGCATATGGCTCAGTCTGTTGTACTTCCACAGCTTTGCTTTTGTGACATTTTATTCATTATTAGTCAGTCTGTGACACCTATCTCTTCACGCAAGAAGCAAGAAACTCAATCTATCAACAATCTCTAGTGTGTGAAAATGGTAAAGTGGAAGAATTGAAATACCACCTGTTTGCATAAAACTAACTTTTGTCTGTAAGTGCAAGTGGTATGCAGTGAAACAAGTGGAATTGAGAAGCATAATTTTGTGTAATTGGTTGAACTAAGATTTTCTTCATCTCTGATAATTTAGATTTGATGGGATGAACGATCCTGATTTTGGTTCACCATTCAGAACATAGAATAGTACAATGCAGGAATAGGCTTTGAATGTTGTGCTGAACATGACGCAAGTTAAACTAATCCCTTCTGCCTGCCCATGGTCCATTTGAGTTTGAATGTTTTCAGCAGATTTTCATCATGCAGAGTAAATGGAAGATCTTTGAAATGCTTGATTTGCATTTTAGGGATTTCTGGATGGCCTTATTAAAATGAAACGTTGTGATTATCTGAAGTCAATTAAGCTTCTTGGAGAGACCATGAAATGCAATGACCTGGTGTACTGTCCTTCCTGCTGCAGTGAGACACTAAAATATTAAATGATTTATTCTTGTAAATTTGAAAGAATACCGGTGCTCATCACCTATGGTTTATGTAATGGATTTTGTGTAGATTTAATTGGAAAGAGGACTATTCCAAGCTATCAAGTATGTCTTTTTAACATTTTGCTGATTATTCAATAACTTGCTCCTTGCCCTCTTTGACGAATTGCTGACTGTGTGTTGAGAGAAAATTCCATTGGCATCTTCACTAAAGAACCAGTAGATAAAACTACTATCCATGGCAAAAGTCTTGATGAGCTGTGGCATGTTTTATGTTAATTTGCACACAGCTGCAGGAGGCCACACTTTGGCTTGGAACATAAATAGTGGTTGTAAGTCACAAGAGATTTTTATCTCCGGCTCACAAATTACCAAGTCTTGGAAATGAACTATTGAATGTGTGAAACAAAGGACACAATGAATTAAGCTTCATTTTTTTTAGCATTAGATTAATTTGTTCAATTAATGAAATTAGGGAGTTTCTCTTGCATTGGAAAAAACTTTTAAACTGTTGGCAAATATTCAAACTAGGGTGTCTGTACCTGTGGTGAAATAAATGTATTATCCTTCCATAATATGCGCAACTCTTGATTTTCAGAAATATCAATTAATGCTTAAGTCTTTGATAATAATATTTGAGGTTAAAGTGCGAATATATCTTTGCATAGTGGGTACTGGAATTCTAAACTGACTTATGTTCTATTCTTATCGTTAGGAAAGGAAACCCAACACACATGCAGCCTGTGGCCTTTGACCAGATTTCTTTAAGTAAAAACCAAAGTATTTGTGGTCTAATGCCATCCTAATAACATACTTTATTAATTAATTTTATAGAACTGCATTAATTTCATAGAACCAAGTTTTTAGAAATATCCAGTGTGTTCAGATTTAACCAAAAAGTGAAAAGAATTTTCATCTAATCATTCCAGTACCTTTTTTAAGCTTCAATTGCATATTCTTGGCAGGTTAATATTATCTGGGCAAGTGTCCATCAGATTAAAAAGCCAATTATTTGTAAATATGACTTTGTTACTATATTGTTTTGTTACTGTCATTTTGTTACTATATATTCAATATCTGACATGAAAGTTGCAAGTATGTGACTTGTTATGAAGACATGATATTTTCCAGTGTAACTTTGCATAAAGTCTATCGTAACAGAAGTTAAAGATAAACTTAGTTCAAAATCAGGAACTAAGAAATACGTTTCCTAAAAATGTTTGCATTAGCCAAGTAATAATTTAATAAAGGAAAATAATTTTTGAATAAGCTGAATGGGGTCCCAGAGGGATCGGTTTTAGGATCATTGTTTTTATAACGTGTGAATTGTTTAGAAATTTATGGATTGTATCAAACTTAATATCATAAATAGTGAACAGAGTCACAGATTCACGATGACTGAGAATGTTGAAATAGGCAGACATAATTTAGTGTAGCTAAATGTGTGACTACCTTCATATTGATACTCATCTTGGCAAGGAAGGAATGAGAGAGGAAATGCAAAGATATTCTCAGCAGCCAATATAGTCTCTGGAGTTTCTCCAATCACAGGTAAAGCATGCCTTCAGACCATCACCTGCCCCTCCACAACTTGATCCAATGGATTCAATCAGCTCCCATCATGAGCATGAAATGTGAAGAAGTTAACAGTGGTGAAGAGGAGATCCGTGTGCCTTTTGTCAGTGGCTTTCCTATGGATATTAAACCACATGAGCTTTACCTAGTCTTTCAATCATTTCAGGGCTATGAAGGTTCACTGATTAAGCTAATATCAGAACAGCCAGTTGACTTTGTTCCATTTGACAGCAAAGTGGGAGCAGAAGCAGCAAAGAATGCTGCATTCACCTACCCTGCAGCTGTAGCTACTGCACTTCTCACACACACACACGCGCGCGCGCGCTGGTATCCTCCATCTGAAGCATCTCCGCAAGAATGGAAGACTTGTCAGTTTTGTGAAGTAATTAACTGCCCTTATCCAAGAATTCAGATTTCTCTGTGGAATGGTGTGTAAGGGCAGACTGGATTTTGTTTTCAGGTTAGACCTTACTGAAGAAGACTTTGGATGACTAGCTTGTCTCCACTAAACTTGTAGGGGATGGAATGGTCAGTAATGACCGTGGATCTAAGAACTTTACTGGTGAACACTTGTTTTTTCCACATGGGAGCATCCTGGGGGATCCAATCTACAGCGTAGACGAGTAATTCTTGTTGTTATAATCATTGTATGTTGTGTGTCAATAAACAATAAAATAATGTTAAAGTACTTGCAGTCAGAGTCTTATTCATAAGACTCTAGTGGCATGGTGGCTCAATAGTTAGCACTGCTGCCTCACAGCAGTGGTTCTATTCCAGCCTCTGGCAACTGTCTGTGTGGAGTTTGCACATTTTCCCCGTGTCTGTGTGGGTTTCCTCCGGTTGCTCCGGTTTCCTCCCACAGTCCAAAGATGTGCAGGTCAGGTGAATCGGCCATGCTAAATTGCCCGTAGTGTCAGGTGCATTAGTCAGAGGAGAATGGGTCTGGGTGGGTTACTCTTCAGAGGGTCGGTATGGACTGGTTGGGCCAAAGGGCCTGTTTCCACGCTGTTGGGAATCCAATCTAATCGAATCTAGTCTAATCAGCTGGTAGTGCCTTTTTCAGCCCCATTTAGGTGGTTATCATAGAATGATAAAAGGAGTGAATGAGATGTTAAAAGGTTAATTTGCTCTGCTGACCTTCAAGTCCTGGGGTAGGGTAGTATGTTTCTCTGTCTTGCAAGAAAATTTACATTGTCATCTCCTATTCAGAATCAAAGAGTATTGCAGTTAAAATTCTGACACACCGTGCAGTTTAAAAAAAGATTTACACCGATCTTGCCTTTAAGCAATGATTTACCTCACATTGTTTTTGGAAATAATCAAATCATTATATTGTCTTGAGTGGCATGTGACTATGGGAGATTGGCTGGGGGTTGTCTTGTGCACATTACTGATGGTGATATAAAATCCTGTATTAAAGGGAGGTCTGTTCCTTTGTTCAGAGAGCTTTGCTTAACATGCTTCATAAGCAATACAGTGTCAGGTGATCCTCCACAGCTTGTACTTGTTTAATAAATTTTGGCTGTTCACAGAAGTTGGTGTATTGCAGTTGCATCGAGTGTATAGGAATCTCAAGAAAAAGAACCGAACAAGGCCTAGTTATAATGGTGAAATGAGGAGGTTGTACATCAGGCACTTAATCCTTCGGAATTGTGCATCTGTTGTGTTCAACTATATGTAAACAGATGGCATTATGGAATCTCACTGGAGCAAGCCTAGAGACATTTCATGGGGTATTGAGAGGTGAGCGTTCAAGTCCTACTTGCCATGGAAATGTGTGGTAATTGGTCTGAGCTGGTTGTTGGAAAAATAAGGGTTTTTTTAGAGACACTTGTTTATTCAGCCAGATGAAGTAGCATTAGAAGTTCACAAGGTCTCTGCTTTAATTTAACATTTCAGTGGTGAATGTAGTTCTTGCACAAATTTATGGCACAGTGAAAGTATTTTTGCCTTAAGGCCATCGTGGATCGAATGTTAGGAGATCATGCTGGACTTCAGTGATGCTTTTGGGTCAAGTGGCCAGCCAGTAACATGTACCCTACACGTTAGCTTGCCCTGTCCAATTATTACATTCATAGTCATGCGCACAGACTTTTTGAGGGTAACAAGTGTTGGAGAATTTGGGTTTGGCAGCATCTGTGTAGAGAGAAGTAGAGTTCAAGTTTCAAGTCTGATATGGCTTCTCTTCAGAAGTTCTAAAATGTCATGTTGGACTCAACATTAACTTTGCTTCTGTTTAGCCAGATGATACAAGACCCCAGTTTCTTCACCATGCCTTGTTACCTGAGGGTCCTAGCATCCTCAGTACTTGGTTTTTATGAGTGCTTTTAAAACTTCTGAAGGAGATGGTTAAATCTTTATTTTTCCCAACATTGTTCAACTAATTTAAATTTGATACGTTTTGGTTGGTATTCCTTTTAAATTCATGCTATTTACAAGTATTTCATACTTTTGTTTTCTACGATTTAAAGATGGACGTCAAATATTACAAATTCATTAGGATGATGGTTAACACCTGCATGGACACCTGCACCCATCTCTTTTTATTTCTCTTCCTTGCAATTCTTTGGAAGTTTTCAACATCTATGCTCCTTACCACCATTTTGTGTATGTTGGTTATTTTTATAGCTATCAGTCCATGCAACTTCCATGTTGCCCTGCATTTTGTGTAAACCTCTAATTCTGGTTGACCCATGCATTTGGTAGCTGCATCCTCAAGCTCTGGAATACTCTCTGCAGATCTTTGCCTTGCAACCTTGTTTCCACCTCCAAAATTGCTCCCTAAACCTGATCACTTTGAGCAAACGTCTGGTGATCTGATCAAGTGCTTCTTTAAGTAGCTTGGTGCTACGCTTTGTTTCATGCTCCTGAAGTGCCTGGTTAGATTAATTTGCATTTAGGTGCTATTAAAATGTAAATTTTATATTGCTATCTGTCCATCCTTAAATCTAGAAGAACGTTTATCACATTTTTATTTTTAAACCATGTTTTAGAAATCTGCCGCAAATTAATTGGTTCAACTCCTAGAGTCAGTACCAACTATAATTATTTCTCCTGGAATAACCCTAAGCTTTTTGAGTACATTCCCAGAATGGAGGCCCAAATGCCATAGACCTGTTTTGTTTTAGAGGTTCGTAATACTAGGTAAATATAATTTTATTTATAGGGTAGGAAGACCTGATTTTTTACAAATGGAAGTGTATTGTTAGAAATGTCAATATTTTTATTTGTAAATATTGTAAGTAGTATCAATGTCTTTTGAAGGTTTTGTCAAGACTTTTTGGATTTCTACGTACATTCTCTACTTGACTTGACTTGAAAAATCCTGTTGACCTACAGCTTTTTGTTTGGAATATTCTTTTTATCTTTTAAGATGGCCCTTCCACTCCACTCTTGTGTAATATGTTTTGCGTTGCTTCAGTTCTCATTAAGTAGCATAAGGTGATGCACTTTACTACATAATAACATGTGCAAGCACCATCTCCCAGCTGTGAGACTAATAAATTGGATTTTATCAGAGAGCTGCTCTATTCTACTTCAACTTGCACTTATGATCAGCTACCTTCTATAACACATTACTCATGATAGAGTGAAAACTTTATAGATTAAATGCTGGCTGCATCTTTTTCTGTTTTTTTAAAATTGAGTAGCTCACTCATTGAGAATGCTGATTATTTTAGGCTTTTAACTTGTGCTTTGAGATGCAGCAATGCTGAAACAGATGGAACAATCAAAGGGATTACGTTCTGTGATACCAGTATTGAGCAAGAGGCTGATCTCTTCACATTCTGTTGTCATGTATAATGATTGGAATTTGCATACTATGTCAATATTTGACTTTTTAAAAAAAATTATTTGGAAATCAAGATTGGAGTTTTGAAAAATTCTATGGGATGGGGTAATATCATTCCATGATGTTGTTTCACTTAAAATTAAAATGAACTTATCTAGTCCCTGATTGCATACTGATTGTTTCAAATATTTATAATCAGTGGCCTTAATGCTATCTAGGATCTGGTCCCAGAAACAATAAGTGAACAGCTATAGTTTCTTAGTTGGTCAGGCCATGAATAATTCTTCTAACAATGATATGGGGTCTTTTGTTTTCCCCTAAACAACCAGACAGAAAGTTTGTTTAATATCTCTCGATCCAAACAGCACAGCAGCTATTTTGTATTGCAGTGAATTGTCAGCTGGATACTGATTTCAAACTCGGGGGGGGGGGGGGGTGTGGCCTCACTTTTTCTTGTTACAATAGAATTGTTACCAGTTGAATCCAACTAAAATGATAATGATGCAAGATAGTTACCTTGTCAGAATAAGTTCTCAAAATTCTCGGTTGGGATATCTGGTCGGCATGAGCCAGTTGGATCGAAGGGTCTGTTTCCATGCTGTACATCTCTGACTCTATGATGGTCTTTTGCTTGTTTCTTCATTTGTTTGAATGTTGCACCTGTTGAACATAGCAGCAAAATGATGGCTTTGTAAGGGACAAATGGTTTGGAATTGTTTAAGATCCATACTGAACGCAGCTCTCGCATATGTTTGTTTTTGAAAGTGGTTTGAAGTCTTTGACTCCATTAATATGTTTTTGCCTGCAGTTAAGAGCACAGTGGTTCAGCCTATCGATAATTCTGAATTCCTTTGTGACTTGAGACTTCAAGTATAGTTGCTCTTCATTTTTTTTTTGTTACGCAACCACTGGGTATTGCATTACCTTTAAAATTTGTCCTGAGAGTCAATATTTGAGGAATTGTGTGAATAAGAATGCTGCTGCAGTACTCATTTTTTTTTGTTTTTCTCTCTCTGTTTCCTATGTCTGTTTCCTATGTCTGTTTCCAATTCATTCTACACTGAATAGGACCTATTGTGTGTCTTCGGTTTTAACGGTTTTCAAAGTGAGAGATTTGGATTGCCTCGACCTATTTCTTAGTGGGCATCTATCTATATAGTTCAGCAGTTTTGTGAAATCATAATGGTGACTGATGTGGCAAGCTGAGGAAACATTGCAGCAAGAAAGCTGTTTAAAGCAGCATTGTATTCTTCTAAATTAAGTCTGTGTATTAACTGTATATATGTAGTATTTTTCACCTCTCTGGAATTTTCCAGGCTTCAGTATGATGCAGGCCTCTTCCTAAATGTCATAAAGGGGGCTTGCATGCATAACCTTTAATTCTGAGGTAGAATCAATGGAGTTGTGATTTACATGGTGCTAAGTTACAAGTGTTTTGGTTTGGGTACCAAAACCATGAGTACAGGTGGTTCTCGTATAAAGCAATTTAGCTATAGAATTCACTGAAAAATTGGGGAACGGTATTTTCAAGAATGCATACCTCTGTTCACAATAGTGTGATTCCAGCGGTGATTGTTTCGCAAGCTTCGTTCTGCGCACGTGCTGATGTCAGCTGCCTTCAGAGCATGTGAGGTGCAGTAGTATACACTGAGCAGTTTCATCTCAAAAATTAAAGTAATGAATGCTCATTGTTGTCCCCCGAGACCAGCATTTAATCTTGTAAATTTGTGTATAAACCCTGCAATTCATAGAATTATGGAATCCCTACAGTGTGGAAACAGGCTGTTAGGTCCAACAAGTCCACACTGACCCTCCAAAGAGTAACACACCCAGACGCATTTCCCTACTATGCATTTACCCTTGACGAATGCACTTAACCTACACATCCCTGAACACTGTGGGCAAGTTAGATGGCCAATTCATCTAACTTGCACATCTTTGGATTGTGGGAGGAAACCGGACTACCCGGAGCAAAGGCATGCAGACATGGGGAGAATGTGCAAACTTCAAACAGACAGTCGCCCAAGGTGGGAATCAAAACCAGGTCCCTGGCGCTGTGAGGCATCATTGCTGACCACTGTGCCACTGTGTTGCCCTGCAGAATTGCATTAGTCTTAAACATAACGTATGCCTTTCTACCTACATATCTCACAATCAAAACCGACCATCAAGAAACAGTCAGAAGAAAATCAACCATAGCCATCCACGTCTGCAACTAAAACTGCACCTGAAGGTGGTAATGTTAACCCTCTGTCCCTGTATTAACACCATTTTTTCAATGTAATGTATTTAAATTACTTTTTGATAAATATGATTTAAACCTTCATTCAGGCTGTGCTATTTATTGTATTAGGCTTTTAAGTGATTTTTGATTGATCATGAGTGATATTTCTTTACTACCTAAGGTTCTACCCAAGATCCACAAGCCTGACTGCCGCACCGAATTCATCTCCACCCACCTCGATACTGTCGTCTTCCCTTCATCGGTCCAGGAATTCCCCACATACGTTCAGGGCACCACCCTCCACCTTCTCCAAGACTTTTGTTTCCCCAGCCCCAGATGAAGTTTCATCTTCACCATGGACACCCAATATCTATACCTCCATCCGCCATGACCAGGGCCTCCAAGCCCTCCGTTTTTTCCTCTCCAGACGTCCCCAACAGTTCTCTTCCACTGACAATCTCATTCGTTTAGCCAAACTGGTCCTCACCCTTAACAATTTCTCCTTTTGAATCCTCCCACTTCCTCCAGACCAAAGGGGTAGCCATGGGCACATGTATGGGCCCCAGCTACGCCTGTCTCTTTGTTAGCTACGTAGAACAGTCGATCTTCTGTAATTACACCGGCGCCACTCCCCACCTCTTCCTCCGCTACATTGATGACTGCATTGGCGCCACCTCGTGCTCCCGCGAGGAGGTTAAGCATTTCATCAACTTCAACACATTCCACCCTGACCTTAAATTTACCTGGACCATCTCTTACACCTCCCTCCCCTTCCTGGACCCCTCCATCTCCATTAATGACGACCGACTTGACACTGATATTTTTTACAAACCCACCGACTCCCACAGCGACCTGGATTACACCTCTTCCCACCCTATCTCTTGCAAAAATGCCATCCCCTATTCCCAATTCCTCCGCCTCCGCCGTATCTGCTCCCAGGAGGACCAGCTCCACCATAGAACACATCAGATGGCCGCCTCCTTTAGAGACCGCAATTTCCCTTCCCAAGTGGTTAAAGATGCCCTCCAACGCATCTCGTCCACATCCTGCACCTCCACCCTCAGACCCCATACCTCCAACCGTAACAAGGACAGAACGCCCCTGGACCTCACCTTCCACCCTACAAACCTTCGCATAAACCAAATCATCTGCCGACATTTCCACCACTTCCAAAAAGACCCCACCACCAGGGATATATTTCCCTCCCCACCCCCTTCTGCAAAGACCGTTCCCTCTGTGACTACCTGGTCAGGACCACGCTCCCCTACAACCCACCCTCCCATCCTGGCACCTTCCCCTGCCACCGCAGGAACTGTAAAACCTGTGCCCACACCTCCTCCCTCACCTCTATCCAAGGCCCTAAAGGAGCCTTCCACATCCATCAAAGTTTTACCTGCACATCCACCAATATCATTTATTGTATTCGTTGCTCCCGATGCGATCTCCTCTACATTGGGGAGACTGGGTGCCTCCTAGCAGAGCGCTTTAGGGAACATCTCCGAGACACCCGCACCAATCAACCACACCGCTCCATGGCCCAACATTTCAACTCCCCCCTCCGTCTCTGCCGAGGACATGGAGGTCCTGGGCTTCCTTCACTGCCACTGCCTCACTGCCAGATGCCTGGAGGAAGAACGCCTCATCTTCCGCCTCAGAACACTTCAACCCCGGGGCATCAATGTGGACTTCAACAGCTTCCTCATTTCCCCTTCTCCCCACCTCACCCGAGTTCCATACTTCCAGCTCAGCACTGTCCCCATGACTTGTCCGACCTGCCTATCTTCTTTGCCACCTATCCACTCCACCCTCCTCCCTGACCTATCACCTTCATCCCCTCCTCCACTCACCCATTGTACTCTATGCTACTCTCTCCCCACCCCCACCCTCCTCGAGCTTATCTCTCCACGTTTCAGGCTCACTGCCTTTATTCCTGATGAAGGGCTTTTGCCCGAAACGTCAATTTTGCTGCTCCTTGGATGCTGCCTGAACTGTGCTCTTCCAGTACCACTGATCCAGAAAAAGACCTTTTATCATCAACTGCTCACTAGTCCATGGATCAGACATCACCTTGTTGCACTCAACGAGCTCAATCATTTGTGTTCAACCACTTCAATTACTACTTGTTCAAATAGCTATTTATGATTGCCATGGGTGTACTTTACATACTTTTCAAAATCTGCAGCTATAGTTTCAAAATAGTGGTGTTGAAACCATTCCGTCTCATTTTAGTCCACTGCTTTTCAGTAAAAAAAAGACAGATCCTTACACCGTTGAGGGCAGAAAGGAAGTAGGCATTTTTACAGTTGGGAACTTGTTTGCTTTGAAAATCATTAAAGGTAATTAACAAAGCATTTGATGACTTGTCGTTGACGTCCCCTCTCTCTAAACTCTTATCCAGCTTGTCAATGAATAAAACATTCAATGAACAGTGGATGAATAAAATAGAGTTTCCAGGCAAGAAGAAAGAATCCTATTAGATATGGACATCTGATTTCATGTGAAACATTTGAACAGTATAAAGAGTGGAAGGGCATTCTTAAAAGGGAGATCCGGGAGACAGAGAATATGTGAGCCTTGGCAAAACAAGTTGAGGACAATCCAAAGAAGTCCATGAAGAGCAAGAGCACAATCAGAGTAGGGCCCCTTCAAGATCAAAGAGTTCCTCTGTGTTGAACCTCAGGAAACAGGAGAGGTATTAAATTAATACTTCATGTCAGTTTTTACTGTGGAGAAAGAAATGGAGGCTAGAAAACGAAAGAACATAATGTTTTTAAAGCTGTTTACGTTACAGAAGAGGAAGTACTAGAAATTTTGACAAGTATAAAGATGGATAAATCTCTAGGACCTGATCTCCTGTATTGTGGGGAGTTAGGGAGGAAGTTACGGGGCCCCTTGCAGAAATGTTTCTGCATCATTTATAACTATGGATAAGGCACCAGATGACTGGAGACTGGCGGATGCTTTGCCTTCATTTAAGAAAGTCTATAAAGAAACGTCTGGGAGCAAGAGAGACCGGAGTCTGATTGGGATGGTGGGTATGTTGTTGGAGGTGATATTGATAGACTGGATTTGTATGTGTTTGGAGAGCCAAGGAATGATTTAGGGGTAGTATGGTTTTGTGCGAGGGGCAATAGTGTGTCTCAAACTTGACTGAATTTTCTTTATTTGATGAACTAACCGTCATGAGGGAAGAGGGTAGACATTGATTGTTTGGACTTTGATAAAACCTTGTGCATGGCAGACTAATTAGTAAAGTTACATTTAGGGTGAGCTTGCTAATTGGATACATTATTGGCTGAGCAGCAGGCGATAGACAGTAAATGGTGGAGGTTTGTTGCAGGTGGTGTTCCACAAGATTTGGAGTTTTGTCCTTTTACATAAATTAATTAGATGAGAATACAGAAGGCATAGTAAGTTGGTGGACAACACCAAAATTGGTGATTTGGTGGTCAGTGCAGAATGTTATCTAAGATTACAAAGAGATCTTGATCCATTGGGTCACTGGGCTGAAGGCAGATGGAATTTAAATTTTGATAAATGCAAGGTATAACATTTTGGTTCAACAAACAATTTAAATAAGGCCTTAAATAGTATAGTAGAGTAGACCCCTAAGAATTGAGGTACACAATTCTTTGAAGTCTGTGGTACATGTAGACAGGATAGTTCAGAAGGTGTTTTAACATGCTTGCTCAGATCCTAAAGGACATGAGTGAACCAGGTGGGATTTTCTGACAATTGATAATGGATTATGGTCCATTTTTTAAATTTAAGATATTATCAAACTTATGGTCTGCTGTGGCAGAGTTTGAACCTGGGTGCCCAGAACGTTCCATGAGTCTCTGGATTAACTGTCCAGCGACAATGCCACTCGGCCGTTGCTTTCCTAATCCTGTTTGCCAAGGGTATCTTATGGCCCCTTTATTCATCCTCATTCCTTGTTTAAGTTCTTTCTTTATATTCTTTCCTAAATCTTATGTTAGCTTCCCTTTTTTTGACTAAGTTCATAATTTCTCTTGTCATCCAAGGTTCCTGAAGTTTGCCACCCTTGTCCTTTGATTACACACAAACATGTTGGTCCTGAATTGTAATCCATTGCCTTTGAAAGATTCTTACATGACAGATGTGGATTTACCATTAAAAAGCTGCCCCCAGTTTACATTCCCCAATTCCCGCCAAATATTGTCGCAATTGGCAACCTCCCCCCTCCCCCCATTTTGTACTTTCACCTGAGGGCGAATCAAACTTGTGGTAATTTTTGATACTGTTAAGAGAGGAGAAGCTAATATTGAACTTGATTTACTTTTTATTTGACTTTGCTGTCATTGGAGTTGTTTATATTTTGATTAGTAATACACCTTTGTAGCTTGCTTTTTTGAAAAAAAATTTTCTTCTCTCCAATTGGATTGAGTTGGCATTGTTTTGTAGCTGATGATAAAGGTTTAACACTTTTTTTTTGTTTTCTTCCTTTCTCAAGCCACACAACTGAACAGGAAATGTTATTGAAAACCTCGACGATAAACATTGCTGTATTCTTGCATTTTTTATTTGTTCATGGAATATGGGTGTAATGGGTAGTCAGCCTTGCAACTCCTGCAGCCCCGATGATGTAGGTGCACTCATGCTTTTTGGGAATGAGTTCAAAGATTTTGTAACAATGTTGTGGTACTGTTCGCTGAGCTGGGAATTAGTGTTGCAGACGTCCTTGCATGGGACTTTGTGCACTACATTGGTTTTGCTCATGCTGGGTATCGGGTCCTTCGTCCTGGTGAGTTGTCTGAGAGTGGCTGTTGGCTTGTGTGCTGTTATGAGTCCTAGTGGTCTCAGTAGTCTGGCTGTCAGTTCAGAAATGTTCAGAAATCCCATCCAAGGACTGCACAAAACACTACATAGGACAAACAGGAAGACAGCTAACGATCCGCATCCATGAACACCAACTAGCCACACACTCAGATGACAAGCAACATGAATTCGACTGGGACAACGCTACTATTATAGAACAAGCCGCACAGAGAACAGGCAGGGAATTCCTAGAGGCATGGTACTCATCCACAGATTCCATCAATAAGCACATCGACCTGGACCCTATATATCGGCCACTGCAACGGACAGCTGAAACTGACAACCGGAAGCGGCAGATACAAATCACTATAAATGCCAGAGGAAACATCACAGAAGCGCTTCACAGGAGGCTCCCAAGCTCTGAGGTTGTCACCGAGACAGGGGATGAAATGTCTGTAACATAAATTCCCAGCTTGGCGAACAGAACCACAACAATGAGCACCCGAGTTACAAATCTGCTCCCAAATTTTGTAACAATGCTATCGCCATAAGTCAGGATAATATGTGGTTCAGAGAGGAATTTAAGTAACTACAATGGCCAGCATTAATTTCAAATAACTATAAGATAGGATAGTTCTAAATGTGTTATTGAAAATTAACCCGTAGTGACTTTATGAAAAAATTATCTGCAATATTTGGGCAAATTATGCAAAATTTGGTTCACTTCCTCATTAGTGAATATTCTTCACAATCTTTATGGAAATTGTTGTTCTTCTCTCCAGTGGGATCTTGAAACTTTATCAATTGCTGTAAACTTACTGCAAAGCAACAATTCACTGTTCCTTTGTTTCATGCCACTCATCACTTGATGGGCTTTTTGTCACTGACTTCATTTTCATACATCTGCAAAATCAAAGTTCATTCTGTTGCATTTAGAGTCCTAAAGCATGGAAACGGATCCTTTGGTCCAACTCTACCATGCCAACCAAGTTTCCCAAATGAAACTTGTCCTGTTTGCCTGTGTTTGGCCCACATACCTGAAAACTTTTCCAACTCATGGATCTGCCCAAATGTTTTTTAAAGTCCTGCTTCCACCACACTTGGAATATTGTGTTCAGTTCTAGCCACTTCATTATAGTAAAGATGTGGAAGCTTTAGAGAAGGCGCAGAGGAGATTTGCCAGGATGCTGCCTGGACTGGAGGGCATGTCTTATGAAGAAAAGTTGAGGGAGCTCGGGTTGTTTTCATTGGAGTGAAGAAGGATGAGAGGGACTTAATAGAGGTGTACAAGACATCGAAAGACATGGTGTGGATAACCAGAGACTTTCTCTCATGGTGGAAATGTCTATCACGAGGGGGCATAATTTTAAGGTGATCTGGAGGAAGGTTCGGGGGAGATGTCAGATGTAGGTTCGTTTCACAGTGGTGGATGCATGGAATACACTGCCAACAGTGCTAGTAGAATCTGGTATTAGGGACATGGAAGATAGTGAAATGAATGGTATGTGGGTTAGTTTGATCTTAGTGTAGGATAAAAGGTCAACACAATATAGAAGGCTGAATCACCTGTACTGTGCTGTACTATTGTGTTCCATGTAAATGTTGTTACTGTACCTACACTTGCCACTTCCTGAGAGTTAATTTCACCTACAGATCAACTTGTCCTACTATTTGTTGGCTCTATCATCATGTTAACTTTGTAATATTTGTACATAAGATCATCCTAAGCCCTTGAACAGTAATATTCAATGATTTTTCATTATTTTTGTTTTTGTTTTCTCTCTTCCAACAAATGTGAATCACATTTCATCTGCCAATGTTTTACATAGAATTCACATGAAATAGACACCCAAGTAGATGATGAGATGGGATATAGGGAAACTCTCTTACACTTAATGTTATAATATCCAATCTGAAAACTGCCCTCCCTCAGAAACAAAAACTGACTGGGTCTAAAAGAATGTACAGGGCAGAGAACAGGGTTTTAAGATGTCACTGAGTTAGTTTGTAAAGTTCTGCCACCAGTTTCTTGCCCACTCAATGAACCTGTCCATTACTGTTTACAGCCTCTTTCCTTGCCCCACAGCTTTCTCTCTCGCCAATGATCTTGTCAGTGAACCTGGAGACATTATATAGTCTTGATCGAATGTAAAATCACGAGGGATATAGATAAAGTGAATAGCAAGGATCTTTTCTCTAGGGTCGGGGAGTTCAAAATTAGTGGGCATAATTTTAAGGTGGGAGGGGAAAAGTTTAAAAGGGACCTGAGGAGCAACTTTTTCATGCAGAGGGTGGTGTATTATATGCAATGAACTGCCAGAGGAAGTGCTAGAGGTGGATACAATTACAACATTTAAAAGACATCTGGGCAGGTACAGGAATAGGAAAGATTTAGAGGGCTATGGGCCAAATGTAGGCAAACGGGACTAGTTTAAATTTGGAGACCGGTTTGACACCAAAGTGTCTCTTTCTGTGCTGTATGACTTTTTAATTTTCTTTTGAAATTTGAGGACACAAAATCAATTGTTGTTCTCACCATCACACCTTTCTGATTTATGTAGGAATGGTACATTCATCCTATCAAGCTTGCTTCACCCTTCATTCTAATTAGAGCTGAATATCCACTTCAGTACCTCCTCTCTCCCCCACCCCCCCCCATACTATTCCCATTATCCCTTTTTATGTTGATGTCTAAACATTTCAGTCTTTAGTTCAAACATTCTGAAAGACTGAGCTTCCACAACTCACTGGAATATGGAATTTGTAATCCTTTGTGTATGTTATGTTGAGATTGTGCAGGAAGTTGGTAAGGCCTCTTCTGGAGTACCATGTCCACTTCAGGTCTTTCTGTTAGAGGAAAGATATTATTAAGCTAGTGTTCAGAAGAAACTTGCTAGTAATGAAGGGTTTGGGTTAGAAGAAGAGGTGAGATAGACTGGACTTTTTTTCCACTGGACATTAGGAGGATGGGCTGAAAATGTCGCTGGAAAAGCAGGCAGGCAGCATCCAAGGAACAGGAGATTCGACGTTTCGGGCAGAAGCCCTTCTTCAGGAATGAGGAAAGTGTGTCCAGCAGGCTAAGATAAAAGGTAGGGAGGAGGGACCTGGGGGATGGGTGATGGAGATGTGATAGGTGGAAGGAGGTCAAGGTGAGGGTGATAGGCCGGAGTGGGGTGGGGGCGGAGAGGTCAGGAAGAAGATTGCAGGTTAGGAGGGCGGTGCTGAGTTTGAGGGATTTGACTGAGTCAAGGTGGGGGGAGGGGAAATGAGGAAACTGGAGAAATCTGAGTTCATCCCTTGTGGTTGGAGGGTTCTTAGGAGGAAGATGTGGTGCTCTTCCTCCAACCATCGTGTTGTTATGGTTTGGTGGTGGAGGAGTCCAAGGACCTGCACGTCCTTGGTGGAGTGGGAGGGGGAGTTGAAGGGTTGAGCCACGGGGTGGTTGGGTTGGTTGGTCCGGGTGTCCCAGAGGTGTTCTCTGAAACGTTCCGCAAGTAGGCGGCTTGTCTCCCCAATGTGGAGGAGACCACATCGGGTGCAGCAGATGCAATAGATGATGTGTGTGGAGGTGCAGGTGAATTTGTGGCAGATATGGAAGGATCCCTTGGAGCCTTGGAGAGAAGTAAGGGAGGTGGTGTGGGCGCAAGTTTTGCATTTCTTGTAGTTGCAGGGGAAGGTGCCGGGAGTGGAGGTTGGGTTGGTGGGGGGGTGGGGGTGTGTGGACCTGACGAGGGAGTCACGGAGGGAGTGGCCTTTTTGGAACGCTGATAGGGGAGGGGAGGGAAATATATCCTGGTGGTGGGGTCCGTTTGAAGGTGGCGGAAATGATGGCGGATGATACGCTGTAAATGGAGGTTGGTGGGGTGGTAGGTGAGAACCAGTGGGGTTCTGTCTTGGTGGCGGTTGGAGGAGCGGGGCTCAAGGGCGGAGGAGCGGGAAGTGGAGGAGATGCGGTGGAGGGCATCGTCGATCACGTCTGGGGGGAATCTGCGGTCCTTGAAGAAGGAGGCCATCTGGGTTGTACGGTATTGAAATTGGTCCTCCTGGGAGCAGATGCGGCGGAGATGAAGGAATTGGGAATATGGGATGGCGTTTTTACAGGGGGCAGGGTAGGAGGTGGTGTAGTCTAGGTAGCTGTGGGAGTCAGTCGGTTTATAGTAGGCGTCCGTGTTGATTCGGTCGGCCGAGATAGAAATGGAAAGGTCGAGGAAGGGGAGGGAGGAGTCTGAGACGGTATGCCCGAAACGTTGAATCTTCTGTTCCTTGGTTGCTGCCTGACCTGCTGCACTTTTCCAGCAACACATTTTCAGCTCTGATCTCCAGCATCTGCAGACCTCACTTTCTCCATTAGGAGGATGGGGGCTGACCTTTATGGAGGTGATTTAAAATAAAGAGCGGTTTAGATAAGGTGAATGGTTAGGCGATTTCGAGACAAGGAGAGATCACTTTAAGGTGAGAGGAGAAAGAGTTACAAAAGACATGAGCAAATTCTTTTACATGATGTTAGTGTTCGGGAGAAATGATGGATACATTAAACATTTTTTACGTTTTAAAGACATTTGGATAAGTGTATGAATAAAAGGGTTTTGGAGGGATAGGCCCAGAGCAAGCAGGTGGGATTGTTTAGTTTGGGAACATGCTCAGCATGGCCAGGTTGAACTGAGGGGCTGCTTCCATTGACTCATGTTGGCTTTCGTAGCAAGAGATTTTCAGTGCAGGAGCAGAGATGTCTTGCTACAATTGCACAAGGCCTTAGTGAAACCACACCCAGAATATAGTGTCCTGTTTTAGCCTCCATAATCCAAGGAAAGATGCCCTGGCAATGGGAGAGCACAAAGGTTTATTTGACTGATATCCTGGTATGATGAGACTGATTTTATGAAGAGACTGGATTGCTTAGGACTATATTTACAGGAGTTCAGGATTCCCCTTCATTTTCCGATAGAAACAGGTTAAAAGTCGAACAGGGCTAGATAGGGCAATTACAGAAAGGATGTTTCCAATAACTGGAACTCAGAACAAGGAATCACAGTCCAAGGATATGAGTCGGCCCTTTTTAGGACTGAGAAACTGGGAAATTTCTGCATCTGGAAGGTGATGAGCCTGTGGAATTCTCTGCAATAGAACACGGTTGTGGTCAAACATCGAATGTTTTCGAGAAGGAGTTAGATATAATGATTGGAGTTAAAGGAACTTGAAGGTATGCAGAGGGAACAGGTGGAGAAGACCTCAAGGAGTTGTACGGCCTACTGTTTGTATTTTTTATATTTCCATGTTTTTTATGTAAAAAAGGTTGTCACAAGAAGTCATATTTAAAACGAGTATCTGAAAGTCGCCTGCAACTGTAAGTAATACAGTTTCTGAGAGAGCAAGTTTCCTGACCAGTGGATTAATTTTGCATTGATAATATTCCAGCTTTGTTCTGATGGAATGTTTCTAAACTGGTAATGAGAGCTGGCACATTATCACCTTTTCTGTGTTGGTCACAGATGAAAAAGAATTTTTTTTTCTCTCCAGGACAAAATGAACTATGCAATAATTAACAAGGTCTGGAATGGAGCCACATGGTTGGTTTAACCCAATTTGAAAAAAGCTCAACTGTTATCAATCTAAATAGCAAATCTTACTTGGCTAGACTTTCAATAAACTGCTTGGTTAAGCACCAGCTCCTCATTTTGTGTAATGTTAGACTAAATGAGAAAAATCCTGATGTTCATACTTTCTAACAGATCCTATAGATGTATTTTAAACCAGATGAGAAAGGGAAATGCATTCCTGTCTTGTTAAACTGAGTCAGAATTTTTATTCCTCCTTTCAGCATGTAGGTGCCACATTTAAAAATGTTAGAAAATGAAGGAGCCAATTATCAAGGTCGTCTGGCATAAAAGAAAGAGGAGAGGGTCTGGTACAGATCAGGAAAATGGAGGTTCTGCAGATTAAAGTGACCTTAATCCTGAGGTTGTGTTTTCTTTACTGAGACTGCTTTGCTTTTATTTTAAGGTTGACCTTGCATCCTTGGCATCTGGAGGATTTTGCCATAGTTTTGATTTCTCGGTAAATGATTCTTTTCTCAATTTGCTTTCTCATCTGGCCTTTCCTCAAAGAGTTTGAGAGGCACAGGCAGGGAATTCTGAATTTGTTTCTTTCTTTCTGCTAATCAAAAGCAACTGTGAAATATAGTTAGTTATGTATCCTGAGTCTAGCTCCATTGTCTTCCCAAACTGCTAAACTGGCAGGCAAACGTTTGAAATTATAATGCAACTGTTAATTAGAACGGGAGATACAAGTTTTTTGACATGAGCTTGGTTGCCTAGTTTGGATGTTTTCAGTTGAAAATGTAGTTCCATTACAGGCAGTCAGATGACCCTTAGCACTATCTCAGCTCCATATTTCTTCCTTTCATGGATTAAAATTCTTGTTCCAGAGATTTTAAAATCTATCAAATTATGGAAATTAAGTTTCCTAGTACAAGTTAAGATGTAATGCGGCATTGCATATTGCCAAAGTTATGCTGTCTGTACAATAAGTAAAATGCAACATCCTGTTGCTTTTTTGTTTAATTTTTGAATTCTCTTCATGTGTATAGGTAGTTAGCTTAGGGTTTCATTTATAGGGATTATTAAATTGTTGAGGGGTTTCTAGTGTTGGTCAAGGAGAATTAGTTCTAAGGTTGAATGTCATGTGTTGGGAGTTTTGGTTATTTTACAAGTCGTGGAGTGACTCATGTTGGTGATGTATTTCGCTAACGGAATTGCTTTAACAAGCTGCTTTCAACTGATTATCATGTTCCTTTTTACTTGCGCCTATCTTCAGTGTTCAAGACTTTGCTGGATGACATGTTTAACTTGAAAAACCAAATTGAAAGATAAAATTGAGGGTTTAATTTGAGACGAAGTTTATCGAGGAGCCCCATCAGGTGATTGGTATTTATTTCAAGTGACCCCTTTCCAACAGCCCCTACAACTGACTTGGCCCCAAGTGTGTAGGCTTTCCTGTTTCACTGGATACTAGCCTATGATGTCAAGAGGATTTGGAAGGTTGGTGCAGTTCTACTTTTGCTAAAACCATGCTTAGGGTATTCAGCAAAGAAGGAAATGGAGCATTTTCTGGCTATGGATAAACCATTTGTTTTTATTTTTGTGAATCCATGGAGTGAAAAGCCTTTGGATCTGGAATTATAGGATTACTTTTTGATGTGGATTTTAGCCACATTTTCCATGGTTCTCAAGTTAGGTTTATTCTCGATTTGACCATTGCGTGCCATGTTCTTCGCCAGAAAGGTCTCTGGTGTTTGCAACTATGTCAATCACAATATTTTGATTAGTTAACTTTTTTTTTGCATTGTCAAAAGCAAAGGCAAAAGGCAATACTAGGTAATCTTGGAAGTTGGGCTGAAGTGCTTCTTGTTAATTGTAATTTCATTGCCAACAATCTGACACCAGTACCCAGTGTTATTACAAGATTTGGGTGCAATCGGTTCTGACATTTCAGCACAATGCTGAACAGTGTGCATTAACTGAACTGTTTCCTTTTGAGTGGGGCACCATTTGCCTGTTCGAGTGAAGATTGAAAGTTTTCTGTGACACCAAGTTCTAGGTTTTACTCCAAGGCATTTCTGTGCTTCTGTCTTTTTAAGATCCACCTTAAAACTGCTTTCTCACAACTATAATATGTTTTTAAGTGAAGTAGTATTTGATAACAGCCTGAGGAGCAACTTGGAATGTTTTGGAATGGAATAGTTGAAGGTTCTTTACGTATTCAAGTTACAATTGTAAGAGCAAGTATTTCCTAGTGCCTTGGTCATTGGCAGCACCCAAAAGCTGCTTATCTATTTCTTCTTACTGAATTTTACAAGTATTAGTAATATTGTGTTGACTCAGAAATAGGCTTAATATAATTTTCTCTTTCCAGCTTTCCTCCTTTTGTCAAATTCTTGTTTAGTATCTGGTCACTTGATGATAATTGCCATAAAATTAGTCCAGATAAATTTAGATCATTTGATTTTTGGCTACAATTCCTTGTTGATTGTGAATGTTACAAAATGAGAATGTTAGCCTTCTATTTTCTGCTACCGTTTGGTATACAGGAAAGCAGGAGTAGGCTGTTCAGCCCATCAAGCCTGCTTCACCATTCTAGATAATGATTAATCATCGGCTTCATGCTGTCTTCATATATCTCTTGATATTATCAACATGCGGGAACTTTATTAATCTGTCCTGACTAAATTCATGGTTGAGCTTCCAAAACCCTGTGGAGTGGCAAATTCCTCACCTAGATCTGCAAATCTTTCTTCTGTCTCTCAGTCTTAAATTATTACTCTGATTCTGACATTGCACTGTTGTTTTGTCACATGTGGCACCTCATGTGAAGTTGTGCTGGATGTAAATTACTTTTAAGTTGTTTGGTTCAGGCAGGTAGCTTTTATTATTGATGTATTGAAAGCTTGAATGTTAGAATATTCAATTTTAAAACCTTCATGTAAAAACAGAACCTTTTTTTTGGCAGCCTGAATCATCATCACATCTTTTGAAAATACAGCATAGAATGTTTTGTTATTGCTTATTTATGGAACTCGTGGGTGAGACACGTACAGGAATGCCTGTCCTTATGATCGTACTTTACAAACAAATACTTTATTGTGAGCTGAGGTCATGGTGCTGTCACAATGGGAATTTCCATATGGTAAACAAAATTTTCAGATACAAATGATTGTGGCTTTCAAATACGGCTCCTCAGGGTATGTAATTATGGCTTTGTTCTCACTGTTGTAAAGACATGCCTGTCACCTTTGGACATGGACCTGTTTGTCAGTGTGTGAAATTATTAACCTCCATTTAAAAGCGGAAAATGTGTTCGGCAAACAGTACCGCTTGTGTCTGTCCTAAAGTTTTGTTGCTGTCAGGTTCCCAGGTGAGAGTCTCAGGCAGTCCAGTGGCTTGAAAGCTGACCTCAGAAGTGGAGGTGTGTCAAACTATAGCACTTCAGTTGCAACCGTTGTTCGGTTACTAAAATTGGTCGCCTCCCTTTGTTTCATTGATCTCATTATTCCCAGTAGCAAAAAAATGTGCAAGTATTTGAAGGAACAGGATGATTATCCATTTGTTGAACTTGTATTGAATGATTAAAATGGAGAGCTGTGGAGATTGGAAACAAATACAGAAATTCCTGGAGAAACTTAGCAGCCTGGCAGTGTCCATGGAGAGGAAAACCGAGCCTTTGCCTCAACTCTCGTGACACTTTGAGGAAAACGTGAGGTCTGCAGATGCTGGAGATCAGAGCTGAAAATGTGTTGCTGGTTAAAGCACAGCAGGTTAGGCCGCATCCAAGGTCCTGTTCCTTGGATGCTGCCTAACCTGCTGTGCTTTAACCAGCAACACATTTTCAGCTCTCGTGACACTTTGCCCTGACATGAAAGCAAGAACCATTCCCAAACTTGTTACTACGCTTCCTCATACAACAGCTTGAAACATTTTCAATGATTAGTTCGACATATGAAAATTGACCAACAGATTTGGCTCAGGGTAATCCTGAGACCCAAAGAAAAAGAGGGTTAGTTGAAATGGAGGCATACCATTGTGCTGAATTGGAAAATGTTTGTTCTCTTGACTTTCAAGTCCATTTAAAACCAGTGTATGACACAATGGATGATTCCTTGCAGATCTGTTTTGAAATGGTTACACTAATACAGCCACTGATGATCTGCCATTGTTTCCCAGCAGTTTTTCTTCCCCTGCAAAGCCCTGCTTTATTATTTTGCGGTGCTGCTCAAAAATTTGTCTCTCATTGCCACCTGTTGAGGAGTGACAACATAAAACCAGAACCCTCTATTTTGCGGTAGTGTTTGTTAAAATTCTGCTTTGGATGATTAAAAATGGGCATTTAAGAAAATTATTTCTTTATGTCACTATGTGCCACTGATTTTCAGAAAGTGCTAATTTATATTGATGGCTATTTCCAAGATGCTGTTACCCTACAGTAGTTTTGTTCAAGTGACCACTTCTCTTGAGAGTGTATGCTAATGGTTCCAAGCGAAACCTTCACACCTCCTGCATTCCTTTTCACTTTGCATCAGAAATCATTGGATAGCAATCATGAGTAAGGAGTCTTTTGTTTTTTTTGTTGTTGAATGGAGAGCAGAGCAATAGTCAACTCTTTTTATAATGATTTCAACTGGTTTTGGCACAGAATGGGAAGTCCACCTGGGACTTTTCAATTTGAGTAGCTTCTTCTCACATTTGTTCCTGAACTCCTGTGAATACTGAAGTTTTGGCGGGGAGGTGGGGGATACAAGTCCTTGTATGACCAACTTAAAAACTAATCCAACATGTCCATACTGCTGTGTCAGTAGTTGGAATGTTTGGGTGTTCTCAGTGCAGGGTGTTCTCATTTCAGGTTAGCAGTGTGGTAAGGATGTTTTGTTTCGACACCAGAAATGCTGCAGACATAACCAAATAAAAATAGTTCTTAGTTTGCAACAACAAGCCTTAATCTTTTATGAAAGGCAAGACATTGACTATCGTGAAGTAATCTTTGACGTGGGCTTTTTTTCTTGCTGTTATTTTTGAAGATGAAAACTACACTTCATCTGTCGACGACTAAAATGGTTTTGAATAGATTATAACCCAAGTGCTCTGAAGTGTTTGAAGATTTGTTGTAAAGTGAAATCGGGAAAACTGTGTTTGCCACTTAATGCTGTTCTAGAAAGAAAGATTCTTTTACACTTCTGCAAGTCTCCAGGATAGAGTCCACCAAGTCATTGCCTACTTTTTATACCTTTTTATTACCAGCATTGTAAAGTGTAAATTTCAGTGCACCAATCTTCAGGCAGCTCTCCTCTTGCATTCCTGACTTTTTTAAAAAAGGGTTTCCTTTCTATTTTAGTTTGTATTTGGATCCATGTCCTAAAGCATTGTAGTTGACCATTAAATGTTTTTAAGCCTACCCCATCCTTTACTCCCTCATGCAATTTGTCAATCCTGATATTAGGGGTTGAAAAACAGTTGACTTTTGCTGGTACAGAAATAGTGACTGCTGGAGAAACTTGTAAGGTCAGGCAGCATCTTTGGAGAGTCCAGTGACTCTTTCAGAACCAGTTACTGTGGACTTGAAATATTATGCTTTCCCTCCACAGGTTCTGCCGACCAACTGAGTTTCTCCAGCAATTTCTGTTTTGCTTCCGATCTTCAGCATCTTGCCGTTCTCTTTAATTGAATTCTCGTGATTTTGTGATATAGGGAATAGTCAATGAGAGCTGAAAAATGTGTTGCTGGAAAAGCACAGCAGGTCAGGCAGCATCCAATGAGCAGGAGAATGGACGTTTCGGGCATAAGCCCTTCAGGAATGAGGAGGGTGTGCCAAGCAGGCTAAGATAAAAGGTAGGGAGGAGGGACTTGGGGGAGGGGCGTTGGGAATGTGATAGGTGGAAGGAGGTTAAGGTGAGGGTGATAGGCCGGAGAGGGGGTGGGGGCGGAGAGGTCGGGAAGAAGATTGCAGGTCAAGAAGGTAGTACTGAGTCCGAGGGTTTGACTGAGATAAAGGTGGCGGGGAGGGGAAATGAGGAAGCTGGAGAAATCTGCATTCATCCCTTGTGGTTGGAGGGTTCCAATAGTCGACGAGAGACCATCACCTGCTTTATCTCACGATTCTCAAATGAAAGTGATACATGGGAAGTAAGTAAGGAGGTAGGGTCCAGAAATTAAAGGCAGTTTTAATTTGGTTCAGTATGGAGTAGCGCTACATTCTGTGTAAAAGAACCATAGAAACAATAGATATCCTATATTAGATCATATTGAGGGAAGCACCATGAATATGCTTTTTTTTTCTTAAATCATTCATGGAATGAGTGTTACTGGCTAAGCCAGCATTTGCTAAGAGGGCATTAAAGAGTCAACCATATTGCTGAGGTTCTGAAGTCACGTAGGCTAGACCTGATAAGATCAGTTACTTTCCATACAACGACATCAGTGAGCCATATGGGCTTTTCTGACACTCCGCCCAAATTCATTAGGCTGTTAATTCCAGATTTTTATTGACTTCAGATTCCACCATCTGCCATGGCAGGATTTGAACCTGGGTTTCCCAGCGTATCCGTGTCTTTGGATTAATAGTCGAGCAATAACATCACGAGGCCGTCACTTCCCCAGTTACAGTTGTCTTTGCTGGAGGGGACTGAGTGAGAGAGAAATTGGCTATTATCACTGTTTATCCAGTCATTTGCAACAGAAGTATTGCACGTTACTCATAGGTTGAGTAAAGGCTGATGCTTTGATCTAATGGATCATTAGTGTTCTCATATATACTTTGCCCTGGCCCTGAAGGCTTCTAGTCAAATGATTGCCACTTCAAATGACCCCACACTCCAAGTCATCATTTACATGTGAAGAAAAACCCAACAAGGAAATTGGAAGAGCCAAGATAATTTGGCAAAGTAATCTAGTGATACACATGTCCATTTACCGAGAAATGCAAATTTTGTAACACCAGTGAAAGAAATTGACATTTCTTTTAGCTTTGCAATGAATTTTGCCACAGAAGTATCCTTGGATGGTTGTGTTTAATGAACTTAATGTTTATTTCTCAATGATTTTGTTGATTCCACAAACTATTGGATTGGAACATGATGAACAAGACAAAAAAAATTGTACACAGAGACAACTTGAACAATCATAGGAGTATTTCTGTATGGGACCCATAAGATGTTTAACTTTTGTAACTGTTTGTTCCCAAGTATATGTACAGTAAACCGAGTTGGTGTTTAGCCCATTACTACCAGTTTGAAAAATGTACTTTGGTGGCATTGGCATCCTGAAAATACAGTTGTTGGCTCTGTATTTTGGGCTTCTGGCAGAATGCAGCTGACTGAACTGTTGGAGTATTCTGGCAGCTACTGTTAATGTAAGACAGTTAATTACCCTGTAGAACAGATACTGAAATTTACTTGAAATATTTTTATTTTCTAACATTTATCTTTGGCTGCACATAGTACTGCAATTCAACTTGCTTTGGCTGTTGTGTATGCTCCGTTTTTCAAAATTAATTTCTTTTTGTACTTCCATTGTCCAATTTTAAATGGATTTGATTATTTTTAATCATTGTTTTTGTCCTTGGAAATATGCAATTACTTGTGTTGTCATCTTCAAATCAGTTAATAAGTTTACTTTCATTTTTTCAGACAACTGCTTTTGTTCGTAAAACTTTTCATTAGAACGGTCACCCAAGACAGCAGCATAGCCTTGGTAAGTAAAGTTAGATTGACAAATCTTGCTGTTTTTCTGTTATACCCCATGCCTTGTGTATAAATCTGAGTGCCTCAATAAGATTAACCAATTGTTTGGGTTCAGGCATATGCTGTTGCTGATAAAATGGGTACATGGTCATCAAAGAGTGTTCAGACTCCTGGGTTGAAGCAAGTAATTAATATACACTTTTTGCTGGCAAGTGGGACTAGATATCTGGTCGGCCTGGACAAGTTGGACCAAATGATCTGTTTCAGTGCTGGACATCTCTATGACTCGAGTATTGAATCTAGGAGAAAACATTAATGTAAAAGTACTGCAGATGCTGGAACCCAGAAATCTAGTCAGTAATTGATGAAAATTAAGAAAGTCTAGTAGTTTTTGGGCAAAGTAGAGTTCACGTTTCAGGTTTATGATCTTTGCTCAGTTTTGACACCAGGTTATCAACCAGAAATATTCACCTTCTCTTGATTTCTCAACAAAAGTTGGAGATGATTGAGGCATGAGTTAGATGAGAGTTGGGGAGCTGGAGAAAGTTAGAGATAGAACCTCAGAGCCAGGATAAGGAAGTGAAAATAGAGGTACTGCTTAACTGGGATCAAATGTACCTACCCAACAAAAGAATGATGTACAGGCAGGACCTAGGGCGAATTAGGATACCAGTAGCAGAATCCTAGCTGACACAAAGTTTACGGAGGGTGGAAGAGGCTGGCTAGAAATGGGTTAAATAGTGAAGCCGAGCAATGATGTTAAAGGCATAAATGTCAATTTCAGTAGCATTGGATCTGAGGTGGGTAAATGCAGGTAATATTGCAGAGGTGGAAATGGGTAACCTTTTTAAGACTGTAGCCATAAGATTGACAATGACATGGTAATCATTCTGGTTCAGACTCCGATGGAATTAGTGCCATGGGGGTAGGCAATGAAAACAATGTGTTAAGCCTTCCAATACTTGATTTGAGAACATTTTTTGCTTATCCACTATTGTAAATGAGAAGAACGGTCTAATCATTCAAAGAGAGCGAGGATTTGAAAGAGTTAATGAGGTAGATCTGGGTGTTAATGAGGACATGTGGATTTGGACTTTGTTTTTTGCATGTTGTTGTCATGAGGCACTATTTTAATGAGCAACTCAATAATGATCCTTGGTGGACACCAGAGGTAAGTATATTTGAATAGGAAGCAAGCCTATTGATGCCAATGGTTTAAAGTGGAATAAAACAGGTAAGGGTACCAAGATGACAGTGAAGAGACATTGGAAAAGCATAGTATAATCCAACATGTCTAAAGCTACAGTTTGGCCAAAAAAAGGCTGGTAAAATTGTTACTTTGGTCATAGTCACAGGTCACATTATTTCTGCCTTGAATAAAAGTTATGGTTCAGAGATGGGATTAATCAATTGTGCAGTAGTATCTCATGAATTGGTGAAATTAATGGAAAAATGAAAGCATTATCTGGTGAACGTAAGAGCAGATGACCAAAGATCATTTGTCTGAAGGTGATCTGGTTGATTTAGTCCTTCCTTAAGATAATATAATGAAACAATATCATCATCAATAGAAATGGGAATAAATCGTACTGTCGATTTGAGGCTGCTCCACCATCAAACATAGCTAGTCTAATTCTGGCCTCAAAGTCCACTTGCTCATTCTTATAACCTGTAGTTCTCTCGCAGATTCCAAAGCTGAGTTACAAATTTTTAGAATGTTTAATGATACAGCATCTCCCAATGCTTGTCAAACAGAATTCCAAAGATGAACTATTCTTTGGGAAAGGAATTTTTTTCTCATCACTGTATTAAGTGGGCAACCTATAATTTTTTTAACAGCATCCCAGTATTACATTCCTCCACCCTCCCACCCCAAAGAAGGGCAGAAGAAGGAAAAGTTGCTGAGTTGTGCATAGATTGCAGCTCCAGAAGCATGAGCATTAATCAGTTAACTCCACTTCAAAATCTATCTTTTCCCTCGGGATGCTTCTTGTCTGTTTCTTCACTGGTATGTCATTGTGTTGAATTTGATTTTGGACTTTTCACATTTGACAGTTCTCTGAATATTGCATTGGTGTTGATGGACAAATTTGAGAAGTGACCCTTAACTTCCCTGTTGGTTTTACTAAGAATTTTTGGTAAACTTGGTGCTCTGGTGTGGAAGCAACAGAAAAATCCAAAAAAAAAACCCCAGGGAAATGCAAGTTTAACTTAAATCTTGCATCAGTTAAGCTGGAGGTTTTTTTTTAAAAAACAACACTACAATTGGTATGACTACATTTAAGAACAGTGCTGTTAAGCAATATTTGTGTACAGGTGCAAACATCCTGACTTCTGTTCCCTTGATACAGCCAAATGATGATGTGACTGGAATGCTGAAGGTGCGTAGCTACTATTCTCCAACCAGTCTTGTTTCTTTCTGTCTTGCGTTAGGTATTAATCTAGACTGTTCCACTTTCTCTTGTGAAGACTGATAGGTTTTTAACCTTCGACTTTGTTGTAAAAGATAAATTGAACACAGCGAAAACAAATTGAACTCGTGTTGAAGCATTAGGGAGCTTCTCAAACTTGAGAGTAAATTATTCTTTGTATTAGAAGAGTGCATATTAAGCCTTGAAAGTTTCATCCTGAGATTGACTTGCTTTTTATATCACCTCCATGAACACTTCATAACTGAAATTGAATTAATCGTGTCAGTTGGGAATGTGTAACCGGTATTAGCAGGAATTCATTGCACTTTTACATTTGGAGATTGTGTGTGGTCTTTTGCCACTACTAAAACTTAATGCCTTAAGTGCAGTACTACCCATTAGTTTGCCACTTCTTTTTAAGTACATTCTGAAATTATACTCTCTCCATGTTTTCTGTCTTAATGCTATCCTCAAATGATTGCTTTGGATCTGATTTTACAAATCTGACTGCTATCTTCATGAACAAATGAGTCAAAATAATAATTAAAGCTTGAAATTTTTTTTATCAACTCAACCTTTGTTATACTGTTCGCTCTGCTTTTGCTGCGGATTTAAAATTTACTTCTTTTCCCCCCCAACCTCCTCATATTGTAGTTCTTAATTCCCCCTAACTCCTTTCTGCCTTGATTAAATAAGCGCATAATTCATAGGCATTGAAAAGCAATATGACAATGACTGGGTAATCTTTTTGATTTTAATAGTAATTAAGTTGTAAGTATTAGGCATGAAGCTGATTTCCCTGGTCTTCTAAATAATGCCAGGGGATCTTTTGAGAGATCAGCTAAGGCCTCCGGTGTAATTCTCATCTAAATGAGTGTCTCTGAAAGTGCAGCACACCCTCCGTTTATTAACCATAGCTAATAATCAATTTAATCTTTGCAAATCTTAATCTTGAATGTAAATTTTCTTTTTCTAGCAACTTAAAAACGCAATTTTAAAACTAAGCTAGTTTAATCCACTTCTGTACGTTTTTGTCATGTTAATTTTTATCTTTGCTCACTCACAGTTAAATATGTCACTTATTTTTTTTCCCCCCATTGGGTGGGCTCAGGGAATCTGGTAAGTTGACTTAAATTTTCCAGATTGGTAGCTGATAGCACTAGTGCTTTACAAACTGAAGTATAAAGGCAGCTTTGGAGATCAGTTCCTTGTGCAGACCTCTTTTTCTTTCTTAGTTATGCAAATTGAGTGACCATTTCAGTGTCCATCAACATGAATTTGGCATCAATGACCTGAAAGCTTGTTTTGCAGTTGGTTTAGAACCTTTTGAGCAGTATCCAGGCATTAGAAAGCTGTTTGTGGAGGTGCATGCTACTTCAGCTTGATTATTGGACACTATTTCGATATCTTTCTGGCTTTTGATGCATCTGATGTCATTGGTCAGTATTTCTGTCTTTGGTTCTTCTGCTTACTTCCACACTACCCTCCTCACGAAGTATATTGCTCTCAAGTTCCATATTTAGGTTATTTATTGACTTTCCACAAGGTGGTGACATTATTTCCATCACTGAAGTCCAGTTCCAGAATGTCAGTACTGTCTGGCAATGTTAATTTGCTGACCAGAACATCACCAATTAAATGCTTGTATTGGATGGAAATGATACTATTGTTAGCAAATGTTTATTTTCCCCCACGCTCCTTCAGAAAGCTTGTATTTTGTGTCTATCATTCTTGGTACTTCAAACATTGACTCCTGTTAAATCCGTCTCCATGTTTTGATCCTTGATTATGATTTCCTTTTATGAAAGATTGCCATCTTTGTTATGCTATTACTTTTTTCTCTTTAAAAGACTCCCTTCCACATTTCTGGATAGAAGTATGTATCTAGTATTGGTGAGAATCCACATTTTCTCGAACATTAATTTGTCTTATATTGCTCACCAATAAAATACTTGTCAGTCTGAAACACAACTTCATATGTCCAAAGAAAGACAAACATATATCCTTGTAAATATACGGGAGAAAGTGAGGACTGCAGATGCAGCAACCAGAGTCAAAAAGTGTGGATGCTGGTCAGGCAGCATCCAAGGAGCAGGAGAGTCGAGATTCGAGCATAAACTCATTGCTGACGAAGAACTTATGTTCGAAACATCGACTCTCCTGCTCCTTGGAAGCTGCCTTGACAGGCTGTGTTTTTGCACCACCACTGTTTCCAGATATATGGTGAGAAAGCTGTGTTTTTTTTAATTGGACACTTTTTCCTTGAAGGGCTAAATTGCCCACACCATTCACTGATGTTATATAACCAGTTCCAGATATCTGCAAGTTGGATCTATATCACTAACTTTCAGTTCATGCCAATAATGCAATCTGTCGTTCATTTGAATATTTTGTAGAAATCCAAGAAATTCAAATATGTTTACATGGACTTCATTGTATCTCTCATTACTTGCAATTCTGCCATACTTAGGTCAATTAATTTGTAAGAATTTATCATAATGTTCTGAATAGCAGCTGTTGGAGCAACATTTCGTTTTCAAAAATGTTTGTTTCTCATGAGCCTGTGGAAATTTTCTTTTTTGTAAAAGCAAGGAGACGTAATTTCAAGTATTTTTCTTTGTTGCAGTGGTCTGCCTGAGCATCGTTATAACATCTTGATGCAAAGCATAATGTTTTGCAGACTGTCTTTCACAGTGGAGTGCTGGATAGTTTTGCATCTTTAAACAAGAGCTGTCCCATTGATGTAAAATCATTTATTTTCTAAAAACCTCATTATTAGACCTAGTCTAATTAAAAAAAAGTACACAGGCTAGGTTTCTTTGCTTAACAAGGCATACAAATTATTACAAACAGTTTCTGACTAGAGACAAACAAAATCAACTATCAACATATAGTTCAAATTGATAAAACTTGTCTACACACACTTGCAAACAGACAAATGGACAATACTGTTCTCGTTGGAGGAGGATAAAAATAGGGAAGCAGTTGAATGGCCGCTGCCTAGAGGCCTCACTGAGAGAATCCTTCTGCTTCCCTGGGCTTGCTGTCCTTCAGTCGCTCCTCCAGATCTTTTCACTCCTTCACAAGAGGCACAGAACTGCCGAGTCTGAGCTACTGGTTAAAGGTCCACAGCATACAGGAACTGATGAGGGAAAATATACTGGTTTTCATCAGGCTTTAGGTATCTTACTGGAGGCAAAGATGCCATCTGCTCCTTGCAGCACTCTGAAGACTTTTGCCAGTATCGTTCAAACCCAGAAACCATTCAGCTACCTGGAAACACAGGGCCTGATTAGGTTAGTCAACATAGCTCTGTGCATAGGAAATTGAATTTTTGAAAAAGTGACAAAAAAAGAATTAAGGTAGTGTACTGAACATTGCCTGTCTATATGGACTTCAGCAAAGCGTTTGACAAGGTTTACATGATAGACTGGTTGACAAGGTTAGATCTCACAGAATCCTGGGGAACTAGCCAATTAGATACAAAATTAGCTTGCAGGTAGGAGGTAGAGGGTTTTTCAGTCTGTAAGTCTCTGACCACTACTGTGCTGCAAGGATCTGTGCTGGATCCACTGCTTTTTGTCATTTAAATAAATGATTTAGATGTGAACATAGGAGGTATGGTAAGTTTGCAGATGACATCAAAATAGAAGATGTAGTGGACAGTGAAGAAGGTTACCTTGGAGTACAATCGGATCTTGATCAGAGGGGCCAATGGCCAAGGATTGGCAGGTGAAGTTTAATTTGGATAAATGTGAGGTGTTGAATTTTGGTGCAACAAATCGGGGAAGGACTTATATACCTTAATGACAAGGTCCCAGGTAGTATTGCTGAACAAAGAGACCTTGGAGTGTAGGTTCATAGCTCCTTGAAAGTGGAGTTGCAGGTAGAATATGTTGAAGATGTTTTGCATGCTTGCCTTCATTTGTCAGTGCCTTGAGTATAGAAGTTGGGAGGTCACATTGCAGTTGTACAGGACATCGGTTAGGTTACTTTTGGGATATTGCATATAAGTCTGGTCTCCCTTCTATTGGAAGGATGTTGTGAAACTTGAAAGGGTTCAGAAAAGATTTACAAGGATGTTGTCAGGGTTGAGCTATTGGGAGAGGCTGAACAGGTGAGGGCATTTTTCCCTGAAGTGTTTTGGGGCAAGTTTAAATGGCATCTGAGTGGGTATATCATAGGAGTTTTGAGGGATTTAGTCTAAATGCTGGCAGATGGGGCTGGATCACTTTAGGATGTCTGGTCAGTGTGGGTGAGTTGGACTGAAAGGTCTGCTTGTGTTGTACAACCTATGGCTCTATAATTGTCAGGATGATAGTTATTGTCAATCACAGTTGGTCAGTACTCTACAAATCAACCACTTGTCCCTAACTCACTTTACACACACACCTTGGGTGCTGGCCTCTTGACAAAGAATCCTTCCCCCCCCCCCCCCCCCCAATTGCTTGAATAAAGCAAAAGATATGACTTAGAATTGATTTCTGTAAGTTGCTGTTTAAAAATGCAACAATTTCTGCCACACTCAATGGTTTTATAACCGTCCCTTTCCCATTTTAGTCCACAGTGAAAAATACAGAAAACTAAAGGAAATGGTCTTTCCAAGGCAGATAGCTGGAATGCTGAGGTTTTCGCCTCTTTTTACTTTCTCCTGTGCTTTTAGTGTTGTTCAATGTTTGGCGTTTTTATGGATACTTCTTCTCCACTTGGGGTAAGACATTCCTGCAAATCAGTGGGTGTGTGACAGATTTTTCTGGGAGGTTTTGAAGATCATCTTGAAGTATCTTCTTTGTCCTCCTGGCAATAGATTAGAAGAGAGCTTTTTTTTTGGGAATCTTGTGTCAGCATGTGGATTGTGTGCCCTGTCCATTGCAGTGGATTATCTAAACCATTGCCTTGATGCTGGGGATGTTAAGATTACATTACTACAGTGTGGAAACAGGCCCTTCGGCCCAACAAGTCCACACCGACCCGCCGAAGCGCAACCCACCCATACCCTACATTTACCCCTTACCTAACACTATGGGCAATTTAGCATGGCCAATTCACCTGACCCCGCACATCTTTGGACAGTGGGAGGAAACCGGAGCACCCGGAGGAAACCCACGCAGACACGGGGAGAACGTGCAAACTCCACACAGTCAGTCGCCTGAGTCGGGAACTGAACCCGGGTCTCAGGCGCTGTGAGGCAGCAGTGCTAACCACTGTGCCACCGTGCCACCCACAGTTAACTTGAAGGTGGACACTGATTTGGAGGGATTACCTTGCCATTGAATTTGCAGGATTTTATGGAGGTATTGTTGGTGATAACTCTCCAAGAATTTTGAGTTGTCATCTGTACACTGTCCATCCTTCTGCAAACAGGAGAGAATGTAACACTGTGGTGCTGTCCTATGGGCTATATATACGTTATGGCTGCATTGACATACTAGCAGTTTGATTTGAGTTTCAAGATCAACACCTGCCATAAGCTGAGAGGAGACTCCCAAGGCTCGAGTATTTATTACCTAAGCTAATGGTTTGCAGTTTATCTTCATTGTTGGTGTACAATGGTAGATGGTGAGAACAAGCTGAGCAAGGAACTTTTGTTGTATGGATGTTCAACCTTGTGCCCATCCTTTCACACGCACTGCATCATGACTACCCTTTTATGGTCATTGAAGAAATCCCGTTCAGGGATTCTAATCTAATCTGGATGGTGGTTTTCAGTGGAAAAATAGATGATTAAGTTGCAGTACTGCTTGTGAGCTTCACATATTTCTCATTTGGATATTACTGAGTACATAAAGAAAATCTCTCCTCAGTGATAGAACATAGAACAGTGCAGCATAGAACAGGCCCCTCAGACCACGATGTTGTGCCGACCATTGATCCTCGTGTAAGGTAAACCTAATGGTACGAACCTTCAAATTTCTGTGACCATATGCATGTCCAGCAGTCTCTTAAATATCCCCAATTACCTTGCTTCCACAACTGCTGCTGGCAACGCATTCCATGCTCCCGCAACTCTCTGCGTAAAGAACCTGCCTCTGACTTTCCCTCCATACTTTCCTCCAACCAGCTTAAAACTATGACCCCTCATGTTAGTCATTTCTGCCCTGGGAAATAGTCTCTGGCTATCGACTCTATCTATGCCTCTCATGATCTTGTATACCTCAATTAGGTTCCCTCTCCTCCTCCTTTTCTCCAATGAAAAAAGTCCGAACTCAGTCAACCTCTCTTCATAAGATAAGCCCTCCAGTCCAGGCAGCATCCTGGTAAACCACCTCTGAACCCTCTCCAAAGCAACCACATCTTTTCTATGATAGGGCGACCAGAACTGGACGCAGTATTCCAAGTGCGGTCTAACCAAAGTTTTATTGAGCTGCAACAAGATCTCACGGCTGTTAAACTCAACCGCCCTGTTAATGAAAGCCGAAACATCATCTACTTTCGTAACAACCCTGTCCACTTGGGTGGCAATTTCAAGGGATCTATGTACCTGCACACCAAGATCCCTCTGTTCCTCCACACTGCCAAGAATCCTGTCTTTAATCATGTACTCAGCTTTCAAATTCGACCTTCCGAAATGCATCTCTTCACATTTATCCAGGTTGAACTCCATCTGTCACCTCTCAACCCATCTCTGCATCCTTTCAGTGTCACGCTGCAGCCTACAACAGTCCTCTATACGGTCAGCGGCACCTCCAACCTTTGTGTCGTCTACCAATTTGCTAACCCATCCTTCAATCTCCTTGTCCAAGTCATTAATAAAAATTACAAACAGTAGAGGCCCAAGAACAGAGCCCTGAGGAACACCACTCACCACTGACTTCCAGGCAGAATACTTGCCTTCTACTACCACTCGCTGTCTACTGTTGGCCAGCCAATTCTGTATCCAGACAGCTAAGTTCCCCTGTATCCCATTCCTCCTGACCTTCCAAATGAGCCTACCATGGGTAACCTTATCAAATGCCTTGCTGAAATCCACATACACCACATCCACTGCTCGACCCTCATCAACTTGTCTAGTAACATCCTCAAGGAACTCAATAAAATTTGTGAGGCATGACCTGCCCCCCTCAAAGCCGTACTGACTGCATTTAATCAAGCCATCTTCTTCCAGATGGTCATAAATCCTATCCCTCAGAATCCTTTCTAACACCTTGCAGACGACAGACATGTGACTGACTGGTCTAATTGCTGGGGATTTCCCTATTTCCTTTCATGAAGAGAGGAAATACATTTGCCTCCCTCCAGTCCTCAGGTACGACTCTGGTGGAGAGCCAGGATGCAAAGATCTTCGCAAGCGACGAAGCAATCACCTTTCTCGTTTCCCAAAGCAGCCGAGGACAAATCTAGTCTGGTCCTGGCGACTTGTCAATCTTAATGTTTGTCAAAATTTTCAGCACATCAGCTTCCTCAATCTCTATCCGTTCCAGCATGCGATCCTGCTCCTCCAATGGTTTCAGTCACTACAAGGTCCTTTTCTTTAGTAAAGACAGAAGCAAAAAACTCATCTAGGACTTCCCCTACCACCTCAGACTCTGTACACAAGTTCCCTATGATTGGCCCTACTCTTTCTTTGATCATTCTTTTATTCCTCACATACGTGTAAAATGCCTTTGGATTCTCCCTAATCCTTCCTGCCAAGTCTTTTTCATGCCCCCTCCTGGCTCTCCTCAGCCCATTTTTGTGCTCCTTCCTCACCTGCCTGTAATCCTCTAGAGCTGAGCAAGACCCTTGCTTCCTCCACCTTAGGTAAGCTGCATTCTTTCTTTTGACGAGAAGCTCCTCCACTCTTGTCATCCAAGGTTCCTTTATCTTACCCCTTCTTACCTGTCTCAGAGGAACACATTTATGCATCACTCTCAACATCTGTTCCTTAAATAGTCTCCACATGTCGATAGTGCCCTTTCCTGGAACAATTGCTCCCAGTCCATGCTTCCCAACTCATGTCTGATAGCATCATAGTTTCCTTTTCCCCAATTAAATATCCTCCCATTGTGCCTACTTCTCTCCTTCTCCATAGCTATGTAGAATGTAAGGCAGTTGTGGTCACTATCACCAAAATGCTCTCCCACCGCAAGATCTGACACCTGCCTCAGCTCATTGCCAAGCACTAAATCCAAAATGGCCTCTCCCCTCATCAGCCTGTCAATGTACTGAGTTAGGAAACCCTCCTGAACACACCTTACAAAAACAGCTCTTTCCAAACCATCTGCTCGAAGGAGGTTCCAATCAATATTGGCAAAGTTAAAGTCACCCATTACAACAACCCTACTACCTTCACACTTTTTTCCAAAATCTGCCGACCTATGCTTTCTTCCATCTCCCTGCTGCTATTGGAGGGCCTGTAGTAAACCCCTGATGAGATGACTGCTCCGTTCCTGTTCCTAATTTCCACCCATACTGACTCGGTAGGCAGACCGTCCTCGACAATGGTAACTTCTGTAGCTGTGATACCCTCTCTGATTAGCAGTGCTACACCCCCTCCTCTTTTTTGCCCTTCCCTATTCTTTTTAAATGCTCTAAACCCTGGAGCATCCAGCAACCATTCCTGCCCCTGAGAAACCCACGTCTGTTATGGCCACAACATCATAGTACCAGGTACTGATCCATGTTCTGAGCTCATCACTTTTATTCCTGATACTCCTTGCATTAAAACAAACACACTTTAACTGATCCCTTGGTTCTTTCCCAGGAAATTCCTTCCCACTGGCTGCGCTACCTCTTGCTATTGCCTCATCTCCATCAACTCTCACCACTGGTATATAGCTCAGGTTCCCACCTCCCCTGCCATACTAGATTAAACCCTCCTGAACCACTCGAGCAAACCTTCCAGCCAGGACATTGGTCGCTTTCCAGTTCAGTTGCAACCTTCATGTACAGGTCCCACTTTCCCCAGAAGGCATCCCAGTTATCTACATATCTGAAGCCCTCCCTCCTACACCAGCTGCACAGCCACATGTTAAGCTGCCCCGCTCCCTGTTCTGCCTGTTCTCCCTGTCACTTAATTTTCTTCCCGGCAGCCCCTCTGGTCCATGTCACTTCCGCTGCTGCTCCCTCTCCTCCTGTGGAGGAAAAACACCACTGGCCACTACCGGTAAGTAATTTTAAAAATCTCCCTTACTTTAGCTGTAGCCTTCCGAGTTCGCCTTACCTCCACTGCTGCTCCCACTCAAAAAGGTTGCTGGCGTCGAAGGGTAAGTACTTATTCTCACTCCTTTCCTTTCCTTCCCGGTAGCCCCTCTGGTCCGTGTCATTTCTGCTGCTGCTCCCGCTCCTATTTATCTGTAGCCTTCCTGGTTCGCCTGACCTCTGCAGCTGCTCCCACTCTCAAAAAAAAGGCAGATAGCAGTGGGATTTATGCATGTATCTCTCCTTCTGTGTAGGCTTTCTAGTTGGCAGTTTTGTTTATATTTGTTTTGCTACAAGTAGGAGAAAGTGAGGACTGCAGGTGCTGGAGATCAGAGTCAAGAGTCTAGTGCTGGAAAAGCACAGCCGGTCAGACAGCATTCAAAAAGCTGGAGAATCAACATTTCAGGCATAAGCCTGATGAAGGGCTTATGCCCGAAATGTTAATTCTCCTCCTCGGGTTGTGCCTGACCTGCTGTGCTTTTGCTACAAATAGTTCATTACATTTGTCCAGGAGGATTTGTGGTGAATTCATTTGCTTATTTTGATTTTGATCATTTTCCCTGACTTGTGAAACGCTTTCCTTCATTATATCCCACTCTGTGTTGAAGCAATTAATGTCATAAAGAGCATATTGCAATTTAATGCTTCTTAACAAAAAGAATGGAGGAGGTGGAGCATCTTTGTGTTCCAGAGAGATGAAGTGATGTTTCTTAAGAGAACTATTGACATGGATTGAGCTAAGTGAAATTGGTTTTGAAATTGCAAGATTGACTGTTCGATCAATTTTGTAAAACTCACTTTTTTGGATCTATATCCTCTCTTTTCATTTTTCTCTCCTGTCTTTTTCCTTGGGTAGACCATTCTGTTTGTCTGTTCGGCTGTTTTCACGTTCAACGTAATGGGCAAAATATTTTACAAATTAAGTTCATTGAACTATTCCTTCTTTCTATTTATAGTAGAAGTTAGTTTATTCAACCCATGGACTTCCTGTATAACTAAAGCATCAACATTTTAACACACTTCCTCATTTACTTTACAGTTCTGTTAAGATGTTCATCTTGCAGTTTTTTAGTTCTGTCAAACGGACTTATCTTCCTCTTTGTAGATGTTGACTGTGCTAAATGCTAAGCATTTTGTATTTGTATTTTCACCATGTGCAGTGATTTTTGTTCTGCATGTTCAGTCAAGAATGGCATAGCAGAGTACAGTCAGCTCTGATATCACGTGATAGGTTGGTTCTCATGCAATCTCTTAATGGAAGAAAATAATGGAGCAGCCGCATCATTTAAACTAATGAGGCCGAATCATGTTAGAGTCAATATAGATGAGGAAAGTTTGTGTTCTACAAATTGCTGTTTAAATTCCTCAATTCGTTTTGAAGAAACACTTGTTATAGCAGAACCACCTATACTTGACTTCTGAAGTCAAATGCTCAGATTGTGGCTTGCTGCTACCAGGTATCCGAGTCATGTCAGTTTGTGATACTGATTTGTGTGCTGATACGAGAAACTTTCTATGTATTTGTCCTCAAAAGCAGCTTATGTTTGAAAAAACATTTGAGGAATGAGAGTCTTTTTGACTTGATCAAGGTCATTCTATTTGTACAATGTACAAGGAGAAAGTGAGCATTGCAGATGCTGGATCAGAGTCAAGAGTGTGATGCTGGAAAAGATGCTGCTTGACCTGCTGTGCTTTTCCAGCACCACACTCTTTTATATAATACACCATCTAGATTCAAACAACATTCCTTAACCTTTCATGGAGAGTTAATGTTTCAGATCCAGTGACCCTTTAGAACTGCTTCCAGACCTGCTGAGTTTTTGTTTGATTTCCAATATCTGCAGTTCGTTAGTGGTTTTTTTCTTGTTCCTTAACTTTTTTTTTCTCTCAACGATGAGTTATTCCATACCTTTTTTCAATAGTTTGAAAAACCATCAAGATACACAATCACCAAGAATTTGAATGGGATATTCAGGAAGTAAAAGTTTTTTTAAATAATTTGCAGAAACTGAGATATGGAACTGGGTGTCAGGAAACCTACTGCAAGTTATGTTCTGATATTTGTATTGCAGAGATCAGCTTCACATGCTGGATTTTTCTGTTTTTGGATTGTCAAGGTACTTAATTAAAAATGCATACTTTGTTATACTTTATAGTTTCGTTGTTCCAGCTTCCTGGTGTGCCATAGGAGTGAGTTAAGTTTGTTGGAAGTGGTTACGTGAAACCTCCTTCAGGAGATCAGCTTTCACTTGTCTTTTGGGCATATTTTTAACTATTTTACTGGAATGGTTTTAATCTTTTGGCTTGATAACAAGAACCTTGGTCCCCATCTGGAAAATTTGCTTTCCGTGTTCCTTTTCTGTCCTGCCTGATGTTGAAACGCACATGAGATGAGAGTTCTTCAGGATTGAGAAGGTGAGGCTTAACGTTTTGCACGACAAATGTATGTGTGGACTAGTGACAATAGGCTTAGATTTAATATTTGTTTGTGTTTGTTTGTTTTCCCATGTTTTCCTTGCCCTTCTCATTTCAGCGTTGGGAGTGCATTGTCCATTCAAATATATGGAAAGGTTTCAACCGACTGGCAACCACCAGTTGTTATCGTGACTTGCTGCTACTCCTAGCTCATTAAACTCTGACAACCTTGAAGATAGATCTTCCATGCTTGTGGACACTAACTCAGTGATATCTCTCATGGCCTCTTTTCCTTATCTGGTAATCTGTGAGCTAATGTCATACACATAGTTTCAACTTAGGTGAAAGGTTACACGTATATGCCAGGGATGGGAAAAGACTACAGACCAAGAATGCAATTCCAAAGATCAAAAGATCAGACCACAAGATGCAAACTTATTTTTCTTTCAGTTCTTTCAAATTTTGCAATGATGGCATATTGTTGCCGATAGGGTGGCAGTCATACTTTATCTCAGTAATTGGTTAGGTGAACTTGACTCGCTGCTTGCATGAATTCTTCCTTTAAGCTTCCTTGTTTGTCTGTCTGTTCCACATGTTGAAAAAGGTAGATCAAGAAAGAGGGGAGAGATGGATGCTTTCTGTTTGAAGGCTCCAGATATCTCCTCTTTGCACATAGAGCTTTTTAACGTTTTACAGCTCAACCAATCAGGCTGTTGGGCAGAATCCCAATTCTAAATTTCTTGGTGCTGCTAGGCCTTGAATGATCCCTCTAACTGCTTCAAAAAACATTGTATCAGTGCAACAATGTATACAGTGCCTAACTTTTCGTGTTGCATAGCTCTCCTGGTATTTTAGTTAGAGCAATCCTACTTCCTTTGCAGCTTATAGTCCCAACATTTAGCAATATTTCGTCTCTTAGAATTCTCTGCTCTTGAATATTTTTTGAATGTGCAGGCTACGATGAATCAAAGTCACCCTGTTGCTGTCATAAGTAATATAATTTTCCACCTGATAGAAATGATCAGTTACAAACTCTGCCAATTCAGTTAGTCAGGTTTTAATTCGCCTGGTTATCATTAACTGTCTGATTTAAAAACGCGAAATAGGGCACTTAAGTAATGTTTTGCGTTGAGAGCTGTCCAGTGTGACAAGAAAAATGTTGGCTTATTCTTTGCAGCAGAAGTTTCCTTTGCATTAGATGAACTTTTATACAAGATTTTCAGAAATGCTTTGTATGATGAAACAATCGTGTTGTTATGAAAGCAAAATTAAGCATCAACCAGTCAGTAAATTGATTTCTGTGAAGATTGAAACCATAGCTTTATCTTATGGTGCCCTGGCCTCAGTCAACATCTAAAGCAGTTCATCTAATGGTCTATCTAATTTTGGGAACTTGCTGCTCACAATATTTGCCGGATTGGAAGACATTTGCCTGCACCACAGTCCTAAATGCCCTACTGCGTATTCTTAGACTGTGACTCCTAGTTCTGGACTGTGTTCATTGAGAACATTCTTACTGCATTTACTCTGTCTGCTGCAAGGTTTGTGAAGGTTTGTAGCTCAGGTTGAGGTTTAGGGTGTAGGTTTGCTCGCTGACTGTAGGTTTGATATCCAGACATTTCATTACCTGGCTAGGTAACACAGTGGTGACCTCCAAGTGAAGCGAAGCGAAGCTGTTGTCTCCTGCTTTCTATTTATGTTTGTCCAGGATGGGTTTCCTAGGGTTTGTGGTGATGTCATTTCCTTTTCATTTTCTGAGGGGCTGATAGATGGCATCTAGATCTATGTGTTTGTTTATGGCATTGTGGTTGGAGTACAACGTATTCAAGAAGAACGGATACTCAAAAAATACAGTGTGCAACAAACCACGACAAGCAGACCAAACACAGCCAGGAACCCTAATGATGTTACCTAGCCAGGTAATGAAATGTCTCGATATCAAACCTACAGCTCAGCGAGCAAACCTACACCCTGAACTCTGTCTACTCCTGTCAGTATTTTGAGATTTTTGACTTTGTCTGACACTCTTACCCACACACGTGCACGCTGTTGGTTGGAATTGTGGCAAACCTTCACCATTATTTAGGTAACAATCCAGTTGAGTTGAGGCTTAAGACGTCTTACTGTTCATTTGAGTGGACTTACTTTCATCACTACATGCAATAAAGTTCAAATAATTTGATCGTCTGAGATTTCAAAATAATTAGTCAAAGTAAGGGCAGCTTATGCTAACTACCCACGACTTTGAAGCTGCTAAATGATTAACTCCTTTACCTACTCTATTTCCAATGGAGAAGTATTTGCCCTGATCTCAACTGGAGTCTCACTCCATGTCATATAATCAAGTTTGGGAACTTGGTTTAAACAGAGAACAGCTGTCATGAATTGTGGTCAAGTAGTTAAGTATCAAACAATTTGCTGTTTTTGAGTACTGCAGTGGGAAGTCAGTAGAGGTTTGCTTTTGGGTGGGTTGTTGTGGAAGCTCCCTAGTATTGTGTGAAACTTTTGTCTTAATTAATTGATGATGTTGCAGTTTCATAAACATTTTTTCCTTTTGTTGTTTAATGCAAGCCTTCAAGTGCAATTACTTAAGGTTTGGTGCATCAAACCTTTTCCAATGTCCATCCCACTTTAACATTGAAATCAATGATAATAACATAAGCCAGTCAGCAACAAGACTAAAGCAGCACACTAAAATGATTCAAGCTCATAAATTATAGATAAAGATAAATAATATACACATGGAAATTTGTTTTTAATCACTATGTAAAATTGTTAATGTTCATGTATGCTTGTTGTAATCAAGCTGTGCATATTCCTGAGTGACATATTTGTGAAATCCTTCTCTGTTCACACTATTCTGTCCACTACAAACATTCTGCAGCTGCATTCCCTTTTTGTCACCAGGCCAGATGGAGGGAAGGAGCACTTGCAACAGGAGCAGAAATAGAGTACAGTTTGAAGCTGTCATTTGGTTTCATAGTTCATCTGCATGTTCTCCCAGTTTTCTTTGCATGCACATGATCAGTCAGAGTTATGTCACTGCCTCTGCCTGCACTACGTCAGCACAGATACTTTCTAGGCCTGTGCAGTACTGATTGCTAAAGTGTCTTGTTGAGGCTAAAGTCCAGTTTTGGGTATAATCTGCCCTTTGTTGTCTAGCAGCAAGCAGGTAGTCAGTTTAGGAGTGTTTGCCCAGAGTGCCCTTTATGCATTTGCTATTGTTGGAGCAACCTGTGACTATAAATGCCATCTGACTGACTTCACTGGGGGTTGCAGACCAGTTGGGAATTTGTAATCTAGTGTTTGTCCAGATGTGTTAGTAGTTTGCTGATGTGTTAGCTGATGGGAATACAGGTCGTTATGTTAAAACATGGTATTTGCATTCCTCTGCAAGCCTGCGCTTCAAAATAATTACTCTGTACAAAATCACTATAGAAAATTGCTATACTCATTCAGTAGAAAGTTTGTGTTATCTAAAAGCGTCCATAATTCTTCATTCGCGTTATAGCCAATTCTTGTTAACGAAACACACATTATATCAGAACAAGAGTGTGATGCTGGAAAAGCACAGCAGGTCAGGCAGCATCTGAGGACTAGGAGAATTGGCATTTCAGACATAAGCCCTTCATCAGGGACGTCGAATCAGGAATGCCCGAAACATCGATTCTCCTGCTCCTCGGATGCTGCCTGACCTGCTGTGCTTTTCCTGCACCACACTCTCTCGGCTCTGATCTCCAGTATCTGCAGTCCTCACTTTATACATGTTGTCCTGATATAATAGGAGAATGTTTGTTTGTTTGTTTGTTTGTTTGTTTGTTTGTTGTGTATCTTGCACAATACCGGTTAACCTTAATGAAGGTGATTCACAAACTAATAAAAAGGTTAGCCTAATTAGAACTATGCAGCATTAATCATCCATTTTAATACAATTGAAATAGCTCAAACTCTTTGATTAAGTATTGTTCCTTTTGATTTTCATCTCAGTTTAGAAACTTGCACGTGAAATACAAAACATGACCATTGAACATGCTTTCTATTGGATTTTAAGTCATTGTTGAAATGTTCTGGATTCCTAGTTTGACAAATTTTAGCCAGAATGCAGAAATGTGCAAGTTACTCTGTACATATTTCTTGACATTTGACCTTCACAGTAAGAAAAATGTTCTTGTTTTGTGGTTTGCTTTAATTTGCCTCCTATCTCCCCAGTATCTTTCACTTGCTGCTCTGTCTGTATGTATGTCAACCTGCAGTGATTCAAGAAGGACGCTCAACACCACTGTCTCCAAGACTATTAGGGGGCGGGACAATAACAGAGTTGATTGTCCTTGAATTCTGTTGAAGTGTTTTGAGTGTTGATTAAGAAGCCAAATCTTATTGGTTTTAACACCCATTCTTCCACTGGCAAGGCCAGCATTTGCTTCCCATCCCTAGTTAACCTTGAACTGATTGAAATGGCCTAGCAAAACACAGCAGTTGAGTTAACTAGATTACTTTGGATTTGGAGTCATAGGTAAATCAAACCAGATAAAGATGACAGGTATCTTTTGCAAAAGGACAGCAATGAATTCTTGTGGTGTTCAATTTCAGCTGAGTTTCAGAATTGTGAATTGAATTAAAATTCCACCAGCTGCCATTAATAATCCAATGAAATAGGCACTGTGGTGTTTGGCTGAAACCGATCAAAGAAAGAAGATCTATAGTCTGAAATAAGGTAAAACTAAGACAATTGTTATATGGACAAGCAGAAGATTTAAACTAAATACTGCATTCATGTAGACTGTTGTGTTATGGTTCCATGGTTGTTAATGTTTTGAAAAGTAAAGTCACCATAGCCCTAATAGAGCATTGACTTATTAGAGAGAGATGAATGGTGGTGTCTTAATCTGAGGGTCACCATGATTCAGGCAATGGGGGAGGTTGAGAAGGAGAGTCCTACATGGTAACTTCAGGTACTGAAATTGAACCCTTGCTGTTGGCTTCACAGTGCACTACCAATCAACTGTTCAGTCAGCTGGGTTAATGAGGTAACCCTTTGCAAAAACATACTTTGCAAGGACTTTTCATTCTGATGAAACTAGTTGGTTCACAGCCATTCTCATAACCTTGAAGGACTGGCTTTTAAATCTGTTAAAAGATAGTTATGCTACATATGTGGTTACATCAGGGACAAGTAATAGGGTTATAATGAGCTGTATGTTTTCCTTTTAGGGAGTTAATACAGCAATTGCATTTTAATGGGGTGTTGTAAATTTATTAGTTCATGGGACTACTAAATTCCTATGAGCTAATATTATTTTGCATGACTAAGGTTAGGGAAGTTTTGCTTAGAAATTACCTTTCTATATCTAGTTCTGCTTGCAATAAAGGAAGTCCTACAATTTACAGGAATGAGGATTTTGACTTTGGCTTATGGATAAGTCATTGAAATTTTCTTTTTCTCATAGATATCATAGAATCTGAGGAGGCCCATCAGCCCAAGCCTGAACTGCCAAAAACATGCTTCAATCTACATTGGTCTGATTTTACTGCACTAACACAGAGCCTTGAACGTTATGGTACCACATGCTCATCCAAGTACTTTTTCAAGGTCGTGAGATTTCCCAACTCAACTACCCTCCCAGGCAATGCATTGAAGACCATCATCACCTTCTGGGTGGAAATATTTTCTCCAGTTTCCCTTTTTAAAATTTATGCCCCCCTTATTATTGACCCTTTGAAGAGCTGTATTCTATTCACCCTGTTCAACCCCTTATAATCTTAGACACTTCTTTCAGGTCTCCCTTCACCCTTGTGTACTTCAAGGAAAGCAACCCGAGTTTATCTGGCCTCTCCTTGTGGCTGAAATGCTCCATTCCAGACAATATCCTGGTGAATTCCCTTTGCATGCCCTCCAGTACAATCCTGTTCTTCCTATTATATGGTGACCAGAATGGTACACAGTAGTTCTGTACAGCTTCAATGCGACCTCCCTACTCTTTTTTAATTTACATCATGATTGATTAAAGCAAGTGTCCCATGTATTCTTTGGCCCTGTCCTGTCACCTTCAGGGATCTGTGGGCAAGCACTCTGAGCATTCGAGTGCCTTACCATTCTTTTAAAGGGAGGCGATGGCTATGTTGTTTTATAACTAGACTATAAATCCACGAACTTAGCTGATGTTCTGGGGACCGGGGTTCAAATTCCTCCATGGCAGATGGTGGAATTTGAATTCAATTTTAAAAACCCAGAATTAAGAATCCACTGATGACCATGAAACCATTGTTGGGAAAAACCCTTCTCGTTCACTGTTGTCCTCAGAGGAAGGAAATCTGCCATCTTCACCTGATCTGGCTTATGTGTGACTCCAGACCCCCAGAAATGTGGTTGACTCCCAGTTGCCCTCTAAAATGGCCTAGCAAGCCATTATATCAATGGCTGCAGAGTCTCAAAAAAATGAAACAGGATGAATCATCTGGCATTGTCCTAGGTACTGGAAAAGAAATAGCAGAAATAGTCCTGTCGATATTGCAAAGTCATCCTTACCAACCGAGTAGTCAAGCAACAGTTTGACATGGTCATACTCATGGAATCATATCTTACAGACAACTTCCCAGATGCCACTATCACCATCCTTGGATATGTCCTGTCCCACCAGCAAGACAGGTCCACTAGAGATGGTAGCAAAGTGGTGTACATTCGAGTAGTTGATGCCCTGGGAGTCCTCACCACTTGACTCTGTTCCCCGAGAAGTCTTATGGCTTCAGCATAAACATCAGCAAGGAAACCTCTTGCTGATTACAAAGTACAATCCTCCTTGGGCTGATGAACAACACTTGGAGGAAGCACTTAGGAAGGCAACGGCACAAAATTTACTATGGGTGGGGGATTTCAGTGTACACTACCGAGTGGCTTGACAGCAATATCACTGAGCTGGTCAGGTCCAAAAGGGCATAGCTGCTAAACTGGTGAGGGAACCAACAAGAGAAAAATATACTTGACCTCCTCTTTGCCAGTCTTATGGTTGCAGATGCATCTGTCCATGACCGTATCAGTAAGAGTGACCATCACACAGTTCTTGTGGAAACTAATTCTCACCTTCTCATTGAGAAGAACCTCCATGGTTGTGTGGTGCTATCTCACCATGCTAAATGGACAAATAGCAGCCCATGTTCAAACACAAGACATAGACAATATCCAAGCTTGGGCTCACAAGTAGAAAGTAACATTTGCATGACAAGTATCAATCTATGACTATCTCCAGGAAGAGACAATCTGACCACTGTCCCTTGACATTTAAGTGGTGTTACTATTGCCAAATCCCCCACTATCAATATCCTGGGAATGGTTAACATTGACCAGAAATTCAACTGGACTCTCCACATACACACTGGCTGCAAGGGCGGGTCAGAGGCTAAGAGTACAGCAACGAGTAACTCACATCCTGCCTTCCCAAAACCTGTGCATTCATCTGTGAGGTACAAGTCAGGAATGTGATGAAGTACTCGCAAGTCGCCTGGATGGGTATAGATCCAAACACTGAAGCTTGACACCATCCAGGACAAATCTGCGGTGGTGCTTGCTTTGCATTCCATCCAGAAGCAGCCATTCCTCCCACCAGCAACGCTTAGTACCAGTAGTGTGCACAGTCTACAAAATATATGCAAAAGTTCATCAAAGATCCTCAGACTGCACCTTCCAAATCCATGATCATTTCCATCAAGAAGGGCAACAGACCAGGTCTTCATCAGGCTTTTGCTCGAAATGTCGATTTTCCTGCTCTTTGGATGCTACTTGACCTGCTATGCTTTTCCAGCACCACACTCTATGCTGATCTCCAGCATCTGCAGTCCTCACTTTTGCCCTGGTTGGCAGCAAGCCTAATAAAGACAACTTCAAACAGATTTTAAAAGCGTAGTAGTACTTTGTCAACAGTGGTAAGATATCACATTGCTTCTCGTCACATGTGGCTCATTGTTACAGAAGTTACACTTCTTTGGTTTGGAGTTTTGGTCTGATAGCTTTTTGAAAATTTATGGTCCTGGGGAACTCAGTTAGCAATTGCTTACTGAAGTTAAGTTGATATTTTTCACTTGCATTTCATGTGCTTTATTTATGTCTAGCAATTGCGAAAATATTGAAGGATGGTCATCCTATTTAATCTGTCAAATGGATTAAATCTTGGACTAAAGGAATAACTTACAAATGTGTTGGAAGCCAAGTGATCAACTCTTGAAGATTTTACAACTATCTTGACTTAATTGAAGGCTGCTCTTGTATTGCCTTTATTTATGCATTGGAATAAAATTTGGCAAAAACTGAAGTATGGTCTTTAAACTGAGCAACAAAAGTTATGTATAACTGGACAATTCGTCTTACCGTGAGAGAAGACTTGGCAAGCATAACAAGATGTACTGAATCAATCTCCCAAATATTGTCAAATAATTGTGGTTTTTTTTTGATGCTGGAAAATTGCTATGTCTCAAGACCTGAACAGGGTGGTGACATCTGTGACCATGGGACATGTTGATAGTCCTTAAGTGTGGTGAGCAACTTGTCAGAGTGCAGGGAGCACAGAGTCGTGGAGGGGCAGGGACATGTGAAATTAGAAGATGGGGTGAGAAATCTGAGTCGGGAAGAGAAGGAGGGAACTTTTTAATCGGTGCAGTTTTGAACTGAGTAACACGAAATTTGTTTTATTCTCTTGAGGGATGCAGTGTCATGGGCCAGCATGTATTACTATCCAAAGTTGCCCTGGAAGGTGGTGCTGCACTGTTGCCTTGAACGGCTGTGAGGATAATATTAGCATGAAGAGACCATTGGCTGACTTAATAGAAATCACTGGGGTCAATAGATCATTTATTATATGGCAAGTTGTAACTAGTAGGCTGCCACGGAGATCAGCACTGGAGCCTCAATTCTTTTTGCAATGTATATTAGTGACTTGGATGAAGGCACTGAAAGTGAAAGTTGCTGACACTGCAAAGGTGGGTTGGAAAGCAAGTTGTATGATGATGATGAAAAGTCTGAAGGAAACATAGATTAAGTGAGTCAGCAAAAATTTGCTGGATACAATAGAATATGGACAATGTAGTGGTTCTGTTCGCCGAGCTGGAAGTCTTTGTTGCAAACGTTTCGTCCCCTGGCTAGGAGACATCATCAGTGCTTCTTTGATGTTTCTTCCGGCATTTATAGTGGTCTGTCCTTGCCGCTTCCGGGTGTCAGTTTCAGCTGTCCGCTGTAGTGATTGGTATATTGGGTCGAGGTCGATGTGTCTGTTGATGGAATTTGTGGATGAATGCCATGCCTCTAGGAATTCCCTGGCTGTTCTGTCTGGCTTGCCCTATGATAGTAGTGTTTTCCCAGTCGAATTCATGTTGCTTGTTGTCTGCGTGTGTGGCTTCTAGGGATAGCTGGTCGTGTCGTTTCGTGGCTAGTTGGTGTTCATGTATGCGGATTGTTAGCTGTCTTCCTGTTTGTCCTATATAGAGTTTTGTGCAGTCCTTGCATGGTATTTTATAAACTACATTAGTTTTGCTCATGTTGGGTATTGGCTCCTTTGTTCTAGTAAGTTGTTGTCTGAGCGTGGCTGTTGGTTTGTGTGCCGTTATGAGTCCTAGGGGTCGCAGTAGTCTGGCTGTCAGTTCTGAAACGCTCCTGATGTATGGTAGTGTGGCTAGTCCTTTTGGTTGTGGCATGTCCTCGTTCCATGGTCTATCTCTTAGGCATCTGTTGATAAAGTTGCGCGGGTATCCGTTTTTGGCGAATACCTTGTATAGGTGTTCCTCTTCCTCTTTTTGCAGTTCTGGTGTACTGCAGTGTGTTGTAGCTCTTTTGAATAGTGTCCTGATGCAGCTTCGTTTGTGTGTGTTGGGGTGGTTACTTTCATAGTTTAGGACTTGGTCTGTGTGTGTTGTTTTCCTGTGTACCCTTGTGGTGAATTCTCCGTTCGGTGTTCTCTGTACTATCACGTCTAGGAATGGGAGTTTTCCTTTTCTACTTCTCTCATGAATCGGATGCCTGTGAGTGTGGCGTTGATGATCCGGTGTGTTTTTTCTATTTCCGTGTTTTTGATGATTACGAAAGTGTCATCGACATATCTGACCCAGAGTTTGGGTTGAATTTGTGGTAGGGCTGTTTGTTCTAACCTTTGCATAACTGCCTCTGCTATGAGTCCCGAGATTGGTGATCCCATGGGTGTTCCGTTGATTTGTTCGTATATCTGATTGTTGAATGTAAAGTGTGTAGTGAGGCACAAGTCCAGTAGTTTAAGTATGCCGTCTTTGTTGATAGGTTCTGCCTCCTGTTTTCTGTTATGTATGTCAAAAGAGCTACAACACACTGCAGTACACCAGAACTGCGAAAAGAGGAAGAGGAACACCTATACAAGGTATTCGCCAAAAACGGATACCCGCGCAACTTTATCAACAGATGCCTAAGAGATAGACCACGGAACGAGGACATGCCACAACCAAAAGGACTAGCCACACTACCATACATCAGGAGCGTTTCAGAACTGACAGCCAGACTACTGCGACTCCTAGGACTCATAACGGCACACAAACCAACAGCCACGCTCAGACAACAACTTACCAGAACAAAGGAGCCAATACCCAACATGAGCAAAACTAATGTAGTTTATAAAATACCATGCAAGGACTGCACAAAACACTACATAGGACAAACAGGAAGACAGCTAACAATCCGCATACATGAACACCAACTAGCCACGAAACGACACGACCAGCTATCACACTCAGACAACAAGCAACATGAATTCGACTGGGAAAACACTACTATCATAGGGCAAGCCAGACAGAGAACAGCCAGGGAATTCCTAGAGGCATGGCATTCATCCACAAATTCCATCAACAGACACATCGACCTGGACCCAATATACCAATCACTACAGCGGACAGCTGAAACTGACACCCGGAAGCGGCAAGGACAGACCACTATAAATGCCGGAAGAAACATCAAAGAAGCGCTTCGCAGGAGGCTCCACAGCACTGATGATGTCTCCTAGCCAGGGGACGAAACGTTTGCAACAAAAACTTCCAGCTCGGCGAACAGAACCACTACAACAAGCACCCGAGCTACAAATCTTCGCACAAACTTTGAATATGGATAATGTCAAGTAATTAATTTTGAACAAGGTGAAGAGAGGAGTAGTATATTGTTTAAGTGTAAAGAGCCTTCCGAATGCTGCTTTAAAGAAATGATCTACAAAAGTAGCATTTGGGTGCAGCAGTTAATTAGGGAAGCAAATGAGATTTTGTTGATTATGAAGAGAATGGAGTGAAGTAGTCAAGAAGGGTATTCTAGCACAGTGGTAGTTTCTGTACCTCTGTGCAAGGAAACATGTGTTCAAGCAGGATTCTGAAGGGTTTTGACAGGATAAGTGAGGATGTTTATCCATGTTGGGGAATCCAGAACTGTGCAGCATTGTTTCAGAGTAAGAGGTTTTCCGTTTAAGATGGAGATGAGAAATCTTTAGTTTAAAGAGTCCTGGATCTTTGGGTTTTGTTTTATAAAAACCCCAGAGAGCTGTAGATGCTGCCATTTGAAGATATTCAAAATCTGCAAGATACAGTTTTTTTTTAACTTGGAGAGTGAATTGTAATGGGGAGCAGGTAGGAAAGTGAAGATCATTTCAAGGTTTAATCACACTCGATCTGAGTGGTGGGGTAGACTTGAGAAATTGTTTAGTCCACTCCTATTTCTCATGTTCTTAAGATCTATTTTAAGTTCATCTGCAATTTCAAATTTCATAGATTCTTGTGTGGAGCAATGGAGGCAAAGCTGTGGCATCCTTGAAGAGCTCATGGATGTTAGGGTGAGCATGCCTCAAATGGGGCATCTACCTTTTGTCTATTTGCTTAAGTACCTTTTGGATGTTCCTGAACATCAGCTGTTTAATGTAACGTTCGATCCTTTGTGCACAGGCAATAAGTGGCTATATTTCAGCTTTGAACAATCTGTGGAGAAATATGTAGACTGCATGTAAGTACATTTCATACACAATTTGTGTTATGGCTTTCTCTGTTGCATAAAGCACAATCACATTTTTCTGCTTGTAGAATTTGCAAGTCAGACTAAAAAAAATGCCAACAGATGAAACACTATATCTTGAATATTTTGTTCACAGTCCAGATGTTAGAGGTTTCTTCAAGCTACATTAACTTCAGAAATGAGCTTTCAACCATATTTCTGGATTGCATATTTTTTCTATTGCATAGTTTTTCTACTGACTTGAACCTGACATTACCTGTTTGTTTACATCTACAGTAGCATCTTGTGTTCATGGAGTACCACTACTGTTACACATTTTAAGTCAAAGACATGCAAATAGGGAATTACTGTCAGTGTTGCTGTTGTATCAGAATGTTAACTGGGAAGATCAGCATTCTAAAATTAGATCGCTTGACTATATTAAGATGTAGAAAAATGCACTGGTGCTCTGGTTTACTGTGTTTCAACTCTATTATTTATTCAACAGCAATGCAAACTGAAATTGTACTGAAGAAGTTATTAACTTCAGCCCATGTTGTATTAATGTCTTATTATTTGTAACCCCCACTTCAAGTTGTAACAATATTGCCTTGTCTGCAGTAAGATGCAGTGTTCTGCCCATGGACCGTATTATCCCAGTTCATATGTTCAAACTGCTTGTGAAAGAGCAGCTCTTACAGTATGGACTAAAACATTTCAGGCAGACCACAATGAAAGCTCCTGAGTAGGGCACTTATCACAGGGATAAAATGTAGTTTCTGATAGAAATCTCAACACTTTTCAAAACAGAAGATATGCTGTAGCTACTGTCCTGTCGCCTGAGTTTGTAATGCATCTCATTCCCCCCACCCAAGGGAGAATCTTTCATTTGTAACTTTCTCATTTTGATATGTGGCTGTGCATGTATTCAGGAATGTGTTATAATTATTCTTTTTGTCTTCAACCTTCAAGCGAAGCAGGCAAGCCCATAAAAGTTTCCAGCTGTGTGACTTTCACTGTTCAAATCAGCATTTAATTTCTGCAGAACCCATGTGTTGTTTCCATGTGCTGCTGCTTCTATCTCATCACCACCTGGAATTCCAACTCTCCATCTAGAAAGGAGTGGATAGAAGAGGAAGATGAAAATGAAGATAAATGTCAAGAAAGCAATGGGAGAAGTTTTTTAAAACCTGACTTGATGAAGCATTGACTCCATGTGTATCTCTAAATCATTTTGCATTTTGACATTACATGCTTCTTTCCAACTTTCCGGAACCCACTCACTCCTGCTCTGGCCTCCTCCATTGAATCACTCCTGCATTAGGTGGAAAGGTAACTTTATTCGGTTGTGGAGACTTCATAATGTTCTGTATTCAGTGAGCTGTTACTAGAAGAAATTCTTCCCAAGCCTGCTTTGAAACTTGGGTCCAATAATATTCCTTTTCCATTTATTAAAATCTTTTCTTTGGGATACAGCCGCACATTGCGACTTCACTGTAGCCATGATCCAATGAAGAATCTTGATGTATGACTTGGAGACAGCACAGTTTGGAGAAGTGAGGAATGAGAGGGGAGCATGAAGGAATGTTGATTTTGAGTCGTGAAGTAAAGGGGCTCATAAGTGAAGAGCTTTGTTGGCAACATTAAACAGAATTGAAAGCTGCCATTTTAAAACCAGATAATGCCCTTTCCTATAAATGAATGAAAAAGTGAAAACTACCTGATACTTCAGAAAGAAGTACTTTAATGAGTGCTGTCATGTTAAACAGCAGAGGCAGTCTTTTTGAAAGTATAACATTTTCCTGCAGTTTTAGATGGCTACATGCCCTTGACATAATTGCAACAAGCCACTTTTTGGCCAACATAAAGACTCTGACACAATTAATCTGGTAATATCTTTCCTATAGATGGTTCTCTTTCCTTGAATGAGTAAGCATGATATCCATTTGAGCTGGGATTAATGTTACATAATTGAACTCCCCAACAGTAGCACAGAGTTAGAACAAGTGTTTTCCTCTTTTCACTTGTCACACGGTCCTTCACTGTTAGTTTTGAACTCTTGTCCAAACAGAAGGTGCTTCCAGAAGATTTGAAAATAGTCGAAAATAAAGTGTGAAGGTTTTGTCCAAATCATCAAAATGCCACGATCTAAATTTATTTGAAGAACTAATTGCGCATGCATACTTATTCTGTGGTACTGAACTCTCATTTGGAGGTCCTGTCCTTAATTCACCTTGGAATGCTTATGTCTTGCATATTCTCAATGTCTGAAAGTATTGAGGCATTTCACCTAATTTACAAGTTTGCTGCGGCCAGCAAGCTAATTTAATTACTACGTTTGATTTAGTCATTTTAACAATGACTTTGTTTGTTTGTTTTATCCCATGTTCACAACAGCTGGCTATTGTGTACAAATGAGTTGAATGTGCTCTGACAACTTTTAGCGGGAGTGTGAATTCTAAGAGTGCTAAGTCACACAAGCAGTGTGACTTTGACTTGCTGAAGAGAAGCAACACAAGCATATCCTGTTTAAAAATTGGACTAAGATTCAAATCTACCTCTAAATGAAAATCCTAACACGGTCTGGTGTTGGCTCTCTGAACCCTTCCTGGAATTCTTGGGACTTGTTTTAGATTTTAAAGCATCAACGTATCAAAAATACAACCAGGAGTAGGTCATCCAGCATGACCATGGCTGGTCCTCCATCTTGAAGTCCTTTTTTTTCCATCATGTCCTTAACATCTTAGTCCCTAGAAATTTATGCGCTGGCACTGGTTAGCACTGCTGCCTCACGGTGCCAGAGACCCGGGTTCAATTCCCGCCTCAGCCAACAGTCTGTGTGGAGTTTGCACATTCTCCTCGCGTCTGCGTCGGTTTTCTCCAGGTGCTCTGGTTTCCTCCCACAGTCCAAAAGATGTGCAGGTTAGGTGAATTGGCCATGCTAAATTGCCTATAGTGTTCGGTGAAGGGGTAAATGTAATGGGTCTGGGTGCGTTGCTCTTCCGAGGGTCGGTGTGGACTTGTTGGGCTGAAGGGCCTGTTTGTACACTCTGTAATCTAATCTAATCTTTCTCAGATGTGTTCAGTGTCTTGATCTCCATAGCCTTCTATGATGTAGAAATTGATGTAAGGTTTCCAAAATGATTGCTGGGATGACCGGTTTGGAGAAGGAGAGATTGTGTCAAATATTCAGTGGACTTTAGAAAAATACAAGGGGATCTCATTGAAATGTATGAAATTCTGACAGGGCCCAACAGACTGGATGCAAGCCTGGATGTGTCCCATGATGACGTCCAAAAGAATGGGTTACAGTCTCAAGGTCCATCATAGATTTGTGTGTCCAAGGGTGCTGAGGATGATGGTGGGTATTATGTTTGTGGTTCACTGGAACCATAAACCAAGCCCACAGTAAACCGGGTAAACTTGGAACAGGCAAAGGGAATACTTTATTGTAGGTCTCGGCTCCACCATATATTTTTAGACTGCCCCGTAGTCCTCCCCTGTCGGTCACCTGACCTGTCTTTAAGGGGTAACACACACACACCCAACTACCCGCCTCTCTACATTGGCATGACCATTCTCTTGGAAGTTTGATTCCGAGAAGGCTATCTCCTCATTTTGAGAACCTTTTGTATTGAATTGTCTTCTGGCTTTTGGAAGCTCCTGTTCTTCCGTAGGTATGTCCCACTGGCTGTTTATCTTGTGATGCTGCTATTGTCTCCTCCCTGGGTATGGCCAGCCTTGGCTCAGGGCACATGACCTGGTTGACACCGCTTCTCTCATCTGGTTGTGTGCAGTATTCTGAGGAGGGACAACCATGTGGTCTGCCTGCTGCCTCCAGACCAGTTTATTGCTAATCTGCATTTTACATGACAACAGGCCTGTTTGAGCTGCCTTCACTGGGATTCATTTGTCTCTCTAGATGTTTAATTTCGGGCCAACATGGCTTTTCCTCTTTGGAATATCCTCAAAAGCCCTCAACTGTGAGGTTTCTGTCCTTCTGATCATTTTGATTATGGTCTAGCACCCTCTGGTCTCTTCCAGCTGCAGTGAATCACACTGGGTTCTCAGCTGGTGGTTGAATATTGAAGATGCCAATGAGCACTGGATTGTAACGTGTATTCCTGTACATCGTGAGGAACTTGTTACCATCTGAGCTAATCATTCCCTTTAGCCCTTTAAGGCCTGCTGTACAAATCTCCACCATTTGTGTTTGTGGTTCACTAGAACCATAAATAGAACATGAGGGAGATACAGGGTAAACTTGAACAGGGGATACTCTATTCTAGGTTTCTCAGCTCCACAGTCCACCCCCCACCCCCCCCACTCTTCCAGGTCACCTGACTCACTCATTGAAAGGGGTAGCACGCACTCAACTACATACATAAGTGGGAATGAAACGCTCTCATATATTGGAGAGTACAGATGTGCCAATCTTTGGTAATACAATTACGAAGCTCAGCTCAAATATCACTGTGGTCAAACAACATACCAACACTTGATGTGTTAGTGTGGAGAGCTTCCACACAAATGAAGTACCAAGGTGGATGGTAATACCAATATATCTGCGCTCAGGAGAAAACTGGAGGATCATTAAAAGTGAATCTTTGTGTCTTGTGCAAGTTGTCTGCTAATTGTGGTGTGCTGAAATACACATACTACAGAATGACCTCGAATATCTGAACAAGACAGGTGGAGAGTATTTTGTTCAGTTAAAATTTTTACAGGACCGTGAGACCTTGTTCGGATAAGCTGAAATTCAGATAACTGATTTTCAGGTAACAGAGGTTGTTCTGTATTTGTAATTGAGTAGTCTAATATCGTGGGAGTAACAAGTTGTCATATCTCTTATGGAGACAAATAATTGCAAATATGGCAGTTCTTGTTCTATTTAATGCAGATTAAGATTCTTTTCTCTCCAAGTATTCACTCCCAGTTGGGGTTGGAGGTACTGGATGTGGGTGAATTTGAATTGTATCATAAGCCAAGTTGTTTCCCAATCAGGTAATAGTGTGACATTGGATTTGGCATCATCACATTCTAAATGTGGCAGCAATGCTTCAAATATTACTGTTTGGAAAGAAACCTGAAACATTGAGCACCATAGAAAATATGACCGTTAGGTTTGCAGGTGATATCACTGAGGTATCCATACTATTCGATTAAAACAGGAAAGCATTGCATGAATTGCCATTGCAAGTTAGTTTCAGATCATCATGATTCTGCTGCAGCCAGATTCAGAAGTAGTCTTTCTGAAATTCTGCAGTCTTACTGCAAACTTTTCCTTAATTGAAGCAATTACGTTAGTTTCTTTAATATAGCAGATATATTTTTAGAATTGCATGCTTATCGCGTAGGAAACGTGCAAAATCATTTTTTGTTCCTCAAAATCTGTTTCTCAGAATGTTGCAGAATTATTGTGAAGCTGCTTAGTGGATTTGCAGTGTTTGTTTATTCCCTACTCTCTGATAGCACAGGCGTCCTTCTTTGTCATTTTTCCTACTATTTAAATTGCGTCTGCTTCCTGTGCTGAGATGGATGTCCTTGCTGCGGTTTCAGGAGAGTTTTGTTTTCCACTGCTGTCCTTCCAATGACCTGCAGCCATGCAGATTTGCCGTAATCTGGGGCTGATTAGTTGGAATTGCTGAAATTTTTGAGGTTCTTCTCTACCTTTTGCCATAAATCCGCTGCATGCATCTTCCCTTTGCGTGCTGCCCACAAACTATTCGCAGCAACAATTAATGTAATAATATTGCAATGTAGCTGTGCTTGGGTAATTCATGGTTTGCATATGTAACAGGTGCCAAACAGGAGGTCAACAGCTAAATTGAAAGCAATGTTACAAATTGAGATTTGCCAACATATACTGCAATTAAAGGGGTCTATTGAAATGACGAATTATTTTACCGCTTGTTATTTTTCCAGCATCTGGATTGCGCATCTTAAGGGGCACTGGAAAAGGTTATTCTATAACTATTCTGACATGTTATTCAGGTTGAAAGACAGTACTGAAAAAAAATTGCTGTGGCCCATTAAAATTTGGCATGATTGCTTAGACAGCTGCAAGACTGAACAGAATAACTCCAACTGGATCTTGTGCTGAAGTATGTCATGCTATGCAAAATACCTCAGATCAGCGATTTTGTCTTTTGGAGAGCTAAATGTGAGTCCAGTAATGGTTAAAAATCAGAAGCAAAACTTGATCTGAATTCAGGGAGCTAAAACATTTTGATTTTTTTTAGATTTCTTACAGTGTGGAAACAGGCTCTTCGGCCCAACAAGACCACACCGACCCTCCGAAGAGCAACCCACCCAGACCCATTCCCCTACATTTATCCCTTGACCTAACACGACGGGAAATTTAGCATGGCCAATTCACCTAATCTGCACTGTGGGAGGAAACCCACGCAGACACTGGGGGAACGTGCAAACTCCACACAGACAGTTGCCTTACAAGGGAATTGAACCCAGGTCTCTGGCACTGAGAGGCAGCAGTGCTAACCACTGAGCCACTGTGTTTGGAAGATTTCTTCACTGATTATTCAGAATTTATTTCATTTGATTGCCATTCTTCTCTAACGTGACATTTTGCATTTCCACATTTTTGAAGTTCACTGTCTTTTTGTAAAGCACTTCAATATTTCAAGGCCACAAACATGCTCAAGATATGTAGGATTGTTCTATCAAGTTAGTTTTTGTTTTGAATTTATGCTCTGAAGTGATAGACCCAGTTCATGACCATAATTACGATTGTCTTTTATTTATTTCTGCTCACGAGGTAGAGGTCATAGGGGCAGCTCATGCTTTATTCAGGTGAAATGTGGACAGGTGACTGACTTGTATTCCTTCTAAGCATTTGCATTGACTACTTGTAACTCAGGAATGTTGAAAATTCATTTACGGGATTTTTCTAACCAGCATGTGCACTGGGAGTGTTTTTTTCCAAGAAGGCAAAATAAATTGTGCGAATCAAAAAATTGTTCATCGAACTGAAGAATGATTGATTCAGACTGCGAGTTGCAAGCTGGCAGTACTGAGGGCTCAACAGAAGCCAGTTTAAGAGGAACAAAACAGACTTTACATTTTGAAGATGCCTTGGCAACTTGGCCTGAACTTGAACCCATCCAATTTCCTTTAGTAGTGGAAAAAATGTACTGTTGATTGTTAGTCAAGTACAAGATCAAGTTGTTTACCAGAATTAGAGTCAACTGTTTGCACTTCCTGTACATGTCATTTAATAATGTTCTAGAGCCTGGTTTTGTCAAGGAATATTTTAATATCAATCTCCATCATTGAATGTAGCAGAGAGAATTACCAATTAAATATCTTGTCGTCTTAAAGGCATTTTTCGAAATAAGTTGAAGGCAAGCAAAAGACATTGCATTAAAACTCAAATGCAAAGTTTCTGAAAACTTTTGCATAAATAATCATGGTATATTTCACTGATCCACAAGGTCAGTCATATCTCCAAAGGGGACTTCTGATTACATTGGAGGTTTTGCTAACAACTACTGACTGTATACCTCAACGTCTCTTGATCATTTGAGTTTCTTGGTGGAATGATTTTTCTTCTTCAAGATTGAGAATGCTGGTGAGGCTTGTCTTTGTCATTAATCACTAATTGCACTTAAAGCTTTTTAAACATTACAATGCATTCAGTAAATGTATGCCCACAGTATTATTAGAAAGGCAGATCTAGTAATATTGAGGCAGTGGTGATTATAGTTTCATGTCAGGATGCTGTGTTGCTTAAAGGGCAGCTTGCTGGTGGTTTTGTTCCCATGCAATTATTGCCTTAATCGAAATGGTCAAATGTTTGGAAGTTGCTGCTGGAGAACTTTGGTGAGTTACTGCAGTGCATTGTGTAGATGGTCAACCCTGAACTCTGTGGATGGTAAAGAGAATGGATATTGAAGATAACAGATGGGGGGGCCATCATCTCTTGTCCATGAAGGTCATTGCCTTGCACATGTATACAACAAATGTTACTGAAGCAACGACCCAAGTCTAATGTGGCCTAGGTCTTGCTTCCCACGTTTGGACACAAACCAATTCTGTTTTGGAGGAATGGAGAATGGCATTGAATATTGTGTAGTCATCAGTTAACCACCCCAATTGTGAACTTTCACAGAGAAAGTCATGGATAAGTAGCTAGGATGGTTGCACCATACATTAGGCTGAGGAATACTGCAGTAATGTTGTGGGAATGCCTCTTTAAAGCAGTAACCATCATTTCTAACTTGTGTAAATCTACATTGACTCCAGTTTAGTTCTTATACTTCTGCCATACTATCGTCGGTAGAATACTAACTTAATAACAAGGGCAGTCACTCTTAATTTTTGTTCTATCTTGGTCCAAGGCTGTCATGAGGCATGTGCTGAGTGGCATTGGCAGAGCCCAAAGTGAGCATTCGTAACCAGTAAGTGTTGCCGGCTACCCTTTGATAATCACTTCGATTATCAAGAGCGGACTGATGGAATGGTAATTTGCTGGCTTGGATTTGTGCTTTTTGCACACAGGTATGCCTGGATAATTTGCCATATTGCTGGCTAAATGTTGTGGTGGTGTTATGCTAGAGTAGTATAGCTTGTGATCTAACCAGAACTCGAGTCAGGGTCTTCAGTACAGTTGCTTTTGCAATATCCAGTGCCCTAAGCAGTTTGTTCATATCATGTGGAATGAGTCAAAGTGGCTGAAGACTGGTATCTGTGATTCTGCAGACCTGCAGAAAAGGCCAGTATGGATTATCCACTTGGCACTCTGGACTGAAGAATTTGGCAAATGTTTCATCCTTTTCTTTGCATTGATGCTTTGGACTGTCCTGAAATTGAGGATAAAGGTAACGCTCAAGCGTCCTAGCTGACCTTTCACATCTCATCCCAACATAAGCCGCCTTCTTCCGCTTGACAGGAGATTCAACTTCCTCGTAAACTACGGCTCCCACACTTGACAACTTCCTGCCTGCCTGACAGGTATATACGTGTGAAGGACCCGCAGTATACATGAGGTTGGTCCAGGTGAAGACCATCCTGTTTGTAGAGGTCCCACCTACCCCAGAAAGAGCCCTAATTATCCAAAACCCTCCCTCTTGCACCATCCCTGTAGCCACATGTTTCTTGAGTAAGCTCCACATTTCAGTTGTGCCCATCCCTGCAGTTTCTTTCCCCATCTTATGCATCCTCAATCTTGCCTAATCTCGTCATAATTACCTTTTTCCTCCAGCTATAACTCCTGCCCAGCGATATATACCTATCCCTTTTCATCACAAAAGTAAACATAACTAAATTGTGGTCACTGTCACCAAAGTGTTCACCTACCTCCAGATCTAACACCTTGGCTGGTTCATTACCCAGTACCAAATCTAATGTGGCCTCGCCCCTTGTTGGCCTGTCTACACACTGTCAGAAAACCCTCCTGCACACATTGGACAAAAACTGACCTATCTAAAGTACTTGAACTATAGTATTCCCAGTCAATATTTGGAAAGTTAAAGTCCCTTGTAACAACTACCCTGTCACACTCATTTCTATCAAGAATCATCTTTGCTATCCCTTCCTTTGCATTTCCTGGAACTATTTGGAGGCCTATAGAAAACCCCCAATAGGGTGACCTTTCCTTTCTTATCCTGTTTCTAACCTACACCCATACTACCTCAGTAGACATGTCCTCAAACATCCTTTCTGCAAATGTAATACTTCCTTGACTAATAATGATCTCCCCCCCCACCCCCCCCCAAAAAAAACCACCATCTTCTCTGTCCTTACTGCAACATTTACTGGAACCTGCAACAACCATTCCTGTCCCAGCTCGATCCATGTCTCCAAAATGGCCACAACATTGAAATCCCAGGTATTAACCCATGCTGCAAGTTCACTCTCATTATTCTGGATACTCCTGACGTTGAAGTAGACACACATCAAAACAGCTTCTTGCTTGCCAGTGCCATCTTGCAACCTTGAAACCTTCTTTCTGGCCATACTACACTCAACCTCATGTATAATGAAACTACAATTTTGGTTCCCAGCCCCCTGCTGAATTAGTTGAAACCCACCCGAAGAACACAGGCAAATATCCCCCCAGGATATTGGTACCCCTCTGGTCCAGATGAAGACCACCCTGTTCGAGAAGGTCCCACCTAACCCAGAAAGAGCCCCAATTATCCGGGAATCCAAAACCCTCCCTCCTGCACCATCCCTGTAGCCACGTGTTCAACACCCCTCTCTCCCTATTCCTTGCCTTGCTAGCACGTGGTACGGGCAACAAACCAGAGATGATAACTGTTTGTTTGTCCTAACTCTCTGAATTTCTGCCTTAAATTCCCATCTCTCTTCCTACCTATGTCGTTGGTGCCTATGTGGACCAGGACTTGGGGCTTTTCCCCCTTTCCCTCCAAGGATCCCGAAAACCCAATCCGAGACATCATTAACCTTGGCACCTTTGAAGGCAACATACCAACAGTGAGTCTCTCTCATTCCCACAGATCCGCCAATCTGTCGCCCTAACTATGGAATCCCCAATGAGTAATGCTCTGCTCCTCTTTTCCCCTTTCCCTTATGAGCAACAGGACAGAACTCTATGCCAGAGACCTGTGCCCCATTACTTAATTTGGTAAGTCCTCCCCCCACCACAACACCAAAATGGTATCCAAACAGTATAACTGTTGGGGGGAAACAGCCACAGGGATCCATGCACTGCCTACTGGTTCCCTTTCCATTCCCTGACAGTACCCCATCTACCTTCTTGTACCTGAGGTGTGACCATCTCCCTGTAATTCCTCTCAATAACCCCGTCTGCCTCCCGAACGATCCAAAGTTCATCCAGCACCAACTCCAGTTTCTGAACGCAGTTTTCAAGGAACTGGAGTTGGATGCACTTTCTGCAGATGCATTCAGCAGGGACGCTAATGGTGACCCATAACTCTCCTATTCTGCACGTGGACCATTTAACTGCCCTAACCTCTCTTCCCAACATTCTAAATTCCCAATGAGGCAACTGAAAATTTTAAAGTAAAAACTAGTCCAATTACCAATCTGGTGCATTATAGTTTCTTTGGTTGAGGAGGAGGATGTGTGGAAGACACTACCTGAGTAGTGTTTCAGGTAAAGCAACTGCTTGAATATAAAGCCTCATTTACCTAGCAATCCCGTGTCCACTCCTGCTCAGCATGCAGTTAGCCTATACACTGGGTAAGTTTTATATATTTTAAATTTACCTTCCTGTCGGGCCTCTGGTCCTTGCTGTTGGCCCTCCCAATTCAACTGCTGCCGAAGAAATGGAAGTCCAAATGTGGACCCTGGGGGAAAAAAACTGTATAATGTCTGTTTGTGTAGCTTTAAATACAGCATTTAAATAGGCTTCACTTTTTAATAATGTATCAAAATAGTTAGCTACAAATTTTGTTTCCAAGTTCATATTTACTGTGGCATAATTGCTGTGTTCAGCTACTATTTAAAAGACACGTTTGTTCTACTTTTGAGTTGTTGTCTCAATGTTAAGATGTCAAGGTCTGAAATGTGATTTATTTTATCTTTTCTAGCACAAGAGATTTCCAGAAAAGTCTCAGCCAGTTGTGGATCTAATGTCTAGCATCTAACAGGTTTCTTCTTCAGAGCACTGTATACAGGGTAGGTATAAGTTTTTTTTCGATTTTTGATGGGCAGTTACCTTAAATGGTGCTCCATTTCTTCTCAGTTTTGCAAGACAATATTTTTTTTTCTTGAAGGGAAATCCATAAGTTCGAAGTATGGGCAAGGACTAAGGAAAATGAACAAAATATGAAGAATGCTTTTGGTCTTTGTTTGAGCTCTTTGTTTTGGGTTTGAGCTGAGGGCTGAAGGTGACCTTTTGGACTGTGGGCAATGGCTTGTCTGTCTTTTAAAAGAGAGCAAACAAACTGTTACTTGTTTGAGGTCACACCTGGAATTTGAGTGCAGGTTGATTCTTGTTAAAAGTGCTCCTAAATGCTTTGATTCTGAAAATGCATAATGTTCATACACTTTGCAGATGTTAAATGTTAACTGGACTTCATAGAAAACTGGCCTAAGAAAGAGGAACCCAAGTTTAAGTTGGCTTTTGAATTGCAATACGGTCAGAAGGATTTTGGCTTCTGCATCTACAGGACAGAGGGTTGTTTGCTCCCTGACTATCTATCATGATCAATTTACTAAAAGTTCAGAGAATTGATTTATTTTTAATGTATGAATGAAATGAATATTCATTGGACCTATCTGGTAGATATCTTCATACATCAGTATCTTGAGAAACCCAGCAAGTTATAATCCCAAACAAAAACAAAGAATTGTGGATGCTGTTATTAAACAAAAACAGAAGTCGCTGGAAAAACTTAGCAGGTCTGGCAGCATCTGTGCAGGGAAATCAGAGTTAATGTTTTGGGTCCGTTGACCTCTGAACTCTTGATAGCACAATTGATACCTTCCACCATTTTGCTGATCAAGAATTGACTGATGGAATGGTAATTGGCCACGTTGCATTTAGGAGAAAGTGAGGTCTGCAGATGCTGGAGATCAGAGCTGAAAATGTGTTGCTGGAAAAGCGCAGCAGGTCAGGCAGCATCCAAGGAGCAGGAGATTCGATGTTTCGGGCATAAGCCTAAAGAAGGGCTTATGCCCGAAACGTCGAATCTCCTGCTCCTTGGATGCTGCCTGACCTGCTGCGCTTTTCCAGCAACACATTTTCAGCCACGTTGCATTTATCCTGCTTATGTCCAGGGCATAACCTGGACAGTTCTCCACGTTGTTGGGTAGAAGCCAGTGTTGAGTGTACCAGAAGATCTCGGCTCAGAGAGCAGCAAGTTCTGGAGCGCAAGTCTTTGGTACCATTGCTGCAATGTTTTTAGGGCTCAGAGCCTTTGCAGTATCCAGTGCCAACAGTATTTATTTTGATTCTCATGTGGAGTGAATTGAATTGGTTGAAGGGAGGCACCTGTGATGTTGGCCACCACTGCAGGATGCCATCACCGGCATCTCCAAGTCATGACTGCTGTATGAAACAGAGAGCAAGCTCATCCAGTCAGCATTTCTGGCTGAAGATTACTGCAAATGTGTTAACCTTATTTTTTAGTTCTGATGTATTGGTCGCTTTCATAATTGAGGATATTTGGAATCCATGTACGGCAGTGAGTTGTTTAATTGTCCGCCAGTATTCATGAATGGATGTGACAGAACTGCAGATCTTAGATCTGATCTGTTGATGGTGGGATTGCTTAGCTCTGTCTATCACTTGGCTGCTTATGCTGGTTGGCATGAGGTAGTCCTGTTTGGTAGCTTCACCAGCTTGATGCTTCATTTTTAGTTATGTCTGGTGCTCTTCCTGGCGTACCCTCTTGCACTCTCCTTTGAACCGGCACTGATCCCCTAGCTTAATGGTCGTGGCTGAGTGGAAGGTATGCTGGGTCATGTGTTTTTAAGATTGTACTGGAGTGCAATTCTGCTGCTGTTGATAGACAACAGTATCTAATGGATGCCCAGTCTTGAGTTTCTTGATCCATTCAAAGTCCAACCTATTTAAAGCTGTGATATTGCCAGGTAAAACAATGGAGGGCATTCTCAAAGTGAAGGCAGGACTTTGTCTCCACAAGGGCTGTGTGGTGCTCACTGTTACCAAGCTGATCTTGGATAGTTGCATCTGCAGCTGGCAGATTGATAAGGATGTGGTCAAGTATGATTTTTCCATCCTGCTACCCTGACCACCAGTTACAGACCCAGTCTGGCAGGTAAGCCCTTGATACCTGATTAGCTTAAACAATAGTATCAAGCTAATCTTTATGTGGACATGGAAATCTCCCGCCCCATTTTGCACCCTTTCCACTCTGTGTCACTCAACATGAAGTATCACTTCATCAGTTGAGAGAGGACGGTACATGGTTTTGATTTGATTTATTTATTTCATTTGGTTTATTCATTGTCACGTGAATCCTGTTATAAAATAGTGAAAAATCTTGTATGGTGCTGCCACTCTCTGGTGCCATCTTAAACATAGAAAAGTAAACCAAAACATAGAATATAAAGACAGAGAAATAAAGTTCATCCTTACAGTTTTACAATCCTACAATTCTGTAGAATTAGCAGAAGAGTTTGTTGCCCATGTTTAACTTGATGCCGTGAGACGACTTGGGGTCCAGAGTCAATTTTGAGAACTCTTGGGGCAACTCTCCTGACGATCTACCACTGTGCTGCCATCTCTGTTACATGTGTCCTGCTTTTGGGTCAGGACATATGCAGGGATGTTGATGGTGGTAGCTGGGACATTGTCTGTCAGGTATGATTGAGTGTAACCTATGTCAAACTGCTGCTTGACTAGTTTGTGTGACAGCTCTCCCAATTTTGTCACCAGACTCCAGATGTAAGCAAGGGGGCTTTGGTGTGTCAACAGCTGTTTCTGCCATTGTCTTTTGTGGTGACAAACTTGATGCTAAGTGGACCCTCCAGTTTTATTTTGACACTCCGTAGTGATAATGTGCCTGTTGATTTGCTGGACCATTTGAGAGAGCAGTTGAAAGTCAACCACATTGCTGTGGATCTGGAGTCACATGTGGGCCAGTCGAGGTGGATAAGGCAGATTTCCTTCCCTGAAAGGATGCCTGTGAGCCAGATGTGTTTTTCTGACAGTCAGCAATGGTTTCATGGTCATCAGTAAACTCCAGGTCTGTTCCATTGATTCAAATTCCACCATCTACCGTGGTGTGATTTCAGCCTGGGTCACCAGTGCGTTAGCTGATTTTCTGGATTAATAGTCTTGTGACAATACTAATAAGCCATTGCCTCCCCTATTAGTAATGCAATAATTCATGACAGTGCAGCCAGTATGTGTCATGACTTTTCTATACTATAGGTTATGGCATCTTTATACAAATTTGTAGAGATTCAGCAGTTTCCTTTTTCAGATAAAAGTTGAAGTTGATTAAACAAGATTCTAAGCAAGTAATTTTAATTTTTGACTTGTAAATGCGTTTTCCTTGTAGATGCAGTTCAAATTGTAGTGTTTCAGTGCTTTTCATAGGTTTTTGTAAAGAAGTATTTTTTCCCACCAGTTCTCTTGTTCTGAAACAGCTTCTGGCTAAAATATGATGTAATGGGTGCACCTTGGTATACTACGTGCAGGTGAACACTTTTCATGTGAGTTTTTGACAAGTTCAAAACACAGGCAACACAGCAGTGTGTTGTTTTAACCACACACCTAGTTAATATAATTTTAAGGAGTGCTTGTTAGGTGCCAAGCAGGACAGGTAATTTGCGTCGTCTTACTTGTGGTGGTGGGTGGTTCTTACACCCAGTTCTATCATTGCAGCTAATTCTGACTAAGGTTTACCATTGGTATAAAGCATGGAAATGAATAGGTGGTCCAGGCAACTGCTATCAAGCTATCAGGGGATTCTCTTTGGAATTGATTTGAAGGAATTTTAAAAATTTTGAAGTTACAGGTGCTTTCTTGGGCTCGGCATAGTAGAAACCTTTTTGGCTTTATGTGGCCGGCTGGTGTGAGAGGATCAGTGTTGCAGTCTGTTTTCTACCACTCCTTGATTATTTGCCAATTGTATAGAAGCTATTTAAAACAAACTAAAAGTTGCTTATGAAAATTTCCTACCACAGTACGTTATTATTTCTTTGAGCATTTGTTTCAGAATTGACATTGTGTGTTTGCCATCTTTAATTGGAGGTTTGAGTATTGAGTGAACAGTTGTTTCCACATTAATAAATGTGAATCCCATATTGTGTGCTATGTTTAGAAAAAGGATAACAATGATAACAATAACTCTTTGCACTTGTGCATATATATATTAACAGGTCTGTTGACGGAATACCCAGTATATCTAGATCATACTTCCTGTCACAGGGACAGTAAGTATTGGGCTTGAACTGTTTGTGGCAGGTATAAATGGAGTATAATCTTGATAAAGGTGAGATGACTTAGTTTTATTAAAAATTTTAATACAGCTTTATTAGCAAAAGAAATTGGTGTACAAAAGTAAAGGTGTCTTGTGTGTTGTCTTTTTTTAATTGAGACCACATCTCAGGTTTGAACCCCTGAACTTAGGAAGGATATACTTGGCTTCAGAAAGTAAATGGGAGACTAGTCAATTTATCCTTTTTAAAGAAGGAAACGATAGACTAGTTCAGCATTCCATACTTTTAAAGGTTTGGGAGGTGATTATATTGAAATGTCACTTTTTTTTTAAAGCAGTTTGATAGCTTAGATGCTGGAAAGATACTTCCTGTACCAAGGAAATCTTGAAATAGTGGTCATAGTATTCGAATAGTGGGTTGGCTATTTGGGACTTGATCAAGGAAAACTTTCTTCGCTTGGAGAGTTATGCATGTTAAAATTCTTCACTACACGAAGCTGACACCAAGTGGAGGATATTTGAGCCAAAGACCAACCTCTTCCTGGTACTTGAGCCATCAAGACAAAAAGAGAGAGAATGGCAAAACAGGCTCAAAGCTGAATAGCCTACTCTAGCACTGACTTGTGGTACTTTTATGCTGTGCTTTTTACTGTTGAGAGTCACTGCCCTTGACATTACAGCTACACTTAACAGTGATATCAAGGAATCCTAGCAAATCTAGGTCATTGGGACTTAGATGGGGCCTCCTGCTGGTTTGAGTCATATGTGGTGCAAAAAAAGATGCTTGTAGTTAAGAACGCAAGGCACATGAGTGGAAGTAAGGCCATTTGGCCATCGAGCCCAATCTGCCACCACTCTCTGACTGAAGAGAGGTTGATGAAGGGCAGTCATCTTTCGTTCCAGGATATCTCTGCAGCGGTTTCCAGGATAGTGTCCTCTGGCCAAACATCTTCAGCTCCTTCATCAGTGACATTCATACCACCATAAGGTCAGGCACAGTGGTTAGCAATACTAGTAAGCCATTGCCTCCCCTATTAGTAATGCACCAGAGCGCCAGAGACCGGGTTCAATTCCCGCCTCAGGCAACTGACTGTGTGGAGTTTGCACATTCTCCCCGTGTCTGCGTGGGTTTCCTCCGGGTGCTCCGGTTTCCTCCCACAGTCCAAAGATGTGTGGGTCAGGTGAATTGGCCATGCTAAATTGCCCGTAGTGTTAGGTAAGGGGTAAATGTAGGGGTATGGGTGGGTTGTGCTTCGGTGGGTCAGTAGGGACTTGTTGGGCCGAAGGGCCTGTTTCTACACTAAGTAATCTAATCTAATCTAAAAGTGGTAATCATGAGCAAACGTTCAGCACCATTCCCAACTTCAGCTTCATATGCCAAAGAAGCCCATGTCTAAGCACAGCAAGACCTGGAAAATATTCAGATTTGGACTGACAAGGGGCAAGTAACATTTGTGCTACACAAGTGCTAGGCAATAACCATATCCAGTGAGAGCAAATCTAACTGTCATCCCTTGAGATTCAGTGGCATTACCATTGCTGAATCAACATTGATGGAGTTACCATTGACTAAAACTCATTTGAACCAGTCATATAAATACTGTGGCTGCAAGAGCAGATCAGTGACTAGGAATAATGCAACAAGTAACTCTCCTTATAACTCCTAAAGTCTGTCCATCATCTCCAAGGCACAAATCGGAAGTGTGATGGAATACTCCCCCAACTTAACCTGGATGAATGCAGCTCTAGGAACACTTGACACCATCCAGGACAAAGCAGCCAGCTTAATTCACAATGCATACATGAGCACTCACTCCCCCCACCACCACTGTACAGTAGTTGTAGTAGTGTGTACATTTACAAGGTGCACTATAGACGTTCACTATTTTCCAAATTCGTGATCAAGGATAGGTTCATTGGAATAGAGACAAGAGACGTTTGCCATCCTGCTTTGAAAATATATTGTTGATCATTCAACATCACTGGGTCAAAATCCTAGAGCTTTTTTATCCCATTGTGGGTGTCATCACAATAATTTGACCACATTGGGACAAGAAGGACAGCTCACCACCACTACCTCTCGGGCAACTAGGGATGGGCAGTAAATGCTAGGCCAGTGAGTGAGGCCCACACCTCTTTGTTCTTTTTTACAAAGTTGTTAGTGGAGCTGCCAGGTTTCTTAAATTACCACTTTAATATTAGATTTTGGGATAATTCGTGTAAAGAAAACTGCAATTGTACTACCTTTTTAGAATCATAGTTGAATGTATGATGGCTGAAATAAAGATGTTCCACCTAAACCCACTGGCCAGTTCCTGGCATGTTATCTTGTACTTTTAAATTCGTTTAAATTTAAAACCTCTGGTCATTAAACCTCTGACAAAAGGAAATTGGTGCTTCTGAACAATTGTGTGTAGGCCCTCATAAGTTATCTACTTCAATTAACACCTGTACTTAAGAACACATGAACTCAGAATTAGAACAGGCCATTTTGGTTATGGAGCCTGTTCCACCACTTAATAGGTCTGGGCTAATCTGATTTGTGACCTCCCATTCTCATTTCCTGCCCAAATCTGATACCATTTGGCTTCCTTTTCAGTCAATAATCCATCTACCTTTTGCCTTAAAAATGCACCATGACCCAGTCTTAAATATAATTAATGACCTGGCCTCCACTGCTCTTTGAGGAAGTGAATTTCAGATTTGTCATCATCTGAATGAAAAATCTTCTCCTTGTCTTCATAAATAGATAAATAGACTTTATCCTTACTCTCATAAGAGAACCTCCTTTTGCATTCACCCTGCCTTTTCCCTTCTAGTAAGTAGAGAGCAACCTTGCCAATGTTTCTTTATAAGATAATCCTTCACCCCATTAATCAATCAAGAGAACTTTTGTTTCTAATGTGATAATGTTTTTCCCTAAGTAAGGAGACCAGGACTGTGTGCAGTACTCAAGATGTAGACTTAATGACCAACAAAGTGTCTGTACTTTTAAATTCTATTGTCCATGCAATAATTCACAAAATAGAACCATGTTATAGGTGTAATTTAAATCCCTGATTTTGTTGGTGTTACGCAGGACATTAATGAGCCTATATATTTATTCTTCCTTCTCCCTTTAAACTGTTTTGGAGTGTTTCTGGCCAGCAGGGTGATTGATGCTTTTCTATTCTTCAGTTTAACCCACATTGTCTCATTTGACCTTGTGTGGCTTGGGGCCAAATAATGTTTGATAATGCTCCTCTGAAATGTTTGAGTGCTTGACTTTGAAAAAGGCACTATATAAATTCAATTTATTGTTGCAGTATTTGCTCCGCATTACTGGAGCTGACGTTAAGCTGCAAATAATTGTGTCCAAGTGCTGGAATGTTGCTGTTTGGTTATTTGCAGCTGTTCAGCTATGTGACCACACTCCCCACAGCTGCCTGTTCAAACTGTGTAATTGATGAGATGGAGCATTCTAGACCAGATGCGAGCATTACATTGCACAAAATTTGCAGATTGAAATAGCCAAGCCCTTGCCTCATTTGCACCTCAGCTATCAGCCTAACAATTAGCAAATTTGCCAGTATTAACATGGAGGATTGAAACCAGTCCTTCTGTGTTTTATCAAGATCTCCAAAACTCAGGTGCAGTTTTCTTTTGGATCTAGAAGATCCAACAGCATTGAGGAAGAGGGTGACAAAGTGGTGATGTCACTGCAGCTCAGTTTAACGCATACTTTATCCCAGTACAGTTCAGACAGCAACAGCTGATGGAATATAAATTTCATGAATAAATCTGGAGCATTGTTAGATTCGGTAACAATGACTATTAGCATGAATTGTTCTGGAAATGTACTTTTTTCACCAATATCCTGTCAAAAACATCTGCCAGCCTTTCCCGATCTGACTTATGTGTAACTGTAAATCCACAGTAAGATGGATGGTTCTTGATTGTTCTCTACAATAGCCCAAGAAGATACTCAGTTCAAAGGCAATATAGGATAGACATTACATTTTTGCTTTGGTGGTGATGTCCATGTCTCACAAAACAATGAAAAATTGGGCAATTTTAAGAATAGAAAATTGATCCCATGTTAAACTATGTGGACTTTCCTTCTGAGCAGTGTCCAGATGCTTGAGTCATTGCTGTACACATTTGCTGAGTAAATTTCTCCTGTGGCCATTTAGGATCAAGTCCACTCAGTTTTACTTTGCATCAAGGGCGTTAATTGAATGAAATTCTTTGCTTTTTGAGTTATGGCTCACATGTTGAGAGTCCAGTATTACTGTTCTTAATGTGCTGTTTCATCTTTTGAAAATCATTTATCAGCCATGATTGAATGGCAGAGCAGTCTCATTGGGCTTAATGGTCGAATTGTTGCTCCCATGTCTATTGCCTAATCAGGGTGACTAGAGAGATAAGGCAAGTGAAAGGCATTTTAATATTAGGAAGCAAGGCAAGGAGGAGAAATGTGGTTTTTCTGAAGAAATTAAGTAATATGTGCATAAAGCAGTTCACGTAGTCATAAAGATATACTGCAGACCTTTGGGACCAATGCATCCATGCTGACCAGATATCCCAACCCAATCTAGTCCCACCTACCAGCACCTGACCCATATCCCTCCAAACCCTTCCTATTCAGGCACACATCCAGATGCCGCCTTAAATGTTACAATTGTACCAGCCTCTACCACTTCCTCCGGCAGCTCGTTACATAACATGCTGCAGCCTCTGCGTGAAAAAGTTGCCCCTTAAGTCTCTTTTATATCTTTCCCCCTCACCCTAAACCTATGTCCTCTAGTTTTGAACTCCCCAACCCCAGGGAAAAACTTTCTGTTAATCCTATCGATGCCCCTCATGATTTTATTTATTTAGACATTTTTATTGAAAATTTAACATGTTTACAAAAGAAAAATAAAAAAAATCCTAAGTGTAAACATTGATATACAGTTAAATCTTAAATAAATGATAACCAAAATCTGTCAAACAAGAAAAAAGAAATATCAAAAGAAAATAAAACAGAACTCAACTAACAACTCATCTAACTTACAACTGAGCAGAGTGTATGATGAAAATTTTTACATTATTCAAGAGGGGAAAAAAACCCAATGGATAACACACAAATTGAGCAGTGATATACATACTCAGAATGTGTTAACATCAGATCACAACAAAACCCCTTTTCATGCGGGATTCCTCTTCCAATGGGCCCCGGACCAGCCAGGTTCACCCCCTCAATTAAATAAAGGCCCTTGTAAGATGACCGAGATATCTGTTTTTGTGTAATTCAAGAAGGGCTGCCATATTTTATGGAGTAATTTGGTTTTTCTCCTGGTGCACCATGTTTGTGTGAAGTCAGGGGGAGTATATTCCATCGTTATTCTGTGCCAACTCGAAAGTCCATGAGGGCCCTCAGCCACCCAGTTTACCAAAATGTTTTTCCTTGCACAGAAAGAGAGAATGGAAAATAATCTCTTCCCTGTCATAATTTCAGGTGTTCTTTATCCAATTAATGCCTTTCCTATAGGAGAGCTATATTGATCTTTTCTTTCTTGAGGTTTGATAATATTCTCCTCCTTTTGATTGGTGAATTACTCCACGTGACATTGCAGGTGCACCATTTAATTGACTTCTCATCGAGTTTAGAGATTATTTCCGTGAGGCTCGCCACCGTAGGTAAGTCCCCCGGGGCAGCTGTGGACGTCTCTGCTGCAACTGGGGAGGGTGTGGGAGAGGTTCCTGCCTGCTGAGAGCTGCGGGCTCCTTTCCCCCTAGTCATTTTACAGGATACTGAACTGTTTAAATTTAGTATTAAGCCATTAATTACATTATTTAAAACTATTTTAAATGAGTGTGGTGGTGGTGGGTGGCCCACTTTGGTCTTGGGAGGAGCACTATGGACTCAGACTTGCTGTGTCACCACCATCTTGGATCTCCGCTCCTCATGATTTTATAGACCTCTATAAGGTCACCCCTCAACCTCCGACTCTCCAGGGAAAACAGCTGCAGCCTATTCAACCTCTCCATACAGCTCAAATCCTCCAACCCTGGCAACATCCTTGTAAATCTTTTCTGAACCCTTTCAAGTTTCACAACATCTTTTCGATAGGAAGGAGACCAGAATTGCGCACAATACTCCAAAAGTGGCCTAACCAACGTCCTGTACAGCTGCAACATGACCTCCCAACTCCCGAACTCAATACTTTGACCAATAAAGGAAAGCATACCAAAAGCTTCCTTCACTATCCTATCTACCTGTGACTCTACTTCCAAGGAGCTATGAACCTGCACTGCACAGTCTCTTTGTTCAGTAACAGTCTCTAGGACTTTACCATCCAGTGTACAAGTCCTGCTAACATTTGTTTTCCAAAAATGCAGCACCTCCAGGTTATCTAAATTAAACACCATCTGCCACTTCTCAGCACATTGGCCCATCTGATCAAGATCACGTTGTAACTGCTAAACTGTTAGTGGAAAATATTTGAGTCTGTTATAAAGGATGTAATAGCAGCATTTTAGATATGCAGAATATGATCAAACAGAGTCAACATTGCTTCATGAGCGGGAAATAATCTCTGACAATTTAATAGAATTTTCTTTTGAGGAGGTAACAAACATCTCAGGAGAGTAACCGGAGCGGGTGTCTTGGTGCAGCACTGGCCTGGCCTGTCAGTGGAGCCAGGGACTTGTGTTTGCAGTAGGCCGGAGCAGGGAGTAATGGAGTTGGCGAAGCAGCAGCTGCAGCGATCGTGGTGTGGTATGCCTGGAACAGGCACTTCTGGCATCATTGCGAAGTCAGTGGAGCTGGAGAACTTCTGATTGCGGGGCAGGTATGACGTAGTCATGGGACTCAGTGACTGTGTCGTTGAGGTGGGTCCAGCAGTGATGTGGTGACTCCTACATGGTGGGCCTGGTGCAGACGGTGGCGAGGGAGATGTGGTAGCGCAGGTGAGCCAGCTCCAGACTCATGGGTGAGGTTTTGATGAAGATATAGATTCTATATCAGTTATAACCAAATTAATCAATTCAAGGCAGGGTTTATAAAGGGGAAGCGATGGACTTTTAGAAGTTGCTTGACTGGGTTACCATCGTTAGGATATTTTATGGGATTGGAGATGATATGTTAACAGAGATTGACAATTGACTAACCAATATAAGTCAGAGTTGGGATAAGCAGGAGGGCATTTTCAAGATGGCCAGCTATCATTAGTGAGATCCATTAGGATCAGTGCTAGGGCTACAGATATTTGCAATATGTTATTGACTAAGATAAGGAAAGTCAATGTGAGATAGCCAGGTTTGTGCATGGCATTAAAATAGGTGGGAAGACAAGTAGTGAGGATGGTATAGTCAGCAGAGTGATGCAGACAAGTAAATCAACGAGGTAAGTACTTGGCAGATGGAATATTATATGGGAAAATGTGAAGTTATGCCTTTGGCAGGAAAAATGGAGGATTTGTTGTAGAGGGCAATGTTTTTCTTGTATTATAGTTCTGTGGTGTTACCTATCTGAAATTTAAGTAACTTGTGACTTATTCAATTTCAATATTTGGGAGATGGCAATTTCCAGCAGTTCAGGCATCTGATTTATTGAGCTATTGCTGTGCAATATTCTGTGAAGACAAGTGAGTGTTTCTGGTTTCATATTTCTTAATATTGTCGTTGCAGTAAACCAGAATCCGTGGAAACTTCTCAAGAATTGTTCATTTGTTAATTGATTGATGCTGCCTAATTTTACTGATGGGGTGGATGTTTGTAACTTGGTAGTTGATCATGGAAGTTTTTTATTTGGAATTAATTCTGATCTCAACAATTCCAAACATTTGGTGCTATGTGTTTTGCTAGCCGGCAGTCCATGAGCATTTAACCAGATTGACTGTGTGACCAACTCATAACAACTAATTTGCACGACAAATGCCCTTTTGAAAATGTGTTTTGGAGATTCATGACTTAACTTTTACTCTGGTGAAATATCTCTATTTAATTTGGGAGTATTTAGTTTGCAGAAAGCCCAAGTGCTTTAGCAAACTGAGCCACTAGCTCAAATGCACGACTACCTTTAATATTGTGATTCACAGCAGGATAAACTGAAGAGCCACAATCGTAAACAGTTTTTTTTCACTGTGCTAAGACTTAACATGCTTCACAGTCAGATAACTAGAAATGGACTTTCAGTGGCAGAAGGGTTAGCAATGATTGTTGAAAACGGGTCAACAAAGCAAATATTAGGATTGAGGAAAAAATGATTTTGGTCAGGCTCAAAGATTTATCCAAATCATTTTATAATGTGGTTTAGAGGAGTGAAGGCATCGCCATGATATGAACTGAAATGGACAGATGAAAATGCTGCAGAGGGAGAGAGAGTTAGTCTCATTTATTAATTATTGCACGAGGCTGAGTTTTAAGAATTTGTGTTGGCATGTGGATAGCAAATGGAATTTCAATTCTGATTTGAGTGATGTGAACAAGTTGGAGTTTGTGAATGAGTGGAAAACTGTCAAAACTCTCGGGGTGTCAAAAACATGACTAAGTAGTGTATAGTGGAGTTAGAAATGTGGAACTTTGGTGGCTGGATGGGTATTTTGAAGTGAATTTTGATAATCCGAACGTTCGAGGTGCATGTTCCCTCTGGGTTCAGTCTACAAGAGGAGTGGAGTTGATTCAAGATTTATTTCTGCTAAAGCAAAAGAGGGCTGGCTTTATCAATTGAAGATAGATCTTTTTCTCAGAGACTTTGTTGGATAAATGATTGCTGCAAATGTGTTGCTGGTCAAAGCACAGCAGGTCAGGCAGCATCTCAGGAATAGAGAATTCAACGTTTCGAGCATAAGCCATTCCTGATGAATGGCTTATGCTCGAAACGTTGAATTCTCTATTCCTGAGATGCTGCCTGACCTGCTGTGCTTTGACCAGCAACACATTTGCAGCTGTGATCTCCAGCATCTGCAGACCTCATTTTTTACTGGATAAATGATTGGATGATGATCAAGGCAACGTTGTTATAAATGCTTTCCACAGCCTATTTTGGTACTTCATTTGGAACAACATATAACATGTTTACTCATGTTAAGTTTTAATGATACGGGCAAGCAAGTTTACTGCTGAGTGAATCTGCTACTTTACACTGTCTTTATTTTAAGAATTTGTAATATTTAATCACTGAAACAACTTGCTATCCATTTAAAAATGCTGAAATGAGGCTTCTTATTGTTTCAGAAATGTTGTAATTGCACCAGGTTGTGTTGTAGGTTCTGATGATACTATTTTGCCTCCTCTTACATCCAGATTGTACCATTCCTGCCTTTGAAGAGACACTGACTTATTCACTTTTTAAAATATACTTCCAGTCTCAATTTCAAAGAATGTTTTCCACTTTTAGTTCAGGTGTCTATGAAGTCAGCTGCAGTGCTCAAGAATATCCATCAGTTTTCCCCACAAAGTGCACACGCTGTTTTGATACAGTTGCACTCCACTGTCGAGAGTCCCAAAAAGCTTGGAAGGATTTGAGCTATAGGGAGAGGCTGAACAAGCTGGGTCTGTTTTCCCTGGAGTGTCAGAGGCTGAGGGGTGACCTTATAGAGGTTTACAAAATTGAGGGGTATGGGTAGGATAAATAGACAAAGTCTTTCTTTTACCTGGGTTGGGGGAAGTCTAGAAATGGAGGGCATAGGTTTAGGGTGAGAGGGGAAAGATATAAAAGAGACCTAAGGGGCAACTTTTTCACGCAGAGGGTGATAGGTGTATGGAATGAGCTGCCAGAAGATGTGATGGAGGCTGGTACAATTGCAACATTTAAAAGACGTCTGGATGGATTTTTGAGTAGGAATGGTTTGGAGGGATATGGGCCAGGTGCTGGTAAGTGGGATTAAATTAGGGGTTGATATCTGGTTGGCATGAATAAATTGGACTGAAGGATCTGTTTCCGTGCTGTACATCTCTATGACTCTATAAATTGGGGGTAATTTACACTTATAGATTAATGGTAATATTCCTGCGGCTTCCTCAAGTAGAATTGTTTGAATAATTAGTGCAGTGAACTGTCAATTCCTTTAGTGCTGTTGATGTCTGGTTTAGTTAATTAATCATCACCTAAGTCTCCCACTGAAAACTGATTTTCATTTCTTTTCTTTCATTGCCAATCTGCCACCATTGAGTCATCTATCAAAATGCTGTCATGAAGTGTTACATCAAAGTGACTTAGTTGGCTGTATCACTTTTTCAGTCTGTTTTAGTTGGTGACTCATTCTCTAATTTTTGAATCCCTGGAGAAAGCACCTATTTCCTTTTTTTTTTCTTTTCGTAGTCTTTACTGTATATCATTGTAGTGATTTGTTTCAGTCAACATTAATCGATTCCCTTTAGATACCTGTCCTGAGTTGTCACAACATCCTGTTGCACTGCAATGGATTAATTGCTGGACCTTTAGCCATGCTTTGCTGCCTGAGAGCAATTAAACATTTTTTAAAATTCTTTAGCCTTTTTCATCCGTATCATGAGACAAATCAACAGCTGCTGCTCCTTACCACGATGTCTCCATGCTTAATCTCCTTTATCCATCATGTTCCCAAATGACTACTTGGGATCTCCAAATGGAATTTCCACATTTCCTCCATGGCTAAGCTATTGACTTTGTTCATCAGTGCCAATTTCTGCCTTACCTCTGTGCATCTGTCTGTCTGTCTCCCTCTTCGCACAACCAATTAGCCTGTACCAAGTTCAATTGCTTCTGAGCTCTGAATAGACAATGTCTTATTGGGCAGCTTTAGTAGCACTTCTCTTTTGCTACTGAATGGTGAAAAACAGTTGGTCCTTAATTACCTCTGCCTCTGTTCTGATCTCAACCTTGTGTCTCATTTTCCCAGTGCATAGTTGGCATGAATGAAGCACCTGAATTTGCCCACAAAATTTCCAAAGCTACTGATAGGAAAAGTATGTCAGATTGCCTCTGTGTGTCTGCAGTGCTGTGCCCATAGGTATTTGCGGCTTTTGGCAAGATTTGTAGCTCAGGTTGAATTTCAGGTTGTAAGTTTGCTTACTTGAGCTCGAAGGTTTGTTCTCAGATGTTTTGTCACCATACTGCGTAACCTCCTCCGTGAGCCTCTGGTGAAGTGTTGATGTTTATGTCCCATTTTCTATTTGTGTCTTGGTTTCTTAAGGTGGGTGATATCATTTCTGGTTCTTTTTCCCAGAGGATGGTAGATGAGGTCCAAATTGATATGTTTAATGATGGAATTCCTGTTGGAATGCCAGGCCTCGAGGCATTGCTATGCATATCTCTGTTTAGCTTGTCCTATGATGGATGTGTTGTCTCAAAGTAGTGTCCTTCCTCAGCTGTATGTAAGGGTACTAGTGGTAGTGGGTCATGTCTTTTGATGGCTAGTTGGTGTTCATGTTTTCTGCCTGTCTGTCTGATGTACTTTGTTACAGTCCTTGCATGGTATTTTGTGAATGACATTCATTTTGCTGGTTGCTTGTATCGGGTCCTTTCAATTCATTAGCCGCTGTTTAAGTGTGTTGGTAGGTTAGTGGGCTACCAGGATACCAAGGGGTCTGAGTAATCTGGAATTCATTTCAGAGATGTCTTTGATGTAAGGTATTGTGGCTAGAGTTTCTGGGCGACATGTCTGCTTGTTTGGGTTTGTTGTTGAGAAATTGGTGGATTGTATTTATTGGGTACCTGTTCTTCCTGACTACACTGTGTAGGTATTTTTCTTTGGCTGTTTGTAGTTCCTGGGTGCTGCAGTGTATTGTGGCTCATCGAAATAATGTCCTGATGCAGCTCCGTTTGTGGGTGTTGGGATGATTGCTTTTGTATATGTGTTGTTTTTCTGTAGATGTTGGTTTGAAGTTCTCCATTAACTGTTCATTCTACTGTGACATTTAGGGCGGGGAGTCTGTCATTGTTTTCCTCCTCCTTCTGTGAATTTTATGCCAGTAAGGATATTGTTGATGGTGTTGGAGGTTTCCTCTAATTTGTTCCATTTTGTAATCACGAAGGTGTCATCCACTTAATGGATCCAAAGTTTGGGTTGGATAGTTGAGAGGGATGTTTGTTTGAGTCTCTACATTACTGCTTCTGCTAGAACTCTGATATTAGTGATCCCATGGGTGCTCCATTGATTTATTTGTAGGTCTTGTCTTTGAAGGTGAAGTAGGTGGCGAGGCACAGGTCTATTAGTTTGAGGATGTTGTCCTTGCTGATGAAGTTGGTGTTGTCTAGTGTTTGTGTCCTTGGTTCCTCTAATAATGCAGTCAGTGTTTCTTTGGGCAGGTTGATGTTAATTAGTGTGGACAGGGCTGTTATGTCAAAGGAGATCATTATTTTGTTCCCTTCTATTGTGGTGTCTTTGGTATTCATGAATTCTTGAGTGGAGTGAATGGAGTGGCATGAGGCTTCTTCTAGGCATTTCAGTTTTTGGTGAAGTTCCTTGGCTAGTTTGTATGTCAGTGTTCCAGGTAGTGAGACGATGGGTCTCGGGATCTGAGGAGGCTCACTGACACCTAGTATGGTAATGAAACATCTGAAAACAAACCATCCCGCTCAGCGAGCAAACTTGCAACCTGAACCTCAATCTGAACTACAAATCTTCTGAAAAATCGCAACCACGTATGGGTACAAAGATGGGAAACCAACTCCATCCGAATGAGCGCCACCTGCCAACAACTGTGTACTACTTGCATGAATACCTCAGGAATCAGGTATTACTAAAATGTCTTAAATGCAAACCACTGCTCAACACGCCAGTAGCTAAAAGAATATCCGGACAGAATGGCTGCAGAATGTTGTGAGAAATGATTAACATTGCCCACAACTGACTGCCCACAAATACGACTGGGAAACTTCGTGCCAAAATAACTTTTTAAATGCTAACGTGGCAGATAATGATTGGACAGACACATACGAATGAGCCATAAGCATCAAACAGCAGCAAACACAAAATCAAAAATCTAACCCTCCAGTGAAAACTCAAAAAAAAACAACACAGACAACATGGAGGCTTGCATTAAAAACCTATCAGACCGACCACTTTGCAGATTTGGAAAAAGCTGCCTAAGTAAGAGGGTTAAACTACAACTACAGAGATGCAGACAAAGAGGACTTCCAAACAGCATTAGAATCAAAATGAAGGACAACTGACTGGCAGAAGAAACCCAGCAGACCATCAGACAAATAGTTGCACCAACACTAAGCAGGAGCAAAGAAGGGAACGCACTCAACCCACAGGAAAGGAAAGTCCTAGAAAGACTCAAAACCGGCAAATGCATTGTAATCCTACCTGCAGCCAAAGGGTGCATGACCACCATCCTAAACAAAATGGAATACATGGAAAAAGCAAGCCCACTGTTTACTGATACCAATGCTTACCATCCGGTGGTGAGAGACCTGACAGCTACAACTAGAAAACTATTTCAGATCCACATTGAAAAGGCTTCAGAAATCAGGACAATTAAACGAGGCAGACTTCCAAAAAATGAAACCCGATACAACACACCCTGTTACTATGAACTACCTGAAGTACACAAACCAGGGATCCCCCTCAGACCCATAGTCTCACGATCTGGAACACCAGCATGCAGACTAACTAAGGAATGCCATCGAAAACCTTGTAGAAGACTGATGCCATTCCATTCACTCTACCCAAAAGTTCCTGAACACCATCAAAGACACCAAGAGGAGGATGAAATAATGGTCTCCTTTGACATAACAGAACTGTTCACATCAATTAACATTAACCTGGCCAAAGAAACACTGATTGCACTCCAAGAGGAACGAAGGACACACACACCAGATAGCACAAACTTCATCAGCAAGGACAACATTCTCAAGCTAGTAGACCTGAGCCTCACTACCCACTTCACATTCAGTAACAAGACCTACAAACAAATCAATGGAGCACCCATGGGATCACTAATATCAGAGTCCCTAGCAGAAGCAGTAATGCGGAGATTCGAGCAAACAGTCTTCCCAACTATCCAACTCAAACTTTGGGCCCTCTAAATGGATGACCCTTTCATGATTACAAAATGGAACAAATTAGAGGAAACCTGCAATACCATCAACAATATTCTGACTGGCATAAAATTCACAAAAGAGGAGAACAATAACAGACTCCCTGTTCTAGATGTCACAGTAGAATGAACGGTTAATGGAGAGCTTCAAACCAACATCTACAGAAAAACAACGCACACATACCAGAACTTAACTACAGAAGCACTCATCCCAACACCCACAAACGGAGCTGCATTAGGACATTATTTCAACGAGCCAGAACACACTGCAGCATCCAGGAGCTACAAACTGCCAAAGAAAAATACCTATACAATGTAGGAAGAACGGGTACCCAATAAACAAAGTAGGCTGATTTTCTCAACAACAAACCCAAACAAGCAAACACAAGGTGCCCAGAAACTCTAGCCACATGACCTTACATCAAAGACCTCTCCGGAATGACTTCCAGACTACTCAGACCCCTTAGCATCATGGTAGCTCGCAAACCTACCAACACACTTAAACAGCGGCTAATGAACCTTTTATTGGTAGAGGAATTGAGTTCCAGAGTCCTGAGGTCATGTTGCAGTTGTATAAGACTCTGGTGCGGCCTCATCTGGAGTATTGTGTGCAGTTTTGGTCGCCATACTATAGGAAGGATGTGGAGGCATTGGAACGAGTGCAGAGGAGGTTTACCAGGATGTTGCCTGGCATGGTAGGAAGCTCGTATGAGGAAAGGCTGAGGCACTTGGGCCTGTTCTCATTGGAGAAAAGAAGGTTTAGGGCAGATTTGATAGAGGTGTATAAGATGATTAGGGGTTTAGATAGGGTAGACACTGAGAACCTTTTACCGCTAATGGAGTCAGGTGTTACTAGGGGACACAGCTTTAAATTAAGGGGTGGTAGGTATCGGACAGATGTTGGGGGTAGATTCTTTACGCAGCGGGTTGTGAGTTCATGGAATGCCCTGCCAGTAGCAGTGGTGAACTCTCCCTCTTTATGGTCATTTAAGCGGGCATTGGATAGGCATATGGAAGTTATTGGGCTAGTGTAGGTTAGGTAGGATTTGGTCGGCGCAACGTCGAGGGCCGAAGGGCCTGTACTGCGCTGTATTTTTCTATGTTCTATGACCCTATACAAACAATCAGCAAAACAATTGTCATGTGCAAATTACCATGTAAGGACTATCTCAAACACTACATCAGACAGACAGGCAGTAAACTAGCCACCAACCAGCCACCAGAAGACATGACCCACTACCACTAGTAGGAGGAAGGACACCACTTTGACTGGGACAACACATCCATTGTAGGACAAGCTAAACAGAAGAGTGTAGCAATTCCTAGGGGACTGGTATTTTAACTGGAACTCCATCAATGCATCCATCATTTTGGACTCTATCTGCCATCCTGAGAAAAAGAACAGGAAATGATAATACCCACCTTAAGAAACCAAGACACACAAATAGAAAATGGGACATAGCACCGACACTACTTCGGAGGCTCACTGATGTTACATAGTATGGTGATGGGACGTCTGGAAACAAACCTTCCAGCTCAGCAAGCAAACCTATAACCTGAGTTTCTAATTCATTCCATCCCTGAAGGGAAATCTAGAAGTGCCATTTATTTTCCTTTCGGTGCAGTTGAAGACTTTGAAATTTGGCATCAGCTACTGTTATGGTTTTACAATGCACTTAAGTTTTATTTTAGTTTCAAGACAATAGCAATCATATATTTTTACGGCGGGGGGGTGCGTTAACTTTTTTTTCGTGTTTACTTGAGGAATTCTTGCTTCCCATTACATGTCAAGCATTCTTCACTTGGCAGTGTTTTAATTTTGCCCCACAAAGGAATGCAGTCATTTAAAGCATTGATTGCAACACTGGGGTTTTATGGTTCGAGATACAGAATTTTTAAGTCAGGATGTAATTATAATACCCAGGAATACTATGCTGCAAATTACTAGAAGGAATTTAATACAGCAGAATGAAGCCGTGCGGGTTGATTAAGGTGCTGCCTAGTCTGAAGAAGTGGAAATTTGCAGAAAGATTGGAAGATTTCTGGTTGTTATTTTGTTGTAACACAGATGTGACGATTTTAAACTATTCAAAGTTAAGCAAAATTGTGCCAGACTGTTCAGGAATAATCCATTCCCATTGATCTTAGCTAAAATAGAAGAAATTTAGGGCAAGATGAAAAATCTTGTTCTCACAATGCCGAGACTTTTAATGGCTGAAGCATAACAATTGGCAATTACATGCGTGCCAAGCTTCATCCTGGCTGTTATCAGAGTTATGAATGGACCTCTCATCTATATTAGAGTTGATCTTTTTCTGCACCACCTCTATAACTATAATACTCTGTTAAGCTGATGTACTTGTGTAAAATATGATGTGGTTAGGACACCACTACAATACTTTTCATTATCTCTATACATGTGACAGTAATAAATCAAATAAAATAAAGTGGAAGTGGAATTGACATTTACAGAAGATAAACTGACCTGGTGGACCTTAATGGCTCTCATTGTCATTTCCATTACATTTTTACATTGCTTTGCAACTCTGCTCAGAGTACTCTCTCCCCGATTCCAGAGGAATATAGGAAAGTATTATTTATATGGGTGTGTACCTTTATAAATATTGGGTACTTCGAACCAAATTGGTTAGGTTTTCCTCTCTGGTAAATTTTAGAACAAGTGGCTTTAAAGTTATTCTTCCATTCTTTTAGATCTGTCTTTAACTTTTGTGTCTTTGTTCCTTGCCTTAATACTTGTATAAAATTTGTTTTTATAACTTGAATGCTTCACCTGTTAGCTTTGCTCTAAATCATTGTTTTCCTTCTGAAGCCTTCTAATTCTGCATACTGCTGTAGATGTGCTTTTTAAATATCCTTTGTAACTTCAGGAGAAATCACATGATTAACTTCAGAAAATTTAAAATTAAACCAAACCTAACGTTTATTTTGTTTTTATTAATCTTGTATAAATGATCTGTCTGAATTTCCAAACAGCTTTTACTAATCTCTACTAATCTCTAACCCTTGACCCTAAAGGTTGCCTGATTAGCCACCAGGCAAGAACCTCTGCAGGATTATGGATGATTATGATGTAAGATCTGCTGCTAGCATTCTAGCTTCAGTTAAAGAACAGGAGGCCCGGTTTGAGAAGTTGACCAGAGCGCTTGAGGAAGAGCGTCGCAATGTTTCCATGCAACTTGAACGTGTCACTGTTCCCTCAGAAAGATCGAGTATATCCAACATGGACAACAATGAGTCATTTGCATGGCAACAGCTAGTTTTACAGGTAATTTACCTTTTTATTTTCAACTGGACAAATGTTTATGTATTACTTTGTGCCAGTTAGTCCAAACAAATCCATGTACTAGAACTGTTGTCACTTCACAGCATTTTCTTTAAGTCAGAATGTGCATTATGAATGGCAGACGCTGTTAGAACTAAGCATTAAAGCTCTGATTATCGAGATGGCCAATATAACCTGAAAATAGTCTGGGCTTGTTATGCTACCATGAAGTATGATGTTATTTTGGGTAAGCATGTTTGTTGGCTCTTGGTGAACTTGGTTGTTTCAGTGAGCACATTTGCAGAGCAGTAGATACTTGTGTCGATGAGTTATGAGCAATTTGTGTCAAATCTAAGTCCATTGTGTTTGGCTTCAGAATTTCTTGCTGGCATGTTTGTTGTCCATCAATAAACTATTTCCAAAACTAACTTATTTTCTGCCACTACAGGAAAAGATTCTTGACTCTGACATTTTAAATTAGTTACAGGTGTACTTACAACCAAATGGTGTGCTGATACTTTACACTCAACGTTGACCATAGACAGCATGGAAACAAACCCTTCAGTCCAACTCGTCCATGCTGATCAGATATCCCAATCATGCCCTATCCATGCCCCTCATGATTTTATAGACCTTTGACGTTACCCCTCTGCCTCTGATGTTCGAGGGAAAACAGCCCCATGAGAGCTGTGAGAATGGAAGCCTGTTAGAGCAGAAGCGTGTAAGACCCAGAGGACTAGGCTGCTCTCTAATTACAGAGAAGCGATTAATTGAATGCTTAATTTATGGGTCTATGCCTTGGGCAAGGGATAACTTTGAGAAGATGGGCCCATGGCTGCTGTAATTTTGTTGAAGTTCCACTTTTGTCCGCCTTGGGACCCTTCAACCACATGCCATCAGCATCGACTTCACTAGTTTCCTGATCTCCCCAGCTTCATCCCAGATCCAAGCCTCCAACTCGGCACTGCTTTGTTGAACTGTCCTACCTATCCATCATCTGTTCCACCCTCCCCTCTGACCTAGCACTATCACTGCCCATCTGCATCTTCCTATTGCCTTCACCTCACCTGCACCCTTCTCAGACCCCTTTCCCCTCGTCCCACATTCGTAATGAAGGGCTTGTGCCCAAAACATTGGATTTCCTGCTTTTCAGATGCTGCCTGACCTGCTGTGCTTTTCTAGTTCCACACTTATTGACTGAAATTTCCTCCCTCAACTCTCACAATGGCCTGCGATACAACTTATCCGCACCTGGAGATTTGTCCTCTTCCAAGCCAGTCAATATCTCCAATACCTTCTCACTTAATCCTATAAGATATAGAAGCAGAATTAGGCCACACAGCCCTTTTGAGACTGCGCTGCCATTTATCCGTGGCTGATATGTTTCTCAACCCCATTCCCATAATGTTTATTCCCCTTAATGGTCTCAAACCTGTCTTTCTCTGTCCTAAATATAGTCAATACTTGGCCTCCACAGCCTTCTGTGGCAATGATTTCCACAGGTTAACTTCGTCATCTCAGTTTTGAAGGGTCATCTCTTCACAGTGAGGTTGTGGTCCCAGGTCTTAGTCTCTCCAATTAATGGCAACATCTTTTCCAGTCCACACTATCCAGGTCTGTCAGTATTCTGTAAGTTTTTCAATCAGATCTCCCCCTTATCCCTCTAAACTCCACTGAGTACAGGCTTTGAGTCATCCGCCACCACTCATATTGAGCTGTTAAAAGGGTAATTTGTTCTGCTGACATGTAAGAAATTGGATGTCCCAGATAGTGTGTTTTTCTGTCTTGCAGGCAGGATGAGACATCTAATCATATTCTGTAAATGCTGCAGTTTAAGGAATAACCTAATCACACACAATTTTAAGGAATAACCTAATCACGCACTGTTTACGGAAATAATCTAACAACTTTACATGTTTTTGGTTGGCATGTGACTATGGGAGCGTGGCGGGGGCTGTGTGTTGCATGCATGACTGACAGTGATGTAAAACCCTGTATAAAGGGAGGATGGTTCCCTTGTTCAAAGAGCCTCGCTTGACACACTTTGCAACACTCTGTGATGCTTAAGTGATCCTCCAAAAACTTGTATTTGCTGAAATAAATTGTGGCTGTTCACAGAAGTTGGCATATTGCAGTTACATCAAGCGTGTAGGAATCTCAAGAAGGGAGCCTTAACATTTGGTGACAAGAGTGGGATTCCAACATCTGTGGGCCTTCTAGGCGGACTTAATAAGTGATCGCCCAAATGATACAGATGGGCCCACTAGCTAAGATTTATCTTGATTTCTCTCACTAACCTATCACTCAGTCGAACCCTCATCCCCTAGGACTGTGCAGAGACGGAATCTCTGAGATAACCTACGCACTTGTATGCCAACAAGTTTGTCCCAGGGAGGTTAGAGTCTCCCTGGCATTCAGTGGTTAGAGTCCTCTAATAGTGGGATTTAAGGCCCTGAATGTAGTACATAAGATAAGGCATAACTACTGTCTGTTTCAATCACCCTCCCTTGTTAAGAGGGGAAATCCCCACGCAAAGGTCAGGACCCTGAAGTGGGTATGGAGACGGAGGACACTGAACTTGTATATACAGATAAGTTAAGAAGTTGAGACATTTTAAAAAAAAATGGGATTATGGTAAGAGTAGAGAAATTGAGAAAGGAGAGGCCGGACTATCTAGTGGGAATACAATGGAAGTATCTCCTGACATGTCTAGTCTGTCAATAATGTTCCAAAAATAATGTTTCAACTATGGCCACAACATGGTCTTCTGACCTCCTCAGGGGCACCAATTGAGAACTCCTACATGTCCAGAATCTCCTCAAAGCCATCCTCTCCAAGCAATTGACCATAATCAAATGTGTTGCCCACATAATGGGCAATACGGACATCAAAGACGCTGCAACATACTGCAGTTCTTTTGTGCCCTCTGTGAACCAGCAGGCACTAAATCGATCAGCTGCCTCAAACGACGGGCATACCAGACATTGTCACTTTGCAGTGTTTACAGGGAGACACCCCAACCCAGAAAAATGCATGGGTGTTCGCCTCTGGATCACTCCAGTTGGCCGAGTATGTATACCTGATGCTTTGTTATCAATGCTTATTGACTGTCTTCATGCTGATACCCACCTTGGCAAGGAGGGGATGAGTGATGTAATGTTACGTACCTGGTAGCACTCCCAAGTGGCAGAGACTGTCCAAAAGCGTGTCAGATCATATCTAACATGTCAGCAAGATATTGACAGTCAAGGAGTGCGGTGTATGACAGGGAACACTCCCATGCCAAGTGGCCCATTTGAGTGTATTCACCTTGATTTCATTGAATTGCCGCATGTACATTGCTATAAGTATTGTCTGGTTATTATTGATGTATTTAGCAGATGGATTGAAACCTTTCTGACCATTATCACCAATGAGGCTTTATGATTAAAATTATTCCTGACCGAGATCATACCGAGGTTTGGAGTACCTCAACAGTTTAGTTCACACAATGGCCCCCGACTTTGTAGAGAAAATCAGCAAAGAGCTATGTGAGGTGCTGCATATCCAGCAGAAATTCCATTGTACTTATCACCCTGAGGCGGCAGAAACAGTGGTAAAGGGCAAGCGGGATTCTTAAAGCCAAACGAAGTTGATGTCTAAAACAGGCCTCAACTGGTTGAAGGTATTGCCTTTAGCCCTGTATCACATGAGGATTGTCCCACACTTGACCACTGGACTGTCAACAGCAGAAATAATTTTATGGCTGACTCAGTAGGACCCCTTGGGATGCCGTCATTGACCCATCCATCTACGTAAACTTCATTGTTATGGGAGAGGCAATACAAAGGTACTTCCAGCGGCTAACATTGTCTCTAAAGTTTCTTCATTCACAGGTAAAGCATGCCTTCGGGCCACCACCTGTGCCTCCATAACTTGATCCAAGTCTCACTCCACTTACCTATCCCCCTGGAAATATTACCCATTGCACACCCAGCATCAAATCACATTCCTGGGGACCTTGCTCAGCGCTTCTGATAGACAATTGACCCCAGAATGTAGGGCATCCATTCTGGTGACCCCTCCAGCTCACCCAGCACCAAAATCACCTGCCCAATATAGGGGGATGCAATGGATTCAGTCAGTTCCCCAGTCATGAACATGAAAAGTGATGAAGCTAACAACGGTGAAGAGGTCTGTATGCTTTTGGTCAGTGATCTTCCTATGGATATTAAACTGTGTGAGCTTTGCCTTCCCTTTTGACCATTTAAGGGCTACGAAGGTTCACTGATCAAGCTATGTTACATTTGACAACAGAGCAGGAGCAGAAGCAGCAAAGAATGCATTAAATGGCATTCAACTTGATCCAGAAAATCCTCATTTCTCCAATTGGAATTTGCAAAGGTGAACACTAAGATGGCCAGAAGCAAATTGATGGCTACACCTAACCCCACAAATATGCACCCTACCTTGGGAGCACACTTCGTTGCACAGGACCCCATGACCTTGCAGGAACAGCACTGATCCCTGCATCACCAGAGGCCTGGGCTCCCTATCCAATGTACGCAGCAGAACTGACCCCTGCCAGACTGAATTTTGTTTTCAGTTGGACAATACTGAAGGAGAATTTGGATAGCTGGCTCATTTACTCTCAACTTTGAGGAGGTGGCGTAGTCACTAAGGACTGTGGATTTAAGAACTTTACTGGCGAACACTTTCTTCCATGTGGGAGGATCCTGGGCATCCTACCTGCTGCATGGGCCAATAATTCTTGTTTTTATAATCATTGTGTCGATAACTTAAATACTGGCTGCCAGATTCTTATAAGCTGGTGGTGCCTTTTTCAGCCCCATTTAATTAGTTATCATGGAAAAGATAAAAGGAGGAAATGAGATGTTAAAGGTTTAATTTGTTCTGCTGACATGTAAGAAATTGGATGTCCCAGACGGTATGTTTTTCTGTCTTGCAGGCTGGATGTGACAATCTAATCATACTCTGTAAATGCGACAGTTTAGGGAATAACCTAATCACACATTGTTTGTGGAAATGATCTAATCGCTTCACATTGTTTTTGCGTGGCATGTGTCTATGGGGGAGCGACAGGGATTGTGTCTTGCATGCACGACTGACTGTGATGTAAGGGAGGATAGTTCCCTTATTCAGAGAACCTCGCTTGACACTCTCCGCAAGCATCGCGAAGAGTGGTAAGTGATCCTCCAAAAGCTTGTACTTGCTGAAATAAATTGTGGCTGTTCACAGAAATTGGTGTATTGCAATTGTATCAAGCCTGTAAGAATCTCAAGAAGGAAGCCGAACAATATGACAGGCCCTTCGTTCTTCTAATTGTTCCTGTAAACTACTTCTGGGCCCCCTCCAACTTGAGCATTTCTTTCCTTAGGTATGGGGCCCAAAACTGCTCAAGATATTCCAAACACTCACAATATGCCAAATCTAGAGTCTTATACAGCCTCATCAGTACATCTCTGTTCTTGTTTTCTAGCCCTCTTGAAATGAATGTCAACATTACATTTGCCTCCTTAACTGCAAACTGAACTTGCATGTTAACTTTAAGAGAATCCTGAACTAGGCTGTTGAGTCGCTTTGTGCCTCAGATTTCCAAAGCTTTTTCCCATTTACACCAAAATGCATGATCTCACACTTTGCCAAGTTTTTTTCCATCTGCCACTTCTTTGCCCACTCACCTAGTATATGTAAATCTTCTATAGCTTCCCCATTTCCTCAACACTTTCTGTTCCTCCCACTATCTTTGTGTCATCTGCAACCATGGCAACAATGCCCTCCGTTCATTTGTCCAGAATGTTAATGCATAATAGTGTTCCCAACACAGACCCCTGTGGAACTCCATCAGCTACTGCTGCCATTCTGAAAAATATCCCCTTAAACGTACTCTCTGGCTTCAGCCAGTCAGCTAATCCTCTATCCATGCCAGTACCTTGCTCCTAACACCATGGATCTTCATTTGCAGACTCCTGTGAGGCACCTTGTCAAAGGCTTTCTGGAAATCCAAATAAATCATGTCCACAGGATCTCCTTTGTCAAAATTGTTCATTATTGCTGCTGCAGATAGATTTTTAAAGCCCTCTTTCTTTTATGTTTGTCAGTGTTTACTTAACATGGGGATAAAGATCTGATTTAATGCTACCTTCTCCAGTATAATTTTTGTTTCTGTAATTGTGCTTCACTGTATACTTTCTGTATTGATACCCATTATCATGAGCAATTTAAGATAGCACAAAATATAAGGGGTGTACTATACGAAAACTGAAGACCACTTAAGTAGAAGCTCTGAAGTGCTTCCCTTAATTGAATAGACTGTGAAGGGACTAAATATATTACTAGTCTTTGACAGAATGGCTGTTGGTATATGATGCACCTTATCATAGCCATATGTTCAGATATAAAAACCTGTCTAATAGAAAGTTGATGACAGGAGTTGAGCATGATGGATTGTCTTTCAGCTGTGTCTTGCAATTGAGTAAATGAAATGTAGAAACAAAGAAGAAAGGAAAGAATCCAAATCTTGTTTTGGATTCATCGCCAGGGGAGACATTATCCGTGCAACCAGTCAGTCCGGTCTTTGTTAGTATTTTAATTTTCAGAGGTTCCCAGTCATTATTCTAAGTCCAGTGAACATCATCCTAGTCAACCCAATCTCCCCTCTCACAATAAACCTGGCATCCCAGAAATCAGTCCGGTAATAAAATTCAGTCTGCTATGCAATTTAACAGTGAAGTTGGAGAAAAATGTAATATTTTGTTTGTCTACACAATGAGTCCACATCAGTTGAGTGAAGAAAATAAAATAAACTTGTTTTGAAGTTGTTATTGACATGACTAATTCTTTAGTCTTGGTTTATGTCTGACTTATATGTGAAATTATTTTCACCTATGATGTAGTCAAAACAACTTTGCCTGTTGAGAAAAGATAGTTTCATTGCACAAACTGGGTACTTACATTTTGCAGTGCAAATGCAGAATTCTTTTGAACTATTTCTGACTTTGTTTCTTGTTTGTTTGAATTTAATTCTGGTAGCCATTTAACTTTAAAAGGCTGATGTTTTAAGGGTAATGTCTGCTTCATTAATTTTAATTATTTTCCGAATTAAGCAAAAAATAAACATCTTTAGTGAAAAGATTCAGGCTACCTGTTACATAGAGATACTTCCTGTGTTAATTCATCTTATGCTCCTGTGAAATGCCTTTCGATGTGTCATTGTGTTAAAATAGTTCATAATTTTTTTGGAGCACCAGTGTCATTATTATAACATTATACTCCAGTTGCATGTTATAAAGCTGAGACCGTTATGTCGCTGAAAATCTGCTGAGGATCTTCAACTTAACGAATCATCCCAACCAGCTTTAAAGGATACTGTCAAGTATGAACCACAAAAGGTATTAGGTACGCTGACAAAGTTTGAACAAGACAAGTTTTTAGATTAGATTCCCTACAGTATGGAACAGGCCCTTCGGCCCAACCAGTCCACACTGACCCTCCAAAGACTAACCCACCCAGACCCATTTCCCTCTGACCAATGCACCTAATACCATGGGCAATTTAGCATGGCCAGTTCACCTGACGTGCACATCTTTGGACTGTGGGAGGAAAACCACACAGACACTAGGAGAATGTGCAAATCACACAGACGCTGGAATCGAACCTGGGACCCTGGGGTTGTGAGGCAGCAGTGCTAACAACTGAGCCACTATGCCACCCGAGTTATTTCAAAGGGGATAACAAAGTAGAGGGTCAGTAATCTAGGTGACTGAAGATAGAGCCACCAGTAGTGAATCAATTAAGATCGCATGCATAGGAAGTGTGAATTTGAGGAGCATATATACAAGAAGATTATTTAACTGAAATACGTTAGAGGGGGCAGGGTTAAAGCCATGGAGAGATTTGAAAATAAAGATGTAAACTTTAAGATGAAGTTGTTGCTCGATCAGGAGCCAGCGCAGATCAGCCAGCATCAATATCATGTATCAAGGCTTTATGCAAGCTAAGACAAAGATGGCAGGTTTGCATGTTTCAAGTTTGTGGGAAGTGGTATGTAGGACACTAGTTAGGAGAGTTTATTAGAATAGTCGAGTTTTGAGATTTTGAAGGCATAAACAAACATTTTGGCAGCACCTAAGATGAGATAGATATGATGGTTGGTGTTAGAGAATTAGAAATAGGTGATCCTTGTGGCCTAATGAACATTAAGGTTGAAAACCTACCTCTGCATCAAACACAACATGACAGAATGCAAACATAGAAACAGAAAATAGGAGCAGGAGTATGCCATTTGGCCCTTTAAGCCTGTTCTGCCATTCAGTATGCCCATGGCTAACCTTTCTGACTCACTCGGGTGCCTGTTTTTGTTTTCAATTTTTACACTGATTTTGGAGTTGGTAGCTAAGAATGGCATTTTGACCTTCTTAATATTTTACTTGAAGGGTTTCTGCTCATCCATTACTGGGTGGAGAGTAACTAGCTGACAATTTAACAGTGGTGATTTGAGGGTGGGTTGAGGTGGACTGGGCTGAGTGCATGAAAACCATTTTTATGCTGAAGGTGAAAAGAGAATTTTGACTCAACTGTCCATATTTTAACCTTCTGATGTTTTTGTCAGGAAAGCATATTTTGTAGTTAATACTTATTGTTTTCATAGTTTATCCTAATTTAAAGATGGTTTCTTTAAGTAAAAAGTGGCTTCATGATTTCTTTCCATTGAGTTGATTTTCTCACCACTATTACAATCTTGAATGAAGTCAAGTTGTTTGAGGATTTGTGTATTGATTTGGATAAAGCATCTTGTATTTTCTTTTGTATGGAATTATTGTAGCTTTGGATTGTAATTGAAGATCATAAAACCAAGGGCTGCACTAAATAAGCTTACACCTGATTCTTTTATTTTTTACAGTTGTATAATTAGATGTAGAGGAGCAGTATGATTCGGCACTGTGCTGTCACTGTTCTGTCCAACTTGGATTTAAATTTGTGACACTAGATGATGTAATACTTGAAGTTTTTAGGTTGGTGCATCGGTACCTGAGAAAGTGACCCCTTTTGATTCGATGCAAAATGCTTGGCCTTTAGTGAATGTCTTGATTGTACCCCAAGTGTAATAGTGTTGTAGAGAATCTTCAGTTGGATTGACCATATCTACATACCAGTAAATGCTAGAAATGTATTCCGTTCAAATTCTGTTGATTTCAGTGAAGCACATGCTGGGTTCTGAAATTTAGATAATTAGGCTAAAAATAATTCTTCTTGAAACAGAGTGGAACAGTTTTCAATGTGTATGTGAACAGGATTTTTTTTTAAAAATAAGGCTTTTTCTACTAAGACGAGAGATATGTGCTTCACTGACTTGTTAGAACTGATGTGGAGGTGCTGGTGTTGGACTGGGTTGCACAAAATGGTTGGAGGTTTAGAAGGTGCTGTTGGAGAACCCTTGGTTAAGTTATAGTATGTACTTTAAATTGTATCCACTGTTAGTGAATGATGGAAGAAACAAATGTTTGATGTCATGTCAATCAAGCAAACTGCTTTTTCCTGGATGGTGTCAAACTTGAGAATTATTGGAGCTGCAATCATCCAGGCAAGTGGGAAGTATTCCATCACATTCCACTTGTGTCTTGTAGATGAGCACTTAGGAGTTGGGAGGAATGAGTACTTCATTCAGAATTAACAATCTCTGACCTCCTCATGTCGCCACAGTATTTACATGGTTTGTCCAGTTCATTTTCTGGTCAATGGTGACCTGCATGCTAATGAAAGGGATTGAGCAATGGTAATGCACTGAATGTCAAAGGGCAGTTGTGATGTTCCATCTTGCTGGAGACGATCATTTCATGGCACTTGTTGCCGTAAATGGAGCTGGTGTCTTGGAGCTGAAGTGATTGATCTCCAAGAACCATAACCATCATCCTTTATGCTCAATATAACTGCCAACACTGGAATTTTTCTTCAAATTCTTGTTGATCGCAGTTTTGCTAGGGCTCCTTGATGTCATACTTTGTCAAAGGCTGCCTGCATGTTGAAGATAACCTGTCACCTAATCTAGTTGTGCTCCTCTAGCCCCTTTTTTTTAAGGCGTATGATCAAGTATCATATTTGGCCATGTTAGCAAACAGAAGTGACCATGTAGATGTTTATTAGTCTGGAACAAATCACTGTTGATTACCTATTTATTTTGAGCCAAAATAGTCATAGATTCATAGAGTCATAGAGATGTACAGCATGGAAACAGACCCTTTGGTCCAACCAGATATCTCCACCCAATCTAGTCCTCCCTGCCAGCACCCGGCCCATATCCCTCCAAATCCTTCCTTTTCAAATACCCATCCAAATGCTGCTTAAATGTTGCAATTGTACCTGCCTCCACCACTTCCTCTGGCAGCTCGTTCTATACACGTACCACCCTCTGCGTGATTCCCCATGTACAAAGCCATGTTGACTATCCCTAATCAGTTCTTGCCTTTGCAAATACATGTACATCCTGTCCCTCAAGATTCCCTCCAACAACTTGCCCATCACCGACGTCAGGCTCACTGGCTTGTCCTTACCACCCTCTTGAACAGTGGCACCACGTTAGCCAACCTCCAGTCTTCCAACACCTCACCTGTGACTATCGATGATACATCTATCTCATCAAGAGGCCCAGCAATCACTTCTCTCACAGAGTTCTAGGGTACACCTGATCAAGTCCTGGGGACTTATCCACCTTTACCTGTTTCAAGACATTCATCACTTCCTTCTTGGTAATCTGGACATTTTGCAAGATGTCACCATCTATTTCCCGACAGTCTGTCTTCCATATCCTTTTCCACAGTAAATACTAATGCAAAATACTCATTTAGTACCTCCCCATTTTCTGCAGCTCCACACAAAGGCTGCCTTGCTGATCTTTGAGGGGCTCTATTCCCTCCCTAGTTACCCTTGTGTCCTTCATGTATTTGTAAAAACTGTTTGGATTCTCCTTGAGGTAACTTCGGCAAATGTAATTATGTCCCAGTTTTGCTCTCCTGATTTCCCTCTTAAGTATTATCCTACTTCCTTGATACTCTTCTAAGGATTAACTCAATCTATCCTGTCTATACCTGACATATGCTTGCTTCCTTTTCTTAACCAAACCCTCAATTTCTTTAGTCATCCCTATACTTATCAGCCTTTCCTTTCACCCTGACAGGAATATACTTCTCTGGATTCTCGTTATCTCATTTCTGAAGGCTTCTCATTTTCCAGCCGTCCCTTTACCTGCGCACATCTGCCCCCAATCAGCTTTTGAAAGTTCTTGCCTAACGCAATCAAAATTGGCCTTTCTCCAATTTAGAACTTTAACTTTTAGATCTGGTCTATCCTTTTCCATCAGTATTTTAAATCTAATAGAACTATGGTCGCTGACCCCAAAGTGCTCCCCCACTGATACCTCCAGGCACCTGCCCTGCCTTATTTCCCAAGAGTAGGTCGTTTTGCACCTTCTCTAGTAGGTACATCCACATACTGACTCAGAAATTCCTCTCCATCTAAACCTTTAACACTATGGCAGTCCCAGTCGATGTTTGGAAAGGTAAAATCCCCTACCATAACCACCCTATTATTCATACAGACAGCTGAGATCTCCTTACAAGCTTGTTTCTCAATTTCCCTCTGACTTTTAGGGGGTCTATAATACAGTCCCAATAAGGTGATCATCCCGTTCTCATTACTCAGTTCCACCCAAATAATTTCCCTGGATGTATTTCTGAGAATATCCTCCCTCAGCACAGCTGTAATGCTATCCCTCATCAAAAATGCCAACCCCCTTCTCTCTTGCCTCCCTTTCTGTCCTTCCTGTAGCATTTGTATCCTGGAACATTTAAGCTGCCAGACCTGCCCATTCCTGAGCCATGTTTCTGTAATTGCTATGATATCCCAGTCCCATGTTCCTAACCATCCCGAGTTCATCTGCCTTTTCTGTTGGGCACCTTGCATTGAAATAAATGCAGTTTAATTTAGTAGTCCTACCTTGTCCCTGCCTGCCCTGGCTGTTGGAGTCGCTTCTGTTCTCAACTGTACCAGCCTCAGATTGATCTCTTTCCTCACTATCTCACTGGATCTCATTCCCCCCACCACCACCACCACCAACACCACCACCTTACCAATTTGAATCCTCCCGAGCAGCTCTAGCAAATCTCCCTGCCAGTATATTTGTCCCCTTCCAATTTAAGTACAATCCATCCTTCTTGTACAGGTCACTTCTACCCAAAAAGAGATTCCAGTGATCCAAAAATGTGAATCCTTTTCCCATACACTAGCTCCTCAGCCATGCGTTACTAATCCTACCCTCACTAGCTCATAGCATCGGGAGTAATCCAGATATTACTACTCTTGAGGACCTCCTTTTTAAATTTCTGCCTAACCCCCTGTAATCTTCCTTCAGAATCTCAACCTTTTCCCTTCCTATATTGTTGGTTCCAATGTGTACAATGACCTCTTGCTGCCCCCTCTCCCCCATGAGAACATTCTGCACCCTCTCTGAAACATCTTTGATGCTGGCACCGGGGAAGCAACATTCCATTCTGCTTTTTCTCTGCTGGCTGGTCTGTCTGTACCTCTAACAACACAATTGATCTCTTGGAAGCCGACGTACCCCTCGTTGCATTAGAGCCAGTCTCAATACCAGAAACTTGGCTGTTCGTGCTACGTTCCCTGAGAATCCATCACCCCCTACGTTTTCCAAAATAGCATACCTGTTTGAAATGGGTATATCCACAAAAGACTCCTGCCCTCAGTGCCTACCTCTCTCTTACCTTTCCTGGAGTTAACCCATCTTTGTGATTTTTATCTGAGACTTCCCCCCCCCCCCCCCCCCCCCTTGTATAACTGGCATCCATCACATAGTGTTGTTGTTGCAAATTCCTCATTGTTTCCAACTGTCTCTCCAACCGATCCATTCAATCCAATAAGATTCGCAGCCAACAGCATTTATTGCAGATATAATCCGCACTAACCCTTAAACTCTCATTAAGCTCCCACATCTGACAAGAAGTACATATCGCTCTATTAAAGGCATGAAATATGACAAGAGCATAGTGCATCTTAATCTTTTGTTGGAACATTGTCAGCTTGAAGTTTACAGTTCAAATACAGCATCGCTTCTCCCAGGCTTCGTTAGTTTAACCTGAGTCTTCAATATTACATAACACTTGCACGGTTTCCTGTTGCATTGAGTTCTTGAAGTCAGAGGGATTTTGAGGTTGCTGTATCTGTTAGCGTTGCAAGAAGCAATGAAATTTCTTTGGAAATGCTTGATTTGTTAACTTGTCTATTAGATTGATCTGTGAAGCTGTCTGCTGGGCAACTTCATAATTTTGTACTTCAAGTTCCTGAGGAAAGAATGTTAGCATTTAAATTCATCTGATGTATGATTATGTCTATCTCTTTGAAAAATTGAGATGAAACATGTAACAAATATTACATTTTTGAATTTTGATTTCATCGTGGAGCTGGATAATTGTGGATGAGTTCTGTGCTGTTGTATTTTTAAAGAGCAGAAAATCAATCCAGAGCAATGACCTAAATACGTCCGTTCCAAGAAACCTATGACTGCTTTTATACTATTGGATTTATGATGGGCAAAGTGACCACATTTAGGCAATTAGTTTAGCTTTGATTTCAGAACAGAAATTTCTCAGATTTTTCAGAAGAGCCCAAGTTTAGTTCAGAAAGTAGGATAGTTTCTCCCAGAAGGGGAATCATGTCAGTTGGAAGGAATCATTCACCTGAATAGAAATTGTTTCCACTATGTGGAGATTCCAAGCTGGAAGAACTTGTGTCCAAGTTTTCAGGTTGCTGGAACCGAGTAAGGTTCCTCCATCAGCGTTTTGAGGGGTTCATCCTAGCAGACTGAGGATTTTTTTTAAATGGCTTCCATTGTCAAAAGTAAAATAAGCTGGAAAGCCATAAATTAAGTGGAGATTTAAAAAATTGAGATTAGAGTTAGTTTTCTGGGATCAAGTCTCTGTAATGGGCAGTTTGAAATTAGTTAATTTTAAGATCTTTGTAACTGTAACCTTTGCTTGTTTGTTCATTTGAAAAAAAAAGTCCTGTTGTGGACACATTTATGTTAACCACCAAGTTGGCCAACTGCAAAAAAAAAAGTCTGCAAAATCAAGTCTTGAGTCCTGACTTGTGTTGGCCTCAGAAGCACAGAAGTCGTATTTTGCTTTTAGTGCTGAACTGCTGCAAAACAAGGATAAATATTTGTGATTTTGTCTTGCCAAAAACCTGTCTTGCCAAAAGCATGACATAAGTAAACCATGCCAGTTTGAAGAGTTTTAAAAGTAGTATTTGCTATAATGAGGCATGTTTTTTTTCAAGTACAGGAATCATTAATTTGCTTCATTCTGTAGGTTACTTTTTTTCCCCACTATAAAGGCTTTTTTGACAAGGTTCCTTTTTTATAGAATCTGTGTTGTTTTTCATAAACACTTTTTTTCGTCCTTTACTTGTACTTATGATTTGAGAGAGAGATTACAAACTGCCTCTTGCAGGATTTGCAGCTAGTAACCTTAACACAGATTTCATTAATCAGCACAAGAACAATAGTACTCAGTTTGGGCTTTCTTTTCCATCACTGTAAACCATCCTGCACTTGGGGAAAAAAAGGCAGTTAATTATCTAAGCTGCTTATCAAGCAGATGATGCATGGAGTGTTCACATCAACAGATAAACTTGGTCTTGGAATAAATTAGGCTAAGTTTGGGAACATGGAAGAGTTTGAGTTGATATAATTGCTAATTTTAAGCTGCTTTTTAGTAATTTGGAGAATGGAATATGATACTGGGGAGTAAAATTAGCATGAATGATTGATTTTAGACCACCATTAATTACATGAGTTAAAAGAACAACAAAGACTTGATCTGTCTTTGTAGTTAATTAATTTGGAGTCACAGGCCTAATAGGCAAGTTGAGTTTTTTTATTCATTCACAGGATAAAGATGTCACTGGCTAAGCAACATTTATTACCCAGAGGGCAGTTAAGAGTCAACCTCATTACTGTGGGTCTGAGGTCACTTGTAGGCCTTTCCAGGTAAGTGTGGTAGTTTTCGTCTCTAAAGGACATGAGTAAACCAGATGGGTGTGTTCAGCAATCAAATATGTTTCATAGATATATCTCTGCTGGCCTTTTCTGAAAGCTGTCAGTAAATCATGAATTTTCTTGGCTATCGTAATTAGTACAATTTATATTTACTCGAAGTTTCGACCGGATGCATTAGTTAGTATGGGATGAGGATGGTCAAAACTGAAAGTACACTTTTTTGATCAGCTTCCATCAAGCAATTTGATGGAACTACACAATTTTTAAAGTGTGGCAAGATGCTGATGCGCACTGTCCTTGTGATTTAATTTGTAATCTGTCATTAGAAACATTTGCTTTCCACCAGCAATCTACAGAATTCCATCAGTCATATATATTTGTGCAATTATGCAATGCTGCTCAGGAGATTGGGACCCTGACTCTGTTTTTGTGGAAAAATGAGAAGATTTATTTTAAGTTGCATTCAGTCCTAAGAAGTGCATGTTATCCAATCAACTCATGAAAATTAGTCTCCTAGCCTCCTGTTAAGCATTTTCAGGCAGATCTAATAACGTTAAACAAGATGTGCTTCCTCTTGTGCCTTATCTGTTCATTTTTATGATTTTAGTTGCATGGTGTCATCAGCTGAATTCCTGATTCATGATAGCGGAATGTTTCATTTGTTTTGTTTGAATTGAGCTACTTTATATTCAATTGTATACAGTCAGTTAACATATTCTCAGGAAAGTTAAAAATTTAGTGTGTAACAGAGGAAGCTAAACTTGAAAATTAAACAGTTGCATTATTCTATGCTGTTCAAGGTTAATGTCCGCGTTGGTATTGCTTCCACCTCGGCCTCCTTTGTAATTGTATTGAGCAGTTGGACATTTTAGAATAAGGAATGCTACTACCACAGCAACTAAGTATAATTTTAGGACCTTGTCAGGCATGGCCAAGTTAATGTTTTTGTGAAAACTGGAACAAGTCCCAGCCTAACAGTGTTGTGGCTCGACTTTGAGCCTCTGGATGACAGCAGTTGAAGAAGACAGCTCACCACCACTGCCACCTCAAGGGCAGCTAGGGATGGGCAATAAATGTGACTCTAACCTGCTACAAGTGAATAAATAAACCTGGAGATTTAATGATCCTGCTGCTGATTGGAAATATTTTGTGCAGTGAGTGGTGGAGATTGTAGAATTGTACAAATCTGTAATCTTAGCCTGTTTCTTTGTGGTCCTTTGACTCTAGTTAAGTCTTGCAAATGTGTAATGTTTATGTAGGTGTGCTGTTGGCAGCATGTCTAATTGCAGTCTAACAGGAGTAACTTGCCATAAAAAACCGAGCAATATTCTGCCACTAGCATATATATGCAAGTTCTGCCAGTAAGCTGAATGGATGTGGAAGTGATAGTTTAGTCTCTGCTCATTCACACTTATTTTAATTAGATTAGATTCCCTACAGTGTGGAAACAGGCCCTTCGGCCCAACAAGTCCACAACGACCCTCCGAAGAGCAACCCACCCAAACCCATTTCTCTTCATTTACCCCTGACTAATCCATCTAATGCTACGGGCAATTTAGCATGGCCAATTCACCTAACCTACACATCTTTGGACTGAGAGGAAACCAGAGCACTCGGAGGAAACCCACACAGACAGTTGCCCGAGGCCGGAATTGAACCCGGCTCCCTGGCACTGTGAGGCAGCAGTGCTAACCACTGAGCCACCGTGCCACCTAACTTATCTTCGCAAGAAAGGTGATGCGGTGATTGTGTAATTTTGTTTTGCGTCAAGGCCTAGGAATGGAGAATCATCCAGACATTTCGTTCCTGATTATTAGCCAATGACCCTTGCTTTTAAAGTAGGGATGACGTGGATGTTGAAAGCGTTGGATTCTTATGTTGGCTGTTTGCAGTCTTGAGTATTTCATTCCCTTATGTAGTAGCTCACAATTGCTTTCAAATTTTAATTTTTTGATTTGCATGTTGTGTGGGGAAAAGGGAGGTCACAAGTATGCTGAATCCACTTGTTAACTGAAAAAGCTAGATTTCCCTGTCGTAGCTTCTGTTAAACTGCCAGTCTCCTGGCTGCTGCAAGGCTATCCTCCTTGCACAACTCCTGGTTCTGTTGAGTTCAGTAATGTGAAACGTTTAGATTTGCATGGCTCGAAACTGCTTCAAATGGCTTTGGAGTCCTAACCTTTTATAATGATTTTAATTTTCATTTGGAAGGACAATATTTCTATTTCTTTGACCTTGTAATTGCTGCCAAAATGCAGAGCTTGCTAGTTCTTGGCTTCATATGAACAGGAATATTAAAGCACAATTTATTTAATACTTCATTATTTGTTGTCACGTACTGTATAAAGTGATTGACTTGAGCTCAATTTAAATGAATCAACAGTCACAGAGGCAATTTAACTGCATGGATTTATGAACAATATTCAGTCTGTCTGCAGAACTATTTTGATTTGAGCTTTCTAAATATAATCAGGTATCAAAAAGACTTTTTGGAATACTTTTCGAAACCAAACTTATGTTTTGTCAAGCACCTGTTCTCGTATTGGAATTTTTGGCTTTTGTCTAGCATTCACTGCTGTCGAATTGAGCCACCTGTGTAAGTGAACAACTGCTGTATCTGTGAAGAATTGCAATAGTGTGTGCTTTGTATAATGGCAATTGAACAAACGTGCATGGCTATATTTGTTAATGGAGGAATATTGCACAGTTGAATGATCATTTGATTTTAAATTTGACTTTCTTAGTCATTGGACATTTGAATTAATTACAATTTATAACCACCTTGTGAATATTTGACTGCTTAAAATTACATACTTGGACAAAAATGCACAAGTGTCATTATTTAATTGTTCTGGTACATCTTTCACTGTTTTGGCCTACTTTGAAATTAAAACAAAAGATTCAAAATGCAAAAGGATTGCTTGCTAAATTTGATCATTTGAATTTACACTTCAACAATTTGGCAGTTAATTTTAACTCTACTCAGTTTCAACATCAGTGTTCATTTGCAAAATCTTGATGAAAATAAGAAATAAAGACGAAGGTCATAGCTTTGTCACAATTCTTACAAATACAATTAATTTAGAAGTGCTATGATCATCCTGAGAGGAAATTTGGCACCTATTTTATGCATAACAAAGCCCTACAGAGAATGGAAGGTGGGCAGTCTGTTCAAGTTTGTGGTGCTGGTTAAGGGAGGTGCTGGACACTCCATGCTATGGGATTCTTAGCATCTGCCTGTTGAGGTCACGATCTTGGTTTGACGTATCACTGAAGGTATGCATACCCTACAGTGTTAGAACCTCTTATTGTGATGTCTGTGTGTTAAGTGGGCACACAGATTTCAATGACACAAAGTAGTTGTGCTTAGTTTCAAAAATAATTCTTTTTCTTTGAAACTGCGCACCCGTTGTTTCTTAAAATTAATTTTGAAAACACTCCAGTTTTTGCTTGTGCCAGGAGTAATTGACACGAAACCAGCATTATGCCCCCTTGCTACAGTTTAGTGGAATCCCCAGGGAGCTTCATATCCCTACAGCATTTTTATATGCAGGTGTGAATAGTGATTTCCCTGTCTATTGGATGTTCAAAAGTTTTCAATTCCACTACCTTGTGTGTTAGATGGTTTGATTCAGTCAGTTTAGGTGCTTCAGGGATGTAAATTTGATGTGTTTTGTGTTTTTTGCTATGGCACTCTGGTTCTCAATGTTGAAAGTGTTACTTGAAGCTCAAACTCTGAACTCTGTCATATGAAGGCTCCAGAAAGAGACTGAGAGACTCTCAAGGTAGGGAATTGAGCCACAGTAAAGTCAATCCCTCGAGATGTAAAGGTAAGGAAATTCTCTCTGGAATAAGTCCTGTGAAAGAGTGCGTCTGCGATTAACTGGATTGGATGTTATCCTTGTTTTGAAATCTTTAGTTTTTTTATACGCACTAATAACACCAACTGGGAATTATCATGCCTGTAATTTTGAACTTTGGTCAAGTAACTTCTTAACTATGTAAATCCCAGGGAACACAGTCTTACATTGTATAATCTCCCCTTGTAATGTAACCATTAGAGTACAGGTATAATTGTGATGAATCTATGGGTTTCACTCCCTCAATCCAGTAAGTACATTCCTGATGAAAGGTTTATGCCCAAAATGTTGACTCTCCTGCTCCTCGGATGCTGCCTTACCTGCGCTTTTCCAGACTCTCACTTTGACTCCGCATCTTTCCTAAGATGTAATACATGATTTAATTTATGGGTAAAACGCTCTTGTCAGTCTGCTATGATCTGATTGTACTTTTATATGTTAATTCTTGTAACATACATCATCAAGACTGGGTTCTGGTTTAGCTGCATATTTTGAAGTTTATTTGCAAGGCTGACTAGTTATGCGGTTTTAAAATCTCCAACTTGGACACAGTCTGGCTTCTGTGTTGACTGAAGACATGGAGCAAAGATAACAGCCTACTTGCAGTTGCTTTTAGGACTGCTACTGAAGATGATATGGGTATATTTTCATACTGGATTTTCATCCCATGTCATCATACTATCTATCTGTCTTAAAGGTATACTGTTTATCCAATCTGGAATCTATGCACAAATACAATTGTAGCCATACTTGCTTGCAATTCTCAACATGTATTTTAACCAGTGCTTTGTACTAGTTGAAATATGATTTCTATCTCCTTGTATCCATCCCGCAGTCCTCCTATATAGGTTAGTGTTCCATTATCCCTGCCTCGCTTCCCACTCTACTTTGGCTTCCCACTTTCTGAATATTTTGACTTCGACCAAAGATTTGGTTTCAGGCAGCACTCTCTTAAATTCTGTTTCTTCATGTGGTTACCTCCAGATTCCTGTGTTAGAGTTGGAAGTGACAGTTGAAAACCTGGGCAAGTTTCCTTTTACCACCCAGTATTCATCAAGGGACGCTGTGACAGTGCTGCTGGCAGGTGTCTCGATTTTCAACATGCCAATACCCATGTAACACTGTGTAAATACAAGTCAAGGTAACTCCTCGCACAACCCCTTCCTACCCAGCAGGTTGTCAGCTAAGTTTTCAATGCAAATTAATTTCTTGAAGAATCACTAGCAATCACAGTGATTGGACTGTAGTCGTGACCTGTTTGTGTATAAATGTGTATGTCATGGCAAAAATGTTAACTAGAAACGTGAACTTTGAGTTAGGAATAAGATTGCATTAAAAAGCTTGATATCAGTTATCCTGACTTTGAAGTGCTGTTTTAATAAATTTAACCGGTTTTATTGTCTAAACTGTAAGTGGTGTGAATGTGGCCAGGATAGTGCTGTTTCACAGCACTGGCCATTCTTCATCCAGAAACATTCCTGAGTTTTTAAACAAACACTAAACGAATCTGTTCTTGGGTCTGTAAATAATTGGCATAGCATTAGAAGTGAGGAGACACAACGCTACCATAAATGGTAAACTGCCAAATGTTGGATCTGTGTGTTATTGCCATTAATAGCTTCTGAAGTTGACAGGTCTGCTGTATTCCCCTTGATGAAATAGTGGACATAAGGCATGATATAGGCTGAGTTTCCAAAGTAGTTCTTTGTTTAAACCTTTTTATCTTGTGTGTGGATAAGAAATTGTCTGCACATCTGAGATATCTGTATATTTGAGAACGGGTGGGAGAGGAATTGAAACTCTGAGTCTACTGCACTTTGTCCTGTGAAGGTTAATGATGGTAATATTAGAGTAAATACTTTTTGCTTCTATTCAAATTTAATGCTATTGACATTCACTTTGAGAGATTTCAAATTTGTCTATTGTTGACTGTTCCAAAATGTGGCGGAAGACAACTCTTTTATGGGAATTAAGGGATGATCAAATAAATCCAGGAGTATAATTTTGAATTTTTCTTTCTCTTGCAAGCTCCCTGAAGAATAACTGAAGAAATGTGGTGTGAATGAACGATTGCTCCTGTTGGTTTCTTGCTCCTGTTGCTCAATCTTATCCAAAAGTGAACTGAGATGCATAACAGCTGACAGGAAGCAACATTGAACTGCATTTGGTTTGCAATCAGAGAAATGATATGCATAATGTTCCTGATGAAATTAAAAGTTAAATATTTTGTACAGGCAAGAGAAGAGATTGGACAAGAATAAGACAGTTTGCCATTGTGTAGAATTTATTAACAATCCGTAGGTATGGCACAAGTTCCCCAGATCACTAGCATAAGCATGCACATAGGTTGACTTATTGAGGAGTGATCGTTTAGTTGTTAAGGAGAACAGTTTTGGCGAATGGAAAGACAATGTAAATTCCGTCTGAGCATATTTATGAAGGAATAGGATGGAATTATCAGACATGCTAGAGAGATGTTGAACTGAGAACTAGTTTTGTCAGTGCCCCATTAGACGATGTGAAGAAATTAAGACAATGGTTCAACCGTTATACTGCAAAAAAATGAGAGGTTTAAGCATTGAGGTCATGAAATTGAAGAAAGTTTGAAGATTGTTGGAAGCCTTGCTGATTTTTGAAATTTTTTAACAAATCATATTGGGATTGGAGCTTTGAACCATGAGATGAGAGCTAAAGGCAACCTTTGGACTGTGAACAGCAGCTTGTGTAAGCTAGCTGTTGTTTGTTTTTGAGGCCAGGTCAGAAGATTAATTGCAGATTGTTTCTTGATTTTAAAAACACTATTATATAGACACTTGGATTCCAGAAAGGCCTTATGCTGAAGCATATGGCAGATGTTTGAATGTTTACTGAGACCTCATGGAGAGGCAGTCTGGCAGAGAGAGGCCAGCATTTACCTGGTGTTTGAACTGTATTTGTGTCAGGATGTTGTCCACAAAAGCGATAGGTTTCTACCTGTTTGTCTTCTAATGAGCAACTATTGAAAGTTTTGGAGAGTAGAATTTGTTTTTAAAAGCTAAATGAATATTCCTTGGAGCCTACTGGAAGCTATGTGCATGCATTAGTGTGGTCAGAAACCAAACAAGATATCAGCCTATATGCAAGTGATCTCCGGGATTATGGAATTTAAATCAACTGGCTGGTTATGTCTCATTTATTTTTCTCTTTTGATTTATATCTTAACTTTTTATGTGAGAATGGGGACTAGAATTAAAGAGGATAGGATTTTAATAAATATTAATTAACTACTTTATTGTTTTATTTTGCTCTGCTCAAGCTCCTGTATTGTTGTTAAATTATTATATCGCCTCAAGTTGTAAACCTGGTGTCTCGTATTGAGTATTCTCAAAGTCTGGTACTGGCTGTTCGAAAGTCTGGTTAAAATCCATTGGGGTTGATTTTGAGAGTCATTGCGTATTTTGATGTTACTGTGTTGCAAACGCAAGGATCGAGAGGCAGATTTGATTTGGCTGTTTGTCTCTGTTCTAACAAGACGTTGAGTGCAATCATCTGTCAAAAGTGATAAACCTAAGATGAATTGCAGTTTTGGAACAACTGGAAGAGAGATTAGATTTCCACGAATGTGACTTTGGGGGTGGGTAGACATGTTAACTTATTTACTACTGCCTTAGACACTGAAGGCAGTGACATCAGCAGTGTTGAAGAGCAAAGTTCCACAGGTGCCTCACGTGCAACCATTTACAGCTGTTTCAAACCCAATGTTGTTCAGTGAAGTAATTGTTCAGTTTATCAAACATAAATCCAGAAATGGATTTTAAAAAGAAATGTGCTGATATGCTTCACTTGAGTGGTATATGATTCATTATCTTTGTTGAGAATCACAGTAATCTAATGTTGATTTTATGTTGGTGCAAGGGCTTGTTGAATTATTTGAAGCATCACATTTGGAATAAACTTTCAGGGAAATCCAGATTTTTGCTATCTTGTGGAACTGCATGTTTGGCTTTAGTAGGCCAGTTAGTGTCAGCATTGTGGAATTTGGGCACAAAGATAAATGGAGAGGCGAGCCTTGTGCTTACAGTTATTTGATGGGCAGTCATGATGTACTTAGTGGTTCTGTAGAAAAGTGTATGAAAATTGAAACAAACTACTTACTGGTGAATGTCAACAGGCCTGGCAGCATCTCTGGGGGAAAAAAACTAACATGTCAAGTCTGGTGACCTATCCTGTTCCCCAAAGTGTAAGTGTTTAAATCTTGCTCCATGTCGAAGGAGAACATGATGTACAAGTATTCTTCAGATATCAGGGTTGCTTCCTGGGAATGTGTGATTTCCTTTATAAAGGTGTTTTGCGTGTGTACTAGTATCAAGATGTATCAAATCTCTGATCTATTTGTCATTATTGCTATTTTTGCCAAACTTGTAGTGTTGCTCCTGCTTTTTATGTATTTTTAGAGGTGTTCGTTTGGGGTGTGGAGGCTCATGATGGCTATATTTTAGACAATACTGCTATTAGTTTGCATTCTGTGACCTAAATGTTAAGTTGTTTTATCATTGTCCTTGGTTAATGTTTTAGGGTGTGGTCAGATCTAGCTGTGTTGAATTTCCAGCTGTAACTGTCTGTCTCTGCAACCTGCTGTTCTGTTTTTTTTGCACATGCTCTGTAAAGCAGGGTGGGTAATGTTGCGAGTAGTAGTAGTTGGGCTGAAAGCTGATTGCTGTCTGAGAGCTGAGGAAATGAGAAGTTCGAAAGAATTACCAATATGAGAGCCAGCAATTCGTTAGAAAGGGATGTTTCACAGCCTCTGAGCAGAGTTACTGACACTGAGCTGTGAGTTTAATGTGATATGAGTGGAATTTGTGATAACTCAGCGTAATTGCAATTTGAGTGTTGTGGCTACGGGCAAGCCTTTGACAGAACACCAGTGAAGGTAAGAGATTGCACTCTGGGACTGAGAAAAGAGAAGAGCAAAAGAATTCTGTGCCTTTCATGTAAGGGAGACATGTAAAGCAAAGGACTTAATGCATTTTTTTGGGAAGGGGATGATGTGCAGAATAAATCATCAAGTAAGAATTTTAAATTATTGCTCAGAAGAAAATGATCATGTGATGTTAATGCTTTTCTGGGATTTGCAGCTTGATTTCACTTCACTTCACTTTTAAGATTTATGTAATTTATTTTGACTCATGAAATCATGTGTGCTCTAAGTGGATTTTAGTCGAAGGTTTCTAAGTTCATTTTATTCCACAATTCAGTTGTGAATTTGCTATTGCCAGTTAGCAATGACACACAAGCAAGGTGAATTTATTCACACCTGATTGTCTTTTGAATTCGTAGAAGTGACACTTCTTGAGATATATATATATAGAAGATGTGCATTGGACTTCTATTAAGGTTCACTGTTTACTTGCTGTGTCTCTAGGAATAGAAAAAGAAGTTGAAGTATTGCATAACCTCGTACTAACTGGTGGACGGAGCAGCTGGAACTATTTAAACCATTCGGTTTCAATCTCTAAAAACCATAGTAAATCCCGTCTCCACAGGGGTTTTACAGATGAAGTTGTTTCTGGGATACTAACTTGGGAGTTAACTGTTAATGCATTTCAGGAGAATCTGAAGTTGAATATATATGCACACATATAATTTTTCAGTATTATCCACATTTATGGATTTGGGAATGGGATAGGAATGGAGCAAGAAAGATGAAGTAGTGAATGCAAATATCAAATTACTGCAAATATGAGCATAATCTGCAGAGCACCTGGAAGGATTTGACAAGTCTTGAAGTGTTTACTTGGAGGGTTTCTGTTTTCTCATTGATATTTGAATCCGTAACAATGATTAGTTTTGTTTGGGGCATGCAATTCTACCAGACTTCGGTGTTTAATTTTGTGCTCCGCCTTGGGTTTTGGTATACTTGTGAAACCAGTCTGCAGGTGCTGAAATTTGAAGTATTTCAGCATTTCCGATTAGCTTAATGCATTAAATACCACCTTGATCGATCCTGGGACATTTATTGGATAAAATTAGTTAATTTTTCTAATTTGTGTAAACCAAGATTATTGAAATCATTTTCACTGGCTCCCCCTCCTTCCTTTTCCTTGTACCCTTCCGTATAAATATTGCTCATCAAAATATTTGCATGTCACCAAATGGTAGTTTTGATCAAAATTGGAAGTTGCACAATTGTTAGCTGTGCAATGGAATTTCCATTATCTGGGATGTAATTGCATGTTGATTTCACATTATATTCATTTTTGGAATTGAGCCTTAAACATGATAGCGCTAACACCTCTGGTTACCCCCATTTTCTCCTTGTTACAATTCACTCACTCACAAAGGAAACATTCATTAAATTAGATTGTGTAAATCTTGATTTTGTTTCTCTGTTTCGGGACAATAAATGCGTCAAATCAAATTGTTGACACTTCAGCCTTTGTTTCCCCCTCTATTTTGAGGGCTCCCTCCACATTAGTGGATCTTGGAGGTAAAGCATGAACTTGTACTGATTCATTAAGTTTGATTTAATCTTCAGATATTTTGGGAGAATTTATTTTGAGATCCTCATGATATTGAGTGGTGCTCATCATTTTTGCATTGGCCATATCCTGTTATATTTTATTTATGAATTAGGTCTGTGGGTGTGATTGATTTGCCTATCGACTGTTATTCCTCTCAGTAAGGTTTTCCAATGGCAAATATTAAAACAGCGAATGGATGAAGTACAAAAATTGTTTCCTGCAGTCTGGTGCAAGAGTGCAAAGAACAATGGCCAAACTGTGGCTTATGAGAAAAGTTAAAAATAGTATTAGAAGCAAAAAAAGGCTTACAAATTGGCAAGAATAACTAATAACATGAAAATTGTGAACAGTTGAGAAGGCAGCAAATGCTGGTGAAGGGATTGATTAAGAAGGGAAAAAGAGTCTAAGAGTAACATAACTGAGTCCAAATGTTTCTGGGTGTGTGAAGAGAAAGAAATTTCTGAAAGCTAATGTGCGTCTCTTACAAGCAAATGGGGGAATTTATGATAGGGAGCAAAGAAATGGCTGAATAAATTCGTACTTCATTTCTGCTTTCACAAAGGACGACATGGGTAATGTGCCTGAAATGATGGGCAGCATAGTTTAATGAAAAGGAGGAACTGAAGTGGATCTGTATTAGTAGAGAAATGGTGTTGGAGAAATTGATAGGGTTGAAGGCTGATAAGCCCCCAGGGCCTGATCATCTATATCCAGAGCATTTGAGGAAGTTACCCTAGAAATACTGGATGCATTGGTGGTCATTTAAGAATCGTTGGACTTCAGAACAGTTCGTGCAGATTGGAGAATAGAGTGAAAACAAGGAATTATATACCAAGTCTGATGTTGGTAGTGGGGAGGGTATTAGAGTCCAAGGATTTTATAACCGAGTACTGAGAAAACCGTGCTAGAATCTGACACAATCAGCATTTATAAACAAAAGGGAAATTATACTTGACAAATCTACTGAAATTCTTGAAGAATGTAACTAGTAGAGTTGATGAGGGGAACCATTGGAAATGGTTTAATTGGACTTTCAGAAAGCTTTTGCCAAAGTCAAATGGTTCAATGGAGAGTGCAGGAGAGATCCCAGGAGCAACATCAGACATACCTAAAGCTGAGGTGTCAACCTGGTGAAATGAGCAAATAGGACTACTTGCAGATCAAACCACATAAGCATCAGATGATGGACAGAGCAAAGTGATCCCAAAGCAACAGATCGGATTGTAGCTCTGTAGTCCTGCCAGATCCAGTCATGAATGGTGGTGGATAATGAAACAACGCACTGGAGGAGGCGGCTCCACAAATATCCCCAGCTTCAATGGTGGGAGACCCCAGCACATCAGTGCGAAAGATAAAGCTGGAGTATTTGCAGCAGTGTACAGTCGGGTGTGGCTGATCCAGCTTGGCCTCCTGCAGTGATCCCCAATAATCAGTCTTTAGCCAATTTGATTCACTCTGTGATATCACGAAATGGTTGGAGGCACTGGATCTCGCAAAGGCTACGGGCCCTAACAACCTTCTGGCAATAGTACTGAAGACTTCTGCTGCAGAACTTGTTGCACCCCTACCAAACTGTTATAATACTGGCATGTTACCCAGTGGTGTGAAAAATTGCCCAGTATGTCCTGCTCACAAAAAGGAGCAGGCATCCAACCTGGCCAGTTACTGCCCTGTGAGTTTTCTCTCCATCATCAATAAAGTAATGAAATTATCATCGACAGTGCTAAGAAGCAGCACCTACTCAGATTTATGCTGTTCACTGCACAGTTTGGATTCAGTCAAGACCTTGAATCAAGCATGAACAAAACAGCTGAATTAGTGAGGTCAGTGTGTCAGCCCTTGACATCAAGGCTGCATTCAACCAAGTGTGGCATCAGGGAGCCCGAGCGAAACTGGAACCATTAGGTATCCAGGGCCAAACTCTCCGGTGGTTGGAGTCAGTACCTAAAACACAAAAAGGTGATTATGGTTATTGGAGGTTCAGTCATCTCACCTACAGGAGTTCCTCTGTATGGTGTCCTAGGCCCAACCATCTTCAGCCTTGATGTTGTCCAGATTTGGTTGCATTTGAACATGGGTTGTTTTAGTATCTGTGGAATCATCAATGGTGCTGGATGTTGTGCAACCATCGGTGAGCATCCATTGGATGTTTTCAAAGAAACCTCTAAAATTGTAACAGCCTATACTGGTTAGATGCAGGAAGATTGCCCCTGATGGTGGGAGGTCCAGAACCAGGGATCGTAGTGTAAGAATAAATGGTAAATCTTTTAGAACCGAAATGAGGAAAGATTTCTTCACCAGTGTGGTGAACCTGTGGAATTGACCACCATAGTAAGTGGTTGAGACCAAAACAAGTTTTCAAGATCAGATATAGCTCTTTTGGCTATCAAAGGATATGGGTGGAGATTGATCAGCCATGATCCTAATATATTGCGGACTAGGCTCAAGGGGTTGAATGACCAACTTCTGCTCCTATCTTTGTTTTCCGTCAGGTGCCCCCCAAATTTAAGTTTTTGAACTAGCACTTTAGAAATTGCTGATTGTACATTGCTACTTCAAAAATTGAAATTTCAATGAACTTCATAAATATGGCTGAGGGATTTTTTAAAAAATGTTACTGGCGCTTGTATGGTTTGTTTGCTTTTTAAAAGTAGTCAGTGTAACTTGGAATACGTTATATAAATATGTGCAGTTGAAGTGAATATTTAGACTCAAGTTGATAACTTCAACACAAAGCTCTGAAATAGATTTTGAAAGTGTCTTGCATTGCTTTTTCAAAACTGTGTACTCAGAGCAATTTCATATTTTAAGCTGGTGATGTGAGCTGCACTGATCAAAAATTGGTATCCCGGGAGTAGAGACCTAGTCCTTACTTGACTGTGGTGCTGTTAAAAGAAGATTGAATGTAAAATGATGAGGCTAATGGCGCTCATGTTTTAGCCATGAGTGGTTTAATCCTGAGTCTGAAGTTGCCTACCCATTTACTGGTGGATTGTGCAGACTTGATTCAAACAGATTTTCATCAACTGTATTTTACTTGAGTAGCAGGAAACTAAATGGAGCTATGTATATAATTCACTTATTTTTCTTTTGTTCATAACATATGTTCTCACCTTTATAAGTTGGTAAATAATTTGGAGAGCAACCCACAGAATGCAAGTGTCAAGTTTTTGTTGTAATTTGTGGTTTGAATGGATTTCCTTTCGATGTTCAAAATTGGTTGGTATTAAGGTGTAATGTAAAGAGTTTTGTGGTACCTCTTCATAGGTCAACAGATTGGGTAATTTCGCATGTGTAACTTATGGTGGAATATCAGAGCTGTATCACTTAAAAGCAAGCTATATCCCTGGGTGTTTTTCAAGTATCTTTATAACTGGGAAGGCAATGGCCAGTGGTATTATCGCTGGACTGTTAATTCAGAGACCCAGGTAATGTCCTGGGTACCCAGGTTTGAATCCCACCATGATGGTGGAATTTGATTTTAATAAACATTTGGAATTAATCTAATAACCACGAATCTGTTGTCAACTATTGGAAAAACCCATCTGGTTCCCGAATGTCCCTTAGGGAAGAAAGCATCCTTAACTGGTCTGACCAATATGTGACTCCATACCCATAGCAATGCTGTTGATTGTTAATTGATTTCTGGGCAATTAGGAATGAGCAACAAATGCTTTCCTAGCCAGTGATGCCCTCCTGTGAATGATTGTTCAAATGCAGAAGCTAAATGGCTGATTTTCTAATTGGATGTTTCACTGTTTATAGAGTCATAGAGATGTACAGCATGGCAACAGACCCTTCAGTTCAACCCGTCCATGCCAATCAAATATCCAAACCCAATCTAGTCCCACCTGTCAGCACCCTGCCCATATCCCTCCAAACCCTTCCTATTCATATACTCATCCAGATGCCTCTTAAATGTTGCAATTGTACCAGCCTCCACCACATCCGCTGGCAGCTAATTCCATACCCGTACCACCCTCTGCGGGAAAACGTTGCCCCTTAGGTCTCTTTTATATCTTTCCTCTCTCACCCTAAACCTATGCCCTCTAGTTCTGGACCCCCCTGACCCCAGGGAAAAGACTTTTGTCTATTTATCCTATCCATGCCCCTCATAAGTTTGTAAACCTCTATAAGGTCACCCCTCAGCCTCCGCTCCAGGGAAAACAGCCCCAGCCTGTTCAGCCTCTCCCTGTGGCTCAGATCCTTCACCCTGGCAATATCTTTGTAAATCTTTTTTGAACCCTTTCAAGTTTCACAACATCTTTCCAATAGGAAGGAGACCAGAATTGCACACAATATTCCAACAGTGGCCTAACCAATGTCCTGTACAGCTGCAACATGACCTCCCAACTTCTGTACTCAATACTCTGATTAATAAAGGAAAGCATGCCAAATGCCGCCTTCACTATCCTATCTACCTGCGACTCCACTTTCAAGGAGCTATGAACCTGCACTCCAAGGTCTCTTTGTTCAGCAAGACTCCCTAGGACCTTACCATTAAGTGTATAAGTCCTGCTAAGATTTGCTTTCCCAAAATGCAGCACCTCGCATTTATCTGAATTAAACTCCACCTGCCACGTCTCAGCCCATTGGCCCACCTGGTCCAGATCTTGTTGTAATATGAGGTAACCCTCTTTACTGTCCACTACACCTCCAATTTTGGTGTCATCTGCAAACTTAGTAACTGTACCTCTTAAGCTCACATCCAAATCCTTTATGTAAATGACAAAATGTAGAGGGCCCAGCAACGATCCTTGTGGCACTCCACTGGTCACAGGCCTCCAGTCTAAAAAACAACCCTCCACCACCACCCTGTCTTCTACCTTTGAGCCAGTTCTGTATCCAAATCCCTGTATTCCATGAGATCTCACCTTGCTAATGAGTCGCCCATAGGGAACCTTGTCGAACGCCTTACTGAAGTCCATGTAGATCACATCTACTGCTCTGCCCTCATCAATCTTCTTTGTTACTACTTCAAAAAACTCAAATCAAGTTTGTGAGACATGATTTCCCACGCACAAAGCCATGTTGACTATCCCGAATCAGTCCTTGCCTTTCCAAATACATGTACATCCTGTCCCTCAGGATTCCCTCCAACAACTTGCCCACCACTGAGGTCAGGCTCACCAGTCTGTAGTTCCCTGGCTTGTCTTTACCGCCCTTCTTAAACACTGGCACCACATTTGCCAACCTCCAGTCTTCCAGCACCTCACCTGTGACTATCGATGATACAAATATCTCAACAAGAGGCCCAGCAATCAGTTCACTAGCTTCCCACAGAGTTCTCGGGTACACCTGATCAGGTCCTGGGGATTTATCCACCTTCATCCGTTGCAAGACATCCAGCACTTCCTCCTCTATAATCTGGACATTTTGCAAGATGTCACCATCTATTTCCCTGCAGTCTATATCTTCCATATCCCTTTCCACAGTAAATACTGATGCAAAATATTCATTTAGTATCTCCCCCATTTTCTGTGGCTCCACACAAAGGTCGCCTTGCTGATCTTTGAGGGGCCCTATTCTCTCCCTTGTTACCCTTTTGTCCTTAATATATTTGTAAATACCCTTTGGATTCTCCTTAATTCTATTTGCCAAAGCTATCTCATGTCCCAGTTTTGCCCTCCTGATTTCCCTCTTAAGTATACTCCTACTTCCTTTATACTCTTCTAAGGATTCACTCGATCTATCCTGTCTATACCTGACATATGCTTCCTTCTTTTTCTTAACCAAACCCTCAATTTCATTAGTCATCCAGCATTCCCTATACCTACCAGCCTTCCCTTTCACCCTGACAGCAATATACTTTCTCTGGATTCTTGCTATCTCATTTCTGAAGGCTTCCCATTTTCCAGCCGTCACTTTACCTGCGAACATCTGCCTCCAATCAGCTTTTGAAAGTTCTTGCTTAATACCTTTAAAATTGGCCTTTCTCCAATTTAGAACTTCAACTTTTAGATCTGTCTATCCTTTTCCATCACTATTTTAAAACGAATAGAATTATGGTAGCTGGCCCCAAAGTGCTCCCCCACTGACACCTCAGTCACCTGCCCTGCCTTATTTCCCAAGAGTAGATCAAGTTTTGCACCTTCTCTAGTAGGTACATCCACATACTGAGTCAGAAAATTGTCTTGTACATACTTAAGAAATTCCTCTCCATCTAAACCTTTAACACTATGGCAGTCCCAGTCGATGTTTGGAAAGGTAAAATCCCCTACCATAACTACCTTATTATTCTTACAGACAGCTGAGATCTCCTTACAAGTTTGTTTCTCAAGCTTAAAGCATTTCTAAATGGTAGTGCTGCATCAAATTGTTTATCGAACTAGATGTGTTTTCGATCAACGTACAATTTTTGACATTATAACTATCCATTTAAGAGTTGAGTTCTTGGTTAGGTAAGTAGTTTTGAGATTTTTTGCAATTTCCAATTTCTTCAGGAATTAACATTCCGAAGGCAGCTATGTCAGAAAGGAAATTAACATGTCTTAAATAGAATAGCTTGCAAATGTCACAACACTACCGTAAATCAGATGATTTGAGTTGTAATTATTGCAATAAACTGCCATAATGAGAATCCCTACAGTGTGAAAACAGGCCATTTGGTCCTACAAGTCCGCACCGGCCCTCTGGAGAGTAACCCACCCAACCCATTCCCCTCCCCTATTACTCTTACATTTACCCCTGACTAATGCATCTAACCTACACATCTCTGAACACTATGGGCAATTTAGCATGACTGATTCACCTAATCTGCACAAGTTTGGATTATGGGAAGAAACCTGTGCACAAAGAGGAAACCCACACAGATATGGGAAGAATGTGCAAACTCCAAACAGACAGTTGCCCAAGGCTGGAATTGAATTCTGGCGCTGTGAGGCAGCAGTGCTAACCACTAAGCTGCATTTGAATAGAATATAGTTAATCAAGTAATTTTTAAAGTAAAAAAGCAAATTGGAAGCATTGTTGATTTTCCAACATTCTTTGATGTAAGCCACTATTGTAAGGATAGGTTTAAAAATTAAGAATGTTTAATGTTATTGCTTTATTCCGACTTTGTGTTACAAATTGTAATATACTTTTGAAGCTACTCCTCAATTAGCTTTGTTGTTAATACTATTGGAAGAAAAGGATAAAGAGGCAAAGAAATGTTTTTGTTGCAAAATTGAATGTGATTGCTTCCATTGAATAAGTGCAGTATTCTAGTGGTGTTGCTTGTTTCCATGTAATGTCTGATTTACTGCTGGGCGATATCTTAAATTTTGTTGTGTCTCTTGCTGTATTAATTTTAACAAAATGGTGGGTGCTATACCTAGTTTTAAATCGGTGTGGTCAAAAATAGTGCCTCATGGAATGGGTCTGTCAAATGACCGAAAAAGAATTGTCACTGAGTCAACATTTGTGAAGAGGACAGATAGGATGTACCCTTTCTCAGCCACCTTTTGTCAGTATTCAGAAAACTGGAATGTTCATCGGTCCAGATGATTTTTGCATTTTTTCCAGCCCTTTGCTATAAAACAGTGTTCACAGAGCTTTGTAATAATGGCTGTTAGCTTCCTCCACTGTTTGAATCATGTCTGGCATAGATAAAGCCCCACTGCAAGGGACAGTGTGGGAAAGTTCAGTGAACAGTGACATTTTGTTTTCTAATTCTAAATTACTACTTAATTCAAGTAAGATGATAAAAACTCTTTTTGGATTGTGCACTTCTTTCAGATTTAATCCTTTCGGTGTACTTTTTAAAAATTCAGTGCTGGTCTATTGTGTTGAAGTCTTTTTTTTATTAAATTGCTGATCATTGTGCCCTATTTTCTACTTTAAGCTGAAGTAATTTGAAAGCAACTTGATTTGTCCTCATGCAATCATGACATGTTATGGTAATACAGTATATCTTAAACTAACAAGAGGAAACTTTAGGTTAGCATTGGTAGTTTTGCTTTTGTGTATATTGTCACAGCACTGGCTCTTCTCTCTCCAGCAGATCTTCTGTCTGTAAACTTCAAACAGTTTTATTTCGGCTTTCTTGTGTAAGATCAAATGTAATTTAGGAGACTTTTTCCATCTATTCTGACCAAGACTCTCTGGTTCAGAAGAAGGTCGATCCTATGTCTAATCCTAGATACTACGCAGTAAGCACAAAAATGCACTGCCAAGGTGGTCAAAAAAAATTGCACAAATTAAAACTTCGATAGCTCAATGAAAAATTCATGCCTTTCAGTGTTTGGAAACTGAAAAGTGATAAGATTTTTCAGGTGTTCACAAGTTATGACAGAGGCTGGAGACCATCACTCTAATCCAATTATTCCATTGGTCACGACATAAAATTAAAATACTTTTTCCAGGTATCAAGTTGATGAATTAAATAAAATTCGAAAGAACTGAAGATGCTATAAATCAGAAATAAAAACAGAAATTGCTGGAAAAGCTCTGCAGGTCTGGCAGCATCTGTGGCGAGAAATCAGAGTTAACATTTTTAGATTGACTGTTCCTTCCTGTACTTGAAGGGTCACTGGTCCTGAAACTCATTTCTCCCCACAGATGCTGTCAGACATGAACTTTTCCAGCAATTTCTGTTCTTGAGACCAATTAAAAACCTTGCCTATTTGGCAGATCTTGTTTAAAACACTATCAGTTTTTTTTTAATAAGCATAGTGATTGATTGATTGAACTCTGATCACTGCTCGCTTCCAGCATAAACTGTGCGACAGCTGCGCACTCTGCTTCACAGAAATTGGCTCAACCCATCCATTCCTGACTGCGCACATCAGGCTGATGGTTTTTCTATCCATCGTGTGGACCGTACAGCATCTTCTGGTAAAGCAAAGGGTTGTGGTGGGGTTTGCTTTTTAATCAACAACTTGTGGTACACGGACATTGCAACGCTGGGCAGCCTTTGCTCCCCAAACCTGGAATTCCTCACCATCAAATGCCGCCCCTTCTATCTATCATGGGAATGTATCGTTACTATACTAACTGCTGTGTACATACTGTCTGGATGTGCTGTACTCCTCCACTAACACCCAGGGGACAGAACACCACGAGGGCCTGATTATTGTAACTGGTGACTTCAATCAAGCCAATTTAAGGAAGGTTGCCTAAGTACAACCAGAACATTACCTGCCTCGCCAGGTGCCTGAACATTTTAGACCACTGTGAAAGATGCCTACTGCTCCCCTTATTTCAGGAACTCTGACCACAATGCCATGTTTCTTCTCCCAACTTGCAGGCGACCCCCCCCGCCTCGTGGGTAAAGGTCCAGTGCTGGTCGGAAGAAGCAGAGGATCAACTCTGGTGCTATCTGAATTAGTTGTTTGGGACATGTTCAAACAGTCCGCAGGTACCTTGGACGAGTACGCCACTACTGTGCAAGTGTGTGGAGGACTGCATACCGAGGAAGTCAATCTGGTTGTTCCCCAACAGGAAACCCTGGATGAATCAGGACATACAGAATATGCTGAAAATCAGCTGTGAGGCCTTTAGATCAGGAGCTGAAAAATGTGTTGCTGGAAAAATGCAGCAGGTCAGGCAGCATCCAAGGAGCAGGAGAATAAGCCCTTTTTCAGGAATGAGGAGGGTGTGCCAAGCAGGCTAAGATAAAAGGTAGGGAGGAGGGACTTGGGGGAGGGGCGTTGGGAATGCGAAAGGTGGAAGGAGGTTACGGTGAGGGTGACAGACCAGAGGGGGTGGGGCGGAGAGGTCAGGAAGAAGATTGCAGGTCAAGAAGGGGGTGCTGAGTCTGAGGGTTGGGACTGAGATAAGGTGGGGGTGGGGAGGGGAAATGAGGAAGCTGAAGAAATCCATAATTCATCTCTCGTGGTTGGAGGGTTCCTAGGCGGAAGGTGAGGCGCTCTTCCTCCAGGCGTTGTGTTACCATGGTCTGGCGATGGAGATCAGGAGACCCACTCAAATATAAGGAATCCAAGTATGACCTCAACAGAGCCCTTCAGACAGCTAAGGGCCAATACTGATCCAAACTAAAGACCCAAACAGACACCCGGCGACTATGGCAAGGACTGAATAACATCACCAGTTCTAAAAAGAGACAGTGCAAGATAGCATTCGATGATACGTCCCTCTCAGATCGTCTCAACATCTTCTATGCTCACTTTGATAGAATTTTGGCGGAGAGGTAACACCTATTCTGACAAGTCCCCTGACAAACCTGTCCCGACAGTCGCTGTATTAGAGGTCAGATTAGTTTTCCTTCATGTGAATCCAAGAAAAGTGATCGGACAGACTGAGTACCAGGCCATGCACTCTGAGCATGTGCAGATCAACTGGCAGAGGTCTTCTCTGACATCTTCAACCTCTCCCTTCCTGTTTCAAGAGGACAAACATCATCCCTGTGCCTAAGAAGGTTCATGCAGCATGTCTCAATGATTTCTGCCCAGTGGCCCTACCTTCAGTGGTCATGAAATATTTTGAAAGGCTGGTCATGGCATTATTCAACTCCTCCCTCACTCCTACTCTTGACCCACTCCAAATTGCCTGTCGGATCAAAAGGTCCACGTCAGATGCCCTTCACTCGTTCCTAGAACATCTTGACACCAAGAACAGCTCCATAATAATCCTACTCATTGACTCCAGTTAAGCCTTCAGCACTAGTATCCCCTTGAGACTGATTGATTGATTACTAACCTTAGTGATCTCGGTTTAAGCCTCACTCTCCAACTGGATCCTCAGTTTCCTGACCCACAGACCACAATCAGTGAAGATTGGAGACAATATTTCATCCTCACTAACACTCAACCAGGGGTGCGTAATCAGCCTCCTACTGTACTCGTTGTATACCCATGACTGCGTCACCAAATACCAGACAAATGCCATTTACAAGTTCGCTGATGATACCACCATAGTCATTCGAATCTCATATGGCCACGGAACAGACGACAGACAGGAGGTGGAAGACCTGGAAAAATGGTTCATTGAGAACAACCTCACTCTCGATGCCGATAAAATCAAGGAATCATTGACTTTTTGGCAGGATGTTACTCATGTCTCCCTAAACGTTAACAGCACAGAGTTGGAACGAGTGGAGAGTGTCAAGCTCCTGGGACTGGTTATCCTAACTAGCTTTCTTGGACTCTTCATGTGGACACACTGGTTGCAATGATGCAACAACATCTCTTCCTCAGGCAGCCCAGGAAATTTGGTATGATGGTGAAAATCCTTGTCAACTTTTATAAGTATGCCATCGAGAGCATTCTGTCAGGATGTATCACTACCTGGTATGGCAACTGTACCATTCCAGATCAGAGACAGTTACAGAATGGTGAACTCAGCCCGGACAAGCACAAAGGTCAACCTCCCATCTATAGAATTCATCTCCCAGGCCTACAGCCAGCATTTTCAAAGATCCATCCCACCCTTGCAATGCTTTTCTACAATCTCTCTCATCAAGAAGAAGGTACAGAAGCCTGAGCACACGTACCAGCCAGTTTCAAAACAGTTTCAACCCTACTGTTGTGAGCCCATTCAATTTTCTAACAAACTCTTAGCATTCGCCTGCACCTATCAGTTACATAGCATGGATAAGTAAATGTGTGATCTGACTGTATTGCTCTCAAGGCAAAGCTTTTCACTGTGCCTCGGTACATGTGACAATAAATTCAATTCAGTTATTGTCAAATAAAATGTGTATAATAATTTGAATAATTATTGAAAATTATTCAATGATGCAATAATTCATCATTATACACAGTTAATAATATACACATGTCAATACTTATCCCTTTGTGTATATTCAAACACATTTATGTGCACAAATACACTTGCCCTTATTCTTCAGGAAAGAAGGGTGAGAAAATGGATTTCTCTGCAAAGATTTCCTTTCTGGAAAAAAAACATTTGGGCCAATGGATTATTCTTGAAGACCAAAAGAGTAAAGCCTTGAATGTTCTACGGTTAGTTGCTGTTTTGTTTTGGCAAATATTGTTAAGGTACTCATCACTCTGCCTCTGAAGTCTTACAGATCCAGTTGGTCAAGAAAGGCAATCTTATGGTATTTCTTCAATCACTCTTTCAAAAGGACAAACGTGTTTCACTCTGAAAGCAAAAATGTTTTAGTTTTCAGAAATGAGAGGGAGATTAACTGGACAACTTATTCTTGGCATGCTTTCCTCCAACTGATATAAACCAAATACCACCCCACTCCAGTCACTGTTGAAAACGGCCCTAAAAAGCAAGCAGTATCACCAGTCATGTGATTTACTAAAGCCTTGTTTTTAAAAAGTCTTCCATGTCTGTCTTAAATGTTTAGAAACCTGCTTTTAAAGAAACCACTCCAGGTACAATTTGAACTAAATCCATTTTCCGCTTCAAAAGTTCAGTCCTCCAAACAATGGTAAGTACAAAACATGTTCATTCATAGTTGTTATGAAGATTAATATCATAGAGGTTAAATCATGAAAACTGTTCAATCCATCACTGCTGTCTAGCTTGCTGTAAATCCCATTCAACAAATTCTATCTTTGTTCTTTTGATAGCTGCGTTGTCCTTCATTGCTTCAGTAGTTTGTGGATCATTATTCAGATATATTTTAGTCACCTTTAAAAGTGCGTGAAGTGCACTAGCTGCTGTTAGGTCTTTTACATGGATAGCCAAGTACAATGGATGCAAGCTTTCATAAATGTTGTACAGTTAGAAGGGTACAAAAAAAGACCCAGTCCCTTCTCTCTCTCCAATCTTGAGAGATCTTGTGTGGTCTAGTTTTGGATTTTCAAGGGCTACTTTTTCTTTCTCAATAACACTTTATTTGTGGTACAGTCATGTACTAATATCACCCTCTGTGCTTATGTTGATATGTTGGATGTTTGGACTTGCACAAACAAATTTGGAAGAATTTACCAATGTTCTCAAATTTTCTGTTTTACGTTTGATGCCGCAATCGAAAGAATATGTTCATGTCCTAGATATAACCAGCATTTAAATTGGTCCTAGAGAACCAATGTTAGTTAGCCAATTTTTTCATGAAGCCATCTCTCAAATCATACCTTCTCCAGCCAGATGATTTAACAGCTAAATTGTTTCCATTGCATGTTTGCAGAGCTAGAATATTTTAATGAGGTAGTCAGTGCCCTTTTTATTGCATTCCTGATCTCATACTTAACTGCATACATTGATACAGTTTTGATAACATTTACTACAATCTTCCCCATAACTCCTAATCAGATGCAGCCTTAAAACTAGAGATACCACATTAATTTACAAGTAGTGATTTCAAGTTTTTCTGGTTGCTATTTAGCAGATTTGAAAGTGTTCTGTCTTTGGCTCCATCCCCCTTGTCTGCACTTTCAGGCTGTCTGCATCTCTTCCACCTTTTTCAGGAAATGTTTGGAGTTCATAACCCTGGGTTAGGCCTGCACATACCAGTTGCCAATGACAGGGGTCTGACCAGATACTTAGCCGGTCAGTAAGTTCACGTGTCTCCATGTAACCTTGTATTCCCCATGGCTAATCTACCTAACCTACACATCTCTGGACCCTGTGGGCAATTTTAGCATGACAAATCCACCATGCTGCCCACTTTAATGTACCAATTATACGTAAGCTAATTCAAAGTTCAGAAATTAAGATAAATTGTTGTGTGCACTTGTATGGAAGTTTGGTTTGGGCAAAGGAAGAACTTAATCCCTGATTTCAAATAGTATTCAGAAATTGCTTGTTGTTTTGTTGCTGTGCAGAGAGGTCAGCTCAAGACTGATTCAGTTTGTAGGTATTATGTAGTTATGTATGTATTGTGAAAATACCATCAAATATTTCGGTCCATGGTTGACTTCAGATCAAGAACAATGTTATTTAACAGAAATCAGTTGCAATAATTGGAAGTAAAACATGAAAAGTGCTTGCCTTCAAAAGTTAACACTGCCTACATTAGAGCATTCAGCATTCATTCCTTTCATGGTGTGTTCCTCCATTTTACAATCTTGATTTGTATTTGGCCTTTTATTGCAAGTTGTCTGCATTGTCTGCTGACAATCTCCAATACTATTCAACACTTGACTTACTGCACTTGGGCCAGCAACTGACTTAATAAACTACAAGACTTTCGTGAAGAAAGAGAGGAGCATTTGAAACTGATTTCTTTAACGCTGTTCCTCTAATGCCGTGCATGCATCATAGAGCCATTACCGTACATATCACTATTTTCTGAAGATTGTTTTTAGACAAATTACCAAAGAAAAATTGCGATGTTTTTAGAGGAAAATTACATTTGAAATATGCACTTCCCTCTTTTTATACGAGCACAGAATTGGACATTTCAACCGTTCATTTTGTTATTGACTGTACACTGGTAATATGTGTGTTTAAGTGAAGAAAATAAGGAACTAGTGCTTTTCATGACCAAAATACTTAGAAAAGAAAGTAACACTTGTGTTTGAAGGCTAGTCACTTGTCATTTTAGAAAACACAGCTATCAATTTGCCCACAGTAAGTCTCACAGGCAACAGATTAATGCCTTTTTTTAAATTGAGATTGTTCAAGGCATAAATACAGTTCAGTATACTTGCTGTTCAAGAAGTGTGACGGAGTCAAATTGACAGTATTAGCTTTTGTAATGTACTTGTTTATGTACAATGCTCACTCAACGTATGATCATAGAAATGGAAGTGGGCTATTCAGTGAGATCATGGCTTATTATACTCTTCCACTCCATTTACACACCTTTTGAGTATTGTTCCTCAATATTTTGCCAAAAAAAATTTTAGCAATCCCAATATGAGAAAATTGTAATTGAACAAGCATCTGCATCTTCCTGAAGTACTAAGTTCCAAATTTACACTAATCTATTATTTGAAGTTATGTTTTCTGATTTCATTAAGAAAATATGGCAATAATATTAGATTTACCTTGTTGTGGAATTTCCCTACAAGAGGGCATGGTTTCCTACATTCAGAGATGTTCTAGATCTGATCGTATAGGCCAATCCAATTTAACAGTTCAAATGAAAGAGATTGACTTTAACTCATCTTTGACAACTAAAGATGGACAATTTAATTTTGTATTTTTACCAATTTCCTGAGTTGCTGGATTGCGACTTTGTACACTTAGGCCTCTTTTTAATACTTGAACCAACTGACTAATTCTTTCAGTGAGAGCTCAGATGGCGAGGATAGTCGGCCACATCTTACCTGGCACAAAGTCATATTTGTATTCAGGAATAATTGTCTCAGATGTTAAAAATCACAATACCAGGTTATAGTCCAACAGGTTTAATTGGAAGTAAGCTAGCTTTTGGACCTGATGAAGGAGCGTCGCTCCGAAAGCTAGTGCTTCCAATTAAACCTGTTGGACTATAACCTGGTATTGTGTGATTTTTAAACTTCAGTCCAACACAAGCATCTCCAAATAATTTCTTAGATGTGGAAGTATTAACTAATGTTTCACTCAATAATCTGCTGTGGTTTGGGCATGTTTGCCATGCTGGGAAGTTGGTTGGCAGACTTTCACCCCCTGTCTAGGTGACATCTTAAGTGCTTTGGAGCCTCATGTGAAGCGCTGCTGTACTGTCGCTTCTGGAATTTATTTGGTTTCCTTCCCACTGCTTCCAGTTGCTGGTTCCAGTTGTTCGTTGTAGTGGCTGGCATATTGGGTCTAGGTTAATGTGTTTGTTGACTGAGTCCATGGGTGAGTGTCATACTTTTAGAAATTGTCTGGCTGTCCTCTGTTTAGCTTGTTGTATTGTCCCAATCAAATGTGTACTCCTGGTCATCTGTGTATGGTTACTAGGGACAGCTAGTCTTGGTGTTTAGTGGCTAGCTGGTATTCATACTTGAGTATTGCTAGTTGTCTGCCTGTTAGTCCTATAGAGTGTTTCGTGCAGTCTTTTCATAAAATCTTGTAAATTATGTTAATCTTACACATGATGGGTCTCTGGTCTTTGGTTCTGGTGAGTTATCTGGGTGTGGCTGTTGATTTATGCACTGTCATGAATCCGAGTGGTTGGAGAAGTCGTTCTGAGACCTTTTCACATATGGTAATGTGGCTAGGTGGTCAAGTAGGCATAAGGTATGCTTACCTTCATCGGATGGGTTATTGAGTATAAGAGCTGGCAGGTCAAGTTAAAATTGTGCCCGACTTTGGTTCGGCCGCATTTGGAATACTGTGTACGATTCTGGCCGCCACATTACCAAAAGGATGTGGACGCTTTGGAGAGGGTGCAGAGAAGGTTTATGAGGATGTTGTCTGGTATGGAACTTTGAAGAGGGGTTGAGTATTTTAGGATTGTTTCCTTAGAAAAAAAAAGAGATTGAGGGGGGACCTGATTGAGGTTTACAAAATCATGAAGGGTATAGACAGGGTGGATAGAGAAGCTTTTTCCCAGGGTGAAGGATTCAATACGAGAGGTCACTCTTTCAAAGTGAGAAGTGGAAAGTTTAAGGGGGATACACGCAGCATGTACTTTACACAGAGGGTGGTAGGTTCTGGAACACGTTGCCAGCAGAGGTAGGCACAGTAGATTCATTTAAGGTACGTCTGGACAGATGCATGAGTAGGTGGGGAGCAGAGGAATACTGATGCTTAGGAATCGGGCAACAGGTCTAGACAGTACATTTGGATTGTCCCTGGCTTGGAGGGCTGAAGGGCCTATTCCTGGGCTGTAAATTTTCTTTATTCTTAGTGTGTATCTGTTGGTGAAGACTCTTTAGAAGACTCTTAGCAGATTAGGAATGCTGCAGTGTCCTGGCCCTTTTGAACCGGGTTCTAATGCAGCTCCTCTTGTGTGCGTTCAGGTAGTTGCAGTTATAGTTCAGGATCTCTGGCCGGTGTGTGTGGCTCATCTGTACACTTTCATGGTGCATTCACCATTGTGTTCTTACTACCATCCCATCTAGGAATGGAAGTTGACTGTTGGTTTCCTTCTCTCTTGTAAATCTGATCCCTGTGAGCATGGTGGTGATAATCTGGTGTGTTCTTGATTTCTGTTCTCTCAACGATTACAAAAGTGTCATTCATATATCTGATCTAGATTTTGGATTGGATTTGTGGGAGGGCTGTTTGTTCCAGTGTTTGCATCGCTGCTTTTGCTGTGAGCCCATAGGTGTTTCATTGATCTGTTTATATATTTGGTTGTTGACTGTGAAGCGTATCATCAATGTAGGCCTAGTAGTTTGAGAATACTCCTCTTGTTGGTAAGTTCTGCATGGTGTCATTTGTCCTGTTGTTCAGGAGTTAGGCTGTTGTCTTTCTGGCCCAAGTTTTTTGTCAATTGAAATGAATGGTGCCATTACATCGAATGAGACCATGTACAGAAAAGCCACACACTTGAACCAGGTACTGAACTATAAGAGAAATCACCCGCATTCAAGAGATGCTGCATTGGGACCCTGTTCAAAAGGTACTGCAGCACTCCCGACCTGCGAAGGGAAGAAGAACACCTCTACAGAGTCTTCGCCAAGAACGGATGCCCTTGCAAATTCCTCCGTGGATGCCTAGCAGACAAACAAGGCGATGAAGACATGTGACGACCCCACACACTAGCAGCACTACCTTATGTAAAAGATGTCTTGGAACTACCAGCCAGACTTCTCCAACCATTTTGATGCATGGCCATCCATAAACCGACAGCCACATGCAGACAACTCACCAGAATATAAGACCCAATACCCATGTGCAAGACTTGCATAACTTACAAGATTCCATACAAAGACTGCACACAACATTGCACGGGACAAACAGGCAGATAACAAGCAATCCGCATCCATGAACACCAACTAGCCACTAAATGCCACAACTGGCTGTCCGTAGTAGCAATACACGCAGATGACCAGGAGTACACATTTGACTGGGACAATACAGCAATCATCAGACAAGCTAAACAGAGGACAGCCAGACAATTTCTAGAAGCATGACACTCATCCACTGACTCCATCAACAAACATGTAGACCTACACCCAGTATCCTGGTCACTACAATGAACAACTGGAACTGGCAGCTAGAAGCAGCAGGAAGGGAACCAAATAAATTCCAGAAGAGAGAGCTCCAAGTTAGCCAGGCAGGATCTAAAGAGAGAACTAAAGATGATCCAGGAGGGGCGGGCATGAGAAGTCTTTGGCAGATAGGAACAAGGAAAACCCTAAACTCTAAAGCTTTCTATAGGTATGTCAAGAATAAAAGAATGCCAATGATAAGATTAGGGCCATTCAAGAACAGTAGTGGGAAGCTGTGTGTGATGTCCAAAGACAGTAGGAGAGGCATGAATATTTTTCAGTATTCACACATGACAAAGGTAGTATTGTCGAGGCGAATACTAATGTCGGGGTTTTAGACTAGACTGGATTGAGGTTCAGAAGGAGGAGGTATAGCAATTCTGGAAAGTGTGAAAATAGTTGTTCCCAAGGCCAGATGGAATTTATCCTGGGATTCTCTGAGAAGCCAGGGAGGAGATTGCCGAGACTTTGGCTTTGATCTTTGTCGTCATTGTCTACAGGAATAGTACCAGAAGACTGGAGGATGGCAAATGTTGTTCCCTCCTTCAAGAAGGGGAATGGAGACAGCGAGCCTTACTTCGGTTGTGGATAAAGTGTTGGAAAAGATTGAGGTTTATTATCATTTGAGAAAAGAATAATTTGATTAGGGATAGTCAGCACGGTTTGTGAAGGATAGGTTGTGTCTCATATCTTACTGAGTTCTTTGAGAAGGTGACCAAACAGGTGGATGAGGGTAAAGCAATTGATATGATGTATGTGAATTTCAGTCAGGCATTTGATAAGGTTCCCCACGATTGGCTGTTGTAGAAAGTAGGGAGGCATGGGGTTGAGGGTGATTTAGCAGTTTGGATCAGAAACTGTCTAGCTGAAAGAAGACAGAGGATGGTGGTTGATGGAAAATGTTCATCCTGGAGTTCAGTTACTTGTGATGTACTGCAAGGATCTGTTTTGGGTCCACTGCTGTTTGTCATTTTTATGAATGACCTGGATGAGGGTGTTGAAGAAAGGGTTTGTAAATTTGCAGATGACGCAAAGGTCGATGGAGTTGTGGACAGTGTGGAAGGCTGTTGTAGGTTACAGAGGGACATAGATAATCTGCATAGCTGGGCTAAGAGATGGCAAATGGAGTTTAATGCAGAAAAGTGTGAGGTGGTTCACTTTGGAAGGAGTAATAGGAATACAGGGGACTGGGCTAATGGTGGTGTAGATGAGCAGAGAGATCACTGTCTATGTGCATAGATCCCTGAAAATTGCCACCCAGTTTGATAGGGTTGTTAAGAAGGCATACAGTGTGTTAGTTTTATTGGTGGAGGGATTGAGTTTTGGAACCTTGAGGTCATGTTGTTGTAGCTGAACAAAATTCTGGTGTGGCCGCATTTGGAATATTGCATACAATTCTGGTCACCATGTTATAGGAAGGATGTGGAAACTTTGGAAAAGGTGCAGACAAGATTTATCAGAATTCAGTCTAATATGGAGGGAAGGTCTTATGAGGAAAGGCTGAGGGACTTGAGGCTATTTTGTTTGAAGAAGGTTAAGAGGTGACTTAATAGAGGCATACAAAATGATCAGAGGATTAGATATGGTGGACAGTGAGAGCCGTTTTCCGTGGATGGTGATGGCTAGCACAAGGGGACGTATCTTTAAATTGAGGGGTGATAGATACAGGACATATGTCAGAAGTAGGTTCTTGACTCAGTAGTAAGGGTGTCAAGCGCCCTGCCTCTAACAGCAGTGAACTTGCCAACATTATGGGTATTTAAGTGATCATTGGATAAACATGTGAATGAAAATGGTGTAGTGTACATTCGATGAGCTTCAGATTGATTTCACACTCAGTGCAACATTGAGGGCCAAAGAGCATGTACTGTACTGTAATGTTACACGTTACAAGTGCTGGCAAATGGGGCTAGACTAGCTTAGGATATCTGGTCAGTGTGGACAAGTTGGACTAAAAGGATCTGGTTTTGTGCTGTACAGCTCTATGACAATATGACTGTAATTCTGTGGAGGTGAACATTGATTTGTTTTGCATATAACTCGAAAGTGGAGTTAACTGTTGATTAACTAAAGGTTAAATATTGAGATTGCACGATTCCAGGTTTGCAAATACAAACAGTTAATTTTAGGGCCTATATAATATGTATACATACACACAAGTATACACTTCAGCTCGGATTTTTAACCCATTGACTCTCCTTTAAATGACCTCTCCAGGGGTGCCCATTATAGATTGTTATGGCATTTGGTAGCTGTCAAAGCAGGGATCACTTAACTATCAAGCGCTTGCGTCGAAATGTTCTGGTTGGTCCTTTTTTGTACTCTGGCATTTCTGTTTTTAACTATCATAACTTGGCATATCCTTATGGATATATAATAGTCATTCATTGTAGTTGAGAAGAATGATGTAAATTAAACATCTAAAGAATTATCTTGAATTATGGGCAAGATACTGATATTTCTGATTTAATGTAATGCATACTCAGCAGGGTGATTGTAGGTCTGGTTACTGTGCCATTCTAGTGCACCTCTAAATGATCTGCCCGCTTCATAATTACTTTAACCCATTCCACAGTTTAACTATGTCGCAGTGAAACTGAAGTCTTCATTGCTATTGATAAGCAATTTTTCCCCCCCCCAGTGAGAGGAGATCAATAATCTGGGTTAATTATGTGAACCTCACTTGGCCTGAGTCCAGAGAAAGCTGATAAGAAATCAACTTAGTTTGACTGCAAAAGTGACTGGTCGCAATCTTAAGACCTAATCAATTTGCAAAATCTTAATAGTATGGTTATTACATGTGCAATATTTTGTGAAAAATGAATTCCAGATGTGCAGCACACTGTACAGGTTAGACAGTCAGGATCCAGAAACCAATATACCATACTATAGCTTATTTGTTTTTGAGGGAGTTTTTAAAAACTTGTAGTCAGTTTCTTGAAACATGAATTGCATTATGAATTTGAACAAATAAACTGTTTTCTTGTCAAATTTTATGAATTGATATTTTCAAGAACATGAACTGCCAGAGAAGTGGTAGATGCAGGTGTAGTTACAACATTTAAAAGACATTTGGACAGGTATATCGACAAAAAAGGTTTAGAGGAATATGGGCCAAATTCACACAAAGTGGGACTAGTTTAGTTTGGGAAATTAATAGACATGGACAAGTTGGACCAAAGGGTCGATTTCCTTGCTGTATGGCTCTGACACTATGATTCTATTTACTTGCAAAGAACAGTTATTTGGACTAATTCAGTAATATTCACATTGGTGCTGCTGGATTTGCTCTTTGATAGGAATTCTGCAGAACCATTGAGTGACCAAATTGCAATTGAACAATTGTTTTCAAACTGCTTGTCGTCTTTGGTAACTGGAAAAATCAATTATATTCAAATAGTTAATTGATTATACAGAACTTGCACGTTGCTGGAATAAAGGTACATTTTGTCGAAACCTTTCATCTTGTTTTCATCAGGGTATTCACAAGAAAAGGAACAACATTCTTAAACTGAGAGGAGAGCACTAATTGGTTAGTAAATGGATTCTTGTGCAAGCATGCAAGATGGGATTTGATGTTGGCTGTTCAGTCCTTTTGAGTCTCCTCCACCATTCAATAAGATTATGGCTAATCTTTGTGTTTTGGATTCCATGCTCCAATTTACCCTTGATAATTTCTAATTCCTTTGCCTAAACAGAATCTCTTCTACCTCAGCCTTCCAAAAGTACTGAATAATGCCACTATTACTTCCCTGCCAGAGTTCCAAAGTTACCCAACCCTCAAGGGAAAAAAAACTCCACATGTATGTCCTGAAAGAGCAACCAGTAATTTTAAAATTCTGCTTAATAGTTGTGGATTTGCACTACAGGAAACATCCTTTACACATCTTTAAGAGCATAATCTTGCACACAAATCAAAATAATAAATACTGGAGATCATAGCGATTCAGACACTATCCATAGAGAGAGAGCAAGTTAACGTTTTGAGTCTCAATGACTCTTGGAACTGAATTGAGGTGTTGAGGTAAACAGCATTTATGCTATAGTTGGGGGTGGATGGGGGAGGTATGATATGACATTGGTGGGTGTACAGTGGAAGTGAGATGTTGATGGTTCAGATTAAGTGATCGGAATGTGAGAGTGGCAGAACAATGGTGAATCTAGCTTCCAAATTTGAAAAAGAAGACAGCCTCACTGGGTTGGGGAGAGCAGACATGGTGATAGAGAATGTAACAAGCAAGGCTAAAAGAAAGGGAGGAAATGGGAGTTGGTTCACAACTTGAAGGTGTTGAATTCAATATTAAGTCCAAAAGGCTGTAAAGTGACGAGTCTGAAGATAAGGTTAAAAATCTCACAACACTAGGTTATAGTCCAGCAGGTTTATTTGGAAGTCCAGACTTTCAGCGTGCAGCTCATTCATGAGGTAATAGGGCAAAGAATTTTATAATAAAAGATCCAACTGTCATACAATAGATGCGATGTATTGAACAAACCTAGATTGCTGTTACGTTTTTAATCACTTAGAATGGGAATGCATGTTTCAAGTGATTAATCTGTAAATCCCAGAACCAATTCCAGGTCACAGTCCAGAGATTACTTGGGTTTTTTTTTAAAAAAGTGTATCTCAGCTCAGACAATGCATTAAAGGTGTGAGGTTAGAGTCTGTCGGTATCCCAACCTTGAATCAGACTGGTTGTGTTTCCAAAGTAGGAATTGGTAAAATGTTACATGGACTGACTACCTACAGATTGTGTGCGCTTTTTGAACAAAATAGAATGTATCTGCAAATACAAACCTGAAGATGCAAATTCACCCATAGACTTGTGTTTGCGCCTGTGTGCATGCTTGATAGTGTGTGCATGAGTGTGACAAAGTATATAGAGAGGGTATTCGCGTGAGTGAGGAGCAGCGCTGCGAAAGCTTTTACTTCAAAATAAACCTGTTGGACTAAATCTGGTGTTGTGACTTTTAACTTTGTCCACCCCAGTCCAACACTGGCACTTCCACGTCATGAAGATGTTGTTCTCCAGTTTGCATTGTGATTCACTGGAGCACTGCAGCAAGGACAAACAATGGGCTTGATTTCAAATGGGTTGGTGTATAAGTAGGAAAATCTTACTGCAACTGTAAAAGATGCTGATGAGACCACATCTGGAGCACTGATTGCAGTTTCCCCTCATTGAAGGAAAGATTTTGCTAGAGGCAACTCAGAGACGATTCACAAGGGTGATCCTCTGTGTGGAGGGAATGTCTTTTGAACAAAGGCTAAGCAGGTAGGGACTCATTGGATTTCAGAAGAATAAATGATCATCTCTTTGAAACGTAGAATTTTTAAGTGGTTTGACTGGGTAAGTGCTGCGATACTGTTTCCCTTCATGGGAGAATCTGGGGCCAGAGGGCATGGTCTCAGAACAAATGGGTGCCAATTTAAGACTGAGATGAGGAGGATTTTCTTAAGATTGAGAATCTATGGCACTCCTTGCTACAGTGAGTAGTGGGGGTTAGAGTTCACGTGTATACGTAACGCTGAGATAGGCGGATGGGTTCTTGATTAGTTGGGGAATCAGGTTGTTTTAAGGGCAGGAAAGTGGACTTGAGGAATGTTGGATCAGCCATGCTTCACTTGAATGCCAAGCAGGCTCGCGGATCCAAACATCCAATTCCTGTTCCTATTTCTTTTAGTTCTTTGGGTCTTAATTGAAATAAAGAGAAATTTCTCTTGTGCATAAAATCTGTGTTTAATTTTTTTTTCTGCTGTGAACATTTCCTTGAATCTTTACACAACTGAAATCTTAAACTTCCTTTGCTTTGAATAATTGATGTAGATTTCGAACTGCCAGATCTCCTTCAAACTGCAAAATAAAATAAAATTAATCCTTGATTACTCTAAACCCAAAAGCAAGTTTTAAAATATTTTTTCTTTCCTGTTGTAAAAATTCTCAACATAATTATTTTACTGATGTTCCAGAAGTCCATTCAGATACCTCTTTCATACATAGTTTGTGAGAAGATTTGTAGCTTGGGTGCTCGTTGTTGTGGTTCTGTTTGCCGAGCTGGGAGTTTTTCTTGCAAACGTTTCATCCCCTTTCTAGATGACACCTTCAGTGCATGGGAGCCTCCTGTGAAGCGCTTCTGTGCTGATTCCTCCGGCATTTATACTGGCTTGAATCTGCCGCTTCCGGTTGTCAGTAGCTGTCCGCTGCAGTGGCCGGTATATAGGGGCTATGTCGATGTGTCTGTTGATCGAATTTGTGGATGAGTGCCATGCTTCTAGGAATTCCCTGGCTGTTCTCTGTTTGGCCTGTCCAATAATGGTGGTGTTGACCAATCGAATTCATGTTATTTGTCATCTGAGTGTATGGCTACTAGGGATAGCTGTTCATGTCGTTTCGTGGCCAGTTGGTGTTCATGGATGCGGGTTGTTAGCTGTCTTCCTGTTTGTCCTATGTAGTGTTTTGTGCAGTCCTTTCATACATGCTAGTTGGATAGCATGATCTAAGTTCATTACTGAATTCCTGCATCAACTTCATGGGCCTAATTTGAATGCCAAACTTGTTAAAAATTGGTATTATCATATAGAAACCACTTGCATTTGTCACAAAAATGCATGTGGAAAATCTAGCTATCAATCTTCTAACATATCTCGTAATCCTCCTTTCTGATTCAAAATTTTTTCTGCTTAACATTTGTCATTCTTTGGTCAGAATATATCTCATCATTGTGCAATTACACATTTTATGTGGGGTCCTTCAGAATTTGTTTATATCATAGAAAGGGGTATTCTTAGCTGATGATCTCAAATATCTCCTTACATGTCTCCCGTGTTGTCTATTTTTTTTATCTCCAAGTCTCTGCTGCCAGTTTGCTTTAGCTCAATTTTCAAATGCACATCATTACCCTCGTTTAAGTTTAAAATGCAAGTCTAAAACCCACTGTTCCCTCTTTCAAATTAGATCTAATTTCAGTGATGTTGCAGATTTAGAGATAATTTAATTCTGAGGCTGTTGATTAATCCTGTCATATTGCGTTTATAGCAACTTAACCTGTTCTCTCGTTGCTTCTAGAATGTACTGCTTCAAGAAACAATATTGAAAGTATTCTATGGACAACTCATCTAGATTATGATGCCATGCTGATTTTCCTGGTTTATATGTAGATTAAAGTTACTGATTATTACAGTCTCTTGATCTCATACATCCAATATTTCTTGTATACTTTGGTCTACATTAGAGTTACTATTAGGTGGCAAGCAGACCACTTCACTTCAATTTCTTTCCCCTACTATTCCTCATTTTCATCCAAACAATTTCTACATCCTGATCTCCTAAACAAAGGTAATTTGAAACTATTGTATAAGTAAGTGGCTGACCACCTAAGTTCATACGTTTATTCATGTCTTCGCTTGTGAAGACAAAAAAATGTACCAGAAATTACGGGAAACACAGGGTTTAGTGAGATTGGGTAGCTGAAACCAATGTGTATGAGTCAAGAAACTTTGGAGAAATTGATGTGATTGAAGGCTGATAATTCTTCATAGCCTGATAATCCACATCCCAGATAGTTAAGGAACTGGCCCTAGGATTAGGATGCATTTGTGGTCATCTTCTAATATTCTCTAAACTTTTAAACAGTTCCTTCTGTTTGGACGGAACCTAATATAACCCCTCTATTTAAAAATAGAGGAGGTAGAGAGAAAATGGAGAATTATAGACCAGTGATTCTGATGTTAGTGAAAGTGAAGATGGTAGAAACATTATTAAGGATTTTATAGCAACGTGGATTTACAAAAGGGAAATTCTATTTGACAAAACTACTGGAGTTCTTTGAGGATGTAACAAGTTAAGTTGATGAAGGGGAACCAGTGGATGTCACTTATTTGGACTTTCAGAAGGCTTTTTATGTAAGAGATTGTGTAAAATTAAAGCACATGGGACTGGGGGCAACGGATTGAGATGGAAAGAAAATTGGTTGGCAACAGGAAACCAAGAGTAGTAATAAATGGCAGGCAGTGGCTAGTGATGTACTGCAGGAATTGATAAGCAGACCTCAGCTGTTGACGATATATGTTAATTATTTAAATGAGGGAATGTTAGTTTCTTTACCCGAGGTTTCACACGAGATGCAATTTACACACACTAACTTCAGGAAACGTTTAAAGTTTATTAAAGTTTATACAAACTAGGTAATGCCCTTTGATCCCCCTTGCAGGTGAGGAGGTTAAGTCAAAGTGAGGCCCTGAATAAAGAAAATACATCCTCTTGATACAGGTCACTTGGCCATGCCTCCGTTGCTTTGGCCAATTCCCACAGTCACATGCCTCTCAAGACGACTCCCAGTCTCACAGTTACATGTTACCCCAGGTACAATGGCAGGATGAAATCATCCTCTGAGATAATGCAAATACGAATGTCCTAATCCGTATTTGCACTATGCAGAATTGTTATGCAGACAATTTCCTGACTTTGATTCCCCAAGACAATGCAGGTGTAACATACCTCTGGCCAGAAAACATTTCTGAATGGAAGAGATTGAACGATAGTTTATCTTAATAGTAGCAAGGGGGAGTAGTAGTAAATGACTGTCTAAATGAAGTGTAAATTACAATGAATGGTCATCCGCATTCTTTCATGATTGTCGTCCCCACCCAAAGAGAGTGCAGTTTAACCCTTTAATATTACATTAATGTCTAGATAGATATTCCTATTTACTCTTTTAACATTGCACGAGCTAGAAATAATATCTCAGAATTAGCAGATAACAAATCTAGGTGGAAGGGTGAGCTATGAGGAGGATGCAAGGATGTTGCAGTGTCGAGGTATTGACCTCGATCAGCCATAATCCTAATGAATGGTGGAATAGGATCAAGGCTCGAATGACCTACTTATGCTCCTGTCTTCTATATTTCTGCATAAATGCCATTCTTAAATAAGTCAACTCTTCCACCTTTACCTTGCTTACTATTCCTCTTGAATGTCAGACGCCTCAATATTTTAGACCCAGTATTTGTCCTTTTGTAACCACATCTCCCCAGCGGCAATCAGACCGTATTCATTTACTCCAGTGTTTCCTTTTGTTATGAGTTATTATGCATCCAGATATGGAGCCTTCATTTTTTTTGTTATATTTTCAACAATCAATCTCAATTATTGCTTTCTTAGAGTTAAGGGGGGAAAAATCCTCTCATCCAACCCTAATTACCCCTGTCATTTGAGGCATTGCTGTGCATCATGTATCTGTTAGATGATGATGGATAGTTAAATGCCAGGCTTTGCTGAAATTTAAATGAGGTTCTTTAATTCTGGTTATGGAATTGCCCTGAGAAATGAACTCCAGAATGGCTTTCAACTTAACTTTCAAAAGGCACAAAATGTGTATGTGTTCTTTCAGTCTGCAGAATCAGTTGGGTTTTCTGATTACCATATCTGTCCACGATCAGTGTGGTCAGGTATAAATGGATGCTGCCTTCACAGCATCCACAACATCCACATTGTATTGGTTGCCCCGTTCCTTAGTTTTGTGGACTTTTTCACAGGTTGCCTCCATAAATTTGTTTCTTTTGTCCACTTGTAATGTTTCTCGACTGCTGTCCATTTGCAATCTATTTCGGAAATTTTCTTCCAGAACTATTTTGTCTCCGTCCTTGTTGGCCCTTTGTTTGTCTTGTTTGAAAGTTGTTATTAAGCTCTAGTTGAGATTAATGCTACATGATCCAACCATAAACTAGTGAATAACTGCTCTCATTAAGATGAAATTCCGTACGTCAGCATGTTTGAAAGTATAGCCATAAATCCTGTGTAATTGTGTAAGAAATAAATTTGAATCATGCCATTTTCAGTTTTGTCTAGTTTATCCTAACTACTTTTCAAGGAAAGAATTTGCAGTGCTCTTTTCAAAACTGCATCACTGGAATGCTGAAACAGTTTCATTCAGGCTACTATCAGAGAGATGTCACCAGTGACGTCCTGTGAGAGTGGTAAATGATCCCTTTTCCTGCATATGGATCTGACTGTAGCATTTGACATGGCGAGCTATACCATCTGCCTACAATTCATCTACATTATCAAGATGGACGGTCTGCCTATTAATGGTTATACCACTAACTATGAAGCCATTGCTGGAAAGCAGTTAAAGGCTTTATCTTCCATTTATTCCACAAGCGCTTGACTTGATTCTATCCTTCTTCCTAACCACTATCTGAACTTGGACCAAACTATTTGTAACCATTGTATTATGTTTGATTCTTAGCTGAGCCTCCGATTCTAAATCCTTTCTGCCATCATGGCTGTGTACTGACCCCTGCTTAACATTTGTCATCTGTGTCCTTGGCTGAATTCATTAAGTTAAATCCACACCGATACCTTCATTCTTGTGAAAGCTTATGTCTGAATATTTACACCAGCGATGGTTAATGCTTAGGCTCATTGTAATTGAATGGCTGAACCATTGCTTAACCTTGCAATGTGCCTTGAATTTGCTGCAATAGATGGCTGCTGAGTACCACTTGTGTGACTCCATCTCAAAAGGGTAAAGACTTATCTTCACGGTAATAAACGTCAGTACTCATAAATTGCTGATGTGATTGAGTCTTGTTCGGCAGTGACTGCTTCAGACCCACAAAATGATTGTCTGTCTGTATAGATGTGCCCAGATGGTAGGTGCTCATACCATATGTAGAAAAGGGACTGTGGGAAATCTCCTTGTGCAGCAGCCATTTTACTCATCTAAGAAGGGCTCTAAGTTCCATTTGGAGAAATAAATTGCAACGGGCAACAGATTTGGCAACAATATGTTTACCTAGAAACTTGCAAACAGCAATATCAGAAGGTCTTACAAGGCTTTTCGATTTTCAGTCCACCAGGAGAAAAAAAAACTTGACTAGGTGGAGCAAGAATACTAAAAACTAATTTTGTGACTTCCAAGAAGACCACCTCTGAAAGAATCTTGCTATGATTGTGCGGGAAAGGCGAGTGATAAAATATACACATTTCCTTTTCTAAAAAAAATTACAGACAGTAATGCAAGGGAGTAAGAGCTTCAGTTCTGTCTTAATCCCTATCCATTGCATGCTGATTGTGAGACAAAATGAAGTGAAATATGATGAAAAATCAAGCATGTAGCTGAACTGTGATTGCATGATTAAGATTTTGAGATGGGATTGCTGTTGCAGAAACAATCTGGGTTAAAGTAGGCCATTTGAGAATTATAGCAGTTTTGAGGGGTTGGGCACCGAGATTATGGAGAATCTTAGAATTATGAAGTTCGACTGGAGCTCATATCACTAGTTTGAGAGATAAGGTTGTCCTTTTCCCCCAATCAAATTGCCATTCTGTATACGATTGCCAGATTTTCCAATTAGTGAGTTTTGAGAAGATTTGTAGCTCTAGGTTGAGGTTTCGGATATAGGTTTGCTGGGCCTGGAGGTTCGTTTTTAGGCATTTCATCACCATCCTAGGTAACATCTGGATGAAACCAGAGGCTCACTGATTAAGTTACCTCGTACGTCTGAAAATGAACCTTTCAGCTCAGCGAGCAAACTTACATCCAGATTGTACGATCTTCTGTAATGAAATGGGACCTATTTTGGTATTAGATGGGAATTGCTTAAACTAATTGTGTGAGAGTCTTCAAAGACCAGCATTACTCATCCTATCTGCCTTGGCATGATTGAATCTTTGATCCCAAAAAAATGAGAATATTAACCCCTTGTAACACAACAGGTCCAAAAAAACTCCACAAAAATGTGCACTTTTCCTGCCCACTTAAAAGTGGACATGATGACCTCTTCAGTCAACTGTATTTGTGCAGCTTTTGCAACCTTCTGTGGATTAAAACAAAAATTATGGATCAGTTTGGAAGTGGCATGAGTGAAAATCTATGATTTTATGGAATGATTGAAGTGCTGTATAGTTAAGGTTGGAGTAAAGTTTATTGATTCTGTTAATTTGATGTCAAGTTACTGCTATTACATATTATAGCTCATGCAATACAAAATTAGTGAAATAAGAAAGATTTTATCTTTTGCTCTTCAGACTTTATCAATTCTGGTCTTTGCGTCGTGAAGCTGTGTATTGATAGAATGCACAATAAATCATCAGTGTCAGAACTATTAACGCTCTCAGTGAGTTGTCAGTTTACAAATATAACATTTTTTACTTAAAACCTTGGATCAACTGTTCATAGTCTGCACAATTGCAAGAAAACTAGGTTAAGTTTTCAAAATGCTTCGAGTAAAAAGTGAGGTCTGCAGATGCTGGAGATCAGAGCTGAAAATGTGTTGCTGGTTAAAGCACAGCAGGTCAGGCAGCATCCAAGGAACAGGAAATTCGACGTTTCGGGCCGGAGCCCTTCATCAGGAATGCATATTCCTTCGAATTTCGAATTTCCTGTTCCTTGGATGCTGCCTGACCTGCTGTGCTTTAACCAGCAACACATTTTCAACATTTCAAAATGCTTGTAAAGTACTGTTCATTTTTGCTTTTTTTTTGTTTTTGAAGCACTTCTGTCTGTGAAGTGACACTGAATTTTGACCATATTTCTAAAATACCTTTAGAACTTGGATATAAGCACTGATTCACAAACAAGAATTGTTCTTGATTAAGTGACATTAACTGTAGTTGATATTGATTGAAGTGAAGATAAATCTGTCAAATTAAATATAAATGAAATTGGTACAGATGGGGAGCAGCTTTTTAAATCTCTGCCAGTGGAGTAACAGCTAATAACTTTGAAAGTGGAATGCATTCCTTGCATTTAACTGGTAATGCTTCTCTTCTCCCTCCGTCTCCCACACTCCATTTCCTGACTTTATTGTGCTCTCCTCCCAGTGCATTTAAACTATGATTCAGTATTTCAGTGATCATACTCCCTTTGAGCTTAAAAATTTAAGTTGCCATGAGTATTGCATACATGAAATTGTTGACAATTAATCTAAATTATGTTTGGGTCAACTTCTGTTGACGTTTTAGTCTGGTGAATAGTATGTTTTACATGCTCTGTTTAAGACCTAGTTGCTGAAAAAATGTAATCTCCTATCTCTAATGTCACTTATAAGTTGTGAAAAGATTTTTTTCTTAACGCAATAGTAACTAGTTTGTTGGTCTCATGATGCCTGAAAGTAATGATGGTCTCTTCAATTTTTCACTGAATTGACTATAGTCAACAACAAAAGGAGCTTTGTATTAGTCAGCCACGATCAAAGGAATTATTGACAATTGACCCTAAATGACAAATGTGATGGTGGGAAAATTCATTCATTATTGGTTTTGAAAAATGTAGTTTTGGCTGATTGTACCAGATTATCCAATTGAATAGCAAAGTAATTTCACTGTTGGTTGCAAACAGTAGTTGGTTGAAGGTGCTGAATTCACGAGTAAAAAGTTCCGTTTCTGATGAGATCCATTTCTTGGCAAGTTACTGAAGTTTCCCATAAATTGGGCAGTCATATAATCATACAGTACAAAAAACGACTCTTCATCCTTCAATGATTATTATCTACCATCTAACTACTCTAATCCCTTTTTCCCTACACTTGTCTTGTGTGCCTTGACATCTTGATGAAGAGCTTATGCTTGAAATGTCGATTCTTCTGCTCCTCGGATGCTGCCTGACCACCTGTGCTTTTCTAGCACCACACTCTTCAACTTAGTATCTCAAGTGCACATCTAATACTACTTAAATGTTCTGAAGGTTTCTGCCTCAGCTGCTGTTTTAGGAAGTGAGTGAATTCCAGATTCCCATCACCCTCTGGCTGAAAAAAAATTCCTCATCCCCTCTAAATCTCCTGTCCCTGAGCTAAAATCTATGCCCCTTCATCATTGATCCCTCCTCCATGGGGGAAAAAAACTTTCTTGTCTGCCCTATGCTCCTCAATTTTATACATTTTCAGTTGGGGAGACAGTGACCTAGTGGCATTATCACTAGACTATTAATCCAGAAAATTGGGTATTACCCACCATGGGCAGATTTGATTTGAATAAAAATTTGCAATTAACAGTTTAGTGGTAACCATGAAACCATTGTTGGAAAGTTCCATGCAGTTCACTAACAAAAGAAATCTTCCATACTTACCTGGTATGACTGACCCGTGACTCCAGATTCTCCAGAATGTAGTTTGATTCTCTCCTGTTCTCTGAAGTGGCCAAACAAGACAGTCAGTTGTGTAACAATCAAATTCTCAAACCAGAAATGAAACTGAACGAAACACATGGCAATGGCAAAGATAGGCCTGTCAACCCTTAAATTCTCATTCATCAACTTGACAATGCTACAAAACAGGACACTCCTTGCTTAGGACTAAGTGCTTGCTAAGCTGCAAGTGACAGACAAAGTTAAGCGATCCCACAACCAACAGATCAGATCTAAGCTATGCACATCAAGTCGTGAATGGTGGTGGACAATGAAACAACTCACTGGGGAAGAAGGCTCCACAACCATCCCTTCCTCAATGCTGTGGTTGCCCAGCACATTAGTGCAAAATAAAGGCTACAGCAGTTGCAATAATCTTCAGCCAGAAGTGCAAAGTGGAAGCCATCTGGACCTCCCCCAGAGGTCCCTTCATTAGAGATGGCAGTCTTCGATCTATTTGATTCATGCCAGTGGATTTCAAACAGTTGTAGGCATTGGATACTGTAAAGGCTATGGGCCCTGACAACATTCCAGCAATGGTACCTTAACTTTCACTAACCAAGCTTTTCCAGTGCAGCAACAACACTGGTATATACCTGATAATGTGGAAAATTGCCCGGCTGTAGTCCTGTACAGAGTATGACAGTTAACCCATCCACTTTTCTGCCTACAGTAGAGACTTGGTCATCAGTAAAGTAATGGAAGGTGTTTAGATTAGAGTAGTGCTGGAAAAGCACAGCAGGTCAAGCAGCATCCGAGGAATAGGAAAATCAACGTTTCGGGCAAAAGTCCTTCATCAGGACTGAAGCCTTCAGTCTTGATGAATGGCTTTTGCCCGAAACGTCAATTTTCCTACTCCTCGGATGCTTCCTGACCACCTGTACTTTTCCAGCACTACTCTAATCTAGACTCTGATTTCTAGCATTGGCAGTCCTCACTTTTGCCTAATGGAAGGTGTTATCAATGGTGGGGGTTTTTAAGCACGTAGGCAAAAGTGAGGACTGCAGATTCTGGAAATCAGAGACAGGATTAGCGTGGTGTTGGAAAAGCACAGCAGGTCAGGCAGCACCTGAGGAGCAGGAAAATCTATGTTTTGGGCAAAAGTCCTTCATCAGGAAATGGGCTCCGGCCCAAAAGGTTGATTTTCCTGCTCCTTGGATATTGCCTGACCTGCTGTGTGCTTTTCCAGCAACACACACACTCAACACTAACAAATATATAGACTGATTTTCTAAAAATATACACCTGAGAGAAAATGAGATCATCACTTGTGCAAAAGAAAATGTGACAAATAAACCCAATGGGTTGTCATTAGTTGAAGTTGATGATGCTTTGCAACAAATTTCAGCCATCAAGATGGCTGTTATATTTCCAGATACGAAATGTTTTCTGTCAAGTGCCTGAAGCAATCTGAATGTCTTCCTTTATCAGAATCTTCCCTCATTACTCTGTTTGGGATATAACCTCCTCTGGTGATCTTGATTGGTATTTGTTTTTCTGACAACTTGTACATGCCCTTTGATCAAGTCATCAGTTGGTTAGAAATCCAGAATAACAATTGAATTAGATCCCCTACAGTACGGAAACAGGCCATTTGGCCCAACATCCACACGGACCCTCTTAAGAGTAACCTACCCAGCCCCAGTCCCCTACATTTACCACTGACTCATGCTCCTAACATCAAGGACAATTTAGCATGACCAATTCACCTGACTTGCACATAGTCATAGAGATGTACAGCATGGAAACAGACCCTTCGGTCCAACCCGTCCATGCCAACCAGATATCTCCACCCAAAGTAGTCCCACCTGTCAGCACCCAGCCCATATCCCACCAAACCCTTCCTATTCATATACCCATCCAAATGCCTTTTAAATGTTATAATTGTATTAGCCTCCACCACATCCTCTGGCAGCTCATTCCATACACGTACCACCCTCTGCGTGAAAAAGTTGCCCCTTAGGTCTCTTTTATAGCTTTCCCCCTCTCACCCTAAACCTTTGCCCTCTAGTTCTGGACTCTCCGACCTCAGGGAAAAGACTTTGTCTATTTATCCTATTCATGCCCCTCATGATTTTATAAACCTCTATAAGGTCACCCCTCCGCCTCCGACGCTCCAGGGAAAACAGCCCCAGCCTGTTCAGCCTCTCCCTGTAGCTCAAATCCTCCAACCCGGGCAACATTCTTGTAAATCTTTTCTGAACCCTTTCAAGTTTCACAATATCTTTCCAATAGGAAGACCAGAATTGCATGCAATATTTCAACAATGGCCTAACCAATGTCTTTTACAGCTGCAACGTCACCTCCCAACTCCTGTACTCAATACTCTGACCAATAAAGGAAAGCATACCAAACGCCACCTTCACTATCCTATCTACCTGCGACTCCACTTTCAAGGAGCTATGAAACTGCACTCCAAGGTCTCCTTGTTCAGCAACACTCCCCAGGACCTTACTATTAAGTGTAGAAGTCCTGCTAAGATTTACTTTCCCAAAATGCAGCACCTCGCATTTATCTGAATTAATCTCCATCTGCCACTACTTAGCCCATTGGCCCATCTGGTCCAGATCCTGTTGTAATCTGAGGTAACCCTCTTTGCTGTCCACCAGGAGGAAAACCACATAGATATGGGGGGAATGTGCAAACCCTACATAGACAGTCGCCTGAGGCTGGAATCGAACCCAGGTCCCTGGCATTGTGAGGCAGCAGTGCTAACCACTGAGTCACCGTGCTGCCCTAAGATTAGAATTGTCTAATACTTATGTCAATGCAAATGTTTAATCTGTTAATAAATGAATAGATGTTCAAAGTTACCTAATATTAAGTGTTATTTTGCTTCATCTGCAGTTAATTTGCTAAAACCTCTTTCCTGTGTTCCATCCTGCTCTTAACCGTTTAACTGTCCAATTGCCTTGTGTCTTTGGTCCAGCTGTCAAATTGAGTTAGTGTAATTTTTAAATCTGAGCTGGCTACCATGCAGCCCTGTGGGGAGGCAAGACACAAGGAGCCTACAGAGCCATGTTAACAGGTGAAGTGGTCAAGCAAAACCTTGACAGGTGGAATATAATGTTTCAAAATAATGAGATTATATGCTTTGGCAGGAAGAATAGAAGAGCTGAGTTTTATCTAAATGGGGTGGAAAACTGCAGAAAACTGTAGCACAGGGATTTGAGGGGATATCATGCATGAGTCTCTCACAGCTAGCATCCAAGGTCAGCAGATAATAGGGTAAGCAAATGGACCATTGCTCTTTATTTCAGAGGGAATAGTATGTAAAAAAAAAAGGGAGGTCTTGCAAAACTATACGAAATGGTAGTGATCTGCTGCTGGAATACTATGAAGAGGTAAATGCAAGAATAGAGGGAAAAGAGGAGATGAACGTATGGTTTGAGAATTGGGACCTGAGGGATGGCTTTAGATTCTTGAGGCATTGGGACTATTTCTGAGGGTGATAGGAGCTATTCAAGTTGGAGATGGGTCCCACTTGAATAGGAAGGGTCCACTGACCTCATACAAATGTTGTTGTTGTGAATTTAAACTAGATTGGTAGTGATTTGAATCCTGACATGCAGTTCACTGGGTAAGTGGAATAGGTAGTTGAAATGTTCGTAAATGTGTGCAAAGTAGATGGAGCATAGGCTTGTTGAAAATGAAGTGAGTTTCATACATCTAAATGAAATGTATTTTAATGCAAGGAGCCTGAGGCATGGGAGATGAGCTGAGGGCACAAATAGGCGTATGGGAATAAAGTATCATAAATATGAACAAGAGTTCTCTGAAAACAGGATTTGCAGCTCAGTATCTTTGGTAGTCAGATGAAATCATTACGTAGTCAGATGAAATAATTGCATACTAAATCAAGACATCATTTATAGCAGAAAGGAGGAACAGCATCCTGGAAGAATAATCAAATGAGGCCATAGAGGTCAAAGTAAAACACAAAGGGGACGATCCCTAAAGGTCCCTAAACAGTCCAGATGAGATAGAGAATCAAATATATAATCAAATTTCAGAAAAATGTAACCTAATAATAGTAATTAGAGGAATTTTGGCAACCCAAATATTAGGTGAGAAAATTTTAGTGTGCAAATTAGGGAGGAAATAAAATTTGTAAATTTTAGGGAATCCTTTTTTAGCTCGTTTGAAGAGGGCAATATTTGGAAGCGAGTCTGGCCAGTGAAAGGCATATTAGTGCAGCATTTTTGAAGATTAGTATCTAACTCGGTAGTCCCGGAATAAGAGAAGGATGCGGCAAGAGTATAAACTCTAAACTGGGGAAAGAATTCTCTTTTTAAGGTAAGAGATGATTTAGCCGAAGCAGCACCTTGAAAATAAAGCAGTCGGAGTAGTGAGAGGCATTCAAGGAGCAAATAGGACAGAGTGGGACTAAAACGAGAGAACGCTATATGTGATGTGACAAAGGTTAGGATTAAGAAAAAAAAGGGAATTCTGCCATAAACCAGAGGGCTTATTGGCAGAGCCCTGAGAGGAGGGAGGCTTTAATTGAAAAAAGAAATTGAAGGTGCATGAGAAAGTGTTAGCAGGTAGAATGAAGGAAAACTCAGAGATTTTCCAAATCAGTAAAGAGAAAAGGAGAATAACTTGGAAAGTGTAGGGAATTTGAGTGGACCTGGAGACTTGCAGTCCTCATCTTGACATGGAAAAGCACATCAGGGTGAAAGACTATGAAATAGTAGAAGAAAGTAGCAGATATTAGTGGGTATAGCAGCTTATAAGTGAATAAATCTACAGGCCTGGATGAGATGGGTGCCACACTGTTGAAGGCAAGAGCAGAGCTATTGAGGGCTTTGGCAGTAATTTTAAAATTCTGTCTGGTTACAGGTGAGATGTCAGAGGACTGTTAACTTTGCCCAATTATTTTTTAAAAAGGAGGAAGATATACCAGGAAATTTACTGGTAGGGCAGCAGGGCTGAGAGAGAAAATGGAGGAGCAGGGGCTAGAGGGAAGGTAGCTGGAAATGTGATAGGTAGATGAAGGTTGGGGGGGGGGGTGGGGGAGGTGTTTGTGATAGGTCAAAGCGAAGGGTGTATCCAGATCTCCACCCTCACCTCCATCCATGGCCCCAAAGAATCCTTCCACATCCGACAGAAATTTACCACACATATCAACTATTGTATCTGTTGCTACCGATATGGTCTCCTCTAGATTGGGGAAACTGGGCACCAACTTGCGGAACATTTCAGAGAACATCTCTGGGACACGTGCACTAAACAACCCAACCGCACGGTGGCCGAACACTTCAACTTCCCCCTCCCACTCTGTAAAAGGGAATGCAAGTCTTGGGCTGCCACCACCCCCAACCTTTAGCCATCTGAGGCCTGGAGGAAGAACTCATCTTCCACCTTGGGACCCTCCAATTATATGAGATCAATGCTGATTTCGCCAGTTTCCTCATTTCCCTTCCCCTACCTTATCCCAGATCCAACCCTCCAACTCAGCATTGCCCCTTGAACTGTTCTACCTGTCCATCTTTCCCACCCCTCTGCTCCACCCTCCACTCTGACCTATCACCATCACGTCCCACCTTTATCTACCTATCATATTCACAGCTACATTGGCCCCCAGCCCCAACCCTTCCCATTTATCTCTCAGCCTCCTTTGGCCTCCCCACATTCCTGATGAAGAGCTTGCACTCAAAACATCGACTCTGCTGCTCCTTAGATGCTGCCTTAGCGGCTGTGCTTTTCCAGCATCACACTTCTTGAATCCAGGGTAGCAAGGGTTTGTTAAGGGAAGCTGAGTGTTTGACCATTTTTTTTTTTGAGGAGGTAACCAGGAGTGCTGAAGAAGGTAATGCGTTTGTAATAGTCTGCATGAACTTGAACGAGACTTTGGGAAGATCCATTGTAGCAGACTGGTCAAGAAATAAGAACCCAACATTTGGTACGGTTGTAAACAGCGAGGAGAATAAATGTAAACTGCAGGAAATTATCAATGGGATGCTTAGTTGGCACAGCATTAGCAAATGTAATTCAACCTGGAAAAGTGAAGTCATGGACTTGGGACAGCTAACAGGACAGGATTTCTCTCAATGAATGCCAGAACTCGAAGTGCTGAAGATAATTACCATGATGCTGCTGAGAAAGAAGGACCTGAGCCATGAGGAAAGATTGGACGGCCAGTGTTGCTTTCCTGGGAGTAGCAAAGGTGGAGATGCATATAATTGAGCGCATTAATAGGGTGGATGGAAGTTGGTTTTTTTTCTATTAATAGAGGAGTCAATAACCAGGGAGCATAGTCTATCTCTTATCTTAAATCTAAGATGAGATTTAAAGAAAACATTTTTCACTGGGCTGGTGGTAGGAATCTGAAAGTCACTTCCTGAAAGGATGGTTTGCTCAGAAACTCATGTTTAAGCTGAATTTAGATGCTCATTTATGTTGCAATAGCCTCCAGGACTATGGGTCAAAAACTGGAAAATGGGGTCATTGTCAGATCCTTTTAACTGCTGTGGGCATGATGGGTCAAATGCCCTCTTTGTGTGCTGTCAATGTTGGAGTCTCTGGTACATCTTTGAGACAACAAGAAAATGTTGATACTTGTGTTCTTGTTTACTTCCATTTCAATGCAACTCTGGCTAACAACTGAAATTTTGATTTTCTCCACTCCTTTGACAATTCCATTTAGGAAATAGTGACAGATGGTGCAACAGTAAACCAGGTGACTAGCTGCCAATTCCCTCTTTTAGCTTGGCAATTCTTCTCCACGAGATCATGACATTGAAGAGCTTAGCCTGCAGAGAATTCAGTATGTAAACTACTGTAGTATTTATCTGGCATGGGATGCTTGTATACCAATGTGCCATCTGCCCTCCAGCAGTGCTCGAAGCATTGCTTGCTCTTAATTTCCTCCTGCCTGGAGCAATTTACGTTAAAATGTTGGCCTGCCAGGGTGAATTTGCAGAAATTTTACTATGTTGACAGTATTTCTTTTTCCTATTTCTTGAAAGCAGAATAAACCACTTGAAATGTGCTTTAGACAATTTTCAATTTTCTTCCAACAATGATTTAATCTATTAAAGCTCAGCAGATAATGTGTTTTGCTAAAAGTCAACGTAATGAATTAAAGGGGGAAGGATTTTTAAATGCTTTTTAAGGGATTAAATATCTCAATTGCAAAATAAGGGGAGTATAATGAAGATTAAATTGGCAAAAGAGAGATTGGAGTAGCAGCCATGGATACTAACTGGGATTTTCTGGGAAGTACAGCTTGTAAGCTATCGTTTTCAGAATGGTGGCAAAGTCCAATTCAACAGACAAGGGAGGTTTAAATGCTGGTCTATGAAATTGTTAAATTAACCAACTATGTTAGCCTGAAGATTTTCTGATGTTTATTTTGGAAGCCTAAAATCCAAGGCCTCCTACACCTGATTCCTGCACAATTATAACTGTGTCTACTTAGTTTTTTTTAGGACAAGACAATATCTTTTATTCAAATTCCTTTCTGGCCTTGTTTCTCCATCTCTCCGTAAGGGAGAGGCAGTGGCAGAATGGTACTATCACTGAATCAATCATCTGGAGCCGCAGGCTAATGTTCTGGGAATCTGTTCAATTCCTAGTGCAGCTAATGGTGGATTTTGAATTTAATAAAAATCTGGAATGAAAGCTGGCATGCTACCACTGTCAATTGTTCTGAGAGGAAAATAAACACATAGTTATAGAGATGTACAGCACGGAAACAGACCCTTTGGGTCAACCAATCCATGCCGACCAGATATCCCACCCAATCTAGTCCCACCTGCCAGCACCCGGCCCATATCCCTCCAAACCCTTCCTATTCATATACCCATCCAGATACCTTTTAAATGTTGCAATTATATTGGCCTCTATCATTTCCTCTGGCAGCTCGTTCCATACACGCACCACCCTCTGTGAAAAGGTTGCCCCTTAGGTCTCTTTTATATCTTTTCTCTCACCCTAAAACTAAGCTCTCTAGTTCTGGACTCTGCGACCCCAGGGAAAAGACTTTGTCTATTTATCCTATCCATGCCCCTCATGATTTTATAAACCTCTATAAGGTCACCCTACAGCCTCCGCTGCTACAGGGAAAACAGCCCTAGCCTATTCGAGCTCTCCCTATAGCTCAAATCCTCCAACCCTGGCAATATCTTTGTAAATCTTTTCTGAACCCTTTCACGTTTCACAATATCCTTCTGATAGAAGGGGACCAGAATTGCATGCAATATTCCCACAGTGGCCTAACCAACGTCCGCTACAGCTGCAACATGACCTCCCAACTCCTGTATTCAATACTCTGACCAATAAAGGAAAGCATACCAAACACGCTCTTCACTCTCTATTTATCTGCGACTCCACTTTCAAGCAGCTATGAACCCGCACTCCAAGGTCTCTTTGTTCAGCTGCTAAGAATTGCTTTCCCAAAATGTAGCACCTCACATTTATCTGAATTAAACTCCATCTGCCACTCAGCCCATTGGTCCATCTGATCAAGATCCCATTGTAATCTGAGGTTAACTTTCTTCGCTGTCCACTACACCTCCAATTTTGGTGTCATCTGCGAACCTACTAACTGTACCTCTTATGCTCACATCCAAATAATTGATATGAATGGCAAAAGGTGGAGGACCCAGCACCGATCCTTGTGGCACTCCACTGGTCACAGGCTTCCAGTTTGAAAAACAACCCTCCACCTCCATCCTCTGTCTTCTACCTTTGAGCCAGTTCTGTATCCAAATGACTAGTTCTCCCTGTATTCTGTGAGATCTAACCTTGCTAACCAGTGTCCTATAGGTAACTTTGTCGAACGCCTTACTGAAGTCCATGTAGATCACATCTACCGCTCTGCCCTCATCAATCCGCTTTGTTAATTCTTCAAAAAAACTCAGTCAAGTTTGTGAGACATGATTTCCCACGTACCATGTTGACTTTTGATGAAGGGCTTTTGCCCAAAACATCAATTTTCCTGCTCCTCGGATACTGCCTGACATGTGCTTTTCCAGCACCACTGTAATCTAGACCCTACCCCTAATCAGACCTTGTCTTTCCAAATACATGTACATCCTGTCCCTCAGTACTCCCTCCAACAACTTGCTTACCACCACGTCAGGCTCATTGGTCTATAGTTCCCTGGCTTTTTCTTACCATCTTTCTTAAACAGTGGCATCACGTTAGCCAGCCTCCAGTCTTCTAGCACCTTACCTGTGACTATCGATGATACAAATATCTCAGTAAGAGGTCCAGCAACCACTTTCCTAGCTTCCCACAGAATTCCAGATACACCTGATCAGGTCCTGGGGAATTATCCACTTTTCTGGTTGATCAAGGCTATGTTTTTGACAATCCCAAAAAGTTGACATTGTGTATGGAGAAAGTTCTGTGTATGTAGCTTGTGAAATGCTCAGCCTGTTTTAAAACTACGTGACACCCGAATAAGCACAATCCACTTGATTGAACAGACAGCATGTAGTCACCAGCAGTGGTACTGCATATGCACATTTTGAGCATACATGCTGAGTATTTTGGGGGTGTCAGTGGACACTCGCGATGGTTAAATTCCTTTAGAGAAGACCATCTGTCATTCAATAAGTCTGGCCTGTTTGTGACTCCAGACTTTGGTTGACCATAAACGTTCCCCTCAAAACACCCATCAAGCTGCTTAGTTCAGGGGCAATTAAGGATGGGCATTCCTCATTCCTGATGAAGGGCTCATGCCCGAAATGTCAAATTTCCTGTTCCTTGGATGCTGCCTGACCTGCGCTTTTCCAGCAGCACATTTCCAGCTCTGATCTCCAGCATCTGCAGTCCTCACTTTCTCCTTCAATTAAGGATGGGCAAGCATATTCCATTAATACATATAAAAAGAAAACTCTTCCAACCAATATTCCTCCCAAAGTATTTGTGCTGTTTTAATTCTGGTTTCTAATGCATCACCAATTTTAACTGTTACGTGATTGGTAACCAACTATGTCTTCAGTTGCTAGGCTCCAAGCTCTATGTGCCTCTGCTTTTCTACCTCAAATTCTTCCTAAAAGTCCTCCTTTAAAATCTCCCACTCTTCAACCAAACTATGGCCTAACATTACCTTAAACGGCTAAATGACAGTTCAGTTTTTCATGCTCTTGTGAAGCATATTGGAATCATTAGCTTCACTTCTGACAGCACAATAGTGATACAATTTGCAATGTGACAATTGAATGACTTCAGATAAGAGGGTTCTATGCTGAGCCTCTGACATTATTGTGTGCTTATATTCCATTTTAAAACAGCCATGTCTTTGGAAAGCTCCACTGACTGTTTTGTCTAAACAGGCATATAAGTTAGCTGTCTAGTCTGTTGAATAGCAGATACACATCTTGGGAGTACTAATTCCAGGGGAAAGTGTTGTTAAGGGACACATTTTAAAAGTATTGTTTTGGGGTCATCTCTCTCTGTCTCTCGCTCTTTCTGACTGGATTGGCTCATCCTCTCCACATGGTTCTAGGTGTAGCCCAAGATCAAAATCACTGTCTTTCATTGTTCATTCAGATTGAGAGAAAAAGATGGATTTTTAGTAATGAGCAACATTTTGTCTTTGCATTAAGAGAATATTCAAAATTGTTTGATTATCTCTTGACTGCCAGCAAGATAGGCAGCATTCCGGCTCCTCAGCTTGTCTACATCAGACCAGTCCTTTCTTGCTTATTCTTTTCTCCTTTCTTTCTTTTGTTGTCTTTTCCTGTCAAAGAAGGCGAAATCTCAGAGGAAGACAGCGGAATGGGACTCTTGGTGAGGTGGCAAGGTCGCAGTGTGGCCTCGCAGCAGAGCCAGGGACTCTGGTTGCAATAGATCCAGAGCAGGGACTACAACATTGGTGAGGTAGCAGCGGCAGCCAAAGTATGCCCAGAGCAGGGACTCGTGGCAGCAGAACCAAGGACTCTTGGTTTTGGGATGAGTGTCGGTTCAACAAGGGACCCAGTGATATCAGCGAGGAGGGCCCAGCAGCGAAGAGATGGCACCTGAAGATTGGCAGCTCCTACATTGGTGTGTTTGGCACAGGCAGTAGTGAAAGTGTCATTGGTGAGCTGGCTGAAGATAGAGGTGGCAGAATGAAATTGGGCTCTCTTTCGCTTATGTCTTTATATTCTTTTTATTCTTAAACTATTCAAAATGGTGCCAGATTATGGCAACAGTTAAAGCTTTTCACGTTTTTTAACTGTATCATTCTCTGTAAAATACAGGTGACAGTAAATCATTCAATTCATTTAAGCTGGTATAAAATTTGCAAATGCTGAAAATGCTTATCTACTCAGGCAGCATTTTATTAGATGACAGTTAATATTTCAGGCTGGTAACCTTTCTGAAAGAACAGGGTAAATGCTTTCTGACTTGTTGAGTGTCTTAACACTTTTTGGGATTACTTTTGGATGTCCAGTATCTGCATATGTTTGCTTATGTATTGATATTTAAGTAGGCATTTCCTTGAAGGGATTATAAAAAGTGGAATAGAGTCCAGGATTGATTCTTTCAGATTGTGAAGTGATTGGCTGCTTGTCCATTTTTTACTTCCTGCTTTTAAATGTTGTTGTAATTATTTCAAATACCTGTTTGAGATATCATTCGGTGTCTTTGTTACTGCTGAGCTCATAAAGCCCTCAGGTGGTTCATCATCTCTAGACCATGCAGCAAAACAGCAGTGCTTCAACCTGAGTGATCTCTGGAATGTTAAACAGTTACAAGCAACATACTCTACATTCACTGAATATTAACAGAAGCCCTGAAACCTACAGTTCAGTTTTGAAAATTATTATTTTTATTGTCCTGGAATTATGGTTCTTAATAAATTGTTTAAATTTATTAAATATCATGGCACACATTGAGAAGGCTGATTTTTAAACCAGCTGTGTGGTGTTTGTAAAAACACACATTACCTAGCTGAATTCAACTGAATCTGCCTGTGGCTTTCTTTTAGTTCTCCACCACACACACACACACACACACACACACACACACACACACACACACACACACACACACACACACACACACACACACACACAAAAACCATGAGGACTTCTTAACTGGTCCATAACTCTGCTAAAATGGATGACGTCTCATCTTGTAGAAATTAGGTTGAAAGTCATCCTTACACTTCTGATATTTTAACTGTGCAAATTTGTTTTGTTCAAGTCTTTGTTAACCTTGCACTTTGAACCTAAAACCTGACAATTTCTGCGCATACAGTTTGCAACAGTTAAGTGGGATAAATTGAGGATAATGAAAAGAAATTCCAGTTTTTTTTAACTCTCTGCCAAGATATAAGACGATAAATTGCTGATAGGCTAAATTCCCAACATTCTAAACAATTTGACCAGTCAGCAACTTTCCAGATTACCAAGTACAGATCAGAAACCACAATACAGAATTCAAAGTTGAAACTCATGTATCATTCATTTATCGAACAATAGAGTTGTACTTGTTTACCTCTTAACTAATTTCCAACTGGGAAGGATTTAACTATTAATATTGTAAGATAATGTAAAAATCTGCCAATCTTGACACTGGAATTTTTTTTATTATAGTCCGCAGCTGCTTTCATATTAATTGCAGTTTCACATGACGTTGAGTGGGATTGCTTTGATTTGTAACTAAATTGGATGCTTCCATCCAGTAGGACCCATTTTAGGGTTGAGTTTGTGATACTCTCTCTTTTTTAAATAAGTGATTTTTAAAGAGTCATATTACTCTTTGACTTCCTGAAATGCAATATGGTGGTGCACTTAGTAATATTTTCAAGTTCAAAAAGGTTTTGACAGCTGTAAGCATCTTCAAAGAATATAACAGTTAGCATTTTGAGGTTGACAAAGGCAGTAACACTTTATATATTTTTAGACATGCAACAGTTTTGATCTGCATTGGTTGAATGATAATTATACTGAAAAGGATTTGTTGACGTTTCTTCAAAAGTCAGTTTTCAATTTAAACAGGTTGAAGGTGCAGTATTTATTCAGAACTTAATTATTGAATTGTTTCACTTGTCATAGTTGTAGAAACTTGCAGCAAGGAAAGCAATAATTTGGGATGTCATTTATAGATATTTTGGAATCAATCTGTGCATTGATGGTTTCTTATGCCTCTGGGGCAGATATGACTTGAATGCAGACCTTAAGGCTCAGAGGTGGGTATACGACCACTGTGCCACAAAAGTGCTCATGCTATTTATATACTGGGTCTTTGAAAGAGGAGTCAAGCTTTGCTTTCCATACTCTATTTTAGTCCATCACTCTGAGCCCTTCCTCCTCAAGTTCCAAACCTTGTGAAATGATTCATGGAATTGGCATTCATTGCTGTTGCAGATCCTAGCAAATTCGAGTGAGGATTCTTATGCCGTCCCAAATTTTTATCAGTCATTTTGAATTCCTGTCCAGAGGCAGTAATGTTTGTCTCAACAAAAGCTCTCATCTTAACCCCCTGTTATGTCATGCCATAATCATTCCCAGGAGAACAGTCCTAATTTTTCCAATTTATTCAAGTCTGAACTTCAGGTGAGAATACATCTCGACCTTTTAATACCTCAAAGCTATTAAAATGGATTCTGTATGAACTCCAGGATTGTGCTTGAATGTGTTTCAATGGCTACAATCTTAACCCAACTTGAGAGAAACAGTTGTAATGTTTTAATTAGAGCTCATTTGTAACACAGCCTTCACCGTATGACGCTTGAAAATCTGTCTCTTGCTTCAGATGTT